>NC_088602.1:107233959-109633959 GCF_036013475.1 Columba livia | reverse complement strand
GTATCACCTTCCAAAATGCCCCAGTCTTTCAGGGTATCTTATGACTCATGGGCCCTGAGTAAAATGCTTATTAAATATTCTACATCTGTCCTTCCTGTCTTTGTAGAATCTTCTCTTGAATCTCTCTAGGCACAAATTCTATTACTACTTCTAATTTGCCTTTGAAACTTGTTAATCTTTTGGATTTTTCAGTAATTATGCAACCCTCTCTGCATTCCTGAAGGATTATTTTATTGTAGATAGTAGAAATCTTATTTAAATATAATTTTTAGTCTGCACTTTAATGGTGAATTATTATTATCACCAGGAAATTAGGGTATTATCCAGTATAATATGCAGGAAACTAGGACATGAAAAACAGCAGTCCTTTGTAGAACTGTAAGATAAATATTTGGATTGTTTATTGCTTGTTATCTTGATTACTTGCCATATTGATATCTCTGGAGGTGCTAGGAAGAAGTGAGAGAAAAATCTGTTGTGCTATAGTTTTGTCTGCCAGATCTTCCTGTCAATCAAAGTGATCTGCAGCAGACGGAAGAGTAGATTCAACTTCCCACTCTTGTGACATGTTACCAAGACAAAAAAAATATATATATTGCATTTGTCCCCCTAGTGGATGCTTGTATTTGTGGAATAAGAGGGGGTGAAGTGGAGCTAAATAAATCATTGGTTTTTTAGCTGGGCCAGATAGAACAGATAATGTAAAATGGTATCTAGCACTCTCTTAACTCCAGAGGTATAACTTCCCCCCCTTCAGTAGAAGCCAGAAGCAAGAATAAAAAATGTTCTTTAGTTTACTTTTTATAATATATTTTGGATTATATCCTTTTGGACAGCCTATCAAACATCTAACATTACCTCTCTCTTGGAAAAGTTTCCCAGAAAAAAAACACCCAGGTTGCAATGTGTGACATCAGCTTCTGTAGCTGTGTACACCCCATTCGTGCTGCTCCCCCTTCAAAAGGTTGTGACAATTGAATCCAAAGGCTTTTGCAGCTAATGAAAAAATACTCCTGTGTCTTGGTGACCCGTAGTTCATGCCCTGATTGTTTGAAAGTCTAGTAATAAATTTTGCTACCTCACACAGTGATGTGCAGCAAGCAGTGTTCTCAGAGCTAAGTGAACCTTTCACGAAAATTCCATTACTCTGGTTCACCAGGTCAAACGACTTAGGAAACGAGATGCTTAGAGAGCTGTGACAGAAGGAGGGGTGAATGGGCAGTAAATGAAAAGGGCTTCTTCCCTGCAGTTCCCGCTGCACTGAGCTGGCTGAGAAGGGACTTGAATTGTTCTGACATCTCCATTACCAGGGAGGGGCATGAATGCTGCACCTGGGAAACATGGGCAGAGCTCCCAGAGTCTAATCCTCAAACAGAGCAGAATGTGTCAGACTGCCATGACCACAGGCACCATCAGCATGTACCTGCTGTTCCTTCTTGCTGCCCTGGGAATTTGTTCTTTTTCTCTTCTTCTTCAGTCAGGGTTTCAAGGAAATAATATTGTGTGTGTAAGTATCTGGTGATCTGTATCCAACTTATACAATAGTTGTACATAGTTTACTGTAAATATGCATATTACTCAGTTGTCTTGTGTACATTTAAAAGATATATAAAGCTGCTATGTAGTACTTTGGTTGTCTGACTACTCCAGCTGTTTATAGATGATATCTGAACCAATTAAATTATGACAGATATAAAGTGAATGCCAGTGCTGCCTTGGGTGGCTAAATACAGCAATTTTGCCAGACCCCTTTCTGAACTGTTCCTTTCTGCATCCAGCAGTAAATCTCTCATTGTGATTTACTCCTTGGATAGCTTCACTCAGTAAAGGGTTTGTGTTTGATCCACACTCCATCCCACTCCACTTTACAACACCATTCCACTCCTCTACTGGAAAAGAGGCAGATGTCTGTGTGCTGAGAGACAGGGCTTATCTCACCGCACCAAACATGAGGAATACCAGTCCACTCCCTGAATCCTTTTGGCAGCCTCATGTTGGCTCTGGTTTGTCAAGGAAGAGAGATCCATCCACTATGAGTGTCTTCAGCAGATTTTTTTATCCTGAGGGAACACCAAACATTAACTTAGCTGCCTTCCTCTTTCTTTTCCATCCCAGCCGTCACTCAGTTTAATACCTTGCTTCTGACATGAGCCCAATTACATCTGCTCTGTGGAAAGAGATGCCTATTCCATCTTCCCTGAGCAATGTACATGATCAATAGGAAGATTTTGGTGACTAAATAAGGGCGATCGACAGATAAAGTGAATTCTCAAAGTTTCACAGAGAGAGTTAGAAGCAGCACAGGCTCAACACAGAGCAGTGTCCGTGGCAGAGCTCCATCAGTAGCAGGCAGACCTTGGAGATCACCCAGTGATCCTCACTGTCTCCAGTGGCTGCCATTCCCTTTTTATCCCCAGGAGAAATGTCACAGGGGAGAAATTTAGGGTTCTGCTTGCTGCAGAACAATGTTTAGATTTCTTAAAGAGAAGCATGACTTAAAAGAGTTCGATGGCAGGTTCACTCTGTCACTTACTGCATAGGGGAAATATGCCAAGCCGAATGCTGCTTATCTTCTTTCCAGGTGCCTATACCCATTCACAAAGCAAACTTTCAGGCATCTTCCCTCCCTGATAACCGTTCACTCCAGGGGCTGTGTCTTGAAGCTCCTGAGACAAACTTTCAGGTGAGGCTGTATCCACCGCAGTACAAACTGTCAGGATTCCTCTTTCCCTGATAACCGTTTGCTCCAGAGTCTGTACTTAGAGCTCCAAAGGCAAACTTTCAGGCAAGGCCTTATGACCATATGCAGAGCAGACTTTCAGGAGACAAGATTCTCAGAAAATAAAAAAAAAAAATGAAGTAGAATAGCAGAAGGGTTGGCTCAAGGTGGGTACCTGCGCAGAGGTCCCCTTTTCCCTGACTCCACGTGGGCCTCTGTTCTGTTCAGTTGTAGACATTGGTTTTGGTCCATATCCTTGAAGGTGCCATTTTGTCTGGATAAATCCTTTCTTCTCAGTGGAGTGCAAAAATAGGGCCTGCTTTCCAGATGTCTGTGATGTCCCTGTGTTAGCCTTGGATCGTCGTTTTCCAGTCAGTCCCATTTTTCCCAGCAAAATGCAATCTAGACTTTCTCTTGCAGGTGTTTAGTGTAGTCTGCAGTTACTTTTGGTAAATATGAGTAGGACCTTACAGTTTAAAATTTTAGCAAATCTAGTCTACCAAGTAACATGAATCAAAGAGTACACTAAAAATCATACAACCTTATATCTCTAAACAATCCATTACACTTAGTGTGCATCTACTTAAGCTAAATGATCAATATTGAACTTGAGTTGGGCTCATCCACTAACCTATGAGTAGTAAAGCCATTGCCATACAGGTCACTTATTTAGCAGGGACAGCTCAAAGTGGGCTCATCCAGGCTGTTGTATTTATAGAATGAAGTGGTTGACTCATAGTCAAATTGCATATAGTAGGAAAAGTCTGCACGAGACTCCATGCGCCCCCAAATCACTGGCGTTCAGTGTGTCATTCTGCTTCCCTGTGGGTCTCCTGGAAGGAGTTCTTGGCCTGGCTGTGGCTCAGGCCTTTCCCTTCTCTAGAGCCTGGACCAAACTGCTGCTGGTTTGGCTGTGGTTGGTGGGGGGAAACAAGTGCACCTGACACAAGGATGCAACCCACTGTTGCATCCTGGTCGCCCCTGTGTGTGCCCAGGCACCAGCAATAGCTGGAGAGCAGTGATGGGGACAGGGTACAGAACTGTGTGGTTTCTGGTACCCTGATTCCTGGCTCCAATGTGACCTCTTTTTCCTGAACCATCTAATGGGGTGGGTGAAGTTCCTGCAGGCAAGCATCTTCATAAATGTACAGTCACTCCTGATCTGTAAATACCACAGACCAATAAGAAGAGAGAGGAGGAATAAAACCATGAATATCATCTTCCTCCGGCTGCCCCAAGGAGAGGGAGAAATTAATGCTCTTGTGGCTAGGTACTCCCACTGTGCTGGAAGGGTCTCAGAGGCCTAATGAAGCCTGTCACTTCTTGATGCTGCAACTGGGACTGTATACTACCATGCAACTTGCCTGGGAAAAAATGTAATTACTGAAGCCTGGCCTAAAATGCTGATGAAGAGAAAGGAACTGCATATGTGTATATGTCTCAAAGCAGACACTAAAACTGAGATATGTTTAACAGTACACCAGTCCCCCTGATTAATTACAAAGCGGCTGTATACAATGTAACAGGCTTCAAGAAAGGGGAAAAGCTGCTGACTATTATTTAGCTGTTTAAGAGGCCATCAACAGGTCCTTTCTGAAAAGTTCTTGGTTATGCAGCCATTTACTGTATTTGGAAGAAAGGGCAGAGATGGGGATGGAGAAATTCTCATCTGTGCTGTGGAGCTGGTAGAGCAAACAAAAGACACAACGTGAAAATAGAACAGATTTTGCAACACTTGTTTGAAAATACTGTGGGAAGGCAAGACTTAGAGGCTTATTATTCTGTGATATTGCAGGTGGAAAGTATCGGATTAAAATGAAAAATGTATCTCTGAGATGATGAGAAACATAAGTACAATATGGCATGAAGGAGCAGTAGCACCCATTGAGTGGTAAACAAGATCTTACCCTGAAACAAAGCAGATTGTTAGGCATAAGTAGCATCAATGCAATAGTCAAAGAAGTAAAAGGTAGAATCTTTAGAAACATTCAGTGATATCCTCTGTGGATGTTTTCCTATCTGAGTCTCCAGAGAACAACTAATGGCAAAAAAAAAATACCACAGGGAAAGGCAGAGAGACCATCTCCTGCTCATCTACTAAGAAATTTCTTTTTTCTCATTGCATGTCCTTAATTCACTAAGTTAACAGACAGCCTTTGTGCTATGCGACTCTTTGAAAAGATCAGTGCTGGAACTCATTAGCCCACGTGTTCATTTGTCATCTGGAAAAATGAGGTAATGAAATTTTCTGATGATACTCTATTATTTAAGGCAATAAAATGGAATTCAACTGTTAAGAGTTGCAGATGGCTGACAATACCAAGTGACTGGGCAAAAAAATGGCAGATGAGATGCTGATAAATACAAAGAGCTGCACATGGATAAAACCATTCTGAAGCATGCATAACACTGGTGGGCTCTAAATTAGCTATCAGCACACAGGAAAAAAAGAATCTTTGAGTTACTGTTGACAATTCCATTAAAATCTCAATGTCATGCTCAAGATCCATCAAAAAGGTAAATAAAACATTAAGAATACTGAAAAAAGGAACAGAGAACAAACATAATAATAATCCTCTGCCACTGTACATATGTAAAGCATGATTTTATTGTGAATGTTATGTGCTGTACTGATTCTTTCTTCCTCCAAGAGGACAGAAGTAGAAAACACAGAAAGGCAGGAGCAGTCAAAAATATGGAATAACTTTTATATGAGGAAAGGTTAAAGAGCTCAAAATCTTTTCATGTTTGAAAGAAAAGGCTCAGAGAGAAGCCTCTGTACATTCATGTGTACATAGTCATGAATAGCATGTAGGAGTAGGAACTTGCATTCCCTATTTCTCACAACAAAATATGCAAAGGTCAACCAATTAATTCTCAGGTAGCACATTATAAACTTTAAAGGAGATGGTGGTGGGGGTTGCAAAGTGAATTATTAATCCATAGGTCAATCATCACACAATCGTGTGGTTGCCTGAAGTTCAGATTGATTCAGAAAATGATAAGTTAGTGGGGAGAAAGCCCACCCAAGGCTGTTAAGGAGTCTTGGTATTATCTCTGGCTCAGGAAGTGTCCCTTCACACATGCACTGTTTTCATACCACTTTGCTAAACCTCTTTTACCAGCCCAAATCAGAGACAAGAGACAGGATTAGCTGGGACTCTTGCTGAATACACTGTGGTCAAACCCCCGCAGCAAGTCCTGTGACTTTTCTCCATTGTGTTCCTGAGGTGCCTCTCTCTTGTGGGATCCTGGAGGCCTGGATCAGATCTTCTAAAGCATCCCAGGGAGTAGAGTTGCAAAGCTCAGGCCATCTTGAGAAGAGCAAGTGCCATCCACCTCTCAGGGTCTGTATGTTTCTCTGTGGGACAAGGACAAAACTAGAGCCAAGTACATTCCCTGGGCAACAGAAGAAGACAAGACCCAAGTGTCATACAAGGAAGACAGCAGAACAACTACCTCATTCAGATTAAAATTTCTTCTCTCTTACAAGAGGGGTGGTCAAGGAACAGACCTATATAGGTGTTCCTCAAAATAGCATCTCCATGTCCCATCATTATTTGAAAGCTGCTTGGCATATTAATGGAACGGATTCCCCCTCTCTCCTAGATCACCATCTCTGAGCTTTCTGAAAGCAGACACTTCATGGGGAACTAGGCTTTTCTCACCTGGATCCTGAAGGACAGAGTCCACAACAACAAGGGCAGCCTCACTGTATATGTTTCCCTGAAACAACATTTTGTCCTACAAAAAGCTACAGGTCTCTCTCTTCTCCTAGGATAGACTCCAAATCAATGAAAAGAACTGTCTTTTGAACTACTGAATCAGTGCAACACAGGACAATTCACTCAGAAAAAGAAAATATCAAAGAAATCAGTATACTCAGATATGGCTCAAAGGCCTATTGTCGGCATCCACAATGCATAGTAAAAGTTTCAATACAAAGTCTTATTCTCCTTGGCCCAAGTTGTCTGCAACAGGTGACTCCAGAGATGATCTAAGTCCTCTTCACAACGTGTGTATGTGTGTGCTCTATATACCAGTGAGACTCAGAGTCTTACTGATTTCAGAACAATTTAATGAAATTCAGAGATTCTTCTGAGGGGAAAGACAACATTAAGAATCATGTCCCAAAACTATTACTGAAGATATTTATTTCAAAGAGTCTGACCAATGTGCACAGAAAAATCTCTCATATGGTGTTGCCAGGCATTTCAGACCAGGATGAGGGTTATAAAATCATAGGTTTTGTTTATTTTTATAATTCAAACAACCTCAGGGAGTATTTCTGGGCAGTAGGTGTTAGACCAAGTAATGTGAGCAGTCACAAAGTCAACCTAGTTAGAGGGGGAAAATTTTTGAACAGAAGAAAATGTCTGCTGAAATATATTGACAGAAAAAAATCCTGCCGGCCTAAAAGCTGTGAGCCTGGGAACCACAAACATCCTTGAAAAGTGCAGTTGGCCTCTTTGAAGCATAGCTGGGGTACGTAGAAACAAGGGACATCCTGAGATACCACCGATAAGTGCAAAAACAAGGGGCTGTAATAGCAACTTGTCATCCAAAAAGGGGAAAAATGTCTGGAAAAATTAAAAAATGCTCTGAAAAAAACAGAAAACATCATCATCATCTATTGTCTGTTTCATGTGAAAAGTCAAAATTTACAGCATTTATTGGCTGCTTGAAGTGGAAGTGTCCACACTCTCTTATGTCTCTATGATATGAAAAGGGCTTAATTTTTATCCAAAATGGAGCCCCTCTCTCTGAGAGCAATGTGTACTACACATACTTTTCTTTCTTTAAAAGACTGAATTCTCCACATGAACTTTCTACAAGATCTTGGACTCTCATTGAGGGCCCAGCTGACTGACTCCAGGTTCTGCAAGGTGGATCACCTTTGAAGTGAGACTCTCTCCATCAGTCATCCTTTGGGCTCATTTTTGGGGCCAATTTGGTTTGTCCTCCTACCTCCGGGATGGTTTGGCCCCTTCTGAAATCTATCTAATTCATTTGACACCAGTATCATATATCTATTATAAGTAATCTGCCATAAGCATATCTGCTATTACGTTGTTGGCAAACTTGCTTCAGTAATGGTAAGTTTGTAGTAAACTGTAATAGTGTATATATCTGCTTGTTGTTATTGTTGTTATTGGAGTAGGAGACTCCGCAGTCGCTGGCCCGATTTGGCCTTGGTCAGCTAGCACTCTCCTGGAGAGCTGCAGGGCATACCTGCTGACTTGTTGTAGGCCAAGGAGCTATCTGCCCACAGCCCATTTTAGAAGTTGAAAGGGTTCAAGATTATGGATGCACTAATGTTGCTCTGCTTTTGACACCCCCCAGTTGGCCTCCATCTTCACTGAACCACAGTTCTTGAAACTGGACTAGGTATTCCTGCTCAGACTTTACTGACACATTAAGTGTTTCACCAACTCCATACCTCTTTATATATTATGGTATGAGGTCTGCCTTCTTCGAAAGAATACAACATTGTTGTGTTCTGCTCATGATACATTACGGTCGCACAGATCCTTCTCAAGAAAGAGCAATGTGACTACTTGTTAAATATACTGTGCCTATGCAGTTGAACATTAATCTCTTACAGCATTCCTTTGCAGTTGTCCTTGTTGAATTTTTTCATGCCCTTTCTCTAATTTACCAAGATAACTTTGAATGCCACACTTGTTTTCCAACCCAGCTTTGTATCATCTGCAAATGTATGAGTAGGATCACTGATATAATCGCTGAACAGAATCAGAGCAGAAAGACCTCTGGAAGAGCCCTTGCTGCCTCTTTATATTTTGCCAATGAACTCATCCTAAATATAGATACAGAACCTGTTGTTGTATACATTATCTAGTGATTTCATCCAGATTGGTTTATAAGAATATCATGTTAGATCAAATCAAAAGAGTTCCCAAAGTGAAGTTCTACAGATTACTTCCACATGTGCTTTTCTGCTGCAGAGGAAAATCAGTTTGTTTTTATACAGCGTGTTCCTTACAAATCCTCACTGGTCCTTAACTCTATCTTTCAGGTACTTTCTAAACACTTCATTATTTGATTCAAATAATTTCTTACGCTCATTGATATGTAACTCTCCACATTCTCTTCTTTTTATATTTATTGTGAAAGTCACTACTATTGACCAGAAGAAAAGAGATGGCTCCATCTAAAAAAAAGGAGGGAAAAAAAAAAAAAGGATTTTTGTGGATATCATAGAATCGTTTTGGCTGGGAGAGACCCTGAGGATCCCATAGAGTCCAATCATAACTTAAATCTAGCACTAAACCGTGTCCCTAAGAACCTCGTCTAAACACCTTTCAAACAGCTCCAGGGATGGTAACTCCACCACTTCCCTGGGCAGCCTGTTCCAATGCCTCACAACCCTTTCCATGAAGAATTTTTTCCTAATAACCAATCTAAACCTCCTCTGATGCAATTTGAGGCCATGTCCTCTTGTCCTATCACTTGCTACTTGGGAGAAAAGACCTGGGTTTCTTCCAGGAAACTGTTCTATAATAATACAACTAACTAACAAAATAAGCAAATAGAAATAAATACTATTCATTAATAATTGAGTTACGGATTTTTTTTCAACTTTCAAATATAACATATCCAATATTTTACCTGTTCAGTGCTCTGTAATTCATCTGAAGAAAGGTGAAAAAGTTATTCTTTTGTCTATCTTTGCCTGCTTTGGGTGAAGTATTTTTTGTATTATTACTAAGCTCTTTTTCAAAAATTCCGCAGTTAATAAATGGATTGGGACCACCATGGGCAGCACTGTGCAGAACTAGGTGCCTAACAAAGCACAGGAGAGGACAACCTCCTACTTTCTCCATCTGTGGAGCATTTTTTCATAGCCCAACCTGACATAAATTGCAGTTAAAATACCAGAAAAGCTAAAACAAGGATTTGTTTTAAAATAGTTAATTTATAGAAATATAGTTAGTGTTGCTCAGCACAATTTTCTGGATAACAAAAATCTTGTCAAACAAATATGACTTCATTCCTCAATAAGGGGACAGATTTAATGACTAAAGATAACTGCACTGATATAATAGACTTACACTTTGTAAAGGCATTTGCTTTAGTAACTCACAATAGTCTGATTAAACATGTAAAATTATAGGAGAGAAAAAAGCACAAGCCAGAGATAAATATGATTAGCTCATGGACAGACTTCAAGCTTCTGTCAGCAGGGAGGTCGCAGGATGAAGATATATTTTCCTCATGGATCTGCCCCAGGTACTCAGCATCCTCACCAGTGATCTGCAAGCAGATATGCGGTCACTGCTGTTAAATTATAGGCATGACAAGATTAGTGGGGAGGTCAACAAAGACTAAGAACTGGAGAAATAGAGCATGTTCATCATTCAGTAAATTCCACCTTGAGAAAAGTGCATTTGGATGTAGTGAAATGCAAGTTATATATCAAGGCAGGAGAAAAGACAGGCATTCCAGTCAAAGAGGGGCCTGTGCCTGGAAAACCAGGGTGTTTGACAGGTTTGTCAATCTTTCAGATGAGAAGCAAACCCTATGGAAAAATGCTTTGGCAAAAAAGTGTGAACAAACAGGTCATCCTGAAGAATGAAGTGCAAGACACTGATGGGCAGTGGTTCCTTAGGTCCATGGCTCTGGGGAGCAAGGTCTAACATGACCCAGAAGCTGGATAAAGGGAGCTGGACACAGACCTTCTAACTGGGAAATCAAAAGAAACACTGGAAAGTCACTGCTGATGTACCTGCAAAAACATGTTGCAGCTTCAAGGTGACACCGACACTAGAAGAGTGCATGTGGGCTGGTTCTGACGCTGAGCTGTGCAGGCACCTAAGTACCAAACCACCTGTACAGCCTGTAAACCACTCAGAGAACTCATGATGAGCCTTTTTCTTACACTGGGACTTTATATTATTTGTTAGTGCTACAGAGGGTCAAAGCAAGGCCCTAAATAGGAGCAGTAACCATTCATGCAACGGCCAGAAAAGTGTAACATCGATTTATTATTGTATCACTGAAAATGATACTATGCTTTTTACATATGTATCTGATTACTAATTTATTCAATGTGCTCGTCTTCCTAACACTTGTTATGAACAATTTGTGAAGGCAGATGACAGAGGAAGTGTTCTCAGCAATGGTAAAGGTGTTTGGAAGCCAGGCAGCATTAGCCGCCTGACTCTGCAAATGGTGAGCAATTGCAGTGCTTGCTGACTTCAGCGTATGGCTTGGGCTTTGTGAAACTCAGGCCATAAGTTACTGTGCAGTGAATTGGACCTGCCAAGACAATAATTACATGCATGTGTCTGAATTAATCACAGAGGCACAGTTAACTGTGATTGATACAAGCTGAAACTGATCAAAAATAAGCTTTACCTTTCTTTGTTAGTGGAAAACGTGGACACACAGTGCAGAAGGAAACAGACACAACATTAACTCTTCATCTAGGTATCCAGGCCACCAGTCAGAAGAGCCTGCATAGTTTGATGTTAATGGCATTAACTATGCTGCTGAAGATGCACCGCTACAGAGGCGTGTTCTGAACACAGAGGAGGTGTGGTCCTGATCAACATCGCATCCACCTGTGGACTCATGTGAGGGTGGGATGTGTCCCTGAGCTGCCCCCTCTCAGAGTGACCATGCTCCAGCTCCCAGGCATGAATGTCTTCCCCCAAGGTTGTTCCCACAACCTTACTGTGAACAACATCTCTCACAAAAGAGCCAAGCACAGAATGGCTGTGTTAACAAGTGACAAGACGTCTGAAATTACTGTGTTTAAAGGGACAAACAGAAGCCCACGTGGGGACATGACAGTGAAGGTGGATAGGAGGCAGCAGGCAAGTGAAATAATTCACTGGAGGGTGTATGAAGTTGTGTTTCATATTAACAACTCTGCTATATGCTTTGATTCATTTTCCTTCTGCCACTGCCCTACCTGTAAATCACAACTACTCCATGTCACATTTAATATATGCCATGGAATTTTTGATACTGGAGTAAGGGATACTTTTCATTTCACCAAAGAGTTTGTTCTTTTTGGTAAGTAACAAATGAAATGGACAAAAAATATTTTCCCTTCATTTTTTAAATTCTGTTTGGTTCTGTTTTATGCCTTGCCTTGGTGTGTGTTTCTGCTTCTTATTTTAAATCTATACCAGGCAACACCCTAAAGTTGCACATACTAAACTCCACACTGCCATCTCATGCTTGATTTCCTGGGGCTGGGGAGGAAGGATTTGGGGAGTTAATATGTTTAAGTGGCCCAGCAGAGGCAAGATGTGAGCTAGCTTCTTGATTGGCATGAGGTGTCCAGTAATATTTGCTGATTGCATTGGAAATCAGCACTCACCTCTAGTTAGGCATAGCTTGCTTTCTTTGTGTAAAAATTTATAAACAGAAGCTGGAAGAGTCATCCTGATTTCTACTGTTCATGAAAAATAACAAAAATGTGGAAATAGAGATGCATTTTTTTTTCTCTACTGATTATTCTACAGTAAAATAGAGAGAAAAGGGGTTTATTGCATGTGGGAATTTCAGCACAGAGATTACAAGATTCCAAGAAAACAGTTTGGAGAATTCTGAAGCCTCAGTGTTCACTAGTCTTTTGAATGACATCTGCTATGGCTCTTTTTACTTTTTTTTTTTTCCCTTAAGAAATGACCAACTGAAGTGTCTTTTACAGACTTACAAAAGCCAATCTCTGTACTAGAAGTTATACAACATCTTATTTTGTCTTCTCTTTTTAATGCCTTCCCAAAGTTAAGCTTTCAAATGGAGACTTACATACATCAGTTATTGGGCCAAAAGTTATAAATATTTACTCTTTAGTGCTTTATTATTTCTACAAGACTCATTTTAACTATCCATGTTCTTAAAAAATGTTACTTTGATAATACCATCATTTATGCTGCCTTTAGTTCAGTCCAAATTGAGTAATTTTTACCATCCATTATTAGTACTTCTTTGCTGCAGCATGCTTAGTCTTTGTGTGTAAAATCACAGAATCACAGAATGTTAGGGATTGGAAGGGACCTAGAAAGATCATCCAGTCCAATCCCCCTGCTGGAGCAGGAACACCCAGATGAGGTTATACAGGAATGTCTCTGGGCACATTTTGAATGTCTCCAGAGGAGGAGACTCCACCCTCACTGAGAAGAAGTTTCTTCTTAAATTCAAGTGGAACCTTTTGTGTTCCAGTTTGTACCCATTACCCCTTGTCCTACCATTGGTTGTCTTCAGGAAGGGCATACAGAAGGAAATATAGAGTTTAGGAGGAGACATGGATGGTAAAAAACTTCTGTTTAGCACATTTGAGCAGCAAAACTCTAAGAAGTTAGTGTATCCATTAATTTTCCTGAAGAGCATCAATCAATTAACTCTTCTAAATAACAATTTCTGAAAAACTGAGTGTATTTGTTATGGTATTTGGATAGCAAAATGTTTCTGACCACATGAATGCACCTGCAAATCTGATCTGTGAGAGTGATCTAATTCCTGATTTGACAAGTTTGCTTCTTCCTTTGTTGGCTGTTGGAAGTAAAGGCATCCCTTACTACAAAAGCATGAATGCAGATTAGACTTCTAAAACTAAACAACACTGTAAGAATATTGTGTGCACAGTAAAAACTTGTGTGCCTGTTTGACTATATCTCAGTGTAAGCAACACAGACATCTTAATTTCCTGTACAAAAGAATTTGAAGGAAATGATGACAACCATGGGGTCTGGGAGAACCCATTCCAAAGTTATAGCAAAAATGGCAGACAGGTGCCATAAATGGTGCACAGAAAGAAACAAAATTCTGTTGACAGAAGAAAAGCAATTAATCCAGCAGCTTTCTAGAGGCGCATTAAAAGTCAGACTGTTTCAGCGTTATGCCTGGCAGTTCTTAACTAATTGTAAAAAAATGAAGGAAAAGAGCACAAAAGAGCATATGTAGAGCATCTGAAACTGCCTGAGAAACATTGACAGAGATAATATATTTATAGCATGAGCTTCCCTCAGATTTGCATCCCCTGTCCGCCAAAAATGCAGCTTTGAATCCAAATGCTCAGAGTCCCAAAGAACAGCGAGTCATCCAACTTTAAGTACACTATATCCTAGAAAAGCAAGAGCTAACCATTAAGAATAGTGATGGTACAGACAGGCAGAGTGTGAGGCTATTATTCCTCTCCACTGGCTCTGCGGATTTGTTTTCTATATTTTTGGTTGAACTGACTCCCTCAAAGTCCCCCTGGAGTCCTCACAACCAAATAACAGTAATCCATTTTTTTCCCCAGTTTCATCCTCATACAGTCATTCAACTACTTTGAGAGGGAAAAAGGAGCTTGAAAACATCAGTAAGAGTTTGAAAGTGGCTAGAGTACGTGGTATAAAACTTCAGAACAACTTGTTGGACTCGCAATTGAAAATGTTTACCTCTCCCTTCCTTTCCAAGGACAGCAAAAGCAGATGAGAGGGTTAGAGTCCTGAAGAAAACTGCATTCAGATAGATTCACTACAACAGTGCAATCTTCCTCCAGGGGTGATTAAATGGACCAAACTGAAAAGTAACTTTTATATTCATTTTTCAATTATTTATTTCAAACCTTACTGTCTGCTATTATGGTACAAAGCATATTGCAGATAGATTCCCTGAGTGATAGATTCTCAATGAATGTTTCACAGTCTTCAGCCAAGATTGCAGTCTTCCAAGAGTACAGCTCTGAGCACAGAACCACAGAAACAGAGCTCAACTTCTCCATGATAATGCACGATCTAACAATGCATGATCCTCAGGTTAATAAGATAGACTGGCAAGATTTAACCAATTTCTGTACGTGCCTCTGTTCTCTCTTTTGAAAGCATGTGTAAACAGTCTAAATGAGCCGCTATTGTTCAAACTTCCCCAAGATATACACAGAAAACAAGGATGACATACCATAGAACTGTCAAAATTACACCCTTTATCCTCTGAACACCCACAGGATGCTAAGTGCTCACCTATGCCCAGTGCTTACACACTTTCTAAGCTGCACCATACCTGAATCTGGAAAGTATCAAGCCTTACAAAAGTCTTCATTCTTGGCTGGTTTCACTTATGGTGTCTCTTGGTCCTCAGCTGTTTTTAGTAAACATAATCTCTCCATATTTCCAGGAAAAGGCCACCCCCTTTCTGTGTTGAAAATCTGTCAGAAACTCTGGCCAGTTCTTGCACATAAGCCATGTGAGATTATTGTGTATCTTTGACTTTGAGACAGTGAGACAACACAAAATGCTGTATGCACTATGTGGTATTTGTAACCAGTTAAACAAATCTCACGCCCTTCTCACAGCCTGTTTGTGGGCTTTGTACAGGCATCCTGTGGGTGTTCTGTGTCAGGGGTCCCTTGGAAAGACTGAGTTACTGAACAGTAGATTTCTTCTGCTGAAAGAGTCACCATCACATTCGTGTTAACTGGCACATGGCATTTAGTTGGCTGGTTCAGAGGAATAGTGATAGACCAGAAGTGATGCTTTCAAGGCCAGCACAATAGAATCATGCTGCAGTGTTCTCCAAATACTACACAAGAATTTGGTATTAATGAAACTCTTTCATTGCACATAAGCTGTGACAGTAAAATGGAAAATGAACAAAGATTGCTTGAAGTCTAATAAAGTTTGGGAGCGTGTCAGGGTTTAAGGAAAGGCAGCAATAAACCATGGCAGATGCACCTTGTTACCCCCTTCACCTCCCACCACCCCTTTCCTCTAGAGCAGAAAGATGATAGGGAAGATAAGGAAGAAGGAAGAGAGAATTAGACTTCAAGTTGGAAGGCTTTAACTAATGCTACTAATAAATAGAGAACATACATACAAAATATACAAAACCAATCTCAAATGCTCGATGTGGAGCTGGCATCACTCCAGCAGCAGAGCTGGGTGTGTGGAGCTGGCAGCTCCAGCGGGTGCAGCTCAGGCCCCCAGAAGTCATGGGCGGGACTTCACAGCAAACCAGAACCTGAGACCTGTAGATCACAGGCAGACAGATATGGTTTTCTCTAGATGCCAGCCATGGTCATAGAAAGAGTGACCCTCATGATCACCCTCTTATATAGGGGGCATGACGATTATGGGATGGAATACTTAATTGGTCAATTTAAGTCACCTGTTCCATCCATCCCACCTCAAACACGCCTCTCTCACAACGGAACATGAGAAGACTTATCAATCTTTCTTGGCTACCATAGTAATAAATCTAAACACGAGCTTCTTCAGCATTTTGTTGTTCTTGTTATCAGCACAGAGTACAGCATTCGAGGAAAAATATGCAGGCTGAAACTCAGAAAAGTACAGCCACCTAGAAGAACTTAGCTGAAAGAAAAATCACTAAAAGAGAACTGGTCTTATTTTTAACAAAACCAGGACAGAGGGCCAGCTTCATTCTGCTGGTTGAAATGCAATCCGATTGGGAACAAAACGGGAAGCAATAATACATGGTAGAGCAAAAGCTGCATTTTAGTATATCACCAATGCAAACAAAGCCTAGGGTCTTAAGCTCTGTCTTCCAAAAAGGGCCAGTAGCTCCAGAATAAGTAACTTCGGTGAATCCTGTATCCAGGACAGGAATACAGCAAGGCACAGACAATCCAGCAATTTCTCCATATTGACAACAACTTTTGGGTACAGAAAACTAAGAAAACAACTGAAAAGGAGACACTGCAAGAACTGCAAACATTAGAAAGGGATTGGGATCAGAACGAGCATGCAAAGAACAACTAAGGGGAGGGTGACCATGAGATGACAGAATCCACATTCCTTAAGGAAGAAGGAAAAATGCAAATCAAAACCGGCTGTCTTCAAAGAGTCAGCCTGCCAGAAAATCACCTCAAGTCTGAGTCTGGAAGGGAAAAGGGAGTTGAAAGGATCTAGACCAGGGGTGTCAAACTCATTTTCACTGGGGGCTACGTCAGCCTCCTGGTGCCTTCAAAGGGCCCAATGTAATTTATACTGTCCTAAAATTGCATTGGGCCCTTTGAAGGCAGCCAGGAGGCTGACGTAGCCCCCAGTCAAAATGAGTTTGACATCTGTGATCTAGAGTGTCCTCAATGAAAAAGATCACACATACGTATTTTGTGATGTAGCTGTCTCAGCAAACACTGAGCAGAGTGAATGAGGATCTAAGTAAATTTAAAATAACAATTTCTTCTTTTTGGAGAGGACAGCAGCAGGTGCACAAGATCTTTCTGATTAATGAAGAGTTTGATCCGTACATTAAGGGTACAGATAGCCATTTCAAGAGTCATTTACATGGTAGCAGTGTAGTCCAACATGCCTCTGGAAGCTTCTCAAGAAGCCAGGTGTCTGCAGATATCTCTCTGTCTGAAGTGGGGGCTGAAGTCAAGATGGGATTCAGAGGATGGAGTATGTCGGGAACTTAGGACCTGCCCCATATGGAGTTAATCATGAGGCAGGTTTTGCTTAACTGCTCACTTCTGGGGAAGTTCAGTGTGAATGTCATGTAAGCTGGTCTCTAACCTGTTGTTACTTCAGAAAAAAAAAAAAAAAAAAACCACAAGCGAAAAAAAAAGATCTTGGAAGCCTCTTACAGGTGCTGTTCTACCTCAACCTCCGTGCTACTCCCTTCACTTCATCATGCATTTCTTCCTGGCATGTTCCTTCCCTCCTCTTTTGTCTCCTACCACCTTTTCAGGATCTCTGTGATCAATCTTAGATTTTCTATAACTTTCATTATCCTCCCCTTTCTGGCAAATGTCTGACATGGCAGAAGTATTAGCTTTATATTTGGTGTCATGATTTAGAAGTTCTCCTTTAAACTGCAGACCTAAAAAAAGCTGACTTGTTCATCCTAGTCAATTAAACAAAGAATAGATAAAAATCATAGCAGCAGTTTCTTCTGGCCATCGAAATGCCCCTTCCTCAGCAAGTTTTCAATTTAAAAATGTTTTAAAGATTAGAAAGAGTAAAAAACTAGCCATGACCTGTAGGTGTCAAACAGTGGCTGTACTGCTACCTGTATGGTAGTTACTGAGAGGTTTTTTAATTGTCTTTGGCAACCTCCTTAGGTTTTTAAAGTGTTCCACATATTACACTGGATATTAACATGTACTCAAGATTGACCTATCCTTCATTTCCTGGAAAAAATCTTTTTCCCCCCCCTAATTTTATTACAGACATTGTGGTCATGGTATAGACACAGAATATATCTTCCAAGTATTTTGTTTTATAGTATTCTTTTAGCAATATCAAGATGTTTTCCAAACTGTAGAAATTGAGCCACAGAGCCTGTAATAAAGTAGCTGCAGTTCAAGAATAGAAGTTAACTGAGACTGAAGTATGTATTACATTCTTATGGAAACAGGTATTTGAAAATATGGGTCATGAGAAGGACCAGGTGATGGGAGAGGGTATTGCATAAGTGAGATCAGAAAACAAAAAGTAAAGATACTTGTGTCAAAGATGGGTACTGGGTGGATTAGGGTCAACCACAAGCTAGAAAATGTCTAAATAAGGACTGAACCATGATACCATAATAGATTTCAAAGACACAGTTGTCAGGAAGTGAGAGGGAGCACCTGAAATCGTAGGGCGTAGAGTCTCACAAGGGGGCTGTTTGAATGAGTCCGAGGAGCTGATCAGACTTGCTAAAGGAATTTAAATTCCCATATCTGAGATGGCAGCTGCCTGTTCTATCTTTGCAAGAGATGCCTCTGAGCACCCTGAAAGGTAACAATGTTGAAGGATATTTCCGCTTCTCATATTTGGATTCCAAACTGTGCTCAGTATCAGGTCAGTGGAAATGATTGTTGTTACACCTGACCTTGGAGAATAATTCAGCTCCAAATAACAGACTCCTTACGGGTCACTGCAGGAATCAAAGCTGGCTAATCTGTGATTAATCTCTATTCCTCTGTTTCTTATTTCCCACTCCTTATTTTGATTTGTTTTAAATAATGAGAAGGTCAGTAGATTTCTATTTCATGTCTTTTCCTCCTCCTCAGCTACCACCCCAGTGTATCTCTCTTTGGTAATACCTCCTTGCTCCCATTGCCAAATATGACTTAGCAAGATTATCATATATATACAAAGAGGGAAACTCTCATCTTGGAAATCACTGGGCATTTTTCTCTCTTAAGCTGCTTTCTGGGAACTGGGAACTGACACTGGTGAGATTCATCTCATCAGAAGTGGGCTTTTCCATTATAGATTTCTGCATTGAAGTTATCACTCTGAGCTCCCTCTATGGTCAATAAAGGAAAAGAGACATCTCTACAGCGTGATTCATCTGTGTCTGAAGAAGGAGAAATCCAGCCTGGAAATGAACACTTCTTCCCACTAACAAGTGAGGGAGACTGCAATTACTCACTCATATGTCATTGTAGTTTTTGTTTGGTGTAACTCCAGTAGCAAGATGAATCTAAGCCCAAATATTAACTCAAATTGTCCAGATAGACAGGATACTCCAGGCTCATGGACAGAAAGTATCCTACTCCTTTCTCCAGTCTTGCCTGCCATCCACATCACACACAAGACGTGCTCTGGACCCTGGCCATTCTCTAAGACAAGGAGTGAAGTGTCTGGGCACATCCAATGCTTTTAGATGGGCCCAGACTCTCACCTTTGCTGACTATATAAGGCAACGTCGTTAGCTCTGAGCGTACCAGAGTAAGGTCCTACACAGTCTATCCAGAAATCAGTTTCTGAATCTTGTGGATGCCCCACCAGGTTCCATCTGAGTTATTGGTGAGTAAAAGGAGGCCCAAGTGTGCAGGCAGAGTCCCAGGATGCTGAGAGACTGACCTTAGAGCAGCCCCTGCTGTAGCGTGCCATTAGTAAGCCTGGGCAATTGCACTGCCCACAGCACTTTTACCAAGCTGCGTCAGTTGAAAAAGGTCTTTTATTCAGTGTGCACCATAGTAACATGGGGAGAACAACACTTGAAACAAAATCTTTCTTGTCTTACCAAAAGAGAGACAATATATTCATCTTGGCCTCGTGCTAGTTTAATTCCTCCAGACTCAGCAGATAGATTAAATTAACATTGGAATGATACACAGGTGAACTGGGACAAAAAAGGAAGGATTGCTACACATGTGATGATGACTTCTCAAGTACTCGATGCCTGATGAGCTGAGAGCTCTTCTAAACAACAGCCTGAATAACTACTGAGCTTCCTTGGAAAGCCCTGGCTCCAGTTGTAAGTTGTGCGTAGGCCAGGAAACTCACTTTTAAGTGACAATGAAGAGTGTGACTTGGAGCTTCTGTCACCTTCTCTTCCTTCCTCCATAAAAATCTGTCAGGCAGCTTCATCTGCAGTGCAAAGGGCATGTAAATCAACATGCCTAGCTGATGTTGACAGGTGGAGAAGGTGCTCATCATTCTGATAGGAAGTTATGCCAACTGTCAATCATCCATCATGCTAAAATCTCATACATAATGACAGACTGTTTAACAGAAGGATGGGATGTAAAACAGGCCAGTCTTTTTGTGGTTTAAGGGGCTTCAGGAAATAATATTTTTTTTAAGGTGAACCCTGTTATAACTTTATTTTTGTAACCCCAGAGCCCAACTAACAGATCAGCTGGCATGATGTCTGGCATGTACTTGTAGCAAACACAGGAGGGGCTGTTCGCATTTGCACATGTTCTGTGTAGATTCTAAAAAAAAGTCAGCACTGCTAATGCGTATTTCTCTTGCAAAGTAGTTTTGTACACATGCTGAAAGGCATCTGAATAGGTCAGTTGGTTGGGAAAACTCATCCTAGGCATATGCACAAATGGTTCCTCTGCTATTATATGGTCTTCTTTATCATGTAATGGACAGAACAAATGTGAGAACTGCTATGTACTTTTTCTTAAAAAGAGAGAATGAAGAATGAAATAACATATCAAGGCTTGCACTGTACTAGAAGAGCTGTGGGCTGGGGTATGCTCATTGTCTTTGTTCACCCCCAGACAGATCCATTAATTGTCTGCTTGAACAGACAATTATTGAACAGACTCTAAATTTACAGCAAAACAAATTACCTTTGGGAGGAGTATTGACTTTCAGGGAGCAAGAAGTAGGGTGAAAGAAAAGGAAATGTATCCTGTGTAATACTAGGACTTTGTATTCTGCAAGTGTTAAAAAGTAAACAGAAGCTCTGGTATTCTTTAAATGAACTGTTCACAGAATCACAGAATCACAGAATCGACTGGGTTGGAAAAGACCTCAGAGATTATCGAGTCCAACCCTTGGTCCAACTCTAGTCCGTTTACTAGATCATGGCACTAAGTGCCATGTCCAATCTCAGTTTAAAAACCTCCAGGGACGGAAAGTCCCTGCCTGGGCAGGCCATTCCAGCGCCTGACCACTCTCTCTGTAAAGAATTTCTTTCTAATATCCAGCCTAAATTTCCCCTGGCAGAGTTTAAGCCCATGCCCCCTTGTCCTATTGCTAACTGCCTGGGAGAAGAGACCAATCCTCACCTGGCTATAACTTCCCTTCAGGTAGTTACAGAGAGTGATGAGGTCACCTCTAAGCCTCCTCTTCTCTAGACTAAACAACCCCAGCTCCCTCAGCCTCTCCCCATAGGTCTTATGTTCAAGTCCCTTCACCAGTCGTGTTGCTCTTCTCTGGAGCCGCTCCAGCACTTCAATGTCTTTCCTGAACTGAGGGGCCCAGAACTGAACACAATACTCCAGGTGTGGCCTCACCAATGCAGAGTACAGGGGAAGGATCACTTCCCTTGTCCTGCTGACCACGCTATTTTTGATACAGGACAGGATACCGTTGGCCTTCTTGGCCACCTGGGCACACTGTTGGCTCATGTTGAGCTTCCTGTCAATTAGCACCCCCAGGTCCCTTTCTGTCTGACTGCTCTCCAGCCACTCTGCACCCAGCCTGTAGCGCTGCAGGGGGTTGTTGTGACCAAAGTGCAGCTCCCGGTACTTGGCCTTATTGAACTTCATCCCATTGGAATCTGCCCATTTTTCCAGTCTATCCAGTTCCCTCTGCAGAGCCCTCCTGCCCTCCAGCAGGTCAACACTCCCTCCCAACTTGGTGTCATCAGCAAATTTGCTGATGATGGTCTCAATCCCCTCATCTAAATCGTCAATAAAGATGTTAAACAGGACTGGACCCAACACTGACCCCTGGGGAACACCACTAGTGACTGGCCGCCAGCTGGATGCAGCCCCATTCACCAGCATTCTCTGGGCCTGGCCCTCCAGCCAGTTCTTAACCCAGTGTAGAGTACACTTGTCCAAGCCATGGGCTACCAGATTTTGCAGGAGTATATTATGGGAGACAGTGTCAAAGGCCTTGCTGAAGTCCAGATAGACCACATCCACAGCTTTCCCCTCATCCACCAGGTGAGTCACCTGACCATAAAAGGAGATCAGGTTGGTCAGACAGGACCTGCCCCTCCTAAACCCATGCTGGCTGGGTCTGATCCCTTGTCCATCCTGAAGGTGCTGTGTGATTCCATTCAGGATGATCTGCTCCATAACCTTGCCAGGCACCGAGGTCAGGCTGTAGTTGCCAGGGTCAGCTCTGCAGCCCTTTTTGTGGACTGGGGTAACATTGGCCAATTTCCAATCATATGGGACCTCCCCAGTGAGCCAGGACTGTTGGAAGATGATGGGATGTGCTTTAGGGAAAATACATTTTCTGCAAAGAGATCTTCCTCCACCATACCTGGCAATGAAAAGTTGTCAATGCAGTGCCTGTCAAATACAAAATGTATATGTATTTTACACCTGAAATAGCATGACATTCACAGAAGCTGTAGCTTTTCCACACATGCACTTCTGAGCAACTTCTCACCAATTTCAATCTGTGTAAACCCTATCTTTTTTCCTACTTCTCGGTATTCGCTAGTGTGCTTGCCTACCTGCTGGCTGCTCATGACTAAACTTAGCCTGCAGGCTGAAAAAGATAGTAAGGTTCTCTTTCGTACCTGTTGTAAATACTAACTCCTTTCGTCCTTTTACTTCCTCAGCTCATGGTTTATCTTTGTTTGCTTGTTTGTTTTTTCCCCCAGTGACAAACTGCTGCAGCTGTGCCCCTTACTAGGGAGCAGGAGGGATGCCGTGGGGATTTTCACCCCAGGTAAGGGGTGCAGCTCAGTTTGGTTACCATCTCCCAGCCCATCCTGCCTTCACTCAGGGATTTTCTATTATCAGCAGACAGGAAAGCTGCCCTGTCACAGATGTCAGACACGGCCTTGGGTAAAGGATTTCGAGGTTGGTGCCTTTTTCTTGTAATACCATGACAAGGGAAGAGGAAACCTGCCTGAAGATGCAGTGAATGCCCAGGAGTGCCCTCCACTAGCACCCAAATGAGAAACATAGGTCTGCACATGCCGTGGCTGGGTTTGGATGGCTTTTTGTCTGGGAAAAAGCTGAAAGCTCAGACACCACTGAAGCTATCAGAGGTTTTGCAAAAAAAAAATGTATTTGTCCACTTTCACATCTGTAGATGAGAATAATTTTGCCATCTCATCAGAGGCTTATAAATGTTTTGACAATGTCGCATTAAACAACACACACTTACATGTCCAGCGGAGTGTCTAAATTTGTGTTTGGATTTTACCTCTGACTTAAACCTAATTTAGGGATGAAGGAATTTCTTTTGTGTTGTTTCTCAGCATATTTAATGAGAGGTATTAGCCCAACAGTGTAGGGGCACCTTAGTAAGGGAAGAGAATTCAGGAGTGTGTGTAAAAACATCCCTACCCATTTCCCCTCAACAAATCGTACAGGAGGTCTCTCCTCACTGCATTGGACCAATGAAAAGCTGGATATTTTTTCTGCAACCCAAAGCAGAAAACCTATTACTTATTTCTTCTATATTTCAGAAGATATAATTTTTTTAAAGGCTTTTTTGAATTTCTAACTTTAAACCATCTGATTCTATAACCTTCATTTGATGTGAGAGCAATTTATAGCAACAGGCAAAAGTTGGTTTTGCTGCCATCATGGGAGAAGAGGGAGGGAGAAAGGAGAGCAATTAACAGAGCATTTGGGGATAAGAAGTAAACAGAAATCCATTCTTTTCCCTTCCTTCTCTACTACACCCACACATAAGGACACGGTTCTCTAATTTGTTATTTTGCATGAGAAAAGATTTCAGAGAAGCTGTAAGACCGGATACTTTCTGTTAAGAATAAGCAACAATTAGCTGAGAAATTGGATTTTAGGCTAACAATATGTGCAAGCCTGATCATTTGTTCCACAACAAACTTCAAAACACTGTGGGTGACATGGTGTGTAAGGTGAAGAATAAAAGAACATATTACAATTTAGGCTACATTTTGACCTTATAACCTTTATGTAACTAAAAGTTCTTCCTCATTTTCTTTTAACAAGCTTCCTCAGTTGTTCATCCTCTTTGCTGAGGTGTCTTGATACTTTTGCCAATAATAAATAATCACTGCCGCAAAAAGCTCACAATATTGTGTGGTCAAAATGGGGAAGGTGCTGAGGCAAATACATGGAAAAGGACAGCAGTTTTCAAGCTTGACAAAACTAGCAAGACAAATTGATTTGCTATCTGTAGAAAGTTTTTCTACTCCCTCCAGCTTTCCACCTGGACCTGCTTTCCTCCATTGCAAAAGTAGAGAGCTAAGGTGTAGAGATCCAGACACAGAGCACTAGCATGCTCAGCCCATTTGCACATGTGTTTCAGGGGTAGGAGAGGGAAAGGCCTTTGGCCAGCCTCACTTTATTTAAAGAAATGGCCCACCATCCATGCAGCCTGGCAGCAGTGCAGTGCTCTCACCGGCTTCTTGCTCTGCTCGTGCCAGTATAGTCACAGATGTACAACACTTCACTGTCATGGGCTGAACACTGGAAAGGAAATGGAGCCTAAAGTAATAAATATGCAAGTTTTAGTAACAAACTGCATCCAGCTCTTTAAGACATAACACCATATCAGCCCCTGGCCAAAGGCTTTTGGCAGGGTATGAGCTTTTCACAGAATCACAGATAGAACCTCCTGTGTTTCAGTCTGTGACTGTTGCACCTCATCCTATCATTGGGCACCACTGCAATACAGATTCCTGAGCTGGAAAAATGAATTACTTAAAACTCCTATTTCTACAAAATCTTGTAAGTAAATATAGTCTGGTCAGAGCAGAGGATTGCTTGCACAAACCAAACCAAACCTCTTACCAAAGCTTTTCATTGAATTTTTATTCTTACATTTTCGTTAAAATAAAAACCTAGGCTTTGGTAATATTTTTCAGGTAAGTGGAATGCCTTAGAAATAGGAGAACCAAGATCACCTGCTTGGTAAATAAACAATTTAGTATGTTACTTGCCTCAATTGAAATCAAATCAACGATCATTTAAATTAAGTCATCACTTTGTTATTTCTATAACGTACAGTGTTAAACAGAACTTTTGCTTGGTGAAAAAATCATCATATTAAGTCAGAATTTCTGAAAGATCTGAATAGAACTAACGGATTTGGCTTTGATGAATATTGAATATGGCAAAAAGTATAGGTCTGGTCACTCAAAAACTTCCCAGTATTTTTTCATAAAGTTAGGTGCATCACTACATCCACAAAGCAGGCATGAGAGGACATGTACATTTAGGCAGCATCTCAGTAGTTAAAAGAGAGGTCAGGGTTTAGGACAGGTTCAGTTTTTTCTTCTGGCCATAGGAACCTGCCATGCATGTGGCTTCTCTTCCCTCTCCCACATTCCTTCCTCTGGCTGAAGCATCCTCACATAGGAGCAGTACTGGAGTTGTTTGCGCTATCTACTGCAGACATTGTTTTCCATTGAGCTCATGAACTTTTATGAACTCTGTGAATCTTATTTTGAATTATTTAAGTGCTTTTTCTTAGCCACCTCCTTCTGGGCAGCTATCTCAGTCTGGCTACCCTGACATTTTGAAAATTTCTCCTCATTTAAAGCCAAAATGTGCTAATATCTGATTTGAGGAATTTTAGCCTTCTTATTTACCCTAAGAACTACTTTTCCTGCCCTGATATTTGCTCTTACAAAGTTTTTAGAGGCAGCAATCTTATCTCAGCTTTTGTAGTGCTGGGTTGAACAAGAGCAAAGCTCTGCCATCTTCCTTCTGTAAAGGTGTATCCTTCAGATAGCCTTTATGTACTTATGTCTCAGTTTGACCTATCATTTTTTAACATCAGAGAACAGAGCTCTACATAAGGTCTCATCTTGTAGCTCGTGTTCCTATATACTCTTTTCCAGTATCCTATTTAACATAATGTGGATATTTAATTATTTTGTTAGCTAACATACCTATATCTTCATCCTCCCTTGTTTATTCCCAGCTGAGCAATCCTTATGTGAAACATACGATTTATTCAGAAGCCTTCCTTTTGTAACAAAAATTGATTTTAACTGAACTGTTAGACCTAGACAAAACCATTCAGCCACGGCATTCAATCTCCATCAAGTTTTCTTATTAGCATGAGGAGCAATTCTGAAAAATCAAATATGCCAAAACTTTTCCTCCTTCTGTTCTTCTCCTGCTCCTTGCAAAATTTAAATGGTTCTCATTTCTTGTCTCCAAGTCAGTGAAGATATCTTTGAATCTCAAACTAAAATGAAGACTAGAGGAAGGCAACTGATGAAGGAAAGGAAAACATATGCATCTAATAAGTAGCATCAGTTGAGATAACTATTTTATTAATTCACTGGAGTTCTAACACTGAAGAGAAGAAAGAAGAAGGGAGAAGAGGAGAGGAGAGGAGAGGAGAGGAGAGGAGAGGAGAGGAGAGGAGAGGAGAGGAGAGGAGAGGAGAGGAGAGGAGAGGAGAGGAGAGGAGAGGAGAGGAGAGGAGAGGAGAGGAGAGGAGAGGAGAGGAGAGGAGAGGAGAGGAGAGGAGAGGAGAGGAGAGGAGAGGAGAGGAGAGGAGAGGAGAGGAGAGGAGAGGAGAGGAGAGGAAAAAAATAAGAAGAGAAATGGCAGACAGAAAATTAATGCTACAAAATTACATCAGGACCAGGCTTTTAAAGTATCGTTGTGTCAAAGAATAATGGATTGTATGCAAGAACAATAAAAAGAAGTAATAAAACAAAGGCGACCTAAAAGGCATTCTGCATTTCTAGGACAGAGGATCAGTCATGTGAATCCACAACAGCGGATAGATCAGCCAGCCACTTGAGTCCCCTGTCTGTGGCTGAGCTTTCACCACAAATACTTCTGCAGGTGCTGCCATCTGGATACAAAGCCTTCTGTGTTCTCTAATGAGGGGTTTCCACCGTTTTCTTCTGCTCCACCAAAAGAAGAGGCTTCAGCAGATTAAACATTTGTTTTATTTTGAGGGACCAAGTGCTAACAAAGCCTTACAGTCAGGCCAAACTTGCTGAGCTGAGGAATTTGAGAGTACTTGAACCTCATCAGGCTTTGCACCTTGAAGTCAGTCTTATCCAGAAGACTGGCCTCCAGACATAGGAGTTGACAAGCTCTAGCTGAGACTTTGTTACTAAAGCCTCAGGTGCATGATCATTAGTTATTTCATGATAGCCACGTCACAACACCCTGCAGAAATTTTCCACATGTGCATTGTTGTCCTATCCCAAATATAAAATGCTCCTTAAGCTTTCTTTCTGTTTGACCTTCTGGATTTTGCAAGTTTGACAGATCAAAGATATCAAAGTATTTGCTGTTTTGCAATCTTTTTACTGAGTATGAACTTCAGTAAATTATAAAGTCTTAGAGAAGTCTGCTTCATGCTGGGCTTCCTGGAAATCTCTGGCTGCACAGCTCATGATCTTGCTCCTGTCACCATGTGAGATACCACTCTTTATTCCGTTAGCTTGCCCATGCAAACATCATGAAGTTCGGCAAGGCCAAGTGCAAGGTCCTGCACATGGGTCAGTGCAATCACCAATATCAGTACAGACTGGAGGTTGAATTCATTGCAAGCAGCCATGCAGAGAAGGACTTTGGAGTACTGGTGGATGAAAAATTGGACCTGGCAATGTGCATTTGTAGCCCAGAAGGCCAATCACATCCTGGCCTGTGAGAACAGGCTGAGAAAGTTGGGGTTGTTCAGCCTGGAGAAGAGAAGGCTCTGGGAAGACACCACTGAAACCTTTCAACATTTTCAGGTCCCTTACAACACAAACCATGTGATTTGATCGTTCTGTAGATCCATCCAGGAAGCAAAAGCTAAGGTAAGAAATGGCAATTAGTTATTTACAGATTTAAGTTTTCGAAGTTATATGCGAACTTACAGAAAACATTTTTTTATTGTGGACAGTGCAGGAAAACAGTATGTAAAAAGCTGCATAAATAAATGCTTTCTTGTAACACTTGATTTCACAGGAAGACTTACCAAAAGATTTTAGGTTGAAAATCATTTGAAATGTACCTGCTGCATATAGACTGTGTTGAGAAGAAAGTGTTTAGGCTGCTGACCTTGGAGGACTGTAGATAACATTGTAATGACATTGGAGAAGAAAAAAAATATTGACAACATGATTTTGTTCTGTAGAAGAGATAAAAATGTGCTTACTAAATGGGTTACTAGAAGTTGGGAAGGTTTAGAAAATGGGTTATCTAGAAGGAGTTTTTATATGCAAGCAATAAGTTGCCCACATTTTCTGATAAGTCCCACCACGAAAGCAAAGACAACTGCTGCTTAATTTTTCTTTATCAATTACTGTTATTTATTCATGTGGGAAAAGGAGGGGGTGGAGTCTACAGCTTGTTTTCTGACTCCTAAAACAGAGGAAAAGCAGCTGTAAACCTGCCCTAATGTATAACAAAAGGAGTTGCAATAAGCTTATGCCTTACATGCTCCGCTCCTTCCCTGGAAAGGAGCATACGAGTGCATACACCAGCCTGCCCAGCCAATGGCAAGGCAAGACGAAAGGTAGTTTCAAGCATGGTTTTGCTATCCCTCATCTTGACAACACCGAACATAAATCTTGCAGACGAATTATTGACAATAGCCATATTATCCTCTGCCTCCTGCACCTACTCAGAGGAGAACTGCACTCCAAATTCGTTTTTTCTTTTGACAGTTCCTCTCCAAGGGCAAAATAAACACTTTGCCGCTGCTGTTTCATTATATTTGCAACACATGTACTGGCCATTCAAGCAATACATGATTTGACATGCAAACGGGAGGGCCTGTTCTGATCTGGTACTTAGTTGCTTATCTTCTCTGTTTTCAGATTAACATTTTTAATGATGTCTCACTTCCCTATGCAAAGTTCTGAGCTCTGATTATTGACAAACAAATGTTGTGTTGAAAATCAGATATGTGTTTGGATTATGATTAGACCATAATGAACCAGGGAAAAGATTAAAAAAAAAAAAATGCAATGACTTGTGGAGACTGTTTACACGGGGAAAGAATTTTCAAAGCATTCACGGAAGAATTAAACTCTCTTCAACTACTGAAACTTTCTAAAACTATTAAGGACATTTTTTACATTCCTAATTAGCACTCACTCACTGGAGGAAGGTAGTCCACCCCAACAGAGCAGTTTTTCTTTTGGCTCTTCCATCTTTGCTGTGTGCAGGTATCAAGAGTGGATATCTCAGACACATGGACAGCATGAAACAAAAGCAGTATGCAGAGTCGCAATTTACAGCTGTCAAAACCTAGTAAAAGGAAGCTGTTACTCGTTTTTCCAGTTTGAACTCCCCACCTAGAGGAAGGCTATCCTACTCTGGGGAGTGTGCCAAATTTTCTTTTAACTCCACTTTACCCCTCCTGTCTATTAGATGTGAAATGTGAACAAATATAAAAAAATGCTAACAGATCTGAAATTATGCCTTTCTTTTTTTTTTCCTATACAAAAGATGGAGATATAGAAATAAGAAAATGTAAGGAATCAAAAGTGTATTGAACTGAGGAATTACAAAAGCAACAAAGATTTAACAATATTAATCAGTAGCAATGTGAAGTGTGTGACATTAAAAGAAAAGACAATCAGAATCCCCTGTAGGTTTGACAGAGATTCCCTAAATACCTGCCTGAAATCCAGCTGAGCTTCTGACAATCTTTGGTTCTTTCTTACCTATAAAACCTACTGCTGAGCATATATGAAATACTACTTTGCCCAATACAGTTTTATGTATCCCCAAGTGAACCATCAGTGTAAGAATGTGAATCATATTACTGAGTAGATGTTTATATACTTCCTTCAGAAGCCATAGTTTATCTCTCTGCACTCATGCAAGTTGTACTGTCCCATATGCACAGAAGGAAGGACACCACTCATACAGGGTGTCCCAGCATGTCAAACAACACTCAGGTCCCTTTCCGCATGTTTGCCACTATATTCACCTAAATGTAGCAGCACTAAGGCAAGTCAATTAAAAAAAAAAAAAAAAAAGGAGTGAGGGAACTTACTGTCTGAAAGAACATATCTCTAAATTCCTAACTACAAATTCAGGTCATAGACACTCACTGGGCACCTTTTAAATACAGAAAACAAAATGGGAGGGGGGGGAAACTGTCCTGTTTTAGGCTTCTTAACATGCAAGTTAACTTAACCATGGAGCAAGAACACCTCCTTGTGTTGTCCAAATCCTGAGCTGGCTATCTCTCAGCAGGGTAAAGTGGCAGCTTTGTCACTAATCTAAAAGGAAAAGGCATTCTGGCAGAGTGGCAACCGTTTCTTTTTTACCACCTGATGAAGTGCTTATGTTCCTGACTATGACATCCCAAGACCCATGGTCATACTGCTTGAGCTATCCAGAACATACCAGAATACCAATAACTTAGCTGTGAGCATCCAATTAAGCACTGCATTTCTAGAACCTGATCACCAGGCATCACAAATGGTTATTCTCTGTCTTAATGCATTCAGTTCTCAGACATAACTAACTTGCAGCATCAAGTGCTGCAAAAGAGCATCCACTGAGCAGACGCTTAGAGCATAGCTGCTGTGTTTGAATGCAGACCTGTACAATGAGATGATCAAGGGACATTATCTTTTCTTTTAAGCCACAGCTAAGAAATAACACAAGACTTAAGCAATAGTTCGTACTCCTCACTCCTGAAATTATTCTGGATGAGCAAAACCACATTAACAAATAAAATTTACCTCAGGATTTAGTCTGGGAACAACAGGTGTACAACTTGTGCTATATAAGCACATTCACAAGTTAGAGTTGCAACAGAATTTTATCCTCTATTTTAAGAGGTCAACACATGTTGCCTGTGTTTGGTATCCAGAGGTTTTCAGTTCTACCAGTGGGAATCATCCGTCACCTAGGATTGTTCAATTTACTCTTGCACATCCAGTACAGAGCTTTTAGTGTCATTTATTTTCAAAACAATAATATACTGTGATCTCACTGGGGGCTTCTCTGCAAGTCTTTCTCTTTGAATCTCTTATTATTCATGAGAGTCTGTCCTTCTCTTGTTCTTCTTTTTCCTTCTTATGCTCTCTCTGGATAATCTCACCCTTCACTTCACATCAACATCTGCAAACAGATTTGCAGATCTGCTCTATGCTTGCCTACCACTCTCAGTACAAAGCTCCTGTGGCTGTCCTGCCATCAGGCAGATGCAATGTTGTTTTAGCTGATTTTAATTACTGGTGACTGTAGAAAATATTCTGGGATTCTGGGAACCGAGATCATTCGAGTTAAATTAAATTGAAGGATAAACAAAACTAAATGTTGTAATTAAGGATTTTGACTTCCAAAGGATTTTTTTTTTTAGAAATTAAGGGCTTGAAGTGAACACACAGCTAATGGGAATGAGGTTATGAAAATTACCACAACAGATCTGGAACAAAAACTCATAAATGCAAATATGGGAGGCCTGAATGTTCCTTCCCCAAAATGCTGAAACAGAAGAGAAAAACAAAGATAGAAGATTAAATGTTTTCTACCAGATCTCTGAAATGAGAAGTCATATGATAAAGAATAGCAAAAAAATAAACCAATTCAGGAGACATAGAGGGAGAGAAACAGAGAAAAGCAGATTAATCACTTGGGCAACAATGGCAAATATTACAGCCTCAGTTGTATACATGGCTTCAGGGTAAATCTTGAACTTTTGAAACAAAGATGAAGAAGGAAAAAGGAAAGTAGGAGAAAATGTAATATGAACGATCAGAGGTAACTCATGCCACATGATATTTCCCTTCAGTAAGAACCTGATTTTAAGAAAAAAAAAAAAGTATTTCTAAACTCTATGATAGATCTTATCCATCTGGATTTCCAAGGAGGGGATAACAAACTGTTCCATATCATAATTTATTGTTGAAGCTAAAGAAGAAATATATACAGAAGCACTATAAAGTAATCAATCTGATGTGTTTATTTTTTTTTCTACCTTTGTTTACTTTTTCTGTTGTTGTCATTTTTTCAGAGAGGAAATTATGCCTAGTATTGAAAAAGGAAATATTGTCATGTTAGGAGTTTGCCAGGGAAAGCATCAAAAACAGGGATGAAATCTTGAACTTTCTCTTACTTTTTATTTTCACAACAGACCTCACACATTTGTGGGGTATTTTTCAATGAAGTTTACTGATGACAGGTGTTTGAGACCATCATTCATTCAAAGAAGGTTTGGGAGATTGTACAGGAAGAACTAGATGACTTTGAGAACTGGAGTTGAAGGCATGGATTACATTTCAGTTATGCCAAATCTGAGTTTGCACATTACATAAGTCATGACTAGGACTTCTGCTAGGAGGTAATCTTTGGAAAAAGACTTCATAAATACCTGAATGCATCTTATCAATCCCAGGATGGTTACAAGCCATCAATGCAATGAAAGCTGAGGGGAAAAATAATCAAATGTAATCCTAAACAAGTCAAGCAAGAGATCTCCAAAAGAGATACTCTAAGGTAAAGAAACTTCTGCAGTTTAAAAGGAAGTTAGGCTCCTAATGAAATGCCATAGCATGGTTATCACTGGTAGCCAAGGACTTAACTGGACAGACTCAAAAACCCAAGAAATTCCCAATTTAAGACTTTGAAAAATGAAAACTTTCTCTTTCTCACCCTCAGTACTCTTCTACTTCTGGCAGTATCTTTAGCCTCTTTTAAAACTTGAGCTTGAAGCAAAATTTTGGAGTTGTCATCACATGGAGGCATTGCTTGAAGTATTACACACAATTGCCCACATTGTGCATCCATTTGAAATTGCTCTGAAGAAGTTCTCAGCGATCCTGTTGATCACTGCTTCACCTGCAGCTTCTGTAGGGTATTGTGGGGCAGGTTTAGACAAGCTACTGGGAAAGATGGAAATCCTGTGTGGCATGCAAAACCCAAGAGAAATATGATTTGACTGCTCTTGTAGCTGCCTCACATTGGATTGCCCACTGCCGCAGTGGTGACCTCCAGCTCCTAAACCTGGTAGCTGGCAGAAAGCATGGGGGTGCCTGCAAACCTCTAAACTTCTATTTTACTTCACAGCATAAAACAAGCCTGTGCAAAATAGATACTAAGAGCTCATTGGCTTTCTGTCATTACAGAAAGGAATATTTTTGCCCAAGAAACAAATAGCCAGAATGTATTGCTTAGTCAACACATGGCAAACACTTAGATTTGTTTCTAAGTGACTAATGAGATACCCAACTTGTTTCATGGTTCCATAAAAAACATAAAATACATAACTTCAAATAGGTGTTAAGCTGCCTGTGTGCCCGTGAACAGCCACTAAACCAGCACAGCTCTGCAACAGCCAAAAGTGGTTTTCCCCTGGGGACAGTGTCAGGACTGAAAACAAAAGAAAAAAAAGAAAGGGAAATAAGCCTCTAACAGAAGTAAAATTCAAACTGAATTTGTGTCTGTGAGGAGAAAGCTGAGAAAGCTCCGTATTGAAAAGAAGGTGCTTGAGGTAACAGAGACTTAATGTAAATAGGAACAAGTGGTATCAGGGCATTTTTTATAAATCATATTTGTATAAGGCCATAAGAAAAAGTTACAGGTAGAGCTGAAATGAATGATCACTGCTGTAAAAGCAGGGGGACGGGGAGGGAGAAAGGGCAAAATGACAGTAAAAGCCTTTTGAGATAAATTGCATTATAATCAAGTTCGCAGAAATCCATAGCAATAATGAAGTTAATTCCTTGAAATGCCACAAGTAACTTTCCATATACATGGTGGAAAAGTGTAAGTGGATCAGTATAGAGAAAACAAACACTACAGTCTGAAAGGGTGTCTTCTCTATGCTAAGGAAAATCCTCTCCAAAAAAAGTCTTGCCTTCTCTGCCAGTGCCCAGGCAGGGAGGCAGATGACTGGTGAGATGAAGGCACCCTGAGGCAGGAGGAGCTGTTTCCCTGCCATGCAGCCCAGAGCACAGATGCGGCATGTGCAGGGACATCTGCCTTTGTGATAGCAGAGAAGCTTTCCAAAACATACAGTGTTTAAAATGTTAGCTTCAACAGGCCTTTAGATGCCAGTGCAGTGGCGTGGGTGGTTGCCTCCTGTTTATTTCACACCCGAAGTGCAAGGACTGTGCTGCTCTGCCAGCTGGAAATACAGGCACGAAGAAGGAACCTGGGGGGAGGATGTAGTCAGGGTTGAACTTTTTATCTGTGGGACAGAGACTGGGTCAGGAAGAACTGTGGAAAATGCTGATGCCAGCTGGTAAATGCAGAAGATTTTGGAGCAAGGGGTCTGACCTCCTGTCACCTTTCAAGGTCAGAGAAGGGAGAGGAAAGGGGCTGACATGGGACCTCCATGGCATGGGGCCAAGGCAGATTGGCAAAAGAACAACGGTAGAAAGAAACAGAAAGATGGTGGGTGCTGGGAGGGAAGATACAGAGTAAATGTATATGGAAGAAAGGAATCAGTAAAAGCCAGTCAATGTCAAGTTGCTCTGGCATGATGTTACCTTGAGCTTTTCCCTGTTCCCCCAGCACCTGAGCTGATGTGACACCACCCAGTCACACAAGAGTCCCCTGACCAGCAGTAGGTAGCATCATGAGCCAGCTGGAATGCAGCTGGGAAGAGTGGAGGCTTGCCCTCCAGTGGAGTCCCCCACAGGTGTCCATCAGTGGATATGGGAGGCATCATGCTGACAGCCAGGGGCATCCAAAAGGAAAGAACAGGGACTTGTCCTGCATGCCAATGCTGATTTCCTGAGCAGAAAGGAGCTATCGTTGCATTATCAATGGAGGAATTTGGTTACAGAGCTATTTACACCTATGCTACATGGAACAGTCTTTAGCTTTGTCATGTTTAAAGTCCATGATGACCTCTGTGAATCTAAGGCAAAGGTAAAATAACAGCAGGGAGCTAGAAGATGTCCTGCAAGACATTTTGAAGCAGGTATGTTCAAGAAGCAAAGATCACATAAAGTTGTTTACCAGGGAATCTCCAGTGAGTTTTCCTGTCTGAAATGAGCAGAGCGACTGAGCACTTAGGAATCCCACTCAGAACCCTTGGGGCAGTTCCATCCTCGAAGGAGAAAGTACAGTAAGAAAGTGCTGCAAAATGGGAGCCACTTTTTCTAGCCTCCTTTGATTGAGAGGTCAGCAAGGATGAGATTTACAGCAGAGGAGCAGCAAGCAGCAGACTTGTCTACCTCTCTCACTGCCTGCCACTCTGGACCTAGTCTAAACTTACCACATCAGCTGTCTCCTGATACCTACATATAACAGCATGAATTTTACCCCAAGTGAACTCATATCTATATAATGTATAGTGAAGGTCTGTCATTTTCATATAGCTGCTCTCAAATAAAAATTGGCCTGCATTTTTGTCTGAAATGCCACCTGACAATATCAGAAAGACCAAGTGTTGCCCAAGGAATAAACTGAAATGTCAGCGGGTGGCTCACAGCAGCACTCTTTAATATTATTCCAGCACAGGCCAGCTGATTGACTTATTGACTACCTGGAAATATCCTCTAGCAGGATCTACTGCGGAGATGTTAACAAGAAAGAACTTATCCTTGTTCTGTAGTCTTTAGGACAGAAAACAAATAAACATAGGAGCAACAGAGCTAATGAAGCCCAGTCCCAGTTGCCATCTGTTCCATATAGTTGGATTTTGCAGGGTCGACAATAACCAGTCCTCTGTAAAGACACCACAGCTGTGTCTGTCTTTTACCTGGCTGCTGATTTTCATGCAAATCGGTTTTCCAATGTGGGTTGAAAGTTGCATGTTGTTCAAAAGTTAACAAAGCGAAATAGGCACACGGACACGTACAAACACACAGAGGTCAAGGAAGCTTTATTTCCTTTGGGGACCAGGTTGAAGAATAAGTTGTAACAATCACTTTCCAGAGAGACAGAAAGAAAATCTATCAGTAAAGAGAGATGTGCAACTTAAATGTATCTCCAAGTAATACTGATCTCAGTACTTTGTGTGGATTTGGTTGCTAAAACAGCATATAGTGCTGTAATTTTCAGGTGCTTATTTCACTTGCAGTTTGTTGAAGAAATAAGGCATCATGACAACAGTTAATGATGGAATAAATGTCCTGAATTAATTTTGTTCAAAGACCAGATCTCTCTCATATGGCCACCTAGTGCAATATAGCCCACCTGAGCACTCAGACTGGGTTTGCATTACAGGCTCCATAAGCTCACAGCAGCACCAGAAACCCACACTGAAGTGACACTGCGGGATCCAAGGATACATCATATATCAGATACAGTTGGCAGCCAAGCTCTTTCAAGAGAAAGAAAAAAGAATGCCATGATAACCTCACCTCTTAAAGATACCTAAGGACTGTTGTTAAATACAAATTTCTCAAATACTGTCATTTTTCCAGAAAACACTGACTCTTCCTCTAGGTTCACACAATGAAATTCCCACCTGTGATGAATGGCCCTGTCATTTCAGACCTTGCCTGGAGTTTCATGGTGCCTCACACCTCCTCTTGTCAGGGAATATCTCAGGGAGCAGGGGAATCCCTGGGAAAGGGTTGCAGGCTGGGCAGGATCACCACCCGGGAAGGGTTTTTTCTCCATTGGGGCCTCTGATTTACCCCGTGTTCCCACGTTGGCTGGCTCCCAACATCAGAGCCAGGGGCTGGTTATGGGATGGGAACCCCAAAATGGGGATCATTTCCCTTGGGTACAGAAGCCCTGACATTGGCTGAGTACTGCAGGAGGTGCAAACTCTGCTTCCCAGTGCTGTGGTAAGGACCTGGGAGGTGGTCTGGATGCTTCTTCTCCCTAATGAGTAGGAGGCCTTTCACAGGAGGAAATTTTGACATTGGACAGGGAAGGGACGACTGGTGACACTGAAGGAAGTGCCTTTGTCTCAGATAAAAGATGCTCAAAACATACCTCTCTCCAGTATGGACACTTTCCAAAAGTGAGGAGTGTCATCCCTGAAGTGATGGGAGGACAATCACCAAAGTGAACTGGGGTAGCTTGGTTCTGGAGGTAGGAAAGGAATCTAGCTTTGCTTCCCTGCATCATGATGTAATCATAATCATTTCATATCGTTGCCCCTGGACAAAGATGCTGTGCCCCAACACCAGGTTTTTGGGTGGCTCCTGGAGAGCACTGTGCTTGCCAGATTACAGCTGGCAGAGATGTCCTATGCAGACACTCAACCCAGCTCCTTTGCTGCTATTTAAAAGTACCTTGCATGACTACTTGTGCTGGGACACAAACCAGACCACTCATTAATATTCTGCTAACAGCACACCTCCCTCTCCCTTCCCCAACAGAGAGAACATAAAAAAAGACAAAATCCTGTTGTTCTGGCTTCCCTCTATTACTCATCCGCCTTGTGGCAAGGAACATCTGTGCCTGGCAGATCAGCTCTCACTGAAGCAGTGGTACCTAGCAGGAATTAATCCAGCTCCACTCCACACTCCAGTTACACCACAAAGTTCCCAGGATACTCTGCAGTCAAACTCTACAGTGCCTTCTTTTTAAATATTTGTTTTAGAGACATTTTAACTCTCACTGCTTACCCCTCTGAAGCTGAGAGCCCAGATCTTCTTCTTCCCTCTGATGGAGCACTTCTGGACAGTTTTCTGAACATCTCTGGCTCTTTCTAGCATCTGTTTCTGCAGTGTGTCTCACCTGATACCACTCCTCACAGTACCACAGTATCCTCAAGCCAGGAAATGACCCCAGCCTGCTTTCTGAGTCTCCTCATTGTTTTAAAATCTCATGCCATAGAGAGTGTTTGGCAGTAACTGCATCTTACAAAGCCACAGTCTGCCAAGCAGTGCTAGTAGTCTCACCCTCATCTAGACATGGAGAGACTACGTGATGCTGTTTGATGTATGTCACTGCTAGGCGGGCTGTTGAGTGCGTGCTGCTGTGGGAGAGGTGGGCTGGCATGATGATGATGGTGGTGGGATTAAGTATGCAGTGGGACTGAGTGGAAGTTGAGCTCTTGCTCAGTCCAAGGGAATAAGCTGCTTCATGGCTTGGAGTCCAATGACTACATAAACCCACATCTAGTCCCAGGATGTGAGGCACAAGGCATGGCTGTGACATTTGCAGATGTTACCGGGAAAACCTCAGGTCCCCAGGATACTCTTATAAAAGTCAGAAGATATTAGTTTAGTGGAGCACATACCTGCAATGTCTGCTCCACCCCATCCTGCCTCAGTAGGCTGCTCACACTGGCTCAGCCAAGGGAGACTACTGGACAAACCAGTATAACATGGAGACAGCAGTGATGCAGAGGGCTATGGCTAAAGTCTGTGTATGATGACCAGCCTGCTCTCCCATAGGCTAGCTTAGGAACAAGGGGCTTAGAAATCCTGTGGAGAAAGCAAAGGACTGGAGACAGTTCACCAAAAGCCCGATAGGTATGACTTCCTGTCTGGTCCCAGTTTATTGCCCCTTTCATTCTTCCTCTGCACACAAATGGGACTTATGGTTGCAGGCAAGCAAAAGCCAGGTCAGCAGTAAGAAGTTAAGTAGTCCATGGTTTGATGCAAGATTTCACATATCTGTCCTAACAGCTTCATTACATGTGACAGCGTATGCTTATTGGTACAAATCAAAGCTCCCATAATATTGCTGTTTTTTTTGCTGATTGTATTCTGTAAATAAGTCTTGCCCCATGTCTGTCTGTCTGTCTGTAAGTGCTCTCTGACACAAGGTAGGCAGAGTATTTCTTCTGGTACATGGCTCTAAGTGCCTTGTTTTATGCTGGTACAGAGTGCCCCAGCTGTTCCTCACCCAGCACATCACAGAAATGTTATTTCCAGGGTGGAAATGAACACAGTCAGCCACAATAATTTCTGAATCACTCGAATTTTTATAAAAATTTAATTTATTTCCATGTAAACCTCTAACGCTATGACTATTCTTGCGTACACTGGAAAACATCTTTTTTTCTGCACTGACTCCCATCTTTTCAGTTCTGATTTTGTCTCTGTGTGAAGGCTTGATTGTTTTTATCACTGGGGTTTTCCTAGGACTGATAGAGTTATGGTAAAAAAACAAACATTAACAACCAAAACAACAAACACAGAGCAAGACCTGTTGCAAACTCTAAACATCACATATGCTTGAAAATCCCAAGTGAATATACTGTTGAAATAAGCATCAGTAAGAAATGTTCTAAGATACTCTACTGGGGATTGTATTGAACGTTTTAGATTGATGTTTAATGTGGTTTTTTCCAGCTGGTTGAGGAGGATACTGCTGAGACAGATAGCAGCCTTAAGTGCACATGCTTGGTTAACTTGACAATTTCCAAACAGTGGAGTGACAAAGTTCCTGAGCTGCACAAGGAGACATCTCAAGCCTTCAGCAACTTTAGGAACTTTTAGCTGCAAGTTACCAAAAACAACACAGTTGCAGGTCTCCCACCTTGCTAGCTGGCACCTTCAAGATACAAATATACCCACCTGGACTGTACAGCTCCCTGATAATGTATCAGAAACAGTGTGGCCAGCAGGACTAGGGAACTGATCATTTCCCTGTACTCGGCACTGGTGAGGCCACGCCTTTAATCCTGTGTTCAGTTTTGGGCCCCTCACTACAGGAAAGACACTGAGGTGCTGGAGAGAGTTCAGAGAAGGGCAATGAAGCTGGTGGGGGGTCTGGAGCACAAGTCTGATGAGGAACCACTGAGGGAACTGGGGCTGTTCAGCCTGGAGAAAAGGAGGCTGAGGGGAGACCTGATCGCTCTCTGCAACCACCTGAAAGGAGATTGTAGCATGGAGGATGGTCAATGTCAGATGTCAATTTGCTGGCATGTAGTCTAAGTCCAGCCTGAAATGAAAAGACACTGCAGAAAGCAGATGCAGAAGGTTTGATGCAGAGTTGTATTATGCATTTTGTATTTACAAAAGGATCAATCCCAAGTAACAAGCCACAGGACAAGAGGAAGTGGCCTCAAGTTGTGCCAGGGGAGGTTCAGATTGGATATTAGGAAAAAATTCTTCCCAGAAAGGGTTGTCAGGCACGGGAACAGGCTGCCCAGGGAAGTGTTGGAGTCGCCATCTCTGTAGGTGTTTCAAAGACACATAGATGAGGTTCTTAGGGACATGGTGTAGTGACAGAGTTTGGTTATGGTTGGGCTCTATGACCTCAAGGGACTCTTCCAACCAAAATGATTCTGTAATTCTAATGCAGGTGATGATTTGACATGCATCAGACCTGATGTGCCTGAGGAGTAGGGCTAATGCTTCCTCAAAACATCAGACTCAATGAGAGCATGGGGTGGCTGGGCCAGCCATGCAGGGGGTCTGCCTGTCCCTGAAGCATCCAACTTCATAAGCATGGCCATGCAACACATGCTGTTCCCCAGAGACCCAAATTAGCTGCCCTGCACTGAGGGCTCAGCTCTTGTACCATGATGTTGAGGTTCTGGGGAGAGCATCAGTATTTCATTCAGGGAAAATAAGGGAGAACAGCTCAATGGAGGGGTAAACAGCAATGGAAACCGTGACCTGCAGCAGCAGGCCCTGAAGTTACCTGCATGTAGATCTGAGGAGTGAGCAACATGGCTCAGATGGAAAGTTTTGCAGTCCCTAATGCAGAGGAATGGAAGTAGCCTGATGAGATGGTATCTAAGTGGATGGAGTCTGGTTGAAGGAAAATGAGAGCAAGAAAACTGTTTTCTCTGAGACATTGGCAGGAAAGGTGCTTGAGCTGCAGCACAAAGGGACCGTCTCCATTGCCTATTTGTTGCTCTTCTGGGAAAACGGGCTTTGCCCACTCTTTCTAAGCAAACAAAACCACAGAAAATAAAAACCTGAGCACACAAGTCTATCAATTTTTTCCTCTTCACAGAAACAATCCAAAATACCTCCAGTAAAAGCTAGCAGCTCAGGCTAAAATTGGGCCATGTGGCAATTTGTGATTTATCCTTTTGCTTATTTTTCTCTCAGCAATGTGTGCTCAAGGTTTTTCATCTTCATTCATATCAAAGTCTGATCTTTTCTTTCTTTCCTACTATTTTCATTCAGTGTTTGGGACAGCAGATATATTTGGACAGAGCTAGGTAAGCTTTGGTGTTTCTTAATGTGTTTTTCAAGTGCATAGTATTGCTGTTACAAATTTTCTTTTAATCAGAAAAACATATCAGTCTTCCTTCTGTAACAAAAGCCTAAAAAGGGACTGAGTGCCAGTTTCTGGGTTTTTCTGCTACTGTATTCCAGCTACAGATGTCAATTTGCTGGCATGCAATCTAAGTCCATCCTGAAATGAAAAGACACTGCAGACAGCAGATGCAGAACATTTGATGCAGAGTTGTATGATGCATTTTGTATTTGCAAAAGGATTAATCCATCCATGTATGCCACTCGCTCTGAGGTTTCCAGCTCCAACAGTGAGGAACTAGTGAGGAGGGATGGAAGTATTCCACTTAAGCAAATGAAAATGAGCAGAAGAAGGACTGAGAAGAAGTAGGAAAGGGAGTCTACAGAGGAAGAGCAATTTGAGGAAAAGAGGAATAAAACAAGAGGAAAAGCAGAATAAAATGGAGGATGAGATGGGGAGTCAGCTGTGAACAGCAAATATATTGGAGCCTAAAATGCATGGACTGTGTACCATGATGGGGATAGCACAAGACAAATGTAAAGCATTGAGTGACAAGGTAGGAAAGGGACAAGTGTTTACTTCTGCTGTTGAGATCCTAAAAAGCTTATTTTGATGCTCAGTAGTGAAAAAGATCTCCAGTGGTGTTTGTAACTCATTAGCAGGGCAACCAAAACAGTGGGCAAAACTCAAGGGTGCTATATGTCAATGAGAAATAAGATATGAGCACAGATTGTTACTTTATAGGACTACTGTTAGTTGCAATCCCCAGCAAGACAAATAGTAAAGCTTAGCATTATGTCAGCTCAACTACTGAAAACAAGTGACCAATGTTCCATAATGGGGGATTCAGACTGTGCTGGTTTTGTCACCGGCTCATCCGTTGCCTTTCATCCTATTAAATAGTGTGTTCAAGGTTACAATTTGGATTCCTTAATGTCCTTACAACGCTCTACATCTAATCAGTGAGTAAAAGAAAATAGTTCTCATTGCAAATTGACATTCTAGGCATTACGTACTCATCCTACATATTGACAACTGAGTCCAGCCTTGCTAAGTTAAGCCTGAGAACAGGGGAAGAGCCACTTCAATGTGTGTCTGGCTTCTAAGATGCTGTTGCAATCTTACAGTACTGACTTTTTTCCCATAAGAGAGCTAAAAATAAGATTTAAAAGTCCAGGGTCATGAAAATCAAACAAGAGTGACAACCACTGAGAAAGATGTGTAACTACCTCCTACTGCCCTGTCCCAAAGTAAAACCTTTAATTTCTAGCTTTACTTCTCATGTGTTCTCCTCATGTTTATATCAATTTCCTCATCTGCCTGAGAGCAAGGTGTTAAGAAGTTCTCAATTTTGACCTTCACATGTCCTCCCCACTCAATACAACGTGTGTTGCACTGATAATTGTCCTGGCTATCTACATTCATCACAATATCTTTGCCTTACACCCATTCTGCGGTACATCAACGTAACTTCATTGGTCTTCACTGACAAGGTACTTCGTGACCCGTGCTTGCTCTGAGTAGTATTTCTTGCACAGTTGGTTTCTAATCCCATCCTTACCCCACAAACACTGTCCATCTTGATCACTTTTTTAAATTTGTTTTCCATTTCCATTTCCATGTCAGTGATTTTTCTATAAAGCCTCTACCCTGAAATTAGTTTTCTCAGTGCCTTCAATATTATTTCCTTGTTTTCCTTCATGTTCCTCTTTACGATGGTCCTCTTTTTTTGTGGTTTCTCAAAGCTTTTACCACATAAGTTGCTATTGTACCATAGTCACCGTTTCACTCATTTGTTCTCTGGCTCACAGTATGCTGGTGAGGTTCTTACACACCACATATTTTATAGTATCCATCTGTTGCCTTGTAGTTGTCCCTCATCTAATCAGCTCTCAAATCAAGCTTTGGTAGCCTCTGGAGAATGGGTTATATGTTTTCCTTATAATTTCAGCAGTGCTGATGTGAAATGTGCAAACCTTGCAGTCAGTTGGAAAGGATTAATGTATTAAATGTCAGGCTCTAAAACAACAGTCCTAAAACCACTGTTCTTGATCACATGTAAAGTAGTGATTGGTAATAATTAATATTTATAAAGATTAATTAAACAATGCACATTTGTATGATAAAAATTTAATATATTCTTCCATGTTTCTTCCCATCAAGATAGAAATGGCTCCACCAACATGTGGACAATCTGACATCCACATTCGCTTGGGACAGCAACAATATTTCTCTACCTAAAATATGTCTAATTCTTATTTTCCTCCTGGTGAGAAAGATTATGTATTTTTCTGTTTTACTATGTTCTGGGTGGTATTTCTCATTTAAAAGACCATGGCAAACATAGCTACAACCCTTAGAAAACAGTAATTAATGTCTTCAGGTGTAAGCAAACAACATTTGTCACTCTTTGAATGGTAAAGTCTTGAGCTCAGGCAGTGTAAACAAAAATCATTTCCACTTTTGAGATAAAAGGGTAAGCTTGGGTTAACTGAGCTGTGGGACTTGCAGTGTTTTGTCTCCTGGCTGTTTATCAGAGTGCTGTTGAATTTGGTTCAGTTTTGCTGAAGAAGAAGGTGAAACGCTCTCTCCAACAACCTTTTTCCTGTCTGACCTGTCCATTTAGTCCCTGGTTTTCTGTGCCAAGTTAAGGGGTTTTCAGCTTTTCTAACTGACATTTAAAGATGAATGCATCTTTTTTTTCTTCCCTTCTTTTGTCTTCACCGTGGAGATATCTGAATACTAAAGCTTTCCTAATAAAAAAGCTGGAATTCCAGCATTGTGCACTGTATGAATATATAGCAAGACTGTGGGGGTAGGAGCTTCAAAAGCCATCAGGAGCAGACAGAGTGGAGCTTGGGGAGATCAGAAGAAATAGAAATGCCATGTCTGTACTATAGCTGGTGTCTTAAAGCTAAAAAGACAGTTAAACACTGTGCTGTGAAAGATATCCATAGAGTGATCATTGCAGGCATGATTTACAAAGTACAGAAAGCACCTCAAAAATGTAATTTCCAAGAAATCAAAGCTGGATGATGTCACTGTATTTTAGTAAATAAGAGAAACATACCTAAAGAGAAACTCGTATGGATGGAAAATATATCAAGTCTGATGGAGGAGGAGAAGGACAGCTTGTTTCCGTGTTACTTGGCCAGAGAACTCTGTGGAGCAATCCTTGCACCTGTATTGACCGGGAGAACACTGGAGAGCCAGGACTCTGGCACAGAGAGGGCTAGGGGGTGAAAAAAGGAGATTGTAATAAAGAAAGGGGCTGCTCTGATTGCATAGCTCTATGCTCTACCTTGCATAGAAGACTTAGACTTAAGCGTAAACATGAAAGTGAAGTAAATCTCCAAATCTCCAAATCAGCTGTAGTATCAAGATGATTAAAGAGAATTATTTAAATATCATATTGAATTTTCAAAGTCTAGTATCAATGGACTCCTCAGGAAAAACTGACAAAGAAGAAAGCACATATTTTTCACCTGAAGTAATATATGTAAATAGAACTCTATTTCTGAGAAACTGTGCAAGTTATTTGAGAATCAAAATAAGTTTGTTGATCTCTGAACATTCTGCAAAGCTGCAAGTATCCATTTGGAAGCAGGTGTCATCAGGTGCGGGATAAAAGGGGAGAAGTTCCCCTACTTCGTATTATTTTATGTTCTTCTGTCAGGGAGCTGCCAGACAAGTGACAACAATCTCAAGAAAACCTGTATAGTTTGTTATGACCCAGAAGAAAACTGCTTGCCCCTTGTTGCTCACAAGATAGGAAAACAGTTGGAAAAAAGCTGAATAAAACATAGGGTAAGTTGTTAGAATAAAAACCTTTAGATGGAGTCTGTGATCCATGCACATCTACCAAGGAGCTCAGACACATAGAGGTTTTTTCTAATTATCAACACACAGCAGGTTCCTCACTTTGTTACTAAATTAGTTCTAAACATATCAGTATGGTAATAGGCCTACGTTTACAGATCTTTCAGTTTGTCAGTGTAGAACTTCTTGTCCAACACCTTTGCGTTTGGTTGGTGACTTCGTAGACAATTTAGATTTGTAGACTAGCACTTCAATTGTGTCTTCCATGGGGAAGTCAGTGCTAAAAGCAAAGCAATCATTAAGACACAAACCAAAAATAAAATGACTGCAATAATAGCTCATATTTGGCTCTCAGACACCATCTGAGAAACTGTATATTATGTTCCTCGATGTTGCTATACTTAAATTGACAGTTTGTTAACTTTGCAACAGTTTGTGATCACTGTGTTTGATCTTAATGTTCTTCAGTTCAATGAACAGAGGAAAGCAGAGACTGGTTAATCAGTCCAAGGGAATACAGAAGAGAAGGCCAAATACCCAGTGTTTCAGGACAAAGAGCACGAAAGACAGAGTAATGGGCAGAAAATCTACTTTAGGCCATTCTCTTCCCCTTTCCCAGGTGCCTGACAGAAGTAGACTCCTGAGACTAAACTTTATATTTAAAAGCTGCCTAATGTATTTGATTTTATTCTTATTTGTTCTGTATAAACCTTATATTCTAATTGTCTCTGTACCTCCAGAAAAAGAAGTATTAAGAATATTTATCTGCAGAATTAAATCTATGTAAAATAGGAAACAACAGGTAAGATTTTTTCAGGAGAAACACAAATGAGTAATCACTAGTGCTAGGACTAGCTCTATTCAGCATCTTTGTCAATGACCTGAAGAAAGGAGTCCATACTAAAATCCCCAAGTTTTCAAGTGATTCCAGCAGTCCAGTGCTGTACCAATAACAAGTAACTCCAGAAAGAACTCCTGTGTGCAAAAAAAGTGGCAGATACATTCAAGGTAGAGAAATAGGCAGTGTTGCAAAGATGATCTAAAATATACCTTCATGGTGCTGAACTCCAATCTAGCAGAGAAGATATACTGGAGTTCTCACTGACAGGCCACAAAATCATTGGCTGAATGAACAGTGGCAGCCAAGAATGCCAATAAAGTGTTGAACATCATCAGGAGGGAAACTAAGAATGAAACAAAGGCCATAATTTTGCTGCTGTATAAAACCAAATCATTTATTATGTTCTGTGGATAATTCTGGTCTTCATATCTCAAGAAGAATGGAGTGGAGTTAGACAAAGTGTAGAGAAGGGCAACTACAAACTCAAGACTGTGAAGCAGCTCCTTTACTCAAATAGTTTTACAAGGCTGCGTCTCCTGAGGAGGAAGACGCTGACAAGAGGATGTGACTGAGGTTTAAAAGGTCTTGAAGGTGGATGGCAAATAGAATGCTGAAGACGCAGCGCATCTTACCTTTAACAATCTCAATAAGACAGTTTTGGATTCTGGGGCAGTAACAAGGCAATGGACCATTGAAATTACTAAAGCTTGCATACCCTCCAAAAATAGCATTGACATTTCCTAGCATTGCAGGCAGAATATCAGGTTGGGTGGGGTTTGGTCTGATCTACCAAGATCATCCTTGTGTTCACTGAGATCTCTGCCCATGGGTTTACATGGTGCAGCCTCCTCAGGCTTCCCCCAGCAAGCACAAAACTGCTGAAGGAAAAGGAAACAAACTTTGCCTGCAGCTCTCCTATAAATCTTTCTCCAATTGCCACATGTTCAGATAGTTCCTAATCATCATAATAAGCAGATTAACTGATTATAATTGTGGTTTGTTTTTTGGTGTTGTTTTGGGTTTCTTTTTCTTTTTTTTTTTTTTTTTTTTTGGTAGACATTGTAATGTGCTGATATAACAAACCATACCTTCTATGAAGATGTGGATTTTCTCACCCCTTCTGTGCCCAGAATTAGAGTGCAGAGTGAAGTTTTTGCCTTGGTGATTGCTGTTTAGGGAGAGAAAACCTTTCTCTTTTTTGTGCAGTCCCATATACAGACCTTAACTACAAGCATTCATATGAGATTAATAGCCACATAGATAAAATCTTTCCTCTAGTGAACAAATGACATCGTTAGAACCATAGCGAGAAGCCTACTGTTATCTTTATTTTCACATTTGAAGAATCATTAACTTCTGATGTGACTACAGAGCTTAGATTTAATGAGGAACTGTTTGCACTGACAACGGCATTCAGGTTATTTGGCTGAAATATTTTCACTAACTGAGTTAAACGAACAACAAGAAAAACCTTTCTGTGCTTCTTACTCATTAAACAGTGATGGTACTTACCTGAGGTAACACACTGTTGTAAACTGATCTTATGTTTGTTAATACCCTATCCATGTCACAGCTTCCCCTATGTAAATTGGGGACAATAACCGTAAGAACCTGGCTATAGAAGTAATCACAGAATCACAGAATTGACAGGGTTGGAAAAGACCTCAGAGATCATCAAGTCCGACCCTTGGTCCAACTCCAGTCCATTTACTGGATCATGGCATTAATGTTTTCTTCTAGGATGATGAAGTTGGGATATGTAATGTTTGTGCACTTAAAGCACTCAAATGCTTCACTCAAGTAGTTCAGTAGCTTCCCTGTGTGTGAATACACATGGAAATAAATATTTAGATAACAGTTCAGCTCATCAACTTCAAAAAAGTTCAGCAAGAACCCTAAGCTAATTTCAACAGAAAGCTACCGATGGGGAATAGATATGATACCCAAAAGATTGTCTGTATGAAGAGTGTATTAGACTGTGTTCTTATTTCCTTGATAAACGGAACACGTAAGGAACAAAGGAAATCTTCCTAACTCTACTCACTTTATCAATGATAACTTAATTGCCCTCTCTTGCTTGAACTGATGCACATACAATGAAACCCATTAACAGAGTTTTGCTAGGACAAAACTGTTGTGAGAGAGGAATTAACCTCTACCACCAAAGTCTAAGAAAGATACAGGTCTCAGTGAGTTATCTTGTGATTTATCCTTTTTAGAGAATGTGTTCAGTCTTTCTAAGGATATGATTTTTTATGATTGCTATTATTATCATTAAGATTTATTATTATAATAAAAACAAACTTGGAACACAGTGGAGGAAAGAACTGATAGCAAGTTTTTTGGACAGCTGTAAAGGATGGTTGTGAGGTCACACTGTCAGCCTGGCTGGTACCACAAAACAATTAAGAGAGAGACTTTTGGCTAAAACAAGGGGCTATTGACCCTAGGTGAAACAGAACAAATATCAAAGGAAGACAACACTTGAAACAACAGACTCCAAACTTGCTAAAGTTTACAAACATATGTTGAACATTTCTTCTCCTTATTAATTTAAAGAGAAAAAGTTGTGCAATCAAGTCAAATATTAGCTTGTGGCACCTTCTCTACCTACTCTGCCTTATATTTTTAAAATATAGACATATTTCTTTTCAACTAAAATGCCTATGTTGATCTTTCAGTTCAGAGATCGCATATGTTTATGGACCTAAGACACCATGTATAAATAAGTGTATAGTTTTTTGAGTCCAAATCATCAAACAGGGGGGGTTACCTTTTTTTTTTTTTTTTCTTGCATAAAACACCATTATAACATTCATTTGAGCTGCTCTATGTTTGCTGCAATCATATGACCCTGTACCTAGACCATTCCAGACAGAGGCATGCATGACCTGTCCCTCAGCCAGGTTTCTAAAAACCTTAGCCTACTTCAGTGCTTTGCCAGACTTACTAAAGGCCAATGAGGAGATGGAAAAGCCTGAGATACTGGTGCAAGGAGCAAACTACATTGGAGAAAATATGTGAACCTCTCATTTCCAAAGTGTCTTCAATTGTTTGTTCCAGGACATTGTAACTTCCTGCCTGAACAACCACATGCAATGGAAAACATGGCTGATGCAATATTTGCTGCTTTTCGTGTTATAGATATGGAGAGAAGGGACAGTGGTGGCTGTATACAGCAGATACAAAGCCCTGGAAGTCTGACCAATTGATACAATAGTTGTATAGCCATCCAGGAATATGCCACCAGAGCAATGATCATGGCAGTCAGGACTTGAGTGAAAGCAGCTAAGATCTGGACTTCTGAAAGTAATCCAACATTATGGTCTACCACAACAGACTGAAGCTCCTCTGGCACCATCCTTCTCACATAATGTAGGTTTGTTTTTTTCATCTCTTGGTTTCTCTGCATTTGCAGCAGAAAAGCACAACTACAGTTTACTCCAGTGGCAAGAGTTTGTTTGGTTTTCACTCTAGTTCCTCTGCAGCCAGGAGTTTAGCACCAGAGCATATAGAAATGGACATAAAATCTCCCATGTTTTCTTTTAGACAAAAGGACAATAACAAATTTCCCTCCCTTGCAATGGTTTAATTGTCAAAAAAAAAAAAAAAAGTAAAGCAGGGTAACTAATATTCATTGATTCATTGCTTATGCTTATGAAGGCAAGGAGTTTCCAAGGCAAGCTGGGCAAACTAAGCAGTCATCATGTTGCCTGCTGTCCCCTTGCCTTACTGTCTTCTGAGTCATAAAGGAAGTGTTTTGTCTCCCTTCTGGATCTGACAGCTATGTAAGTAATATGGTGCATTGCCTCACTGCAAATAAGAAGACAAGAAGAGATCATAAAGTCTATTGAAATGTTCCATGTAGACCAAGCATGTTGTTGTGGCTGGGAAGATGGACAGTCAGAGGAGACTGGCAAGGCTGCTAACAGCAGCAAAGCTGCACCCATGAACAGTGAGAGCAGTGAGTCAAAGTGTCCTCTTCTGGGTAAAAATCAGGCAGAGAATTTCCATTTTATGGGGGAATTTAGAAATATTTGCCATTTGGACAAACCAGGCTAGTTAAAATCTCTACTGCTATAAAATGTCAAAGGAAAACGTTTCCAGTCAGCAAAGATAAGTTTTTCTCCTCATCAAGCTGCTCATCCACCCATGCCAGCTTCTCAGTGCACAAACATCAGTAGAATGGCAGCCCCTCAGGGAGCTGCCTCTTGCCCCCTCTCACAGAGCTAATGCACAATACATGTATATGAAACTGAGGTAAACTAACCTGGGGGGAAATGGACTCAGAACCTGCCCCATGCTGCAAAGTAGCAGGTTGGCAAGCCATGGCTGTGAGAAATCATGCAAAAGTCTCACAGGAAATCTGAATTTCAGGAGATCAATAAAATTCTCATTCAAAATCGTATAAACTGCCAAGTTTCAAAGAGGAATGTTGAGGCTGATATTAAGACAATATGACAGCTTGGTTTGTGAAACAGTCAGTTTGAGAAGGACATAGTCCTGACAGTAAAGTTTTCAGTATATCTGAGCTCAGACCTTCAGATATTAGGGATTGTCCACAATGTACATCTCTAGGTTTAGTTCCTCCTCATTTAATACCTATTTCTGCCACATAATTGTTTTCTACCACTGGCTCATAAAAATTCTTCTTTGGATTAGATGTGAGTGAGTGACTCACAGTAAACCACGCATTCAACAGGAGCAGAGAATTTCTTGTTTTGTATCCACAAATAATTTGATTTTTACTCACTTCGTTGCTATGCCAAGTAATTTAATGAATGTTTTCTGAAACAAAATGTCAGCCTGTGTCATGATCGCAAACCGTTCAATAGATCCGTTTTTACCTGTGTTCACTATTCTTGAAAATCTGCATTCAAACAGTGGCTGACCTCAGCGACTAATGTAAGCACTCAACTTCATAAATTACCTGTGCTTCCAATTAAGCCTTTTATATAATTAACTATCCCAAGTAAGCTGGGACATATACATTCTGCAAGTATGTTTAAATTAATATAACAGTACAGAAAAAAATTGTTTTGAGGAAAAACAAACAAACAAACAAAAACAAAAACAGACTAGAGATATTGTGAGCCCAGTGAAAACCACTGACAGGCAGGAGAGGATGCTTTCTTCCCAGCTGTGGCGGGCACACAGAAGAGATTCCTGCCTGTGAATCCCAATCTTCTAAACTGGAGATTGACCTAGTCTTTGATTTTAAAAATACACTGTGAAATTCTTAGATTTGTTGGCAACTTGCTGCCTCAGCTAAACTCTATGGCAAAGGGGCCACAGCATCTAGGAGGGTAAAAATGCTGCTTCTTGTGCGGAAAACCAGCCACATTTCACAGGAACCAGCTCCCCTGTCCAAGTTTCCTAATGTGAATTTGAGTGACAGAGACCAGTGTAAGAGAGGGTTTTTTTTCTTCAGTGTGTCTGTCACTTTTAACCTAAGACATCAGTTGCAACAAGTAGTTAGAAGAGCAATTCATACATTTTTCTCTTCTTTTTCATTTTAATGAATATTTTCAATGCTGCTGCTGCTTCTTCTGGATCTGTTTCTCAAGCTCCATATAGTAATCTGGGGCAGAGATGAACTCAAGAAATGACTCTGCAAATAGAAAATTGAAATTTCTACTCCTACACATCTTCAAATTACAATAGCCCCATGTTTGTCTTCCGCAGAGGACTTCCTCCTGGACTTCATCACAACATCATGGTCACTATGGGCAACATGTCTAGGCTAAGCCAGCTGTCTGAATTCCCTAGGTTTCCCTAGGAAAACAGCAGTTTTCACAGGGTAATTCAACCATCACTTTTGGATAGATAAAAGTAATCCCATCAGAAGAATTTACAAAGAGAGCCAGCTGTGGCTTGTAGCACAGCCAAGTGAGCCAGGCAAAGACAGGATGAACCGAGTGCAGTCCATAGGCATCTATGGTTACAGCTTTTGCAAAATATTTGGCTGGGAGGCCATTATTTGTGCAAACAAGGTGAGCTTCAAAAAACCACAGCAACCCATGGTTTTGACGAAGAAGGATGCTGACATCATGTTTTGCATTACTTGATGCTGCCTTTTGTAGCATTTTCTGTCTTCTCAGAACTTACTGCTTTTTTCCAAGAAGTTACTTTTCCTGGAAAGCCTGAAGTCTCAGAAATGCAAAGATAGGGGGAGAAGATGTGCAGTAAAATTCTTTTGTCAAATACTTGAGTTCAAAGAATAGTAGAAGGTTCAAGTATGGATTTTCAACGAAAATTAATTTTTCTTGAATGTGACAGCAAGTTTCAGGGTTGCTGGTGAAAAGGGCAGAAGACAGTGCAATACCACAAGCACTGTTCCCTTAGGAAATCAAGCAAGCAGTATACTTAAAATTGCCCACTAACCAATTTGCATGGGCTGAGGGATACAGAGGGAATTGAAATATCTTCTTTCAAGCATTCTTTGTAAAACGTGCCAAATAAGACAATACTGATATATCAAAAGTGACAATGTTCAGAAAGAAGGAAATCTGAATGTGATACCACTGCAGGCAAAAGAAAGGCAAAATGGAAGTTTTCCAAATGTACAGGATGAATTTTCAACCTGGTATGATAAAATTACCTGTCTGCAATTAAGGGATACTGTACAACCACCATTGCACATTGCATTTAAATAGCATATTTCTAAGACCAGATGGTTAAGTGTCATGCTTCACAAGTGCCACATTTTAGCAACCAGGAAAGGCTGTTACTTTTGACCTTCATCTTCATTTTCTTAAACGATAATGATGAAAAAAACAGGATGCTTCAGGCAGACTCAGGTTAATAGGTATAAATTGTGCTCTGGAGTATTGACTCTTTCAAGTCAATTATTGATTCCTATAAAACAGACTACACCTAATTATTTTTTATCTTACTGTAGAAAATGTATATGAAATAACCACATGCATATAAGGTCAAATCCTGAAATTTGTGTTGAGCTTTCAGTTCTATATTTAATGAAATAATGTTTCCACTGCTGTACAGCCAGAGATCAATGGAAATCTCTCTTCTGTCCATTGAAGCTTTTACACATACACATGCACATGCTCTCTCCCTCTCTCTCTCTCACTGGTGGCCAAGTGTCACGGTCAATTCGGTGATGGACTCGTGATGGTTTGTTTACCTTGATCTCGAAGCGCTAAATTAAGGCAACCAAAATGCCAAAGGGTTATAATTCAATCAAACAGTGTTACTTTATTATTTTGCCCATAAAGAGGCACACAATAAAGAAAGTAGAGAAAAAGGGAAAGAAAAGGAAGAAGGGGAAAGAGGGCTGGTTACCACCCCAGGTCCAAAGACGTCCCTATGGTCCCAGGTCCCAAACAGCATCCTGCCGGTCCTCTGCCGTGATCCGTGATCCTTTGGTGGGGAGATCTCAATGATGTCCAGTCAGGAACCATCTTTTATGCTTCTTCACCCCCTGCCCCACTCCCAAGGTTCGAGGCCAATCTCTGCCTTTGTTTCACAATCTAGTCTTAACTGTGCAGGCTCGAAGAATCTTCCCTTCGTCTGCCAGAACCCGTCTGTGCCTGTGTGGCTTCATGTTCAGGGGTCTATTTCTGGCCCGTTTGGTGACCTCAAGACCCTCAGTGAGCCTCTGCGAATGCTCTTCGTTGTTGGTCTTAGTAACAGGGAGGAGATGGGGGGCAAGTTTGGCTGAAGCAGCAGGTGAAAATCCATCTTCTGGACAGCAGCTATTGTCCCCAGGTCGGAGAGACCTGTGCAACACAATTCTTCTCCTCAGGCCTCTCTCCAAGTCATTGTCTATCTGTTCTCAATGGCAATATTCAGGAAGATACTGTTCTTTGAACCAACTCCTACACCAAGGCACTCTTCATGTTGTAGAAGGTCCAGCAAAGCAAAGGTCTGAATTTAATTTAAACCATTAAACTCCCAAATAAGTGTGCTGATCCCTGGGCAACAGGTCAGTTCATTATGTGTTTATGTTAAGCACACTTAATTTAACTTGGAATGTCATCTTGGACATGAGGAACTTTCCCAAGGAAAGTTTTCACAACTGGTACATTCCTTCCGAAAGCTTCATGTCTGAGAAATTCATGTTTTGTCTCACCGGGAAGAAACATAACCCAATTCCTGAGAAATCGTGATTTGTGTTACAGAGATTGAGAACTGCTGATATCAGGACTTTGCTGTACAAAGAGTGAGAGTGGGATCAGTTTTCTCAGACTGACATATCCACAAAGCAGACACTGCATTAGCTACCCTCCAGTCCCCTTATCATCACCGGAGAGAAACAAACACTTGTGAAGTGAGACTCACCCCATCCTAACAAGCACAGCTAAAACAGATCAGATGACCCAAATCCTCAAAGCACCATTTTCACTCTGTTGCTTCAAGGGACCTTAGAGGTGACCAGCCAAGGTGTATGTAGGTTTCTGCAGCAAGGTGGGGTAGATCCCAGTCCTAGGGGCCTTTCCCTGAAGGGATAAGATAACGGAGGCCGGAAGTCGCTCCTGTTGTCATGTTCCTGATCCATCATCAAGGTGGTGACAGAACCTAGGCTGCACCTGTGTTTCTCAAGCCACTGGACTGAAAGGTCACCCGGTCAGACTGCAATTCCATTCAGGGCTTCACAGCAATGTTGAGAGGTATATGGGATTTTTGGAAAAAACATTCACTTTGTATGTAATTAAATTATTTCAGGGTCTATTTCCCCCTCTGTTAGGCAGTCTGGTAGTTTGAAATGTCTTACAGCTGATAGAGAACTCAGCCTGAATTTTGGACCCAGAAACCCTCATCAGGAGCAACTGATGTGCTATAAGACGCAACAAGTTCTTTCAAGATACTGATTTAATTGGAATTAAATGGCATTCAGCACAATGAACATGTACATCTTAATCATCAAAAACAACAGCCACACAGTAATATAGCTGTTGTTTTTAACCTCTTCCAGTCAGACATGTTTCTCAAATGTGTCCATTTGAAGAACTGTCTCAGCAGCTAGGTTTCTTCTGTGATTAGTTTAGTCTACTTCAAGCTCCATGAATTTGCTTTACATTACCAGGGCTAGCCTCCATCTCTTATAGCCTGTGCTCAAGGAACCCTAGCACACAACATTCGTCTGTCTCAAACTTCCACCATGTTTCCCAGCTCACTACGTCAGTTTTGCTGAGATTTTTCAATGGTAGGAGGGTTTTTAAATCCTTATTGACCTTACTCAGTGAATGTGAGCGGAATCAACGGGAGAGAGACAGACCAAAGCCATAATACTTGACTGTTTTCTGTTTACAGAGTCTCAGGAAAACCCCTGCTCAAGAAGGCTGGCTGGTGTTCAGATGCTCATCTGCTGCCCCATCCTTGCAGGGAGCTCATCTCAACTCACATGTGTCTGCTTCGGTGCTTCAGTCTTCCCAGCAGCAGAGCATCTCTCACTGTACTGAAAAAAGAAATTCATGGGTGCAAAGTGAGTGTCAGTTTGGATTTAGAGCTCCCTCTGAACTTCATTGGACTTTAATATCTACTTAAAGGGTTCCCGTTTTAATTCTTTTCTGCAACATTAGCTTTGTCTTTGAGCCCCAGTAGAAATCATCCAGCCTCTCTTTGAATGAATTGACTCTGAGTGGCCAATTCATTATTGCACTACAGAGAAAAATTATCCCAGAAACTCTGCCAAGCATGCTGATAGCCAACTGATACAGAATAGTCAGCTTCAATGGAGTGATCGTTCCTTGATATCTGTCAGATTGCATATATCAGTGAGATTATTTATTTGAATACGTGCTTGCAGCATCTGTAACGTCTTTGTAGCACAATACAGAATCACAGAACCACAGAATGTAAGGGATTCAGAGGGACCTCAAAAGACCATCTAGTCCAATCCTCCCACTGGTGCAGGAATACCCAGATGAGGTTACACAGGAATGTGTCCAGGCGCATTTTGAATGTCTCCAGAGAAGGAGATTCCACAACCCCCCTGGGCAGCCTGTTCCAGTGCTCTGTCACCCTCACTGTAAAGAATTTTCTTCTCATATTTAAGTGGAATCTCCTGTGTTCCAGTTTGTACCCATTGCCCCTTTTCCTATCATTGGTTGTCACCGAGAAGAGCCTGGCTCCATCCTTGTGACACTCACTCTTTACGTATTTATAAATATTAATGAATTCACCCCTCAGTCTTCTCTTAGGTAAAGAGAGCCAGCTACCTCAGCCTTTCCTCATATGGGAGATGCTTCACTCCCTTCATCATCTTTGTGGCTCTGCACTGGACTGTCTCCAGCAGTTCCCTGTCCTTCTTGAACTGAAGGGCCCAGAACTGGACACAATATTCCAGATGTGGTCTCACCAGGGCAGAGTAGAGCTGGAGGAGAATCTCTCCTGACCTACTAACCACCCCCCTTCTAATACACCCCAGGATGCCATTGGCCTTCCTGGCCACAAGGGCACAGTGCTGGCTCATGGTCACCCTGCTGTCCACCAGGACCCCCAGGTCCCTTTCCCCTACACTGCTCTCTAACAGGTTGTTCCCCAGTCTATACTGGGACCTGAGATTGTTCCTGCCCAGATACAAGATTCTACACTTGCCCTTGTTATATTTCATTAAATTTTTCCCTGCCCAACTGTCCAGCCTGTCCAGGTCCCGCTGGATGGCAGCACAGGCTTCTGGCGCGTCAGCCACTCCTCACAGCTCGGTGTCATCAGCAGACTTGCTGACAGTGCACTCTATTCCCTCATCCAAGTCATTGATGAATGATTGAATAATAATTGAATAATAATTGAATAATAATTGAATAATAATGATGAATTATTGAATAATACTGGTCCCAGTACTGACCCTTGAGGCACTCCACTAGATACAGGCCTCCAACTAGACTCTGCTCCACTGACCACAACTCTCTGGCTTCTTCCCTTCAACCAGTTCACAGTCCACCTCACTACCCAGTCGTCCAGACCACACTTCCTCCATTTAGCAGCGAGGAAGCTGTGGGAGACCGTGTCAAATGCTTTACGGAAGTCAAGGTAGACCACAACCACTGCTTTGCCATCATCTATCCACCTCGTTTTGTCCTCATAAAAGGCTATGAGGTTGGTTAAGCACAACTTCCCCTTGGTGAAGCCATGTTGACTGCCCCTAATGACCCTCTTATCCTTAATATGCCTTGAGATGGCACTAAGGATAAGTTGTGCCACCAGTTTCCCAGGGATGGAGGTGAGGCTGAGCAGTCTATAGTTACCTGGGTCCTCCTTGCCCTGTTTGAAGACTAGAGTGACATTTGTTTTCCTCCAGTCCTCAGGCACCTCTCTGATTTCTCAAGACTTGGCAAAGATGAGTGTGGCATAGCAATGACTTCAGCCAGCTTCCTCAGCACCCGTTGGTGCATCCCATCTGGACCCATGGATTTATGGATCTCCAAATTGCTTAATTGCTCCCTAACTCAGTCCTCATCAACCAAGGCAAACTCCTCCATTGTCCTGACTTCCTCTGGGGCCTCAGGGGTAAGGGGTTCCTCAGAACAGCCTCTGGCAGAGTGGACAGAGACAAAGAAGGCATTCAGTAACTCTGCCCTCTCTGTATCCTCTGTCACCAGGGCACCCACCTCATTCATCAGTGGGCCTACAACGAAATAAATTTGTTGGCAAGGTTGTACAAATCAACACACTACATGCTCTTCTTCTTGGTTGTTTTTGTTGTTTGGTGGTTTTTTTATTTTCTCCTGGTTTTGTTTTTTTGTTTGTTTGTTTACATTTAATGGCAGGACAAACATCAAAAGCTTTAGGAAACTACGTAAGATCAATTGTGCTTTTTCTCATGTATCCTCCCAGCAACCTGTGCCTTATGGATGTCCTGAGCTCACGGTTATGTATGTGTTTAATTTGCACTGCTGGATTTTCACACCTTTTTTTGAACTATTTATAGCTTTTACCTTCACATATCTGGTAACTGTTTGTTTCACTACTTAATTATGCATTTGGTGGAAAAATATTCCTTTGCATTATACTGCCACCTAAGCATCTCATTGCGTACCTTTTAGAGTCTATGTTAACAGAAACACTAAATGAATACTCTTTAATTATTTTTGTGTCCTAATCTTTATTTTATGGTTTACTGTCTTATACCCCCTCAGATGTTTATTTTCTGCCTCAGTCTGTTTAGTTTCTTCACAGGGAGACTGACGGGCTATTGATCATCTTCCCTTCTCTGCAGCTTCTTTCTTTTCTACTATATACTGAGAGTTCAGGGCAATATTATATTCAATATTCAAAATGTAGACACACCATGGATTTATACACAACATAATAACGTTATCTGGTTTGTTCTCTACTCCTTGCATAATCATTGCTAACATCCCATTTGTTTTAATTTTTTGATCACTGCCCAGACTGAACTATTCTTTATAGAGAATGAACAGGGACAATCTCTGTTCTGAATGATAATAACTAATTTTAAGCTCATAACTTTGTAACTATTGTTAAAGCTAGTTTTCCTTATGTGTCCTACTTTGTATCCTACCAACACTGAATTTCATTCACTGTTTTACTACACAATTTCCCAACAACATAAAATCCTCTGAGAGTCTCTGCCAGACTTCCATTTTTCCTGTGTAGTTTCTGATCTGCAGCAAACATCATCACCTTACTGTTCATTCTTGTTTCTGTATCATTTATAAGTACAAATCGCTTTTGAACTCCATCAGCAAGCTTTCCATTTTAAAGACTGACTTTTTATTCTTAACACTTGGTTCCTGTCCTTTAACAAGCTTTTAATCCTGGAAAGAAACCTTCCTCTTATAAGCATTTACAGAATCTTTAGTGAGGGAACTTATTACAACCTTTTTGGAAATCAGCATATACTGACTCCTTCATGACTCCTTACAAGATTCTAATAAGGACAACAAACTTTTCCTTTCAAAAATTTGGAAATCTGGAAAATGTTGACTCTTCTCAATGTCATATTTATCCAGGAGTCTACTAATTTTTTCCAGTTTTCTGGGTAGAGAACATATCGAAGCTGTGATCCTCAACAGCTTCTTTCACTTGGTCTTTTTTTTTTTTTTTTAATTTCTCGTCACATTTGGACACTTCTCATTGTAGCAAGACTAGTTTAAGAAAGATACACACATCACAAATAGTAGTTTGGGATTTTCATATTTGAGTTCTTTGAGAATACTGGGGAGAATGGTATCTAGTCCTGTTTGTTTACTACTGCTCCTACTATAATTTTTTTCTAAGACTTCCTGAACAACTCCACTTTGAGGTAGCTCTTCTGATCCAAGAGAGAAATTTCTTTTCTACTCCTTTTGCAAGAAATTCATAAAGCTTAGCATCTCCTCTTTTGATATCAGTTGTGATAATACATTATACATTCTATTATTTGTCAATTAAATATTTGAATCTCTTTAATCATAACAGAGTCTTTCCCCAGGAAGATAAATCCACCAGAGCAATCAAAGAGCAATACTTGCCTCAGTTTTATCAAATTCGTACTTCAGCCCAGAAGCTTAAGTGACTGGAGGAGGATGCCAGCTCCCCAGATTTAACTACATTAGAGTAGTTTGAGTTGTGTTTAATTGATAGAGTCTAAGCCACTGCTCATTTTTCTCGGTGAAGGTTTTGTAACTGGGGTCCATATTGCTTTTGAGCATCAGATTGATGTGAAAACAAAAGTAATGTGGGAGAATGATATGGGTTATTGACTGCGCTGCGGGGAATATGAAGGCAGAATGGAGTGCATTAGTGTTTGCATACAGCTGAGCTAAACAAGGTTGCCAAATGCTCCCCACTAAGAAGTATTTGAGCCATGACCTCTAACTAGCAATTTTCATTTTAGCCAACATGCTCATTTCCATTTTAACACAGATCGCAGCTAAGGGCAAGCCTTATTTTTTCCTTGCTTATTTTACAAGTTGTTTAAATACCTGAAAACAGTGGAGCTGTGGAAGAAGAACATTGGGGGAAAAAAAGATATCTGTCAAAAAAGGTGTGTGAAAATTACTTTCAGTATTTTGAGACTGAAAAGCAGCTACCTCTATGTGGGATTTTCTTCATCCCACAGAAGCCCTATAAAGTACCATAAGGTGACTCAGTTCATTGTCAAAGGTACAACACAAGTGTCCAAGGGCAACATAAGTATCAGTCTTTCATGAAGCGATGTCAGGAATACTGGCTCAGGGAGAAAGTCTGGAACTTAGAAGTACATTTTGAGAGAATATAAGTTTACTTGCTCCCTTCATGTTTCCTTATTGCTCTGAGGAATGGATATGCTTATTTCACCTAAACTTAGAAAAGAGGAGAAGCTTGAATGTTAAAACAGTGACTTCACAGGAGGGTCACAGTTCATACCAGGTGTAAACAAGATGAATAACACTAGAGGAACATGGTTGAGGTTGGGTTTTGTTGGTTTGGAGGAAGACAACTCTGTTTCTAAGAAGATATGAGACAAGCTACAGGGTCTGGGAAAAGGGGGAAGTGGGACTGGAAGTATGCCCACCTTCGAAAGCCTTCTGCTACCTCAAACAGAAAGTGGTGAGGAAAGAGACATCACACCTGCTAGAGGAACTTAGAGGTGGTCTTTAAATATGTTGTGAAGACCATGACCTTGGCAGATTATCTCTTCTTTCCCAGGTTGTTTACAGGAACACCTGGGAAGTGTTTACTGGGAATCCCTCTGACAGAGCTGGAGATGGAGGGAGGGAAGAGGGTGCTTCTTGCTTTTTTCATGAGCATGGGATTTTTGTTGCATATTGTTATTAGATAGGCAGAGGATTATTTAAGTCACTTCAGGGAACTGCTGTTTTCTCCTAATGGCTGCAAAAATTAACTTCAACTCTCTATGAGTTTTGAGGTGCTACCTTGTCAGTAGCTTCAGACAATTATCATATTGTGGGAAATACGTAAAATCACACCTGATTCTGTCTTTGACTACATCTGAGTCCATGTTCCCAGTGTGACTCAGGAAATTACCAAAGATAAGTGGAAAAAAAAAATTAAATCTTCACAATTATTGTAACATCCTTTTTTAAAAAAGATATATTATTTTAGTCACATTTATCTTAATTTCGCCCTTAACTTTGATGTGTCTCCCAGTGGAGACATGTTTTTATACATGTGAGTTATGTCCAGGAACACAGAATCAAATTACTTATGTTTGACAGCTGTGCTACATGTCAGAAGGACAGGAGTCACCTCAGTGAACTTGTTCTGGGGAGCCTCAGCTTTATTTCCTGCCTCTATTTCCTTTTATGGTTTATTTGAGTACCAGACCTGCTATTAATGTATCCTCTGTCAATAGAGAATGAGAGAATAAAAAGTGGAAAATTAACTCCTCATCCTCAGCTGATCTGAAGATGCTCAACAGAAAACTTCAAAGTCAGGTTGAATTTTTGCCACTGGACAGCATATCTTTTGTAATTCACTATAATTAAATATACATGTAAATAGATATGCACATGTATAACTACATATAATACATATTGTAATATAGTATTTTTATATATACTACATACTATATGACTATTATAATTACTAACATGGGATCTCAGGGCTGATGGCAGGAAGGAAGAAAAGTTGTGTAGGCTGGTCTGGTGATGAAGACAGATTTTTCTCTCAGGCCCAGAACAGTGACAACTCTGATGGTTGCACTCTAATCTTGAGCTCCCCTTCCCTACACAGCACCCAACAAGTCCTGCTGTGTAGGTAGGGAGTAATTAGTGATACTGGGAGGTCTCCTTGCCTGTGTAGAGCACATGAGGTTATGCTACAGGTCTTGTCCAGACATCACCTGCATCCCCAGCTCATCTTTTGCATAGGAAGGCTGAGCATCTGCAAGGTGTGGGAGAGAAATGCAGCAGGGAAGGAAACTTCAGGTGGTCTTCTCCTAACCTCCTCTGGCCACAAACACATGTAAATAACTAGTGCAAATATGTGCCTTAAGACATGAAGGGGACATATTACTTTTGTTTTACTAAGTGTTTCCTGATTTTGGAAAACGTCTTTTAGTATGTAAGAACACAGATAACAGGATAGTAGTCAACAAACACAATTACAAAAAAATGAGTAAAAATTTAAACAATGCAGAAGGGGTTTATTAATAGACATAATGAAACTTGTGAAGTTCATGCATTGGTGACAACGTCAGAGACTCGACTGTATTTTGGCCAAAGGGAGACAGGACAATGATAGGGTTTTGCACACAAGTAAATGTCTTACAGGTTTCTGGGAGGCACTGGGCAAAGGGAGAGAAGCCAAACCTGACACTCCTGATACCTGTAAAGTACCAGGTAATGAGCAAAGGAAACCCTCTGCAAGTCTGTGGTTCTCTCTGTTTATGACCTACAAAGAAGTATGAAGGGACACACCTATTAGATTTTGAAAATACATCATGATTGTATCAAGGGTGTTCCAACCCAGTCTATGGAGTGACTTATTGATACAACGGAACTAGCACGTCAAACAAGCCCATTCTCCTTTGGCCTCAGATTTATTTTGTTATAAAGACTGAGGCCTAGTAAGTCACCTCTGGCAAATTTCACTCTTCTAATGCTGTTGTCTGCTTTATGTTGATGAATTTTTGCTCTGGCAAAGTACATGAAAACCAGAAAGTAATTTCACGGAGTCCTGTAAAAGTGTAGATTTGTTGGGTGAATATTAGATGATATCAGAAAATAAAGTTTATGACACTTTTTGTGGAGTCTGATATTTGTTATTTAGCAGATTTATGAGGCCAAAAAAAAAGGTTCCACAAAGCTCAGGCCACAACTGTAGCTATAGTAATGTCCTTAACATCTTTTTTTGGTTTTTTTGTTGCTTTCAGTTGTAGTGTAGAGTGTCCTTCTGACAGAAAAGTAATCAAGTGTATTTATAGATGTGACACTTGAACATCGAGAAATGGTTTTAAAAATAAAAACATAAATGTGCCCCAAGATTGGACATGATAATTTGTTTCACAGTCGATACAAAAACAGTTTGTTCTTCTTATCTGTCCAAACTGTGCATAAGAAAATACCACAGCACAAAACCTTTCTGAATTTGTGAATAATATTTTTCCATAGAAAAATGATGCCATGAAAACAAACTTTTCATCAGGAAGGTGAAATTTTCCTTTGGTTAACAATACAGATTTATAAAATTGCCCACATATCTTACTTCACCATTCCCTGAACTAAAGGGTTTAATTATATTCAAAAGGTTTGGATTTAAAATGAGAATTTACTATTCTGAATCAAAACCAGAATCTCTGATACCAAATTATTTGTATGATAAATCACTTGAACATTTTGGTGAAAAGGAAAGGATGGACATTCTGTTCTTGAGAAGTACCATAATTTGTTGGGTTTTCTTTTCATTTTGGACAGAAATAATCAGAAATTCACCTCCTGATGTACAGTGTATCATAAGAATACTTTTGATAGCTATCTGTTGGCATTAGGTCAACATCCAAACTCTTTCACAGAAATAAGAAATTGAGGGGGGGACATCTGTGTGGGTCCAAACTGCCAACTAGAGCCCTTGAGCTGAGACCAAAGAAGCAGGAAGGAGGGAGCAGCCTATGATTGCAGGTTCCTGCAGCCGTGGGACTGGAGGCGATGCTGCCGTGGCGCCTCCAGGCTTGTGCCTGATATACCTCGGTACCCTCGCTGCTGTTCAGCTCAGCCCTAAGCACGGTGATGAGCTAAAACACATGTGAAATGTAGCTGAATGAGCTGATGCTAAACAGTGCAAAATGTCATTTCTCAGCAAGAGTAATAACACTGCTGGGACATAAATCAGCTGTTGGGACACAGCCAGACAGAAGCCTAATAACAGAAAATATACATGATATATGGTAGGTGTGATTAAATTTCAGGGAAAATATCTGCCAAATACAACTATAAGGATTGCAACATGGAGGACAGGGTAGAGCAGAGCCAGCGTGAGTAGCAGAAGAGTGTGACTGGTGTAGCTGAGGTGCATTTTAATTAGTGAGCTAGCACTAATCTTCACTTCTCCCAAGTAACAAGTGACAGGACAAGAGGCCTCAAGTTGCACCAAGGGAGGTTTAAACTGGATATGAGGAAAAATTTCATCACAGAAAGGGTTGTCAGGCATTGCAACAGGCTGCCCAGGGAAATGGCTGTCACCATCCCTGGAGGTGTTTAGAAGACACATAAATGAGGTTCTTAGGGACATGGTTTAGTGCCAGTGTTATGTTAACGGTTGGGCTCGATGATCTTGAGGGTCTCTTCCAACCAAAATGATTCTGTGATTCAGTAAAGAAAAGAGCCAGCTGAGGCTGCTGAGTGTGGCTCTGGAGAACCACACCTTCAAGAAAGAAAAACCACTTGGCTTCCTGCAGCATAGCCTGTGATTCAGAGTAGCAGAAGTACTGACAGAGACTCTGGTTGTAAACTGAGCAGCAGCAGATGGGAACGTCATGAGCATGATGGTTTTTTTCCACACAGCATTTCATCTTCTGAGTTGACTCACCCCCTGGGAAGCCCAGCATCACCCTAATCTGTGTCCATTGTCATGTGAATAAATATTCAGCTGAAATTACCCTTTCACTGTGAAGACAGGTTGATTGCAGGCCAGCAGGAGACTCGCACCTGCTCATCTACAGGAAAACACTTTCCCTGGCCTGGCCATGTGCCCCATGGCCAGCTAACCACTCTTCTCTCTCTCTCCACACACCACATACTCCTGTCCCCAGAGCTACTGAGCATCTCCTCCAGGACCCTCTCCCACATGCCATCTGCTGTGTTCACAGCTTATGGACAGCTGTGGTGGCAACAGTTGGGTATCCAAGAGACTCTGGGGCCTGGGAACACTTTTGGGGATGGAGCAGTGGGAGCTGTGGCACTGGGAGGGAAGATGAAGCCTTTTTTTCTACCCAGAGAGAAAGACCAAAACTCCCTGGATGGGGTGGCAGAGTAGGGAGTACAACACAGGGGGCTTTTCAAAGCAGTGGGAACCATGGGAAATGGAGTTTTGGCAGCCGTATAGCCTCACAGAAGGATGGGCACAGCTCCAAGTGCTGCTGCAAAATACCCCAACTAGAGGTCTGTGCTCAGAGATGTCCCTGTGGGGAGCACCTCGTGTGTCAAACAACCAGCCAGACTCCAAGGCAAAGCCTTGACTGATGTAAGAACAGTGATGATTTGTCATTATGGAAAAATAACCTGCACTTGCTGTGGGCCTGGTGGCAGGTCCGAAGCTGGGCAGATTTCTGAAGGCTACAAGAGCTGTCTCAGTCACGCACTGCATAAATTCTGCAAATAGAACAAGTAAAAAGTGAAGAATAACTTAGACCAAGCAGTTGATGCTGATCAGCTATTTTTCAGCCTTACTTATGTGAAAACAGCATCTGTGGTATAGGAACTTTTTTCTCGATAAGGAGAAAATAAATGCATCGGACTAGTAGCTAACAGGCTTGTCCCTCAGAAAATAACAGACTAGAATGGTTTTATTTAAGCATAATGGGAGATTAAAAAAACAATCTTCAATTGCAATATGATGCAGAGAGTTGCTTCAGTGAAGCGCTGATGTAATATGTTACCTTTGCTGTTACATAAGCACCAAGAATAATCTCTTCTAAGGGACAACATGGGTAGTCTCTGTAAATAGTTGCACTCTGTTTTCCATCTGACAATTACAGATGCCAAATACTGAGCAGGAATACTCTGTAACATAAATTCCATTCCAGTAGGGTTTTCACCTGAGATAATCACATCTGCATATATTGATAGATGAATGTCTGACGTACTCAGCTTTATAAATCTGATTAAGCCTATTTTTAAGAAATATTTTCAGAGTCATGCAGTAGCACAACTTACAGCCACCATATGCAGGGTATTTTTAAAGACATGAGGCTGTTACATTACTTTTAAATCTGGAAATTGCATATGCAATTAGAGGTTGGACAAACACGGTCACTTTAGGACTGTAACCTCCAGAAACAAACTACTGTTTGTCTGTTCTACCTTGAGTTTGGAACCAAGGCAGACTGTTGAAGCAAGATGGCAAGACAAGGCAAAAGGCAAGGTGAAAGGCAAAGTGGAAGGCAAGGCAAGGAAAGGAACAAAAGCTGTGTGCACAAAAAGTTTAAATTGTGAAGGATTACTTGTTTCAGTTTTTATGAGCATTTCTGTAACCTAGCTATTGAATAGTTTATTTCTACTGTGTGCATTCCCCCTCTGTTGAAAATACTTGTCAACATCTGTGGCACACAGAGGAATCTCAGGACAAAAGCTAGTGGGAATTTTCCAAATGAAAGCCCTTTGAAACATGCATATTGCTTATTTTAATAATTCAGCTTGCATCTTTTGCTAGCTTCTCTCACCCTTTTTCCATACAAATAGTGGTATGCAGGTAAAAAACCACTCATTTCCAATTAGCTTGGAAACACTATTTCAATTGTCACAGGATTTTGATTCAGTGATTTAAGGATTTGTAGATTCACTGCAATTACCAGCAGGGAGATGAGTGAATTTACAAGAAGAATCACAGCACAAATCAGTATTTTAAAAATAAAACTTGAAAAAAAAAAGATGGAAAAAGTAACAACATAAAGACAAGAAAACCGGTATGTAGAGAAATATATCCCTTCTTATTGAAGAAAGTATTTTTCTGTCTTTAGCTGTTATTCAGTCCATTTGTCATGGTGGCTAGAGTCTAAAACGTGTTATGTGAGCATGCTGATTAGGAACAAAATGTGACAATTTAGACTGTGGTGTGTACAAGAACATTTTAAACATATATGCTGACCTTGACTACATGCACAAATATAATTGGAAAAAAATCACAGGGGCTTAACCTTAGAGCAACTTTATTTTGACTTCTACCTGCTGGCACACAGGGGCTACAGAAGCTTCAGCATAACTCAGAAACACCGAAGCATGAAACTGCTGAAGCAACTTCAAATCATTAAAATGCAGGAGTCACAGATTACATTTTTTCCATGTTTCTGTGGTTCTCCCATATTGTGACAACACATGAACCTTAAGCTGCTAAAAAGAAAAACAAAACAAAACAAACAAATGTGGCTGGTTTCCTTCCACCTTCCTGTGACAGCATAAAGTGGGTTCTTCTGTTGTCAGTGCCAGATAATTTCTTTAGTAAACACATAATATGTAGAAAAGATAAGTGAAGTAAGTAAATTAAAGTTCTTAATCCTAAATCAGGGAAATTGTTTCACTTTTGTTGTTGTATTGGACTTCCCACCACATATCAAGATCCATGAAAAAATCAAAGGCAAGCTAAATACTGCCAGCATTTGAAAATGTCTTTCTATCCAAGAAAGTACAAGAAACCAAAGAACAAACCAAGCAGAACACAGACAATAAATAATATTATTTCAATCTGTGCCCTTTTTATATGTCTCATTTTGAAGGCTTCTAAGAGAGATTAGTTTTTCTGAGAAAAAATTTACCCTCAAAACGTACTGAAGTACTTTATCTCCCAAACTAGTATTGAACTCTACTTCAGATCATGATAGATCACATAGCTTCCGTATGAGCAAAACTAATTTCAAAGGTGCACATCCTCCTTGTTGTATCTGCTTGGTTTTGAAATAATCTAGACATGTCCAAGTACAGACAAGCCTTATCAAATTTTAAAAATAAAGAATAAAATAAATGTTAAACAGTTATCACAAGCCATTCAAGGAGCTGTGAGGCCATAGGGCAATTACTGAAAGCTCCTAAATCTAGTTATTTCCCCTCGTGCATCTGTGCCTCGTCTCCAGTGCCCTGAGCCCTGAACACCCTCTCTTCTGCAGCAGTGCTGGTCCCCTCCACCTCACCCCTGCAGGGACAACCCAGGTTTCATCCCAAGCACTGGGGCTGCTTTTGTTCTCCCTTCTGAAAAGTCTTTCATTTTCTTGCAGAGGTTAAACAAAGAGACAAAGTGAGTGCTGCCAGTGTGAGGCAGGAAATTAAGAAAGTGGTTTTTTGCTCATTTTGGAGGAACCTTTCAGCTCAGCTTTTTCCATGGAGAGGGGAATGGAAAAGCCTCCATGGCTGAAGCCACCTTCTTCTCATTCAATCAGCATATTTCCGAGCTGATGTTAATCATACCTCCAGCTTCCGGTTATACAACCTGCAGTATGTAAAGCTGGAAATTGCCCAAGAGCTCTCAGGAAATTATCTGATATATTTAGAGCTTTCACTTTCTTTTATTCAAATATTTTCTAAGAAGTGATTTTTAGCTCCAGCGTTTGAATAGAAACTCAGTATCAGATTAGTCCTTGAACAGAATCTATAGCATATAATAGCCCATTCTCTCTCCCAGTCAATAGAATTTCTTCTTTAAAACCTCAGGGAAGCAGTTCTTGCAGCTGAGTTTGATGAGATATTTGCTAATATATTGCCAAGTAACAATTATATTGACTGGAGAATTCAGCGGACTTCTTTGTATGTTACTGTTCCTGCTTTCATATTTAAGGGAAAAAAAAGATATCACGAGGTAATTAAATAAGACATTTTTTAAAGAGTTCTAATATAAAACTATCAAAAGAAAAATATTTAGAGCATTTAAAGAACCACCAAATTTTATCTCATTGACATGAAATGAGTCAGATAAAGAGGCTTAACATTTCCTTTAGAGTATTTTCCAATCTTTAGGATTTGAATGCTTTAGAGAAAATATATACTGAAAAGATATTTAAAGAAAAGGCCAGATTTCTTTAAGCAGGAAAAGAAAAAAAAAGGCAGAAAAGAGGTGGCAAAGGTCAATCTTTAAAACAGAATTTAGATTGGTTTCAAAACTACCCTGACATTTCTTTCTGTTAAACATAAAACACCCTAATGTATTTATCTGGTAGTCAGCTTTTTGCTAGCCAAGAGATATTTATTTTATTGGGATAAAACTTCATCCATGCTTTGTGCCAGCTCCTTATCTATTTAAGAAAGTGTGTCCATTTCTGTGAGGCGGTTGCTGCTTGTTTGCCCTTTGAGAAAGCAGTTTGTGGCTGATGCTCTGCAATGGGAGCTACGAGTGCCCCTTCCAGCCAGTCTGTTTTGCACAGCACCCCTGGCATCCCTGCAGTGCCCAGAAAGAGATGGGAGAAAAGTGGTAACACCCATAGACAAAACAATTGCTGGTTTGCACTGAGCACATCTGTAGAAATCTGGTAATGTCTCTAAACTACAACTTCGCTTGTTTAAGCAGTATTTTACATAATAGCAGATTAAAATCTACAGGAGAAATTACCTACATTCACTGCAGAAGATTACTCTGGACAGGATTTAGGTGCTTGTATGCTGAAATCTTATTTGTAAATTACTGAAATGAAAGGAAGGCAGAGACGGTTGCTAGTCAGAAAAGAAGGCAGCATTGAGAAGAGGGGAATGCTTCTGCAAGGCTGAGCACAGCTCAAAGCTCTGGGGACATCTTGGGGATTCACAGAGACATAGAGCAAGTCATTGCACAGACCTTCTGCTATTAAACCTGGTTTCTTCTGATGTAATTACCTCTTTTCTGCTCTTTTTACTGGAAGGCTGATCTGGATTCTCATATATAAGGACCTAGTGTTTTGTTTAGTTGAGTTTTTGGTCATTCAGCCTGTATGTGAGGTAGGGTAAGTGGATTCACATGAAATCAAGGACACTCCATCTTTCTGTCAGCAGTGGGTCCAGATAAAACAACATAGCTGGGAACCCCTGAGTAACCTGTGTCGTTCCGTGTGCATAGGGGACCCAAGAGAAGCATGATCCCGGTGATGCAAAAGCATTGGTTTTGAGATCCTAGATTTTTGAAAGATTCCCTCCAATGAGTACAAACCAGGAGAACCCCAGAACATCTCTGAAAGATTTGTCTTAAAATATTGCTTGCAATGACTTATATTTCCCAAACCAAGCTCATAAAATCACACGTAGTAAAGCAAACTAGAAGGTATTAATAGAAAGGCTAAAGAAGCATAATAGCTACTCTAAGGCCAAGGGTTTCACCCATTATGGCTCTTGAGGTTTGCTTGCGGATGATAGAAACCAGAAACTTCCTGTAACTCCTTCACTTAGTCTCTCATTTAATGAGTATCTAAAACCAAAAATGTAAGTAAAGAGTTTGTAATCTCCAGGCACACACAAAAGCAATTGTTTTTTTGTTTTTATTTGTTTTTTTTTTTTTAATGCAAAAGCAAGTTTATAATGATTCAGCAACTAAATATGATATGTCAAGAACAAATTGTATCAAATCAATCTAATTACCTTCTATGATAGGGTAACATTTCACAGAGAGGAGGGGAGGAAGCAGTAGACTTCACATTTGAAAAGATTTTTGTGGTAGCTAGGGACTGTGTGTATGAAAAACTGGCTGGAAAACAATATTCAGAAAGATGCTATCAAGAGTTCGTTGTCAAAGAACAATTAGAGTTCAGCAAGAGTCTCTTTTGTGTATGGTTTCACTCAGTACTTTCTATAATAACTGAGCTGATATGACAAGTTGCACTTAAGAAGCCTGCTGGGCACACTATTTTAGACAATGCTGAAGGCATGTTTGAGGGCAAGATTGAACTTCCGAATTGCCACGACCAACCAAAGAAACAGCCTGGAAAAACTGAGATGGAATTAAGGGGACAAGGTAACTTGCTACACAGGTAGAAGTAATCACAAAGGCAGGACAAAGACCACCTGGCTGGACTGTTTTTCTTCAAAATGAGATGTTGACAATGCCATTCTGTGGAAAAAAAAATAAGCCTGATATAATACAGAGTTGTTTAAATACAAAGATCCTGTAAAACACGCAGAATAACCCCTCTGATCTATTTGACTTTGATACAGTCTCCATCAACATTATTTAATCCATCACTGGAGGTTTTTCTTGACATCAGTTTAGGCAAACATTGGCTAGGAAGGGTATAATTGTAGCTGATGCTGTCTCAGAGGAATTAACTAGATTATCTCTTGAAGTCTCTTCAAAAAGCCCTTTATTTCAGTATTTCAGTGTAAGAATAAAATACAACAGTATTAACCACTCTTACTCAATGCAACAGTTCCTTCTATTGTAATTTCTTTTTTCATGTATTCCCCTCTCATCATCCTGGGAAGTCCAAGGTAAGGGAGATGCTTTCTTCACTCTGCTCTCCTCCTTTGGTGGCATGCTGTCTAGTTTTGATCTTCTTCTGCATTTTACCCTGCTGTGTCCTTCACAGAATGTTGCCCTGTTGCTTCATTCAGAATAAATCTGCCTCCTTGGGTGGGGGCCTGGTGTGAAACGAGGAGCAGCATCACAGTGAATGTCAGCATGAGCCTTCTGCTACACGAACCAGGTTAGAACAATCAGATGCTGTGTTCTTTTCTTCTTGCCCACCTCCCCTTTGCATGACTCATGCCACTTGAAAAGCTCTGAAGTATCACTTGTCCCAGAATGGGAAAATTTGGGGAACAGTGAAACATGGTTGGTGAAGAACAGAGGACTCTGTTTTCCAGAGAGATCATTCCAACCTAGTCACTTTAATTAATACGCATGCAACTCTCTCTTCCTCTAATGAATTTTGGAGGTTCAACATAGATCTGAATCAGGGTCAAACAAAGACTGTCAGTAGGAGCAATAAGTACTTCAGTTCAACAGTTAAGAGTTGTTTCCACAAAGAGAGACTGCCCATAAAGAATATAAGAATATAAGGACTAAAAATTAAATCCATTGCTGTACATTTGCAACCCGCTTGCACACTTTTTATCATAACCTGAACATATAAGGAACAATTATTTTTTGCCTAACAGAAGTTATTTTACATACCTTCAGAGAGAGACTTGGAATGTTACAATGTTGTTTTGTTATTCCTCTCAAGGTGTGTTTTTTCACCATGCATAATGCTATTCCTGTGCATTTTCCATTTACCTAATAATACAAAAAAATAGCATTTCAAGCTTGGCAAGTAAATCAATGTGGACATTACCATCACCTTGTTAAACAGATATTTTTGCAAGAGTTGATGAATGTTTTGTCTAGCAGGAAAGCTGGCATTCAGCCTAGGGAGTCTTCCTTGCTTGATATACTCTTTAGTTTCTATCTCTCGGAGAGACTGACACCATCACAGGAAAGTTTTTTGGATGCAGCTGAGACTAAAGTTTGGCCCATTTGCAAAAGATGATAACTCCCAGCACGTTCCTTATTAGAAGATGAATTGGCTCAAAAGGCTGAAAAGACATTTCGAGGTTAAATCGCAGCTGCCGGGAAGATTCTCTTAGACAGGAGTTTATGTGTTTCAAATTTATATCAATAAAACAAATAGAAAATGAAGGAGGTTATCCAGAAAGTTACAACAATAGCTCATACAAAAGACAAAATATTTCTACTCGATATATGGTTGTCTGGAGCTAGAAAAAATGAGGTTAATCACAGTTTGTTGTTGTGGTTTTGGTTTTGGTTTGGGTTTTTGTTGTTGTTGTTGGTTATTAACATAATGACATGCATGAGGATAAATGAAAGAAGTTACTGTAGAAGTTAATTTTCTTAAGCACCTCCTAGGGGCAAAAGTATATGAATGTGATGTTACTGTTTGTGAGGGGACATTAGTCTTTTTTATACATATATATATTCTGTAAAATCTCACAAATTATTGTAATTTACTTATTTTACAATCATTAGGAAGTCTTCTCTCTATGTTTATGTCTAGTCTGTAAAACTGGGACCAGAGATGTTCCCTAAAACCTCTGAAGAGCTTGCACGTCTGCAGATAAAGAGGGCTACATGAATCCCAAGTGTCATTTTTATAGACTGTGTCAACCTGATGGTCTCTATGGGCCTCCAACTGGTCAGAAAACAGAACTACGTTGTTACCTTAAAATAAGGCTCCCTTCCCTTTGGAGTATTTGGGGGCTTTGGACACTCATAGCAGATGAGGAGATCTCAGACAAGGCCTAGGCCAAGGCATAGGGAGGTTCCCAAGCTGATTTGAAAGAGAGATTCTCATGGGATTAGGTGAAAGGAGGTAGAAGAGAAGCTGGGACCCAAACTTGTCCTTAGCCTATTCCTCAAGCTTTGCTCTCTAGAACCAGAAATTATCTCTAACTCATCCTAGAGCTGCAGTTCTCTGAGCCAGTTTAGTAAATATGGTCCTTCTTCATACAGGCTAAGAAATCTGAATGCCAGCTCTCCTCAACCATCTGGCAGAGTCCAAATCTGGATCCATCAATCTGCCAGATCAGTGTGCCTAGGCACATTTTTATGCTTTTCATACTGTTGCTATACTACTTCTTTCTATTCACATTTCCACATTACTGTTCTTAATTTCATTGTGTCATCTTTCTCCTGCTTATGAGGGAGAGTTTCCTTGTAGCAGTTAGCTTGAGTATCCTTGTAACAGCCTACATGTGGCAAGAAATCAGTACTGTGTGTCTGCACTGTGAGGTGCAGATATTTTCCTAACTGCCCTGCAGTTGGCCTGAATGCTTTCTGATGATTGTCAGTGTTCAGGCAGCATACAAATCTATCCTGCCCTTGAAAAATGTGGCATTTCAAGCCTTCTTACAAGGACACTGGAGCATCTTGTCTGCCCAGAATCAATGTCATGATGCTGCTGTGATGAATGGAGGTATGGTTGGAGGTAGCTGGGCCTAGGGAGTGGGTTCCTGAATGCTCCTAAGACACAGGCTGCAGGCAGTATTTTTCCCCAGGCTAAGCAGAGTTGTCCCTCTTAAGTGGACAAATGGCCAGCTGAGCCTCAGACCTTGGCTGTCCTGAAAATAAGTGACACAGCCCGCTGAAGGACACTGACTCTTGTAAGGGTATCTACCAAAATTATAATCTGGCAGCTAAGAATATGCTTAAGGTTTTACCCACATAATAAGTTTATCCCACACCTGAGCCCAGGGCTGTTGAGATTTAGCTGCCTGTGTCCACTGCTCCCATTCAGTTTTGAGTCACAGTTCTCCCTGGCTTTCTCTTCAGGTCACCATCTTGCACACAGTATGGGTGGGATGGGGACAGCTGGTTTTTCTCCATGAGGAGCAGCTCCCAAAATCACTTATCTAGAGTGTTAAGCCTGGGAGCAGTCCCATCCTGTTTTGGGCAAGGCAAGCAGGCAAGTCCTGGCCCCCCTCAAGCTGCACTTCAGGTTGCTGATCTTGGTGGGATCTCAGCTGTCTGTTTCCGTCTTCTGAGGGATGCCTAAGGGCTGACAGCACTGCCACGAATACAACAGCGATGAAGTGGGTGCATCTGGCTAAAGCAATTACGCAGGATAGAGCTAGCCTAGCAGAGCCACAGCCCCAAAACAAACAAAAAGAAAGTAATTCTGTTTCCTAGGTTTTCATACCTCAAAATTTGCCTCTCCTGATTAGAAATATAGATGCAGTGTTTCTCTGCAAAAAGAAAGTCCTGACAGCCTAGCCCTGAGGTGCTATGTCTGCTGAGCTGTTCTGGATCACCGAAGAGCCAACAAGAGCATCAGACAGCTTTTGTCCCTCCTGGCTTCCAGAAGATCGTGATCAAAAACAATAATATAGTTAAATACCAAAGAAACCCCTGTGTTGTCTTTTTTTTTTTTTCAGACCAGCCTTAATTACTGTGTGAAATACACATCCTCTGTGCTCATCTCCCCCTTCAGCAGACATCTAACAAAGTTTAGATCCTCGCTATGCTCTCCTGCTCTCTTCCCTAAGCAAGGGAAGCTTAGGGTGGCAAACTGAGATGTGCGAGTCCAAAGTGAGATTGGGACAGTGAGAGAATAGATGCTCTTGTAGGTCAACATGGATGGATAGGAAACTGCCAAAACTGCCTTGGCAATTGAACAAGCTATGAAAAACAAGTTAAATGCTATAAGTCACCTGCAAATATGGTTGAAAGAGACGGTAATCACAGCAAACGCAATCAGGAATTGACAAGTTAAAATGACTCACCTCCCCGAGGCCAGATCTATGGTTGCCCTAAATCAGGAAAACTCTAGTGCCTTCAAGAAATCTCACCACTTTACAGCAGTTGAAGATCTAACCCCCAAACTCAATCTCAACTTCTGCCTCTCTGAGTTTGCTTCTGGTTTCCACCATGAGAACAGTATAGGCTTATACTACTCATAGACAACCCAGTCATGTGCTATGAAGTGACTATATGTCTTTCAATTCATTATAGATACTAATAAAACACCTAGGGTCCTTGATATTTAATCTACTGTAGTAATAATGTTGGAAATAATCAAAATGTGGAAAGTCGTCTGATAGTTTAGGCTCTTGATGACTGGCTGAGGATAACATTTTATGGCACCTGGTAAAGGGCAGGTGAGATCATGCCTTTCACGTTGCTTGAGAAAAATGCTAAATAAATCTGTGGAGAAAACAGAAGGCTCAAATCCTCATTTCAGACCCCCCTTGTCTGCAGCCATCATTCATGTTGTGTGTCCTGCTGGCTCATCCCTCAGTATCACCCATGGGCATTAAAAGCTAAGGTCTTCATGGCAGCAGCAGTCCTCACATAAGAGTGGCAGAGACAGCCCTGCCCCTAGAGATATTTTTAAACAGGGCTAAATCAGAACAAAGGTGCTTCAAAAAAGATCTCAGGAAATATGCTCTTAGACAGAGGGGACAGTACTTCTCTGCCTGGCAGGGGTGCTTTCCCATAAGCCCCACAGCCCTGGCTCATGGCAGCCACAGCGTTGGGCAGGGCCAGCCTTCTCTGAGACAGTGTGAAGCCAGATAAGGAACATGTTATGGAAATGACGCAAGTGGAAAAGTAAGAAGTTATTTTGCAGATGCCCTGAGAGGAGTCCTGCCTCCCTGAGCCAGCAGTACCAGTCCTATCTGCTTGTGGGTCAACCAGCTGGGAGAGTACATGTATTGGAACAAAAAGGTCAGAGATGTAGTTTTCTGCAACGAGGCCTGCATTTTATTTCCATCTCTTCAGCCTAGCCAGGCTAATTAATTTAATGGAAAGACTTGCAGGATCCTTCTGGGCCATGGAAGCTGAAAACATTTCCCACTGATATACTGACCCCTCTTCAGAGTAGAGCCAACCTGACCTGATTGCCATGCCAAGAACACCCCAGCTCATTGGAAGCCACTGTGAGTCTGAGTTTTGCAGGCCAGGATCCCATGGCACCAGGAGACTAATGCTGAAACAGTCATACTGCTTGACAGAGTCATTGAGCAGGTCGTGGGAAAAGACAGTAGCCAGAAGCCTGCCCAGAGGCTGGTGAGCATTGAACCTTGCCTACCTGTGCCCACCTGGCTTCCGACACAAGGAAGTAACGTGTCTCCCAAGGAACTGTTTTGCGTTGTGTAGAACACACACATTCTGCTAGCATTAATCTTTCAGTGTTCCCACTGCCAGTCTAGCTTGAAGGAACTATTACACAGTCTATAAAGTTTAAAAGAATTAGAAAAGCTCAGTTCCCCATGAAATAGATTGACACAAAAACCACTCAGAGCAGCCTTTCTGTAGCAGCCACACTGGTTAGACACAACAGCAACAAAAGAGTCAGAAATGGAACTAGGACTGTTCTAGTTCTAGGAACTAGAACAAATTTACAAGAGAAGATGCCAAAAAAGTCCTCTTCTATTTTTTGCTTTTAAAAAAAATAGTACCAGATTCTCCAGCCTGGCAAATAAGGTTTTCAGAAAAAATAAATCATTTTAGAGAACTGTCTCTTTTCAGAAATGCAAGCTAAATACCTTTGTATCATACAAGAGAGTCAGGGCAGAGGCATAACAAAACCTGTCCTTTATTTCAAGGGTGTCAGGGTGGTTCTCAAGATTTCTATTTCACTGACAGCCACAATTTTCAGTGTAAGTGCACCTCTCTGCAGGAACAACAACAAAGTCAGAGACTTAACAGCACAAACCATTCTCAAAGCCCAGCTCCATGGTTATGCATATCCGACCCTGGGAGAGGTAAGCTCATCTGTGGCAAATGTTGCTCTGATCTCCACTTCCACCTATTATCATGACTTCCCAGGCATGGGCAGATTACCAAAATACATTAATAACTAGAATGTTTTCTGGCACTTCATGGCCAGAGTAGGAGAAGTGAGGAGGGATGTGTGAGACAAAGTTTGAGTTGTGAATGAAGTGACCTAGCAGCTACTTGGCTTCTCTGTGAAGAGGGGTGTATGCGTATGTGTATACAAAGAGCTCATCAGGATGAATGCTGGAGAAAAGCCTTCATGAAATCTGCCATGTATTTACCAACTTAGACTTCAAATTAGAGCAGGACTAATAATTCATTGCAGATAATTTGCTCGATGATTTCCCCTGCTCACAAATCATTCACAAGTAGATTGTGAGGCTCCCTGTTTCTATCCTTCCACTAATTTCTTTAAGTACCCTGCAGATGTAAGGACCAAAACCAGAGCTCCTGTAGAGGTAAGAACACTGGCAAATCCCCAGTACCATCAGGAGGCTCATCTGCATCACACAGCAGGAAAGCCTATGGCAGAAGAACCTACAGTAAAATGTTATTGAATAGATTATTGAGCCAGGGTGTTGGACAGAAAAGCACAACACAGTTCCACTGAGTAAGCTGTGGGAGGGAGAAGTACAAGTGCCAGGGGACATGAGCAGCTGGCGCTCAGGGGGAGCAGCCGTTGCAATCAGAAAGCAATGGGGGGGTGGATAGGCTCACCGCAGAACAGGCTGATTCTGCTCTCGGGGATAAATCACTTGCTGATTTATAACAAAATGAACAATTCAGCTCAGGATGAAAAGTCTGGCCTCTTTGGTCAGGTGTGTGAGGCTCTGCAAGGGTACTCACACAGCCCACGTGCACGTTCATCTGTGAGAAATGGTGAGACTTTGCCTGGAGATCCTCCCCAGCCCCACCTGCACATGGTTGCTCCCTAAATTCACAGAGGAGCTACCAGGGTTGGGTTGTCATTTGTAGCAGTGGCTTTCTGAGGAGGAATTGTGTCCCAAGAGGAACCACAGTGAAGCCTCAAAGACCTGCACGAATTCTTATTTACGCTGATGTCAGAAATTCCTAACAACCTTCTTACAAAGTAGCCAAGGGCACAGAACATTTTTTAAAAGCCAGTGGAAAGCCAAGCAGGTAGTGATGACAGTGCCCTGAGCCTGCAGCTTTTCATGTGAAGAGCTTGGTATCCCACTGGCTGAAACTGAGCAGGACCTCAGTTGTTGTCTAGACCGGTGGTCACTTGGCCTTTGTTAAAACATCCAGAAGAAAGAAAGCATTGAATTAGATGTTCACCAGCAAAAGTATTTTCAGACCTGTCAAGGGTTTTGATTGCGGGGTGACAATAAAACCATGGCAGATGTGTTGCTAACCTCCTCTCCCCTGCTTCTCTTGTCAGCCCCTCCCTCTCTCTCCTTCCCACTAAGGACAGGCGATCGGGAGGGTAAGAAGGACAGAGATAAAAGAGTTGGAAAAATTAAAGATGTTTTACTAAGGCTACTAATAAGAATAGAGAAAATATTACAAAATATACAAAACCAATCTTGAAAGTCTCAGCAACTGCAGAGCCGGCACCCAAAGTCCTGGGTTGGACTCTGCAGCCAACCGGAGCTGGATTCAGTCTGTCACTAGGCCTCAGTTCGCAGGGACGACTAGCAAGGTCCTCTCCTAATGTCAGCCATAAGAAAAAGGGAAAAAAAAAAGGGCCAAGATCCTCGTGATCGTGATCTCCCACTTTTATATGAAGTATTCACGTGAATGGAATGTTATACTCTGTTGGTCAGTTTTTTTGTCACCTGTTTCTTGTTGCCCCTCTCATGAGATGTCCATCCATGCTTATCAATAACTTCACATTCCATTTGCTATGTTTACCAAAACATGTATCTGGTTCTCCAGGAAAATGCAGCTAATATGAAGGCTTTAGCTGACAGCCAAATTCACTAAAAGATAAACTTGTTTTTTTAACAAAACCTGGACAAGCCAATACCTCTGTGTTAATAACAAATGCATATCTTTACACTGATGTCAAACAGCATTAGGAAAAAATTGAATCCTTGTGTAATTCTGACAACAAAGCCATCAGAAGAGGAAAACAGCACAAGACATGAGCTAGCAGACCAAGTCTCTCACTAGACTTCTTGTAACACAAACCTGGCTACACCTCTAAGCCACAGCAAGGAGGATACTGCTGTCAACAGCATCACTCCATGGCAGAGATCACCACCGAGGAGCCCAGAGGAGCCAGGACGAGAGCCTGCGGCACAGCAGGTGCCACCACAATTGTCTATGTGGTGGAAGGGCTTCTGCAGTGGCTGGCTAGATTTCTGGAAGACTGTGTTGCAGGAATGAGCCCAACATGCTGCTTCAACATCTTGAACCACAGAGTTGTGAACAGTGTGCCATTAAACTAAGTGAAGATCATGTTTGCTTGTTTGTTTCCTAGGGTTTTAAATAAAACTCCTAGAAAACTTGTCACATTTTGGATTCCCTCACCCTGCCATTTGAGCAAAGTTTTGTTTGGCTTTTTAGAGAATGTAGATTAAGTTTGAGGACTACAACATGAATTTCAGTCTCTTTTTCAAAACAAAATCTGTCTTGTCACTCTAACAGCACAAACTTGTGTATGGATGAGAAATACAGACAGCACTGAACAAACACACATCCTATGAAGAAAAGATAAAGAATTAATCTGAGTTTGCAGTGGGACGCTTTTTGCTTCAGCTTCCCCAGTGCTATGAACGCTTATATAAAACTCTCTTCTGTTCACTCAGAGTTTTACCAGACAGAAGTCTCTCATTTTAAAAGAGACAAAGAAAAATAATTTTTCTTCTTAAATTCAGCTGCTGATTTCAATTATTGTAATAGGTTTATGGATTGAGTCTCTGAAGTTTCTTTGTTCAGGATGAAAAGGTGTTCCTGTGTGTGATTCTCCTTTAATCAGTGCTGAAATTTGTTCTTTCTAATAACACTGCCTATTTTTAAAAAGCTTATTTCTGATGTACTGAGTCTAGGATAAATTTCAAACTGTTAATAACAATCTAGGGAGAACAGGATAACTCACTTTAACAAAGCTATTTTTATTCCTAGTCATCTTTCTAGTGGAATAGGAAAAAAACAGTCCTCATGTTTTCTACCAAGAATACTTCGTGCCGTATCTTGTAATAAAGCATGAGGTTGATTCACCCCTGCTGTTATTCCAGCTGGAGAGTTAGCCTATGCTGTCTATTAACATTGAGGTATATCTACATGGATATATTTTTAACTCAAAATCCTTACTATAAATACAGAACAAAATAGTTGCCAAATAAGCCTATTCCTCTGTTAATTCGATGATCACATTAAACCCACACAGACAGAGCATTTGAAACAGATCACATAAATGTCAGTTTTCTCCACTGACACATTCCATTCCAGATTAGCTGTTAATGTGGCTAGTTGAATGGCCTGTCACTGGCAATACAAATGGGGTGGATGGAGAGGGCATGTTGGTGGTGCTTATGGAAAAACAAAAAGACCACTCCTCACATTAAGGCTAATCTATAGTACTACATTTCAATTATCTATTCCAGTAATAGGATGAAAGATCATTGCTTGCATTCAGTAAGGAAACAGAAACCAGGAACTTGATGTTCTCATCTACCAGGCAGTTCTACTGACTTTTAGGCCAATTGACAGTGGCTGTAAAACCATTATAAAATACAGTATGATTTAAAAGATGCAGCTCTCATCTTCCACAACATTGTTGTGGAAGATAGCTTTACTTCAACATAATTTTTCAAATAAAGGGATGACAAACTTTATCAGCAAGGGTCCACTACTAAAGAAGCTTTTTGTCAGTACCTAGAATTCAACACTCATTCTTCAGCTTTCTAAGAAATCGAATCTGCTACAAATGCCTGCATTTTCAAATGCAATCACAAACATATTTAACTTAATAATACATGTAACATAATAAATGGACTTTCCAGCACTTCAAGTAGGAAGTAAAAAATAAAATACTAAAATTACAGATTTATTTATAATGTACCTGAAAGTATGCTGGCATTTCAGAAGATTAATAAATAGGGGGGTTTTTTCCTTAAAAGTACAATATTGGGAGTAAAGACATGGAAATCCCCTAGATCTCATTCTTGCATTTTTAAATGCATCTGAGGTGTAGCAACTGTTTTGAGTATTCCTGTTTTCATGTTTTCATCTTAGATGCCTAAATATCTTTAGCAGTCAGATGCTCCCCAGAATTTCAATGAAACTTTTGGCTACAGTAATTTTAGAAATAAAAAACTCTGAAGATACTTAAGCTTTTTCTGGGTGTTTTTCTGGGTGTTTGGGGGCTTTTGGGTAGTTTTTGCATAACTCTAACAACCAAAGGGAGAGCTTCAAGAAAATGCTATGAATTATTCTAAACCTTTATCCAATTACCTTCAACTTATCTTCCACTACATTTTTTTCAATTGACATCTGAGTCCAAGCTACCTTTATATCCAGTATGACTTTACGACTTATGTCCTACCCACATCCATGTTCCTTCTGCTTCATCACACTTTCCACAGCTTGTTCCATAACAAATTGCAGCCTCTCTGGTGGCTTCAGGTTTGTGACAGGGCAGTCACTTCACAACGTGAACTGCACGTTATATGTTGCATGCTGTTAGAAACTTCAGACTGGCTTTATTTTCCAACAAAGAGAAGCTCCTGAAGAATAAAAAGGACCTACCTCTTGGCTCCATGCATGTGTGCCTGCTTTTCTGCAGGTGCAATGCCAGGTACCTGGTGCCATGGGCTGGCCACGCCAGGACATCATAGTATCATTAAGAAACCTGTAGTGCTTCGCTGTAGCTACAGTTATCTAAAGACTCCATCCAGACAAGTGTTGGATTTGCAGACATGTATTTTATTAGATTAACTGAAAAAGTGGACAAGCTGTTGAGTGCCCAATCCTAAATACAAGTTGAGAAAACTATTTTAACAGGGTGTACACAAGATGCACCAGTGCAACACGTAGCTGATATTCATGCAACAAAGGGAGAAAGGGTGAGAGATGACCAGCTAGCTGCCTCCTAGGGAAAACAGCTAGAGGAGTAAATTATAACATATATGGAGAGGTTACAAAACTGAACGCAAAACCAACACCTCTGTTATAACCACCTTTTTCTCATTCCTAGACATGTCTTTCAAAATTACTTGCAGGTTTCCCTTGAGGAACAGAGCTGAGAAGTCAGAAATGAAGTGGCTGCTTTGCAAGGAAGGTGTCGTGGGCCATGCGGTATTGCCCAGTATGGAAGGCGGTGGCTGCAGGTTGCAGCCTGGGCCCCTGTGATATCTGAGTTTGCTCTATGTGGTGACTGTGTAGACCTGCGGAGGTCTGCAGGGAGGCACAGCAGAAATAAAAAAACAGGAGGTGCAAAATCAGTGGCAAAGAGAGGCAGATCAGATCCAATTTTCTTGGGTTTGGAAGCCTTGCTAGTGAGCAGGGTGCAAAGAGACCTCCATCACATGGTGCTGGGTGGAAATAAGGGATCTCAGAGTATCTTCTTTTTCAGCCATTGCTATTACTGGATTGCCATGGCTCGTTTTTATTTCAAAGTGGAGTTTCTGGGGACTGGAGCAGCCCAGGGACTTCAGAGGAAGTCAAATAAAACTAGGTGAATGAGTTGTGTCTGTAATGATTTTTTTAGCAGCAATGAATTATTTCAAACAGGGATAAAAGCAAGAAAATTGGAAGAAGTGCTTTGATGCTTAGTAAGAGCCTAAAAATTGTGAGCATTATTTTGGACAGCTCACCAGAAAACTCTGTGTGGTAGCAGGTAAAAAGAAATGTTGAAAGAAAAACTAGGCTGGCTCTCAGTCCGAGACCTGAGAGTGGCTGGAAGATTGGTAAAATGTCAAGAAGACCAGTGATATATTGTTTCACAACCTTAAATGTACTGGCGTGGCTATGGCTACAAATTCGTGCCACCCCATGGCCTTTAAAAATGTATCTGTTATCCCACTGTGTCTACTGATTATTGTAATCCTTTATTTGCTTCCAGTTCACTTGTGTGATCTCAAGTTAAGAGTTCTGATCAGGTTTGAAGTCTGAGTGGGTTTTACTCTGGCTGAAACATCAGGCACCTTTTCAGTAAGTCTTGTAGTTGCTTCAGAAGGGAATGTTTGTTTTCATACTACATTTGAAGGCTGCAGCCCATATTTCATTTGAATTTGAGATCCTTCCTATCTGTTGGACACCTTAAATCTTTCCAGTGAGGCTGAATGCCTACACAAAACATGCACATCGGCACTACACTAGAAACAGAACCATGCACACCGCAAGCTAAGGCAAAGAGTAAGCCCATGTGGCCAAACAGCAATGTCAGTTCAAATGAAGAAAACAGAAAAGATCAGAAAGTCTGGAAAATAAAATGGGAAAACACAATTGGGCAAGCTGAAAAATAATCCAAGGAGCAACTAGCGGAAGGAAGTGAAAAATGGACTGTATCCTTTCTCAGGCATATCAAAAGAAAGAATTCATAGTGCCAGTTGGTGCTCAGGGTATTAGCAACCTCTCAGAGAGGACAAGGCTGCTGCACAGCAGAGAAATGAATTCTTCACACTGGAAGAGACTGCAGTGATTCCCATACCTTCACTCCTTTTCAGAGATTCAGCAAAAGTTCTCTCTGAAACTGAAATGAGAGAAGTAAATGGTTGGTTCTCACACCAGAAAGAATTTGTCAGAGGATTTCTGCAGGGCCTCTGTTGTGGCCTGTGATGTTCCACATATTTGTAAATCACCCTGGATGAGGAAGTGAGAGTTAAAATACGAAAAATACGAAAAATATTAAGTCTAGAGAGAACAGGTTGAAAAATTCCAAGAGAGGGTGAAAACTGCACAGTGGGAGAGTTGAAAACGAAGTCATGAGCTGAGGGAGACACAGAATTGACCACTGAGATGGATGGTCAATACAGATACCAGACTAGATGAGAAGAAATATGGGAGGGTCGAAATCTGATTATCTGTACAGATGAGAATCCAGAATGGCTGTGGACAGAAAGTCTGTGATTTAACTGAGTAAACTTCACTCATCCAACTTGAATGTGTGCATACGTGTATGTGGGCATGCACTCACATGTCTATGGGCTCACAGAAAGAAGAGGGGATGAAAGGAAGATCATTCTTGCTCCAACTCAGCCTTCTGTTTGCTCTGTCTCCTTGTCAATGCACATGCTCTGGGCTTTGTGAATGATAATTATTCCTTTCCTAGCAGTCAAAGCAGTTTTTCAAGGAAGGTTCACATTCAAGGTACGCAGAAAACAAGTACTCTATTTTGGGATTCACCTCATCCCTGAAGCATAGGAGTGAATATAATTTTGTTTGTATTCTCCCGCTCTCTTCCAGATATACCACATCTACTGCCCACTTGTATTGAGTCAATGCCTTCTAATCTCAGCCCTTACAAAATCTTTAAGGTAATATGTTTATCAAGAAGAACCAGAAACTGTTTTCAACTCTGACTTGTTCTGCGTGTTGCATTCTTATTTCTTATTCTTGGATTACTATGATTATTTCTCAGTCATAGCACTTCACATTTAGAGGCAGTATTACTGCCTTCATGTTTTCTAGTTTGAGGAGACTTTGTGGGATCAGCAACTGTTGTGAAGTGTGGTACACAGAAGTTTAGAAAAGGCAAGAATAGTCAGCTCCTGAAGCAGTGGCACAGACAGTGTTCATGGAAGTATCACAGAAGGCAGTAACAAGTCAATACATCCTTTGTCTGTGATCATCCATTTTGCAGGGTTTAGATAGCTTGAAGGCCCCTGAGAAGGACATCACTCGGATGTGGGGCAGATTTCTGAACAGAACTTTCCTGTGGAGAGAAGGCTGGAAGCCCTGGGATCATAGGCGCAAAGGTTCACAGTCCCTCACCAGAAGCAACACTTCCATTACTAAATGGAAAGAACTGTAGTCAAGGGGCTTTGGCGTAAACTGAGAAGAGCTGGTGCCATGCAGAGATGTATAATTCCAAACAGAGCACCTGGAAGGCAGGCACCAGAAGAGGTTGGTCCCTGACAGAGCCCATCCCCAACCCATCACCGAGAAAACAGCAAGATTGTTCTGAGTGGGAAAACAGCAGCCCTTACAGCTGTGACTGAAAACCAGAAAGCAGTTGCAGGAAGCAAAGGCAAAATAGGTGTTATGCTCTGCATCCACAAGCAGCATTGCCAGCAAAAGAGCAAAACAGTTGACTAAGTGACAACAGGGGACACTGAAGTACTGGATGTGTTAATCACCTCAGCAGGCTGACCATAACTGTAGTGCAGAGCTGAAATACTGACTCCTGTGTAGCAGGGAGAATATGTGGGAAATGTTTTTAATCAGAGGACAAAGAGGAAAACAAGAATGTCTTGTTGAGAGGCTGGAGGGTGGCTGAAAATCCTGCCCCTAAAGGGACAACCCATAACTCACCTGTGACATGCCAACAGGAAATGACCACACAAAACGTACCTGAGCAGTGAGTCACCTCCTGATGACACAGAGATGAAAAAAGTCCAGAAATTATTTAAGAGATTCGTGGGAAAAGGGCAGATATAGAGTTTGGTGCTCTCATCCCCAGGATACCATGCACACACTGGGGCAAGCATCACATGGTGAAGAAATTCCCAACACTTGAAGGAAGGTTAACGAAGGCTGCCAGACACCAAACTGCACCCAGGGTGCACAGGATGGATACAAACAGGCAAGGGGGCTGGCTCAGAGGAACTCCTCACAGACAGAGCCACACTGGCCCCAGGGGGAAACCTTCAGTCTGAAGCAAAGGGATCACTTAGTTGTCAAAAGTCAGATACAAACCAAAGACCACACACAGCAACTTTGGTGGGGAAACTAAAGCCACAGGCACAGCAAAGCAGGGGATAAAATCTTCAGGAAGCTGACAACAGTAAAAACCATTATGGAAACAAACCCAAAATCAGGTTGGGGTTTGTATACCAGTCCTTCTGTTTGAGTTGGAAAATAGAGCAAGACAGTGAAGACATCTGCACTGGGGAGATGGAGGTCTCAGAGCAGCAGAGCTGACTGAACCACACACCACATATATCTTATCCAGAGGGAAACGGATATTTTAAGGAAGGCGGTATGACTGGAGGGGCAGAGCGCTTTGGGAGAGACAACAGAAAGGTGTATACATGGTATAACGTTTCATTGGAAATGGTGCAAACTGAACAGGCTCTAGGGATCCAGGTCCACACAAGCATTACAGGACTGATTTTTATTTGAAAAAATCATGCATCCATTAAAAAACAAGCAAACCATGAAGTAACGCAGTGAGTCACTTGCCGACCTGTAGCCATGAGGAGGTGTGCCAGCAGGCAGAGGAGCCACATCTGTTCTGCATCTCATCAGCCCCTGGAGGGATGATGCTGAAGGCTTTGAGGAGACCAGGTCTGCTCAGTCAGATCTATCTCAGACAATGCAAAGCTGTCCTTGAAATCCCCACATCCATTCATCCCACATCATCCTCTAAAACACATTAACAAACACTCTCAGTGGATTCCTCTATCATCCAGAGCAAACCACCATGCCAGTCCTCTTCAGCCCAGACAGCTACAAGACTGTTCCAGTGTGGAGAAGTCCAGGTCATTGGAAACACACCGGTCTTTGTGACCCTGTGGGCAAGGCAGTTCAGAGAAGACTTCACAAACTAAGTGTCCTTACTGCATTCCTTTCCTGCATTACCAGCTCTGTGTCATGGGGTCACCAGGAAAAAAAAAAAAACAAACAAAAAAGACCCCTACTACTCTCATACCCCAATTTTCTCCATCCATTTGGTCCTTAAAGGCTCATATGCACGACCATCTGCAAACCTCCCCACCTCTTCATGCCCCAAACCTACTCTCTGGAAGTATCTGAGCATCCAAATGCCATCTCGGCTGCCCTGCCTCTTCCCCTCAGCATCAAATAGGATGCAATACTGTTAAAAGAAAGATAAATAGAGTTTATTAAGAGATCCAGGTGTCCTTTCACCCCCAACTGGAAACTCCTAGTATTAATCACTTTTGTTATTTATTTGAATTTACCTGCTTGGTGAAATATTAATGGCATATGTGTTTGTTCTCCTGTCATGATCAAATGCTAAGAACACAAAAGTCAAGGCCAAGCAATGAGAAATGTATTTCACAGAGGTGACAGAAAATTATCAGTGAAGAGTTCTCTTCCAGTTAATGTTATCATTGCTCTTGCAAACAGTGAATGACAGCAATGTTTTCACATGTTAGAAAGCCTAGGTCTATGACAGAGATTAATTGACACTCATGATCAACTCTTAACTTCCATTCCTTGTAAATGATTGCAATAAATCTGACAACAAAAAATCACTAGACCTTCACTAGGTAATGAAACCGTGAGTGATGAGCAGCCCATGATACTGCTTGTCACACCACCTTGATTGCTTTCTGGATGGCTTAACAAAATTAGTAGGTAGCAAAAAAGTGGCGGGTGTCATACTTAAATTATGGCAAGGCATTTGGTAGCATATCACATAAATACTGTGATCTAAATTGACTTAGATTGATGTGGATATGAGTGCTCTCCCAGGACTCACAAAGCAACTGAGAGGACCCTAATAACAAAAGGAGGGGGAAAATCAGCTAAGGGAAAGTGTTTAAAGAGTTTAAAGAGTAAAACTAATTAAAATATTTCTGGCCCGAAGTCTAAAATTACCCAATGAAATCCTGACGTCTAAAAATAAGAGCCACTTATGGTGTAAATACATTCACTTCTGTGGTGGAGGACAGTGACATCACTGCTTTCCTGTGTTGCAGGCAGTGTGATAAAAAACAGAGGAACTGTTCCTGTGAAAAATGAAATTTGGAATTACATAAAAACGCAAAATTGTGGAATACTATTACTTTAGCTGTGGTTGTAAGATATGAAAATGCAGTGAACATTCATGTGACTGAAATACAGCAGCTGGTGAGAGAGCCATCTTCAGTCTTCAATGGCAATATATTCCTCAGGACACTATGATCTTGGTCAAAACATGAAGAGAACTCGGGAGCTGAAAGACGCTTGTGAATTTGCAGGCCGCCTCAAAGGGAAATGAAAGCAATTATCCTGAAAATATTCATGAACCTGCTGAACTTTACATATGAGAGTCATCCTGTATTAATCATTTGTATAAACTTCTTTAGCAGACTGATAGGTTTTCAGCCTGGAGCAGGCTGAACTCTTCATTTTAAATACACGGTCTGATGAATTTAATCTTCCTTTCGTGAATCAGCCACAAATGAATCCTGATTTGTCAGAGAATTTGTTGTCCTGACAAACAAGCCAAAAATTTAAAACAGTTTACATCTAATGACGTAATCCCAAAACACTTGCCTCGGGAACCTTCTCTTTGTGAGCTGTTACTGATTACATGTATCTGAATATTTGAAGAGTACTAGTCCCATTCCCCAAACAGGTGACTGACATGCTTGGGAAGAAAAAGTAAGGAGAGGTAAGTGGTCTTGCTCCCTGAGCAGCACTGGTAGGAAAATATCTTGCTCCTTTCAGTGGCTGGCAGAGAAAAAAGCAGAGACAGTGGTAACAGCCACCGCCTTTGCCATGCTAAAACGCTCCAAAGATCCTTCAGTGCAGAAGGAGAGGGGGAGAGCAAATGATCCATGTGGGTCCATTTCAACTCAGGACATTCTATCATTGTATGATTCTATGACATCATCAGGTGTTCTCTCTGCTCTGGGCACGCTGGAGATACGTGTGCGGGAACTGCCTGCTTCCACGCTGTTATCAAAGTATCACAGTATCACAGTATGTTTGGGATTGGAAGGGACCTCAAAAGATCATCTAGTCCAATCCCCCTGCTGGAGCAGGAACGCCTAGGTGAGGTCGCACAGGAACATGTCCAGGCGGGTTTTGAATGTCTCCAGAGAAGGAGACTCCACAACCTCCCTGGGCAGCCTGTTCCAGTGCTCTGTCACCCTCACTGAGAAGAAGTTTCTTCTCAAATTTAAGCGGAACCTCTTGTGTTCCAGCTTGATCCCATTACCCCTTGTCCTATCATTGTTTGCCAATTGTTATTGGGGGCAGTTCATTAATTAATTTGAAGAGCCATGGAAATATTTAATTGCATCCTGCATAAGTAATTCCCTTGCTTTCAACTCACCAGCAGTGACAGCAGTCACCTTTAGAGTCAAAGCACTTCAGAAAGTTTAGTCAAAAAGTCATAGAGCCTTGACAACTTCTTTGAAAGCAAAGAAGAAAAAACTTTTCAAAACAATACTCCGAGAGGCTCCCTCCTGTGTGAACCTCTAGTTAAAGAGCACATGGCACAGCTCCAGGTATTTAAGTGCCAAAGTTCAGCCCTGGGTGCAGTAAGGCTGAACCATGCTGATGTTTTCTGATAAGAAATGTCAACATTTTTCACTGAACTAAGACCAGGTATTCCATGACCATCCATACACAGCTAACAGCATGGTTTGCCATCTATGGCTCCATAAGTATCCGTAAGGACCCATATCACCTTCACAGACTAGAGTTTACTAAACCATTTGTGTTGGAACAAGATTGTGGTAAATCTTGGAATTATCTGAGATTATTTGTATGTCCTCAGGTGCTCCTTACTCGTCACCAAGGCAAACTGGTGACTGAGAACATTATTACTATATTTTTTTTATTTCAATTCAGGAAACTTTTTAGCTGCCTTCAGAAATATTGTGCCTCATTATTCACAATTTTTTTCTTTAGTAAATGAGCAGACAATCATTGAGTAGTAATTGTTTAAATAAATTGCATAACTCATGGTTACCACTCCCACAAAACCAAAACATTGCAGAACCTGGGAGCACAGTAACAAGATGTCATCCTTACAGGTGCTTATATCGGTCTATGACTTGGTTGAAGACCTTGAGATCTTAGATTGCTGCTTCTGCATGCATGCACAGCATGACTGTTGCACATCTGGTGAAGCATTCCTAAGGTGCAGAAGTCTTCCTGTGCTTTGTTTACTCCTTTTCTTTTCTCTGTAAGGCTGATTCTTTTTGTAGGGGATGATAAAGTCAGGCTTCCCTCATTCAGAAATGATCAAACCCTTCAATCATACACTACAGTAAAACAGATCCTAAGGCAAAAATTTGTACATGAGCATACTGTGCAGTGTGTTTCCCCATCTCTGCTTTCTCTCATTTATACAGTGTAAAGTTCTAAACCTGTCATCCTGATTTACACAGCTGTGAGAAAACCATTGCCATCCACAGCAATTGTGTGCACAGCCAAAAGCCAATTCAGAAGAACCTTGCAAGTCTACTTTGACTGTACCCTGCTGCTTCCTTTGCTTCCCACTGTTTGTAGTGCAAGTGAGAAATGAGAGGTGAGCCAGTCTCATCTGAATTATATTCCCCAGCATCCATATGAGGTGCTTCCCAGCAGCACTCCTCCCTCTCCCTAGCAAGGCACAAGAGCAGAAATGCCAGGAGTTTGGATCAGCAGGACCCTGTAGATCTCCAAGAGGGTAACAGAGACTGTGCTAGCTAAGGAGATCCTGCACTTGAGAAAGTTTTCACCTTGAGAAGTCTTCAGGATGGGTCCTTCCTCTCCTTGTGAGGTCAAATGTATCAAAAACTGAGTTAAGTGCAAGACAAAGAGAGAACCTGGTCCCTCAAGCATTGTCCACCCAACAGGCTCATGTGCCAGGCAAACTCGAGGGTTTCAAATAGTCTCCCCAAACACTCAGCTGAATGCAAGATCTTCTCGAGCCACAGCAATGTGCAGATAATAGGGTATAGCTTCTACCCTTAAACCTACCTCATTTGATCTATACTTCACTTTCAAATATTCAGTTTACAGGGTGAAAACTGTGAGCTTAAAACAACAGGGAGAAAATTGCCACTATGAGGCCAAAATACTTCAAAAATTTTCCAGTATCTGAAATATTTATCCCTGAGGCTGTTTTTCTGATCTAGCTGGTATCTGTGGAGTAGAAATCACTTGCTGTTGATGTATTTCAGCAAAGACAACAGTAAAGAATGCAAACTACTCTTTGACTGTTAAAAAGTGCACTACACTTCTAGACAGAAATTTCCCTTTATATCTTTGGAATATCACCACACTGATTCATCAGAAATGAACAAGTCTAAAAATGTGCAATTATTCTTTGGTAGCTAACAAAGAAAATCTTCCTTGCCCATACAAACCTAAAAGCTCAGTGTAAAGAATGAAGCTGGGTGGGATGGAGCAGATAGAAGCAGCAGCTTTTAGTGGAAGAGAAAACTCTAGAGAGTGGATCATTTCAAGATATTTCTGTCTCAGCAGTGTCTGTTTGAAGCCTTGCTGCATGGTTGTGGGATACATGGATATTTGGCAGTGGCCACGCACAGGACTGAAGCAGCTGAACCTTTGCACAGTCTAAAAGGCAAACGAGGCACTGAGACTAATGCTGCATACAGATCTCCCTGTTGCATTTTGTGCTTATTTTATGGTACTTCACAGCACATTCCCAAAGAGCTACGGTTTCAAATAGTAGGATTCGTTGCCATGTGTTAACATACATTTTGATTGCATGCAGAAGCATTATTTTGATCAAAGCAGACCTGGCTCATAAGTTTATAGGAATAGGTTGCAGTTTACTGGAACTGAACAATATCAATAAGCGGTAACAGTCATATTAAGGCTTTGTGATCTGGCTCATTTAGTGTACTGGCTTTATTAAATCTGGCATAATCTACGTTATGCAGCAAGCAATGAGAATTTGGTAGAATTTTTCAGTTTTTAAATAAATGCTTGAAAAAAATTAAGAAATAAGAAGATGAGAACAATTTCCTTCATAAAGAGTGATTTTTTTTTTTTTCACTAAAGAGCATTCTTTTCAGAGCTCTGGAAAGCTGCAGAAATCCAAGTGCTATTTGCAGACTTATTAGGTATAATTGTGCTTTTAACACATTCCTATTTTGACTAAAAAGCTCGGTTTTCCCACCCTGAGAGAAAATTCTAGCTTCCAATTTTGACTGAAAAGATGTCAATTGTCTCACTCTCAGTAAAAACCCTAGTTTTCAGGGTGAGACTGAGCCAAAATGTTGATGGAAAGCTATGGCATAGAGCAGTTTTTTTATGACACGAACCAGTGTTCATGTTTCAGCAGCCAACACAAAAGCCAAAAAGGGAGGGAATATTTCTGCACATTTCCATAGTATAAGCAGTTGGAGTAAAGGGTGGGCACACTACACGGTACATCAGTAAATTTCAAGTTGCCTAAGCAGGTTACCTGAATGCAATCAGTTTTTCCATCTACAAAGTAGTAAAATATTACTACAGAGGTGAAGTGGGCTGCACAGTAAAATGGTTAACAGACCTTGGAGAACCCCCAAACATGACTGACAAACGCAAAATGAGGTTTTATTCCAGGCTTATGAAAAAGGTGCTGCAAAAGGTGCCGGGCTGACAGTGAGGGTGTGCAGAGCAGAAGAACAAGCATCAGAAGTTGATTGTTTCACAGATGCACCACGAAAGAAGACATGGAAATAAACACTGTCTCAGAAACACTTTAAGGCAGCTGGTGAGCGGGACGGGTTGTTCCTCCTTCTTAGCAAAATCTCCTAGTCAGGCCTGCCGGAGCTGCTTGCCTAGCCTGGAGTTGTTGGTTCACATTTGTTCTTATGAAAACAATGTCATTATCTCCTCACTTTTATGGCTTTTCCCACTGTCCTTTTGCTGCTGCTTCTTTCTTTTTTGTTTTTTTTTTTTTTAATATCTCTTTGCGAACTTGGACAGGTGAAAAATTAAAGGTGGACAGCACTGGGGTTTTGAAAAGCAGTTTCTCATGTGCCATGGCCTTTCTCCCATCTCCATAGCAGGGTGCAGATGACAGCAGGGTACCCTGGCATTTCAAAAGTAAACGTCCCTGCTCATGGAGATTTTTTTTCCTTCCCTACTCTCTGTGCTCCCATCAAAATCTGGTGAGGCTTAGGGGCAAGCAGGTGGGTTTATAGGCCATGCTTTTCATGGCCCTGCTTGGCAGAGCTGGAGGAGTCAGAAGCAAAATCCACAGCCCAAGAAGCAAAATTAAGCTGCAGCAGTGGTATGTCCTTTTGCACATCACCTTCAGGGTGACCTAGAGCTATGGGGAAGCCTGTCAGCTCTGAAAGGGTCAAGAAGCTTAACCATGATGGGAGTAGAGGCACCTGAAACAACCACACTGTATGGGCATGACTGGGGGAGTCCCTGGGACACAGGGCACAGGGAGGGCTGCAGAGAAGCAGCATGTTACTGAGAAAGAGATTGGCACGACATTAGAGAGCTGGTGGCACTCAAATTTCTGGTTGGGGTGATGGGACATTGGTACAAAAACACAGGAAGGTTTGGTATGAAGAAGTAAGCAGAGCACTAGGGAAGAGGTGGTCAGTTTTCAGGCCGTGTGTCTGATAGCCTGCAGAGGGACCACTCAGATGGAAGTGTTGGTCACCACACCCACGGGCAAAGCCAGAAGAATGGATGAGGTCTGCTCAGTGACAAAAGCGGTAGAAATCCTGCTTGGGTCATCTGCTCTTGCTGAAACATACTGCTTGGTCCAATGACTCACAAATGCCACAGTGTTTGATGCTAAACCAAGGGTCTCTCATCTCACACCCAGCGACACCCACCATTTCCTGTATTTCGTTCTACCATGCTGATTTCAAATCCACTGATACTACCTAGCACCTACACATTCATTTCAAACCAGAACTGGTCCTGACAGCAACAGTGCAGTCTCAACCAAAAGTAGATGTCATCAGCTGGGTGATGAATGCTTACCGTGTCCATGTAGTACTGCCCAAAATATAACTGGCATATCCTTTCCTCATGTATGACAATCTACACAGTATGAGATAAATCCCAATCCAGCATTGGGGATAGTGCCATCTCAAGCAGGATGGGGGACCAGAGGACCTCTAGAGCTCCCTACACATCTGATTTCATGAGCATGAAGCCTCTTCTGCGTGTACGGGGCAGTAGGCTGACACGAGAGGCCCCCAGCTAGACACAGGGTTGCTGCAGGCCAGGGAACAGTAACCCAAAGAGCTAGGTAGGAGCAGCATGCTGTGTGGGCTTCAGCCTGAGGAGAGGAGTCACAGAGTGACAGTCATTGAGAGGGATCTCAGGAGGTTTCCTACCTCCTGACCAAAGTAGGGCCAGTTCTCAGATCAGACCAGGCTGCTCAGACCTTACTCCAGTCAAGGCTTGAAAACTGCCAGGGATGGAGAACCTAAAAGTTCTGGAGTGCTCAGAAATAAAACTTATGGTACAAGGTGGTGGACTGAGCCATAACCAAGAGCCATGGCTGGTGAGGTTCCACCTTTGGAAACCATGACTTGCGGGTGTAGCAATCAGCTCTCTTGCCTCTTTGCCCTGTATGCTTTTATATGTACAATGGTATTGTGATACCCTTCATGCACAAGACATTAGAGTACCATACACTATGTGCTAAATATGCTCTATTTGCCTACCTGTAGTTATGCTGATATCTATATGTGTAGGAAACACATTTCAGGGTGTCTGTGCAAAGCTCCTTGACAATGTCTTCCTTGCTTGTGCAAGTCAATGCAGGACACCACAGACGTCACATTACTAGATGACCACAACAGGGGATGTCGTAGGGAAAGAGGCAGCTGCAGTCTGAACAGGGGGTTTATATATAGGGCCCCACTGAATGCAGTCCATTTTAACCATCTATGCCATAGATGGACCATCTATGTCTCCTGAGTACCTCCCTCTTGCATCTCAGACTGATCCTCTGATTTTCCAGAGAAATCATGTCCCATTCCTTATCTTTGCCTTTAGTATTTCTCTAGTCTACAGAGAATGGAAGAACTACAACTGAGGAGGTGTAAGAGCCTGCAAAGACAGCTGAGGTTGGCTCAGCAGAACCGCTAAACTAATGAATGAGCTATAGAGACAGAAGAGGCAGGAGACAGAAACAATCAGCAAGTTTTTAAGGAAATAAACTCTTTAGATTCAAAATTCAGATTTAATTTTTTTGAAGATGTAAGGCTTCAGAAGGGATTTGTACCAGGGGAAAATAAAGTGTTTTGTCACAACATCACATAGCAAGCTAAGCTGGGAATAAACCAGCTTGGTTAGATGTCTGCAGGGCAGGTAGCCTGGGAATTACATTCACTCAAGGACTAGACAAGAAGAATGGTCTGACCAACTCTTCTGACACCCAGTCTCTCAGCCTATCCACAGGAGCATCCTTCCATGTAAGCATAACGGAAGACCAGCTGCAGAGAAAATATGCCCGTAAACTTACGTTCATCTAAAGTTAATGTACTTGTGAAAAATTGCTGTCTGGGGGGACAGTGTAAGTGCTGTCAGCATTCTGGGAGCGAACGCTGAGAAAGTTATTCTGTTCGCATCTTGGAAAAGAGAAATTATATAAGAAACATGCTTTAGTGATACGTTTTACAAACAAGCAGTGAGAAATATCTCTTGTAGGCTTTCTGATGGAGTACCTGCTAAAACAAGACTCAGTAAAGACTTAGAGTCCACAAAGCACTTATCTGGAATTGTAATGTCTCTAAAATGCCCTGAAGGGAGATAAACAACAAGGGAAACATTACTTATAATTCTTTCCCCAATTATGTGATAGAAACCACAGTTGCCTTGATAAATGGATTGAGAATTTCACTGGGACTTCCTCAAGCACATTTGTGCTCTCTGCTGAAACATTCATTTATGAGACCATCTGGCAGCACTCCTCAGCCCCCTGTCACAGCCCTGTATTCCCTCCAAGCAGGAGTCACAGAAGCCCCCCCAGAGAACCTGGGCTGAGTCAGCATGGCAGGTTAGGCTGGTAGATACCTGAACATACATATCTTGCACCAGTTTCAGTGGAGCACATCAAAGTGAAATGGAGATCCTCTGAAGAAAAGAATATGCATTGGTAGCAAGAGGAGAGCTAGGGAAATAAAAATAAAATAAAAATAAAAATAAAAATAAAAATAAAAATAAAAATAAAAAAATAGATGAGTGAAAAGAAGAAAGTAAAATCAGGTGTTTGGCATTGTTTTTGACTGAGCTGAGGTCTCGGTTGAAGGTCCAAGAGCTGTTCTCTATTGTGTGGGTTTGTGTCACTTGAATATTTCCTTTAAAAACCTGAGCCTCTAACAATCCTTTTGTGAAGTCCGTGGCCAAGACAGCATTGCATCTTAAAGTATTAGATCTTTGCTGTGAAATTCTGGTAGAGAAATGCAGAGTTTGTATAACCATGAAATTCAACTGATGTGATAGCTTTGGGCATTTGTTTTCCTTTTAGCACACAAAGCCAATTTACTTTGATATCTGATCATTAGCTGTTGTTACGCCTTTTCTTCCCTTTATCTGACTTTCCATCCAACTTATTTGTAAATTTGTCCTATTTTCTAAGTCATTACTTTTTGCTGATGTAAATCTGTAAGTTTTGCCTAACAAAACTATTTGAAATGTGGCTCTGGTTAATATATATCTGTTTTCTCAAAGCAGTAAAAAGATCTAAACCTCTTATGTATAACAGCTCTGTGTGTTAGATTTCTTGGTTCGGACAATGCTTTGAACAAACTCAATTTACCTTTCATTTCATAGGCTTGCTCATGCCTGAAAAAGAAATAGCTTGATAAAACATTTGCAGTCTCTTTCAGCATAAGCAGTGTCTGAAATTCTTTGTTGATGAATGGAAATTTTCAGATTATCTTTGGTGCCATAGCATACGGCTGTACATAACCCAGCCTGGAAAATAACTGACAACCTCTGGCATCTTGGAGATAAGCAGTATCAACCACCATAGAGTAGTGGACTGTGTCTCATGAGTAAAAGAGACTCTGGCAGTAGCTTTGTGGGAAAAAGAAAAAATTCCAATAACAATACTGTTAAAGTTACGTTAATGTTAATTTTTAGCTTATTTTGATGCACATGCAGCCTTGAATGATTATTTGCTTCTTTTTGCTACTAGTATTTTCCATTGACACATCAGGCATCTACCAGTCTATTGGGAGATGTGAAGGGGCCTGTTGCGATAGGACAAGGGATTCAGGCTAAACATGAGGAAGGAATCTTTTACAAGGAGGGTGGTGAGACACTGGCCCATGTTGCCCAGAGAGGGGGTAGATGCCCCATCCCTGGAGACATTCCAGGCCAGGCTGGATGGGGCTCTGAGCAACCTGATCTAGTTGAAGATGTCCCTGCTCAGTGCAGGGGGTTGGACCAGACGACCTTTGAAGGTCCCTTCCAACCTAAACTGTTCTGTGATTCTGTGAATGAAAAATAAGGTGGCTGGGAACAAAAGTGAGTTCAAATACACGAAGCTATTACTGGGTCTAGTGTCTCTGCCCTCTCTACCTTGCCTCTGTGTGAGAGGCATGAAAAGAGGAGGAAGCACGTTCCTCCCCAGCTGTTGAGAGAGCCCCGCAGCACCATGCCAGCCCAGGGAGAATATGCAAGACCTGCCCTGCTCACAGGCAGGGAATTTCCCACTGCAGCTGCACTGAGCCTTTGCAGCATTTACCCTCACCCAGCATGGGCTCACAGGACCCAGCAAAGGGGCTGCCACCAGGGCTGGGACAGGGTCACTAGTCAGAGAGGGCAACAGTGCAAACCATCTGGAACTGTCAAGGCAGTTCTGTGCCCAGAGCTGCTTTTGATGCTTGGAGCTATTTCCCAAGTGGCTGCCAAATGTAGAGCCTGCTGTCTGGCTGACAAAATGGCTAAATGTGCCAGTGCAACTGGAAGAATATCCAGAACACTTTTCAGAGCAGACAGCATCCACAGTGTTGCTGATAATAATGATACATCAGGGGAGGTGTCTTAACACAGGAGGAAAATGGGAACGTGCATCTGCACCCTCCTATATTATTTTCTCATCCTATTCTCCTTTAGCATGCCCACAGCTGTGCATTGTTGCTATGCATTTGGTACGGAGGAAGCCTCTGGCTTTTTTAAGTCACAAAAAAATATAGACACAGTGCACCTGTAAGTCTGTCAAACAGTAACAGCAATCACAGGCATCCACTGTTTTTAAAGTGTTGTTTCATGGGTAGAAAATCAGTTGCAATTACTCTGTTCTGGACATGTCAGCTGAGTATGATGAACACATTATACTTATTTTTGAAGGGAGACCACAGCAGTATTTCATTACAAAATATTTTTCTTCCAAATCTGAAACTAAAACAAACAGAAAAGCATGGTCAGTAGAAATTGCATATGTATCTTTATACAACACAAATGTGCAAAACTCCTATCAGAACATATCCTCCTGTGTTGAAACTCACTGAATGGAAGCTATCAGTCCACAAGAAGAGAAGTCATTCAGATGTCATGCACAGAGCATAATTATTTGAACGTTCACTATTTTGAATGCTCTTTTTTACCTGTCTTTCCATGTTGTGGGCACTTTCACAGAGAGCAACGTGGGTGTCCTTTCCCAAGTATCCTCCTATTGAAAGGTTATCACCCTGCAAGAAGCAGCACAGCACAAAGTGGATGAACCAAGTCACGGATGCAAGCTTGCTGCACATATTTTAAAGCTGCCAAGATGTAGAGCTGTAGTCTGTGGGTGTCCTTTACAGACAGTGACACAACAGCTACATCCATAGGGGCCCTCAATGTCCTATGCCCATATGGAGTCCTATGGAGTTACCAGAGATACTGGGATGTGACCAGCTTTTGGGACCCAGAAAAGAGCAGCAACCCAACCCAGAGCTCAGCAGCCCGACCCAAGACCAGCCAGAGGAGATCTAGCATAGGGCCACAGACACCTTGCCATAGCCACGTGTCATCTTCCAGGATGATCTGGCCATAACCTGGCCCTTATTCACGCAAACTGTAATTTTTCCCAGCTCCGTCTTTTTAGGTCTCAGTTAGGGAAAACACACCTTTCCACCTTCTTCATCATAGGCATTTTCTGTTTCAAAAAGATGGATTCAATTTGAAATCACTGTATCTCTGCAAACACGAACCACCCATGAATTAAACTCCTACCACTTGAAAGGGTGTGACATTGAGTTTCAAATTATTACGGGTAGATGCCTCTTTCTTTTTTTCTTTTTTTTTCATAATTGTAACATGTTACCATCATGAAATATACTGCTTTGAAATTGGGTCCATCTTTTTGAAACAGCCTGTATTTTAAGTACTTTGTTAATGCCAGGGTGACTGAAAGTTGAGCATATTTGCAAGGGCTTCCTTGAATAACAATATACTTGGGCAATTATTTTTTATCCTTTGGAGAAGAATAATCTTGAGTGAGATCATAACAGTAACAGCAAAGTGAAATGGCTGTAAAGACTGAGATGGGTCTGGTCTGATATAATATCATTACTCTAACACAGTACATGTAATTGTCTCGGGGGGGATGTTTTAATTAAAAGCAGAGGGGGAAAAAAAAAGTTTATTTTCAACTTCTGTCTTCATCTCATAAAAAAATATTGTAGTTGATGCAGAATAATTAGTCTCATTGGCCTGAGTGTTTTGTGCTCAAAGCGCTTGTGATAGTATCCTGCTTTACTCTTTGTCTTTTTATTACCCATAGGATACTGTGAAATATCAGGTCAATGTTGAACTGCATTAGTGCAGGCAGCCTTAGGGACTCATAACTTAATATATGTTTTGACATCTGGTCAATCTTTAAATTTAACATATTGATTTATATGCTAGAATTATAAAGGGCTCTCTATGGCTCCTGAACTGTGCGTTGTTTGGATGCACAAGGTCGGCAGCAGCTTCTGCAGATCAGTTCTTTGTGGTCTGTGCCAGAAGCTGGTAGGAAGCAAACCTTCTGTGCTCCCTTTCAAAATAAGCTGCAAATTTTCTTAAAAAAGTCACCATACACAAGAGAGGAAAAGCTGCCTGTAGGAAAATAGCATGAATAGTGGAGAACAGGATAGGAAAATGGAAATGAAGTCAGAGCTGTGTGGTTCTGAGATTCAGAATAATCACATTTCATTCTTCAATAGTATCTTTCCAGATATAAGCAAGAGATGAAAACCATTGACTTTCTAGACCAGAAGTTCCGGAAGGAAAATCATGAGACAGAAAATATTAGACATTTATGTGAGAGAGCTCCAGCAAATAACACTTGTAATTTCTTAGTATCACCAAGTAAAAGAGACAAGTGATGAATTACATGGTAAAGAAAGATCACAGAATCACAGAATGTCAGGGATTGGAAGGGACCTCAAAAGATCATATAGTCCAATCCCCCTGCCGGAGCAGGAACATCTAGATGAGGTTACACAGGAACACGTCCAGGTGGGTTTTGAATGTCTCCAGAGTAGGAGACTCCACAACCCCCCTGGGCAGCCTGTTCCAGTGCTCTGTCACCCTTACTGAGAAGGAGTTTCTTCTCAAATTTAAGTGGAACCTCTTGTGTTCCAGTTTGAACCCATTACCCCTTGTCCTATCATTGGTTGTCACCGAGAAGAGCCTGGCTCCATCCTCATGACACTCACCCTTTATATATTTGTAAACATTAATAAGGTCACCCCTTAGTCTCCTCTCCTCCAAGCTAGAGCGATCCAGCTCCCTCAGCCTTTCCTCATAAGGGAGATGCTCCACTCCCTTCATCATCTTTATTTCCCTGACCTCAATGTTTGGAGTTCCAAATCCATTTACCAGATCTGGTTTTTATTGCTTCCTTGCACTAAGATAGTCACTGTTTGAAAGGTAGGATAATTTACAAAACTTACTACCCTTTTTATGTCAGTTTACTTTTTTAAAAATTTATGAATTGTTAAGATATCTCTAACTGGTTTCAAAGTCCATTTTTCTTCTACCTTTGCCATTGTATTCTGATACTTCAGGCGTTTACATTGAAGTTACAGATGAGGAATTACAGTAAAATCACTGAAATATCTTGTTATTGGCTGTCTGGTTACTTATCAGGGGTTGTGACTTGGCAACTTCCATTGGAAACTACTTTGTCATAATCTGACAAGACAAATTAATTAGCATAAAACACCAGCATGCATTCATTAATGTCTCAAATCTTTGACATAACTGCTGCTACACAATTTATGCGATTGGCAAGGAGCAAAGTGAGAACAGGGCTTATTTGTATCAGAGCATTCACTCTTTAAACACCTGTGCCTTTTAACAAAGAGATTAATATTAAATGTTAAGGTGTTATATCCCTAGCTGCTGAAATAGCCAGAGTGTTTATACACTTTCTCTGCATGTCTGGAGAAACACAGCTTAAAAATTTTCATTCTGGTGTTTTAAGTATCTTTCAGATGCTTTATGGGCCCTCTCTCTTGCTGTCAATGAATTAGAGCATTGCTGATTGTCCTTGGTAAGTATTTGTCCCCGCTGTGGAAATGTGAAAAGCTACAGATTAGGCAAGCAGAGTCTGTTGCTGGAGAGTTTATAATTTAGCTAAATTAAGAACATTTTCATTTCAGAAGGATGGAACTTTTGAGAGCATGAGGCATTGTTGCAGTGATGAACTCCAACCTGCCAGTGGCTTTGTGCAGGTCAAGAGGCCGTAGGAGTGAAGAAACAGGGCTGAAGCAATAGGAAATAATGTCTTCAATTCTTTTAATATTCCTCTAGCCAAATCAGACACAATATAATGTGTTTTAGAAGGAAGATTACTGAATATAGCCCAGCTCACATAGCACAGTGCAAATGCACACAGAGATCCTGATATCAGCTGTGCTGGAGTCAGTAAATAAATTCTTGCTGACTTCAGCAGGCAGCAGATCAACCTCCAAAACAACTTCTGACCCTTTTCTAGACAGGATATCATAGTCACCAACTTGCAGAAAAGTGAAATTTCTAACAAGAACTTATGCTCCCATTTTCCTCTCTGTTTGGTTTTTTTTTCAGGGTGTAAGGCAGAACCAGAAAGTGTCCCTCCACCACAGCATCAGCAGCAGTCACTGTTATCTCATCATGATTATGTTCCTGTATTTCAATACGCACAAAAATATTTTTTGCATAAAAGTTCCTTTTATTCTTGCATGCTGCCACTGCCAGAAAGAAGAATAACCCATGTCTGAAAGAAAATTACAGTTTTTTCCCTTGTGGCCTGTGGGCAGGTGAGTCAGAAGCAACACAAAAGTATTGTGGACCATAATCATCTAGGCGGCTATTTTTCCTCTCTCCACAGCAAAGAAGAAAAGCATGGGTGGCTCTTTCCTATGTTGCCCTTCAGCCACCCCACTCCTGAGAGCAGCCTTTTCCCCCCTCACCCCTGCGGGGGATGCACAGCCCATGAGATGGGTGCAAGGTAGGTGCAGGGGCACCGCAGAACAAGCAGAAAGTGATCCTGGTTTGGAGCCTTACCAGGAACTCAAGTCCCCAACATCACGATGTATTTTCACCTTTTTTTACTGAGGCACCAGTCTTAGAAGGTGATTTTTATAAGCACCAACACAGTTCAGATACAGCCATTTGCAGTGCTCTGAAAAGCCAGTGCAAAATCACTAAGTCCAAGCCTTCCTTCTGTACTCTTTGTTTACAAATGTCTCATCCTTCTGCTTAATTTGGATGTGACACTCCATTTTCTAATAAAGAAGCTGCACTGAGACAATGCCAGAACTTGCATCACTTCAGAACAATGGGAAGGAAACAATGAACAAAATTTTTGCACTGAATGTCACTGTAATATGGCTAAATAGTAACAAGAAAAGGAAAAGCAACAACTGTATTCATAGCACACATGACAAGCACAGAGCCTGGAGAACAGTTTTTGAAAGATGGCAAGATGACATGTCTGTGGACAATAGTAAGAACAGAAATAAGGAAGAGAATATATCCTTCCTCAAGGAGAGTAATGGTATGAATGGTGAATGTCTATCACAGGAACTGGAAAGTGCTACCATGTAGTATATACAGAAGATCAAAGGAAAGACATATTCTTAATAAAGATTCAAGGCATACTCTCAGCAAAGCTAGTAACAAGTTTTCACTGTTTATAACAAAAAGTCTAAGTGGAATCAAGCTCACAACAGGGAATTGAGTATATGGCATGTAACAAAATACTTGGCACTTGTTACTTTCATAATAGCGTAAAGGTAAAATAAAGGCAAGTATAGTAGGAGCTGCAGTACCTTTTATTGATTAACTGTTGCACTTTTCAGCAGCCAATGTGCTCAGAAATCTTGTTTATCTTTTTTGCAATATGACAAATTTGAAGCTCAGGCTGGTTAAGGAGCAATTGCTGGAGTTTCATATGATTATATTAATCTATTCAACAGTCCGAGAGGAAAAGAGCAGTTATCCCAGTGGAGCAGAGCTAGATGTAAGCAAAAGAAACAAGCCGTAAGGTCATTAGTCTCTGTGAGACAGCCACAGATAATCAGCACTTGCAGAAAACAGGTGCTTTCATGGTAACTGAGCTTCTTTGCTGATGGGTTGAATTTGACTATCCACTTAGTAATTTATATGAAGACCAGAGAGGATGTTTAATGATACAGAAAGGAACATACACAAACTAATTGCACAAATGGTAGTCAGTTCAGCACCAAAGTAGATTTGGTAAAAAGCTGGTAAAACAGTAACTGCTGGATAGGTCACTTTGAAGCATCGCTAATTGAGCATTCAGGTGTATGTTTTCTGAAGAATTTAAAACTTAAAGAGGCTGAGAATCAACCAAATGAATTTCAGAGATGTGTAGAAAGTGAACAGCCATTGACACCAACTGGAAGGTGGGGTTGTAGGACCTCTAAAAGGTCACTGGCTCCCTACCTGTATTAAAAGAAAAAAAAAAAAGAAGTCACTGATTCTGTATAGGCAATTAATGAATGTATCCCTATATCAAATTAATTCTAAGCCATCCCATCCTCTAGCAATATTTTAAGTGAATTTTCCCTTGTGATGAAGTAGGTATTGAAGTGATAGCTAACTGAGTAAGCTACCAAAAAATAACAAAAAAAAAAAAACAAAACCCCACACACAAACAAAAACATATTAACATGCATGCACATGGCTTTGAACAAATGCCATCAATAAACAGGCACATGTAAAACATACCTGTCTTTCCATTCCACTCAGTTACATTAGCTATTTAATATACCATGCATTTAGCTATGAAACACAGTCCTTACTTTGTACAACTTGCAAAGTATCTTTTTAAAGGTTTGTCTCAGATTTTGGACCACGGCACAATGTTTCCTATTGAAGCATAACATTTCTTGACATTTTCCCTCTATTGTGAGACAGAAACATCAGTCAAGGTTACTTAAGCAATCAAGAATGCCTAAACATGTTGCAAGCCAAAGTACTGTAGAAAAACAGTGAATCGATTAATTCTGTAAAGTTGACTAAGCATCCAACAGACTCATCTCCCCTAGCATTAAAATTAGACGGTTCACGAGAATAAACATGATATATAGAAGTTAATAGAAATTCAGATTAAGATGAAAGATGAAAATATCTCCAAGTACTATAAACTATGGAATACCATAAGCAGGAACAATGTTTTTTATTTGCTTGTGAATCCACTAAATCCTTTTTATCTCTGATTTGTAGTGAAAGAGTGCCAATTCAGGTCATAAATTTCTTACACAGAGACATCTTCCCAATAATCCTATCCACATTTTAAAGAATGCTGAAATAGCTGCTATTCTATGGCTTTTCAACACTTTGTGCATACAGATAGTGTAGAAACAAGGGTTGTCTACCTTATGCTGTTGTATTGCACAGAATATCATGCCTACCCACTGTCCTCACCCTCCAGTTTCCAACCATTCTTACCAGAGCACCAATGACAAGAAAAATAACAAAAGAAAAATGTTGAAGTAATTATTTTAATGTCTAGTGAACAAGAAAATTTGGCTGAGAGCCTTAAAACTCTGAGCCTGATTTTAAAATCCAAGACCCTTCACACGTTTTTCAGTATGTCCTTGCATTAAAGACAGAGCAGCACATATTTATCACCAAATTAGATAACTGACTTTATGGGCTCTTTTTCAAGGGTGAGCAGACCCTTGCTTCATCCTGGGCACCTAAACCTACTTGCTTTGACATCAATGAGATCAATGGAAGTTTTGCACTAGCATTTGAACAGAACATGAGACAGCATGGGTACAGATTTTTGCAGCATGGCCCTTACATTTAATTCTCTTAATTTTGGAGATGTAGAATTTGTTTCCAGGTTTAGACATTTTCTTTTTATTTTGCATTTTCACCACAAAGTAAGGTATCTTTCATGAGGTCACTAAACTGATTTTGGCTATGTCAATTTTGAAGTTCTTTTTCTAGGATTTTGGGCTTTTTCACTGTCTAAAACACATTGAGGAATATATTATACAGAAGTTGCAAGTTAAATCTCCTCCTTCTTGTGCAGGTATTTGCAGAATGTCTCTGGCAGATTCTCACTGTCACTTCAGTGATGTGGATCACAGCACAGCTTCACAAACCATCTAATTGACATGGAAGATGGAGTGCAAAACCACAGCTTGAGTAGAGCCAAGCAGCTAAGAAAGGCTGGAGGAAGGGCAATATTAAATTGAGTTATTAAGTTATTTCCAGAGCTGACATCAGCTTCTTTTGGTGCCAGCCCCCCAGCAGGCAGAGAATCCATTTCAAAAAGTCAGTCCCAAGTGTTGCCCTTTCTCCAGGAACAGAGCAGCAGCAGTAAGGGCTGGTATCCAATTTAAAGGGCATGACATTGAAACACTGCCTAGAAACTCTACCCAGGAATCTGGAAAAATTACACCAAACTTTTTGGCACTCAGAGAACTATTTTAATCTTGCACCAGCACAAATCAGCTGGTATAATATGAAAGATACGATTTAAAAGTGTCTCACATGACATCAGATGGCAAGGGCAGCTTTGCCAGCCATGCCTGTTATTTCAACTCTTTTAAAAAACACTTGGAGTCGGGTTCACTCCTGAATTGGATGACAACCACTGGGCTTCTGTAAGGAATACAGGCATATCTGTCTGTGGCTCATGTTCGAAGAAGAAAACAGAAAAGTAAAGAATAAGATCCAAGGGTTCAAACTTGAAGCCAAGTTCAGCAGAACTGGGATGAAGGATCCTTTCCTTCCAGCATCTTATAGATCTTCCTGTCCCATACACAATACATTTGCTGAACTTGCAGCAGCTTGTGCAACTCTCTTCCAAAAATATGTTGCCAAGTAGTCTCCATTTCCAAGTATTTGTCTTTTTAATGCCCTCCAAAGAATTAGAGAAACACACACAATCATTTTAAAGAACAATAAATGAAGTGAAAACTGTCAACTTTTACTACATAATTGCATTAAATCCATGCAATTATGTGCAAGAATAATTTAATTCCTTTTACTGGTTCATTACAGAGATAGAATTACAGAGGATTAATGCTGATTTTTCATACATAGAATAATTAATTTGTTTCAATTTATTTGTTTTGGGGGCAACTTCGGCAGAAAAGCACTCATTGCTCAATGAACCCTTAAAAAACATTTTTTCTTGGCAGTATGTGATAATATTACAGTTTCTGCAAGATCAGCACCAAGGTTCAGCACCTTTTACAGTATTTCAAGCTGGTTCCCGTGCTTTTTGGTTGAGGACTTAGTGCAATTGGTTGACTTCTCTTTGCTCTTACATTTGCTCAGGAGAAACAGAAGAAAGGGGTTTTTTAGCCTTTTTCTTGGACAGGTCTACATTCTTTCATCAGCCCTGTGGTTACTTCCAGGATGTTTTCCTGTTCCATATTTAATGCTGCAAACAAAGCCCTCAGTTGTGGATGAATGTTCTTTCCTAAGTAATAGTGCAAGGAAAATGTGGGGAAAGGTTTGCATTTCACTCTGTATACAGGTCAAACCTATTGTATGCTTTTGTGGACCTGGAAGACATAATTAAGTGCAAAAATAGCCCTTTCCAGCTCATGCTTTTGGGACTGTGTGCCAGGCAAACACCAGCCACCACCACACAGCTTCAGAGAAAAGGAGGGGGGCCATTTCACAGGGCCACCAAAAGAGCTTCCTCACGTTGCTTCTGCCACAAGGTTTTCTTTAGAATTTTATTATTACATTGATAGATATAAACTTACCTAATAGGCTCCTAATTTCCTAGTAAGAAAAAACATGAGGTTATTTGAAGGAACAAGCTAGGCTAACGAAAATAAGAGAAACCTCAAAATAATTATTTTAGAGCTAAAGTACGTGATAAATGTCAACTGTGTTTCATTTTTCAGGGTAATCAGACACACACAACCGAACAATCCTGTAAAACACTGGGCAGACATCTCATATAATCCCAATAGCATGGAGGTGCCAAACAAACTTAGTTAAATCAATAGTGAAGGAATGACTTATTTTACCTACTTACTTAACTCTCACAGTTTCTAAGGAAAAAATCAAGCCCACAAAATAAAAGGAAAATCCAAACATAAGCTAGTTTTTGCTTGTATCAGGAGTGTCATGTGTGTGATTTATTTCATAAACATCGCATTGATGTATTTTTGCTTAGAGCCTACTACAGACTGCTCCTATATGTGCGAACTTCCAAAAGCCTCTCTTAAGTCTTCACAACCCCCCTATTAATGACATTTTATTTTTCAATACAAGCCTTTTTTTTAATTGTTGAGGTAATTTTTGGTTCTATTTTTCATTTATCAGAAAGTTTAAGTTAATATTCAAACTTTTTTTTTTTCTCAATACACCAGTCAAGAAAGAGGATAGAAAGCTAACAGCAAAGTAGAAGCTGTTTAAGGAGATGGACCTGCGTAGGAGGGGTGGAAGGGGCAGGTAGAAAAGGAGCCTTACAGCATGCAGACACCCTTGGAGAGGCATTTTGAGCAACTCTCAGTGAGGAGAGCTGTTTTTATTTCTAGATCACAAAGGTCAGAATAACTCCAGGAAGCTTTTCCTTAAAAAAAAAAAAAAAAAAAAAAGCTAACACATTATTCATTCATAAGTGTGGAAGTAGTGGAAGTAATCAGCTGATGAAAGAGACCAGGTAAGAAATACAGCAACAGGTTGTGAAATTAAATTTCCCCACATTTTATCAAAGTACATCCTTTCCAACATCCTATTGACTCAGAAATGACCTTTTTGCAGTCATTTCTTTATTGGAAATGTTAAATTTATGTTTGGCTGCTCAAAAGCTCGATTATTTCACCTATTTGAGCTACAAAGGTAAGGAGCTTAATGTCAGAAGTGCCTTGAAGCTCTTCTCTTGGAAGATGTATTAGAAGTGCTACCAGGTTTAGTGGGACATCAGAAGGCTAGGATGTGCTCTGTCACATTTACAAGGCAGTAAGTTCCACTGTGTTTTTGTGGTGAGACTGCACAGCCGGGTGCCTAGGGTAAACATGCAGGATAGGTCCCAGATCTGCAGACAGGCAGGCAGCTTGCAGGAAGACAGGCATCTGTCTTCTTGGATTTGCTGTCAGCCAGCCAGCCAGACAAAGGAGAGAGTAGAAGGAGGTGATCTGTCACTCTGCTCTGGTGAGATCCCACCTGGAGTCCTGCATCCAGCTCTGGAGCTCTCAGCACAGGAAAGACATGGACCTGTTGTAGAGGGGCCAGAGGAGGCCACAAAAATGATCAGAGGGCTGGAACAGCTCTGCTGTGAGGACAGGCTGAGAGAGTTGGGGTTGTTCAGCCTGGAGAAGAGAACGCTCTGAGAAGACCTTATTGTGAACTTTCAGTACTTAAAAGGGGCTTATAAGAAAGATGGGGACAGACTTTTTAGCAGGACCTGTTGCAATAGGACAAGGGGCAATGGTTTTAAACTAAAGGAGGGGAGATTCAGGGCAGACATGAGGAAGAAGTTTTTTACAATGAGGTTGGTGAGACACTGGCCCAGGTTGCCCAGAGAGGTGGTAGATGCCCCATCCCTGGAGACATTCCAGGCCAGGCTGGACGGGGCTCTGAGCAACCTGATCTAGTTGAAGATGTCCCTGCCCATTGCAGGGGGTTGGACTAGATGACCTTTGAATGTCCCTTCCAACCCAGACTGTTCTATATGGTACATTCATAGGCCAAAGATGTATCTTTTATTGATTCTGTCTGTTGTTTTTTTTTTAAATTCACAAATCACTCCTCTCTGCTCATCTATTCTGCCCTGTTCCTCCAGCCAGTCCTTGCCACCTTCACCAGTCCAGAGTCCCTTCCTCTAACTTGCCTACCCTATGCAGCAACGTTGTACATGCTGGAAAATGTGTCCCAACAGTGCCTCGCAGAGCAGCAGGGAAGCCAGGTGTCTGTTGGAGACTCCTGCCTCCATTGAGCATACAGCATAAAATATAGATGTATTTTCACCTTTTTTTTACCCTCCATCCACCACTCCTAGAGTGAAATGAGTTGTCTTTGTTTCTGCTGAGAGAGCAGATGGGAAAGTGCGGTACTCCATGTTCGAGTACTTTTTGGCGTGTCCGTTATTTTTCCTCCACCTGTGGCCTCTAGCTCTTGTTTTCTTCCTCCTCTCAGAAAGGGCAGAGACAGAGTTTTAAGACTGTTATTGCTTTAAAACCTGACATAATTAAAATCTCCTTCATTACCATCACTGAGCTGAGAGTATCTTTACAATGAACAGGATGACAAGAGAAACTTTTAGCACTTACAGTAATAATAAAATATGACTGCCACTGTCCATGTGTCTCAAAGAATATTAACAGAATGTACACTTCAGTAATGAGAGGTAATTCAGTTGTTAATGGCTGTGAGGTACTGATATAATTTAATGTTCAGATATTGGACAGGATTCTGCAAACCACCATTGATCGGCCCACTCCTCCCTGCAGAGGGAGCACTGACCAGCTCCAGCAACAGGGCTTGGGTTCAGATCTCCAGCGATGAGGGCAGGCTACCATGGACAACACATGGTGGTGGCCCCATAGTGCTTTTACATTTAAGACTTTCAAGGCATTTAAAGCCTTCTTAGGAAGTCAGTTTCCAGACTTGTAGCTGAAGGTGCAGTTATGGCCCAAAAAGTATTGAGATAATTTGTTGCTTCTAAACCTGTCTCATCTTGGGATGGACAGAAAGAAACCCCCTCTGCTTGTGTTTTGTAGCCTGCCTGCAATAGGGAGCTGGCAAGTCCTGCCCCAGTGTTGCCTACACGGGGATGACACTGAACAAGAGGTTCTGCTCAGGAAGATGACGTCTGCTGCTTTGCCCCTGCCCATCACACCTCAGATGTGGATCCTGCTCATCTCTGCTGGCACATTGGTCTACAACACAGACTGAACCCTCTGCAACAGCTCAGATGCTTCTGGAGGCTGGTCATTGCAGGAAGAAATCCCATCAGAGTTTCAGACCCGAGCGGACGGAGGAAGAAATGCAGCCGACTCAATATGAGTGATAAAGCATACTTCAACTTTATTGCCCGAGATAGCGTGCATTTATACCAAATACCATAATTATGCATACTTGTCTCTATCTAATAGGCTAAGCACATTTACTTACTCCACCTACTTGGGTTTAGCTAGCTATGCGCATCCCGCATTCTTCTGACTCTTATCTCTTCAAAAATATCCTGACCCTGTCTTAGTTAGTACTTTTCCGTTCCCCCCTTTCCCACGGCCTAATAGACAAGCTAACTAAGGCCTACTTATGTCAACTAAAATGGGCTCTGCTCGTACAATTGCTTGGTGGACTCATGTCCGTGCTCCTTGAGCCAATCCCCGACAGGTCATGTCTTACAGTCATCTCCACCATTTGCATCTATCCATCTTCTGACCTCTCTGATAACCCTTCCAAAAAGGACACAAGGTTGGCCCTAGCAAGAGAGCAGCTCTTGTGAGAGGCAGTGAGCACAGGAGGAGATGCTTTCCCACTGGAGTTGCTTTTTGTCACACTCAGGGCACATTCAGGAGCTGCTGAAGGACCAGAGCATCAGATGAGCTGCCAAGCACAGTGCTGACTGGCTCTCCTCTCAGGGTGCCCTGCACACTCCTGCAGCAGCAGAGATGCTCAGCGAGGAGCTGTGTAGCAAATACCCATGTACTTTGTTTACCCTCGAGAAAGAATTAATAGTTCATCCACTGAAGACTACATGCAGTGCAGTTTCAGGGATTGCTTCGTGACTGCTGCCATGTGGAGACCGTATAGGTTTTAAAGAGTAACATGGTTAAGAAAGAAACAGAGGAGAAAATGTAGGTGATATGGGAATGCATCTGGCAAAGTTTCAGTTGGTGCCATCAAGTCTTTATTCTCTGCTCTTTGCCACATTCCATAGCCAAATAGTTTTCTGTGGTCAGTAGGTTGTGTAGCTCTTCTGAAGAGCCATACCATGCTACATAGCACCATATTCTTCTTTATCACTGCTCATGAAGGCCAGAACATCCCAAAAAGGCGTCCACGTGGAAAGAGACCAAGGTCCTTCAAAAAGGACTTTTTACAAGGGCATGTAGTGACAAGACAAGAGGTAACGGCTTTAAACTGAAAGAGGGTAGATTTAGATTAGATATAAGGAAGAAATTCTTTACCATGAGGGTTGTGAGGCACCGGAACAGGCTGCCCAGAGAAGTTGTGGATGCCCCATCCCTGGAAGTGTGCAGGGTCAGGCTGGATGGGCCTTTGAACAACCTGGTCTAGTGGAAGGTGTTCCTGCCCATGGCAGGGGGGTTTGAACTAATTTACTTTTAAGGTCCCTTCCAACCCAAACCATTCTGTGACAACTTATAGTGGAGAAGAATTAGAATAGGAATGGCAGAAACATGTGATAATGGGACAACTAGAGAGCTGAGAGCCCTCAAATGAAAATATCACATAGCAGGCAGATTTTAAACAATTACCCAATATAAATAATTCTTGAGCTCCTTGCTGCATAAAATTATGGATGCAAAATGGAAAAACAATTAGACAAATTCATAGAAGGAAAGGGCTTCACAGCATAAACCCACACCTGACTGAAGAAGCCCCTAAGCAGCAGGCTGTGGATAAGAGAGCTTACTGGGGCAGCACGACTGCAAACTTACTCTTTACGTCCATTCTCAACCTGAGTGTTTTTCATATAATATGATCGTTGGTGCAGTGAGGGGGAGAGGTTTCTGAGCCACATGGGACCTGTAAACCCTTTGATACACATCATCAGTATGGCTCTAGATTGGCCAAAGACAGCTGAAGTCTCGCTTCTGGTAAAGGCTGAAGAGGAGTGACTGCCACAGGTCTGAGCTATGCTCCCCACACAGCAAGGCCCTTATACATAGGGAGAGGAACCCAGAAGCAGATCTAGAAAGGATGCTGGGTTGTCTCCCATCACCACTCCCTTTGGCATATGCTGTTGGGGGTAGTACCACAGCCAGCCCAGCCACATTGTTGGGGAGGAGGGATGTGAATGACCAGGACACCCCATCTAGAGGCAACATGGTGGGCAGAGTGCTGGTGGCAAATCATCAAATGATGCCTTCACACTTCTTAGAGGTGGAGGAAGATTTTCTCTACCCCTGACTCAGGACTGAGGGCTGACAACACAACTGAGACCTATATAACTGATGAGTACAAGATATGCAATGTCACAACTGATGCAATGACATCCCTTGCTAATGACTTTTAACGTATTCCAGACCATTCTAGTACAGTTCAAAACAAGATATAGCAACATGTTCAGTGGAAAGGAGGCATGAAATTGAAATGCATGGAGTAAAAACACATCCTCATTGCAGGAGGTAAGGAAAATTCAAGTTCTTTCATTAGACAGCAATTAGAATGTCGTTTATAGAGCAAGAAAACAGAGCGTTATTGAACAACTGTAAGGCAAGTGAGCTAATCATTAACTGATTTTATTATGCTACCTTTTCCCAAAATAAAAGTGACTTCCCTCTAAATTAGTATGTATTAAGAGTGCATTTCCCAATTACACCTTACACAATGATGCAGGGGATGGCGCTTCTGTTCACATTTCCTTTCTTCTTTAACAAAACATTCCAAATATAAAAGTTAACTAGTTGCTCCCATTAGCCATTTTGAACACAGTGTATCCCACCATCTGATAGGGCAAATGATAGGTAGGCTCCCCACACAGCAAGGCCCTTATACATAGGGAGAGGAACCCAGAAGTATCAGCTATATACAATACAATCAGCTTTGAGCCCATCATGAATGAGTTTGATGGAATTAACACTTCACAGATTACGTCCATTTTACGAACCACACATCATGGGTCTCTATGCATTTAGTCACAACAAAAAGTGGTTTTGCTTGGTAAGGAATTAAGGACTGATTTCAGAAGAAGACCAGCTGCCAGATTCCTGTTTTGGCACCCCCAGGGATTATGCCAGTTCAGAACATTTTACAGAATGAAGGAATCTCCTATGTACTCATTTCTGAAATGGTGCAACTGTCTGGAGAAAGCAAGCTCTGAACAACAAAAAGATGTATATCTGCAGTTGCATGGCCCTTTCCTTCCCATGCTGTACAATGTACCAGAGGCTTGTGGATGCCCTTTGTGCCAGTCCATGGAGATATGTTTCCCTACAGAGCAACACTGTCATTTGTCTTGTGGCTGCAGTGTGCTGTGACCCAAATTGTGGCTCCTCCACTCCAGAAATATCAGCATACCTCTGGGAGAGGTCAGCCACGACTGACTGATTCATGTCAGCTACATCAGCTGTGGAGGTTTTCAAATCTGTCCTGCCTGATTGCTCATCATCCTTCTCATCTTTGGGACTCATGTCTCAAGAGACTCTCTGCTACCTCCCCAAGGCTCTGCTGCAAGGCAGGAGATAATGTCCACAGAGCACTGTCACCCTACATTCCTTATAGCCCTGTAAAACCCTGTATGGGCATGAAATTTTCACAATTTGACCACAGGTGAATTCTGAGACAACCTCTTCTCTGAGAAAAATATAAACTTGGGGTTTGGATACACCGCAATGCTACAAGCAACTTCTAAGAGGGGTCTTAAGAATATAAACACAGCTAGACTCATAGCAAGGATCTTTTAGTATAACAGCCTCTTTCTGAATGATGCTTAAAAATAGAGTGTAAAAGACAGTCGTCTGCCATTAAAGATCCTCCCGGTCTCTAGAATACAATATTTTAAGGAGTTCTTGAGATAGACGTCGAGAGCACTGAATGTAATAGATCTTTTCTCCCCAAGCTTACCTAATTCCCTTTAAACTCATTTTTCTTTTCATATAAATCCGTGAATCTTTTGACAACAAGGTTTAGGGGTCATTTGTGGCTTTTTTGGTTTTTGGGTTTTTGTTGTGTTTTGTTGTTGTTGTTGGGGGCGGGGGGGCGGGGCGGTGTTTGTTTTGTTTTCTCTCATTTTGCCCATGTTTTGGTATGTGTTACAATACACAGCCAAGATGTGGGGATGGCAGGTTGTACCACAAGGCTGGAGCTCACCTGCTGACTCCCAGGACCATTTCTGTCCAGACATGCACAGCCTCCCTGGCTCCTGAGCCCAACTCAGGAGCAAACACACTGCTCTCTTGTGGTGGCCGACAACTCTTGACCCTCCTTTTCCCAAATGTTTGAGGGACAGCAGCAAGGGTGGGAGACGGGGGCATGGAGAGAGCCCTGTATGCAGGAAGTGGGCAGTACTCTGGGGAAGCACTGAGGCTCTTGTTTATCATAGAACATCCTGAGTTGGAAGGGATCATCAGCTCCTGTCCCAGCATATGACAACTCCAAAATCCACATCATGTGCCTGAGGATGTTACCCAATTTCTTCTTGAACATTGCCAGCCTTGGGGCCGTGACACCTCCCTGGGGAGCCTGTTCCAGTGCTCCACCACCCTTTGAGTGAAGAACCTTTTCCTAATGTCTAACCTAAACCTCCTCTGGCACATCTCCCTGCCATTACCTTGAGTCCTGTCATTGGTCACTAGAGAGAAGAGATCAGAGACTGCCCCTCCTCCTCCCCTTGTGAGGAAGCCGTAGACCACAATGAGGTCTCCCCTCAGTCTTCTCCAGGCTGAGGTGGACCATGTGGTCTGAGTCAGAAATGTAAATGACTGAGGAGGTCAAGCACTAGGGGTCATCCACTAGAAAGTGCAAGCAGAGGTGAAATGCCCCATATAGTCCCCAAGACCTTCTCCACAGAGTTCCTAGAGAGTTCCCTTTTTTCTGCCCTCCCCCATGCCCTGCCTGTCCTGCCCTGCTGCTGCCAAAGTCCTGGCCTCCCCTAATCCCTAGGAGCTTCATGGCTCTCCCAAGCAGGCTGGGCATGGGGGAAGGCTGAAAAGTGGGAATGTTGCAAGGATGTAGGGAGGCACTCACAAATATGGGACTGTTCCCAGAGACAGTGCTGATGTTGCTGCTGATGCCACAGTACAGCTGGTCCAGCTGTGACCAACATGGCTACTCTCTGCTTTTCTCACACTTGCTCCTGCTGTTTGTGTCATGTCAGGGCTGCTTGTGTACTGGCTTTGGCTGCTCTTTCTGTTCGGTGGGTAACTAGTTTTCCAGAAATGTCATTCCAGCACCATTCATGAGCCTAAATGTCACTTTGGTTTTTGTGTTGTTTTTTTTTTTTTTTACATTACAGATGGGCATAATTATTGTGAATCACCAGCATGTCTATAAAGTATCACAAAGTCTTCCCTCGCTGAAGATTGCATTTCTCCTTAGTTCTTGACATGGAGCCTAAGGTACAGCACCATTAAGGCAAGCATTATTTTTACAAGATTGTTGCCTTATCAGGTGTTGAAAAGTTCACTTCTAGGACAGTGACAAGCAATGTTTTAAATTTTACACACTCCTAGTCTTAAGCTGGGGTCACTACAACTGGCAGAGCACAGCAATAGACTCTTACTGTACCAAAGCAGATGGGATTGCACTGCTGTTGCTTTTTTGGCTTTGTAGAATGCATTATCCAAAACATATGGGCATAGGTAAGCAACTAGATGGATAGGAGTGTTAAAAATAAAGCTCACAGAAGTGTCTGCCTAAGTAACAAGATTATGTAACTAGCATAGTTATCCCTCTCTGTGTAGTAGCGCATGCAACCCCAGCAGGGGAACAGGATCTTCTTGTGTTAGATGATTTACTAGAAGAAAATTGAAAGAAAATCCCAGTCTTCAAAAGCATTACACAGTTGTTCGTATGTGTGTGTCCTTTGACCAAAAAAAGTGTCTACTGTCCATTATCTGATCTACAACTTTGGCAATTGTCTTTAGCTGGAGCAGTAGCAACCATCTCTCAAGGACCTCAGACCCAAGAGCTCCATAGATGGTAGCAATGGACACAGTATTTCCACTAAAAATAATAATTGTCTATGTGTGGAGGTTACAGGTGAAAGTAACATACTGGACCTGTAAGAAAAGAAAAAGACAAAGTGTGAGTAAGACTCTGTTCTGGGAGGACATTCAGACTATCGAAGAATAGTCTGAAAAAAAAACCAGCTAGATGAAGAAAGCCCCCCAAAAATGGAACTGGCAAAATAAAGGCATATTTTGAAATCGCAAGAGCTTGAGAGCTGAGAAGCTGAAAGAAAGTCCTAAGGTCAATGGTAGACAGTGGTAAGAGTACAAAGTTAAGAGGGGCCTACTCATTTAATAACTCAACTATTTACAGAGAAGGAAGGAAGGAAGGAAGGAAGGAAGGAAGGAAGGAAGGAAGGAAGGAAGGAAGGAAGGAAGGAAGGAAGGAAGGAAGGAAGGAAGGAAGGAAGGAAGGAAGGAGAGAAAGAGCGAGAAAGAGAGAGAGAAAGAGAGAGAAAGAAAGAGAGAAAGAAAGAGAGAACAGGAAACAGGAATAAACAGCACTAGAGAAATTAAGAATCAGCAAGCTCTGCAAAACTAGAAGTATAATAATATAAAAATCAGAGTATCTTTTCTCTGAGGAGAAAGCACAACTTGATGATATGATTGGTTTGATACACATATGAAAGGAGATTTTGCAGGATTAGAAATTTTTTAGATGCAGCTTGAGAAAAATATCATGTTTCTGAAAAAGACACAGAAGAAAACATCATTGCTAGTGAGGCAAGTGAGAGTGAAAAGGGGAAGAGATCTGTATTTGTTATGATCATTGTACATTTTAGAAACTAAAATTTATACTTCAGGACATATAAGAAAATCAATGAGAAATAGTTTAGATATGATATCAAAGATAAATCATCCACATTTTCCATTAGAAGAACTGATATTTGATTGTGAATTATATTTCTGATAGCTACACAGCACACAGGGATAACTTTTTTTTTCTCTGAAACTCAAAAATGTCTAAAAACAATCTGTAGAGAATAAAAGCAGAAGACATGCATAGATGTGCTTGCCTTGAAAACAAGAAATTCTCTAACTGCTCAATTACATTCAACCAGTAGTTTTAATACCTAAAGCAGTCTGTAGGTTTTTATTTTCCTCTAATGCCACGTAATAATGTGTTTAGCTTACCTTTAACAGGTGAGCCCAAGGGAGGGCTCACAGGGAGGATGCAGTCACGGTTTGAAGCAGAAAACCATGGGTCAGACCATTGTGTGGCCATGGTTTTTAATGGAGAGAGCCCTGCAGCCTGTGTTTCAGGGTACTGGTATCCCTCCAGATTCCTGGGCAATGTGGGAAACTACGCTTCTCTCCAAAGCAAGGCACTGCCGGTTTGCTGGTGGCCACCCCTGTAGGTCTGTCGAGGAGGACTCATTGGCCTACAGGATCTCCTGTGCTCTTGCCTGAGCCAGCACTGGCAGACACTGCCATCCAGAGAGGAGAGAGCTCCCTTCTTATCATAGCATGTGCAAAACAGTGAGAAAGACACAAATGATGCCCTTGAATGTCTTATATTCTGGAACAATAGCTTTTATTTATGTGGAAATATGGAAAGCTCGGTAAGGGATAGAAGCCATGCAGTACAAAGAGAAATTAACTGCAAGATGATGTTAAAAGCTGAAAACCTTGTCTTTATCTGAAGCAAGACAAGACCTCACCTCTCTCAGAGTGAAGATCTGTTCTTTTCCACAAGATGTGCCCAGGTGAAAGAATACAGCAGCCATCTCCTGCAGCTTTCCCTGATCAAGAAGGCAGTGATGAATCCTGTGTCCTTGTGCCTATGAGAAGTAGCACCCAAGCCTCCCAAATTCTACAGCCCCAGGCCCTCACTGCTGGACCCTTGTGGAAAGCACAAAAGAAAGCATCTAGTGACACCCAGTTCCATGTTTGCACAAATGGGTTAAAGTAGGGCTGCTGAACCAAGTAGGTAGCTGAACCACTCCAGGATTGCTGCTGGCTGTCCAAGAGGAGCTATCCCTCTCCTTAGAGACTCATGAGCTACCTGTGGGTGTCTGAGCCAGACTCATCTTCTAAATTTGCACAGACCTCTCAGTTGTAGCCCAGGGATTTTAAGTGTTGAAACACCAGCAAGCTCCAAGCTGCAGATTCTCCATGCCTGTTGTGATTAGCCTGTTGCAAAACTATCAATCATTGCAATAATTCCATTTACCGAGGAAAGGAATATGGTGCCTCTGTTCAACCCCCATTGTGTAGTCTACCTCTGACTGCTTGGATTTATAGCTACTTTTCTTTTTCTGGCCAAAGACAAATTCACACATGTTCAGACTCTCCATTTTCCACTAACCAGCAGAAAGATGACTCATTAAATCTATTGTCTGCACTAATGGGCTGAATACTCATGCAGTCTCTGAATGTGCTCCAAAAAATATTTCTAAGCACAGGAATTTAGAAAGCAGGCTTATATGAATGGCTTTAATCCTGTTCGTTAGATCTGTTAACTGATCATTACAACTCTGGGGGATTAAGCCACAAGCCTGGAGGATGCTGCATGTGAGAGTGCTGTGCTATTGCCTTGCAAACCAGGACCTCAGCCCTGTGAGGGCACCTCTGCAACATACCTGTCATCTCTGGTGCCAGCAGCCACTTCTCGGAAGGGCTGTGGGGATGTGAGAAGTCCTTCAATGTCACAATATTGAGCATCCATACTTATCTTTGTTTTATGGCACTCGGGATAAAAGTCTTCGACATCCTTTCAACTGACTGCTGCCAATTAATGTACTGCTGATGCTATTTAAACTTTCAGACAGTGCTGACATTTTCATTATTTGGCAAACTCGCCTTTCATTATCCACTTTGCCTCTCATGCAAGCTACATAAGGCCTGGAACTTACCTGAAGTAACAGCAAATTGAATACATTTTCACACTGAGAAATCTTTTAATCTGCAGAGATCAAATAACAGAACACTTGTACAGCAACAATTCAGCTGAAGACTGAATTGCCATGTACTCACACCATCTTAATGAGCAACAGAAAGTCAACAACAGGGACATACTATTTCCTGTCTCTCCTTCTTTAATCTGTCACCAAGGAGAGAGCAGAAAAGGAACCACAGTTCAATAGGCAAGGAGCTCCCCTTTTAACGTTTTCTCCACGCTCAAGTTTTAGAGACACATAATGAGGACATTTTCCTACCTTTGCTGGTTTGCAGAAATAAGGATTGAAACATAGGGATTTTCATTAACAATCACAGATAAAGTGAGAACCTTTATCTTGACTATTGGAGGGCAATAACAAAGGACCTTTTTGACAATTTTTTTATTACTATTCTATTCTTACATAAAGCTACTCTCCTTTTCTGTTTTCAATTGTTCTCCTATGACATAGTCATTCAGTCCCAAATTCCATGTACTTTCATGTGCATGTGATTGGCAGACAGAAATAAAACACAGCCTTTTAAACACAAATGACCTGATGTGGACATGAAACATTTTCAGACTTCTGTAGCTATGCTGAGCTAAGGAAAACTAGGAAAATTTTAGTTCAGATGACTTAAGGAATACAGTTCATCTTTATGCTGCCTTTATTGCAAATTAAGTTGTTGACGTTTTCCTCACAGAACAATTTTTTCTGATGAAGATCTGAGGAAGCAAAACAGCATCCAGCAGAAACACACTGACTGGAAAGAAAATTTGGTTTGCCATTTTCTGATTTATTTTCTTATAACAAAACTTAACTTTTGGTATAAAAAGGTTAAAGTGCTGCAGTGAAATTCTTCATGTTATTTTCCTTCCGAAGGAAAGTTGTGTACCTTGCAACCTGTGCAGTGATCCAAAACAGAGGCCAGAGCATCATGTGCTGTCCTTGGCAGGTCTTCAGCCCAAGCACCAGCCCCAGATGCAGACCCCCAGCTCCCACCTCCATTCATTCTGCTGCTATCTGTGGGCCGGGCAAGGATTTCACCTGGGGCCCTGACTGCCACAGCTGTAGACAGCAGCATCCTTCCTATTGTAATATTGCCCTGCTCCCAGCACTATGCTGATAAGATTTTGAATTTCTATTTATGGAGACTTTTTCATCTCCTTTCTTCCAGTTTATGTCACTCATATCATCTGAATAGACAGAATAGGAATTTGCCTGATATGCATAAGCCTTACAATCTTTTGTGAGAAACTCAGTCTCCCCTGGATTAAACATCTTTTCTCTACAGAAAGCTCTACATCTGACTGAAAGTTTGCAAAGACCAAATGTTTTTTTTTTTCCCCTTTATTTCATTTACAGTCAACTATACGGCCTTCGAACAAAATACAGAAGGACATTTTTCATATTGGGTCTTCCAACGGAAGGCAGACTGATTGATAATAAATATAGGGAAGCAGAAGAAGTACAGAAGTGTGAGAAAAATCATCCACCCCAACAGATTCAAATCATCAGGGAACACGTATTTATTTGCAATATGACTAGCAGCTTGCAGGGGGGAAGGGAGCTGCCATATGTTCTCTTTCCCAAGAAGGAAAGGCATCCTTTTTTCATAACATCACAACTGATGTGCTAAAGACAAATCTGACACATTTGTCATGACAGAAAATTTCTGCTAGCTAAAACAAACTGTTTCATAGAAACTACATTGAAAGGGTTGATGAATACTGATAAGCACTTGATGCAAATGCATTTCCTAAGACAGATAGGGAGCACCCAATTTCAAGCATCAAATATTGCCTGTAGCACATGAAAGATATGGGTGCAGTGTATCCGAATTTAAGCTAAGCCTCAAGACAAAATTCCCAACACAACTTTCATGGGTTACAGCAATGTACATTATATGCAAAGCCAAGATGCGCTATTATTCTAATTAAAGTTGCAAAAGTCTACTTAAAGAATCATTACTAGTCCAGTTAAGGTGATATTTAAAGTTATGGCTCAAATTATATAGTTATTAAAGGAAAAGCCTAATTACTAATGTGGTTAAAACCACGCTGCATTAACTCCCTTATATCCACCCTTCCCGTGGTGCATTGCTGACCTTTCCTCTGCCCTTCTGGTTCCTAAGGTCAGTGGCACCAGCCATCCCTGAGAGGAATGAGGGTGATGACATGTCCTCAGTATTCCACCTACTTCCCTGGACAGGAATCTGATGTTGACAGTGAGGAGTTATGGTTACACGTTAGCTAACACAGAACACTTATTTAACCTTTCTTTGTTGGTCTTCGTTCCTCCTTATACCTGTTTTCTTCATGTATAATACGTTTTACATATGCTGGATGCTCTTTTCTCATTTGTTATCTCTAAAACCTATTTTATCCAGGTTCCAAGTCTGGCTTCATTCCTCTAGTCACCAGTAATAAGCCACTTCAGATGTATATTTATAGTCCTTGGGTTGCTGTTGCCATCCTTATGCCTTACCTTTCAAGGTCTCCGTAATCTCAGTCTTGTACTTTTTGGGGCCCATGTTGTCCCCCAGGCTTTCTTCAACAGTCTTCATGCTATGGTTTCCTGCTAACATAGCTGATATTTAACAACAGCACAACCGAGTCACACATCCATCCTTGTCCTAGGGGCATTAATAGTTCATCCTACAAAAATGACAATCCATTACAAGGCAGCTAGATGGACAGTTATATGTAGATATACTAGTTTGTTAACTACTTGTTAATAATATTCCTTATAATAATATCATTTGTATGTTACCAAAATAGCTTTATGGCATCTGTGATGGACAGCTGCTGCAACCTGACTGGGGCAGGAACCTGGCCCAGCACACACCTCCCTTGTGCTGCCTGGGCTAGAGTCTCAGCTGCTACTGGCAAGATCAGTGGCCACCAGGGAAATAACTGGACCAGTACCCTGTAAAGGGTGGAAGAGTGATCATCTGGGGCATCCCTGCATAGGGCCTTTCCCCGCGGGGCATATACTAGTCCTTCTTCACTATGCGCCTTTTACCTACCCCTGTACAAGGCATATTACTGAGGGGAGACCTACGTACAAGACCATTTTGACCTGGGCTTTCATGTATTGTTCCAAATTGTCTGAATCCTGTCTCTGGAAAGCTTTGATCTCTGCAAAGTGGCTTTCTAGAGGCAAAGTATTGTGCTATGAGTACATTGTAGCCCTTCAGTTTGCAAGTCTGGAGATTTTATTTTTCCAAAAAAAGCTCTGACATCATCTGAGGTCTCCAAGTTCAGCTCTCTTGTTTGTGTGTCACGCATCACTACACTCAATAAAGCTGTGCAGACAAGCCAGCAGTTGTCCTCATTCCACACAACACCTCTGTATTACGATTTTCTTCTCCTTTATGTTGGTTATCAGGGGGTCACTGAAAAAGGAGGTGGTGTAAATGAATTACTGAAGGCCATATTCAACCCACTTAATAGGATGCCTTAGGCAGACTAGTGGGATGGTAGTAGGGCCAGAAATAATGGGACAATGGGATGTTAGGAGCCTGAATGGGGAATGAGGCCTCAGCAGGTCATTCAAAGCTCTGCAGAGGTCCTTTGGCTCCTAATTCAGGCACATAAGTTGGCGGAATAGAGTTAGATGACATCCACTGGCCTGAGACAATGGCTTCCTTCAGGAAGGCAACAAGTGATCCAGGGCATTTATTGTCCAGTACTTAGAGACCCCAGCTCTCTGTAGAGACACTGGAGAGAGACAGATGATGCCTGCTTTTAGAAAAGCAAGAAGAAGGATGCAACTGTTGGCCTCATCTCTGTCCAAGAGAGAGCTACAGAGGCCTTTCCAGCCACATGAAGGAAAAGGCAGGTCAAGCCTTCCCCCTTGCAGGTCCCAACTAAGCAAAGTATTTGGACAACAGCTTCACCTTCTCAAAGAAATTGGGTAATCTTTCAAAAAATTAACTGATTTGAAGTTCTGAGTGAAGACTAAGTGATGGAATCAAAGCTTTATGGTTCTTTTTAGTACACATGCTGCACATTATCCCACGGATGAACACAATTTTCCAAAGGCTGTTGCTTTTAATCTGTTCCAAACATTTGAGTACTGCGTTTCCAGTCAAACTACTGAGAACTGAACATTCTGATACGATTTCCAGTTTGAAACACACAGTCATGTGACACAGGAGTGTATTTATCTAGGTAACGTACATATATGTACACAGATACATTGAAATTCTCAAACTGCACCACAATGGGTTGACCCCAGCCAACAGACAAAAACGTGCCCAGCTGCTCGCTCACTCCTCTCCCTTGCAGGATGTGCAGAAAATAAAAGGCAGATGAGAAGGCTCATGGATTGAGATAACGGCAGTTGAAACAAAAGCTGCATGCAAAAGCAAAGCAAAATATGTAGTTTATTCTTTACTTGCGATCAGTAGACAGTTGTCCAGATGCTTCCTGGCAAGCAAGGCCCTATCACTCATAATGGTTTCTTGGGCAGAGAAACACCATAACCACAACTGTACCTGAGCACAACAACATTAGGTATGGAGTCTCCTTTCGGTCAGTTCAGGTCAGCTGTCCTGGCTCTGTCCCTCCAACTTCTTGCTCACCTTCAGCCTACATGCTGAGGGGGCAGAGTGGGAAAAAGAGAAAGCCTTGACACTCTGAATGCACTAGTCAGCAATAGCCAAAACATTGGTATCTTATCAACACTGTTTTAGTCACCAGTCCAAAACACACACAAAACATATCTATAGATAATTCTCATCTGTTTTCATAACGCTCAGTTGTTTTGATTTCTTAAACTGATCTTGTCTGCCCATTTTAACTTTACTTTTTCCCACCTTTGGCTCCTCCCCTGTGGTCTGAACAGTGATAGAGTCTGAAAACACATTATAAACCAGAGCTTTATTTAGTCAGTGCGAAGGATGAGCAGCAACACACGCATATGGTGACTCACCTATTGCAAACACAGAACGATAACTGATACCACAGCTCCAGTGGACTGCCAGGGACACTGTGTGTCCTGGGTCACCTGGCAGCAATGGCCAATTGTGCAAATGCCTTTTGATCATGGGTGAGAGCCATGCCATCCTTTGGATCCAGCAAGGTCAGTATGACTTGACAGAATCATAACTTACATAAACCATGTGGGTGGCATCCTGCCTACGCTGCTCATGTTGCTCGAGCGGCCAGGGTGGGGTGGTATTGGCAGTCCTGGCCTAGCTGTTGATATCCATAAAGGGAAAGGGTGTGAGGAGGCAGGGTGTCATCCCCTAAATATCCCATAGAAAGTCCTTTGCAACTCTGAGTGGCTTTTCCTTTGCATCCCATAACGTGTCCCACCCTTAGGTGAAACCATCACTTAGTCCAAAAGGTAATCTGGAGAGCTGATCTCAGTGACTCCTCATCATGGGTTTCGCACCTGGATACTGGGGCTGAGGCCATGCTGGAGCAGACCTGTGAGGAGCTGAGACAAGGGCACATGGAGATAAGCCTCTGATGGGCCTGGGAGGAGGCAGGACAGGGTGTGAATTAGTCTCCCGTTGCTATTGTCTTTCCACACTCCTTTGTGGGTGTGAAGACCAGCTTTTATTACATAACCCAACAGATTAAAATTTAAATTTGCAAACTGCTTCTAAATGGTTCTGGCAAGGGCTCGACAAAGTCACGAAGCATGGATTTAACACACATGAGCATACACCCTGGTGAAGGCAATCATACCTTCACTTCTCTATTCCAGCCTATAAGACTTGACTTCTGGAAGAGACGTTGAGGTCTGTAGGAAGACGTCTTGCTGGTCCAACAGCCAAGGTTATTTATCCATTGAATAATGACAGCTTTTTTTTCTAGCAGCATGAAAAGCTTCACTTCACCAGCTACAGATGATTTCAGTCTGTCAGCTTGTGTACCAACCAGTACTGTATAAAGAGATAACTGATGTGATCTTTCTTTTATCTTCTGCTCAGCCTTGCTAGTCACTGTCCAGGATTCCTTATGCTGCCCTCAGTCTGTGGCTTTCTTCCCCTGGGTATACAAACATGGAAGGGACAAGCTAAGTGACATTATTGTAAGGCAGAGATAACTCTAGTCTGCAGGCCCTCTTCATTGGGATGTCATTTGGCTAAACAAAAGCAAACCCAGATGATGTGTCCAACTTCTACTGCAGCCATGTCCATTTAGTTGAAGCTGATATGTCCTCAGGCATCATCCTGATGGAAAATACAAATAAAAAGGAATTAATTGTATTGCAAAGAGTGGAGGAGGGAAGAGTTGTGTTTCCAAAAATAATCTTCTTTCATCTACTGGTTTTCTTTCAAGCAACTGTAATATTAAGATGACCAGGACACTTCAGAATAGCCTTCTGCTCTTTAATCTCTGTTGGGTATGTGTGTATTGAAAGCTTTTCTCTTTCTTACATCAGTGAGAAAATACGTAAGTGCAGAACGTGATTTTTTTCTATTAGATGCAAATGTAAAAATAGAATTTTCTTGAAAATTCAGACTACTGTCTGTAATACCAGGTAATTCACTGAGATCAAAGCACAGACATACTTTAGTGACAATGGACAATTTAATTTGGTATTTGAGAAATAAAATTAAGCACAAATTATGTAGACAATACCTTTTTTAACCAGGAGGCAAGAGCATTTTGGAATAAAATATTGATTTATCACTACATCTTGAAGAAGTTTCTGCTTTGATGTTCTCCCTATGTGGACCATAAAGTTTTCAGAAATAAAATAAAATTAAAACAAAACAAAACAAAAAACTTTCCTTTTAAACATCTTTGTTTGAAGTTTTCTCAGATGTGGGAGTTTGGAAACGGGGAAGTGGGAGAGTTTTGGGAGGTAGTGGGTTTTTATGAGCTTTTTTGCTTTGGGAGAACCAAATCTGAGCAGCACCTAATAGAGCAGAAGACAATTGCTCAGTTAAAAACCCAGCCAAGACATCCATAATAAAGAAACACGGAAAAGGATGGAGTGAGAAAAGGGGAATGTGTAGCTCAGTGTAGGCACTGTGCTGCTTCGTAACAATGTCCATACTAGCACAGACCAAAATTTGAATTCTGTACTACGGATTTATTTTAATATCTAAGTAATTAGTGAGCCTAAATGTGATTTTATGTTGTTTATAAAGCTGTTCAAGACATTCATACTCCATGACATGTTGACTTCAGGGGTCCTACATGAGCAGTAGTCACAGACGCTCAGAAAGATGCTAACTAGGGTATGCTGCTTGCCAGAGAAGCACAACAGTAAAAAGCTGCTTGTGACAATGCAAACAATAAAGCTACCTGCATTCAGACTATGAGTGATGGCAGGAGTTAATTAGGAGCTGAGTTAGAAGCAGTTCCCTTGTCCCATGCAAACTTTGGAGGTATGTCATTGCAAATCAGGACGCAAAGTCAGAACATCAAAGGGGGCACTTTGCCCCTTCCCAAATTCAAGTATTTCACTTTCTCTTAAAAATGTTTGTTTCTTGCTCATTTCACCACATTTGTTTTTTCGTGTAGCTAGGAACACATTCCCTGGTCTCACTTCTTATTTTAAGTCGTGTGGTGTTTAACAGAACAGACAACCCCTAGAAATACTGAACCAGTGTGAGTGCTTCTGGAAGAAGTGGAGAAGGGAAACAAAAAGTTTCAATTACAGTACCTCAGATTTTTAAAAGACAGTCAAAGTCTAAAGCTATCAATATAATATTGGGATCAATTGGTCAATCCATCCCACTAACTTCAGGTATTTCGTGGAGGTGACCAAGTTAGGATCCCTCCCGTGCCACCTTAGCTTGGACAATGGGAACTGTCCACCTGAAAGACTCTCTGGTCTCACAGAGCCCACAGGAGGCTAGGGCACCTGCCATGTTCACACAGCAGCCTCTCCCATGTGTGATGGGACTTCATCTGGGCACAGTTCAGTCTTTCTGAGCATGCTGGCCCAGTTGAGGTGACACAGAATGGACAGGGACACTTCCCTTGCCACAGTGGCTGATCTGGAGGGAGAGTTTCAGAAGCACAGAATGGTGCTTTCCATGGATTGCAGCATGGAGAGACTGAGCAGGCATCAGCTTCGGACCAGTTAGAGCTCTGCAGTCATTCTGCCATCCTGCTGCCCCTGAGAAGATACAGCTCTAGCATGAGGCCAAAGCTCTAATGGCTGAGAAGAGTAGGAGAAGATTAGGATGCTGATGACAGAATAATAGCAAAATATATATAGGTAGAAAAGTCACTGTCGATAAGCAAGAGATGACAACAGAATATATTGTTTTGCTAAAAAAGCAATGATTACTTTGATTATCACAGAGTCCGTCAGTTCCCTGGTATCCATGATGTGTCTCACTGTTCACTAATAAAACTTTACCTTTCTAAAACTTTGAATAGTATTTTCACCAGCCACCACATTATGCCCTTATAACTTCCACAAATAATAGAATTATTTTGTTCTTCCGATTTGTCTTGGTTGGTTGGTTTGGTTTGGTTTGGTTGGGTTGGGTTTTTGTTTTTAATAAAAGACTGACAAATGCATTCAAATCAGCCTATGTGGCTTGATTTTTAATTTATTCTTCAGAAAACATTTGTTCTGGTGGATGCAAAGGATTTATCTAGGCTGAACAAAAATGTCAGTGAATTTATCAGAAAGTATTCTACTCACTGTAATGGAAATAGTTTCAGGCACATTAAACTCACTTTCCATTATATCTCCTTCATTTACAGCATGCTGATGGAGAAAAGGATAAATTTCATATCCCTTCAAGCCTTTTGTGTCACTAAGCAGTTGGTAATGTTTGATTGCCTTCTCCTTGGGTGGTTAATTTTTACTGGTAGTAGGGAAATGTAATTACCTTCATTCTGGTATAGTTCTAGGCTATACCTGTTTTTCCAAACATACTAAGAACATCAAAACAACCTACTGCAGAAATTTCAACATATATATATTAAAAATGTATATCGGGTTCAGCAATTCTTTTTCCCCTGCAGCAACAAATCTGACCTTTGTGAGCAAGTATTGTATTAAATATAAGCTGTGCATTCAAATATAGAGATTTCCTTTGCAGAATTATATTATTTTTCCCATTTGAAATCCATTTTCAGGATATGTCATCTAATAAATACCAGATCCCCATTTATGTTCAGGTAAAGTATCATATCAGCATTCTTGGAACTCTGTCTCATTATTGCACCTTGTCTATATAATATGAACATTTTGCTTTAGACACAGGTGTCAATCTACATTGATGAGATTCTCCCACTCCTGATAATTGGTATGAAATCACTCAACAGTCCCTGCTTAGAAATGTATAGCCCATTCTGTAATGAGCCATTTGGCAACCACATGAAAAGCTAGCAAGAAAACACCTTATCCAAAAGCTAAAATGACATATTAAAACTTGCAAAACCATGCATTTTATCAAAGAAAATGAGAGCATTCTCTAAGGCTTTGAACAGAGCAGCACATGCACAGCCCTGTGTGTGCAGTCCCTTACCTCTCCTCTGATATGATGTGAAGGCTAGCATTTAAAATTGTTTATTCATTTTTTTTCTTGCAGAAGAATAAGTCAAAACTGCTTGATTTTATAGGGTCTATTTACGGTCCCTGATTAAAGAGCTTGCTCATTTTTACCATAGAGTGCCATTGTCCTCCATTTGTTTGCTGTATTTTGTTTGTTGTTGTGATGGATTGGGCCGCTCTCTCAGGAAACAACTTAGGAATATCACTATAGAGAACTGAAGAAGGAATTACTTACAAAAGAGAAATTCAAGAAGCCACCTGGTCCCAGTTTGACACAGATAGAGAGAGAGCCCTGTCAATCAGTGCCCAGTCACTTCTTGAAATTTTTTGACGAAGGATATTCCAAATCCTCCTGTGTCTCTGTTGCTATATATCTTGAGAGTTGTTGGTTTTTTTTTCCCAAAATCAGACTTACATCTTCTTTTCTGCAATTAAATCGATTACTTCTTGCCAGCTGTGGAAAACAAGTGGACATGGAAAGCAACTAATTGTGATGCTCTTCACAGCTACCTTTTACATATTAGAAATGCTATGTTACATTATCTTTATGTATGTTTATATTACATATGTTATGAAGTTTCCCACCTCCATTTTCTCCTCCTAAGACTAAACTAAGGCAATTTTTTCAGCCTGCTCTCAGAGATGAGTCATCCATGTTATCAATGCTGCCTTCCAGCTTTTGGCATGCTCTAGTTCACCGGCACTTTTCAATCCTTTTCCAGCCGGTAGAGCTGAAAAGTGGAGAAATTACCCAAAAGAAAATCACCTTCACCTGGGATCCTGGGTGCTGCTGAAGACCCAGAGCTCATGCAGAGGCCATTTCCCTGCCATCCACCCCTTCCCCTCCCAACACCAGCCCTGGCTGATCCCCCAGTGCCAGCGCTGCCTTCATGCAGGGGGTGCGGAGGTTTGCAGGAAACACTGGAAACCTTCTTGACCTTGTGTGAACTCCCCCTTTCATCCATCATTTTCCTTTGGAAAACCCCTGTGCAGAACCAGTGCCACTGCAAAAGGGTGCTCCTTACCACCCCCTGTGCTCCCACTTGAGTGAAGAGGACAGAAGGGCACCACATCTGTGGGTGTTTCTCTTTATGAAATGTATTATTTTACATATATCAGAGGGTGCATTTAAGGAATGTTGTGTCCATCTCACATGCGGGAAGTTCTAAGGATTTGTCCCTGATGTGTGGTGGGGAACACCTGGAGATACAGCCCGTGTTCCCAGTGCTGGCAGGTCTGCAGAGGTCTTGGCCACCACTTTTTTCCTGTTCTTTTCTGAGGTAGGCTGAAATTCTGCTGGGAAGCACCAGGAATTTTGTTTGAAGTCACTACAGATAGTAACATGGGGAATTTCCTCTCTTTGAATGAAAAAAAAAAGCCAAAAAACAGAACTGAAAACAATCTTATTATCTGGTTCGGGGTTTTTTAAAAAAAAGGTCTTTTTTAGCACAGTGGCTGTAGTTCATTCACCAACACGGAGGCATCTAGTGCCATTTGAAATGTGTTACAGATCTCCCCAGCTGACAGATGTTACTCCAAAAGAATACAGCCCCCCCATGACTGTATATTCTCCAGTCCCATGAAGATGTCTCAGCTATGAAAGGAGCAAAAATGACACTATGTTCAGGCATGTAATCAATCTCTTCATATCATCTTTACATCATCTGCTTGCAGAGCTGGACAAAAAAAAAATCCTACACAATACAAATTAACATAATTTTAGTTCATAATATTTAAACATCCTCAGGCTTTTGCAGGCCAGACAGATTTCTAGTGCCTCATATTGTACGGTTTCACACTTCCTGAGGATCCGCAGGTGCAAGAAGTATGATTTCCTGTCCTTGTCTAGTAACAAAAGAGTTCATTATTAACTTAACCTGTATATTCACATTCGAGTCAACCTCTGGCCTACATACCTTTTCATTTTATAAATCATTCCATAAGCTCCAGGTATAGTTACGTAAAGCAAGATAAATAAATTTACATGGAAGTTTCACTGGAGGAACGAAGTTTAGAACTGAGACTTTGCTCTTCATTTGTACTAGCTTCTGATTATCATTTGTTCTTCCCTGCATGCTTCTGCCAGCTTCATTGTAATTTATGTAACTATGTAAAGATGCATGTATTAATAAAGCCTTACTAATCTCCTTCTGTAGTTTACAAAAAAAGATAGACCCTTCAGACTCTAGGATTGTCAACATGGATAAATGCAAAGGGCCAGGAAAGAAGTTTACACACTGAATCTTTGAACATCTATAACTTTCCCTATTCTTTGATATGGTTTTGGTTGCTTCAACTAATTCTTTCTCAGATATCACCCATGCTTGGCCCAGAAGGTAGCAGAATAGCTCCCTCAAACAGATGTTCCACTTAAGGGTGTGTATCTTCCATCTCACTCTATGGAAACATCACATTGATGGTCTAAAACACAGCCCTCCTGTTGTCTAAAGCACAGGAAGTGAAACAACATACAGAAGAGTAAACCCAGCTTTGGGACAGAGGAGCATCCACGTGGGCCCAGCAGAAACCCAGGGACAAGTGCTGTGCAGCTTAGACATCACCAATCTGCACCAGTGGTGGAAGCAATTCAGATATGAGCCAGTCTGCGCCAGCTGACAGCGCAGCCAGGGAAATCCCTTACTTGGCCTTGTAATCGGAAAGTTATCTCCCCTACTAAAGGCAGCTTAGGGTAACAAAGCCTCTAGTTCAGGTGGCACTGTGCACCCAAAAAAAAACATAACAAAAAAAGAAGCCAACTGAAAGCCTTGTGTTGCTGGGTAATAGCGACTAGCACAGATTTGTGGAAACCGTCCAAAGAGGTTAGGGGGGAGTTACAGACCACACGCGTTTTCCCTTTCCTGCTCCTGTCCTCATAAAACTGAGTCACAGGGAATTCCTCCAGGAAGGCCAGAGGCAAGAAAATCCTCTTTATATGCTTAATGAGAAGTCCCACTGACCAGCCCTTTGAGATATTAAGATACATATTGTGAGGGGAACAGAGAGGGATCATTTCTCTCAGTGTTCCTCAGCAGCTATGTATTTTTTCATATTGAAGGGAAACCATATAATCTCTCAGCAGATAATCCAAATGTTTCTGATAATCGTATGGTGAAAAATACTTATTAACCTGCAGAAATTGCAATGTATAAAATTACAGCTTTTAATTGAAAACTGGCATTGATACAAGTGTATTGCTGGAAAGGGAAATATGGCTTGTGATACTAGCAGTGTTGAGCCCCAAGTGGGCTGTTATATACTGATGTTTTCATATATACAAATCATACACCAATTAGCAAGACACTTTAGTAACTAAGTCGGGTACAACTGTAGTTAACAATTATTGCAGCCAAGCTGGTACTGAATACAGGTTCTTCTGATTTGCACTCAGACTTGCAGGCTTTCCCCTTTAAGCTTGCTGCTTATGCTTATGTGTGGAAAAAATGAGCTCTCTTTTTATATGATTGGCCTTTCTATGTTATCTGCCAAATACAATAGCAGCAGCAGGGCTGAAACCTTTCAGTATGACTCAGAGAGCTAAGAAAAGCCACCAGCCACCCTGCTAATGCAAAAAGAACTCACATGCAGAGCTGCTGTTTCCCTGCAAAAAGCCTCCACCAGGCTAATACATGTCTGCTCACTGTCTTCATATCATCACTTCCACATGTATACATATACACATGGTGGGGGTGAGCATGGTGCAAAAAAGTGACCTCGGTGAAGTCAATCGTAATACTCCTGGTGAGTTAAACAGGGACAAGAGTTTGCCTCGGGTCTTGAAGTCAATGTGCCTGTGTAAAATTACATCCAAACTGCAGGCCTGATCATAGTACGGGGCATTTGCGATTTGATTTACCCTGGAGGGGACCCCAGGAAAGTCAGTGTGTCAAAAGCTTGACATAGTCTCCATACATCACCAGTACCCTGGCTGAGACATGAAGAAAGTGGCCCCATTGCTGCAGTCCCCAGCCAGCCCTCATCCCCCAAGTACTGCAGCCCAGCCTTTAACCAGATTTGCTGTTCCAGTAAGCACAGGATCCCCCAGCACCAGCTCACCTTGTAGCTTTGTTTATTGCCAGACGCATCTTAAGGGAGAAGCAAAATCATATTTATTTTCACAGACAACAGGAGCAATGTAATTTATTTATGGATAGGGAACAAAGTTACAAAATAAAACAAAACCTAATGGTAACAGCCACCTAAAGTATTACTCTGTCCTCATCTGCTCTGTCAGGAGCTGCTTGCAGATATTGCTGTCATGGATAAATTCTCACAAAAAATCATCCATCAGAGTGGTTTTTTGGAGACCATGCCTCTTCCTCTGTTTGCAATCTACTGTTGATATACTTTTTAAGAAAGCCCCCAAAACCTTTAAATAGTCATGAATTTTCTAAATTTGACCCATCTCCCAGTATTCCCCTTTTCAGCTGTTAGCATCAGATTTTGCACTGTATTTCAGCTTCACTGCTTTTTTCCCTCCTGCTGGTTGGTGCAGACAGGTCTCTTGAGGCCAGTTTGGTGTGTCACTAGCCCTGTGCCTGCTGCCGGGAGCAGCCAGCCAGGTCCCAGCTGATGTTTAACCACTGAGGTAAATGCAGCAAAGTAGGTCACTTTTCTGAACTTTCACATTTCCATTACGCATTTCCACCACTGGTTCAGCCTGGGTTTTATCACAAAACTTCAAACATTATATCTTTACGGTTCCTCAAGATATAGTAGCACTTCACTCACAGCCAGGGTTTTCCTTCCAAGGTAACAGTGCCCTAACACGATTCGTAGCAGGGACACAAAGCAGAGCAGAGCCAAGAGCTACGAGCCTGTTGTCTCGGGTTTGGTGTAATCTCCTCTGGGCAAGCATTTTGCTTGGAGTGAAGCTAAAGAGTCACAGAGCAGTGGAAACAGGCCCAGAAAAAACAGGCTTGCACTCAGCTGTATGTGTTCACACTCACTGTCAGGGATCCCTGTGTCCTGCAGACCCCCCTGTGCCCCCTGCCAAATCTATCCCTGAAAATCAGGAGCTTTACTACAGAGAGGCTTAATCCCCACTTTCTGGCATCCTGGATGAAATCTTGGCCTCGAGCACACAGTGAGACCACAGGAGGTTGCATTGCTCCTCCATGCCCAAGGATGAAGCACAGTCATTCTGATTCAGCATCCCGCCAGACATGCTCATCCAGCCCAGCCATGCAGCAGCACCCAGTACCCTCTCCTCCACACCACCTTTCTGCTCACAGCATAGAAAAAAAACCATTACTGACAAGAAAACACAGCAGATGAAAAGCCAACTCTTACTGCAGGGATTATGTGATTCTCTAATTAGGGCATCTTCCCCATATCTCTGTTTTTAACTGCTATGGCAACAGGCGGTATGAGCATTAACAAATTGAACAGAATGAGAGGGGAGGCTCTGAAACAAAGAGAAAGATCACATTACGCGAGTGAACTGTGTAAAATGACGCAAAAGCCAGCGAGTCTAGAATCGATTTAATAAGTGATATGCAACAGGTACACATTTCTTGCGCCTTGAATATGGGGTAAGAGGCATGAAGACTTATCAGCTGAATCCTGGTAAGTTGTATCCTGCATAATTATCTTGACAACTTGAAGTGCAGATGTGTTGGTTGAAATAACGAGCATCTGTTGTCTGCAACAAACCTGAGCAATTACTCTTCAATGTAAAAATGTGTTTAAAGCAAATTCAGAGCAGTGCAGCAGTTGTAAAGTGATTTCTGCTTCTTTTGGTTGCAGTGCTTTCCTGAAGGAGCTGTTAATGTCTGGCTGCACTCATCTGGCCAGGACCAGCACCTCATGCACTCCAAAGACCAGAGGACAAATGTACACTACAGAAGTCCTCCTAAAGCAGGACTGGCAAGCAGGAGAAAATGAAATACAGTTCTTAATCTGCAGTTGCAGACAAATGCAGATACAAAAATAAAAATAATGTAAGGCAAAGAATGTTTGGCCTTGCTGCGGGTTTGTTGTTCATCTGCCATAACTGCACAGTGGAACAATTTTTTAAGGTGGAAAAGAGATGCTGGACAAAGGGACCTGGCTCCTGCAGGTGACACATGGGGTTTCCTTTCCTTACGGGTGAAGTTAACCAAGTGCTTTGCTGTGTTTCATCCAGTTTGCTCCAGAAGTCTCAGGACATCTTCTAGAGAAGCTGCTGCAAAGAGTCCAGACAAAATAAGCAGTGTGTGTTATGCAGGACTGCAAATACCAGTCATTCCAAGGAGGGCTGCTCTGGGCACACAAGGAGCAAACCTGTTGTGAAATGGGATCAGCATCTGAGACCAAGACACGCTGGGCAGTGAAGTTACCATCACAGGTTGTCCCAGTGTGATTTCCCCTCTGAACGAGAGGAGTTTTTCCCAGTTTGCAAGTAGCAGGAGGTACCTGGACCACAGGCACAGTAGTGCTACTGCACCTTGCCATGCTGTGGGCTGCTTCCCTGCTGAGACTTCCCTGGTGGGACTAAGGCATTTTCCCAAATGACCTCAGTGCTAGAAGCGATACAGCCTGGCCCAAGTACTTACCTGCAATGCTTAAAGAGTGCTTTCAACTCTGTCTGGTAAAGCATTATTGCCCAAATGAGCTTTTGAATCAGGAGAGAAAGAGGAGCTGTCCCTTTGTCAAGCAGCTGCCGTCAGTGCATGAGGTGCAGGGAAGAACTCCCATGTCCTGCAGAGTGGAGCAAGAGCCTGAAATGTTTGAAGAGAAAAAATCTGGGAGTTACAGTGAGCTACAGCCTGCTGGGGGTCATGAACTTCAACTCTCGGGAGCTGAGAGATGACTGGAAAGCTGCCATGAGAAACCTGCCTCCCCAGGGATGACCACTAAAATAACCTTTTGTTAAGTTATATGTATAGTTTATGCATTCCTGCTTTCAGATGCAAAGTGTCTACTCCTCAAACATGAGCACCTATAACCTTCCAGGTTCACACATATCTAGGAGGAAAGCTTGATCTAGCTGAAGCAGCTAGACATGTAGCTGAAGAGGAAGCAAGGTATAGGGGAAGAATAAGGTCAGAATAAAGAAATGAGCTTTCCAAATTGTACCTGTGTCCTGCAGGGTTTTCCCCCTCAGGAGGGGGAAAGGAGCAGGTTCCCACTTTGCCTCATCTCTTTTCTTAGGATTCATCAGCAAACTAATCTACAGCAATCTCTGTTCAATTCTGCCACTTTTTGGCCCTAATTCATCCTTTTTATAGCAAAATTTGGTTTTAGTAATTACTGATTTCCTCACAATTCCAAAACAGTGCAGACAGTCGCTTGGAGGCTTCTAAGGTATAAGGACAGCTGGATACACGGTTTAGAAGTGAAATAGTGATGGGCAATTTCTGGGAGATTGTGAAGAAAAAGTAACAGTCTTCGGGCTGACCACCAAGTGAGTGCAGTCCCATGCTGGCAGTCCATGACCCACTCCCCCGGAGCCTCGTGGGCACAAGTTCTTTGCCAGAGGAGGAAGGGAAAGTCACATCTCTTGCAGCTTTGAGCTGAAAGTGAAGCAGGTTTCCAGGCTTTCTCCTCCATGCTTCCCACTTAAGACTAAAGTTGCCCATTTGACACACCTTGGTCTTTGTTCCCTTGAAGTAACCTGTTTCCCCAGGCAGTGGCTGGATGCTCAGGCAAAGCCCTGCTCTGCAAGCTTGATCTCACGCTGAGGTAGACAGGCAATTGTTGGAATGTCTGCTGGCTCCTTACAGATAGATAACTGTTCATATGGCACTGCTTCATCTTTTCTGTTTTCAAACCATTTCAAGCAATATAAACAGATACGCAAAACAAATTTCCAAATGTTATCTGAGAAGCTGAGCAGGGGTCTCAGAATGGCAGAGGAGCAGCTCCTGAGCTGGCAATGGGGTGGCCCACAACAAGGCCAAGTGCAAGGCTGAGGAAACCACCGGTATTAATACAGGCTGGGGGATGAAGGGATTGAGACCAGCCCTGCAGAGAAGGACTTATGGGTAATGGTGGACAAAAGATTGGACATGAGCCAGCAGCATACACTTGCAGACCAGAAGGCCAATCATATCTTGGGCTGTATCAAAAGGAGCATGACTTGCAGGTGGAGGGTAGTGATTCTTCTCCTCTGCTCTGCTCTGGCAAGACCCCACCAGGAGTCCTGCATCCAGCTCCGGAGCTCTCAGTACAGGAAAGACATGGACCTGTTGGAGAGAGTTCAGAGGTGGCCACAAAAATGATCAGAGGGCTGGAACAGCTCTGCTCTGAGGACAGACTGAGAGAGTTGGGGTAGTTCAGCCTGGAGAAGGAAGAGGAAGGGGAAAGGGAAGGGGAAGAGGAAGGGGAAGGGGAAGGGGAAGGGGAAGGGGAAGGGGAAGGGGAAGGGGAAGGGGAAGCCCCAGAGAGACCTTATTCTGGCCTTTCAGTACTTAAAAGGGGACTATAAGAAAGATGGGAACAGATACTTCAGCAGGTCCTGTTGTGACAGGACAAGGGGTAATGGTTTTAAAGTAAAGGAGAGGGGATTCAGGCTAGACATGAGGAAGACATTTTTTACAATGAGGGTGGTGAAACACAGGCCCAGGTTGCCCAGAGAGATGGTAGATGCCGCATCCCTGGAAACATCCAAGGCCAGGCCGGACAGGGCTCTGAGCAACCTGATCTAGTTGAAGATGTCCCTGCTCATTGCAGGGGGTTGGACTAGATGACCCTTGAAGGTCCCTTCCAACCCAAACTATTCTATGATCCTGTGGGCTATGGGGAGTTTATTTAGAGAACATAAACAGCAGATATGGATATTTTACTGGTGTGTATCCATACATCATAATTTGTATTATGCAGGTTTCCTAAATCAAACAGTCCTTGGGAGGGAATGAAGAAGTTATTTTCTCTACCAAATGCATTTTTTTCATTTATTTTGGAAAATGGAAAGTAAATACCTTACTACACATCATTTGTTATAAATACATACAGAAATTGAGTTATTTTCTACATCTTCAAAATACCTTTCATTATCATAAAATCCTGCCACCTCATACCAATTAATCTATTAATTTATAAACAGCCAAAGGGAATGGATTTAGATAATACCTTGATATATAATTAATGAGCTCAGTGTTGCAGATGCCTTTGAGTCAAATAGTTGAATCGAGCTTCTCCAGCCTGACTGAAGAGGTTTTTAGTGAAATGTCATAAAAGCATGTGATGAGTTATTGCCTGTCAACCTTTTATATTGGCTGGTCCCCTGTCTGGACAACACCACATTGCTGGCAGCTGCTGTAAGTCCTACTTCCTTCCAGCTTCTAACATGGTACAGTTTCTGCAGGTGCTGATTTTCAATAGCTGGAAGTGAATTACCTTGCCACAGCTGTGGAGTTTACAAAACCACAAAAAAAATGATCTCTCCTTTCTATTTTTTAAGAAAAGGCTTGGGATTTGTTACATTCATTGAATTTGTTGCCCAGCCTCATGCCTAAAGTTTCTTCCAAACTTTCTTTTCAAAACATCCTAAAGGCCCTGACATTTTCTTGCACTCTTAAAAGGTATGAAACCTCTCAAGTTTTTATTCTCAAAAGAAGAGAGACAGGAAAGTACAAAGAAAAAATCTTTTCTTCCTACCCTTTCCTCCCATTCCCCCAGGTTCTACCCATCTCCCCCATAGTTTGAAAACCAGATCTAGCTGCAGCAGGTTGGAGTAGAGAAGGTGTTTGAGGAGTCTTTGATGTCTCCTGACTCTCATGCCCTTCAACGTACAGTAGAAGTGAGTGTGCACCCTTTGATCTCTTCAGTGCAACCAAGGAAAGGCTGAGCATTTGCAGGTCTAGCTCATGTCTCTGGCCCCAAGGCAGCAAGACAGGGTAGGGATGCTCTGAGTTACCATATTGTTGGGCTTCATGTGGGCAGAGGAGTTTGGGGGCTTCTCTTGTGGTGGTGATTCTCACCATGAGCCAAAATTTCTCTATCCTTCCTATTTCTGTGAACAGGAAGAGAGAACTAACCCAACTGAGACATTTCCAACATCACTGACCAAGACCTTAAGGGAAGTATTTTTTCCACTGAAAAATCCTGACTGCATTTTCTAATATGTAGCATGCCACAGAATAAAGGGTACACTCCTGGATGGTCTAAAAGGGGTAATAAGGTGAAATTTCTGTGTGTAGTGCAAGACATCTCTTGTGGAAATCAAGGCCATGACTGTGGTTTGAAGTTGTACTGAAAAGATCTTTAGCTAGTGCATTAGAAACATTTTCCTAACATCATCAACCCCCTTTTCAGTCCTCTGCTAGTTTCTCTCCTACGGAGCCTGAAATTTAGCTACTACAGAGCAACACAGAGACTGTCCCGCAAAGCTGCAAACTTTTTTTATTTATACTTAGGCTCTATTGTCAGTAGTCATACAGACAAATAGGTACATTTTCTTTTTCCAGGCCAAGGGAACACTGCTGGGTGTGACACAGGCCAGGTGCGGTCTTTTCAGAGAGACACAGATTCAAATTGAATCAAATGGGGTGAGGGAAAATCACATAAGACACTCCACACCACTCAGGACTTGGTCACTTTTCTTGGATAGAGCAAAGAGGACACCAAGGGGAAGAGAAGTATGTACCTTACCCTTGTTGGCTCAGTTTGGCCTGACTAGTGCCATTTAAAGCAATTGTTCTGTATTAGCCCAGGGAAAGTCCATTAAGGTCATCAGGAACTGGTGATTTCATGGTGTTGTGGATCGGATTTACATTCATTAAGCTTCAGTGGTCACCGCTTACCCTGTCCTCTCCAAGCAGTGTTTGCTCTCACCTTTCCCTTACTTGTTACAAACAAAAGTCAGTAGAAAGGCCCCTGTGGTTACCCATCTTTAAGATGATGTTACATTTCTCTCAGTTCTGCTAACAGAATAAAACATCTGGCATTTTTTTGAACTAATATCACTGTGAATAATGTGAATACATTTTGTCAGCATAATAGGAACAAACTCTGACAATAATTTGGCTTTGATTTGGGGGGGGATGATGATTGTGTCAGTAAAAGTAGATATTTTAATTTTCACATATAGTAAGATTTATCCTGAATAGTTAAAATGTACTCCAACATATACAGACACACCTGCACACAAAACTTGGCCTGCTTAATTTAAACCATATTAAAGCATTTTGCCCTTGAGTCTACGAACAGTTCATCCCTGAGGATAATGGTAAGCATTAAATAGTACAGAAAATTAAATGTAAAAATACCTGTACTGGCATTACACAAGAACAGGCATAACACTGTAAACACCTGAGCTAGAAATTAACTCCCCTTGTGGGAGTAGACAAGGGTGCAATTTTCTCTCAGTGCCATATCTGCCTCTTTTTTAGGATCCTACACATTTAATTTACTTGGAGCTGTTTCATTCCAGCAGTGGGTGTCACACAACTTGCCACACAGCTGTTGTCAATTAATAATAACGGGATATTATGATAAAACAAATAGCCTATTAGTTCACATCCTGGTTTATTTTCATGCCTCACTCTTGAGAAAACCAACAGGCATCTGCTCTGTGACTTTAAACTGGTCCCTATTAATTTCCTATGGGGTATGCAAGGACACTGAAATGTATTATGCATGCACACCAACACAAAGGAGCCTCGTTCTTCCTTCGAGCATGTGAAAATACTACTTTGGATCTGATGGTTGTATAAATAGTAGAAATTATGCAGAAAACAGCCCATGTTCCTTTGATAATGGCACCTCATTAATTTTGCTGAAACCTCCCTACATCACAGCAATGAATTCTGGTTTTGGTTTGGGTTTTTTCTTTGTTTGTTTTTCCTTTTCATGAGAAAACTGCACCATAGAAGAGCAAGAAGGGAAACTTTCTGCTGGGCTACAGTGGACAAATTGCCCATCAGATAGAACAGCAGTGAGAGAGAAGAGCAGCTGTGATGGATAGTATATACCAAAATTGTGCTTATTAACAGTTGTAGAGAAATAATTACTTTGACCAAAAAAAAATCCAAGAAGTAGTTCCAGAAGTGGTGGAACTCAGTTTCCAATGGATTTGTGTCTTGTGGGTAGCTGAAGAGCATGGGGGCTGCAGCATGAACTCACCAAATCAGTAGATATGAAAGAACTCTCTGAGGAAAAAGAAAGAATGCAAATTTTGAGAAAAACTGCAATTAGACATGAGTGGGTTTTTATTAGTAGCAGATTCCATATCATCTCATTAGGAAACAGCCATTGATAGAGGAGAGGACTCTTCACTCATTGCTGACCATGTGCATTGTGTAGCTGAAAGTCAGCCATGAAGCGCAAATCACCGGAGGCCTTGAAGACAGCCAGAGCATCGCTTTGGTCTCCACATGAATCTTCTGGCAACTAGTCTGATTTGAGCGGGAATGTGTTTCCTTCAGTAGGGAAATTATTGGAAATGCAGTGTATTTGAGGCCTTCAGCACTCTGTCAAATCTGGTAGAAACTGAACTGCAAGTTTGAAAGCTATTGAGAAGGGATCTGATGGTGAACATATCTGTGCAGCAATAGAGAATGAGCTTAGTTTTTTTTGGAAGCCGGGCTAATAAAGAGATACACTTTCATTATTGTCACCTTTCTGGTTCCCAGGGCTAGCTGATAATAGTGTCAGCAAGTTGATGGCCTCTGCCTAAAAGTCTACATGTATTCCCCTCTAATTCTCTGTCTTTGGAGGTCCAGGCCTTTAATACATGTATTTCTTTTCAGTGAACAAACACTACAGAAGTAGCCTTGTACTCTCTAAAATGAAGTACCATGTAACTTTTCACATGGAAAACTGCTCAGACTCTATGAGTATAAGGTTTGACCAACATCAGGACAAGACACTGTTGGCAGGTACATTGTTAGAGACTGCTGTTCTTGTGTGTTGACAAAGACAATGAAAATGTAGCTTCATATATGTGGCCAGTGTTAATGTTGCAGCCTGGGAGCAGGAGGTCACAGAAGACTCCTTTCTCCTCATGCACGGAGATGGAGCAAGCAGCTACCGCTCCAGTGATGCTGAACTCAAACAGCCTCAGCACTCTCCAAAAACATAATTATTTCAAAACGTAACTATTTCAATCTTTATTCCCACTTTCAAAAGACTATGAAGAGGATTCTTCAAAGACTGAGAAGAGACTCTGAGCTATTTTGTTTCTATTTACAAAATATTAGATAGATAACTAACTGCTAATAAATACTCCAGAAATCCCAAAGATGTGTGAAATTTTGCCCCTTATTGCTCTTTGTGAAGTTCTAAAAAGGGTTTCCTTCTGTTTGCATTTGGAAGGAGGGGAATGATTATTGTAGAGCCTCCTATATAAACCAGCATTGATTAGTAACTAGAGTGTTTCTAATACATTTCATTGTGTTCTCTGTACTACTGGATGTAGTAATAGAAGAGCTAATCAGGTTAACTCACCATCATTGCCCTGCTGCACCTACTGAAGCTTACAGATTTTACTGCCACTTCTCAAGTTTGCAACTTTAGTTAGTTATTGGTGTGTTTCTGATTATTTTTCACAATCCTTTGTTAATTTTACCTCATCTAACCTTGTAAATCCTGGTGAGGAAACTTCCCAAAGAATTCAAAGAATCAGTTATTTCACAAGTTCCCCTCACTCCTAACTATGTCCCAGATTTTACCCTATCCGGCTCTCACAACTGAAATTATTGATGTATGCTTTAGTATTCATGTATGCCATTCTTTTCTCTCTTTTGTGGTCTGCAAGCTGCAGCTACACAATATCACCATTTTCTTTCATTCTAGCTTATTCATTTTTTTCATAAAATGTATGTGTGTGATATGTTTTCCCAAACACTTCTCAACAAATACAACTGTGCTAAAGAATCTTGATATAGGAAATATTTAGTAAAAGTGTAAAAACAGGTATTAAAACATAATCTGAAAAAAAAAAAAATGAAAACAAAATTTGTGTAGATGATGCAATTGGAATGAGTATGTATGTGGCGTTTCTAAAAATGCCAGTGAGAAGGCTGGAGAACACTAGGCAAATCCCTGCTAGAAGTGTAGTGTTTATTATAGCCAACACACCTGCACAGCCAAGTCATCACTTTCAAACTCAGTTAGTCTGACATTTAGAAATACTGAGTATATACAGACAGTTGACTAGAGGGAGGAGTTCTAAGTGACTGTAAAAAATAGTGTTCTCTAAATCAAATCCCCAAGTGGGAAAAACATCAGTCAATGCCTTTCTTACTAGCTGTTTTAAACTATTCTCCTGTTCATTGTATTGGGTTTACATAGCAAGGTTTTGGTACCAGGCAAGCTGCAGAGGTAGCTCTTTTGAAAAGACACCAAAAGCTGCCCCCATGATGGACAGAGCCAGTTCCATATGGCTCCAAAACTGACCCACCACAAGCCAAAGCTGAGACAATCAGTGATGCTGGTGATGACTTTGTGATAACATATTTAAGAAAAGATAAAAAAATTATGTGCAGCAACCTGGAGAGAGGGGTGAGAATATGTGAGAGAAACAGCTATGCAGACACAGAGGTCAGTGCAGAAGGAGGGCAGGAGGTGCTCCAGGTGATGGAGCAGAGATTGCCCTGCAGCCCATGGTGCAGACCATGGTGAGGCCAGCTGTTCCCCTGCAGCCCATGGAGGTCCATAGTGGAGCAGATCTCCACCTGCAGCCCATGGAGGACCCCACACGGAAAGAGGTGGACGTGCCCTAAAGGAAGCTGCAGCCTGTGGAGAGCTTGCACTAGAGAAGGCTCCCGGCATGAGCTCCAGCCTGTGGAGAGGGGCCCATGCAGGAGCAGGTTTTATGACAGGACCTTAGAGCCTATGGTGGTCACAGGTGACCCACACTGGAGCAGTCCATTCCTAAAGGACTGCACCACATGGAAAGGGCTCATGGTGGAGAAGCTGGTGAAGGCCTTTATCCCATGGGAAGGACCCCACACTGAAGCCAAGGAAGAGCATCAGTTCATCACAGGTTGCCTCTGCTGCAAACCTCATTCCCAGTCTCCCTGCACTGTGCAGGAGGCAGAAGAATGAGGAGTAAAGTTGAGTCGAAGAAGAAGGTGGTGGGAGGGGAAAAGGTGGGTTTAGTTTTATTTTATTTCTCACTATCCTAGTCTGTTACTATTACTTGGCAATAAATTAGATTTCTTTCCCCAAGCTGAATCTGGTTTTGCTCATGACATCAACTGGTAAGTGATCACACACATTCACTTACACAACATTTACTCCTTTTCAAAAGTCCTTCTGTGTTTATTTACTCTGTTAGTCTCCCTATCTGATACACCTTATTTTCTATCTTCTCTTGCAGATTCCTATGCAAGTACATAATCACTCATGTTTTAACTGAGCTCTAGTTACTAAAATAGCTTCATTTTTATTCGCAAGTTGTGCTACTTTATAATTTTATTTCATTTTGCTTGACCTTTCAGTGTCCATATTCAGTCTCTACCAGTGCAACACGTTATTCGTTCAATTCCATAGCACTTTTGACAAATGTAACAATAGTCTGTCCTCTAACAAGCTTACACCTGAAATAATAGATGGAAGAAGAAGCCTGAGCTGGGGGTAATCAGGGAATGATACGATTTACACATTATACACTTGAGAATGAATTGACCACAGGATATATATAGATCATCACATACTTGATGGCATGTAACCATGTAATCAGGGTCTGATAAAGGCCTGAAGACATCAAAGCAATGAGACTTTAGAACAATCTTCTTGTTAGAAATGTGGGGACAAAAAAATAAGTCGTCCTTAAGCTGGAGCCTGGTGTGTTTCTGAAAAGGACTGCATGATGTTGTTGCCTGCAGCAGGAAAGTGGATTTTTTTATATTTTTTTTTACTTCTTTCACAATGTTTTTGTATTTCCTTGTTGTGAACAAGGGAGGGAAAGCGTATTGTTAGAGTGTAGGTGTGCAGAAGGTGAATGTGAAAGCTGTATGCATGAAGGACATCAGTCAAAGGAACAGCACCTTATGAATGGATGAAGAAGTGTAAACATAAGATCTACTGAGAAAGCAGTCTTTTACGAAATGGCTTTCACAGAATCACACAGAATCACAGAATGTCAGGGATTGGAAGGGACCTCAAAAGATCATCTAGTCCAATCCCCCTGCCGGAGCAGGAACACCTAGATGAGGCTACACAGGAATGTGTCCAGGCAGGTTTTGAATGTCTCCAGAGAGGGAGACTCCACAACCTCCCTGGGCAGCCTGTTCCAGTGCTCTGGCACCCTCACTGTGAAGGAGTTTCTTTACAAATTTAAGTGGAAACTCTTGTGTTCCAGTTTGAACCCATTACCTCTTGTCTTACCATTGCTTGTCACCAAGAAGAACCTGGCTCCATCCTCATGACACTCACCCTTTATATATTTACAAACATTAATGAGGTCACCCCTCAGTCTCCTCCAAACTAAGGAGACCCAGCTCCCTCAGCCTTTCCTCATATGGGAGATGCTCCACTCCCTTAACCATCTTTGTTGCCCTACGCTGGACTCTCTCTAGCAGTTCCCTGTCCTTCTTGAGCTGAGGGGCCCGGAACTGGACACAATATTCCAGATGTGGTCTCCAGTGGCTTCCAGTGGTTTCCAGTGGCTTTCCCGTCTACTTATCTGATAGCTCCTGACCATGCTCAAGAGGTGAAAGTATTTGGTTTATCATAGAATCATAGAATAGTCTGGGTTGGAAGGGACCTTCAAAGGTCATCTAGTCCAACCCCCTGCAATAAGCAGGGACATCTTCAACTAGATCAGGTTGCTCAGAGCCCCATCCAGCCTGGCCTTGGATGTCTCCAGGGGTGGGGCATCTACCACCTCTCTGGGCAACCTGGGCCAGTGTTTCACCATCCTCATTGTAAAAAACTTCTTCCTCATGTCTGCCCTGAATCTCCCCTCCTTTAGTTTAAAACCATTGCCCCTTGTCCTACTGAAACAGGTCCTGCTAAAAAGCCTGGCCCCATTTTTCCTATAGGCCACTTTTAAGTACTGAAAGGCCACAATAAGATCTTCCTGGACCGTTCTCTTCTCCAGGCTGAACAACCCCAACTCTCTCAGCCTGTCCTCGTAAGAGAGGTGTTCCATCCTCTCTCTCTTATTTCACAAGAGATAGTCATTGTGCATTAGGTAGTTTTGCTGCTCACCAGCTGATTGCAGACTGCTGCCAATGTGCCCTGCAGAGATGTCAGCATGTGGCATCAACACTGCTAACTTGCCAAACTGCATTAAAGTAAACCATAAACTACTTTCCAAAGAAGTAGTTGTTCCAGCTTTGAGTGAGCTAATAAAGACGGGACAGAAAAGAAAGGTGGTCTGCTGGGTGAGGAAGAGAAGGCGAGGCATGGCCAGAAAACAATCTCACAGTTGCCTGTGATCTGTTTTTCAGAAATAGTTGCTACTCCACCTGTGGAATATTGCATAATAAATGGCACAGCTGGTAGAGTGGCCAGACGTTTTAAGAAAAAATTAAAATATTTATTTGATTATGTGGGGATAAAGCATTTGCACAGGCAAAGCACCATTATATACCAAGTTCTCTACAGCCCTCAGAACATTGTTGAAATCTTAAGGTACTGTCTTTTTCCCTTATGTACAGATTGTTTTTTGCCTACACACACACACACACACACACACACACACACACACACTTATCAACCCAAATCAGTCGGCTTTCTGAACTTGCCATTTTTTTCCTGATTTAACATGGCATTTTTCCTACTGGAGAAAACAGTTTTACACCACTCCTGGTAGTTTCCCAAATACTGGTGTCATTCAGGAAGCAATGACAGGGAATGTTTTGTTCACCCTATGTGTTTCTGTCAGCAATCATATCTAGAAACTGAATTCTGTTTAAAATGCAGATTTATCTGCTAATGTACTGTTTGCCTAGAAAAACAGATGTCTGAATAAGAAAGAGTACCTTAGGGGGAAGCTGGGGTGTGATTGCAGCCTTTAATTTTTTTATTGGATTTCAAGCAGGAAGAATTTTTTTATGATGCTACATGACAGGGAAATCCAAGAGTTCCTGCACAGCACCTGCTTGGTGGCTTCAGAGCCCGAGGTCCAGCAGCCACAGTGGCATGCAGTCAGGCTTCTTTCTCCCCGGTTTCTGACATGCCTTGGCTATCTCCACTGAACGTTTCATCTTCTGTCACTCTGCAGATGCCAAGCAACATTGTTTTCTTAGAATTTTTTCAAGCACCTCTAGGCACTGTGGCACATCATTATTTCTACAAAAACCCTCTTCAGCTCCTTCATTCATTGCCTATTTCACCCTTCACCCCAAGCCCCCTTTTGCTGCATGGCTGCTGAAAACTTGACACGGCAAAGGCACCTGCTGTTTCTGCAATTGCTGTCTACCGCCCTACCCATGGAAGCTCATCAGCTAATTCTATTGTCCAGTGGAGAGCAAGGACGGTCTTTGGCCAGCATCCAGCATGGGGGAATCCTGCCCTGTGCAAGCACTCCTGAGCACAACAGTAACACAAACATATTGACAAAATAGCACTTGAAATAGAAATGGGAGTCTGCCACAAATGCTCTTAAGAGCTCCTTTCCCCTCTCTGTTGTTGTGAGAAGTTTGATGTCTCTCCATGTACCACCTTCACCAGATATCTTTTGCAATACATCCAGAGGGTCAGAGGGCCTGTGTTATTTCAAAGCAAAGCAGCTGCCTTTAAGAGTGTTCCTCTCTGAATGTGTATCATGAATGCAGACACAAAAGTAACATCTTCCCCTTGATTTTCTGGAAGAGTTTTGTTATTGCAGTTCACAATGTTTTGACTTGCTCTCTGCTATTTGTTCTTAAGTCTCCTTCTGGGAATAAAGAACGTATTTTCCCCCATAAAAGAGTAGAGTATTTATTCCTCAGCTCTATAGATCTGCTTCACCTTACTCTGTCTCTTTCGGGATAAGCCACCACTAGCAGGGCTGGGGAAACATAGTACATCGAATTTTCTGAAGTTAGGCAGGAGCAAAAAAATCTTGGGTGCAATGGTTCAAGCATGGGGTGTCACATCATTTGTGCCATGGTCTTGCTGAGGGAAAGGAGAAGAATTCAGCAGTCCTCACTGCTGAGGCCTACAGAGACACTTCTCCCTCAAATCTGGGGGTGGCATCCATAACCTGTTCTCCAGAAGATCACCGATGGTTGCAGACCTGGTGAGCTATGGCATATGGCTCTTGATTCTTGAGGAAAAATACCCAAAAGCCCTTGCATAGAGATGTAACACGCTGAAGTCCCTGAAAGGAGGGAGAATGGGGGTAAAATGCAGGATGGTAGATGATTGAATGTGACTGCCATTCTGCCAGCAAGAGGCATGGTCAGTGAAAGATTCTCCAGAACAAGAAGCTACACCACTGCCCTGGCCATCAAACATCACTTTGGTGTAGACCAGATTTTCTGGCAGTCAATTCTGTGGGGAGGTTTTGTCCTGTAAACAGTTTCCTCATTGCCCCATTCTGAAATAAAAGCTGGGAGAAGTTTCAGGTAATAAAGTGATAACTTCAGAGGACTTCCCAGAAACCACTATCATAGGCATCATCAAAGTTCTTCTTGCCCAATCTTTTCTGGAGATCCAGCTTCCCTCCCAGCACTCCAGTGGATTTCATTTCTGTCACCTAAAACAAGCAATGCATTATGCCTTCATGTTCACATACAAACAATGGCCCAGAAGGTGCAGGTACTGTAATAGCTTAGATTTGTTTCCAGCACAGCTGTGTTTCAAAAATAATTGCAGTTTCAAATTAAGCCAAACTTTGTTTTTGTCCTGAGTTGAGACTTCAGACCAACTGAAGTTACGTGTAAGCTGTTCACAAGGTTGCCTTTGAACTTTCCCATAAGAAAAACCTCTGTTTGTATATAGACATGTGTCACTGTATCTACCTTGATATTAACTGAAATGAAACATGTTTTATGCTTTTTGAATTTAAAAACAATGGAACAAAGAAAGGGTTTACTGACAGCTGCTGTTGGGCAAGAAAAGACCAAAACACATGCTAAAACTAAGGTTTTCTAGTGCTCTCCCGGAGTGTTCAAATCTCTTTTCTCCTAGCAAAAAATTGGAATATTAGGAAAACCTGATTCACCTCATTACTCAAGGCAATTAAAGAAGTACTATCAGGTTTTCACACTTGTAAAATTCCTGGCTTTCAGTTACTGAAGCATCTTAAACCACATGTCATTCCCTGTAGTTCTAACAATATCTGTAGTTTCCTTGGGAATACTTCACTTGTAAGAAATTAAAATTCATTATCACTAATGAGATATTCTGATTTCAGATTGTCATTTCCGATTCTAAATATAACAGTAATTACCAGCACATGCGACCCCCCTAAGGGAACAATTTTATCATCATTCCTGGAAGTAACATCAATACTTTTGTTGTTTCTTGTAAATGAAAAGCTTTTACCATAATGAACCTCCAATAGTCAGGTAGAAGCCATCACATAGATACAAAGGAAAGAAATAATTGCATCAGCAATTTAGCAACATTTTCTACTTACAGGAGCAATAAATAAACACAAAAGAGCAGTTGTTTAAGTATTACATACAGTTATAGAATGCAGCTTTTGGGTTTGTTCCCAAACTCATGGGAAAAAAATACCTAAAATACACAGTTGAGTCTCTGAATACTGCAACAAAACCAGGCAGCAAAGAGAAGTTGGTGCTACTCGTAAATCCCAATAAATAAAATGTCCTTTCCTTTTATTTCATCATGACAATATTTCTCTTTGTAAACTATACAGCTATTCACAGAAGGCCTTGTAAAATATTAGCAGATTCCTTGTAAAATAATAGCAGATTCATAACTGTGCTGGATTTCAGGAATAATTTTGTCAAGTGCAAACCTGACTTCTGTGTCCTGCAACATCTCTCCATTTTCAACATACCTTTTGCAGTAGGCAAATATTTAAGTTAGCATCACCATCCCTCTTACCATTCAGTCCTGTCATCCCTGTGTGCTCCACATGGCATTTCCCATGTTTGATATAGGTATCTAAAATGGGAGTCACAGAAGTAAAAAGACATTTATAGGCTCTTCCTTTACCTATCACTCTTTGTTGAGATTATCTAAATGTGGGAATGGCAGGATGTGCAGTTCCAGTTAAAGGGCCTTGGACAGATTATACAGAAGTATGTTTTTCTGAGTGTAAGAGGTGATAGTCCAGGCCAGTGAGAATGATATCTTGGGTCGGAAAACTGCCCCCATATGTATGATGTGTGAATGTCCTTGGGCCTGAGTGTGTGAATGAGTGGGTCGGAATGCCGCCCACAAACTATACATGGGAACGTGACTGAAAACAGTCACAACATGAGTGTGGTGTGTTTAGAATAACATTTTTTGAAAAAACTGTCAAACTTCTTGGTCCAGCCCTGTATCTGCAAACATATAAATTGAAACCTGTTGATGAAAGAGAGCTCAGCTCTGCCTGGCTCTGCTCTCACTGCTAACAAGAACTCTGTGCCTGTGCATCTCTGTCTGCATCTGTATGAATCTTTCGCGTCGCCACATCTAAATAATTGCTATATTCTTATACAACCTTTTTCTACTCTGTAATTCTGTTGAATATCCCTGTGCATGTTTGTATACTATAACACACCTCTGTATAGCCTCATTTATGGTTTATGAGTTAGATATTTAGACTAGCAATATTGAATATATTAAGAACAGTGAATGATTACATAAGGATATAAAGAACATTTCTTCACTACTTACTATTTGTTACTGAGACACTGTATTCTGTACACACAGTTCTGACAATTTTAATTGGAAAGTTTTTCAGAATAAAGCACCATATTGGATATCCGATTAGATCAATACTTAGACAGAGATTAATTATGTCCCTTTTTCCATTCCCATTTCACACTCGTATGAAAGACATGAGGACTTGGTGTATTATTACCCAAATTCTTCTGCTTCTCCTGAGGAAAAGACCGTGAGACAAGACTGATGAAGAAAATAAGGCTGGAAAGATCTTCTTGGATTGTCAGATCTAGTCTTCTGTCATGTCTATCAGCCATGTCATACATATTTTTTCATAAAGAGACAAGCTCATAGCTTTTTTTTTTTTATTTATTTTTACTCCTACTGAAAAACTACTAGTTAGGAGCATTGGCTTCATTTCCACTTTGAAATTCTTTTTGCCTGTGTTTATTTCCAGTCTTATATCAGTATTTAGGTCAGGTAAATGCAGCAAGCTCCTTTCATTACCTTCCAGAAAATGGGTTTTCCTTTCTTCTGATTCTTTTCTCCCTCTTGCCCCCAGTCTTACTCCCCTTCAGAAAGGATGTATCATTTACAGCTGTGTACAGTGTTTTGGGTGGGAAGATACCAGTGGTTCTCAGCGGGTAAGACGTCTCCAGCCTCTACTGGAAGTACTGGGCCTGACCCAGCCTAAGGCTCCTTCTTGGCCTTCCTGCAGTTGCATCTCAACCTGTTCACCCTGCGGCTGCTCAGCATAACAAGGTCTTTTTCCTTGCTCTTTTGTTTTCAGCTGATGAATTCCAGCTTACAGCAGGAGTTTTTGCTACTTAGCAACCTTGTAATTTTCACTTCTGTAATTTCATTATTCCTCTCTTATGTCAAGATTTAAGGTCACCCTGTTGTTCCTGTACTGTTCCTAACTCCCAGCTGTTATTATTAAGAGTTCATCAGCATGTTCCTATTTTTTCTGCAAAGCTCTAAGACATTTCTGAGTCCTATATCCAAACCTCAAGGAATTCAGGTCTTCTCTTTCTTCCTATTGATAGTTCCCCTCCACTGCAAGCCTCTTGCCATCTGCTTACTGGTCATTTTCTTAGCTATCCTATACTACCTGACACACAAAAGTCCAGACCAATGAATCATTTCCAGTGAGGAAAAGTGTTTTACTGAAGTCCAGGTAGATTGGAGCTATTTCACTTCCCTTGTGTCAAAAATTAATTGACTCATGAGACATATGTATTATGTTAGGCAGGAACAATCTGCTGTCAGGAGATCACAAATCTATGTCATGTTTTATCCCGTTCCCCATCTAGTTCCTTGCTTTAAATTATTCTTTCAGACTTCTGGGATGAATATTACCTAACTTCCTTGTTTCACTGCATTCAGCATCTTGAATTCGAATTTGATAATGGGAATCAGCATGTTTTACCTTCAAGCTCAGAATTATAGGGTTCAGGTGAAGATAAGCTAACAATTATTTGTAAGCTATCTTTTGATTATATACTATGTCAATTTGAGCATCTATACTGCTGAAGAAAGTTTTCTTATTTGTTTTAAACCGCATTAGAAAGTTTAAATGAGTGTCATTTTTCTGCGGTTCTAAGTTCATTCATAAACTTCCTGATTTCCAAATCATCTTTCTTTTTTTTGTTATTCTACTTCTTCTATTGCTCATCAGTCTGACAAGTGCCTGTCTCTCTACACAGATTGTAAAGAGACTCTCAGTCGCTCAAACGCAACAAGACTATGTTGGCATTGCAGATGTCTGAAGTGAGGAAAAACAAAAACCAGCTTGGGAGTCTTTCCATATACATTGTAACTAATTGAAGATTTATGGACTTGACACATAATATAAGCCTCTGAGGCCCATGTCATGAAAATCAAATATAGGATGCTAGTGGTCCCATTGAATTTTTTTTTTTTGGGGGGGTAGGTAATTAATGAGGAAGATTGTTACTAATCACATCCAGGAAAATTGTGAGCCACTGTTATTACCATGGTTCTTCATTCTACACCTGACAAGATAGTTTCCTGATTCATATTGCAATTGGTAACATGTTTTTAACTTGAAGAAATACTCAAATACTAATGCACTGAAATGCATTCACACAATCAAGCGCAGAGATAAACACTGAAAAAAATAAGTCAAAGAGGTGTGTGAAATAATTGTGCAGCAGACACTACAGTAAAACATTTGCTTTAGTAAAACTAGTAGGAAAAGTCCTTCTCATTGCTATCCTTACTAGCATCTCTATAATGCTTCGCACATATTTCTGGTGTAGAATTAGAGAATTTGACCTAGACACTAGGTTGAAGAGAACCAAGACAGACAAAGGAAGAAGCTGGAGGTTTTCAAGCAGGATGTTGCCAGGGTTACAGAAATTTGCTTATGCAATGCTCTCCACCACACTTGAACTATCCCAGGTTGTTTCCTGGACCCACACACTGGAATAAGTGCATATGCACAGGTTTTGAGAGTGTCATGTGTAGATGACAGGAAACACAAAGTGCTGTGGTTAACATTGGTTTCAGCTCATTTTGTTCCTTATTCCATACTAAATCAAATATCCTATGTAAAAAAAAAATAAAAATAAAAATAAAAAAATAAAATTAAAAATTAAATAAAATGAGATTACCTTGGTTTGAGGAAATTAATTGGGTTGTCAAGATGTTTTGGTACTGTTCCCAGAATGGCACAATTTGAGCAGTCTCTTAGTATTCCGTAATAGACTTCATGGTAGTGCTGAAGAGTTTCAGAAGAGCAAACCCACATTTTGAGTCTGTATTGATGCGTATTTCACCTTATTAGCATCTAACAAAAACATTTGTTATAAACCAGTATGTTGTAAAACCTCCTCAGAGAAAGCCAAATATTAAGACTTGAAATGTGTAAACCAGGATCTTCCCTGGCCCCTGGCCCTGCCTGGGCAATGCCACGGGTCCCTGTCCTTTGTGGTATCCCTCACCAGCTGGGCATCCTGGTCATCGTTGTGTTCCCAGTCCTGCCTGGCCCTGCCTCCTGCATGAGCCTCAAACCCATATCACATGTCTCTGCTGCTGCCAGCTGGACTCTGGACCTGACTGACTACCACACTTCATCTGGCACTCTTGGTGGATCCTGCCACTGTCACCAACCTGTCCCTACTGAAACCCTGTGGGACAGTGCCGCTTTGGAGAGGGCAGACTAAACTAGAGCTCCAAAGGCAGCAGAGCTGACAACTCGGTGCAAAGAAAGCACAAACCCTGGGGGAACTGTGATGAGAATGAGCCTTCCCCACTCTTTGGTGGTGCTAGACCGTTCTGACTTTCCAGGCTTAGGATCAGTCCAAGCAGGCACAGACTGGCTGAAACCTGCCTACACTTCTGCTACAGCTCTTCTTTTAGACTATCCTCTGTGCAAGAAGTCTGTGGTAGCATATCCAGTAGTTAGCTTTGCATGCCAGTATAGAATTTTCTTCTTCCTAGGAAGGTTCCCTTGCCAGATTACAGCTACGATACCATAGCAGCTATCAATCACACTGTCCAAGGTCCCCTGGGGATCCAAGGCCCCAGGAGAAGGCAGCAGTATGTGAAGCTCGATTTCATCTCGGAAACATCCAGGTCTCTGAATGCTGATTGCGACAGATTCTTACCACACCACAGGGTGTTAATCTCAGCTTCCATGAGGGCTCTGTAAAGCACTCCTTCCTTGCCATCTCAGATCGTGACGCTTTTTCTAGTCTTTGCTTTATTTCTCACGGCTAGTCACTAATTATCCCATTGATTGATGCAGAAGGCTGTGAGGACAGGTTGCTTTTGATATCAAACAACTTCGTTTAAAAAAAATCTTCATTAAGGAGTGTTGGAGATGTGGTTTGTCTGAGGCCCATGTGGGTAGAGCCAAAAGACCTGTTAGACCAATAAGTTGAGACCAGAATGATCTCATGGGCTACATTTTCATTAATAAAATGCACCCCAGAGAAGGGTTAACATTACGTGAGCATGTCTTACTTGGGTTTTTGTGAGAACACTTAGTGCACTTCCCAGCACACCTTGGGCTTTGAAGTATTCTGCTGTCACACAGAGTGGGGGCAGGAACGGGTTCAGCCTGCTAGTGGGCAGTCTGCCATCACGAGAGTATTAGGTGTTACACAAACATAATACCAACAGTCCTCACGCCGTTCAGGCATGTGTGCATAAATAAAATGCAGAGCCTTCAGAACAGAGGCATTACACACTGCCTTGCATCACAGTGCACAGCACAGCCTGGCTGCCTTTTGCGCAACCTGGCCCCAGAGCATCTTAATTCCTGACTCTGCAAGCAACTCCTAGCATTCTGCTGCAGAGAAGAAGGACAGAAGATCTGTGCTCTCCCCTCCTGTCCCTAAAGGCAGCTCTCCTGGCTCCCAGCCTTGCCTTAGAGAGGAGCAGCATTCCCGTGGGGCTTAAAGGAGAGTCTCTGAATCCCTGGAGGAGGAGATGAGGGAAAAGGTTATGCTGGAGTGAAGAGCTGGGGCAAGAAAATATAACTCAGTTGTATAACCTTGAATAGCAATATTCACTGTGGAGACACATCCCAGGCTCATCACCTCTCCTTTGTTCCTGTTCCAGCCGAGCACTCAATGTACCAATTCTCTCCTAATCAGCATCACCCTTTGTGCACCACACAGAAAGTTTTCCATTTTCTAGATACAGCAAAATAACATCTTGATTGAATTTCCTCCCCAGAGAGAGGCAGAGGGAGAAAGACCTTCTTCCATCTCTGCCCCTACACTAAGAGCCCCTTAGTGCAGCATTACCTACAGTACTCAGAAACAAATTTAGCTCACTGCCTCCAGAACTGAAAAACAGGACAATCAAGAATAGAATTTAATCTGTGCTGTTGCTGCTTTAAAACACCCTTGACTGATATCTCTTAAACCCAGCATTAGAATGGAGGCATGTCCAGGCAGTGAAGGACTTGAGATGCAGTGTGACAAGGTTACAAAACGTAGACTCCCCCATCTCATTTGTTCTAAAGTTTATCTCCATAGTCTTCAACTCAGTAAGTAACTGTAAACATGCACCGCAGCTAGTTCAGCTTTCTAAAGTGAGAGCCTAGAACTGTGTGAGCCTCAGCACTAGTAGTACCATGGCTAAAATACCCTAACTGGATAGGGGTAGTATATACCTGCAAGAAAATAAATATATCTTTGCAAGCTGTTCCCACTGGAAGTCTTGGAAATCATGCAACATGGTTATTTAAACATTTGGCTTAGCTGCTGCAAAGAGGTAGCATTCAGATATAAAAAAGACAATATCAGTTTGTGGGAACTTTATCCCGCAGCTTAATGGTCCTTGGGGCAGCATAAGTGAAGCTGTGCACAAAAAAACAAAAACAAAATCAAAACCAAAAAAAGGCGCGGCAAGTAGGCAGTGATCCTGGCAAACAGCGTAGTCATTTATTCTAATTAACTGAATTAAATTACAGGAGTCAGACAAACTGTCTTTCTACAGCCAGCCAACAAAATCAATACCAAGGATTAGTCATAACAAATTTAGTAGTGTTGCCTGTTATGAAGGTGGCTGGAAATTTCCTATTAGATGATCCATTTTTGAACTAATTATTCCTTGCAAAACTTCACGTCTGGACTGAAATTTTCCATATGCAATATCTAATTTTGACTGATCCTTCTGGAAAATTTTAGCAAGAAGAGTCCAATCATTTCTGAGAATTAAAATAATGAATAGGATACTGCTTGACCTTGTTACTTTCCCAGTCTTTTCTGTTCAACTTCTTGACCTTGGCTTTGGAGGAGGAATTAAAAATGCAGTAGAAAGTGGAAACTGGTGTGTAGAACTGGACTTGTGCCTCCCCATAGGGTCTAGCCAAGCTCAGGTGAGCTGCACAGTCCTCAGACACTCCACAGATGTGCTGGAGAGTTTGATAGCTGTGATGGCCACAGGTCCAGCCCCCCAGGTCCTCCACTGCGCCCATCTCACTCCCTGACACAACCCAGAGGACTAGTCAACATAGAGAGTGGTGGGAAGCTCCCCTGAAGAGCTACTCTCAGCTAGTCTAGTTCCACCTGTGATAAGCAAAGAATTTGTACTTAATTCTACCTTTGGTGGCACCCAAGCCACCAGGGATCAGTCCCACTTTGAATAAGAAAGGGATGCAAATCAAAATAACAGGAAAGGACTGGTCAGGTGCGGCAGAGTCAGACCTAGGCTTGGGACAGGACAAAAAGGATGATGTGGCAAGAGGAGCAAAAGGACCACATTGAGACAAGCACCCAGGTGATGGTCCAGTTCCATACTCTGTGGAGGCCCTGGCACTTATCAGCATCCTCTCCAAGGTGGCTTCCATGGGAAGGAAGATCCCTGGATGCAAGCCAGACAGAAACTTTTTGTAGTTCAAGATGTGTGATGTCTGACTCCGTGTGATGAAAAAGCCAGGACAAGGGGAGGAAGTAGGCCTGGAAGGAAGCAGAGGCCATAACCTCTTCAGAAGGGATAGGCAAGGAAGGAGAGGTGGTGGGGTAACCCTGTATGTTAGGGAGTACTTTGATTGTCTAGAGCTTAATGGTGGTGATGATAGGGTAGAGTGTTTATGGGCAAGAATTAAGTGAAAGCCAAACAAGGAAGATATCATGGTAAGAGTCCCTTACAGACCACCCAACCAGGATGAAGAGGCACACAAAACATTCTTTAAGCAGCTGGAAGAAGTCTCATGATGGCTAGCTCTTGCTCTCGTGGGGGACTTCAACCTATCAGATGTCTTCTGGAAACACAACATAGCAGAGAGGAAACAGTCTAGAAGGCTCCTGGAGTGTATGGAAGACAAATTCCTGACACAGCTGGTGAGTGAGCCAACTAGGGAAGGTGCCCTGATGGACCTGGCTTTGGTGAACAGAGGAGGACTTGTAGGGGATCATAGAGTAGTAGAATACCCTGAGTTGGAAGGGACCCACAAGGATCATTGAATCCAACTCCTGTCCCTGCATAGGACAACCCCACAGTTCACACCATGTGTCTGAGGGCATTGTCCAGTCTCTTCTTGAACACTGCCAGGCTTGGGGCCGTGACACCTCCCTGGGGAGCCTGTTCCAGTGCTCCACCACCCTCTGGGGGAAGAACCTTTTCCTAATGCCAAGCCTAAGCCTCCCCTGGCACATCTTCCTGCCATTCCCTCGGGTTCTGTCATTGGTCACTAAAGAGAAGAGTCTGGCCGCTGTCCCTCCTCCTCCACTTGTGAGGAAGCTGTAGACCACAATGAGGTCTCCTCTTAGTCTCCTCCAAGCTCAACAAACCAAGTGACTTTAGCTGCTCCTCATGTGACTTCCTCTTCAAACCCTTTATGAACTTCATAACCCTCTTCTGGATACTCTCTAGCAGCTTAATATCTTTTTTATCCTGTGGCACCGAGAACTGCACACATTGCACCAGGTGAGGCTGCACCAGTGCAGAGGAGAGTGGGACAATCACCTCCTTGTGAAGGTGGAGGCCACCTTGGGCATAGCAATCACAAAATGATAGAGCTTTTAATTCTTGAAGAAGTAAGGAGGGGGATCAGGAGAACTGCTTTGGACTTTGGCCTGTTTAGGAAACTGGTTGACAGAATCCCTTGGGAGGCAGCTCTGAAGGGCACAGGAGTTCAGCAAGGCTGGACATTCTTTGAGAAGGAAATCTTCGAGGTGCAGGAGCAGGCTTGTCCCCATATGCTGAAGGATGAGATGACGGGTAAGAACATCGGCCTGGATGAACAGAGAGGTTTGCCTGGAACTCAGGAAAAAAAGGAGAACTTATAATCTTTGGAATAAGAGGCAGGCAACTCAGGAGGACTACAAGCATGTTGTGAGGTTATGCAGGGAGAAAATCAGAAGGGCCACTTTCAATTATTTATCAGCAGTCCTGGCTAACCAGGGAGAACCCAGTTGACTGGAAGTTGGAAAACGTGATGCCTACCCACAAGAAGGGCCAGAATGAGGATCCATGGAACTACAGGACTGAGAGTCTGACCTCAGTGCTGGGCAAGGTTATGGAACAGATCATCTTGAATGCCATCACATGGTGCTTACAGGACAACCAGGTGATCAGGCCCAGTCAGAATGGGTTTATGAAAGGCAGGTCCTGCTTGACCATCCTGATCTCCTTCTACAACAGGCAACCTGCTTAGTGGATGAGGGAAAGGCTGTGGATGTTGTCTACCTAGAATTTAGTAAAGCCTGTGACGCTGTACCCCACAGCATTCTCCTGGAGAAACTGGCTGCTCATGGCTTGGAAGGGCATACTCTTTGCTGGGTAAAAAACTGGCTGGATGGCCAGGCTCAATGAGTTGTGGTGAACAGAGTCAAATCCAGTCAAATCAAGTTGGCAGCCAGCCACAAGGGCTCAGTATTGGGGCCAGTTCTGTTCAACATCTTTATTAATGATCTGGATGAGGGGATTGAGTGCAGCCTCAGTAAGTTTGCAGACGACACCAAGTTCAGTGGGAGGGTTGATCTGCTGGAGGGTAGGAAGGCCATACAGGACCAGCTGGATCAATGGGCTGAGGTCAGTTGTATGAGGTTCAACAAGACCAAATGCCAGGTCCTGCACTTGAGTCACAACAACCCCAGGCAGTGCTACAGGCTCCGGGAAGAGTGTCTGGAAAGCTGCCTGGAGGAAAAGGATGTGGGGGTATTGATTGACAGCCGTGTGAACATGAGCCAGCAGTATGCCCAGGTAGCCAAAAAGGCCAACAGCATCCTGGCTTGTGTCAGGAATAGTATGGCCAGCAGGACTAGGGAAGTGATTGTTCCACTGTATTCAGTGCTGGTGAGGCCCCACCTCGAATCACTGTGCTCAGTTTTGGGCCCCTCACTACAGGAAATACATTGAGGTGCTGGAGAGAGTTCAGAGAAGGGCAACGAAGCTGGTGAGGGGTCTGGAGCACAAGTCTGATGAGGAGCAGCTGAGGGAACTGGGGCTGTTCAGCCTGGAGAAAAGGAGGCTGAGGGGAGACCTTATCGCTCTCTACAGCTACCTGCAAAGAGGTTGTAGCATGGAGGAGGTTGGTCTCTTCTCTCCTGAGTAGCAAGTGACAGGACAAGAAGAAATGGCCTCAAGTTGCACAGAGGAGGTTTAGATTGGATCTAGGAAAATTTTCTTCACAGAAAGGGTTGTCAAGCATTAGAACAGGCTGCCCAGGGAAGTAGTTGAGTCACCATCCCTGGAGGTGTTTAAAAGATATGTAGATGTGGTGCTTAGAGACATGGCTTACTAGCACTTGGCAGTGCTAGGTTATCAGTTGGACTCAATGATCTTAAAGGTCTTTTCCAAGCTAACTGATTCTATGATTTTATATGGCATGTCACCAGGCAAGAGAGAATACTTCTGCGAGTGAGAGAAAAAAGATTAATATTTCTTATAAAAAAAAAGTTCTAACGATTAAATATTAAAAATATAGTAAGGCAAAATTAACACATTAATCTTTATTAATGTTCCTGCTCTTCTAGCAGGTGTTCTGTCTATTCCTGGTCCACAAGACAAAAGGTAACCAAGCATTATCCAGCCACACAACAGAACCATCAATAACTCTGTCACCAGGATGCTTAAGGGAATTCTCCCCTAACCAGTTTAAGTCCCTATGAGCTTGGGAGTAGCTGTCAAGGAAGACTTTGAAGATCTTTTTCTAATCATCTTTTCAGGCCACTGAAGAAGTAATAAAACTGAACATTTTATTATCTGACTTGCCGTGGGTTTGGGCTTGGGTTTTCTTCATTTCTTATCTGAGAAATTCAACCTCCAAAAACTTTCTACTCACTTCTTTGGGTTAGGGCTTCAGAGACTAATCTAACTGTGGTCAGATGGGCTCTGCAGAAATGACTGTCAAGCCATACATTATCTTTTCCCTGCTGGAGGTGAACACTACTCCATTCAAATCAGGAGAACCGATTGTTTGAGTTCTTAATTGGTCCTGTGCCAGCTGTTGGCTTGATTTAATATTCACTGAAAGACGGTTTAACTTACCCTGGCTTACTTTGCCCTGAGGTGACTGAAGAGACATCAGGTTTCCTCCACCTGGGGGAGCAATCACCTCTGAAATCATCACAAGTATTCCAGCAAGAATCATCTGCCTTCAACCTAAACTTATGTTGTGCACATGCTTAGCACAAAGTTTATGTCCCAGAGCATCTGTTTGCTGCCACAATTTAGCCCATGTAATGCTGAAAAAAAGAAAAAAAAAAAAAAAAAAAAAAGAGAGAGAGAGAGAAAAGTTAGGACAACCCAGATGCTGCTGTATTTTTAGCAGCTGACAAACATTTGGCTTGGAGATGTTGGCAGGGGGTGGCATATAGACACCTATAGATGAGAAAAGTAATCTCCACTCTTTGTTCACATTAGGGTTTCCTTTAGCGTCTATCTGTCACGGGAGAAGGCTCGCCTGTTCCCTGTATCTCTTCTCCCGTGAATCTGAATTCAGAAAATGCATGAAGAAAGACAAAGCCAATTCAAATATGCATTAGGTCATGCTTTGTAAAAAAATGACATAAATTTGCATGGTTTTGACAAAAAAAAAAAAAAAAAGAAAGAAAAAAAAGACCAGAAATGGGGAAAGCATCTGTATGTGGTACGCAAGTGGGCAAATCTCTCTCTGATTTTCATCACAAAACAATTTGGCTTCAGTATTCTTAACACGCAGGTGTTGTTGCACAATACTGAATCAGACATGTGGAGTTGTAACTGATGAGAAGATAAGCCAGCAGTCCAACCAGGCATTACATTTCTATTATTTTGCTTCATCAGACAGAGCCACCAATGTGACAGGTACCTGTCTATACCACTCATGTGGAGACAGGCAGGGTGGTCATGTAAGTATGACACCATCTGCCTTCAGTTTTCCTATCTGCAGTGGTAGGAAAGGAGCTACGAAGCAACTGGAAACACTCTTAGGATTCCAACTCTTTCTTTATCAAATCGGTCGAAAACCTGAAATCTTGCTTTATTCTATGCTAGCTATCAAGTATCCCGATTTTTTTCAGGGCAGCTTTTGAGCTGATTCATATTTTGTGGGAAAACCGTGGTACAAGGACCATTCCCCAACAACCTTTAGAAAGCTTTCGCTGTGGTTCCAGCCACAGCAAAGGACTAATCCTATTTAAGGCAAGTATAAGGAGAAGGAAACCAGAACAGAAACCCACTTTCTTGTCTTCTTCTCAAGTCACAGCATTTAATGGTGTCAGCAATGTAGTGCTCAAGTCTGGCTGGGAACTCCCACATAAGTTGTTCCATGGAGAAGGAAACTCAGGAGGTAAAAGCCTGAGTAGGCGTCACACCTGGGATCCTGTTTCCTTGGCAGGGACATCTGGCTTCAGAGAATGTGTAGGCCTCTCTAAGGAAACTACAGCAAGAAGTTTCAAGTATTAGTAACTCCTCTTCCCCTAATTTGTTAGATAATCACTGCCAATTTTTATTTGGGACATTGTTATAATACTTTAATAATAGAAAATAATCACTGATAGCAATTACCTATTACAGAGATGACAAGAAGAAAAGAAAGAAATGACAAAATTCTAGCTATGGTGCAGCCTGTTACCTTGATACCTTCTGGTGCTCAAATTCTCCTCAGCCTTCATTTCTTTTTATTTTAGCTGTTGCAACTTATCTCTGTGTGGCCTTCTATGGTTCCTGCTCCCTTGCAACCAAAAGGCATATATTAAAACTCAGAACTGTGGCTTTTTTTCCCCATGAACAATTGCCAAAAAAAGGGAAATACAACAAACAGCCCATTTTTTTCATGTTAGTACATAACCTTACCCTCTGGCCTCTTGTACTTCTAGCCCCAAACTTCCATTCCTATAAGGATCAAATAGACAATATTCTTGCTTACATACAATGTGTCTTCCTGGTTTCATTCCAACATGTATTTATTGTCATCCTTGTGGAAATGAAACATGCAGCTGTTCATAACAACAAGAACATGTCATTTTAGCAGAGAAATAGCTCAGGGGGCTGAAATTTCTTTCTTCCCTCTGGTCCTAGCCTTCTCCTTGCATCCTTGGGATGAGAACACAGACAATTTGACCATTTGAAGGACACTACAACCCTCTCTTTTTGAACCTCAGATTGTTAAACTGCTTCCCATTTGGTGCCTTAAGAAGTCCTTCCTTGCAGCTGTCTTGATGCTGACTCTCTCTGTAGGACAGGTCTGCTGGCAACAAGACAAGCCTGTGCTCTTCACCACCCCCTGGAAGCCAGCAAACCAGTGCGAGTATTTGGATATTTAGGCAGCACATGCTCTCTAATGCTGAACCCTGTGAACGATTAGGAAGTTAAGATGCCAAAGCTCTCATAGCCTCACACCTATGGCATCATGAACTGTGTCACTTTGATAGGCTACTTTAGTGCTTTTGTGTCTCTCACAGCCAAAGCCAGCCTTGATCTAAAGACTCAGCAACTGCTTTGGTGACATCCGTGCCTAGATTTTCACAGCATGCGAAACTCTTTGAAATATCTGGTTCCATTTACATCGAAGTGGAGATTTGGCCTCCTAATGGGTGTATCACAGTGAGACTAGAGAAAGTCTAATGAAGTCCATGCTGGGATATTTCATTATCTTGCAGGCAATAAGGCCATCAAAACAAAGCCATTCATTATCTTTCCTATTAGGGAAGAAAACAAGTGATCTATATCATTTAGATTATCTCATTGTCCTCCCTAGTCAAAAATGATAGCAGCATAACGAACACTAAAGAAAGCTATATGTATATTATTCACTTATTTGTTTCCACAGTAAGAAAGCAATGCCTTCGAAGTAAGAATAAGCTTGAGGGCTCAGCTGCACAAAAATTGTCTATTTTACAGCTCATTGCATTGTTAAGTAATATTACAGTGTAATTTGGGCCTTGGCATATAGTTGTACATAGGGTAGACTGGCACTGGCAGATTTTTTATAATGTCCCGTTCTCCCAAATAAGTTACACATAACCACATTCAATATTTGGATTTTTAAATCTGCACTAAATGGAAATTACTATGAGCATACATGACAGCAGACAGCTTCTGGACTCCAATTCTGAAAACATAATTGTGATATATTAAACACTTCAGAATTGCTTGTCTCTGTTGTCTATCTTGTTAAAACAAATTATAAGGTCTTTATGGTAAGAGCTCTGTCACATCAAGATGCCATAAGGCTATGATGGTAATAAGAGATTTAGGATGTTAAAAAATACAATAATAATAATTTTTTTTCCTGTTTCGTAAGAAAAAGATACTTCTGTAGCTGCAGCACTTTTTCCTCATCTCTTCCTCAATCTGTCACAGTGAGCTTCTCACAACTTTCATGAAATTCTCAGTCAAGTGCAACAAAGAAACAGGGGTGTTGGAAATGTTAAGTTCCTCCAAGCTTTGTGGAAACAGGATAGAAATAACTAGGTAAAAGGCAGTTATTACTGTCAAAAGCACCAGGGAGCTGGGCCAGTGCATCAGCTCGGTGCAGGCTGGGCTGACCTGCGCTGCTGCCAAGGCAAGTCATAGCCAGAGATGATCTGGCCTGGAGTCACAGGCAACTGCTCTGGGGCTTAACCCCTCACTTCTGGTGGTAACGAGAATGCTCTGGCGTGGGCTCACACACGGCACACCCTGCTCCAAAATATAATACATATCTCCCACAGCTGTCTAGAACACTTGTTCTTACTGAAAGAAAAATTATATGTATGTAACTTTTAATCTTGCTTCATTCTTCCATATAAACATCTGATTAGATAACACTGTATTGTGCTAGTAAGCCACACTAGCTTATAGGGACTTGCTTTTTCAGGTGACCCTCTAAAACGGCCTAGTTGTGTCCAAGGGGGTGCCTGTAGCCAGCCATCAGATCCTGACACGCAAAATGTGTTGGGTCTCAGACAGATAGCTCTCAGCTTTCTAAGCTTAAAATGGAGGATACAGGGGGATCTTTAGCATGGCAGAATCCCCAGAGGTTTTATATGGAAGACACTCAGCATAGGCACTGTATCTGATGATGATTACACCAGAAGTAGATCAAGGCAACTTCAGAGTAGGTTTATCCAGTATTTGGATTCAACAAGGCTAGGATTTTACATCTAGGAAACACTTTTTCACAGTTTCCATGGCATTTTTATTTCAATTAAGCCAGAATGAGATTCTAGTCTCCTTGGCTGGAGGAAGTAATCTGAAGCCAAAATACACGGCTTAGAGGCAGCAACTGAAATCAGAGGGAAATTCTGACAAATGTGTCATTGTGATATTGCCCATCTCTAGATGACCAAAGAAAACAGCACCTAAAAGATAAGCAGCATTTATTTTAGTTTCAGACTGGAATCTCCTACAAATAAATGGAAAAGAAAACAAATAACCAAAACCACTGGTAGTAAAGCTAGTCAGACTGTGTGATAGCAAGAATGTCCCAGGTTCCCCCTAATAAGGAATTCCCCCACAAATAATATTACTAGCATGAATAGTTTGTAAAACGATCACTTGTAATAAGATTTTTATTTTTAATTTAGTAGAATAAAGTAAAACTAGGAAGAAAATAGTGACATTTCATTTCATGAGAGAAGGAGAAAGTCTGGATTATGTTCTGGAATTGGATTCTTAATAAACAAACCCATTATTGAATAGCTATTTATTCAGGCAACTAAAATGGTTATCCTGTGGTAGCGCTTCAGTTCTGTATTATTAAATAGATAGAATAAACAGATAGAAGGTCATTCTCCAAAGCTGAACTTTCATTTTCAGATCCACCATAATGCACAAATCTTTAATTGTAGGTCAGCAGTAGAAGATCCTTTGTGGTAATTTAACTTTAAAGCAATTAAGTTCTTAATGCCAATATATTTTCCCTACCATTTTCAGCTTAGCTGAAAGGAGAGGGCCAAATGTTACCTTTGGGCACATTGATGTAAGTTACACAGACAGATGAATGAACTTCATTTGGTATTTGAAGTTATAAATTCTGATTTGAATCCAGAATAGCTATATCTGGCTCTGAAGCTGTTATCTAAAATATATCTAAGCTTAGGTCATTAAGTATGAAAATATAACCCTTCACCAACTATTTTTTCATCTCACCAAATGTGTACCTAGTACTTTTCATCCACAATGCTTTCCTAAGTACATTCATCTAGGTAAACTGAGGCACACACTAACAAACTCATTCACCTAAGGTCATGTTGTGAGGAATAAAATCCCACCTCTCAGTCCTCACTTGTGCACTGTAGTAAGAAGGCACCTTCTCCAGATCGTAAACTAGGTATGATATATATGATCATATATCTATCTGACAAACTACAATACAGGTCAGAGATACTAAAGCTACATTTTAAAAAGATATCTCAGAAACTGCATAGTAATGGCGATAAGGAGCAGGACATAGAGTGATATTGGGAATGAATTACCAGCTTCACAGATACTTTGGTCAAAAAAGCAACATTGTCTTCACGGTAGACTGCGGGTTTAAAGTAATAAAACTAAGAAGAGATGGGATCTGTCTGAGAAACACAGAATAAAGCATACTAGACATCCAGTTGCTGATTCATCAAAGAGGACTTCAAACTCTTTTTAGAGGGAATTACAGATAAAAGGCCCTGGGTAAGAGAAATTAGAAACAGCATATAAATAAGTAAGCCCCCAGACTGAGCTGGTCAAAAATCTTCAATGAGGAGTGAGAGAGCAGAAAAAAAACAGCAAGAATATTTTACCAGAAAGCAATGTTTATTTGTCCAAGCAGAAAGGCTTCTCCCTTTAAAATTCTCCTCAGTACTCTCACACAGTGATGCTGAGAGCTGAGATATGTGAAGTGCATGACATGAGATAAAAGAAGAAGAAGATGGCGTAATAGGCTACATTACAATGTAATCTTTTGGGAAGTAAAGACCCTCTGAGTCAAATATTTGAAAACTCTATGGGGAAGAACAGAAAGGAAAATAATGTTTTCTCTAATACTGGGATATTTTAATGTTCACAAAAGGTAGCGCAGGAGACTATATAGGGTGTCCTTCTTTGTTGGGTTGTGAGTCAAAAGACAAAGAAGAGCACAGCAAGTCTCAGGATGAACAAAGCTCCCGTAGTGTTGGACTTCACGTCACTGGTGCAGTTCTTAAAACCCAACCCAGGCAACAGCAAAAAAACTCAGTTTTATTACCAGACAAAAATCCCAGGACTACTTTAACACACTTCTCAATTTAACAAGCAATCGTGTCTTTGTTCCCAGGGAACTCGGAGCTGCATTACCCCAAGGAAAAAGTAGATCATTACATGTATAATGTCATCCCTAATTCACTCATCTATGCCAGCAGCAAACCTCCCAATTCATGCCTCTCAGGAGCTCTGATTCTCCCCTACTCACAATACTGTGGTGCTTTCTAACTTCACAGAGTGAGGACATCTTTATGCCTTCAGTTTAGAGAGAAACATCTGTCAGTCAAACACCTTTCTTAAAGCTTATGGGAACCTGAAAGGAAATGCTGCCAAGAGCGGTATCCTTGTAAGCCTGTATACACAAGTCTGGCAATAATAATGACGTTACCAGTAAGAGTACACAGAAACAACTCTAAACTAGAAATCTGCTTTATGCTCCACCATAAACTAGCACTGACCAATCTTTGTGAAATATGTCACGTTATGCTTCCAAGACTGAACACAGGGAAAGTCAATTAGACAGCCACAAGCCTTAGAAGTTAATGTTTTGACTGTTCAAAATTTTGGATGCCTATTCAATTTCTCAAACCTCGAGACAACCAAGGCATGTTATTAGGCAGGTATGTTAACAGGAGTTCAAGCTTTTCCAGGTAGTGCTGGCATTGGAACTATGCTGAGAACAGTTTTCTTTTATGTTTACAAGCTTCCTTCCATCCCTTTTGGAATAAACTAAATTAAAATCCTGGGTAGGACAGATGAATGAGTAGCATGTCCAACAGAGGAGAAGACAATGAGCGTTCCCTAGTCTGAGGTTGGCACAAGCAGAAGCAGAACTTGGCACTCTTACGAACTAGCAAGGATAATAACAAAGCAGAAATGCAGCAAGTTCCAGCCATTAAAGAGACAAAAGGAGGTGCTGTCACTTCTTCCTGCTGAATCTGCACCACCCCAGAGAGTAGGGTTCAAGAGTTATTTGGCAAAAAGAAGAAAGCAAGAGGGGCTCTTTAACCTGTGATTTAGCAAATGGGGGTCCTGTGCACTGGCTCCTGTGCCAACTACCGTTTCTGTCTTTTGTTCAGTAACTACTTAAAATACATACACAGTCTAAAGACCTGTGCTCAGGTGCTCCCCCTGCCTCCCTCCCTCCTTCCCTCCCAAGAAACCTCCTGTTGCTTCACCTACAGAATCACGTACTTGCTGTTTCTCCAACACAGGGCTCATGCATTTTTTTGCAGGCTGCCCTAGCGTTGTTAGGACAGCAACGAACATGGGCACTGAGAACTGGTTCAAACCTTGTTGAGTGGGCAACCCCCAAAGAAGAGGGGGCCTGACTGCCTTGGAAACTCAGAAGGAAAATGGCCACATCTCCTACTTGCCAGGGGAGCGCTCTAGGAAGGGGGTAATTATTTGGCAGGGGAAGAAGGCACACTACATGATAACACACAACAGCAGACGCTGATGCCACGTCTTCCATGGAGTTGGGTGCAGCGAGGGCATTCAGAGAACACTTACCTGAGTACCCACACTGGGGAGACACTGGTAGAGGATCATGGCTAGGCTTAGGCAAGAAGGAGTTGCTAAATTCAAGGCCTTGACTAACACGGAGATGGTTTGAGGCCCACAGGAAGAATGAATGTTGCATTCTGGTGAAGCTTAGGCTACCCAGGGTTGAGTCTGCTGACCTAATCCTCCAAAACAAGGGAACCAGTTAAATGTAGTTGATTAGAAATGATGAGCCAATTGTAGTGACTAATCCCCATTTCAGCACCCACACATCAGGTGGAGGATCATCTGATCAAATACAGATATCTGAGCCATTTGGGCCAGGCTCTTCCTTAAGGTTCATGACAAGAATAAAGCAATATCCACAGGTGATTCATCTGATCTGCTATGGATGACTGAAAAGCACCAGGTTTTTTTTCTGTGGATTATAAAAGGTTCTGCAGTGAGTAGCTCACATGTAGGCATCGACATTTAGGTAAACCAATACTGTACAGGTGCTTAGATGAGCATGGTTGACGTATTTTAAAACAAAGACTGTGGTGCTGCATGTTGCATTATGTCCCACCTCTCAAGTAGGACACTTACCTAGCTCAAAGAAGTCCAGATCAGGCCATTCAGGGTGACTCAAGCACTGTGCTACCTGGTTTCTGGTCTCACACGGGAATACAGCCCCAGCAACTCAGAGCAGGAGGTTTGTGTGGAAGTTTGAGGAAGTTTAAAAAATAAGAAAAAAAATATGGCTGAGAGGAAGGTGAACACAAGACTCATATAGAACAGGAGTCCTTTCCAGTGTCGCAGGCACGCTTGATGGTTTGAGAGCCTTCCACTGCCACACGCTCATTAGATGAGCATTGGAGGCACCCACGGCAGTGTGCCTCCCCAGGTGTGTTCAGAACTGAATCACGCCAACGTTTGGAGTGGATCCTCAGTTTTATTTCTTCTGAGAGGAACTGAGGTGCTGTGCACAACAGCTGCGATGGGAAAACAATCACAGGTAATAAATGGAGAGGGTTTGCTTCAAAACTGCATTATTTCTCCAAATTTCTAATTTAGATTTAGACAATGAGGAACTTGTTACAAAGGCAGCAAAAGTGATATTCAAACTAAAAGACACCTGAGGTCGTAGCTTTATTTTTCAGACTGACTCTATGAAATCAGGGATTTATTGAAGCTGTTATTGCGTGACATTATGTTATGCAGAAGCTCAGAGCAGACTACCCTAACTATTCCTTTAAATATATGGAGTTTTGGATTATGCTTTAATCCAAGGCTTGAGTCAGTTCTTAGGTTATCCAAAGTATGCCGCTGTTAACTTGACAGCTTCCAACTGTTGAGTTTCTTAAATTATTAATAGAGAGCCCATAGAGGTTGAAGAGATAGACTTGCCTTTCCAGGAGCACTCCTGAAACACAGAATGTTGCCTATACTTCAGGCAAAGCTGGTTTTCTAGGCTCTGCTCCAAATCTGTGACAGCATGTTACCAGGAGTCCAATAAGACAACCAATTTCCTCAACTGAACTAAGATGTCACGAGTAGAGAAAATATTTCATATACAAACAAAGCATCAAAGTGTAAAGATTAAAGTACACAGTTTTTACAAGATGAAAGACAGTTCAGCAGACATTTTTCTAGGAGCAGGTCAGCTAGGTCAGACCAGGATTAAGACCCTGCAATCCTGGAGGAATTTTAAAGAGTAATGAACCAAACAGTACTGAAGGTGACTCACTTGTATACAAATAACAAACAACAGAACTGGTCCACTTCTGGAATTGCTACTCAGAATGAACTTCCAAGTGAGGCAACACAGACATTTCCTTTGGATATTTAATAGGTGCTTATGTAAATATTCTAAGGCATTTTAGGGGAAATACCCAAATATGAACCTCCTACATAGTAGAAAATACATAGATTCTTTTCATATCGTTATTTTAGGTGAGTCCTTAATTAATTTCACTCTGATGGCATACATGGTTAACAACTCAAATACAGCTGAATACCTGAAAAATCTAGATGGTGCTGAGAACATGATCTGAGACACTAAGTTCATCGCCATTAAAATATAAAGGCTGCTAATTTGGCAAATGAGTCAAATCTTTGAACAAAGCACTGACCATGTCAACAGTGAGGACAGGAAGAACTGGTAAGAAGAGGAGTTGGGAAGTTACCACAAAGCTAACAGCTACCAATTCCCTGTGCTAGCACAGAAAAATTAAGCTCTGTGGGATAAAATGCTGAGGCACAGAAATATGTCACAACTCTCACGCAGATGCCCAAGTGAGGGAGCCTCCTCCTGCTTGTGCACAAGGATGAGGTATTACTCCCAGGTACAGAAAGGATTATAGTCTGTTTGCCTCTCTGTCAAGCTGCAGTGAGTGAGTTTCCCCAGGATGCTGGAGGAGGCCACAAGCTCTCCTGAGGGTGATGTTATTCTGGTTCCCTCCTTGATCCACCTGGCTCCCTTTCTCAGCAGATTTTAGACACCTCACATATGCAAACAGCAAAGCTGAGGGAAATTAGCTTCACACAGTCCCATGTAGGTTTCCACAGTCCCTGTTCACCTCTGTGCTGGTCTGGCTTCCCTGCCAGCTGCAGCCAAGCTGACTCAGCTGTCCTGTATGCTGTAATTACACTCCCTACTGTCACCAAGACACGCACAGAGTTCAGGGAGAACCTTTCATTTGCATTGCTATGGTAACTGTACCATTGCTCCCACAAGGAGGTTAGCTCAGGTTGGTAAGTCATTTGTTGCTCTTATACTTGATCCTCCCTTAACCTCCTTCACACCCTTTTGGGCAGTGGTCATTGGCCCTTGTGGTCATTGCCAATCTGCCTTTTCTTTCCTGGAAACTTCCTTTATTTTAGGGCTGCAATCCCCGCTTACATAGGTTCTTGCAGAGAACTCAGCCTCTACTTCCAAGCTGTTGCTCAAAACCTCCAGTGTCTTCCTGGCAAGCTAGAGCTTAGATGCCTGCAGAGAAATTTAGGAGAATGACACCCAGTTCCCACAAATCCCACGTGGCTGGAAGCTTTTGGTATCACGCTGTAATCAACAAAGTCACACTTTGTGTGATATGAATATGGCACCACTTCAGCGGCTTCGGAAAAACAGCGAGCTAGTGCAGGATCCAGGCCACCCTTCCACAAATGAGGAATAGTCTGGTTGGCCAAGTGGATCCTCCTCAGTGTCTCAGAAAAATTTAGATATATGCTTCTCCATCATATACAACCTATGCAGGTATTACTTGAGGATATGAAGGTTGTCTCTCCAAGCTGCCACATAAACTAGGGAAGAAACCTCAGCTTCAAGGTAGTATATGTTAAAGTATGTTGAGAAGGTGCTAAAGGATTTAATGTGTAAAGGTTACAGTAAAACAGGAACCGATGCTGCTGAGACGCAGTAAGATACAGCTCTGTCCACCATATCAGTCAAGTGCAATACCCACCCCAGAGTTACATTCAAACTTGGATGCTGCTCCCCTTGTTCACAAACAAGCACAGCCTCTTGTCCAATGCAACCAAGCTACCAAACTTTCTGTGAGGAAAAACCTGAGCTTAGCTGGTGTATCAGCACAGGACCACTTTCTGGACGAGGAAGATATGGATTTGAAGTGTCGTGCTCCAACAGATCGTCCCAACACTCAACGGTTCTTAAGTCTGATCTTCCCAGACAGAGCTGTTTAGCTACCAGGCTAGTAAACTACAAAGGCTCACAGAACATGCCCAGGAACAACAGGTACATGATCATCCACTCTGGCAAAACACAGCACAGCTTTGTCCCAGGGTATCTAGTGCTCTCCCCTGGGTACCTTTCTGAGAGTCAGCATGTACTAGGGACCTTACCCAGCAGGCAGACTGAATGCAGCCCTCTTCTTTGGAGGCGAGTTTCACAGAATCGTGGAACAGTTGAGGTTGGCAGAGACCTCTACAGATTGTCCAGTCCAACCCCTGACTCAGAGCAAGGTCAGCTGCACCAAGTTCAGGGCTGTGTTCAGGTGGGTTTGGAGCATCTCCAGTGATGGAGACTATCAGATCTCTGGACAACCTGTCCTAGTGTTCACCTACCTGCATCATAAAGAAGTTCTCTCCTATCATTAGGTAGAATTTTTCATGTTTCAGTTCCTGCCCATTGCCTCTTCTGCCACTGGGTACCACTGAAAAGAGTCTGGTTCAGCCTTCTTCATTTCCATTGCATCAGGACATTGACAGGATCCCCCTTCAGTCACCTCTTCTCCAGACTAAACAATGCCAGCTATCTCAGGCTCCATCATATGATGGATACTCCAGGGTCCTTCACTGGACTCACTCCCAAATGTGGATGCAAGTTTAGCTGTATGGAAGCAATTTCAGCCACTGCTGTTGGACTGAAAAGAGACCACTGTCCCTGCCCTAATTTACTACTACAGATACAGCCCTTGAGCCTAAGAAACAGTCAACTGTTTCCACCCAACACAGCAGGGAAAATACAGATTTCAGATCTTACTGTGCTCTAAGCATATACTAAAGAGTTTTAACCTGTGGTACTGACCTAAACAGTTTAGTACATTAGGTTACCTGTTAAACAGTTCACACTTCCCAAGGAGCAATAACAGATCCAAGTCTATCAAGACGTGATAACACAATGTACAGACGAATGCCCTCAGAATAAACATATTGTTCTTTCTACATAATTTTTATTACATGCCCCATTTTGGAATGAAAACACCAAAGCAAACTGCTTTAATTCATCATTATCCCTTACAGGGATCAAAATCCCATTATTCACATGCAAATGAAAAGCATAAAAGCAATCTCGCTTTGTTAAAATTTGGTGTGTATTTCTGTATTAGCAGGCTGTCTTTCTTGTCCTGCCACAGCACTAAAATACTGCTATCTGCTAGACTGCTGTTTAGGTGGAAACATAAAAATGTAAATGAATTCATTTCCACTGAAGGTCCTTACTGTAACAGGATGAAGGTCTGAAATAATGCAAAAGCACACTTCACAAACATTCTGCTTCAGAAGGGTAAGAGTCAACCTTCAAATGTTGTCCTCTGTCCATGCTTAAGAATTATTTCTTCAGACTTTGGACTGTGTGTGCCAGGTTTAGCTTTTTTGTATCATCCTCTCTTTAGTGAGAGAAGCCTAGCTATAGGTTGCTTGTGACAATCATGCTTCGTTTCACAGACTGGTTGAGGTTGGAAGGGACCTCTGTAGCTCATCTGATCCACTCCCTCTGCTCAAGCAGGGCCACCTAGAGCTAGCTCTCCGCCACCACGTCCAGACAGCTTTTGAATAACTCCAAGGATAGAGACTCCACAACCTTCCTGAGCAACCTGTGCAAGGGCTCAGTCACTGTCACAGTGCAAAAGCGTTTCCTGATGTTCAGAGGGAATCTCCTATGTTTCCGTTCATGCCCATTGCCTTTGGTCCTGTTACTGGGCACCACTGGAAAGAGCCTGGGCCTGTCCTTTTTGCACCCTCCCTTCAGGTATTTATACACATGGATAAGACCTCCCCTCTCCTCCCTTCCCCCTGAGCCTTCTCTTCTCTAGGCTGAACAGCCTGAGCTCTGGCAGGCAGGTGTTCAGCCATCCCTAGGAAATCAGGGTTTCACCAACGTGCAACAGTGATGTCGGAAGACAAATGCCATGACTCCGAACATCCCTCCCCCCCGCCTCCTTCTCCCCTCAGCTTATTATTGCTGAGCATGACATCATATGGTATGGAATATCCCTTAGGTCAGTTCGGGTCAGTTGTCCTGTCTTTGTCCTCTCCCAGTTTCTTGTGCACGCCCAGCTGACGGGGTGGTGTGAGAAGCAGAAAAGGCCTTGATGCTGTGTAAGAACTAAAACATCCCTGTGTTATCAACACTGTTTGCATTATAAATCCAAAACATAGCCCCATACTGGCTGATATGAAGAAAATTAACTCTATCCCAGCTAAAACCAGTACACTCTCAGCCTCTCCTCACAGGAGAGATGCTGCAGTCCTTTACTTACCTTAGTGGCCCTTCACTGGACTCCCTCTAGTGTTTGTCTTGTACTGGGCAGCCCAAAACCAGACCCAGTACTCCAGGTGTGGCCTCACCAGGACTGAATACAGATGGCAAGGACCCCCTCCCTCAACCTGCCGGCAACACTCCTAATGCAGCGCAGGATTTGGCTGGAAAAGGCTCATTTGCCTTCTTGGATTTCGGAAATGGCGCATTGCTGCTTCTGTCAGCTCAAGTAGCTGATGGATCCCTCATGACAGTGATGTGCTTATCTCTAGGACACCACTTTGTATAGCACAGTTGGCAGGAAGAGGATTGGTAAGGGTGCTGGGAGATGAAGGTGCTGTTTCTGGCTTTGCTCCAGGCTGTATGTTTTTTTTTTCCCCTCAGTTTTTTTTGGATAAATCACAGCATCTCACAGACAATACAACTGCAATGGGACTAAATGAGAAAGTTCCCTCCTTAACACCACAGTTTACAATTGGTACCATGATTTTTAACAGAGTAGCTAAATGCTTCTGAATAACACAATTTAATATATTTGAAAATACATTTGCACACAGCATACAACCTTAACAAATGCTTCGCTTTCACAAACCAGTGGCCAGTGCCTCTCATTGGGGAAGACATACAGTGACACCAATTCTGCCAATACCTGCTGTTTCTCAGGCACACATTTGCAAACCGCTCCAGAAAAGCACTGCCTCAGGAACACACTTCGTATTTCATTACTATTAAAGCTTCATTTAGTGAAGAGATAAATCGACTGTGTAACCTGAGATTTTCTAAAGCAATGCAAAGCTCTCAAACTCACTGTTTTACAAAGCTGTAATAAGGGACATGGTGCTTTTTATTTTCATACAGATGTCTACCTTTTGATGAATTTAAAAAGTCTCTTTACTCCAAACCAAAATGAAACATGAAACTCAAAATTCGGAAGTTTTCTTTATAGGAAAGGGTGTCCCTGGCATTTGGAGCCCATCAGTCACACAGCTGAGGTCCCACTTCTATGACAGGTCTAATGATGCCACGCTGCTAATGGGATCAAGCCTTAAACATGGTGCAGCACCTCTTACCTTCCCCTTCTGTCTCAGCAATTCCAGCTGCAGTCCTGGCTTTGCAGGGCTGTCCACAATTGTCATGCAGTGATTTGTCACTTGTGATTTCTAAATTAAAAATAAGCTGTTCTATCCCATTGGGGAATGAGCGCCATGACCATGGAGTGGTCACTGGACGAGGGAAAACAAGGGTGAACCTTAGTTCACATCTATACTCCACGTTTGTGACTGGTTCTTCCAAAACTTTCATACAAGTGTTCAAATTACATTTTAACAAATTAGTGTATTTACTTTCTCTCTTACAAAATACAAATACAAAACTGCCTTCTAATATCACTTCTGTAATTTTGTAGGTCAGAATTATGTTTGGTATTATCAGCCTTTCAGGAGAAATAGCGTAAATAAACTTGAACTATTGTAAAGTTAAATCACTTACAAGAACAAAGTGAAAAGATGTGTAACCAACATCAATAGTTATAATGACAAAGAGCTGAAATACAGCAACAATTTCTCCTTTGTACATATTGAACAGCAAAAGAGTTAAAAAAATACATATATATATATACAACAAGCTTAAAAGGGAAACAAACTTGAAACAGTTCTCCACCACTCGTGGATAAGACAACTTTCCCTTTAAATTTTTTTTAGTGCATTCCCTCTCATTCAAAAGAACCAATGCATTTTATCTTCTAAGGTGAACTGAAAACAATCAAATCTTTCTTCAAATCAAGAACAGTCATGAACTAGTGAATTAGTACATATTCACCTGAGATCATTCTGAAACACAGGATAGGATCAATAATGATTAACAGCTAAGGTGCGCAACCATTTTGACACTTTTAAAGAGAAACAGCATTTATACAGAACAGTTTTTGCTACAGGACAGTACAACTGCCATCTGTAAAGAGAATTTTTGAAAACAGTATAGGAGGAGGAGACTATGAGGACCATAAGGAGCTTACTCTTCTGTATTCAGTAGCATCCTGTTCCCAACTCTCTGGAAGAAAAAAAAAGGAGGGGAGAGGAAATGGAAAGGGAATAAGCAGAAAAAAAATTAATTATTAAAAGTATTTCTTGTATTTCTTCCCTAACTCCGTTTATTTCATGCTTATGTCAGCTTATATCAAATCCATTGACTGACTTTCAAAGAAGTCCTATGGTAAATACTACAAGTAGATTCATTTCACCTAGGTCAAACAGCATAAAGCAAAACCACAAAGCTAAATATAGTCTACAAGTGTACCCAACCGTGATTAATGGGTAGAATTTACTCTAAGATAAAGATAAAAATGCTTCTATCCTTCTTTTATATCTGGAATTAGTTACTTAATCTTTTCTAGAGTAATTCTGTTGAACACAATTAGCATCCACTAGTGACATGTTCAAACAAAATAAGCTTCACTACTGATAACAACTTAAAAGCATCACAAAAGTACATTAATCCAAGAATAAAAAGTCACAACTGGAATGGTAAACAGAGAATTACCATTCATAAGTAACACTGAGGAAAGCAAGATCAAAGCTAATGGGGCTGTCCTGTACCATGTGTCAATCTCAAGAAACAAAGCCACAGTGATGTTTGGAGGTGGAAAGGAGACAGGCAAGAGTAAAAAGGAACATTTCGCTTATTTTTTGGTCATTCTAGACATGCATCAGTACTGTAGCTGCATGCACCAAGTCATGAAATCATTTAATATTCTGTTCTTCACTCTCATGACTTGGGGATGCATTATTATCTGTAACATGAGGTACATGAGAGGGGAAAAGAAAGAAACTAAAAAATACAGAAGATGCCCGTGGTGCAGCTACAGACTAAACTCCAATTTCTAGCATCTCATGGCAGTATTTTAATCATGAGACCATCAGGCTGAAATGCATCATTCATATGCAGCCTTAACCAACTCTTTGGCACAGCTGCTTAGTGACTACAACATGTGAGAGGAATAAAATGAGAGGAGAAAGTTGTGTCCTGCTTACAGAAGAGCTCAGAAGTACTGAAAAGCAAGAATGTACACTAGCATCAGGGTACCATACCAGCCACAACTCTGATGAATATGTGTACGGAAGATTAAGGCTAAGATTCAAGCCCAGACCCTTGGGAGGTCAGGTGGCCCACAGGAAATACGATCACCAAACTTAATGGAAATCTATGGCTACCGTGTTTACAGGTGAAAAATAACCAACTCAACATCACTTTGACACAGCCTGTAGTAGACAAAGCTACGATTTTATAAAAATTGTTTTTATATGCCATTTTGCAGATTAAACCTAAGTATTTTTCTCAGTATGTCTTTGTTGTATCAACACATCAAATTTAATTGCAGGTGAATATTAAGGCAAAACAAAAAGTCATGTCAACATGGTGTACTCAAAGTCATCCAAACTTGCTAACTGAAGTAACAAAAAAAGAAAACTTAACTTTTAAATGTATTTTCATTGTACCTTCAAATACTAACATAATTTGATTTTGTACAGCATCCTACATACAAGCTGTACCCAAAACATTTTGCAGACTTTAATAACTCAATTGCAGAATTAAGCAGCAGAAGAGGAAAACAATTAAGTGCTGCAGGCAAGAAAGAAAACACAAGCTCTCAGACAGGATTTGAAACAAAAGGGAGAATCAAGATAACTTTGTCTCCTGTTTTAAGTCTAGAAGAAAGGATGTCATAAAGCAGTATCAAAATGATCCAGTTTACCTCAACAGCATCATCCATTTCTGTGACCTCATACAATAATTTCAGCTTGTTTCTGAGTTAGGAAACTCTTTCTCTGGAGAGCTGTCATCACTGAGGTCACTGTAGCTGTCACTGTTAAAAGCAATTACATAGTAAGGATTTAAAACAAAAATTTTACTTCAGACCCGCCAACCCAGGTGACACACATGAAAAACACTTTCCTCAAATGCAACCCATTTCCAGAAAACTGCTTTAAGCTCGCACTCAGGTTTGGTTTGGAGTCTGAGAACTGATGAGAAAAAAAGATTCTACCATATAAACAGTATGTTCATTTTCTTTTTGCTTAGATCCTTCACATTAATTCTATAGTTTGCTGGCGCTGTAGGCCTGCAACCAGGATTAACAACAAGGAGAATAACAGGTATTCAGAGCAAGACTAAAAGGAATTTCTCCTTTATGATAAAGAAAATTATTGTTTTGACCAAGAAAAAGATTTAACTTTGTTTGCTCAGAATGCTTCAGTTAATACTTAAATTACAATTCTTTCTCTTCCAGTCAGAACATAAATCATTTTCATTGCACCTGACAGTTTTTTGTGAAGTTTTATTCCCTTCTGCTGGTTCCTGAGAGAAGCAGACTGGTTTTCATAGAACAAACTGCCATGCAAGTGATCATTCTATAAGTGATTAGAACAAGAAGACAGTGAAGGACAGTAATCACCACAGCAACTGAGATAAAGGAGTGCCCACAAACCACATTCTCAGTCACCTGTGATGTCTATCAGTTTCCAGGTTTATCTTAAGTGAACAAACTGCACCTCTTCAGAAGAACCTCCAGCTCAACTCCCACCTACCATGCTTCACTTCTATGGTCTGTTTTCCAGATACTTGAATTTCCCAAGATCAGAAGCCCAAAAATGGGAGGCGAGGGAACCGACAAGCACATTTGAGCAGCAATCATTCTGCTCAGTTCTGTGAGACTTCAGAGAGCAGGTTATGGTTAACACAGCACAGGTAGGGATCTTATGTGCATGGATAGACCAGTGTCAGCCTTGGGTACCAGCTCTACCTCAGCCACTGCACACCTGTCTTGTCACATCTCACTCATCACATACACCTTCGTCCTCCAGCCAACAGGACCTCAGCCACATCATGCTCCCCACCTCTGGGCATGATCTCCTGCTGAGACATCAAGCACATGACCAGCCCATGGCCCACCTAGACAGAGCCTTATCAGCTGAGCCGCAGTGACTGCCGGCTGTGCAATGTTTGAAGGGGAACTATGCAACCCCACAGCTGGAGATCTTTGATCTCAACTGCAGTGTGGAACAGAGAACAAACTGCATTCAGCTAAACTGGTTCTTGTTACTGAGCACTGCTTGGTAGACTGAATTTCACCTTCACTCCTTTGCAAAAAAAAAAATAATAAAAAAAAATTTAAAAAAATCAAAGATTATGTAAAAACACAGCCATTTTAACAGAGTGGGTATGGCAGGAACAGTGACACCAACAGTCATCTCAATTAATTTCTGCCTCTATCTACCTGTTAGGAAAGCCTCCCACAGTTACAGCAAACCACTGTACCAAATTCTGTACAAGACAGCATAGATATCCCAACTGTTCTATGTTCTGACATTAAGACTTTGCCTACAGCATTCTGCCTGTTCTTCATAAAATAGACATGTTGATGTGGTTCCTATAAAGAGTGTATCATATCAGGCTAGTGAGAAATTCTCAATTTGATCATTTCACCAGCTGGCAACACAATTACACAGTTCAAGTGAGGAAAGTGTTGTTAACAGTACGATCAAGCATGCCAGATGCACACAGACAAAGACAACATCACCGACATTGTACTTACTTCTTTCTGAAAGTACCCACGGAAACATGGAATAAAAATTCAGTATTATTAAAACAGTTTTGCATTTTCACATCACAGCAAAATAGTAAAAAATGCCCAAGAACAGAGGGTAAAACTGTGATTGCAGAGAGCTGCGTAATCTCATGAAAGCCCTGGTTAAACCCCAAAGTCTTCAGAGAACATTTTTTTGTTATCAGCAGTCACAGCCTAAAAATATACGTCAGAGTTCTATATACAACATAGTACATGAGACAGATGCTTAAGTCAATGCTCTGAGCCCAACAAGGTGAGTGGAGAACTGCCCAGTTTCATCTCTTGCTGACAGTTCAGTGCTGGTCCCCACCCAGCACCCTCAGCATCTTTCCTCCCCCACCCAGTTACATGGGGTTTACATAGAAGCAGTCGCATGATGCTGGATGTTCCTGCCATGTCACTGACTTACCACTCCAGCTACTCAGGCTGAGGGTCACTTGGCCAGTCACGGGCCCAGACACTAAAACACTTATGAGGCCAATGACCATTTTGTTCCTGCTCCCACATTGCCCAACTTAGTACAAGGTTTGACTCCACATTTCAGAGAAGGGCTCTTGTCATCATATTCTTGACTTTTGCAGTAGCACGTCATGGTCTCCCTTAATTCATAGATGTTCTGCTTGGTGTAAGTCAGTGTTATATCTAACAGGCAGGCCACAGTGGTAAGAAAAGTAGAGGAAAATACCCAGGTAAAGATGAGCCCTTGGGCTTCAGAATCAGGTAACTGTCAGCCTCACAGTTCCAGCTGCTTGAATGTCATCTTTTCTAAGCACCCCCAGAAGCTGTGGTGCCATGTTAATAAGAACAACTTGGGCTCTGAGGAAACCTGAACTTCTTCAAGAGTTAAGCTGCCAGTGGACTTGAAAGCAAACAGGGACTCATGAATCGACTATAGCTTCAAACCAGTTCTGATGTCCAGTTTGTAAGATTTACTGCGATAGGAACTATGTAATCTGAAGAAAAACTCCAGGTGGTATTAACCACAAATGAACCATCACCTGTCTTAAGGAATAAATGTGTATTTACTTACAAATTACACGGAGTTGCTACACAGATATTAAACATGAAAACCAAATGGATATTTTGTGCTCACAGCTGATAATACTATGTAATCTTACGTAAATGTGCTGGGTATGAAAGTGGTGGTGGTAGGAAATCAAATAATCCTGGCTTTTCCTTTATGAAATTCCTTTTCACATTGAGCTCTCAACTGAAAAAATGTGCTTCAGCAATTTTTCTCATTTTGTGTACAAATTAATTAGTAATTTTCTTGGGCAGGAACCCAACAATGACTTCATCTTGTTTGTAACTATTCTCACACAGTGGACTCCAGCAAAAAGGAGCTAGTGAGCAGATCTAAGGCCACCACAGCAGTTCTATTCTGTCTTTTTTTTTCCCACGGGATCTGGAGCATCAAGATGTGGCCAAGAGAAAAACAGAACAAAACTCAGAGTATGCAGCGTTACAGCATCTAGTTGGTCAGTTCAGCTTTCAGGGTGAAGGATTTTGGTCACTTTGATCCTTGCACCTAATCTACCTGTAATTAATGGAAATACATTCACTGCAAAGTGCAATATCAACCAGTACCTAGCTGATATTTCACTTTGCAGTGAACTGCAACATGGTTCCCAGCCGGAGCAAGAAAAACATCCTCTGCTGAGAAATTCCATTAAAGGGTTTTGTTCTGTTTTGAAGTTCACTCATCCTCAGATCCCCACCTTCTCAAGACACAGTAATAAAAAGAGCTTCTCCCTGCATGTGTTCCATTATTACCGAATTCACGCCTGTTTCTGATCTCTCTGTTCTACTGACAGAGGTATCATCACAGCTCTGCTGTGCATCAGCCTAAAGCACAGAAGGAAGCAAGATAAGAAGATTGCCTACCCGTGTGGCATGGAAGACGGCAGATAGCTGGGGCCACACAGCATGAAGTTGGAACACATCAGCTCAGCGAAAAACACCAGCTGCAAACCCACTAAAATTAAGACTCAAAGTCAATTTTAAACATGTATTTCTCAAACAGCTGCTCAAAAGTACCGAACTGCCTGCTTTTTATTAAGAAACACAGGCAACTGGTACTCCTTGAATGGTCTGTCTGTTTCATTTGGAAAATCCAGATCAACATTCTTTAAAAACAAAGTACTTGTCACACTTTGAGAGGGGCTTTTTTTCATCCTTTTTTAATGTATAATTGACAAAAAAAGTCATTTTCCAGAAACGTAAGCAATTTAAACAATTGTTACAGTAACGCGTTTTTCTGCAAAGGTAGGAGCCAAGCTAAGTGTACTACTTGCTCATTGCAAATTGAAGATAAGTTAGTTATTAATTTATTTAGTACAGGCTGTGGCTGTTTAAAACAGACAATTGTTATAACTTTCAAGAACCTAGCAAAAAGAAATCTCTCAATTATTTATTCGCCCCCCCAAAAGTGACACTATCATAGTCATTAAAACAGTATATAAAATAAATGCATATTTGACTGTGCAATGGTTATAGCAGTCACCCATATTTCTCCGTGCATATTTTTATAATCATTGTATGATCATAAATCATTTATTATGATCACCATCACTATAAGATCCTATGCTTCCATGAAACCTGATTTCATTAAAGAATCCCTCATAACTAAGACTCATCAGTTTCAACCTGCCAGACATCTGCAGTCACATAACTGGACCTCGGATAACAGGTTTATTGAGACCCAGCATTAAAAACAAAAAAAAAAATCACAACCAAGATGCCAGAATATATCTGGGCGATATAAAAACTCTTAGCTGAGTATCATGCACTGGATTCAATTCATACAGCTTTAGACATCATCTGAGATACAACAGTTCTTACAGTCATTGGAGAGAAACAGGCACTTGTAGGGTGCTTCTGACCCACTCAACCACTACAACCTCTTTGGCTCCTTTAAAGTGCATATTCACTTAGTAACTACAGAAAAAGACTTAGGCTGACTAGTTCAAAGTGTCTACACTGTAAACACCTAACATTAAAATGACAAAGTAACTAACATAACTAACCATTACTATGTTCATCACTAGGCATCACTATGGTTGAGAAGAGATTTACTTTAAAACTTTTTCTCTTGTTTTTGGTAAGAGATCTGAGGGCACCAACAGGCATTAGCTGCCCTGGCCATCCTCACCTGGGGCCTCCATCCATGGGCCCAGGAACGGTAGCCCCCAGCCCTGGCCTGAGCTATGTCACAGGCGCACCTGTACCTATCTCTGTAGTTCCGTAGTCACTTTTTGACTGGACTGTAGATTCACCTCAGACCTGACTCAACACTTTACACTTCTGCACTGGACTGTCTGTAGGACATGGTGACCGTCACTGGAGCCAGTCCACTTGGCTTCTTTGGTGACTGTGGCACTGATTCCTGCTGGTGAGGACATTTACCCCTACCAGTACAGCCACTACCCCGGCTCCTGGATTGTCTTCTTTTGTGGAACAGCCCCTCTCTAGCTGCTCTCTCGGCAGTCTTCAAGCCACAAGATTTCTTTCACATTCCTCTGAAATGTCTGGATTTGGCCAATGGCAGAAATAGGATGCTGTCCCAGATATATTATTGGCTGGGTATAAGGTCCCATCAGAGATAGCCCTGCCCATACCTCCTTTGTCCCTCATACACCACAACCTGCCACACAGGCTTTTTCCTGATCTGTTTATAGGTGCTTGCCCAAACCTCCCTACACAGCTGGTTTGGGAGGCAGCTGGACATGTTAGTGCAGTAAGCACCATATGGGCAAGTCTTCTGAAGATTTTTGGTTTTGTTTATGCACCACTCCTTCTGTCCTCTGGCCACTTTTACTCTTTGTCTCTGAATGCAACTCATAAGTCATCTTTTATTCATACCCTGCCCAGAATTTAACAGATTACTCTGTGACTAGATGGCATTGCTTTGTTGCCTTCCATTGGCATATTCACTGATGACTTGCAAAAATTTCCTTTGGTGGCAGCCCTAGTTGCCCACACTTTCTCCTCTATGAACATTTCTCACTTCCTACATTTCTTCCCATCTACTGGACATTTGCATTTAAATTATTTATCTTTAGCCTGTAACTCTCTTCCTATATAATAACTCTCTTCCGCATAATTTCAGTATTTCCAGCTCAGGTTTTCAAATACTCTTTATTTTTTTATGTTATTTCTTTGTTCTGAAGAGCGCTTCCTGTTCTTTAAAAGATACTATTCGTAAATATCATTAATACACTGTGGCTGCTCTTGCAGACCATTAATAGCAATGTTGGTTGAGGAGAAAGAAGAAACAAAGCCTGCTGATTCTAAACTTGCTATGGGAAAAGAAAAACAAATGAACAAAACAAAAACAAACAAGCAAACAAAAACTCACAAACCACCAGCAACATGGCTTTATTGTACATCAGTGGTTTTCCAATCCATACGACACTGTCCCCAAAGATAGGCCAGGTTTTAATACTTTTTCCAAGCATAATTCTGTATGACTCATTAAAAGCCAACATTACATCTGAAGTTCCGCTCTTCATCCACTAGTTTTCTATTAAAACCTTTTGGTTTCTCTAAAAAGCAGCATATTTATAGATTTTGTATTCTTTCTGACTACCTCCTGTGGTTCCAGTGCTCTCTGTCCTTTAAAATTAAATGCGTAAACTGGCAGCCTCTCACCTCCCTCAGCTCCTTATGAAATGGTGACTTCAGTACTTCCAGGGGAAAATTTGGAAAAGGTCATGATTTAAAAGCATTCATGCACAACTGAAGTGCATGGCTTTGTTCGATGGTTACGCACTCGTGCCATAAAGCACGAGAGGCTGAAACCACAAATGCAACTTAGGTGCCCAACTACCAGTTCAGGTAACTACATAATGACTTATTACTAACTCCAACCTTTTGCTCAGTTCTTGACTGTCTCTGTACACACCAAAGCTCCTGGGAGCTGAGTTTACCCCAGAGGTTGCAATCCAGTTTCAAACTAGGTATGCTCATGCCTATGTGTAAGCATTGTCAGACTGTCTACCAGACTAGGCCTCACAAAAATTTATGAGAAGGTTTATTCGCTTTTAATTATTTAGAGCACTCTCCTGGGAGGTGTGATGCATCTTTAAATTTACTGTTTGCTTTGCTTAGAAGCTAGGGCTTCTGTCCAGGTGTCAGATGTTCTAAAATTGCATCCTTATTCTGGGGCTGTTAAGTGGTCTGGGGTAATGATTTCTTGTTAGGAATCTGATTCTGGAATACGTATTTACTTTTGTCTCAGGACTTCATCATTAGTTCTCTTTTTAGTCTTTTTAATAGCCTAATTTAGGTAATCTGCTCAACTTGCTGGTCTCCACAAATTCTCTTTCAGGTTGCATCTCTGCTCTAAGTCAACAGTGTGACTACAATTCATGTAGGCAGCGTCGGATGAGGTGTGCAGACAATCAACCTTAGCTTTGCTGTTCAATGAAATCACCAGCATTCTGGGGTTTAAAGGTTTAAATTGGAAATCCTTTCCACTCAGCAGGTGGATATATGAAAATGAGTGGGTGTGCTGTAATTAGCACTGAAATTCCCCCCGAACATTCTTCCCTGCAAAATGTTCCTCTTTTAGGCTCAAAATGTTTTTCTATTCCAATGCTCTTTCTCAAGACAGAGGGGTTTGCTTGATTGCTGTAAATGGTAAAATTTGTATTTTTATATACAAAGCTTTGGGGTAGGAATTTTTGTATTTGCTAACTGTTTAAATGTTGGTTGGAGTTTACTGAATGAAGATGAAGAAAAAGAGTTGGTTATACATTTTATTGATTATATATTAATTCAATTAAGTGTAAGCGCAGCTCATTCACTAATTGCTGAAACAAAGTCAAGGTTAGAAAACATATTTGCTGTAACACTAAGGGATTTAAATTTAAATTAGCAGGACACATGCAGATCGCTCATTTAAAAAAAGTAATTTTTCTTTATCTCAGAGACACTAACAAGTATAGACATGGGAGAAAGCAGAAGGAAGGAAGGATATTTGGGCCTGGAAAACAAGACGAACTGTGAGGCACAGAGCGCTCCCACAAGGAAGAGATTGAAGACCATTGCGCTTGGAGACTCCCCTCCTGCCTAGCATCACAAAATTTGACCTCTGTAATGCACTGCATGAATTTTAAAAGGTAGATAATGTTATGACCACTAGTAACAATGACAGGCTAAGATAACAGGAATATACTAACCAAGCTGTAGTTTGGAGATCAGAAAGAAATTCTCTCTGTATGTATATCACTGCAAAATTGGCCAGGCTGAGCAAAGATAGAGCGCATTTCTGAAAGACAACTGATAACCATAAGGAGCAGGCTACCAAACAGACTGATCTCGTCTGGCTTGGCCATTTTCCTTTGCTACTGAAACCTCAATAAAAATTCTAATTCTCACATAAGAAAAGGAAAAAGGACCTCATTTTAAGAATAGAAAGCAACACTCAAAAAAAAGCACACACACACAAACAAAACAAACAAAGAAACCCAACCAACCAAAAATGTGAAAAAAAAAGCCCAACTAATAAATTTGGCGCCTTCTTTAGAGGAAAAGTGTAAGACAGGAGACAGGGATGAATCTGTTCTGTTATTATTCAGTCATTGCAGGATTTTTTTTTTTGTTTTGTTTGGGTTTGGTTTTGTTTGTTTGTTTGTTGTTATTGGACCCTCAGCTGCCCTCTGATTCTTTTATTATTGTTATTGTAATGAAATTGTAACTCTTATTAATATCGTTCAAATAAAAAAGAATGAGTTAACACTGGCTAAAAACTATTACTACATTCAACAACCCAAAAACTCTGTGTCCAAGGCAACTGGAACAAAGGATTTTTCTTTGGCTGAACCATACAGTTTTGATCTAGATCCAAACCCTTCCATAAGTTTAAAGGTACCCCAACTGTTTTGTTTCAGGCTGTCTCTGTTAGACGGTATTGATTATTTAGTGAATGCAAAATAAAATCAGTATTTTCTTTTTTGTTACTATCATAATTTGAATGCAACTAGGTTAAAATTTCACTCCATTGCTTGATCCTCTAGCAAATCCCTTTCTCTGTGAAATTAGTGTTCATGAAATTAACATGGGAGGCCATTAACTTCACATAAATTTACTACTGGTTTTTTACTTCATTCTGGTTATAACGTATGTATCTGGCTTTAACCCCAAGAGCCTCTGAAAAGGAGGAAACTGTGCTTACTGCTTACAGAAGACACTTTTACACCAGGGTTTATGTTAGGCATGCACAGGAACAAGTAAATCAACACATGAAGGATTCCTTTTCCTCTTCCGGACTTCTGAATGGAAGGATGGGATAGTCCCTCCAAAAATGTGATTCTCAAACTGCAGGCAAGTAAGGAAGAAAGATTACCTTGGAGACAACTTACATCCCCGTTGCAGGTATGCATTGAGTGTTCCAGTTGCTGCTAGCAACAGCCCAAGGTATGGAGGTGAAGGTTTCATAGGTCTTGAGGAAAACTCTGGGTGGAACTGAACTCCCACAAAATATGGGTGATCTACAAAATAGATGTCAAAAAAAAAAAAAATCAGATGTAGGAAGAAAATAGTAGAACAATGGTTATGAAAGAAAGTTTATTGAAGATTTCACACAGGAGTTCAGAAAACAGATTAGCATGTGTGAATTTAAGGGTGAGGCAACAGGAATCTTAACTTTTTCAGCAAAAAGCAACTGACAACAGAGGTAGAAGGTCAGTAAGGCAAATTAAGGAAAAATCATTCTGTGATTCAACCTTAATATGCACAATGATGTAATTGAAAGCTGAATAATAAACCTGTACTGACATGTAAGGGAGAAGGGAGGGGGAAACAACCACTATCATGTTATTTTCATAGCATTTTGGTTCCAAATACATATTTATGCATGTATATTCAGACCATGCACCCACAGATATCTGAGAGAAAAATAAAACAGTTCCTAAAAGACCAAGCATTACCATATAGCAGCTATTTATACACTAAGAGATAGATTGTGAAAGCAACACACAAAAAACAGGGGAAAACAAGCTTCAAGTAATTAGGCCTGGAAGGGATCTCATCAGACATTAGGTCCAGTCTTCTGTTATTAAATGCAGCTACATGGTGCAGCCTCACACACAAAGGGTCAAGGTTCTGTCGTAACACCCCTCAGGTTCTTTTGCTCCCACTAGAAAGCTCTTTAATACTCTGTTGTTTTGCTTAGAAACCTTTTCCTAATTCACAGGCCATCTTTTTACAGCCACCTTATTTCTTATGGTGCTTTACTTTCTGCTGTTTGCACTGTGTGATTAAGGATGGCAATACCACCATCAGCCATGCTGCTTCACTTCCACTTAAATTTCCAGCTCGCTGCTTCCCAATCGAAAAGCCTCTTCACTGCTGCTTCTGCTTCCCTTCTGTCTTCTTCAAAAAGATATGGAAGGAACAATTTTTTCGTACTCTTCCATGCTGTGCACCTGTTACTTCTTTGAATAGTGTTTTAAAGGAGCTAACATTAACCATTTCTAGTGCCAGGACACTGGACAAAACTAACCGCAGATCTCTTCTGGTTCAAAACTTTCCAAAACAATTCCAAACATTCAAGGAATTTTTCTGCAGTACAGGATAAATGATAACAAGAAAGCTGAGGTTTTCTTCTATGAAGATAAACTATATGATCTAGTATACTGCTCTTCTTTCTGCTACTATGTCTTAAAGAGAACCCGGATCCTAATGTTATTCCAGAAGTTCTTTCTCTCTACCATGCAATTTAGTTCTTTAAAGCTGTAAAACAAGACAATGACAAAGCATCAAATATTTCCTATGAGGATATTTTGCTTAAAAGTTTTGCCTAGGCTATTTAGTGTACTATTATTTCTGTGCTTCTGCTCCAACCTGCCCTCCTCCCTGTGATGATTGTTTTTCTTTAGTAATCAGAGTCTCCTTGCAGCCCATTGTAAAGTAATTCCAGGTTTTACTGCTGCTTTTATTCTTTTCACAGTAACATGCAATTTAAAAATCCTGCCAGATTTATTTTGTGGTGCTTTCCATAGGAGTTGTTTCATGCAGGGCAGACGAAATAGCCTCCCAACACCAGTGTGCGTAACAGGGCTAACCTATCAGGAACAAACTAAGTAAAGAACACCATGACAATCAGTAGTTTATGAATTCACAGGTACCTTTTGTTCTCACATTACTCTCTATGGTGTGGTTGCTTGACATTCAATATAGATACCTACTTATAAACACTAGTTCAAATTTACAGCACTGTTCTTCAACATACCACAGAGTATACAATGAATTCTCAGGAGCATCATGTCAAAAATATCACTCTGTAGGATGATAATATAGTCTTACGATATATAAATTTATGTTTCCATGCATGGAGTTTATGTTAACTAATGAAAATTAGGAGCCACATAAGAAAGAAAAAAATCTTGTAAGGTAGCCTGCATCTTCAGGTGCCTGACGCTCATCTAGCCAGCAGTGACTTACTTAACAGCAAGGAGTTAATGAAAGAATCAACCAAAATCAAAGGGATTGTTTCTAAAAGCTGTTCTGCATAGCATTCAAATATATAGCACAGCTCCTTTTTGTTACAGAACCTTTTAGAAAAGACATCAAGTCTTGGTAAAGTAGTCCAAATCTACCAGATTTCCACAGTATCAAACACTTACTTATCTGAATCATTTCTGTGAAAGAAAGGAGCTTGCTTTTTATTTGTTTTTCATACTTTTTTTCTGCGATTCTAAACAGAGGGTAACTGAAGTAGACACAAACTGATTGGACAGCATGTTGGGAGGTCTCTAGTCCCACCTCCCGCTTAAAGCAGGTTCAAGTTCAAAATTAAATTAGGTTGCTGACAGATTCATCTAGTCAAGGTTTGAAGGTCTCTATCTATGAGGATAGAGATTTCACAGCTTCTGTAGGTAATATATTCCAGTGATGTTTTATACTTCGGCTACATTGCATATATACATATTTCATATACTTGAGCAAACTGAACATCTATGCGTTACTGGGACCTGGCTAAGAACATCTGAGGGTGCTTAAGGAGCAGGCCAATGACATTGTGAAACTGGTTGTTATCTTTAAAAGGCCAAAGCGATAATGAGAGGTCCCTGATGACTGGAAAAAGGCAGTCACCGTGTCCTTCTTCAAGAACGACAAAAAGTAGGATCCAAGGAACTACAGTACAGTCAGCCCAACCTCAGTTCATGGTAAGGTCATGAAACAAATCTTCCTTCAAGGCATTTCCAGACACATGAAGGACAGGAAGAAAACTAGGCACAGCAAGCTTGGGAAAAATCAGTCTTTGGATGCAGAAAGAGCAGTAGCCTTCCTTGATACAGACTTTAGCAAGGCTTTTGATATAGTTTCCTAGCATTCAAGTTGGTAGCTATGGACTGTAGATAGACTACAAAGCGTGTAAAAAAAAAAAAGGTTGGACTACCGGGTTCAATGAGCAGTGGTGAGTGGTTTGAAGTCCAACCAATAGCACACTTGGAGACACTCAAAACTGGACTGATATGGCTCTTAACAACCTGATCTATATTTAAAGGTAGCCCTGTGTGGAAGCAGAGGGTTGGACTAGATGACCTCCCAAATCACTCTTTGATACTACATAGGCAAATGCCACTGAGCTTGAATTATGATATTTTCAGAAAAGAAGCATGTCTCTCCCTGATAACCAAATACACAGTCCTTGAGAAGTGTAAGACTTCTCTTAACATCCCCTAAATCTTCACCTATTGTAATACACATGTGGAGTCAGCAATACCATGAACATGATCTTGGCTGTTATGACAGCTAAATATTGTGCCTACACATCATTTAACAACCTATCGTTTACATGGCTTTCATAGATGTAGAAAGTACTACAGGGAAGTAAGACACTCACTCTCCAGTTCAATAATTTCCATTCTGTTCCCTTCCGTATCATGGCCAACAAATTTCAAACCTTTCTCTTCAAAGCAGTGAGTCAATTCTGGGTTCACCTGAAATATTGAAAGTAATAATAATTGTAGTTCTATTTATTTTTTGATATAAGAAACAGTAGCAGCTATTGTAATGTTTTTATTACACACACAAGAATGAAAAAAATTGAGAAAAGAGTTGAGAACTTTTGCTTTCTTGTTTTAACAACTCTCTGGTATAAATTTGTAAAAGTGGACTCATTTAATAGGAGATGAATCAGTAACTTTAAAACTTATGAATCACTAATTTTAAAACTTACAACATAACATTCAAAATATTAAAGCCAGGGTCCCTTCTCCTTGCTGTCCTGATTCTGAGCAGCTTGCATTCTTTGTTCTTTAAACGACCCACTACAGCAGGCATAAAGGCTGACCTCTTTGAACGCTGCATTTCAGTGGTTATGACACAAGTGTGGTTCAGCTTCTCCTTCAAACTGAGAATCTCTGCAGTGAGCTGTTTCATTTCCTTGGCAGTGTTCTAACCACTCAGTTAATATTCAAATTCTGAGCACCTTTACAACCATCACATTCTCCTCCCAGCTTTTTAAGGAAACTTAACATTGCCTGTATCAGTTTTTAGCCAGCACACATCTCAAAGCTCAGGCCTCTCTGGAGATACTGATAGTCAGGTTGCTTCTGAACTATCTCAGAGATAACTCCAGGAGTGCAGCTCTTGCCTGTCTCCTTGAGTGACAGTATTTTGAATGTACACAGGCACCTTTGCATAGATGTCATCAAACAGAGAAGTGGACCTATACAAGGGGCCGACAGAGTTGGATGGTAGGAAGCAAGCGATCTGAATTAACCTCTGTGTGGCAGATGCCTGAAGCCTGCCTACATTTAGATTGTGAAAGAATGTGCAGTACTTGAACATAACCTAAGCCTTTAAATAAGCCAAATCAGCCAAGGAGCAATGCCTTTAGAGATGATAAGCCTTTACCTTTCAAATACTTCACAGGAAGTCAAGTCGGGTAATCTCTGACATCACTGTCCAAGATCATCTTGCTAAGACACTGCACTATCTCTACCACAGGAACAGTACACTACGTTGAACACTTGCAAGAACATATCTGTGGTATTGTATCTAGTTTCAGGCCTTCTGGCAGAAGAAAGAGATTGGCAAAATGTTGCAAGCTCATAGGAGGTGGAACCAGGATGCTTAGGGGAGTGGACCTCTGATGTTGCACGTGGAGAGACCGAATGAGCTGCATTTGTTCAGCCTAGAGAAGGCATAGGGTGGGTCTCATTGCTGACTTTGTCTAACGGGATTGTATAAAGAAGACTGAGCCAGACTCTGCTCAGAGATGCACAGCACAAGACTGGGAGATAAAAGACAAACTGCCCAAGGAAATATCCTACTAGATGTAAGAGAAAAAAGAGTTCACAAATAAGTGATTAAATATTGGAACAAATTGCCAAAAGATGTTGTGGAACTTCTCTCTTCAGAGAGATTCAAAACTAGGTGGGACAAACCCCTGAGTATCCTGATCTAATTTTGAAGTTGGTTCGGCTCCAAAGAGGGAGTTGGATAAGAAGACTTACAGAGGTTTGTTTCAAGCTAAATTATACTATCTAACCACTACTAAATTTTGAGTTATGTTTATGTAAAAAATCTCTCATTGGTTTTGAGGAAAATAGTACCTATCAAGAGAAGCACAATTTGCTTAAGCTTTAACTTTTGAGCACAAAGTACATTAGCAGTTCTTACCTCATATCGATGTCTGTGTCGCTCCTCTACAAACATCTCATCACCATAAAGTTTCCCTGAATATTAAAAAAAAAAAAAGAAATTAATGTTAAAGTGTTGCTGTAATCATTGTTACAACTATTTCCTGTAATTTAAACAAAAAAAAAAAAAAGCATGTAAAACATAACAGGACACTATTCATCTCACTCCAGCTTTCTGTTTTTCTGAGTGATGACTAGTTTATTTTAATTTACTGTTACCTGAGTTTATTCAGGATTCATATTCAACAATCTTTGACCAGAAATAGCTTAGGTAGAGTCTGAATGCCACACTTAAACTAATTTAAATTGTAAAGTCCAAAGTAAAATAAAAAATTGGTTAAGTGAACAAGCAACATAAAACCCCTTCAGAGTTTTACAACAGTTGTAGGCAAAAGGTGCAGTGAAGGAAGCCTTCTAGTAGCATCTGTTCCATTTTAATAGATTATGCATGGCAGCTGACATAATGCCTTCAATGGCAAACACAGAATATTGTTTTTCTCTGTTTTCCTGATCTTATTACCTAAATGACTCTTGCAGTCCTCTGAGCCTAATCTGGAACACTCTACATTCCAGAGCAACAAGGACCAAGTTAGAGGGATGCAGTAAACCAGAACTTGATCATATCTCTCACAGTCGTGCTGTGTCAAGCTTTGCTCTCAATTTTCCCCAGTGTCGTTAGGATTATTGTCTCACTTAGGGGTTGGTACAAGAACTAGACTGTCAAGAAGATCTCAAAAAATTGTAGAGTGATAGTACTGCAATTTTACAAAAAGTGGTATATGTGTCAATTTTAAGGAACCACCTTTTCAAAACCGTTATTTCAATTCAAGTTGTAAAACAACTCATAATACTGGTCAAGAGTTACAACACGTGTCCATTTTTCTTAACTTTTCCAATAAGTGTTTAGGCCACAAAACAACGTGTGCATTCTGATATGCATATCTATGTCACACCTAGGCAAAATATCACCTAGGCCAGTCAGATCACTGGCACGGACATTCTCTAGTAAGGCATATTTTTCATCAAATGTGCATTTGTATTATTATCCTTTGGTCTCCTGTTGAACTGGATGTTATTTTACAAAGCTCAGAAGGATACATTCCATAAGTTCAACATAGCTAAACACAGTAATAACTCAGATAAATGCCAGCAGCAGGGCAACATAAGAAATATGCATATCAATGGACAGGAAAGTACTTTTTATACGTTTTCAGCATCACTTGCATTACTACTATATAATAGGTTGATTAATAGGAGAAAAGTATTACTTCAATTTTAAAATACATATAGATCAAAATGAATCACTTGTTCTATAGTCTGGTTGCTTTTATTTTGCCTTTTGAAGTGTCTTGTTACTGTAAATAATTCTCCTTTCCTATAACAAATAATTTGCTTTCCCAAAACCAGACTCTTTCCAGGGCTGGGCTAGGCTTGGGGCAGTGCTGGATCAGAGACTGGAGTTCAGCAGGTCCTGGCTATAATTAGGATACAAACTAGCAGGCATTGTCAAGAAAAGGTGAGAACTAAGGCAGCGAGGGCAGATGACATTTAAGGCTGAGGTGCACTGGCAGCTTTAAGGAATTACAAGTAATGTTTAGGTCTGGCAAGAGCGTAGAACCATAGAATAGTTTGGGTTGGAAGGGACCTTCAAAGGTCTTCTAGTCCAATAGCATAATGGGTAGGAGTTTGGGTTGGTTCTACCAAAAAGCTTCAGGCGTAGAAGAAGAACCCCTGGTTCACTAGCTCATGAAGAAAATAGAAAGAAAATGCTCTGATCTTCCCAAGAAAATAATGAATTAAACTACCATAAAGTGCATTTCAGTTATCTCAACAGTCTCTCATTATTTGTTTAAAGCACTGGACCCTAACTGACTTTTTCACTGGGACTTCCAGATGTCTCTCGTTTCTTTCTTACATTCTGATCCTGGGTAAATGTATAGAGGAACAGGATCACAGCGAATGAGCTTGGGGAAGCTGTCACCCAATCACTTGCTTGAGGTCATAGTACTTTAACAATACATGCTCTGGCATTTTTGCTTTGCCATGTTACAAAGTTCCTATCCAAAAACCAAATGGTAAGAGCAGAAATGTAACTTACTTAAAACAGAATTTTCTGTTTTGAAAACAGTTCTCCTCCTCCCCAGTCTCATTGTTCCACCCATATCTCCAGGATTGTGTTCTGGCATGTCAATAACCTGTAGAGAAAAATCAACACCGTTTCATCCAACAAAGAAAAAAAAACTTCAACAATTGCATAACAGGCTGCATAAATTTATAAATGGTAACATTTTTTTTAACTCCGTGAATTCCCAATTATGACTTATTTTGGTTTTCCTAATGCTTTGTTCTCAGTATTGGAACTGTAATAGCCTGAGGAAATTAACTAACGGGTGCAAAACATTTTCAGTTAATGGCAAGATCAACAAAAGCAATTTCTCAATTCCCTAATTTAATTTTTGGGTGGGAAAAAAACCTTTCTTTTTTAAAAAAATACCAAAATGTTAGCAATAGGATAATTCTGCCAAATGTTATTCTTAGTGCTATAAGAGTACACAGTCTTCTAAAAATGATAAATTCATAGATAAAAAAATCCACCAAGTGATAAAGGCACCATCTCTGAAAAAGTGAGTCCCCCAGCCACACAGCGATAAGAAGCTGAAAGATTATCCTGGGTAAATATTGCTGAACACTAGGCCTATTCTTAAACTCTTCATTATACACAATGCCCCTTCTTATTCCAAGAGGCAGAAACAGTTGTTTTATCAAGACAGCAGAAATCTTCTCTTTGGGAAGTGGGGAGGAGGGCATAGAGCAGCAGAGTAAAGAGAAAAGTGGGCATTTGTAACAAGACTATAATTTAATGTTGTAAAGACAGAGTACCACAGGAGGTAACTCCAACATGCCTGTGCTGTTTCAGATTATATATGTAACTAATTCATCACAAGGAGAAAATAAAAAACTTCCCCCCAATTCACCTTTACTAATGGGTTTATCTGATTGCCCAAGACTCCATAAAATAATTGGTTGTCTTCTTGGAAGAATATGCTATTTAACATAAGATTTAAAGAAGAGGATATACAAATACTGTTTTTGAGGACTGAAGTGGACAGGTCAAATGGCTCAAATTATATCCAGGACAGTGGGATCCAGGAAATGTGGCTTAGTGGAAGGAGTGCTTCAGTTTTGCTCAGTTTGAAAAATCCTGCTGGGTCTCACAATCATGTTTAGAGGAAATCTGTCTCAGAGAGGCGAAACAGTTCAAAACTGTAGAAACACTTGAGCAGAAACTATGACCTACATACTTGTATTTACACACACAGAGTCAGTGAGGAACATAATTGACACAGAAAGGTTCTAAAAATACAAATATTCACACATATAAGTAATCTGGAATTGGATTTTTATTAACCTAAATTTGCCCTCTGGGAGTAATGAAAACAATTTCTGATGATACACTTCATAAACTGAAGTCATTCAATTTAAAAAGGATGGTGAAAAGTGCTTTGCCTTTGGCCTTGAGCCAATGCATTTCAGCTATGCAATTATCTCTGTATAACCTTATACATTTCAAATGTTATTTATAAGCTATATACTCATTATAAAATGTCACGAGTAGAAGTTGTGAGCAAACCAGTGAGATATTACAAATCCCCTAATTACCTCCCAAATCATGAGGGTGAGGACTATGCAGCATATTCGGCTAAAAATGCCCCACAAAGTAAAACCAACCAAACAAAAAAAACAAAAAAACACGAACACAAACACCGACACATTCACTGAATCCTTGATACTTTAAAAAATATTAGATTGTCTGCTTTTACTTTATTTCCTTCCATTTACTTTCAATTTTTCCTGAAGTAGTGGCCACAAAAAAGACACAGGACATCACAAGCAGTTAGAATGTGCACAGGAAGCTCTGTGTATGCCAAATACTCTGACCCTCTGAAATCAAACACAAGTTTTTCATTAAGTGTTATTTGCTTGTCTACACCCACACTACACATAACCCCTTGAGCTCCAGCCTCTTGTCAAATGGAGATGAAGTGGACACAAGCAGCTATCAAGTACTTTAAGTACAGGCTTCTCTTCCAATTACAAAAACCTCACTTTAATGTCTGTTTAATCAATATTTGCCCTTTACAATAAAAACAAGGAGGGGGTTTTTTGTTTGAGTGTTATTAAGTTTGAAGGCTGAAGTCAGGATTAGACATTCCTTCATTCTCAAAAATGTATCAAGTGCCTAAATACTGTCCCCTAACCTCACCTTTAGATTTTTCTTCCTAAAAATTTGGGGCAGGATGTTTTGGTTTAACTTTGTTAACCAAATTGTAGTAATACACAGGTGTTTGTGGGTTCTCCCCCCCACCTCAGAAAAAAATTAGATTTCACTATTTACACCTTTCAGTATTTGCTGCACTAAGATATTCTGTCCATCAAACATTTTGAGTATAATGCCATAACTAGAAAGAAGCGTGTGGATATGAGTGGGGTGGTAACTTCTTGAAGGACATCACTCAGCTCTTAAACTTCTCCATTAAAACACTGGCTCCAAATGAAGTGAACCAGTCTACGCAGTCCATAGCAGATTTCACTAATTTACTGTGCCTAAATGTCTTCTCCAGGAATACACAAAAACCTCAGTTAGCCAATATATGGTCTCCTGTTCATTAAACAGAGCATATCCATTCAAACAGGTTATAGCCCCACTCTCAGCTCTTCCTTCTTTCAGCAGGCACAAAACACAGGATACTCATGAGTCCCACTAAAGCTCTAGATAACAGCCAGGAAGAAAGACAGACTGGGAAAGCAGAGATTCATCTGCTCTGCTGAGGGCTTCTGCCACCCTTTGAGTCAGAACCCTGACATGGGGCTGCAAGCCCAACAAAAATTCCACTAGAGAAATGGCCTTGTAGGGAAGACTCAGGCATTTTTTCACCAATTAATCTTTGTCTTCTAAGAGGTCTGTTTTCCTTGTCTCAACAGTTACATCAGTGTGGTCAGGGGCACATATTTGGAGGAAGATCCAACCCTTAAAACTTTCACTAATGTCTGCTAAGTCTTAATTAAGGTGTCTTTTGAGAAACACTGTGTGATGCAACTGTTCAATCTCATTTCCATCTGTGGCAGACTTTCTGCCAATATGACAGCTGTATTGAGTTTCAACATCAAGCAGCTTACTCTGTGTGCTCATGTTTTGTTATTGGTATGTGCATTAAAACCAGCTCTCCATCTTCCCCATGATTTTTAGGCTTATGATAGTAAGAAAATAGGCAAGGCTTCAAATATTAATTTTTTGTAGTTAGGTGAGGAAAGGAGCTACTTATGAAGCAATATCTCAGAGATACTTTCACTCTGGATCCTCCTTTTTGATACACTGTGGTTCTGATGAGCTCCAGCAACTATCACGGCACTGCCCTCAATGTTTATCTATTACATGAGTTTCTCTGCAGAAAAGTCTGTGCTAGAAGCTCTCACAAATAAAGTGGCACTGCTACCCAAGGTCTGTAATAACCATCAGAAAAGCAACTCATAGAAAATTTTGCCATATTTTACAGAATTTATTTGATCAAAGACAAACCTTCAAGTGGTAGTTATTTTTAATAATTGTGCCACTGAATAGATTCTTCAAAGAGTTTATGCTTCCTGCCACAGAATAAATCAGCTCTTACTATGCATTAGTTCTTTGAGAACAGCATAGAACAACAGGCACCACAAGCAACAAAAAAGCATCAGTAGGGAGGGTGCAAGAAGAGATAAGGCATTAATTAGGTCTTTCTTACCCACATCTCTGAAAATTGCCAACACAACAGGGATTTTACAGATATCATGTATCACACACCAGACAGCTAACACAAAATAAATAATCACTCTGATATAGCACAAAGCACTTTCTAGATACAAACCAGTCTGATTAGTATTAAATCATGCTGTTGATGAATGACTTTAACTACCCGTGAACTGCAATCTTCTTTCAGAAATCTACTGCTTGGGTCGTTTTGCTGTTGTTAGGAAACATATAAAACCTAATGAGAAAACCTCTCAAGCCCGGACACTCAACACAGAGCAACCAAGGCCCCGAAAACCCAACACCTATCATTTTAGTAATCACCTCAGGACCATTAAGTTTTGTCTTTGTTTTGCTTCACGTCCTGCAATGCCATTTTAAGAAATACATCTAACCTTGATTATCTGGGGGGTAGGGATTCTGTTTGGGTTTTGTTTGGTGTTTTGGGATCTTAGGGTAGGGGATGAGGGGAGGGAAGAGGGCATTACTTGATTGATCGAACAATTCATTGGCAAGTCAGCTTTGGAAGCAGTTTTTTAGGTTTTTTTCCTTTTTACTCTGCCCTTGTCTGGTGAGCAAATGATTTGTCACTGCTGAAAGAAATTGGTATACATGCAAGTGCTGATCAAAGCATTAGGAGAAGCCCCAACCCTAAATATTAATTGAACACCGAAAAGAGGCTCTGAGACACTCAGCACTCAAGAGATGTGCAGAGGGAAAGCTGACAGAAGCCGGGAACACAGTGACAGGTACTGATGAATATGAATCCCTGATGAACACAGCTATGAAAAAAACCCTATCAATAGAAACTGACAAGAACCTAGGCCAAATGAGAGGAACCATTTATTTTATTGACCCTTGCATCATTCCTCTACAGGACTAGTCAGTACTTGCTAGATACAATCTGATCTGTTTAAACCACAAGTTTATCAGTAAACAGACCCAGCCACCTGCAAATGGGATATTTATACTACAATTTTAGAAACAGTACAAACATTGTAAAGAAAAAATTAACAGATACAACACTAACTGTGGTACAGACAGTTTCCAGCTTGGCAAGTAAACCAAAAAGACACTCTTTTCCCATTATTAAAAATCAGGGGTTTTAAATTCTCAATTACTGAAAGAAGGTGGAGTAATCACACATCTGCCAGAATCCCTTACTCCACTGGCCCCCACAGATAACCTAGTTCCAAGCAAATCCCATCACTGCCCACCTACCTAAAGCACTCAGCCTTCTAGGATGGAACTAGTTTTCATAAAGCCACTTGCAGATTTCAGACTTCTCAGCTCTCCCTTATTCTGACTGAAGTAATGTTTGTTTTCAAAAAAGATGACCACCATCACGTATAACATCAAAGCAGAAATCATCAATAGCTGATACATGCAGCTACATAGTGATATGAGTAACCAGCTAGAAAAATCTTGTCCTCTACTTCCCTCACTAAACTACACCACAGTATCCAAATATATGAGGAAAAAATTTCTTATAATGAGAGTGGTGAGACACTGGCCCAGGTTGCCCACAGAGGTGATAGATGCCCCATCCCTGGAGACATTCCAGGCCAGGCTGGATGGGGCTCCGAGCAACCTGATCTAGTTGAAGATGTCCCTGCTCATTGCAGGGGGTTGGACCAGATGACCTTTGAAGGTCCCTTCCAACCCAAACTATTCCATGATTCTATTCTATGATTCCAACAAATAAGAACTTAAATTTCTTAAACTCTTAAAATCCCATAGCATGTTATTGTTAACCATTTTCCAGTGTGGGTAATCCTCTTTTCCAGAGATCTGTTGTTTCGTATTTTAGAGTTAAGTAATTGCCCTAGAGCATTTATTTAATTAAAGCGCAAAAACGCTCTAAGAAGGATTCTGGCTGAATAAGCAGAAATCCTGGTACAGAATGTTTTGTAACATTTTCTTCAGGAAAAAGTCATAAAGGGTGTAACTTCTTTTTCAAACAGTGCTTAATCACTCATAAGTATAGTGCAATGAACTGAGAAAGTTAATGAAGATGTTGATATGCAAAATCCATATAGATATTGCTTAACAGCATTTTAGAACTCATTCTAGTTATTCCAACCACATGTCCCAGAAATCAGCTTAAAGGCTTAATCAAGTGGAAATTTTCAGACAGTTAGTGCTGGCAAAAGGAATAGTTGTGGCTATAGAAATACACTGGAATTGCCAGTCACGCTATGCCAGGAAGGGCAGGATTTGCCACAGACTTGAATAACTAAAAGAAAGTGAAAGAGTGTTCTCAGGGTATGGACTGGTCCAGCTTGCGTTACAATTAATTACCAAATACTCATTAATTTAATTTCAGAAAGATCAGCACATCTGTAGCGAGGAGAAAACCTTCCCTTCCTACAATATATGTCTATTAAGAAAATCACAACTCTGTCACTGCCTTTGAGGGGGATTTCTCCAACTAAAATTTCTAGTAGGTGAAATTTTGCCCTTACCAAATTCACTTTAATCTACATGAGATATATCAGAAGGAGGAAGGCATGAATCCAGTCTATGTGTCTGAGCATTCTAAAGCAGAGAGAAGAACCTAGAGAGGGAGATAGAGCCTTGCACTCTCTTCATCAAACAGCCCAGATGAGATAGGGATAATCAAACACCTACAGCTTGAGATTGCTTAATCAGTAGTATGCCTGATGGTGTCTGACTCAGAGAATTTTTATATCTTACAGGCAACTGCCATGGAAGACTCGGCCGCAGACCAGCCCTACTAGCTAAACTACGCAAAGCAGCCAAGGAGATGCGAGGTTGACCTTAGTAAAGACAAAGGACAGCACATGTTTTACCCTCAAAACTGTCCACCATGTTCTGTACCTCCTCTACCCTGAGTTACCACACACGAGCAAACATTCATTCCATTTATTTCTCATTCATTAACAAGATAGCGTTAGTTAAGATCACTTCATTATCAGTTATCTCGGCCTTCAGCAATCAAACCATAGGAGAATTGCTTACTTCAATGAAAGTAAGCAGGAAAATTGCTTACTTCAAAGTGCTCACTAATTCCAGACCTTCACTGAGGAGAATTTTTGGTATCAGCTTCCAGGCAATGCTCAGTACCATGGTACTGCACTGTCCCAGTATTTATTGAAGAAACTCTGTTCATCTGCCATAAAAATCAATACCCTCATAGGGAACATGAGGGGAATTAGCAACTGTTTGCCATCCCATTTCCTAACATAATGAGACCACTTCCAGACTTGCAATTAAGTAAGACTGCCTGGATTCCACCCACTGATTGGTGTCACCAATCATCCTGATACCCTGTCCATGTTCCAGATCTGCCCAGTAGTGATTTGGTACTTGATGATCAGGGATGCAGAAACTGAGTCATTTCTTTTAGAAAGGAAGTGAGTGGGCAGCAAGTAGAAAATTATAGATTGCCCTAGTTTAATTTTTATTCTAGTTGGAAGGTACTTCTGTTGTGATATCAAACTTCCCAGCTAACTTCGGAGCTGAGAAACACCTGGAAAGGTCCTTGGATGAGTTGAAAGATTTCTTTTCACTACAAATGCTAATCAGAACAGCAAGCCAGAGTCATTTGTTTCTACTTATTTTTTGGAAGCCCTCCTCCTTTTTCAGGCCTGCCAAGACAGGTGCAAAAGCACGTTTGCCACAAACTTATTGAAATGGTATGTTCACATAACAGTTGTTGCAATGGAAATACAATACATCTGTGTACTATTTCTTTTATATGTTGGAGATGGTAAAGCATCCTTTGAAAAGCATAGCTATTTGAATAGAAAAACAATTAAGGTAACAGTAAATACTGTACTTTGATATTGAAAAAGAGACGTGTAATTTTCAAGAGATCTACACCCAGAAGAAAGGAAGAAGTGCAAATGCTATCTAGAGCTTGAAATCTATGTCAGTTATAATAATACAAACCTAAACATAACTGGATTTTTGTCATTTAACTTCTGTTTTAAGAGAAAGACCTTTATTCTGTGATTCAGCCTCATAGATCATCTTTACATAACCTGAGAACACATGCTTGACTGATATTAACAACTTCATGCAATTTAAGATGATTTCACCAACTACCTTCCGTTACTGTACGTTTGATTAATATAACATTAAACTGAAGTTTTACACCAAAGCAGAAAAATATACTATCACATTGTTTGATACTGCCACAAGAAAATGCCATATTTTGAATATGGAATAAATGAATGAAACAGAAATAAAGGATTCTAGCTCCATAAGGATTTCTGTGCTACAGATACGTAGGAGGCAGCCCAGTACCACTCCTACCAGTTGGGATATGATGCTTCATATTATGCCCAAAGATCAGTAGAAAACCACGAGCTTTAATGATTTCAAAACGGACACCAGAATTTAAAACCTGACATTTCTGCATCAAGAAGAGAATTCTCTACTAGCTGAGCTAAATTAAGATCTCTGATAGGTGAGCATTTTATGAAAATCAGCTGAAGAGAAGAAAAAAAATCCCTAATTTTTAACTCTTAATTTCTAAGAACAAAAAAAAAAACATTGTATGATCCAAGACCTGAAGTAAAGGCAAAGCAGTGAAAAAGTATCTTGAAATGTTTTAAAAGCACTGCTGTGCAAACATGTTATGCTTCTACAAGGTATTTTGCAGGTTGCATATCTATGCAAAAAAATCCCACTAAAGTTGTAAACAATTGCAGACAGTTGTGAAAGTAAATGTTGCTCTACTCCCAGTGCCAAAATCCTGTGCCAATCTAATTCATTTAACGAGCAGCTCAGCTGAGTCCACTTTGCAAAACCATACAAAACAACCAGCTCATGCCAATCACTGTAACTTTTAATTGAAGCAATTTGTCTGATGAGCAAGTCTATTTTGTTTTGAATTCTTATTTTACATTTAAGCTGTAACTTTGTAGAAATGAAGACAGATGTAGATAGTAAAGAAATGTAGATAATGATGGTTAGAGTAGTAATCATACTAATTTACAGTATAGACATGCTTCTTGCTTCCTCTTCTTTTTGTTTTTGTATTTTGAAATGGCATCTCACAAAGGATCACAACCAGGAACAACACTGTGCAAGGTAAAGTAACTGTTTTTGGAAGGGAAGCAGAATCGCTTTTACTGTTTAAATAGAGATACATATCTACAATGTAGATATCTTGGAATATTTTATATACATTTTTATATTGTACTCCTTCTCTCTTCCTCTTTGGAAGATCCTGGTTTGGTTCAACTCCTGTTTAAATGTCATGCCGGTTCACTCACCTCTGCTACCCAGTAACACTTGGTTCCCCATAACAAAAGCATCCAAAGTGAAAGTATGTGTAGAACTAAAGTTGGCCACCCCATAACTTAGTGGTCCTCCTACTTAATTTACTCATTTGAGACATTCAAGTAACAATAATGTTATGGACTAAAAGCAGAACAGACACGCAGTAAGAGGGAATTTCTAGGCAGAAAGCCTATGGCACAGTCACTATAATTTTAGCTACTACTACTTGTCCTCCATGGCATGCTCAAGACCATAAAAGTACCTTGGTCTATCTCATATTTCATGTCTGTAATTTTTCCTAAATGACAGAGAACAATCGGAATGCTGGATACCTCATTAGTCAGTTTGAATGGACACCTAGTCCCTGGAAAGCTCTCCAGCAACAGGTAATGAGATTTTTGTTCCCATGAAGTGAAGAGCAGTAGCGGAAATTACTCCTATGAGTCGTTATCCTCCCTTCCACACACACATCACAATATTTCTCATACCAGCTGGGGAACTGGAAGAACTAAAACAACTGCTGAATATCACACAACAGTAATCAAAGCACTGACTTTTAATTCTAGGATTTCCTAAGAATACTCTAAACTGTAATAAAGAAGAAGAAAAAAAAAAAAAGAAGAGAGCATAGGGAGATAGTTACAATGATATGACTTAACCACTTTAACCAGTCAGATTATCTTGCAAAAAAGTATCTTGGCATCTTCAATACTGTCTATTCAACAGCAGTACACATCTCATCAGCTTCAGAAAATCAAAAGCAATTATATGTATTAATATCACAGCAGAGATTAATTACCTCTGCCAGCCATTTCAGGGATGCTTTGAGTCACATGCTGTACATTAAATTTAATAATTTCCTGATATTTCCCTTCAAGAAAGCTTCAGCTGGCCAACGATCATCTTGCTTGGAGAATCTTAATTTTGGTAGAAGATTTATGACCTACAATCCAAATCTTTTTTTATTTCAAGCAGAAAATACGTCTTCCTTCAAGCAGGATCCTTCCTGTCTTGCTTTGTCCATTCTGCCTCCTTCAAAAACCTGATAAATGTCACTATCCAGATCTTAATTTAATTCATCACTCCTTGTGATCCTCCCCTTAGCACATCAACTCTATCCCCTTCAACATAAACAACAAAAATTCTTTGTAATTTGCTTTCCTTAATTGTGTTTATACAAGTATCTGGGGTCAAGTACAGACTGTGTTTAAAAGGACAAGTGGCTTGACCAGTTGCACCTACATCAACAGGACTCAAATGTCAACCACCTTCTCCCCCAACACGGCATCAGTGAGCACCACTAGGATGCCTGGATTCAACGACAAGTTCTAGAGTTAACATGACAGTGCAGACATACCTGTGCAGTTCTTGCTTGTCAACGGGTCATAAAACCAGAAATGCAAATCTACATATTCATTTTTAGAAATTAATATGGTACACACTTTTAAAATGTAATCAGATAGAAGGAGACAGGTGTGAGGAAGTAAGAAGAGAGAAGCAGCGGGAATGTGTGCATGCATTTGGAGAACCACTAGCAGGATGGCTGGAGAGGATGAGAAATGGATCTTCAGATCATTTCTCATTTAGCAACAAGATGGTGAAATCCTACAGGAAATATTTTGCAAATAATGTTTCTAAGAAAGTAACATCTATAGAATAATGTCACCTTTATAATACCACAAATCAAGTAGGCATTCAAGTATGACATCAGATGAACACACCCAGTATAATTCAGACATCCTCTGTGAAAAGTGTGGGTGGCCAGGTACAGATCAATTCGACAGATAATGCAGTGATCCACTCAAATGCTACAAATGTTTACCAAGCAACCAGCAAAAGATATTGCCACACAGTAAAAGTTCTAATCTGTCATCAACCAGCACAGTGTCACATCACATGCAACTACCACAGCAACTAGCTCTTGTACAAAGCAACGCGAAACAGCTACAACCTCACCAAGTAATCGGTTATTTAATGGCACTCCCACAAAAATCATTTTTATCCTTCACCTGCACCTCTAACAGTTCATGGCTCCAATGGCAGAATGAAGAGTCACAGAGTGTGAGAAACAATTTATAGTTTAAAAGGACAGGCCTATAGGGAATCACTGTCAAATCCACTGCAAAAGCAGTTCTGTTGCTCAGTGCCTACCTGCACAGTATGAACTACCTTATCACCACAGGCAAGTCAAGGATGGGAGGCAAATAAATAAAGAATTAAGAAAACAGGAAAGCTCATTTAATAAAAAAGTCTTCCTATTGGGGGAACCTTTGTGTTATTCTTCTACCTTGCCTCCAACAGGTAATTTGATGGAGGGGGAGAGTATTTATTAAAAATAAAACTTTGGCTGATAGTTTTTCTTTATTCTTAATTAAAATTACATAGTTCAGAATATAATGAACAGATCACTCACATCTCATTAGATCCACCCTCCAGTACAACTATGCAACCAATCTAAATTCCTTGGTGGTTTTCTTTTTTCCCCATGTTCTCTTAGGCACAGATTCAATTCCAGTTCTCACTCCTGGATATCTGCAAGGCTGTTCAGGAAATGGTGGAAATCCTCAGCTGCTGCACAGACCTTTCCTTTGCAGGTATCAAGCCACTATACAAAGGTGTGTTTCATTAACTCCATTCAGTATGACAAAAACAAGGCAGATGAAGTGATTTGTTTAACCTAACAGAACCAAGATTTCTGTGACACCTCATCTCATTCCTACACTTCAGAAACAAGGCAGCCAAGCATACAGAAACTCACGTGTTCCCAGGTGAGCTTTCAACAAGGCCAGTGTCTTAATGTAACTTGAGTGTTCATCTAGGTAGGAGAAACTTCTATGGAAACGGCATTCACAATGCTGAAGGTGACTTCATGTAGTTTTCCACATATGAACTGCAATATCCAGGTAATCTATTTCATGTTTCCTAGTTTATTTATTTTTAATACGCAATTTCTACAAGCTTCTTTGTGTAGGTGTTTTTTTGGGGCTAGAGGAGTGGGAGGAGGTGTTTTGGAGGCGTTATATTCAGCAATATAATCGTGGTATTAAGGGATATGGACAACCCCCTTCCACATCTACTTTACTTCGTTGATCACTATTATGTTTTTAACTTGCCAAACAGGATAACTGTGAGGAACTAGTTTACCACAGTGCTTCGAAGTTAGTCCATGTGCGTGGGAATCACGTCATGTAACTCTGGCTGCGTAGTTTTCAGATGGAAAATTTCAGTGAGCCACTTGAGTGCTTATCTTCATAGGGAATGGAGCACATCCAGAGGCTGATACATTCCAGCCAGAGAATCATGCCAAAATACATGGCAGCCATAAATCCCTGTCTAAGCCAGGAGCAGACATTGCTGTTCTGCCCTAACACATACACCTGCTTGCACAAGATGGTTTTGTGAATGGCCCTTCCACATCCAGACTTTGTCAACACTACATATACCACTCCTGGAGCACTCATCATTCATACTGACGTGACACACTATGCAAATATATTATAGCAGTACCAAGACAGACTTGGGCATATACCCCTCCATAAAATAAATATTCTCTGCTTGTTAAATAAGACACTGAAAGATACGCACCTACATCCACTTCATCCAGAAAATTGTTTTGTACATAGCATAAATTTTCCTATTTGATTTCGAATTAGTTACACATAATTCATTATGTAAGTACCGTAAAGGTCAAAGACTTTCTGAAAATGCAACATGCAATTCTATCTAGAAAAAAATCCTCCTTACGAAGAATATCTTAAGAAATAAAAAAGTGGGAGATTATTAACAGCAAGAAGGTATCCTTCACAAAAATTATGTCTAAATGAAGATAAAGACACACAAATACTTTCAAGTTGAATATATAAATACCAAATCATTATTCCCCATCAAAATGTTAGAGAAGCAACTTGTAAAAGGCATCAACAACTAAGAGTAAGTTATCTTTCATTCATTTTCATTTAAGGAGAAAAATCTGCCATTGTAAATCTAATCAATTATCAGGATTAAAAAAATAAAACTCATACTCAAAGAAGCTATGGCCATGGCACTAAAAAAATAGCATTTTGCTTCTGTGCACTGTCAAGGAGTTTGCAAGACATTCCCAAGCTAAAAACCTTCTTCATGGGAGACTCTGATGTGCCCATCTCAAATTGAAGTGTTAAAAGAAGTGGTTACAAAACAAATAGACAAAACAGTAAGAAATCACTGGAAACTGAAGGTACTAAATTTTGAAGCAACTGGAGGATGCAATAGCTGATTTAGTAACTGTGGTGAACAACCTCTCACCAGCCTTGTCACCCAAATACTCCAAGTGGCAAATGCTTCAGAAGAGACATAGAAATCTCTAGTCTGAAACACCTGATGTCTGCGCCAGGCAACCTGGCAGAACCTTTAACAAAATGCAGTAGTAGGAGGCACCTACGTAGCTATAACAGGTTGGGACACTGCCAACGAAGACTTGGTAAAGGGAGTTCTTCAGAGGAAATGTACATGGATAAGGGAGATCTGGTTGATAATCAATGTCCACTTTGATTTCTAACAGATGTTAGAAAGGCATCTAAGTCATCAAAGACTCGTAAAAACTAAGCAGCTATGGGCTTAACACACACAAAATACAGCTAAAACAAAGTACAAGGGTAAAAGACAATGCAATTTTTCACAGCGGAGGAAAGTGACGAGTTGAACAAGGCTCGAGGAATAGTACATTCAACTTATTTGATAAAAAGTAAAAAAAAGAATTAACAGTAGGTGACAGTCTGCTGATCACACCTAATTTAGTGATGGTAATAGAGATGAGACCCTACTATAAAGGATCACAAATGGACCTTCTGAAAATTAGCGATCAAAGATTAAAATGTCAGGTGAAATTCAGCAAAATCAAACATAAAGACATGCACAGAGGATAAAACAAGCTTAATTTCGCACCACAGTTACAGGCTTTGAGCTGATCACAGCCCCTTAAGAACAGGACCTTGAGACTACAATAGACAGTTCTATGAAGATGTCAGTTCAACATGCAGTAACAGTCAAAAACTATTCAACATTAGCCATTACAAAAGGAAGAAAAAGCACAAGAGAGGAGATTATTCTAATGCTTCTTACATCTGTGCTGGCCACAGTTTTTACTGTGCAGTTTAGGTCTTCAGCTCTTCTCTGTCTTGAAAACATCTAAGCTATAAGTTGTAGGATATGAGAAATACACTGGGGAAGCATCACTGTACACCTGCTCTGCAATATTTTTTCCACAGATAATTACTCATAGATGCCAATGGAAACAAGTGATGGGTCAAAATAGGCCTTTGGTCTAGATGGAGCTGTGGTCTGACCCAGTGTGCTTTTCTTAAGTAAAAGTGATACCGTAATATGCACTGGAGAACACCAAACACACTGCCGACCTGTGAGACAACCATAGGTGTGCTCAGTTCACAAATACATTTCATCAGTTCAATCTGGGTTCTAAGAGGAAAACAGAGTTCTTTCCTTTTAATTCATTATCCCGAATAAAAGTCCTCCCAGTGCTACTTGTCACGCAAGCTTCAGGTATTGCTGAGTTTGCAAGGACATGGTAGAATGAAGTAGAAATTAAATAAATTCACTGATGAAATAATTTTTAGGAACATTTCCAGTTGTTTGCTTAAGTACTGGCTCTCAAATCCCCCCAAGAGACAAAGACAATTAAATGTGTTTTGTCACTTAAGTTCCAGTTCAGAAAACACAGATGAAAAGCTGTTAAGTTGGGTGAGGAGGTGCTAATGCAAATATATTCACCACATAATGTTGCCATTGACAGTGAATTTCAAAAACAGTAATTTATTTGGTGTTACAGAATTCATATAGTTTCTGCATACCATCACTTAAAATTCCACATTCACAGTGAGAGAAACAGCAAGACAACACAAACCTTGAAAGAACTCTAATTATCCCTACTTAAAATGGATTATTTTAAGAATGTTTAGAATATTTTTCTGACACAAGACAAAAAAAGTTTTGCACAAAGTCAAGCTGTGCAAGAAAACAATGGCTGCCGATCTGTTGTTTGCAGACACAGCATGCCTGCTGTGATTTGTCAAAACTTATTTTTCAGTTTAAAGATTGAGCAATACGGAGGCTTTGGTACTTTTGCCAGGCTCTTGGGCAACTGTTGAGCTTCCTCCTCATCAGTGAAGACCAATGTTAGCAGTTTCATGGCAAGTTATGTCTCTGATCCCTATGTAGGCTCTCTGTAATTAGCCAAGACAAATGATAACCCCAATGGAAGCCATCACTAATTAAATCTACATTACCTTTTAGCTGCAATGCAATAATCACCAAATGTTTTAATACATATATTTTCTTTATTTTCAATGCATAATTCCAGATTCTTCATAGCTAGGTACTAGTGCTTTTTAATCCTAGGATGTGATGGACAATAGAAGATGAGTGTGCAGAGGTGATGGGAAAAATCAACTTTAGTCATGTCTTGGAGGAAAACCAATGTTTCTCCTTTTTTTGATGCTTTGGCAGTTCTGACACGCAAAGGCCACATAGCAGGCACAGCTGTCTTGGGGTTACACAGGTCTACACCAAACTGATGCTAGGCTTAAGGTCGAGCTCCACATGGCACCTGGTACACACCCTTATGAGCTAAAGACATTTAAAACTTTCTTATAAAATCCTCTCCACTCTTGGTTCCAAATCATAAGAAACTTGTTAAAGCTGTAATTTGCTACAGCTTAGCTGTGAACCTCTGTGTATTACAGCAAAGAAAAAAAAGCAAAAAGCAAAGCTTTTCTGTGTTAAAGGTAAGACTAGTCACTAAAATAAATGAAACTGGCTCTAAGGTCAAATCTTAAATTTAACTTAATTCATAGTTGGGTTCCTCACTAGCAAAAGTGAGAAATGAGTTGTGACTGACGTGGATAATTTGTTAATTTTGGTTTGTAAGAAAATGCAAATCTACTTCTTTGAAGTTCTGTTTTACAGTTGTTTAGAAACTGCTCATTTGATGCATTGTGTAAACTGAGAATTTCCAAACTACTACCGCTGTTACTCATTGACTTTCTTATAATTTGGCTTTGATTTAGTAATCACACTAGGCAATTAGAAAATCTAAAATTAAGGTAGGTACACAAGCACTATCCTTTCATTACTACAGTTTTTGTTAAGTAGCAATAGGTTCCTTAGTTTCAATAGGCCACAATCCCATATAAAATATACAGACAACTGACTGCTCTATACTGTTAGTTAGACAACAGCTCCTCTTCTCAAAAGCTTGATTAGTTCCCTCTGATTTAATATTTGGTTTTCCCTCATGTCCCAGAGTAACTCCTGATTTGTTCAAAAAAGGGGGTGGGGGGTTGGGAGAGACTTCTCCAGCAGCTTTTTCTTGCCATTGTTGCAAATTCACACACCAGAGAGAAGTGAAATAGTAATGCGTGGTGACGTACTTAAGGAACATTTTGACAGTATTACTTTGGAAATAATTTAGTAAATATCTATTATATCTACAAATCAACACAAAGTGCTAACGGATAAGAGATTTATATGCCAAAGGTAGAGCCGTTACTTCATAACATCATTTTTGTTACATTTAACATTGATAATAAAACGTATCCCAGAATACCACTAATAATCTGGTCTTACATGGCACAGCACACTTGCAGACTTCTGAGAATTAGCAACCAGTGCATACAAGTGCTTCTTTGAATCAAACAGAGCTCCAAGGTTCTTAGCACTACCCTATTCATTTATTTCTCTGCCTCCACATTTTGTGCTGCTAAGTCCAACCAGGCCAGCAAGGCTGATTGGGTTCTTACAAGAGTGCTGAAGGCAGAGAAGTTGAACAGAGAGATTCAGATGACGCTACCAAAGAAGCCTTGCAAAATGACCTCCATTTCTTTCTCTCTGAGAGCACGTCTCATGGTTGCTGCTGTTTTCCCCAAACTTACCCATTCCTGGAGGAAAGCAGATTGTTATTTCCTAGCACAAGCACCTTTACTCAGTGTTGTGGCACTGTATCAATAATTCCATTCTACTTCAGCAGTGAGGCCAGCACAGCTGCAGCAGGTTCACAGTGACCTGGAGTGTCATTGCAGCACAATTCTGACAAAAAGACCTCTGTGCCCCATTTCTAGAGCCTTGAGAATTGTAACTGTGCTGACGGCCCACTGTCCCTACCCAGTATACAAAGACATCCACACAAGAGCACACAGTGGCACAAGCGGTCAAAAATTCAGAATACTCGTCCTCCCAGCGACTACTATTTAACGTAAAAGGCAAAATTGTTTTAGACATAGAAGCCAGAACTCAGGATTCCCTATTTTCCCCACATGCACACAAAGAAAACCAAGAGTATCCTATCACATCACTATACCATCTCAAGCTGTAGGCTTTATTTAAAAAAACATTATATCAGGCCCCTTATCTATCAAATCATGTTAAATAAATTGTAAGAATACATCAGTGATCAGATCCTTCCAGGACTGAGACAATCAGATATGACATTTCTGACTCATTAGTAGGACTGTGCTGGATTAAGACATTGACAGAGAGTAGTCCTGGACTTGCATGAAAACAGATTATAGGTTTTTCTAAGCAAGCAGAAAGCTGGGGAAAGGAATTTCTTACTAGTATTTTCACACTTTGGGAATTAGGCATCTCAGCGCCAAGTAATTCCTACACTATGTGGTTTATTAGGTGCACTTCTAGACCTCTTTTGAACAGTCCATCAGGTTTGCATTGCTGAGCAACAATGCTTTGAAAATAAAGCACAAATCTTGGCATCATTTTCAGGATGAAAAAGGGTTCCTAGATACAGCTGAGACATAGAGAGAGTCCAGGCATCTCCAGGGTCAGAGGACAGCTAAGACTTAATCTCACTGGTGAAATAACAAACTTGCTACTGCCCCTTGTACAGCATTACTTTACTTATACTTACTTACTTTGCCCTTTTTTCAGCTGTGGCAGTAACAACCTTATTGCACTGCTGCATGAGCCAAAGTTCAGAAAGTGGGAGGACAAAACCTCTTCTTGAAACACATTGTCCACCAAAACTGTCTCATGTAACATAGAATATCTACATAACAGGGAGTTTCAGTGATATAATAGTTTGCCTGCCAGATGTGTACATATGACAGCCAAAGCTGACACATATAGCTACAATGAATAACACATCACCAATTTAAACCTGCCTACAAACAATGCATCATATTAAATCATTCATCCATGTAGCAGTCACACCCAGTCCTGTTTAGGGAGACACCTTCAATGTCTCATTAGGTATATGTCATATTATAACAAGGGAGGGCCTGGAAGAAACTGTTGTCAGGATAACCCATATAGTTGAGGTTTATTTTGTGAGATGAGACAACCCTTTTAAATGTCACCATTGGATGTTTAGAAACAATGGCAATTTTTACACAAGAAGTGCATCACCTGTGACACATAAAGGATTTTACAACACATCCTCAACTTCCATCTAACAGTTACGTACCTCAAAGCAAGGCCAGGTTCCCCACAACGGCTCTAGTGCAGTTTGCTGAACCTCTTCGCCATAATAATTTTCTCTTCTTCAGAAAATTTAACTGCTCCTTCTGTCTCAACCTGTCCTCTGCCTCCTCCTAGCCTGACAGCAAGAACCCATGGTAATGGCAACATTGAGAAGCTCTATCACAATTCCCTATTTGCGCTACAGTTAGTTCCCATATCTGCCAACATACACCTTGACAAAGGTCCTGTGTAGTAGACTGACTATCAGTATCCCAACTTTAAAGCCTTTTCCTTTTTGCAGATGGTGTAAAAATGTCTGAAGATGACTGCAGCTGCAGGCCTCATCTGCAACTCGCCAAGCCACGACAAAGCCCTTGTAGCCAAAACGTACACACGTCATGGTAGAGATCGACATCTGTATCTCCACAGCTTTCATTACTTGTAAAGATGTAGAGTACAATTATTTCAAAAAAAGGTATTCCTACAGATCTATTATTGTATATGTCCCACATTTAAGTCCATATGCAGTATGGGGATTGGTATTTTACAACAGGCATAGATATATGTACATTCCTTACACTAGCACTGGTCCTACACAAATACTGCTCTGCTGTTTTACTCAATAAGAAACCAAACTTAATTGACACCTGTGCAAGATTTCTTTGCAAATCAGACATGGAATCATATGTTCCAGAGAGTCCCTAATCCAGTCCAATTTATTTAAATTGTCCCATCATCTTTCTCTGTTTCCACTCCAGAAAGTAACCAAAGTTAAGAAAGGGCTTTGATCTAGTGACTGATGTCTGGAAGCGAGAGATGATGCACAAGCAGTATACAAGTAGAAATAAGTGAATACTAAACACAAAACCACCTCCTGTTATTTCTTTCCAAATGCACAACATCCACAAATATATGTTCTCAATTATAGCAAACTTCACCTTGACAGTAGACATTTCTGGTTTGCGGTCAGGCTGTAACATAAGTCTCACAGAGATTCCTCAACTAGCTTTAAAGTAGTTGGGCTGACACTCAAGTAACAGTGGTGCTGCTACAATAAAATATACTGAAGAAGGTGGAAAAATACTGGAGGGTTAGGGTGTTAACCCATCAGCAGAGGATTAAACAGGATGATTGAGATAGCTGCTGCCCTCAGGTGACAGCCCCACCCCTCTGGAAGGTGCCTTGTCCCTTCCAACAGTGCTAGTGAATGGCATAAAAATCCACTAGTAGACCAACCCAATTTATAATCCAGCATGCTAAGGTAAACAAGGAGCACAGATTCATATACCATTCAGCCATCAGTGGTGGCAGGAAGGATGCAACAAGGACAAAAGCCATAGCACCTGAGTTACCATCCCACTTAACCCATTATTAAATGTGCATGAAGACCGTGTGACTATGATGCCATAAGCTTCACCACTCCTACCACTGACAGTGGTGCCCACACTTCAGTCATCCCTGCAGCTTGTATTCTCTTATTCTCCAATGTGATTGGAACTGCTTGCTCCAAATATACCAGCAAACCAGTTTACTAGTATAATACTTAGCAACTGCCAATTTTGAGTGAATATTGAATCTGCAGACACCATTATTGAAAGAAAATGGCACACCACCATCACAGGGACACGTGTGTGATGTGCACCCCTAAACAGACTTAAAACACGTTATCAACTTAGTTCTTTTTTTACTAATAGCTTTGTATCTAAGGTACAATTAAAATGTCAATTCCAAAAGGATATGGTGCTTATTAACATGATTTCTCTAGCCCGGGGCAAACCCAATTGAATTGTGTTACAAACTGCAAGAATAATATATAGTCATACCTTCAACAAAAAGCAGCAAAACACTGTAAACAAACCTGGACTGCTGCCTCTACACTGGGAGTCAACTTGCACACACATCAAATCTTGATGCCAAGTGCTGTTCTTTAGTATAGATAAATGCTGTTATCTGCTAGTCACACATCATCTAGTAGTGGCAATATTAATATATTATCTTCCCATCCTTCTGTTCAAATTCTTGGTCACCAATCAGAGTTCCTTACCCCTGGATATCATTCTTCCATCACTGGATCGTGCTGTATGAACTGTACCTATTTCAGAATAGCACTTGTCTTACAAAGGGGTTTTCTGGCAAGGACAGTGTACTGGGGCCTGTCAAACGGAGTTCTTCTGCTGATTCTGACAGAGTTCAGAGATGCCACATAAAATTATTGGAGGAGGGCACTGCAGTCTAAATGACAGAGAAGAGAGCAAAGAGTTGGGTGATCAAACTACACATCCCAACTCTGTCACTCTCTCATTCTGATAGCCTCTAACAGTTTACAGTACCTTCTGAAAAAAGCTGATCTGAGGAGATTGGATTCACCCCCAGATTTGGCACACAACTCTTCTGCAACTCTTGATCAGGTTGCTTAAATTTACAGACATTGATCTCTCACTTCCATGGGAAGATGTTTCAGTAAAACTGGTTACGCTATTTGGTAATTAGGTGGTGTTCTTTAATGAACCCTTAACAAATTAACAAGGCTGATGTGCTGAATTCCTTGAGCTGTGATCCCTCGAAATGCTATTCTTCTTCCATACTACTAAGCTTCTTACTGCTACATCTTCAAGACAGGGAGATGCTTTGGTACAAGTAAAGACAAGTAATTTGAATACTTAAAAAAAAAAAGTTTGCAAATACTGTAATGTCAACAATACACATCAGGGACACCAGCTTCCTGACACTGCTTCCAAAAGGGATAAAGCAGAACACATGGTGTGGCTACCACTGGCATGAGCTGTAGGCAAGGACAGTTAGCAGATAGAGAGCAGAAGCCTTAGCAGATCACCTGCTCATGCATTACTAGCAAAATTCCATCATCTAGCAAAGGTGGAACACAGGATGGAAAGAGACAGATGTTTGGATTTCATTTTGTTTGCAGAAAGAAGACAAGGAGAACAGGATTTAGGATTATCTTATTGTCATGAGTGACCACAGAATTCATGCCACAGTTTGGTGTATGAGACTCACCCTAACCCATCCAATGCATTCTAGATCAGGACTCTCAGTCTTGTTTACAGTGCTACCATCATCTACCATAGCAGCAAGAGGTTCTGCAAGTGATGGCAGCAGCAGCTCCTGACTTCCTGTTGAGCCAAAAAACAAACATAGGAGAAAGTGCATTTCCAGCTTCACCCCTCAGTTGGATTGGACAGACTGGGGGATGGCTGGCCCCAGATCTCTGACCCTCAAGCTATTGCCAAGCTTTTGTGCTGAATTTGAAATAAGTGTATTTGTCGTCCCTACAACAAGCTTGAAATACAGTCAAGAAATTTTACATGGTCTTCCACTGTCAAAGACCTGTAGCCTACCACCTCCCTGCAAAATGACATACGGGCTCTCCTCATCAATCAAGTGCTTCGGGTACTATTTAAATCTGCAACACCATGAGTACTGAGTGGTGAAAAGGCTGTACAGATTTGGACATAACATCTCAAGCAGGATGGGAACCAACTGGCAAAAGTCAAGAAAGGATGAGCTGATCCAAGAAGCAGGACTCCCAAAGGAAGACAAAACTAGTAAGGATTTTTGAACCGAAAAAGGAGGACAGGGGATTTCTCTGATATGTTAAAGGCCGTTTTAAAAAGGAAGACAATAGGTCTGTTCTCCCTATCTGTGGAGACAGGAGAAGAAAAGGGTATAAGTGCAGCAGGGCATGTGGACATTAGTAATACTGACTAATAGTAAGATAATGAACCACAAGGAATGGACCAGATAAGTAGGTTGTGATGTCCCCATTATTTAAAGCACTTAAGAATACATTAAGCAGACATCCAACATAAATACCAGTGGTCCCATTCTAGGGCAAAAGGAAGAACAAATTATATGATCTCTGGAGCACTCTTCTAATATTCTTGGACACTTTGGGAAATTAGTATAAACACATGCAAGCAGGCTGCTAATGCAAGGTGTATATCTACATGATTTATCTAGCAAAGCTTGCCTAGTCTTCTCAGGAAACCTTCTAAATACAAGTCAGGGAACCCTAGACCCAAACATCTGCAGCTCCAAAAACACCCCTTCCAACCCATCCATCCCCTTCTAACCCATCCAGCTCCTACACACCCACAAAGCTCTTGGCTCACAGTTACAAGTGATGCAATGATGATTGATTCTCAATAAGTGATACACAGGGTGAAAGATCTAGTAAGTGAGCCTGGAGATAAGCTCCAAAAACTGATAGCAGTAGACATGAGACAGATTAGAAACCACATGTAGGAACCACAGCCAGAGCCAGCAGCTCAGCAGTTGCAAAGCCAGAAGTGCTGGATTACAAAGCATCAACCACGGACTGAATATCACTCAAAAATACACCATAGACTATCAATGGAACATGAGTTCAGAACTGTCAGAACATTATACTCCCAAGAAAGAACGATTGTTTAGAACCTTAAATTCATCCCATTTAGAATTCATCAGTATTTTTCTATTTACATCATGGAGTCTTTTGATTCCTAATAGTAGTACTAAACTTTTATCCCAGAGGAAATTTATCATTCCGTATGCTAAGAAAAAGCACAAAATTTGAAGAACTGGCTTTGGCGTTGGTGACTGTCAACTCACACAAAGGGCAAGTAGCTTCATCATATTTTATTTATTGGTATCTTTTTAATACAAATTTATATTTACATTTTCCAAAAGTCCATTAAAATAACAAAGATTATACATATTTCCATAAGAGCCTGCTTCAGGCTTCTGTGGTTGTGGTACACCTTGAAAGGTGACATACAAAAATTCAGAAGAGAAAACCTCTCCAGGATGGCCTATAAAGACGACCAAGTAAACCTACATCACCTGCAGTGGTGGATGCTGATGCATTTCAGAGACTAAAAAAAAAAAAGTATTACTCATTTCTATGGCCAAAGTATCCTATTTCTTGGACAACTGAAAACACAGTAAAATTAGTGCTGTGACTCAATGACAAATGCTGGTTTCATAATTAGGGTGGGGCACACAAGCAACTATAAAGGTTGCCCCAGTCCAAGACTGACACTTCTGCTGGATACATCTGAAAGCTCTGGATTTTGAGTCAGGTAAGCATAACCTTAACATATTGGGGGTTTCAAATCTTTCGGCCAGGGAGAGCTGATCCAGGTTTACAGGAGAAAAAAACAAAAAAAGAAAACTCTTTTCTTCTAGGTTAAGTATTAGGCATTTCACATGGTCAGTAAAAGAATGAACAAGGTGTCAGATGTATTTCAAAATACTCATGCACAGGATTCTTACTCTCTGCTTTGTTTGCAGTTCTTCTTCAAGAAAACATCTGAGAAACATGGAACATTTACTGAATGACAACCTTCTGAAGTACTTTACCGAGTATGCCCTAAAGGAGGGTAATACCACTGCACTGTCCATTGCTGGGCTGAAAAGTCTCCTTCAGAACCAATTTGCACAGTACCTGAAGGTGAGTTTTCTTTGCTTATATTCCTTGTGCTTCCTCGGAAATGGACAGGAAAAGGCAATAAGCCACTGGTGCTGCAAGGCAGGTTATTGTGCCCAAATGGCTTCACTGACTCCATAAGTAATCCTTAGATAAGGGTCAGCTTATAAAACTGCATTCGCATTAATTAACAGTAGCTCCAAACAGATATCTGAGTAGGGAGTGGGTAACAAAGTCCAATGAAACAAAATGCAAGAATCTAAGAAGCTGTCCAGTATTTTGAGAACAACAGTAATTCATTTTTGTAATTTCATTAACGTGAGGTGTCTAATCAAAAACAACAAAAAAAAAAAAATTATAAACCAAAACTGCTTTTGTATTATTTAACTAGCCCGATCAGGGATGTTACCAGAATACTCACTGCATCAGGATGTTACATGCACTCTTACCAGACTTGACAATTAAAAGCAGCTAATAACCTCAACTATGTTTAATTCATTAGCAAGAACTTTTCAACAGCAAACGCAGTATTCCTAGTAAAGAGAGGAAAAGGAGAGGGGAAAGAGACTCTCAGGTCTTGGTTCAAAGCCTAAAGAAAGTAGCAACCCATTTCCCAGCAGCGTGTGCAGGGCCCAAATGAGTATCTAGTAAAGTAGAAGGTGGTATGCATATTAATTTTTATTGGTGATTATGTACGCGCTGTAGCTGTTGCACCTGCTCCGTTTCCTAAATTCTAAATTTATGCACAAGACCAAAGTAACCTGTCTGTGTAAGATGTGATACTTCTTAAATTGCTGTTGTACCTTTTTTAACATTTTTGGCAGGTGAGGCAAGGCATTGTATTTCTAGTTTAACCAGTAAAACTGGTGAACACAACACTCCCATAACACCTTCAAGTAACAGCAGCTGTTACTGACTGCATCACTCCTTGGCAATATTTCTTGTAGGAAAAGAGTTGTGGAAATCTAGTTATTTCATTCTTCTCTTTTTCTGTTTTAAATACAGGATTCATTCTCACTTGATAATGTAGTTAAATTGTTGGACAAAGATAAGGACGGAAAAGTCAGCTTTGATGAGTTTGTGACAATTATCAAAAAGATAACCGGTACAGAAGCATAAGGCATCTGCAAGAATCAGTATCACTGCTTTGAAGAAGAGGAGCCCGGAGTTTGCAAATATCATACATTCACCTAAACCCACAGATTTGTTTTGATTTTAAAATGTACAGAATAAAGATCTGACATATAACTAAGTATGTCTCGTACTGTGTTTCCTGCACATTCACTGGCTGCACTTTCCAGCTAAGCTGCCTCACAGTTAGTTCGGAACTACCTTTTCTGTTTCACACTACATTTGAGAACGTGTCACTTAACAAACCCTGCTTTACCTGAGCTCTCCTTTTGACCTGTAGCACAATTCAAATCAAATGGTTTCTGAAACACACAAAAGGAAAGACATATCTTTCCATTTAAGGACTGTTCCCTTGCATATCCTATCCAGTTCTCCTCTAACTTCCGATTTGTCATTCACATAAGGTGACATTTACATGGTATAAAGAGTTCCAATTTTTAAAACCAAATTATGTATTTTCAGTAACGATGCTGTGTGATGACTGTAACATTACATGTTCATTTTAGATTATATTTACATAACTATGTACTTTTCTTGTTATTACTTGTAAATGGGAATACATAAGCATATATAGGAACTGAGAGGTTGGTGTTGCAATTAAAACATCCATTACATCTATTTGGTGCCGTTTTGACCTTTTTATTGCATGATTCCCTGTGACATACCTATTTTCACACACATAATTCATGCGCATTATTATTTATTTCAAGAGGAAATTAGTGGAAAATAAGAGAAATTAGAAGGATGGAAATTTTGGCGACAAGAAATTCAGGGGATTGGGCACTAATCCAACTAGATAACTCAAAATTTTGTACTGAATTTTAACACCAACATTACCCATTATGCTCATAAATCAGTTAGATCTCAGGGTTTATTAAGGACTTAAAGATTCAACTGCAAAAGCTACCAAGTGCTTTCAAGATCCCATACTACACTGGTTCCTATCCCTGAATTTCCTCTCCATGTAATGAGGAATAAAGTACTCAACACCAATGACACATGAATAGAAGCCTCAAAAATTATGAAGTTTAAACAGAATATGAATATTCCTACAGGTTCCTAGGACATTCTTTTATACAAACCCTTCAACTGTTAAAATGTGTTATGTTTCTTGGAAGAAAAGAAAATCTTAATATTTGTTTTTTTTCTGGTTTAGAGGAAAAAATAAATAAATAAATAAATAAACATGCTTTGATGTCAAAACTAAATATCCACAACATGTATTTCCTTACTAAGCTACATTAGCTACTTTACACGCATAAATAAAATCACATAATTTTAAGAGGTGCTTTTGCATGAGTGGGACATACATTCCTTTTCAGCTTCTTAGAAAACCTTAGAAATTTTTTAATCCATTCAAGTTGCTGACAGCCTGTATAGGAAAAGTGGGCATCAAGAAATAATCATGTTATAAGAGTGCCACCTATCGGCAAAATCTATTTCTGCACAATTTCTTCATAGAAAATGCACTTTTAATTTTACTCAGCGCAAAATCTGAAGCTTCACAATCCTACACAAGATGCAATAGGTAATGAAAAACAAGAGACACAATTAAAATTATTTTTGAATTTAAAAAACACCACATTAGAATTATTCTGAATTTTTTTTTCTTCCAGGGTAGTATTAAATGTAGTTGCAATAAATTGACAAACAACATTATTAAAAGGCTCATCCAAAAAATCAAAGTTTAACAGTAAAGGAATATGAGGGATATGGAAAAAAAAACAAATAACTTCTGCCATCCATTGAATCCAGTTCATTAGCAGTTCACAGACTATACAGTTTCCCCTTAAATGAGTTAATTTTAAAACTGTCATTTGCAACAGAAAACTCATACTAAGCACCACTCCCAAGCAAAGGCATTACTGTTCTGAACAGCTGCCTTCCTACAAAGAACAATAACAATTTACCTATCATTATTACCCAAAAGGCTAGAAAGTGAGGCAGAAAGTTTAGGAATATATAATAAGAACATGACCTACCAATAATTTACAGAGAGGAGATCAAGAACTTGATGGACTGTGATCACTGCTCATGTACCTCCCTCATTTTCCCTACTCAAATCAAACCTGTGTTAAAGGGGAATTTGAGCCAAAATCTTAAATTGGTATTTTGATAGTGTAAATGGTATGGTCTGGTGAATATAAATAACTGCCATATCAGAGGGCTTTTTTTTTGCTCTTCAGAGTACACATTTTTAATTTAAACCTAAATGAAAATATTTAATAGCAACTTCAAATCTCTCAAACACAGCTTATAAATCACAACTTGTTAATATTTCCAAATTCTAGGTCTCATTTCCTTTAAGTTTTCAGCACATACATATTCAGCTTTAGGAATTATTTTTTCCCTATAGAATTTTAAAAACATAATTTTGCCTGTGTTACATTATTAAGCCATTAACTTCCATTTTTTGTATGCAGAGACTATTATTTTTTCCAAGGTATTTGAAATCTTAACTCTACAATACTTGCAGTCATTTACACGCCAATATGATTGATATAAATATTCCCCAAAACAAGTAATACAGGGCTGTACAGGGCTTCCCTCCTACGTAAAGTTACTCGTGAGTGCTTTTGCAGAACCAAGGTGGAGCAACGCTGTTGTAATGATACTCAGTAGAAACAGATTAACAGCTAAAATGAAACAGATACTGAGTCTGGCAGGCAACTCTCTACATCCACACGTTCAGTTGTGCATCATTATTGTTCAAAACAGAACAAGTCACAATTGCCTTATTACGTAAAAACCTTTTATGATGCTTAAAACTTTTTACTAATGCAGACAATGCTCTTCTATAGTACAATAACGTGTTATTTTAATTGAGAGACAGTCTCCAGTAGTATCATTTCTCATTATTTCAGCCACCTGCTTCTCTTTTGGAAGTCTGAGTTAAATCATTACTTGACAATCTCAGCTTTTATTTCTAATAACAAGGTTCAAATTTACATAGATGCAGATCAAAGGAAAACAAAGTAGACCAAGATATTTTATACGTACTTCAGAAGAAATTATCAGCTTTGATGAGTATAGTTTGAGTATTTGAATGCTTAGCAAAATAAGAAGGGATATAAGTAGCTGCATATTTTATGGTTGCTTCACAGTTTCCCAGCCAAACTACATATTTGAACTTCTGAACTTTTGTCTTTTTTCCTTTTTCTTAAAAAAATAAAAGGAAACAGAACTACTGCCTGACTGCCTTTCTTCCCCCTCTTCAGTTTTCAAAGCAGCAGGAATCCAAAGAAGAGTACACTGATTTTGTCTTAAGAGCACTCAGTTGAACCACACAGTGGCATCACAAGATCCTATCAGTGCTGACACAGTTTTTCCAATTAACATTGTGGAACAATGCAACATCTACATCAGTTCAGTAGTTCACAGGCCTCACTAATCTGCTTCTCTTCCAATTGTTTTTATTGATTAGCTACATTTGTTACTATATAAAATGTGTAAGCAGTATTTAGCACAAGAGGGACTCTGCTAAAACAGATTATTTAGCAGTTCTGATTACTGATGGGTTTCCCCCTTAGAATGATTTGTATCTGTTTCTTGTGCATTACAATAACATACACTATGCATATCGCCATAGGAGCCTGCTTCAGGCTTCTGTCAGTCTGGTAGATCTTGAAGTGTAAAATACAGACTGAATTTTACAGAAGTGTAAAATTCAGGAGAGAAAACCTCTCCAGGATGGCCTATAAAGATGACCAAGTAAGCCTACATCACCTGCAGCGGCAGATGCTGAAGCATTTCAGAGATTTATAAAACAAAAAAAAAGAAATATTACTCATTTCTATATCTCAAGTATCCTATTTATTTGACTATTGAAAACACAATAAAACTAGTGCAGTGACTCACTAATAAATACTGGTTTCATAATTAGGGTGGGGCACACAAGCAACTATAAAGGTTGCCCCAATCTGAGACCGTCACTTCTGCTGGATACATCTGAAAGCTCTGGATTTTGAGTCAGGTAAGCACAACCTTAACATATTGGGTGTTTCAAATCTTTCAACCTAACTTAAATGATTTTATTGTTCACGGGGAAAAAAACCTCTCTTTTCATCTAGGTTAAGTATTAGGCATTTCACATGGTCAGTAAAAGAACGAACAAGGTGTCAGATGTATTTAAAAATACTCGTGCACAGGATTCTTACTCTCTGCTTTGTTTGCAGTTCTTCTCCAAGAAAACATCTGAGAAACATGGAAAACTTACAGAAAGACAACCTTCTGAAGTATTTTACTGAGTACGCTTCAAAGGAGGGTAGCACCACCGAACTGTCCGTTGCTGGGCTGAAAAGTCTCCTTCAGAACCAATTTGCACAGTACCTGAAGGTGAGTTTTCTTTGCTTATATTCCCTGTGCTTCCTCGGAAATGGACAGGAAAAGGCAATAAGCCACTGGTGCTGCAAGGCAGGTTATTGTGCCCAAATGGCTTCACTGACTCCATAAGTAATCCTTAGATAAGGGTCAGCTTATAAAATTGCATTCACATTAATGAACAGTAGCTCCAAACAGATATCTGAGTTGGGAGTGGGTAACAAAGCCCTACAAAACAAAATGCAAAAATCTAAGAAGCTGTTCTGTGTGGGGTTTTTTACGTAAGCCACATTTCATCTGGAATATTGCATGTGTCTTACTACATATTTTTTGTTTCAGTCTACATAATAAATCCTGAATCTAGAAAATATATGTAGGAAAAAAAATCTATAAACCAAGTAAAACAACAGGATTAATTGAAAAGTAAGAAACATGAGACAATTTCTATCTAGATTAAATTGTCACGATCACAAAATAAAAGTCTGCCATACCAGAAAGACGCCAAGCAAAGAAAGGTGATGCCACCACGCTAGAGAGAGAAATAACCGTTTCCTGTAGCTGGAAATACCTAGGTTCTGATTTTATATATATTCTCTGACAGACCTCTCCTGAACTGGACTAGGACTCCATTTAGATTCTTCTGCTAGATAAAGCCTTAAATTCTGTGTTTTAGATAGCTGACAAAAGCAATTTTTGTTAAAGGTTTAAAAGAAGTTGCACCTCCACAGAAAAACACAGTACTTTGAGAATGACAGTAATACATTTCAGTAATTTCATTAACATGAAGTGCCTAATTAAAAAACAAACAAACAAACCACTAATAAAACAGAAAGGCTTTTAAGGCTTTTTTCCTGTTAAAAAAAAAAAAAGTAAAAAATTAATTGCCAAAAATGAATAGGAAATGTTACTGCAAATTCAGAAATACAATGCTTTTTATTAGCTGTAGAGTTTTTAGCACCATTTTCACAGAATCACAGAATATTAGGGATTGGTAGAAATTGAAGTGTTCAGAAAAAGCAATACAGTTGTTTTCTGTCTGGATTTCACACATCTGCAATCATCTACTGTGTTTGCAGAATCATATCGCACCACAATAAATCAACATAAAAGCAGGACAGAACATTACAAAACATACATAGACAAAGCAGAAAAAAAAGAAAAATTTTTTAAAAATTTAAATTAAATATTTTAACTCGTTCTATATTGTTTAACTAGCCTGATCAGGGATGTTACCAGAATACTCACTGCATCAGGATGTTACACGCACTCTTACCAGACTCGACAATTAAAAGGAGCTAATAACCTCAGCTACATTTAATTCATTAGCAAGAAGTTTTCAACAGCAAACATAGTATTTCTAGTAAAAAGAGGAAAAGGAGAGGGGAAAGAGACTCTCAGGTCTTGGTTCAAAGCCTAAAGAAAGTAGCAACCCATGTTCCAGCAGCATGTGCAGGGCCTAAACGAGTATCTAGTAAAGTAGAAGGTGGTATGCATATTAATTTTTATTGGTGATTATGTACATGCTGCAGCTATTACACCTGCTCCGTTTTCTAAACTCCAAATTTACATACAAGACCAAAGCAACCTGTCTGTGGAATATTTGATACTTCTCAAACAGTTATCGTATCTTTGTTAACATTTTTGGCAGGCAACAGCAGACACTGTATCAGTTTAACCAGTAAAACTGGTGAACACAACACTCCCATAACACCTTCAAGTAACAGCAACAGTTACTGACTACATCACTTCTTGGCAATATTCCTCATAGGAAAACAGTCGTAGAAATCTAGTTATTTCATTCTTTTTCTTTTCTTTTTTTTTTTTTTTTTTTTTCCCCATAAAAACAGGATTCATCCTCAGTTGATACTGTAATTAAATCATTGGACAAAGATAAGGATGGAAACATCAGTTTTGATGAGTTTGTGACAGTTGTCAAAAAGATAACCGGTACAGAAGCATAAGGCATCTGCAAGAATCAGTATCACTGCTTTGAAGAAGAGGAGCCTGGAGTTTGCAAATATCATACATTCACCTAAACCCACAGATTTGCTATGATTTCAAAACATGCAGAATAAAGATCTGACATATAACTAAGTATGTCTCGTACTGTGTTTCCTGCACATTCACTGGCTGCACTTTCCAGCTAAGCTGCCTCACAGTTAGTTCGGAACTACCTTTTCTGTTTCACACTACATTTGACAAAGTGTCACTTAACAAACCCTGCTTTACCTGAGCTCTCCTTTTGACCTGTAGCACAATTCAAATCAAACGGTTTCTGAAACACACAAAAGGAAAGACGTATCTTTCCATTTAAGGACTGTTCCCTTGCATATCCTATCCAATTCTCCTCTAACTTCCGATTTGTCATTCACATAAGGTGACATTTACATGGTATAAAGAGTTCCAGTTTTTAAAACCAAATTATGTATTTTCAGTAACGATGCTGTGTGATGACTGTAACATTACATGTTCATTTTAGATTATATTTACATAACTATGTACTTTCTTTTGTTATTCCTTGCAAATGGGAATACATAAGCATATGTAGGAATAGAACAGTTGCTGTTGCAATTAATACATCTATTACATTTATTTGGTGCATTTTTAACATTTTTCTTGCATGATTCCTTGTGACACATGTATTTTTGCACATGTAGTTCATGTGTATTATTATTTACTTCAAGATGAAACTGATTTACATCTGTTTCTTGACCGGAACTGAGATTTCCAAGATCAGATTAAGATGCTGAAATACGTTTGATAATATCCAATTTCAGAACCTTAATATAGCTCAGAACAAAAGAACATCCATTATATGCATACTGCTTCAATTGTAAACACTGTATTAATCTTCTGTGACACATACATTCCCTTCATTATTTTCTTAATTTTATCTCCACATAATTTTCTCTTTAATACGTATTTCTTACTTGCCCTTGAATGCAAACTACAACTCACTCAGTTAATTACTTGTGTAATAAAATTTTGTCCTAGATATATTGTACTAATACACACTACAATTTCTACAACAGAAGACACTGCTGGTAGAGCTATAGCAGACAAGCATCCATGTTCATGATTTCAGCGAAGTGTGGAGCCCTATCCTGGAGCCAGCTACTGCGAACAACCTTTAGAATAATGGAGAGAAACCCTCAGTTCCAAAGGGTGACTCACCCCCTCCTGATGATCTGACTGCATCCTGAAAAGGTACCTGAGGTGACTCGCTGAAATGCAGTCATGAGAAGATAAATAAAACTGGAACTAAAAAGCCCTAAAAACAAAGATGCCCCAGAATCAGTCTCCTGTACTATCCCTCTTGCTTCCCAAGAAATTTACAGTAAGCTTTCAACATCATCCACATTTTACAACAGATTGCTGTTATGAAACTGACCCCTCCAGAGAAGCAGTACGTCTTCACATACATTCAAGAAGGGTGAAGGAGGAGACCTCTTATGATGGCAAACCCAGAAATTGGATGCCAAATGCAAAGTTCACCTGAGGACACTTCCAAATTCCACCAAGTTTTAGCAGCAAGTCTCACACTGCAACTCTAATTTACCTTCAAAAGTTCAAACTAGATTAGCTCTCTGATGCATATCAACAACCTTTACAAACAGATCGAATGCTTTAAAAACCTCCTATTTGCATGTTTCAGACTAAAGCAGATGTGGAAAAAATATATTTTACTTATGAATCCCAACAAAACTCTTTTGAAGGAAATTGATACAGAAACAGTAGGTTACTATGAACAACCCACTTCTTCCTTTTTTGTTTGCTTAAAAGCCCTCTCTTACAGATAGTTTTTAAGTTTTACTATTACGACAATGTGATATACTCTCCTGAACTAGGAGATACCTGGAAGAACTCCACTCCAAAATTTGACCATTGGCATGTGATACAGAGAACCCTGTCACATCTACAGCTTTTAAATTTTTCTCAAAAGGAGGGCTGTGAGATGCATGGGAGAGGAACAGCGGAGTGGTTATTTACACTGTTTATATAAAGGAAAGACAAGAATTTTTTGACAGCTTTCCATATAATCCTTGTCCTTTTATATATATTTGTGTTTTGACAATAGCTTTGTGCTACACTTTCCAGCTTCCCTCTATATTTTATCCTCTATTAAAGCCAACCTAATTATTATTGTCTACTTCCAGCATCAGTCTACAGCCAAGGAAATTATTAGAAAAATTACCAAAATAAAGCTAAGACCAACCACAGAGGCAAGCAGGTGAAGGCAAGGGTCTATTAAAAGAAAATCCTTTTTTAAACAATACCAACACCTCTTCATGTCATGCCATGTAAAAACATATAGACCTTAACCGACACAGAGGTAACTCCCTTTTTAACAAAAAATGCATGTTCACAAAACATTCAGGGAAAAAAAAAAATCAGTACTTACAACAGGGTTTTTCGTATCTGGGTCAAATTCTGTAGAATTTGCATCTGTAACAGAAGTTCAAAACAAACATGGTACATTTCCATTATTCTACATGCACTACAAATTCATGATAACAGTTCTGCGGCTTTTTAGAGCTTGCCTGCATTTAAGCTACAATCTTGTATGCTGAAACAAATACTGCACCACTTCTGAAGCAACCACAGGAAGCACATGACCTCAATCACACACACTCCATCTCCTACTTCCCAAAACCTTTTCCTCTCTGCTCTTAGTGGTAGAAGAGCTAAATTTCTTCATACTATAACTGCAATGGCTATGGTTCAGCTACTTCAGCTAATGAAAGCAAGTGAGAAAAGCACTTCTCACTTTTTTCTCCTCACCACCTGCACACTCCAGAAAGAAACTGCAGAGGTGAACTGTAAGAACGTTTTCTCCTACGCTCCCTAGATCAAGAGGCAGCTTTCAAGCAATCTGCATAATAGGAGTTCCTACTCCCTTGTACAGGCAGGAAGCACAGAGTGCCTAGCTGAAAATGATCCTGTTGCAAGAGCAAAGTACCTAATGATCACAGGATCTATATAATAGTTACAAAAATAGATATACATTTCACATATAGAATAAAATTTCTTCTAAGCAAATCATATCGACACCAGCATATTGAGCTTACCTTTCCAATTCAAACAGTTTCTTGCAAATTCCACAACTGCTAATTGCATTCCCAGGCAAACTCCTAGAAGGGAAGACAAAAGTCCCAGAATTTAACAGCACAAAAAGCAGGAATGACAAAGTATTTGCTTCTCTGTCTTAAACTTGACTGCTTAGAAATCTTGGTACCCAGTGTATATACACAGACTTATCAAAAGCTAAAACAAAAATGGCTGCTCAGTGTAAAGCTCACTCTTCAAACCTGGCACCATGTAGGTACATGTGACATTATGTGCTTTAAGGCCTTTCATTTTTTTTTCCCTCCCATCTATTTTACCAGTAAAAAAATAAAGACAAACAGAAACTGAAAGCCTGTGTATATTCAGATTCAAATTTTGCTTTGGCAACTAGTCAATGTCATCACTTATAAAATTGTAAGAATTGTGAAGCAGAAACTAAAGCTTCAGAGGCACTTAAACAGCACTTAACTTACAGACCAGATGCCATCTTTAGACTTTAACATCATAAAATACACCAGTAAATCAACAAAAAAAGTCTAATACAGCAAATGTGTCCAAAGACATCTATGTTTTCTTCACTCTGATTCATATCTATAATGATGCTGATTTAATTACACTGAGAAGCAAAGACTCTCCATGTAAAATGTGAATTTAGTGAATAAAACCTTAAGAGTAGGGATAGCCTTTTTCTTCCTTCCTTACACAACAGAGGTAGTACATGACTGATGTAATACAAGACTACAACCCTTGGCACTTTTTACAAGGCAAATAATCACAATAGCACATGTACGTCCCCAGGACAGGATCCTTCCCTAGTGCGAGTTTGTTGTTTTGGGGTTTTTTTTTTTTATCAAATCAATTGGCTTGCTATACACCTCCAAAACACAATAATTTCCGATTTTAATGACCTTACCAAGAAAAGGTTTTTTCTTTGTTCTCGCCCAGGAGATAGCTTGGAGTTTGCCTTCTGTTCCCCGAATTCCAAACCCTCCTGGGACCAGAATGCCACTGTAATGACAGCCATATATAAAGCAACTAACATGTAGAATCAAGCCAGCAAAGGAAGTCCGTACAAACTGAAGAATGACTTTTGAGGTTACAACAAAGCAAGCACAATGCATGACTGGCATGTTTTGTAGGACCATTCAAAATACACAGAATTTAACTCTACATTTGGAGATTTGTCTCATTTACCCACCCCAGTTCTCATCTGACCAATTTCATCCTTCAGAGTGAAATTCCTACTATTTAAATGCATATTGCTGAAATAAACTAGCTACATATTCACTATTCTAGGATCTTAGCACCAAAATTTATGTCTGCTAAGCAATACTGAAGAAATGAAGGCATTTTGACAACAAACAACATCCTTTTACAAATACAAATTGAAATCCCAGCAATGATTCCTAACAGAGACATTTGCAGAGTGTCACCAGCATTTACTAAGCTTTTATCTAACTACTTTTCACTATGATGCATGTTGACAAAGAAAAATATGACAACTGAAGTCTAGTTATCAAAAAAAAAACACCACCAGCAGCAACAAAACACAACATCCACCCCAACCAAACAAATGTAACTTGTCTAAAGAGATTAAAGCAAGTTAGAGGATATAGGTTGATACTATAATTTGCTGTGTCTGAAGTTTGTCATTAACCATGCACATCTATACCCTTATGTAAGTAATGCAAGTTTGGATGCACTGAGAAATCATTTACTGAAGCATTTTTCATCACATGAAACAGACACCATGGTCTGCATTTGGGATACAGAACATCCCACATCACTCACTCTGCTTTGCATAGTTTGTGCCATGCCTGGTGATATTTCACTGAGTTCTCCGCTTCTGTAGAACGTTCAAGCTCTGTTGAGTCTATGTACTAATAAAGAAAAATATGCAATAAAACAGTAATTTATTCCACAGAAAGAGCAGCATACACTATACAACCAACTTTTTAATAGCATTAAGACAAATTTCTTAGAGTTTCAAGTGAATTTCCCAACAAACCCATAACAACTTCACTGAAGACTCAATATTTGCTGGAGTTGCGGTAATCCATACCCCCTTCTTTGCACAGAGCTCCAAAGCTCTGCCTGACCCCAGTCCTCATTTTGCAGCTCTCCAGGTAAGCAGACTTGGTAGAATGCACCTATCTACATAGCCAGGTTTTCTTCCTATGGAAATCAGGGCACCAGTCAAGGAGTGGTGCTGACCTTACCCTGACATCCAAACAAGATGTGGCCAAGGTGTTCACTTTCTTAGATTTTGGGTGCCATAGTTTATCTAATCGTATCACGTACTGGATAAACCTATGTTGTCTAGCTTGTGCGAAAGGCATTCCTGGGGATTGATGTGAAATCATCAACTGTACAGAGGGAGGCAGATTCAGTATCTATGTTCTAGCAGAAATATTGCATTATAATAGAATCTCTACTGCCATCAATAAACATCGCTCCTGAGGTACCACTAGAGCAAATCAGTGGGGCAGCTGTGTACTGCACTAGGGAAGCAAAAGATCAGAGTTTGATTCTTGGTTTTGTCAGTCTTTTTCTCAGAATAACATAATTAATAGCATCCTCCTGTAGAGTCCATTCCCCATAAAAACAAGATTGTCTGAAATGACAGAACACATTTGTGTGCAGAGAAATGCAAGCAACCAGAAGACCGCTGAAAGTTTTCCAGATAAGATTGCCTCCCGGCAAACATTTCCTGTTTTTTCCTCACTCTAGACAGCATCAAAAATACAACAGAACAATAACTATCTATGAATATTGTTATTCTATACTAGTAGGATACTATAGGGTAAACTAAAAGGACACTTTATCATGCTGAGAGGTTGGGAAGAGAAACTAATTACAGTTGAAGTTAATTGTGGTTTCCTTGCCAAACATACTGAGCCAGCATATTTATCACTTCGAGTAGCATCAACACTTCACCGTTCAGATACGTAGACACTAGGTTATGAGCTGGATGCCACATACAGTGCTAAGCAGTTCCTTCAGAACACAGGATTATACAGAGAGCCTTTGGACAGAAACACTAAAATGGAGGTTAGCATAGGCAAGTAAGTACAGGAGAAGCCCTTGCCTGTTAACATCTCAGCACCACACCAGAGATCCAGCAATCATCAATTCACAAGCTTGTTAATGCCAAATTTAAGGCTAGCTGCACACAAAGCTAACCATGCACTTGCAGACTGGGCACCTTTTACTTTTTTTTGCTAAAAAGCAAAGTTATTTTACACTCCATAAAAATTTCGCACTATGTAGCCACCAGTATAATACACTCTTTAGAGTAATAGAATCATATAGGTCAGAAAGGGCCTTGGAAGGTTCCTAGCCCAACATCTGTCTCAAAGCAGGTTAAACTAGAGCAGGGTGCTCAGGGCCATTTCCAGTCAGGATCTGAAAATATCCAGGGATTCAATCTGGCTGTTTCCACTTACTTGTTTTTCATGCACACAGGAAAAACTTTTTGGAGTATTTGTTCCATACTCTCCCCAGGGAATGAGGTGAGGCTGAACCTCTTTCTTTGCCTTTTTTAAAGATTAGTGCATCATTTGCCCTTTTGTAGTCATCAAAAACTTCCCCCAATTGCCATGATCCTTCAAAACCGATGGAAAAGTGGCCTCACGATGACACCAGATGGCTGCCTCAGCACTCTGAGATGCATTTTGTCTGGTCCCATGGACCTGTGTATGTCTAACTGGTTCAAGTACTTCCCAACTATATGTCTACGTGTATCGTGGAAGAAAACCTATTGTGGAGGAAAGCTTATCTATTTTCTACAAGCAGATTTTTTTTCTTCCATTATACCACCTTCCCTTTCCCTTCAAATGAAAGGAGACAGCTTAAGCCTTAAAACATAAGCAATTTCTTCCCTAAGCTGAGTTTCTGGCAGTTTTGTTTTATATTTTCTATTATGCCTACCAATTGGCTTCTTAGTCACATAAACACATAAAGTTTACTTGAATTTTGCTCGGTCCTTATATTTTCAGAGATACTTTTTAGCAGTGAACACTATGCATAAGTTCCTTAGTATGTAGAAAAATATTTCCTCTTACAAGTTATTTTGTTTTCTTGAATATTTTCCTAGATGTTTTACATGATAGGTAGCAAACAGTTCTTTGTCTCTATACTATTCAACATCCAGCATACCTTACCTAGAAGGACACTCAGATACACAGTTTCTGTTTTGTTTTTTTTTTTCCTTTTCTCTGATTAGGAAGGGCCTCTTGGCACTTCCCAGAGAATAAATCAACGCACTTCACTACATTCTCAAGCAAACTGAAATTTGCTACCAGGTTTCTGATATGAGAAACTCCTTTAGTACTCAGTGTTCATGGTTTAGGGAACTTAACTGTCTTCTCCCAAAAGACACTGGAAATATCACTGACTATTTGGTCTGGCTGAGATGAAGTTAATTTTGCCCACAGCAGTCCCCATAGTGCTGTGCTTTGTGTTGGTAGCTTGCAAGGTGTTGTTAACACACCAGTGTTTTGGCTCCTGCTGGGCAGTGCTCTCACAGCACCAAACCTGTCTCTCCAACATTTCCCCCTCACACCCAATAGGCTGGGGGTGGGCATCACCTTGGGAGGGGACAAAGCCAGGACAGCTGACCCAAACTGACTAAAGGGATATTCCACACCGTATGCCATCTAATTAGCAATAAAAGCTAATAAAAAAAGGGGGGGGAAGGAACGGGGCATTCGTTATTACGACATTTGTCTTCTGGAGCAACTGGTACCCATACTGAAGCCCTGCTTCCTGGGAAGTGGCTGGACCTCACATGCTGATAGGAAGTAGAAAATTAATATTTTGTTTTCCTTTGCTTCCACACAGAGTCTTTCGTTTTGCTTTATTAAACTGCCTTTATCTTGATCCATGAGTTCTTTTCCATCTTATTTTTTCCCTGCCCTGTCCTGCTGACAAGGGAAGTAATAGGGATGCTTGAGGGGCATCTAGCATCCAACCAAGGACAACCTACTACAGTCTTCTTTGGCACCCAACCTAGGGCATGAGGAATTCAATATAAAGATAGCAATTTGGAGAGCTAATGGGTAAAACATGGACTGAGCATTGCTAGAAAGCAAAGAGCATTTTGATCGTGGGGAATTTCTGTTGTTGAAATTGTGATGAAGGGACAAGGAGTGGATTGCATGTAAATTGTCCACTTTCTACTCTAATATCTTCTATTTTTTTTATATCAGCAGTTACCCAAGTGCATAAACATACAAATTTGCTTTGATCAGAGAGAGGTAGAGACCAAAACCTACTGAGTGCAGTATAGCCTGCAAATGCCCACTTTGGTCAATTTATCTTATGTCATTTAATTAATCACTCTAAAGCAGCGTGTTGTGCTGATACTTTGCAACCATTTATTTCTCTTTCGCTACTGCAAGTTGACAAAATGTCCCCTGTACCCACTAAGTGAAAATAATACACACTTCCACATTGCTTCTCTGCCTTAGGCTTGCCATTCCTGGCAACAAAACCCAGCAATGGAAACTGATAGTTCCACCTGTGAGAAAGCTGGTAACAGTTTTTCCCTGTGCAGATCAACTTTCTATTCTCATCAACATGAGACAAATCAGGTCCCTAGATAGTCCTATATTTGAGGAACTACTGCCTTGGAGAAACTAAGCTTATGGGCCAATTTTGATATCATTAGAATCCTGCTGAAAATAAATCAGATGGCTCTCAGAATATTAACTGAAATGAAGAGCAACAGCTTCTGGCAGTGGATTTTAAAGACAAACTCTTTCCAATTTACCTGTTTTCTCCTCTCTTTAAGCTAATCTTATTAATATGATAAGCAGTCTCATGAGAACAAGTGAAACCTACCTTTGACAGTAAATATAAATTTGCAGGTAAAGTATGCTTTTTCATCAGATCCAGTTTTAGGTAATTTTGCAGCATTCCTTTCAAAAAAGTTTCACTGCAAATTAATTAATTAAATCCATAAACACTTATTTAAAAACATGAAGTGCTAGGCCAGTCTGTATTTATCTGCACGATTCATTTTCTAATTTACACATAAATTAAAACTGCCTTACATGATGGGAACTAGAAAAGTATATTCAAAGTATTCCTGAAAGCAAAATCCAGATATTTCCTCACCATTAAATCCAGTTTGTGATTAATTGCCAGCGCAGAGTGTTCCAGAGCCTTGAAAACAGATGCATAGCAATCACTTAGTTTTGTGTACTTGCCAACGAGAGCTATGGAACACACCTTCAGCAACCTTTCGTATCTGACAAAAACAAGTTTCTCAGTTATTACACCAGTTTTCATAAAGAAAACATTTTAACAGTGTTTGCTTTTTCCTTAACTTTACAAAACATCTTCTAAAACTCAAAACTGACAATGTTTTTAAACCCAGACTATTCGCAGGTGTTAATCAGCAGTATGTTACTGAGCCCAGTCCAGTTTGGTGATTTCACAGCAGCTGAAAACCCAACTTGAATTAAAACACTTCTAGAAAAAGCAGCAGAAGATAGAATACCTGTCAGCCATTTTCTTCCATTTCATCAGAAGATCACTTGGTTGGTCATCAATAGGTAAATTTAACCTCTGTTTAAAGTACTTAATGATGCCTTGCTCTTCCAACAGGATTGGTACTCGGTAAGTGGAAGAAACATCATGGATAAATATTACCTAACAAGAAAAAAGCATAACATAAAAGGCTTATCTAAATAATTTTCATAGGAAACATACATTCTATTTTTTTGTACACAAGAAATAAGTTACCCAAAAGGTAAAAGCATGTTTCATCACACGAAAATAGCTTGTCAAGCCTATCAACACATCAGTTTTAATGGAAACTTCTGGCCCCAATGTCTGGCAGTAATGTTTGCTAATATTTTTTTCTGCCTCTCTTATACACTTGAAGAATATTAACTGGGAAAGAAAGAACACAAATGGGACCTAACAAAACAGACCCGATTAGGTTGCGATAAAGTCTCATAAAAGAACTGTGTTAGTGAATTAGGTTATGTAGTTAACTAATGAGTATAGACAATTCAAGGACCATTTAGTTAAGGACACATGTATAAACCATGTCCAAGCTGCTGGCAGTTAAGTTCATTGCACTTGGCTTACACGAGACTGCAGAGTTCAGACTCCTGAGCAGAAGTGTTCTCTTCCCTGATACACAGGAGAAGTAAAGGATACTCAGTTATCCTTGAGTTACTTCTGTTCATCACATAAGTATGTACACAGGCATTCAGCGCCATGTCTCTTTATGTACTCATTCAACGGCAAAAAGCATAGGATAAGCACAGCCCTCCAACAGCAGGAATATGGCTTTTCCAACTGTTATTCCAAACTTGGCAGCTACCAACCTAAGGATATTGACATTAAGAATCACTAGCCGCTCTAGGTTACAGCCATGCTGACTATGGAGACTGTTATAATCCTAAAACAAGCTGAAGACACTGCTTTTGTTTTGCTGATATGTACATTGAAGCAAGGAGAGGGGACTTGATAAAAGCAAACTAAAAAAAAAAATCCACTTAGAAGAAGTCTGTGGACAAAATAGCATGTGGTCTTTATGGACTAGTTATGGCAGTCCTCGAAACCATTTCCAGGCACGCAAAAGACAAGAAAATCATCAGGAGTAGTCAATATGGATTTACAACCAGGAGGTATACTTGAACAACGTGATAAACTACTACAATGAAGTGACTGGCCTGGTAGACGAGAGAAGAGCAGTGGATATTGTCTACCTGGACTTCAGGAAAGCTTTTAACACTGTCTCCTTTAAGATCTTTATAGACGACCTGTTCATGTATGGGCAGGATGAGCAGACAGTGAAGAAAACTGGCAGAATGGCCAGGGCCAGAGGGTGGTCATCAGCAGCACTAAGTCTAGTTGAAAGCCATTAACCAGCAGTGTACCCCAGGTGTCAGTACTGGGTCCAGTCCTGTTCAACATCTTCATTAATAATCTGGATGATGAAGCAGAGCATACCTTAAGCAAATTTTCAGATGACACCAACATGGCGGGAGCAGCTGATACACCAGAGGGTTGTGCTGCCATCCTGCCAACAGACAGGAAAAATGGGCTGACAGAAACCTCATGAAGTTTAGCAAGGGGAAGTGCAAAGTCCTGCACATAGGTAGGAGCAACCCCAGGCACCAGTAGATGCTGGGGACCACCCAGCAGGAAAGCAGCTTGGCAGAAAAGGACCTGTGCGTCCTGGTGGACACCAAGTTGAACATAAGCCAATCAACAGTATCCTGGACTGCATTAGGAGGATGTTGCCAGCAGGCCGAGAGATGTGATTTTTCCCCTCTATCCAGAACTGATGAGGCCACACGTAGAGCCCTCAGTCCAGTTCTGTGCTCGCCAGTACAAGAGAGACATAGACATACTGGGAAGAGTCCATGGACTACAGAGATCCACAAAGGTGCTTAACCAACTGGAACATTTCTCCTATGAGGAATGACTGAGAGAGCAGCGCCTGTTCAGCTTGGAAAAGAAAAGGATTTGGGGGTGGAGGTGGAAAAATCTCATCTATGTATAGAAATACCTGAGAGAAACATGCAAAGATGGTGCCAGGCCCTCTTCAGTGGTGCCCAGTAATAGGACAAGATCAATGAGCACAAACTGAAACACAGGAGGTTCCCTCTAAGCACCAGGAAGCACTTTTTCACTGTGTGGGTGACCAGGCACTGACACATGCTGCCCAAGAAGGTTGTGGAGTCACCATCCTTGGAGATATTCAAAAGCTGCCTAAATAATGGTCCATGGCAACTGGCTCTAAGTGGTCCTGCTTCAGCAGGGGAGTTGGCCCAGATAACCTCCCTTCCAACCTCCATTATTCTGTGATTCTACAACAGAAAATAAATGGGAAATGTGCACTGAAAAGATTGATCCCCCTGAGACAATTGTAAAACATTGTTTTAGACACAAATTAAACTGTAGCTTCCTCTCTACTGGCATTGCATATAGTTCCAGGAACAAGACTGATAATGCATCTAATCCTTCATTCACAAGAAATCTAGGATTGTTCTAGGGAATATATAGACAAGTGGCCAGTGTCTTCTGAAATTCAGAAGTGGTTCATTAATTTTAAGACACACAGAAGACTTCAGAATGGCTCTGCAGAATTCTGATGAATATAGTCATGAAAAGGGGAAAGAAAAAAAAAAAAATAAGGCTGCAAGACAGTATGGCACCCAGCAGCATCCCAGTTTAGTCCACTGGGTCTAACTGGCAAGGATTCATATTTATTAAATGATGCAGTGCTCTGGACAGACATTTGAGCTAGCCAGAACAGCACAGAAAGAGTGCAGCACTCCGCCCAGGATCATATACTCAACTTCTCATGAAACCTGTGACTGAGCTGCTATCCTGAAAGACTGAACTTTGGAAAAAGTGCCATGAAGACAGTTCCCTCCCTGCCAGGATGCTCTTAGGAAGGTTTAGTTCCACACGGGACTCTTGGTCCAGTTAGACTGGCGTAATAACTGCAGATGGGGTCTGGATATGTAGATGCTTATGTGCCAGAAAAGCACACACATCACTTTCATTTGATTGAACTTTCATTTGTCTCTCTCTGGCTGGAGAGGAACCACAAAGGCATTTCTGAAGGATTTTCCACAAGCTCACTCAAGAGTGTTGTCTTCCACAGACACTAAGATGGAAACGAGAGGGAGATAATGGCCACACTGCCCTCTATGTCCTCATCTGGAATCTTCCTATAAAAAGATTTTTCTTACACACCTGCAGAAAGGTCAGTCAACACTGATAAATATCTGAAACACGACGTAACTGTTGGTATTTATTATCCCTTTAATACCATCCATTACACTGAAGAATAAAATGCTTTCATTTGCAAAAATATTAAAGAGCATTTCATTTATCAAAATTAGTATTTGAATAGCAATTAATCACAGAAACTATTAAGGTCAAAATCACACGTGGATTATAATACATCCGTAACTACACAGTAAATGTTCTAAGCATATTAAATGGCATGAAAAGTCTATTACATATTATCACAATAAGAGTGTTCACATGGCTTTGATGATCTATGAGCATAAGCAAAACCCCTGGCTTTAACCACACTTTGTTCACCCATCATTATAAGCACCTGAGATGATTTATGGACAATAACCAACCATAAATTTAAACTGCACACTTTTCAAAACTATCTATAGCAATTAATGATGCACTCAAAATCTATTTCTTTTATTAACTTGTTGCATAACATGCACTTAAATTGTTAATGGCTGTTTGACATAAAATTTGACATATAAACTCCCGATAATTTTCAAGTGTTATAGTGTACATGATAGCAAGATAAAAAATGTAAAAAAAAATACATATTAATGAAACAGCCTCAAGGTGAAAACAGAAATGAACAGAAATATTTGGAAGCTTTTACACATTTAAATAATAACAAATAAAATATTAAAGTACTGACCTGCTCAGGCTCCACATGGCAAAACATGGAAATCTTCTCCTTTACTGCCATTTCTATAGGTTTTGCACTTCTGCAGACAATCTGTCATAACAGAAGGAAAAATCTTAAATATTTACTGGATAAACCAATAGAAGATCCTCAATACTGTTCATGAAGAAATCAGTCTCCTTTAGAAGCACAGCACAAACAAATGCACTTTTTTTTCTACTCACCTTTTTTGGAGTTGTACAATATATCATAGTTCACAAATACCTGCTAGCATGGCAGAAGTAAATCGGTCACCTGCCTATACGGACCCCCTTTTATTAATCTTTCTTTAGCATTCTCTGTAATACTGCCTCCTTATGTTCTCCTTTCTTACAGCTACTATTGTAATAATCTTTACCTAACATCTAGGAGTTCTATAAATGTGAATAATATGATGAATCAAAAGAAATAATATGACTTTACCAGCTAAATTTGACCAAAAATACTTAGCTTATACGCATGTTTTCTACTATTTCAGTACTTCACAGTATCACAGTATGTTTGGGATTGGAAGGGACCTCAAAAGATCATCTAGTCCAATCCACCTGCTGGAGCAGGAACGCCTAAGTGAGGTCGCACAGGAACATGTCCAGGCGGGTTTTGAATGTCTCCAGAGAAGGAGACTCCACAACCCCCCTGGGCAGCCTGTTCCAGTGCTCTGTCACCCTCACTGAGAAGAAGTTTTTTCTCAAATTTAAGCGGAACCTCTTGTGTTCCAGCTTGATCCCACTACCCCTTGTCCTATCATTGTTTACCACCAAGAAGAGCCTGGCTCCATCCTCATGGCACTCACCCTTTATATATTTATAAACATTAATAAGGTCACCCCTTAGTCTCCTCTTCTCCAAACTAAAGAGCCCCAGCTCCCTCAGCCTTTCTTCATAAGGGAGGTGCTCCACTCCCTTAATCATCTTTGTTGCCCTACGCTTGACCCTCTCCAGCACTTCCCTGTCCTTATTGAACTGAGGGGCCCAGAACTGGACACAATATTCCAGATGTGGTCTCACCAGGGCGGAGTAGAGGGGAAGGAGAACCTCTCTCGATCTACTAGCCACTCCCCTTCTAATACACCCCAGGATGCCATTGGCCTTCCTGGCCACAAGGGCACAGTGCTGGCTCATGGTCATCCTGTTGTCCACCAGGACCCCCAGGTCCCTTTCCCCTACACTGCTCTCTAATATGTAATTTCCCAACCTACACTGGAACCTGGGGTTGTTCCTGCCCAGATGCAGGACTCTACACTTTCCCTTGTTAAATTTCATCAGGTTATTCCCCGCCCAACTCTCCAGCCTGTCCAGGTCCCGCTGGATGGCAGCACAGCCTTCTGGCATGTCAGCCACTCCTCCCAGCTTAGTGTCATCAGCAAACTTGCTGATAGTACACTCTATTCCCTCATCTAAATCGTTAATGAATATATTGAATAATATTGGCCCCAGCACTGACCCCTGAGGCACTCCACTAGATACTGGCCTCCAACTAGACTCCGCACCATTGACTACCACTCTCTGGCTTCTCTCCTTAAGCCAGTTTGCAACCCACCTCACTAGTCTATTGTCTAGACCTCACCTCCTCAACTTAGCTGTGAGGATGCTGTGGGAGACTGTGTCAAAGGCTTTACTGATGTCAAGGTAGACCACATCCACCGCTCTGCCATCATCCATCCACCTTGTTACATTCTCATAAAAGGCTATGAGGTTGGTCAAGCATGACTTACCCTTGGTAAAGCCATGCTGACTGCCCCAAATAACCCTCTTATCCTTGATATGCCTTGAGATGGCACCAAGGATAAGCTGTTCCATTACTTTCCCAGGGACAGAGGTGAGGCTGACTGGTCTATAATTACCTGGGTCCTCCTTCTTGCCCTTTTTGAAGACTGGAGTGACATTTGCTTTCCTCCAATCCTCGGGCACCTCCCCCATTTCCCAAGACTTGGCAAAGATGATGGAGAGCAATCCAGCAATTACTTCAGCCAGCTCCCTCAGCACCCGCGGATGCATCCCATCTGGACCCATGGACTTATGGATGTCCAGACTACTTAATTGCTCCCTAACCCAGTCCTCATCAACTAAAGCAAACTCCTCCATTGACCTGGCTTCATCTGGGGTCTCAGGGGTACAGGGCTCCCCAGGACAGCCTCCAGCAGAGTAGACAGAGACAAAGAAGGCATTCAGTAATTCTGCCTTCTCTGTATCTTCTGCCCTTCTGCCACCAGGGCACCCACCCCATTCATCAGTGGGCCTACATTGCCTCTGGTACTAGTTTTACCTACTATGTATTTGAAAAAGTTTTTTCTGCTGTCCTTGACCCCTCTCACCAGCTGTAATTCTAAGGAGGCCTTGGCTATCCTAGCTGCCTTCCTACACCCTCTAACAGCAGCCTTATATTCTTCCCAAGTGGCCAGCCCCTGCTTCCATGACCTGTAAACTCTCCTCTTCTGCTTGAGCATACCCAACAGATCCCTATTCAACCACGCAGGCCTCCTGGCTCCCTTCCTTGACTTCCTTCGTGTGGGGATGCTCTGATCCTGAGCATGGAAGAAGCAATCTCTGAATGCAATCCAGCTATCTTGGGCCCCTTTTCCTTCAAGCAGCCTTGCCCATGGGATTTCCCCCAGCAATTGCTTGAAAAGGCCAAAGTTAGCCCTGCTAAAGTCCAGGGTTGCAATTCTACTTGCTATTCTGTTCCTGCCACCCAAGATGCTGAACTCCACCATCTCGTGGTCACTGCAACCCAGGCAGCCCTCAACCTTTACTGCTTCGACCAGACCCTCCTTGTTAGTGAGGATGAGATCCAGCAGTGCACCTCTCCTAGTCGGCTCCTCCACCATCTGCATGAGGAAGTTATCATCAGTGCACTGGAGGAACCTCCTGGACTGTGTCTGGCTGGCTGAATGGTCCTTCCAGCAAACATCAGGGAAGTTAAAATCCCCCACAACAACCAGGGCCTGTGACTGTGAGGCCACTCTCAGCTGCCCACAGAAGGCCTCATCAACTTCCTCAGCCTGATCTGGTGGCCTGTAACAGACACCCACAACAGTGTCACCCCTGCCAGCCTGCCCCTTGATCCTGACCCATACACTCTCAACTCGCTCGTCATCCACACCTGGGCAGAATTTAGCACATTGTAGTTGCTCTCTCACATAGAGAGCAACTCCACCACCACACCTGGCTGGCCTGTCTTTCCTGAAAAGGGCATAACCATCCATGACCACATTCCAGTCATGTGAACTGTCCCACCATGTTTCTGTAATTGCCACCAGATCATAATCTCCCGACCGAACACAGGATTCTAACTCCTCCTGCTTATTCCCCATGCTGCGCGCATTGGTGTACAGGCATTTCAGGGAGCGAGCAGAGTACATCAATTTCTTCCTAGGGGCATAGGAGGCCACCCGGTCCTCATCAGTTTTAGAATACTGCCCCACTGGGACAAGCCCAGCTACAACCCCATCCCCCTTCAAGCCTAGTTTAAAGCTCTCCAAATGAGCCCAGCTAATTCCTGCCCCAGCATCCTTTTGCCCCTGCGAGATAAACCTTTCCCGCTTGACACTGTCCAGACTGGTGTCTTATAAAACCAGCCATTATCAAAAAATCCAAAGCCCTGCCTGTAGCACCAGTCTTGGAGCCAACCATTAAGAGACTGAATTTTCCTATTCCATCCCAAATCGTCACTTGAAGATGGAAGGAGTGAAGAGAAGATCACTTGAGCCCCTGAGTCTTTCACCATCCTTCCCAAGACCTTGAAATCGTTCTTTATTCCCCTCAGACTACGGGAAGCAGCTTCCTCCCCATCTGTGTGGAAGACCAGCAGCGGGTAGTAGTCTGTCGGGTGCACCAGTTTGGGGAGCTCTCTAGCGATATCCTTGATCTGGGCTCCAGGTAGACTACAAACTTCCCTAAGATGAGGGTCAACTCTGCATATTGGGCCCTCTGTTCCTTTCAGAAGGGAATTTCCTATTACAATCACCCTTCTTTCTTTCTTATCAGAGGCAGTCTTAAGTTGTGAAGTCAACCGCCTCTTCCTATGTGATCTTGTAGGCAGGCTTGGCACCACCTCCTCACCTACCTCTTCTTCAAGATCCAGGGCCTCAAACCTATTACGGAGGGGCACCTGGGGAGACAAAGCAGGCAGGGACGGGGGCTGCCCGTGACGCCGAACCGGAATACACTTCCGATCCCCGTCGTCTTTTAGGTCCCCTACCTCTGCCCGACAGCAACAAGGGTGGGGCCATCTCAGGACTTCCGCCTCTGTCCGAGAGGGCAGAAGGTCCATCTCCTTTTGGGGGGTACCTCCCTCGGACCTTTCCGACTGGCACGTCAGGGTGTTACTCCACCAGTCGATCTCCCTTTCACATTCCCTGATGGTCCTCAGCATCTCAACCTCCTCCTTAAGTTCAGCACCTTTTATTAATTCTTGATTTTCACACCATGATAAAAAGGAAGCTGAAGATGAGGAAACCGTTTCATAATCTCATGAGTTTTTTCCTGGTGCAATTATTCTATTATTTTGCTGATATGTGTACAACTCAAGAAGTTTAGAAAACATTGATAATTTTTACCAACAACGAAAATAAGCATGTGCTTTGGTGTTTGCTGTAAGAAACTTTTTTGCATTACATAACTTCAGGCTACTAGCCCAAAATGCAGAGCTGCTTTAGCAATGTGTCTGTTGATTATTATGTCTGCTACCTTAATTTATTTTGAATCCTGAAAGTATAACAGAAAGTAGAATGATCTTGTTAATTAATTCATTATTTTCCCCATCTTTCTAGCAAATGCAACTACTTAATGCATTAAGCCCTTTTTTCTTCAGGAACTTGTAGCTGACCTTTGCTCACCTTGCTAGAACGCAGCTTAGATACACCGATTTTGATGAATATTAATTAACTTCCCCTATCCTTGCAAGAAATTCTAGAAACGGAAAAACAATGCCAAGTATAAGGGGGAAATTAAGTGTTCTTTCTAATAAACAAAAAAGAATTATGAAACAATTTGTACATTCTGTTTGATTAAGCAAAACATACTTAAAAACTAGGTACTGTTTGAAGGCATAATTTATAAACCTTAACAGTATGAGCACGTGACTAAATCTACTTTGAAACCTATCATCGATCTTGCTGAGACAAATTTAAAGTTGATGGAGTCACAGAAATCAAAAGTGTCAGAATCAGCATGAAAATACGAAACTACAATAAAAGTGGGAGAGGTACATCTCAAAGAAACATAATACAAAGATGAGGAACAACTTAGTTGAATAGGGCAGCACTCATGAAAATATAAGCAGTTTTCAAAATGCTGTAAGAGAGTCCATTACAACTGCAGATATAGCATATTCATTAAGTGTTTGCAACACCTCATGGGGAACAGAAAGGCTCCTGTACATGCACAGCGGAGAATGGCCCAGCACACCACCTTGGGGAAGTCTGTGAGCAGACAGTGAGGCAGCAGGTATTAACAAGTACAGCCAAGCTTAGCTCAGGCAGCCTGGCAGCTCAGCTTATGAAGGAACCCATCCTGACTGCTGTTTAGGAGCTTCCCCATGCACTCTTGGCCTTGGGCCCCTGCCCAGGAAAGCAACCACACAGTTTACAGATTTTCTTGATGCAGAGCCCAAGTAAATTTATAACAGCGCCAAGAAGCTTTGCTCAAAGTGTAATCTCTCTATGCTTTAGTGGTCAACAGCAGTGGCTAAAAAAAAAAAAAAATATATATATATATAAAAATAAAAAGTACTGCACTTCTGGCAGTTCCAGAGCTGCCCCAGGCAAGAACTCAAAATGCGAGAAAGTGACTAGTCTGTTTTCCTTTTATTCCACACACACTTACCAGGCTTTAAAAAATTAATTTGGAGAAAAAACAAAACAATAAAAAAAAAGTCAGGCACCAGCAATTATCTTACGGGCCTTCAAAAATCATGCAACTTTCCATATGCAATTAGTACCTCAAGAGGGATTTTGACATTTAGGCCCTGAAGCTTGGAATATAGAACGGCATTGCATTAATGGAAGTCTTTCCCTCCACAAGCTGATTACAGTTTCCAGGTCACAAGAATGTGAAGCTACCTAACACATCCTTCACATATCCTATTTATAAAGCCATTTGTTTTGTAGTTCTAAACATGCTTTTTATAAATGTAAAATGCAAGAGTTAAAAAAAAAAAAAAAAAAAAAAAAAAAGACAGAAGCACAACACAAGATTTAGTTGCGTGAGTATCCTTTTAAGAATAATCTTTTCCTTTTTGAGGATACAAATATTACACAGAAGCAGTGACTATTCTGACTACTCTTTCATTTCTGAGAAGGGCTAGGAAGTTTTTTCTCCCAGTGGACTTCATGGGAGTGGAAATTGCTCAACAGCTTCCAGAACCAACTATGGAAAATATTCTTTGACTTAACAAGCAGCTTCATGCAAAAGGGCGAAATTGTCTTTTTCTGCTTCTGAAGCAGACCTAGAAACAGAGCATGTCTTCAGCTCAGGAAAATATGAAGCATAAATTTGAACTGAGGTTGTACTGGCATTTGAAGTTGTGCTGCCCTGGCTTCAGTGCTATCAACACTAGACTAAGCAGGTTAACATCTCCAATGGCAGACAGGTATCACGACAGGGAGCTACAACAATCTATTTATTTCTCCTCTCTGGTCCCAAGGAGAAGTGCCAGGGAGACAAACACTGCATCCACGTAATACGCACATACTCATTAGTGGAGCACTGGGGAGAAAGAACGGAAGGAGTTGAACATTTGTCATCATTTACCAACTGGCATGAGGTGAAACTTGCTGTCTTTAGGTTCAATGTACTATGCAATGCAAGTCCAACACAAGAAAGAAATTGAGGAACCTTACTTTGAAGATTCATCCATATGTTTTATATTTCCAAACAGGAATATTTTTAAAGGCTGTACTTCAATGGGAGGATTGTTTCTTCTTAATCATGCATAAAAAGAAACTTGTGAGAGAATGTTAGAAGTCAGAAGCATTCTTCCCACGAAGTGAACTGAGACTTGAGATTATTTTTAGAAGTGCAGAAGGATTTTTCTGCTAAGATCCCTTTAGAAGAAGAACACAGCTACAGTCCCAAGATATTGCAAGGAGTTAGCTGAATTAACTAAACTTAAGAGTAAATTTCAGTAACTTGATTTCCTGTGGCTTTAGTGAAGTAGTGCAGCGTACATGCTGCATATCTCAGAGGTGGACTTGGCAGTGTTAGGTTAACAACTGGACTCTATGACCTTAATGGTCTTTTCCAACCAAAATGATTCTATGATCCTCAAAAATTCTTGTCTCTCATGAGACAACTAAGGCTTATACTTCAAACACAGATTATGCAAGGACACTGCCAAATGATCAGTAAATAAAAAGCTGTATTTATTGACTCACCAAATCTGGAGACAAGCCTAGACCCCTCAGTGCTCGAACACTGTTCTGTGTTGGTTTTGTCTTCTGTTCGCCAGTGGCATTAGGCTGGAAAGACGTATTTTGAAAGCTCAAATAGCAACAAAAATCTACTAACAGAGCGGTTACAGGTTAAAAGAGAAAAGTCATTGCAGGTAATAATACTTGCAGGAAGTAAGCATATCCAGTCACAATATGCCAGAAACAGAAATGTCACCATAGTATTACCGATATAAGAAATTATGTGAAGAAACCACATGACCCTAACTCAGGCCAGGTTTATTCTGAGATTTTGTTGGTTGGTTGGTTTATTTTGTTTTCTTTTCTTACCAAGGAAAAGTTTCAATGTAATTGATTCAGGTAGGAGAAGAATAATATTCCAAAAGTTGGATTTTCCTAATAAATGGAGAGTCCAACATAGCACAAAGCCTTCAGTGATGTTCTTGGAAATAATCAGCTGTAATAAATAATTCTGTTCTCACCTACAGAGAATCAATCTCACTGATTGCTGATCAATAGCTCTAATCCATAGCTGCAGTGCTTTAAAATTCTCTTTTTATCTATACAAGGTGCACAAGGTGCAACCATACCACCATTACCAACCTTTGCTTCCCAAAATCCTCCTCAATTAATAATTACTTCTTAAAATAATAAGAAAATCTATTTGTAGAGTAAAATATAGAGTCTGAATGGAAAAATACATTTAGCCCTGTACAAAATGTTGTTATTGACTGGAGGCCCATTGTATCTCGAGCAGTCAGTGATCCACACCAGAGTTCCCTTGAGGAGGCCCAGGCCTGTGCTGCACAACCCCCTTGGCAGCAGGACAAGCTCGGCCACAGGCAGCTTCCTTTCAGCACCCACCATTACACACCCTGCACGGCCCTGCATGTAATCTAAACATACAGTAAGATGTTCTTACATAAACATCCTTTCTGTTTGATAGTGAAAACAATACAGTTGCTTCCTTCTAAGGAAATTATCTATTAGCTCAAGTGATCGGAAGGGGGGACTCTTCTATGGATGCAGTCTGCCCATCATGTTGCATGGCAGGGCTGTTCAACGCTACATCACATGGGCTTCCCACCACCTAAAGGGACGTAAGATGATTTATACTGTTCTTATAGTGTTAGCTCTAATAGAACTTTAACAATACCTTAGAGAGTCTGAGTGCCTTTCTTACTGGTTTCATAAGGTACCAGCACCTTCCAGAGCAAAAACACAAGTATATTTAGCCTTCTTGCTAAATTGGTGTTGATTTTTTTTTTTTGTTAACTTACAACATTAAAACAGATTCTCACATCAGTAATTATCAAAGCCTTTATTTACCCCAATGTGGCTGGGTTTCATACCTCTGCCTATAAAACACTCCAGCATGAAAGAGTTAATTAGGGAAGTAAACAAATATGGAGCCAAACACAGAGTAAAATATATTTTATTAATTTTAATAACTTACCTGTGGCACTAGACTAACATGGATATTACAGAAATTCTCTCTTCTTGCTTTGAACTGAAACTGTCTAAATGCTTCAACAAATGGCATTCCTTCAATGTCTCCAATGGTTCCACCCAGCTGAAAAAGAAAGTTTGGGTCTGTCAGGATGGCAGAAAACAAAAGAAAAAAAAATGTCTACCTCCTACATATTCAACAATTTTTCTGAAATTAGAGTCTTAAAAAAATTTACAATGTAAATTTGCAGGCATACTCTGCAAAGAATCCTTATCTGTTCTGCACATTTTCCTGTGGAAAGCATATGACAATTTTCAGTTTTGTTATACTCAGTTTACACCATAGACATAAGCTTCTTATGGGAAGATGTGTGGTACTACTGAATAATACACACTTTCACACGATGTTCACTGCTTTCAAAGTAGTGAGCAAGTAATCAATAGTTAAGCTGATGTGAAGGTTTTTGTACAGAAAACTTTGTCTGATTAACGAACAGTTGCAATCAACAAGATACAGACATTTAGAAATACTATTATAGCTTTCCAATGTCAATAAATGTCATATGGACAATACGAAATAGCAATTCACATTATAAAACTTTATAACCAAACCAAAACCCAAGAATAAGTCTATGACAAAACTTATTCATAAAGACAGAAATCAGTTATCTTTCAAAGACACAAAGACCTGTAGTAGACTAAGCAATGAATCAAGCAGTGTTTAGCACACAAGTCTTGTGAAATAGTGGTATTTCAGAATGATCTTTCTATGCCACCAAGTGGTTTCTGACAGAACTGCGTATTTTTGTTTACCCAGTACCAAAATACTTCTGACGACTACATTTGTATGGGACAACCATTTTCAGCTTAACTCCTATGTAACATTACAATTACCCTTAAAAACATTTTTATCAGGCTGGAGCTATAACAAAAAAATAAAACAAACACACACAAAAAAAAAAACATACCCTCACATGGAAGAAAGAGAAAATTAAGCTTAAAGTTTAAAGACTGACAAGTTCACCACTTATTAATGTTCTCATGCAGCATCTGTATTTATTGTTTTTACATTTGTTTTAAATGAAATGTTTCACTCTCACCATGCACATCATAAAAAAGATACCTAGCTATACAAATAAGTATATTTTAATGAAGGCAGATTTTTCTGCATGAGAAATACTGAGCAATTCTTTGGCCTGGATCACAAAGCTTTTCACACTGTTGATTATAGTGGTCACTTCTGGTATTAAATCTATGACATATTTTTCTGCCAAATTCTCAGGTATAACCTTTTCCTGTATTTTCCACTGTAATAGTAACACAGGCAATTACTGACTGCCTTTCTTCCAGCTGCCTCTATACCCTACTAAGGATGGGTAAAATTAATTATTTTCATTTCACAGACATCAGCAGGTTAAGTGATTAACAAAGTTCCCTCCAGAGATTTTAAAAATAACACCAGAAAATGGGAAACTAACTTATACAGTGTTTAAATACATTCCTGCAAACAGTACCACAAGCAACAAGATGGACATTTGAAGCCATATGGAAAGCTAGAACGTTATATGCTCCCCTACTGACCATAGAAGATATCAGATATTACACAAGTTTTCTCAATAAAATTAACAATGCATTGCTTCAGTCAAATGTCTGTATCTTGAAATAGGTACCTTATATTAAAATATTGGCTGCTTTAATTTTATAAATAAATAAACTAATTTTATAAATTAATAAACTCTTAAGCAATTTGGTTTCAGCAGTGTTCTAGAAGGGATTTAGTAAAGTAAACAGAAGCTGTAGGGATAAGACCATTCCTATCATTTTCAGAACAAATCAAAGAATATAAAACATGTCATTGCATTGCTGCTCTCCATAAAACTTCAGCCTGACCTTTTTACAGTAAGTGGCAAAGAGATAGCAAGCTAATTCTTTGTGTTCACTGTGGATATGTATCCTAAAAGGTTCCATACTTGCCTCGATTACACAAATTTGTGGCTCTTTTCTGTCATCATCCACCGGAACTTTTGCCTGATTCATTACCCATTCCTGAACTGCATCAGTGATGTGCGGAACAACTACAAGACAAAGCAAAAGAAGCAAGGCAGGCATATCTTACTTCAGGCCCATATACCAGGTTTTGCAGGCAAAAGGGGGGAAATTAACACAAAAATCAAAAGGAAACTATTAGCTCTTTTTTCTGTTCCTCCTTCCTTGAACCCAGAAGCCCAAGATTACAGGAACCTGTCCATATGTCTTGAGAAGGAGAAAGGAATAAGAAGATGCAGTAAAAAGCAGCTGCTTCTTGATCATTCTTTTGTGAAGACTGAACAGACTAGTATGCCACAGAATTAAAAATATCACCTTGAACAGTTTTTCCCAGGTAATCACCATGTCTTTCCTTATTAATGACATGCTGATATATCTTCCCAGTGGTGATGTTGTTATCTTTATAGAGATTGATGTCCAAAAATCTCTCATAATTTCCCAAATCTAAGTCAACTTCTCCACCATCATTCAATACAAAAACTTCACCTAAAAAGAAAAGGAAATTTTTTAAAAATAACATAGGATAGTTTAGAAGGATAATCTTAATAGACAGGAAAGCAACCAAATAATCAGAAATTAAGCACAGAGGAAGAATACCACAATCATCCTAAAATTGAAGATTTTTTTTTACGTGACATACCACAATGATATATACCACGATGATCAATAAAGCACATGATGCAAATCAATCTGCATTGTCATTCTGTGTGACTTAATATTCAGAGTTATTACTTTTACATTGAATTCCTGCCCCTCAGTCCCAAATAGTTTTGCAAATGAATTATATTGCCAAAATATTTAAGTGACTTAAAATATTTGGCCAGTATTTTAACAGTATGGTACAATCCTTGATTGGAAGAAAGCAATCTCTAGGAATCGTGAATCAACAACAAATAAAATATTAATTTACACACAGCAGACAAAAACCGTGCTTTTATAAGCATGAACCATTATGCATGTTCAAAGTGCTTCACTATAAATTTTTGTTGGTTGTATCTATATTAACAATTAAGGCTTGAGTCAGGGTTAAAGTCATGATGAACATAAATGCTTCTTCAAATGTGGTCACTATTTCTCACTCAGTTCTTTCATCTTCTATATATTTGGTTCATTATGTCCACAGCAAGGTTTATTTCTGACTCTGAAAAATCTGATGAAGATATCCTTCCAGCTCAGACTTTTCTTAGACCTCTAGAGAGTCTCTAGACTCTGAAACTAGTGAACTTCTGAAGGAACTGAAGTTCCTAGATCCTAAGACAAGGCTCTTTCAAAAAACCATAAAACACTTTGCCATGACCCAATGATTCAATGGCTAAACAAACTATGGGAGCAGTGCAGAAGGAGTCAGAAAAAAAAAAAAAAAAAAAAGAAAAAAAGCAACCCCCCTGAAGGCATAGAATGGACTACAGAAATATATATCTCACCAATATACAACATTCTCCTCCAGTGAACAGTTTCAAGAACACCACATTGTGTACAACAGAGTGGAAGATCCTGTGAGGCACCAAGTACCTTATCCGCACTACTAAATTATCATTTAAGCCAACAGACACAGAGTGGAACCAACACTTCTCACAAGCAGGTCTTTGAAGAATGAAAAATTATATTATTAAAAATACTCTTCAGCTAACTGGAAATCACCAAATTAAAATCCTTTGACTCAATCACATTTCTGCCAAAATGTTAACAAGAGGCTTGGCATTCCGGGTTGTATGTATTTCTGTTTACTACCCAGCAAGTCATTGTTTTTTCACAAGCAGTAAGAAAATCAAAAGCAGAGGGGAAAAAAAAAAAAAAAAAATCACATTGGAATTACATGCCATAGTGTCCCCTCTGCCGTGTACCTGGATCCAGGGGAGGAGTACATCCTCCCAATCTCAAGTGATTGCAGGAGTCTTACTGCCAAAGATAAAGGCAGAACTTCCTCAGTCAACTGCCTAAGTAGCACTAGATGCACTTCTGAACGTGCAGGACTACTGGATTAGTCAAATTTGGCTTTTTGAGGGAGGCCTGGTGTGCTGTGTTCTTCTTCCACTTCAAAAGTGGTCTTTTTTCAGTTCAGGAGACTAAGACACATATTTTCAGTTCCAAAAATTTCAGCCTAGACTAAAACAAACAGACAAAATCCAACAAATAAAAATAATTAGAAATGTCTAGTGGCTGACTGTACTTTGGAACATTGAAAACCACTATTTTCAGTAAATGTACGAGTAGCAAGACAGACAGCTGAAGGAACATTCAAAATTATAAATGCACATCAGACTATCTTGTAGCTCATCAGCAATGTAGTCAATACAACCAACATAGCCTAAAGACCTAACCAAAGTAAGAATCTACTTACCCAGGTAACAGCATTCACAAATAACCCTTGAAGACTTAAGTTTTAAAACAGTTTTATAGTACTGTTCTTTTTTTCTTTTTTTTTTAATAAAGTTTAACTGAAGATACCATTGACTGAGCAAGGCCTACAGCTAGGATTTTCCCAAAGTGGTACTTTATAGGAACGAAGCATCTGCTCACAGAAGTATCTTCACCAAACAGGCTTCTCTCTTTACTTGGAGCAGACAATGCCTTTGAGAACACTAAGGAACAAATTTGCATTGCGAAATAGATTATAAAATTACTAATAACTACCATACTGTTGTTTTATTGTTAAAAAAAAACCACCACATTACTGTGAATACAAATACTTATGCAAAAGTGAACAGCAACGCCCTTCATACCATGTTCATATGGTGAAAAGGTTCCAGCATCTATGTTTATGTAAGGATCAATTTTGATTGCAGTGACACGTAGACCACATGATTTCAGTATGGTGCCAATGCTGCTTGCAATGATCCCTTTGCCAATGCCTGAGATGACACCACCAGTTACCAGGATGTACTTCATCGGAAAATCAGCACAAGCACACTGATCTTGAGCTGGGAATCTAAAATCACAAAGACATACATCTGATTAACGCAAATTTATACCAGGAAAGAACACAGCCTCAGTATGCAAAGAATGTAAGATGAAATTAGCTTCAGAAACGGACAACAAAATCCCTATTTTGGAATCTGGGAGTACATTTCATCTCTCCCAGCTTACACACTGATAAGTAAGCTGAGTGCCTAAGTCTGCTCCACAGCCAGTTGCAAAACAGATACTGTTTTAACACACTGCCCTGTGGAGTGGCCAAAGAGGCACAGATCATCCGACCTATTACTCTCCTGTGATGGGAAAAGTCAGCTAACTTTCAGAATCACAAGGCAGGCAAGATGAATCTCACTATGGATTCTTTCTAAATTGAAGAAGTTAACCATTTCACATGTGTTTTGACAAGTTAGCTCAAATATTGTTTATTGCTACATCAGCCACAACAATTACATTCTCCAGCTAGTAGCTTTACCTTCAAAAATAGTGACTGTGGCTTCAAACATTTATTAAAATCAGAATGCTATACCATCCACTCCATTTTTTAGCAGCTTTTGTTTCTCCAACTCAGACTATATCAAGTATTCCACAGAGTCTTACAATAACCGACAGATCAATATGAGACCAGGAAAGAAAAACTAAACCAAGATGTCCGTATTCATACTACAGTACATTACTGATCGAGAGCCTGGAGTCCTTTCTTTACATGCTTACCTAATCTCCCCCTCCAGATAATTCCGGGGGGGGGAACAACAAAACAAAAACAAAAACAACAAACAAACAAACTAACCAACCACCGAACATCTCCGGACTATGATGCAGATTGAGAGTTGATGTTGTTCTATAAAGCAACATTGTATCTGTTTAAAGTTTCAGATTTAGAGAAACATCTGATGTTCTGACACATTTTAGCATCATGAATTGAGAACAGCAACCCTGGATAGTGCAGCTCTGAGAACTACTGCACGTGGCCTTCAACATGGCTAGCTTCTCAGGGTCTCTGCTTCCTTGTCTAGAACACAAAATAAGTGGCTCTTCACAAGAAGGAACTGCAACTATGAGTACTCACAAACACTGTATCCTGAAGACATAAACATGAAAATGAAACGCATATTATGGTGCTGAAGCCTTTATCAGATACAGAATCATAGTTCACAGTGCTCTACAATACTACTACCATAATCAACAATGGCTATTCAGATACAGAAACTTCCTCTCTTTAAAATGTCATTGTTTATAGGAAGACTAGATAATCAAAACTGAATAGATGCTAATGTATTGAAGCTACCTTGCACCATGCAAGAGTACGAATGGTAGGGGATCCAGAATTACTAAAACAGATGATAAGGAGATGCTCTCACCTCCTACATTTTCTGACAACTACTACCCTAATTAAAAATTCTTCATTGCCCTTCTTGTTGATATAAGCTGCTGTTCTCACTGACTGCTGTTGACGCTGTCCCTGCAATTCTCCCACTTCACCTGGCTTTCACACAAGCCTAGATTTTTGCCACCATTTCTCCAGCCCATCTGAAACACGATGATGTTGTGCATATCTCACCCATTACTGCATTCACATTACATTCAGGCAGCTGTGGAGGCTAATCACTGCAATAATTTTTGAACAATGACAGAGTGGCTCACCACATAGCAAAAATTCTAGGATCAAGAAAATCTTTCCTTACTTAGGTGTACCTAATTTACTCAAAACAATGTGTAACATCACATGATCTAACAGCGCTCAGAATAAATCAAAGCAGTATGGTTCTTCACCTGCTGGTAATAAACAGCCAGTGGACTAACACTGTAGCTCTTCCTCTTCCTATACTGAAGTAATATAAATAAAGCCTGGATTTATTCAGGAAGCAGAGCTAAAGAATGTAAAAATACTTGTTATCAATGCTCTTATGATTGATAACAGGAATTAATAAACAATATTTTCCTTGTCAATATAAACAAAAGGAAGATCACAACCATCAAAAGTATATCAGGAGAAAAGGATCATAAGGAACTAACTTTCCCCTAGTACTTCCTTTTCAACATGTAACTATTTTAATAGCATAAATATTAAGATTTGGAGCCTATCTCCGCTGTTTCAGACTCTCCCTCCATAAATCAGCTAATGGAGTTGTAAACATTAACATTTCAGAATCATGTAAGCCATTTTCAAAGCCACTTGCAGGAAAAATAAACGGGGATAGGGAGAAATTAATTCAACAGGTATAAACCTTGAACATGTGTCACTTCAAAACTCTTAAACCCTGTCACCTTGCTTACAGGAACAAAAATGAAAAGTTCGCTGTGATTTTAGCAAGAGCAGCAACTTCCCAGCAGCTTAAAGAAACAGAATGTTTACTTGCAACAGCAACAAAGAACTCCAGGTGTTTTGGGGAGTCTCTTGTAAAAGGAGAAGGAACTAGAGTTAAGGGAGGAGAAGCAAAAAGAGCATACTGGAAGCAAACGATTTGCTGGGAACTGGAAATCAGCACAAGCAGGGGGGGAAGACGAATTACTCTGTTTAGTCTTATCAGCAGGACCTTGCTTCCTTTAGCAGGGATTTGGGAGCGCTCCGCGCCAGAATAGCTGCACTACAGTAAGTCAGCGGTAGCCGAGCCGGGCTCTCCCTGTCCTGTCCTGTCCTGTCCTGTCCCGTCCCAGCGGCCGTTACCTCAGCGGGGCAACGGGCGGCTCCGCCGCGGCCCAGGTGCGGGGCGGGAAGGGCCGTCAGCGGGCGGCCGCTCCGCGGAGGCCGGGCGGGACGGCGGGGCAGGGAAGGAGCGCGGAGGCGAGGGTGTGGAAGGAAGGGGGGCTGCCCCCTCCCGAGGGACGGCCAAGCCGCCGGACTGCGACTTACCGCCCCGCGCCGCCTTTTTGTCTGGAAAGGCTGATACTACAACCAGCAACCCGACGTGATGCGCCCGGTAACGGCCGCAGGGACACCGCCGGGGGCTGCCAAAGTGAAGCGGACCCTCGCGGAGGCGGGGAGAAAGAGGAGGAGGCGGCAGGGGCGGCACTTCCCCGAGGAAGGCGAAGCCCCGCGGCAGCGCCCCTCAGCGCCGGTAAGAACTCCGCGCTACAAGCCCAACCCGCTGCTTCCCCGTCACGGTGACCGCTCCGCGCTGGCGGCTGCGGGGCGGGGGGGGAGGAAGAGGAGGAGCCGCCCGCCCGCCGGGCGCCCCCGCGCAGGCAACGAGGCTGAGTGGAGCGCGCGCCCGGCAGCGGCCCCTCGCGACAGGTGCCCCGCGGCGGCCCCACGCCCCCCTCTGCCCACCTCACGTGCCGCCTGCGCGGCCCCACCTACTCTCCACACCCCCGGCGGCGGCGGCGCCAGAGGGAGGCTAGAGCACCGCCCTTTCCCGCAACGGGCGGAAGTGGCGTATGCGGAAGAAGCGGGCAGCCGGGATTTCCGCATACACAGCTGCTCGGCCCTCGGTGTTGTCTGTGCCCGTTAACGGCCAGGTGGGGCCGCCGCTGCTCCAGCGCCATGTTGCGCGGCCTGGGCAGCTGGCTGGGGCTGGAGCGGGCAGGCGAGGAGAAGCTGCTGTCAGCTGAGGAGAGGAGCAGCTCCGCGGAGGAGGAGGAGGCGGCGGCGGGCGCGGAGCCGGCCGTGCCGAGCTCGGAGCAGGTGGAGGTGCAGGCGGACTCGGAGGCGCTCCTCAGCCAGGCTAAGGGACTCGGCAGTGAGTGTCTTGTCCTCGCACGCCGGTGCTGGCGGGGAGAGCGGGGCGGAGGGCGCCCGGCACCGGCAGCCCCGGGGCACACCCGCACCCCCCGGAAAGTGCCCCTTGAGCTGCCTCTGCGGCTGCTTACCGCGGCCGAGGTGCCGCAGCGGGGAGGTGTGAGGCTCCTATCCCGCCCACACACATCGCTGTTTGGGGGCTTTACGTAAATAGAAAACAAAAATAAAAGGATACCTTCCCTTGTTCGAGGGGTGTGTCGTGCCCAGGCGTCTTCAGGCAGGGAGTGCTTCTATGGGTCCGTCTAAAAAAAAATCTTAGCAGGAACATTCTCTTTGTGTGGTGAGAGCATGGTAGCAAGTGGAGAACTGAATATAGACCAGTTTAATGCGTTCTTAGGGGCCGGAGAACTTAGCAGTGCTTATCATTGGTACATAAAATAAAGTTCTAGTTGAAGTAAACAGTTATAGCTTTTATGGTGAGTTAAGTGTATTTATTTTCAGGTCAACAAATATAAAGGAAAAATAACCTTTCATCTAGATAGCTACAACACTAACATAGCTTGCACAGTGATGCAAACAGGGAACACACATTTGAGGTGACCAGAGTATTCTTTTCAAGAAAGAAAACAGCTCTGAGGTATATCTTTCCAGATAAAAATGGTAATTCAGCTCAGTTAAACTAGTATGGAAAATTATCTCAGTGAAGAAGAGTTAAAATAAAAAAGGGTGGGGAAGAATGACTTTTATGTTTTCATGTATCTTTGATTTTAATTTCTTTTAACTGTTGTTTGTTAACTGCAGTCCATGGTATGCATCACTACTTACTCTGGAGTTTTTTTGATGCAGCTTGTCCAGTCTCTTCCACAGTTCTGAAACAATCCTATACAGTTGCTAAAGCTGAAAATTTGGAAATGACCTAACTCTCTAATTCCATCTTCATTTTTCTGCATTTCTGAGGTTCTTTTTACGTACCTGTTACTGACAATGAGAAATATTTTATTAAATTCTGTGCACTATTAAAAGTATGATGCCTCACTGGAGATTAAAAGAATATTAAAACTTGGATATTTAAAATATGAACCAAGTAAATTATGGCAGATGTTCCTTTCAGTTATCATCTTTTTCAGAATTGTTACTAAATGAGCAGTATTTCTTTTTCTGTTCTGTTGACACTGGGGGAGAAGTGATATATGCATACAGAATAATGAACTTCATTAACTGGTGTGGGGTTTCTGTGATTTTTTTTTTTTATAGGAAAGTAGGGGGTTTTAGTTATTTTGTTGAACTAATCTGTAATGAGACAAGACTGTAATTTGCTATAGATAAGACTTCTGTTTTATTATAGTAGATTCTTAGATAAAATTAATCCAAAGTAAAGCTCCATACACATTACCGAAGTGTTTACTTACTGGTGCTCTGAAACACTAGATCAATATCATCTGAAAGTTTAGCCTGAGATGGTTCTTGACTGTGCTTTGCCTTGAGCTATCTGAGCTGCAGCAGATTTCTGTGTAGTTTGGTCAAATACTTGTCTGGCTGTTGTAAATTGATCCTAATTTAGTAGTCACTCTGATTGTTCAGGAAGGAAAGAAGTCTGAATTTTCAGGGGAATAATAAGTACTGACTGTTAGAGATATGATTGGCTGTGGAAGTGATAATTTGGTGTAGTGATTCATTGTTTGTGGTGGAAAGGCTTTTTTTGTAAAGTCTGGTTGTCACTGTTTTAACGTGCGATTCTTCTAGAAACATCTGTATGACTAACAACCAAGGTAGCCGTGTGGAAAGACTCCCCTGGCACATAAAGAATTTTGCTGGTTAAACTGAAGCCTTGCCTACATTATTTTTTGCTCATTATCTCATCATTACGAAGATTGGGAGAGTTTGTCAATGTGAACTAATAATAGAAATATTGCTAGATATGTATTCTTAGTACAGGCATAGAATTTATAAGAGGGAGGAAAAGTTTCTTGGCCATTTTAAAGTGTAAGTATTGCTTTTCCACCACTGGTTCTATTTTTCTAGGGCTAAGTACCACCTCTTACTGAGGTTTTAGGAGTACCTTTGTTCAGAAGAATATTTGCGCTTGATGGAAACAAAAAGCATTTTGTTCTTCGGACTGGTTTCAGGACTGGTCAAAACCACTTTGCTCAACAATACCTGAACAGGAAAAATTTGGCACCTTTTGCACTTTAAACAATTGTATATGAGAAGGTTTCCAGGGATACGTAAAATGACCAATAAAAGCTGGCAGAGAGGAAACAATACAGTAGGCTGCGACTTCCTCTACTGTCATAAAGGGGTCAGTATATATGTCTATATAAAAAAATGTAGAAGATAGGCATTTTTTTGTACAATGTGAAGCAAGTGATGGGTTGAGAAGGCTGATAACAGATAGGAAAAATGCTAGCAAGGACTTGAGGTTTGGGTGCCACCATTCTGTGGCTCATGAATGGAAGTGACATATAAAAACTGGCTTGAGGGTAGGCTAGACCTCTGCATTTGTTAGTATTAACTTGGTGACATTATTAAAAGAGAATATTTTATACACCACAAAGAACAGTCAGCTTTCTGAAAGGTGACATAAATATTCTAAAGTAACTAATTCTACAGGTGGCTAACAACTTTGTTAAAACAACTCAATTTGTTTTGCACAGTAAGGTTATCTTATATTTCGAACCTGTAAGGAAACTGGAATTTTTGTGGCGTCTTGAGAAGGAGGTCATGTTTTTTCTTTGAAACAAAAGCACTGTTATTTTGTTCTGTTTTGTTTTCAAATCCCCTGTATAAAAGTCAAAGCTGATTTTTCTGGAATAACTAAAATATTCTTACCATTCCATGTGCTTTGCATTCTTACTAGTGCCTCAAATATATCTTTGGTAGGTACTATGCAGTTTAGATTCACCATTATTACTTCTAACCCTAGAATTAGAATAAGAGTTGGAATAGTTTAGCATAGCCTAGTTGGAAGGGACTTACAATGACCATCTAAGCCCAACTGCCTGACCACTTTGGGGCTGTTGAAGAGCCTGTTGTTAAGGGCCTTGTCCAAGATCCCTGGATCCCTCTGCAATTACGATATTATTGTATTTACTATGGCACTTATTGACATTTTATCATTGTACATACTGTAACTGTGCTATTGCAGTCATAATACAGTTGTTCAAATGTAATATAGTGCTTGTGACATGTCATTATCTGAGAAATAAGCAATACCAATGTTGTTTTAAGATCCTTTGTCAATAAACTGATATTTAATATTGCTTGATATTTCAGAAGGTTAGTGATCTTACTGCTTGCAAGTTTGTTCTCCTTAACTAAAAACAAACAATACAAAGCAACTGTCCATGCTACATATTATAGTTCTTTCCTTGCCACATTTATTCACTTCACTTCTAATATAAAAAAATGCTAGTTAGTCTTTGAAAATATTTGGTACTGCTGTTCTGACTCTGAATGTGTTCAGAAAAATAAGCAAACAGGGCCACACTGTTCCTCATGGAGCTAAAAAGAGAATGGTAATGCAAAACAGAAAAGGGCGAACATCAAGTGCAAACTTCTATCTTAAGACTTTTGAAGAAATCTCAAGTGCTGCTAGCCTAAAGTTTTTCATGCATTTGCTGCCTTCATGAGACTTTATTATGCGTGTTGATTTTCTTTAAAAAATAAAATAGAATTATGTTTTAATACTGTTGCTAAAGTTATTTTCTTGCTTAATGTCTTTGAAATAATCAAATTAGGAAAGACACATTGCTTCAAAGAATTAATTGGAAAGCAGTGTTTCAAGGACCACTAGGAATATTTGATTTAGTAAACAGTGTTCATGTATAAAAGTTTGATTTACAGAAAGTTATGATCAAACATATAGTTTGGTCACTAAAGAACATGAACTACAAAAGAATAAATAGGATTTTAGGAGTTATTTGTAGGACAGAAAGCTGGGTTAAATGAATTTGAAAGAAGATTTCAAGTAGGTATCCAAATGTCTAAAGAGAATGAAAATCTAGTTAGAAAACTGGATGTAGAGATGGCTTTTTCAACACTTTCTCTTCTCTTCTGTGAAAGGTTACCTCTTCAATTTTGCCACTGCTGCTACAAAAAAGATATCTGAATCCGTTGCTGAAACAGCACATACGATAAAGAAGTCTGTAGAAGAAGGAAAAATCGACAGCATCATTGATAAGGTATTTTGTTTCTAGGTACCCGATCTGGAAGATTTGGTTGTTTACTGGTGTTCTAAAGTGTAGCAAATCTGGCGTGTGATTCCTTTAAGCTGGCTTTAGGAATTGCATATTTCAAGAGCAGATATCTCCTGTCATGATAAGTGATGAGACTGAAATGTTTTTTCATTGATAGGTGTACCAAAAAATGGTCACTTTGCTTTACTCAGTACTGCACCTGTGTTCCGTTCCTTCAGGATGTAGATACACTGGAGAAAGACCAGGAGAAAATAAGAAAAATGCTGATATAGAAGGAAAGGCTGGAAGAGTTAGTAGAGACAGGCAGTTAGGGGATGTCAGAGGGATTTGTGGGTTGTGGGGGTGTTTTCCCCAGTTTATTTAGTTGGAAAGATAAATGCCATAGTCTGCATCTTAAATGCATGTCTGAAGTAAGATTCAGAATTAGGATATTGTATATGAAGACCCTAGACCTATACAGGTATGGTTCCATAAAACCCAGTGAGTTAATGAAACATTTTACTATGGTCCTGTTCTTTCCCCAACCATGCCACTTTTCTCTTGCCCTCCCTGGCTGCCAGCTCCAGTTGCTTAACTTCTGCCAGCAAGTGTTCTTTCAGTGTTTTAAGTCATTAACTTGGTAGAAAGAGAGAAGAGAAAAATGGTTTTTAAAAGCAGCAATAAGTGCTATGTAGTGGTCTTGAGTTTTTAGCAAGGGTAGTTTGGAAGAGAAGGGAAACTGGCCAAACCTAACCCAACTGTAGTGGGACTGTGCATCCAGGAGTGTCAGAGTTGGGAGATTCAGCCAGAGCTGCCCTCCTCCTCCTGTCTCTCAAACACCCCTTCAGGTTGAACTAGATAATTTCTTTTTTGTTGTTGTTTTGTTAAATACAGTGAAATTCAACTTCTTAATATAATTAGTTTTCATGTTGTCTTTCAGATTAATCATCAAATGACACTTCTAAATTCCTGTTATCACATTTTTGTCTCCAGTTTTCATGGACTTTTTAGTGACAATCGTCTATATATGATGACAGTTATTTCCTGCTACAGTATACTAGAGTAATGTAGTTATGAACCACATCAAAATTACGTAACAATGTTGTTTGGTAGTTTAATACACAAATAATAATGCTCATAAGAAACTGTAGCTAAGTACCTACAGCATATTTTATGCCTAAAATACAAATTTCTTTTTTTCTGTGGATGCCTTAGAGTAAAATGAATTCCTTGTTTTGACTAATAAGTTTACATAGGGGAGAAAGAGAATATAGCTGTATCATCATCATAAAGCTTTTGTCTTACACTATATCAATTATTCCATGAATACCAAAAATTCATGTAACTTACAACTAGGAGGAACCACAATGATTGATTTGTATAACAGGCACTACAGTAGTTCTCTCACTGATTTTAATCTTAAACTGAAATGTGGGGTTGTTGAAGGGAAAAAATTAGAGGAATTTATCTGGATTTAGCTTGAAGACTTGCATGCTTTTTGGCAACTTGTTAAACCATAGACCTCACTGCTTAAAATTTGTACTTAGCAAGTAGTTTAATTTTTCATTTCTAGGTTCATGTTTTTTTGCCACTGCTTTCAACTACAGAACAACATTTGCATTGTTACTTCTGGATTATGCCATCCTGACTTCTGAGACCATTCTCCTTTTTTTAATTCCAAATTAGATATGGGATATTTCTGAACATTTTTTAATGAAAATTTGTCAACAACAAATGGAGAAATGATTTTATTTCAGCTAAGCAGACATTCTGAAAATCATACTTTGCAATATGTCAGACTTGTAAAATTGTTAAGGATATATTTCTTAGACAACTCTTGAAACTTATTGTATCATTTTGAAGTGTTTAATGCTTTAAAAATATGTTAAAATAGGTCTAAGCAGTTAGTCTATGTTATCTGTATTTGATATGGTAAGGCAGTAAGTGTATATGCATAGTATGCTGATGTTCAAATTACCAGCTAGGATTTTCCTTCTTTTATTTTGTCCCATGAACTTGATAAAACTGTAAATATAAACTTGAAAGTGTACACAATAGTTTAAACTATTTAAACTTTTTGAAGGCAAAATCAAATGTTTTAGTAAGGGGGAATGTATGATTTACATGAAACACCTTTAATTTAATTCACTTACAAAAAGGGCCACCAGGGATATAAGAATATGATACTACAGTGTATATGAAAGCAATTTTAGGGTGAATGTGAAACAAGAGAAGTGATTTTTTTTTTTTTTTCTTTTATTGTTGTTTCCTATTTTTTTTTAGACCATTATTGGAGATTTTCAGAAAGAACAGAAAAAATTTGTCCAAGAGCAGCAAACAAAAAAATCAGGTAATGTATGCTTTTTTGATAATGCATAACATCACATAAGCTAAAACTTATTGGAAGCTGCATAGTTGAGCTATATCTAAACCCAATCTTTCAAAACTCTGTTTAATGAAATACTCTGTGGTGGAACTTAACATATGTTGTGGAACAGAAAGATGACGTTTTTAAATGAGGTTAGTGTCACATTATCTAGTTAGTTTAGATTTGCTTTTTTAACCATATTCAGCTTTATGAAATTAACTCAAATATCACTGTGCTAGCAAAGCTGATTTCTTATTGTTTTGAATCTTAAGCTTTTATTGAAGACACGTGTGCTGATGACCTTTCTTTTGAGTTTCAGCAATAATGTCACATTTTCGTAATGAAATGAAATGAAAAACATGGGTGTTCGCACTGTAGTATTAACTAGTTTTGCTGTAGGAGTTTCTCTGTTTACATCAAAGGCATAATTGCTCTTTTGCCTTTCCGTAAGTCACTTGCTTTATAGTTATCTGTGATCTAAATCCTTTGATTTATCCACCTATGAGCTGTTGACATCCATGGATCTATTTGAGACTTAAAATAAGCACAGTTTTTTTCTGTGTTGCCTTTCATCATTGGCTTTTATCTCTTTTAATGTGTTACCTGAATGCAGTAATTTCTGATGCTTTGAATAATTAGGGCTCTATTGTTAATCTTGAAAATTAGCTGGTCTTAAATGGATAGTGATAAAATTTTTCATACTGTCTGTAGTTAGTGTGTTAGTCTGTTTTTTTTTTTTTTTTCTTGCAAGACTGCTTATCTGATCCTGTTGTCTGTATTTCAATATTTTTGTCTCTGTTAGTAAACTTTGTCATCTGTTAATATATTTCTACAAGTTTCATGAAAATAGATAGCTAGATTGCCAAAATGAGCAGTAACAGATGGCCTAACTGCAAGAAGCATTAGCATCAGATGTGAATCCATGTGGGTGAAAGATCTTGCTGATATCAGGTGCATAGGCAAATAAGCATTGTTAGTTTTAGGTGCACAAGAATTGTTAACTGTTACAGATGCATCATAATGTCTCTGTAGGCTGAATTTGGATTGACAGTGAACAGATTAGTAGATTTCTATACATCTGCAATAGTTTATCTTGCTATACATACAGCCTACAGAACTGTTGTACAAGTATCTGTGTAAATACAAATAGTCTGAACTCGAGTATGCTTATTGATTGTTTAACATGCTGTAATTTAGAACAAATTTATAACTTGTTTTTCTCCATTGTTATAGAATTGATGTCTTCTGGGCATTATAAAATTAATACAATAGTAAATTATTTTTAAAACTTAAACATGTAAACTTTATCTAAATTAAGGTGAATATAGAAATTTCTGTTCACGGGCAGCTTAACCTGTTATACAGCACTACTTCAATAACTAAACTAAGAGTCACCAAGTTCTGACTTGATAAACTTCAAAGAAATTACCACAGTTTTAGTTTTACAATAATCAGCAACTATTTAATTTCATATTTTTGACCTCTGATAAGCAAAGATCCGTTCCTAGAGTTTCTCTCTCATGCCGTGTGTGTGTGTGTGTGTGTGTGTGTGTGTGTGTGTGTGTGTGTGTTTGTGTGTGTGTGTTTGTGTGTGTGTGTGTGTTTGTGTGTGTGTGTTTGTGTGTGTGTGTTTGTGTGTGTGTGTTTGTGTGTGTGTGTTTGTGTGTGTGTGTTTGTGTGTGTGTGTTTGTGTGTGTGTGTTTGTGTGTGTGTGTTTGTGTGTGTGTGTTTGTGTGTGTGTGTTTGTGTGTGTGTGTTTGTGTGTGTGTGTTTGTGTGTGTGTGTTTGTGTGTGTGTGTTTGTGTGTGTGTGTTTGTGTGTGTGTGTTTGTGTGTGTGTGTTTGTGTGTGTGTGTTTGTGTGTGTGTGTTTGTGTGTGTGTGTTTGTGTGTGTGTGTTTGTGTGTGTGTGTTTGTGTGTGTGTGTTTGTGTGTGTGTGTTTGTGTGTGTGTGTTTGTGTGTGTGTGTTTGTGTGTGTGTGTTTGTGTGTGTGTGTTTGTGTGTGTGTGTTTGTGTGTGTGTGTTTGTGTGTGTGTGTTTGTGTGTGTGTGTTTGTGTGTGTGTGTTTGTGTGTGTGTGTTTGTGTGTGTGTGTTTGTGTGTGTGTGTTTGTGTGTGTGTGTTTGTGTGTGTGTGTTTGTGTGTGTGTGTTTGTGTGTGTGTGTTTGTGTGTGTGTGTTTGTGTGTGTGTGTTTGTGTGTGTGTGTTTGTGTGTGTGTGTTTGTGTGTGTGTGTTTGTGTGTGTGTGTTTGTGTGTGTGTGTTTGTGTGTGTGTGTTTGTGTGTGTGTGTTTGTGTGTGTGTGTTTGTGTGTGTGTGTTTGTGTGTGTGTGTTTGTGTGTGTGTGTTTGTGTGTGTGTGTTTGTGTGTGTGTGTTTGTGTGTGTGTGTTTGTGTGTGTGTGTTTGTGTGTGTGTGTTTGTGTGTGTGTGTTTGTGTGTGTGTGTTTGTGTGTGTGTGTGTGTGTGTGTGTGTGTGTGTGTTGGATTTAAAAAAAAAAATAGTAATACACATACAATTCTTTTCCTCCTTTCCAAAACAGAAGCAGCAGTGCCTCCCTGGGTAGACAGCAATGAAGAAGAGACCATTCAACAACAAATACTGGCCTTATCAGCAGTGAGTGTTTAAAATCCTGTAAGATTTGAAGTTTTTCTGTTGGAGAGGTTAAAACTTTTTTTTTTTTTCAAAATAAGTTTGGCTGGCATTATTAAATTATATATTTTCTATATACTTTTAATGTGTCTGTTCCTACACTGATCATGTGCAAGAGTAGATAGTTTTTGTATCAATTTGAATCAAAGTAGATCCTCATTTTAATTTTTGATCTGAAATCTGATATCCTTTTTCTGATATCAGTTAATGACCATAAATATGTTCTTCAAAGGATAAACGAAATTTTCTGCGGGATCCTCCAGCAGGTGTGCAGTTTAATTTTGACTTTGATCAAATGTACCCTGTTGCAATGGTGATGTTACAAGAAGATGAACTCCTCAATAGGATGAGGTTTGATCTTGTTCCCAAACAGTAAGTAATTTCTGCTGGTAACTGGATGGTTGTACTTTTAATGTGTCTCTAAATATTTGTAAATGACTCCTTTTTCTTTTATCTTCCTTCAGTTTTTATGTGCTTCCTCTGTATGTATTTTATCTCTGCTGGTTTCAAATGCATGGAATATTGCATGTGCATTGCAGTTTAGCAATTGGAGGAAAGAACATAAGTAAAACTCTTAGAAATTCAGAGCTAATAAGGAGCTATTTACTTAAGTATGGGAGCAGCCTTAAATTTTTCTATGTCCAGTGTGCTAAATTAATTGAAAGTCTTTTTTCCGAACAAACATAAATGCAGCAACAAACATGTTCAGATCTATTGGTGTAACTGACACCCCGAAAAGTTATTAGAGATAATCAGAGGCTCCATGGAGAAATGGTAAAAGCGTCCACAAAGCAGCAGCAATGCAAGCAGGAAAACCCGGTTTGAATAGGCAATAGCAAAAGCTCTGTGTTGTGACTGCCTTCCTTCTAGTGGACCTAACTAGAAGATCTGTAAGGTCTTTGTCCCAGAAGTTATGGCCCATTCCAGTACAGCTTCTTGATCCCAGCTTTATTCCAGTGCTGTTTTTCTTCCTTGCCCAGTCCCAGACTGTTCTTTAAGCTTATTTCCTAGGTCAACGTTCTTGTTAAGTAGGAGTTCCCAACATTAGTTTCCTGTCTGAGGATAGAAACAGGAGAGAAAACCTCTTTCTTTGTGCACTTCCGTATTTTAAATCTCCTCCTTTTATAAGCCTTCCCAGCTCCTTATTTTATTTACCCTCTTCCCTGCTGTTCTTTGCTGTCAGTACTAAAGCTCTGCCCATATTTTCATCTGATACTCTGTCTTCAGCCTCTGGCCATGCTGTGCTTGCCTATCCCACTCCATTGCTTAGTAGTATTTTTTTTTTCTGTTCCTAGTCGCAGTAGTCACTGTTTGCCTGAATGGGCAGGAAGGCAACTTCCCTCCCTCTCTTGTTATTTCTTGACCTACACACATTCCTTCCCATGGGCCTTGCCATTTCTGGCTTCTCTTCCCTCCGGATTAAAGTTGGGTCTTCTCTTGCTCACTGGAGGATTATCAGAGGAAAATGTTACTTAAGACATGGGATGGTCTCCTGCATAAGAGAAATGGTCATTTCTGAGATGGCAGTTTCTGGTTACTGAAGGTTTTGCAGACATGCTGAAAGATGTGAAGATAGCAAAGTAGGACTGCTGCAAACTAGGAGTGGCTTCTGCCTGTATCACAGAATGTTAGAGATTGGAAGGGACCTCAAAAGATTATCTAGTCCAATCCCCCTGCTGGAGCAGGGGGGATGAGGTAACCTAGATGAGGTTACACAAGAATGTGTCCAGGTGGGTTTTGAACGTCTCCAGACTAGGAGATGAAGTTCAAATATGTAGATCAAATATGTTCCAGTTCCACCTGAGGTCTACAGAAGATGTAGATTGATACAGTTTGATAATAACAGAATGTTGGTTTTAGGGGGTAGGTGAAGAGAACAGTTATTTGGCTTGTTGGTTTTGTTTACATAATTTGGCAAGAGAGATGGATATGCATAATATTGTTCCAAAATACGTATTGCTGCATGCTGTTAAGCTTTTTCTAAAGAAATAACATTGCTGTTGGTATTACTATTACATGTTCAAGTCCATTGTAACTATCTTGTAAGAGATCAAGAACTTCTACAATGATGGACTGTTTTAAACTGTGTTATTATCACAAATTTCTGAGTTTTTACTTAGAGGACAGCTATGTTTACTCCATCCCTCTGCATATTTAATTTTATTTCATTGCTAGATGGCAAAAGGAGCCATATTTCTAAATGTAGTAACAAAAATCTGTTTGTTCATTCTAGCATAAAGGAGGAGGTATTCTGGAGAAATTATTTCTACAGAGTATCCCTAATTAAACAGTCTGCACAACTCACTGCACTTGCAGCTCAACAGCAAGCAGTAGGAAAAGAAGAGAACAAAGGCAGAGAAGAGGATAGTCAACTGAAAGGTATGGAAAGGCTTTGTTTTAGCACAGCTCATTAAGTTAGTATCATCCATACTGACTGTAGACATCAGGTGACATTGAATTTTTATCCTGGATTTCCTATGAATTTAGAGTTTCTCTCATCGTACTTGGTCTGTTTGTCCATGTGGGGGAAGAGGGGACTCCTGGTGCTTTTAAGCAGTTTTCCAATTCCAGCCAACCTTGTCAGAAGAGTTTTCCGAAGTAACAAAAAGCTTTTGTCTTTACCTTTCAATGCAGACTATATTCAGGCTCATTTCCTACTGTCATGTCACTTATGCACTTGCACCATATCCAGCACCTATTTTGTCATTTTCTATGAGGAAATAGTGTTTACTGTTACCCTGTGCAGGTGCCATCAAGTCAGGAAATCACTGAGATTGTCATGATTTCATAAGCCTTTGCATCTAACTGGCATTTACATGCATTTATCTAATTTTTTTACTTCCTTGTGGTTTTTTATGGCTGTGATTTTGGTTTTTGTTTTGTTTTTTAATTTCTGTTCCTCTGGGTTTTATATTACATCAACTGATGGGATTATATTATAGACTGTTAAGCATAGTGGCTGTCTTCTCCTCTGGTTTCTGTAGCGTCTCAAAATCGATTTTTGAGTACTAAATCCTTTCATTTGCTACTGCATTTAGTCCTTTGTACAGAAGAAGAGGTTGCGTTTGGAAATACTAGAAACATAAATTCTGCCTAAAGATATTTCTTTCACTCTTGTTTATAAGCATATTCTCTGTGAAGTCTGTTTACTGTCAGCATGCTTCCCCTTTCCCCTGAGCTTTTTACTTGATTTCTGTTTCTGCATATCTTGGCTTCAGTAAACCAATTTCAGAAAAAAAGAAAGCTGACACTGTTGTGGCTGATTGGCAAGTCAAATAGAAGTTATTCTATCATTAATTACAGTGCTGAAGGTTTCCTTTATGCAACCTAAATGGGAAGTTAGATGGGCAGTCTTAAACTGTAAGGTCCTAGGGCAGCATAACCTTCTTTCATTTTTTTTTTTAACAGTACAATACTCGTATTTGCCAAGCTATGGCTGTTTTAATTGAAGTGTCTCAGCTCTACAGAGAGGGATGGCAACTGACCCTATTGAACAACAAAACTCTTGTCTTTGAGTCATCCAAACCCTTGGAAATTGCCAGTCAAAAAGGAAGTTGCTGGATAATACTGAAGAGTTATTCTAGTAAAGTTACCATTGTGACTGAGAACAAAACATAGCTCCTTTAACAAAAAATCAGAAAAATTCAGCGGTCCAATATAGGATAAGCAGATAGACTTATTTTTTTTTTTTACTGTCCTAATGACCAAATATTCTATAATGGCAAAGATATATTTACCAAACTGTAGTAAATACAAGTTTTGTTTGATTTGAAAATCACATAGGTTTTGGAAACTCTGAATCGTCCGTGTTATTTTTTTATTTAAATAACCTTTTGAAGGTTGGATTTCCTAATTTGAGGTTAAGCTGGAAGTAATTGCCTGTTGGTAACTCTTTGTAATGTTCAGAGTTTCTTCTTCAAGTTGACTGGTGTCTATAAAATAGAATTAATTGCCTTCCATTTTCATCTCTGTCTCCTCCTTACTTGCTGTTTTCACAAAGTTAAATTAGTGCAGTTCATGTGAAGGAAAAAAAGGAAGACATTCCATGTTCTAGAGAGACTATATAAGATCTATAACAAAATGCCAAGTTCTAGTCCTTCTCCAGGCATTAGTAACTATTTCCTTGGGAAAGAAGTTACCTCAATGGCAGAGCGCACATCAGCAACAGAGGAGACAGTGCCAGGCCAATAGATCTAGAAGGCAGGAGGATGTGCCAGGGGAGGTTTAGGTTGGACATGAGGAAAAGGTTCTTCCCCCAGAGGGTGTTGGAGCACTGGAACAGGCTCCCCAGGGAGGTGTCACAGCCCCAAGCCTGACAGTGTTCAAGAAGAGACTGGACAACGCCCTCAGACACATGGTGTGAACTGTGGGGTTGTCATATGCAGGGACAGGAGTTGGACTCAATGATCATTGTGGGTCCCTTCCAACTCAGGACATTCTAAGATAATGTGGGTGTCAAGAGGATGGACATCTTGTCATCGGTGCCCAACAACAGGATAAGGGGCAACAGGCACAAACTGAAGCACAAGACATTACGTCTGAATAAGAGGAGAAAATTCTTTACTTTGAGGGTGCCAGAGCCCTGGAACAGGCTGCCCAGAGAGGCTGTGGAGTCTCCTTCTCTGGAGACATTCAAGACCTGCCTGGACACATTCCTGTGCCATCTGCTCTAGGTGAACCTGCTTTAGCAGACAGGTTGGACTGGATGATCTCCAGAGGTCCCTTCCAACCCCAACCAGTCTGTTGATTCTGTGATAACCTCAGCCCCGATGGAGAGAGAGAGGAAAGAAAAAAAAAAAAAAAAAAAAAAAAAACCAAAACCTGCAATTATGCTGGACACCAGGTTAAATATGAGCTAGTAATGTGCTCTCGTTGCAAATAAAGCAAACTCTGTCCTGGACTGCATTACAGAGAGTGTGGACAGAAGAGTGCTAGTGGTGTGTTAATCACCTCAGACTGGTGCATGGCCCAGTGCTGAGCTGCTGTGCTGCTTCTGCATGAGAGCAGCAGATGGAGCTGGAGGCACCTCTCCTGCGTGGTACTTGGGGCACTCAGTGCTGAGCAGGGCAAAGGTAGCGCCACGTTCTACAGCTGCGCTGAGCATGGAGGGCTGGAGCCTTTTTGGCTGTGGTGTTGGGAGCAGTACCAGATCGTCTGAAGACTGGGAAGGGGAAGGAAGAGAGAGGATGGAACAGAGCAGTGGGCATTGACTAGGGGAGCTGTATAAGCGGTGACAGCTACCAATTAGGCAATAATTTTAATTAGAACTGATCTTAATATTTTAAATTAAACCTGAAAAGATTCCCCCTTCAGAAATTGCCGAGTAAGCAGGAAGGGTCCACCTGGGTGCACTGCAGTAAGCTGAGCTGCAGGCTCAGAGCTGCTTTGCATGTTTACACAAAGGGAACTGCTAAGCAAGCACTCCATCACTACCACAACCTGCCCAGTGTGGTAATTATTCTTGCAGCCATCTGCTCTTTATTCTGACTGCTCTACCCTGCTAGTTGCATGAGGAGGAGGAGGAAAGCTGGGGTGTTCCTTTGCCTGCCAAGTAAAAAAAAAAAAAATCTGTCCTTGCTTGTAAGCAATCATTGTCTCCTAGTACCATGCTGCTAAATAGAGAGTGCACAGTGAGTTTTCTTAGGAAACTGGGAACAGCTTCTAGGGTTATGTTTTTCAGGTACTTTCTTTAGCTGCGTGAAAGGAGGTAAGGCTGCGGAGCGCTCTTCTTGTGCGTGTTTAGGGCTGTGCATATAGGTGTAGTCTGGTATACCTAAGAGCTGACTGGTGCCCGTGTCAGTAGTAGTACCCAACTGGGGAGTCTGGGAGCTTCCATGATAGGCAGTAACTGGATTTCATGAACGAGTCTATACCTTTGTAACTTCAAAGATCTTGTGACGTGGTACAATCTGTAAGTGTTTTATAGAAGACATTATTTCAAAATCTCAAGTGTTCCTATTTATGTAGTTCTTTGGATGGTTTTGAGGGCAGAGGCGTCCCTGCGATTTAACTTTGGAGTCATAATGAGGAAATGGTTTGCTAAATTTGCCTTAATTAAGCACAGAAAATTGCTTCTCCTCTGTTTCATTGTTGCAAATGGTTCACCTGTGGCTGAATTCAGCCTTTAACCACTAGGATTCCTTAAAACTTCAAATATAGTATTCCTTTGTACATTTAGTAGCTATGCAGATTAAATTAAATCTTTATATTTTAAATGTAACCTACCTTTTTTTTTTTTTCTCTCGATAGAAACAGTACGGCCAAAAACACCACCTGTTACAATAAAGCCTCAAATAAAATCTCAAGAGGTAAAAATGCTGTTATGTTTTATCTGGTATTTAGGATGTGAAACTGTTACTTAATAGGTAATTATGCACATTTTTGAGTCAGTTGTGCTATGAAACCGTGATAATATCTGACAGTCCTAACCTGCTGCTGTTCTGCTGTGATGCTAATTTTTAGTGCATTCACTTTAAACTCATTTTCAGTAGAAAACAACAACAGTTTACCTGAAGAATATTTTCATTAGTATCCTGCACATTATAATAAAACGTTTTTACTCTGAATTGTGACATTTCCAAAATGTTCGGAGTAGGTTTGCATTGTATTGGGACACAAGGAATACCTTCACAAAAATATATTCATGTGCCATGTTCTGTCCAACTCTTCAGCAGTTGTCAGGCTTAAGTATAGGAAATCTAAATGATGTGTTTCAATAGCAACATTATTTTATTGCAGTGGCAAGAAGAGTTTTGCTTGATACTGCAAAAACTTTTAACCTAGACACATAATGACCCTTTAATGACCCTTGTTCATTTCTGGATTGTAATATCAGTGCCAGAGAACACTCTTGGCAGAAGCAGAGCTGTGCATTCATTTGCCAGTAGTATGCAGTGGACTAAATTAAGCTGGAAAGATTTCCAAAGCACAGTCCTCTCTTATTTGTGTGTGGAAAACAGTTACTGAGTTGTGGTCAAAATTTAATATTAGTCTTATGCACTGTTCTAAACTATTAATGAGTTTATTATTGTTTCTGAAGAAAACAAAAACAGAATTAAAGTTGTTAAGAGAACATAAAAAAGGAGCCTAGGATGAAAAGCAAATAATTTTCAGTATAACTATCTAATTTTTTTGTTTGTACAAAAATAGTCTTAAAGAAAAATAGTTGTCAGAGTAATGCCTTTTTTCTTTTTGCTGACTCTGTCTTAAAGGCAGGCAGTCATGGGAGTGGAAGTATGTATTGGTGACTATTTTTTCCTCTCTTTGGATAACCTTATACAAAACTATCTTACTGCAGGATGAAGAAGAGATTTCCACAAGTCCAGGTGTATCAGAATTTGTGAGTGATGCTTTTGATGCCTGTAATCTGAATCAGGAAGACCTAAGAAAAGAAATGGAACAACTGGTGCTAGATAAGAAGAGAGAAGAGAGTGCAGTAGTAGAAGGTGAAGCTGTTGTTACTGTCTGCATCTTAAATACAGTAATTCTAAAATAAGTTGATTTAAAGGAAAAAAAATCCTAATTCAATTTAGGAAAGTAGATTCATGACTATTTTTTGAAGGGTATGAAATGACCTGCAATGAAATATTGTGGAAATTAATGATAATTCTTACCACAGTTGAACCACACCTGATAGAGAATGTTAGCTGTGAGGAGCTTAAATCTGAAGAAGCTAACAATTTTTAGGTGTTTCTTTTATGAAAGTGACAGTGGTGTACTTTTTTCTGTCTACCTCCTCCTTTCCCTTCTCTTTCACAGGTCCTTATGTGAGTGAATTTTTCTTTCTTTAATTGACATCCTTGTAGGTAAAGTACAATATTTGGAAGTCAGGCTATGTTTTCTCTTTGTGCCACCAGCTAAAAAGGCAAAATTTGCTCCAGACTCTGAGCTTGCAGACGCCTCTGCTGTAAAAGATTTACATGTGTTTGGAACAGTTAAAATTCAATAAATAGCTTTGAGAATGATGGGAAGAAATAAAGTGAGGCTTAAAATAATTCAGAAGAACTAATATCAGTGTAAAAAGCATAAAAACAGTCCATAGTGATTTGAATCTGGCCACATGCAGTTAACTGTTTAATATGAAGACACTTGTATATGTAGATAGTTATTATAATACAATTTTCAGAATTCATCTTACAGTGTGTTTTGGATATTCCTGAATCCTTGTTTTCTGAAATTGTGATTTTTTTTTTATTTTTATTTTTTTTTATTTTTTATTTTTTTTCCTCCCAATACATAGCCAAGCTTGAGAAATTCTTAAAAGCAATACAAGTTCCTTTCATCTAGCTTTTTGGTGGAAGTGTTTCAATAAGTCATTAATATGTAATTCGTTCAGCAAAATTTCAGCTGGCCTTACTGACTTGGACTCTGGAATTACGTACCTTTGTATCTAGGCTGAAGTACTAAGCAACATGTAACACATCAAACACCCATCTCCTCCCTTGTACTCTTGCGTAGGATAGGCAGAGCTAATTAAAACAGATTAACACAGGTATGCCTTCTGACTCATTTTTTGCCCTGAAGTATGAAATATTATTACCTTTAACCCTGATTAAGTGAGCATGCCTAGCTACAAATGTCAGTGAGGAAAATACCTGCTTCTTTTTTTTAATTATCCATAGTATTTAATCCTGATTTTTGTTTGTTTGTATGTTCAACAAACGTATGACCTTAATTCATTTTTTTCCAGAGATTTATAAGTGCAAAGGGAGATTCAGTTGATGGTAGACTGAAAGACTGTAGGAAATGAACTTGCAAAGGGATGCTTGTTACGACTAAGCTTTATATTTGCTTTTTATATCTTTATTATAGTATGCACAGAGGAATATAGATGTGTATATTAATTAATTTCTATCTGTGGTAAATAAGAAGATGGAATTTCTGATCTTGAAGTTCCCTTAGTTTTCAAGGAGGATTGGCCATAAAGTTCAGGGAATATGAGAGAGATTCAGTGCAAATTCATCTAGTTTTATATAAATAAGCAACATTCTGTATTATCAATTTAATTCTTACATGTCATTTATCTGTTGTAGAAGAAACTGCCGACTGGGAAAAGGAATTGCAACAAGAGCTTCAAGAGTATGAGGTGGTGACGGAATCAGAAAAACGTGATGAAAACTGGGATAAAGAAATAGAAGAAATGCTGCAAGAAGAAAATTAAGCATTTTAACAAAATAGCTATAACCCTAAGCTTGTTCAGAGAACTGACATGGATTTCTACTTTCATATTTTGCTTACAAAAGATCTTCAAAAGACATAAATGAATTGAAATTTTTTATAATTCCATATCGGGATAAAACCAGTATTTCTGTTCTTTATATGAGCAGTTTCTGAACTTCTACATTCTTCAAAAGAAAAAAAAAAGAGGAAGAAAAAAAAAGCAAGCACTGCAGATTATATGTCATGATGAGAAGTGATAATATTATTACATGAAGCAACAGTTTAGTTTGAGGCATTTTTAGTTGGTTAAGAAGAGATTTGTTTATCTACAGCCTTCTGTTTGGAATGTAAAAATGGATGTTGCAGGTAACTTAGTCCTTGAAAGTAACTCTCTCATCACATTTGCACTCTGATCCCTGTATAATCTGTAAATGTGTACTATTTTTAAGGTACTTGTAGCTAGTAGCTTTCGTGTGTATTTAACTTCCTTAATGTACGTAGCCAAAGAATTTATAGAAAACCTTATCAAATAACTTCTGATACTTTGTTAAAAAAATACTAATTCAGACTCCAAAAGAAGTACTGATTAATTATTGATCAGATAGGATTAACTGACAAACATGTAAGTATTTAAATAAGAACTGTTATTAACTGCTTGAATTAAACTGTTGTTTTTTGTTAAATGATCATATTAAGATATTGCCTTTTCCCACAGAGAGAAATGGCTTAATGTATTCTTTCTTCAGAAGACTATTATGTTTCCATTTAATTTTGCTGAGTGAGAGCAAATTAAATGTTTCTTTTCGTTTTAAGTGCTGAAACATTTATGTAAGAACTTTGGCTGGTTTGGACATCTTTATTAAATACTGTAAATATGTGTAAAATTGGCTCATTTATTTAGGAGGAGGGCAGAATAAGTGGCAAACATATTTCAGACTTATACAGATTTCAAAAATATACTTTGTCACTGCGCTTAAGACATAGAATTTAAATAAAAAATAGTTTTCTTTAAGAGATTGTTTTATTCTTAGGCATCTGGATGTTTCCTGTAGTTTTGCTATTAAGTCAGTATCTTTATATAAATGAAAATTTGATGTTCTATTTGTCATGTATTTCATAAACTTCTGTGACAAAACATTCTTCAAATTCCAAATATGAGGGAAAATGAGTAAAATGAAGTAGGTAGGAGCCATTAAGCACAATTGAATTATAGGCATGTTATATACAGTAAGCTCTGTCTAAATGACATAATTTTGCAGAAAACTTGTAAAGAGACTGTAATTATTCAGCCAATACTCATCCCGTGGGAACTGAAAAGAGCTAAGTAGTTTTTAACTGCTGTTAACAATAAGAAAGGACTATTTAAAATTGTCTCTATTAGCAACTTGGACAGAAAGCCCTCCTGTATTTCTCGTCATGGAAAATGAATTGTTTTAAGCCTGCATACAGTTGACTTCTCAAATTAGTTTCTTCATTACCATACACTTTTTCAACTACAAGTCATCTTAAGCACAATTGGTATTTTTATAGTGTTTTTCACTTTTAGTTAACAGATGCAAGTCATGTCATGTTAAATAAGAGGTACTTTAGGAGCTTTTTAGATCTAGAATTAATTAAAGGCCACAAAAGTTAAATCTGTTACATTCATAAAACTCAGACTGTTCAAAGTTTAGTGTTTACTCTTGACAAAAGCAACTGCTCACAGATTTAAGCTGGAGAAATTAGGGTCTGTCTGCTGTACAGTTTGACATGACACCTTCTAAAAAGATGGGTGGCTCTTTCTGATAGTGGCAAATCTTCCCTGGATGACTTGGAGCTCGAAGTCACTGGTCCAGATATCTGCTTTATTAAAAAACATTCCTCATGTTTTCAGGTGAATGACAGGTTTATTTGCATGGGGCTTGTGCCATGTAAGCATAGCCTATATAGTGGCTATGGACATGAAACTACATCCTTCATAGAAGATGGTTCCTACATATAAAACCTTAATTTTCCAAGTCTCATGAAAAACCTGCTATTTAAATTTGCATTTTAAAAGGCACTAATGTAGCAAGGCTTAATCTGACTGAGCTCTGATCTTTAAAGCCTCTTATCAAAAATCATCTTAGTATTTCCAAAGCTGCATATCTGGTTTTAATGTGGAAAGCTGAAATAAGTGATGTGTAATCTTGCACAGTTTTCAGGACTGGCCTATGGCTTTCATTTAGGTGCTACAAGTGTCTAGCAATTCTTATTGTGTGTGGTAAGAGGGAAAGTGTCTATGTTCCACTTGTCACACAAGACAAACATACATAGACCTCTTCATGTCCATTATGAATTTTGAAGGTCTTTATAGCCCAAATGCCTCTTAATATACTTCATAAGCAAGTATGCTGACATTTTCTTAACATCATTCCAAGCAGTGGCATGGTGCAGATGCTAAAATCCAGCAATACAACAACAGCACAAAATCAAGGACAAAATTAAAAGAAATCAAGAATGGATCTAAAAATACCTACCTGTGGAGGCAATGTAACAGAAGATGTCATTGTTTAAAACATCAAGAAAAAGCAAACAAACAAACTAACAAAATTGCCAATGAATTTCATTAGAAGAAACTAAACTTGCGGATTTTAAAACTAACCTTTGAGAAACAGGGAAAAGATTGCCCAGGATCCATTTAGGTTAACTGAGAACAGTGATATTGCTTTTTTCTGAGTTATCTTCTCTTGTTATCCTGTCCACTGAAGTATCCTGTTCAACTGCTGGTTTACTAGTCCAGTTGCTATTAATATGCAGATGGAATTTTTTGACTCAGTAATTTGATTGGATGATGTAGAGGCAAGGTTGAAAAATCCCGGAATAAAACAAATGTAGTAAAATGTTCCCCTACATTTTTATTCAATCATTTAGAGCTGTTCTTAACATGAAGTTAAACAAAGCTTTCGTTTTCCTGAATTTTTTCAGAAAATTTTTAATTTCTTCAGTTGGGTCATAAAACTGTGGGTTTTTTCCTTGCTGTTTGGTTGTCTTGCTGTTTGTTTAGTGGGGTTATATATGTGATGCCGAAACACGGGATATCAATTTTAACCTCATGCGTTAAAAGGATCACCCTATGTACAGGAGCGTATCACCTGACCATGAGATGCATCCTTGAACTCTTGGCCACTCAAATATTGCTGACTTTTACTTTGCAAGAGCTATTGCACAAAAGGGAACAAAATGTGTCTGGTTGCAAACGGGTGCACTGCGGAGCAGCAGCAGCTGCATGGGGCCCTTGGTCCTTGTGCTGTCTCCAGAGTCCAGTTGTACAATTACAGTGTCAAGAGTGACACTGATGCTGATCTGGGTTTCAACTTAGCAGAGTCTTAGAAGTCAGATGTATTGTCTGGCCTGATACTACATGTCTCAGTCAGTGCTGAATGATGCATCTATAGCAACAACAGTACAGTAGCTTAGCCCTAAATAATGTTATGCATGAGTAGATTTTTGTTCCAAACTACCCATTTTCAATTATTTTTTTTCCTTTGTTTTAAACATTAGAGGGGCTGGTGTTTTTTTTAGATCAGTGTTCCAAATTTTTTAAATGAAATGGCGAGTAACAGTGAGTGAATTTCTTGCTATATTTTCTTTGTATTATTTTGAAGTTAATTATTTAAGAAAACAACAATCCCCACTAAAACAACAGAAGACATGCATAACTTCATTTGCTTCTCAGTATAGCCCAGTACTGGCTCTATATATATACATATGAAGACCATGCGTATATCTATAAATGCAAACCCACATCTATTCGTGTGTCTAAATATATTCAAAAAATCACAATGTACTTTTCAGCTGTTATTTTAACAAGATACCATTGAGAGAGGAGGAGCAACCAAAATCATTATCATTACTTTGTCACTCCATCATTTCTAATGAGACAGCGCTCTGCAGAAATTATCTTGAAGAATGAATCACTTGCTTCATTTCATGAAAGCCTGGTTTTCATTATGGCACAGATTGGGAACATTTGCTAATTCAGGGATTCATGAAGCTATGAAAAACCTCTCCAGATACACTTGGGAGGTATCCTTAACCCAAAACTACATGTGCAGAAAGGTTATTTTACCTCAGTGTGATCCTGACAACGTAGGGAAAGATAGAAAAAAAATGCAGTTAGTTAAGGGTTATATATAAAATTAGAAGAACAAAGATTTGATGCCTGCTTTGATACATTATGCTCTAGAGAAAACCATGGTTATTGGGGGGTTATTATGGGATATTTTGAATTGTATGCATGCACAAAAGCTTAATTCTGCAGTTGCTTTAATTTATTTGTTCTCTTAAGATACAGTCTCCATACTCAAATGTGAAGGTTTCAGGGCCAGATTAAGCTCCTGTTTCTCTGCATTTCCTGTCTTTCCTGAGGAGAAATGAGCCAAATTTACCTCACAGTCAAATAATGGCCTATGAATAGATTGATTACACCCAGCTTCTTGTCCCACTTACTTCAGAAATGTTTTAATGCTGACCATGTGCCCTTTGGTGACTTTGATGTCTGCGATTTAGACATCAAACACATTTGCTTTTGCTGTATCATCACCACATTGCATCCTGTGTCATGTATAACAAGACTTTCAAGCCCATCATGTGTTGGGTGGATGAAAAGTGCTGCTGTAAGAGCATTACTGGGGTGGAGAGGAGCCTCCACAGACATTTAGTGTGGACGCAAAAACAAAAATCTCTCTCAGTGGGATGTGGTGTCAAAGAATTAGTGGGCATGTGAATGAAAGAGCTGAAACCACTGCCTAAGCACACAAAAATACTGGCACATGGGACCTTTCAGGTGGAGGAACTGGCTATGGATATATCAGTCAACTGATGTGTCTGAGCATGTGTTGAAAACTGAATGCCTATAAACAGTTAGAAAGACCCCTAAAAATGTTTGCCCTGAGCCAACTAGCAATGTCTCCATCCACTTCTGGCCACTGAGTTGTTCCCCATGGAGCTGGCAAACCTAGCTTCAGAGGCCAAACACCGAGGGGTATGATAGGGAATGGTCTCCAGCCCCTCGGTCTGGGTGCTGAAGGACAATCACAGAATTACAGAATCACAGAATGGTTAGGACTGGGAGGGACCTCTGGAGATCATCCAGTCCAACCCACCGGCTGAAGCAGGTTCACCAGAGCAGATTGCACAGGAATGTGTCCAGGTGGGTCTTGAATGTCTCCAGAGAAGGAGACCCCACAACCTCTCTGGGCAGCCTGTTCCAGTGCTTTGCTCCAAGTAAAGAAGTTTCTCCTCATATTTAGATGGAACCTCCTGTGCTTTAGTCTGTGCCCATTGCTCCTCATCCTATCACTGGGCACCACTAAAAAGAGTCTGGTCCCATCCTCTTGACATCCTTGAGATATTTATAAGCATTGATGAGATCCCCTCTCAGCCTTCTCTTCTCCAGGCTGAACAGACCCTCTCTTCATAGGAAAGGTGCTCCAAGCCCTTAATCATGTTCATAGCCCGCTGCTAGACTCCCTCCAGCAATTCTTTGTCCTTCTTGAACTGTGGAGCTCAGAACTGGACACAGGACTCCAGATGCAGCCTCACCAGGGCAGAGTAGAGGGGGAGGAGAACCTCCCTCGACCTGATGGTCACTCTCTTCTTAATGCAACCCAGCAGATATACCTCATGACCACAAGCATAGCTTCTGGCTGGGGTGTCCTGCCTCCATTCCTGGCTGGTGTCTACAAGGACACAACCAGTGTCAGTGTAAGCAGTGCCAGGTTCATGGCACCATCTGCCTCATCATGGTGGCCTTCAGACCCTGGTGGCTGGCATCCGAATTCTCTTTCAAAGTATGTTTGCACAAACCTGAAACTGGCTATCGTTCTTATTGATAAAAATGTCCAATTCCTTTTTTAATCTAATTCATTATTTAATTTGTATTGTGGGGTAAGTAATTTCTTAATGTGTGAGAGGGAAAAAGCTTTTAGTTGTCTTTAAATGTGCCACTTTGTAATTTAACTTTGTGTGACACAGGGGAATGGAAGATCCTGACTTCAACTTCTTTTCATCATGTCTCACACTTTCCTGAGCCAAACGAGCAATATCAGACTTTTCACCCTTGTCATACAAGAGTTTCTTCATAAGCCCAGTGATTTTTGACAGCTTTCTTTAAAGCTCATTCATCTTCAGAGTTCATCTTCAGTGAGGGAGTTGTGACATGTGCAACAAGCACACAGGAGTACATACTACCCAGTAGACACATGCTGGTTTCATTTTTCTGTATTACTACTCATCCCATTCCTTGTGTACTCTGACTTCTTGGAGTTTTTTTATTTTCAGTTGTATGTTCAGCCAGTACATGTTTGCAATATTGTTCGCATTGGGCCCCAGGCAATTTCCCTAGTAGACATCATTTAATTTTAGGATCTTGTGAAGCAGAAGAATGGTGATTTGGCTTGTTTCATTTGGTTGGTTTGTATTTTTCCATTTCCCTCCTGCCTTCACTTTTGGTTTTGAGTGGTCGTCCTGTGAAAACTAACACTGGAAGAATTACAGTTCCTACTCAGCTTAGTGGTATGGTTGATATGCCTGAGGGATGGGATGCCATCCAGAGAGACATAGGAAAGCTTGAGAAGTGCGCCCATGTGAACCTCATGAGGTTCAACAAGGTCAACTGCAAGGTCCTGCACCTGGGGCAGGGAACTCCTGGTATCCATACAGGCTGGGGGATGAAGGGATTGAGAGCAGCCCTGCGGAGAAGGACTTGGGGGTGCTGGTGGATGAAAAGCTGGACATGAGAAGCAATGTGCACTTGCAGCCCAGAAGGCCAGTCGTATCTTAGGCAGCATCAAAAGGAGTGTGACCAGCAGGTTGAGGGAGGTGATTCTGTCCCTCTACTCTGCTCTGGCAAGACCCCACCTGGAGTCCTGCATCCAGCTCTGGAGCCCTCAGCACAGGAAAGACATGGACCTGTTGGAGAGGGGCCAGAGGAGGCCACAAAGATGATCAGAGGGCTGGAACAGCTCTGCTGTGAGGACAGGCTGAGAGAGTTGGGGTTGTTCAGTCTGGAGAAGAGAAGGCTCCAGGGAGACCTCATTGTGGCTTTTCAAGTATTTAAAAGGGGCCTATAAGAAAGATGAGGACAGACTTTTTAGCAGGGCCCATTGTGATAGGAGAAGGGGTAATGGTTTTAAATTAAAGGAGGGGAGATTCAGGCTAAACATGAGAAAGAATTTTTTTACAATGAGGGTGGTAAAGGTGGTAAAGGGCTCTGAGCAACCTGATCTAGTTGAAGATGTCCCTGCTCATTGCAGGGGGTTGGCCTAGATGACCTTTGGAGGGCCCTTCCAACCCAGACTATTCTATGATTCTATGGGTACCACAGGGAAAGAGTTCCAATAAAAATTCTGGTATTCCAGACCTTCTTGAAAATTTAGTTGAAAGCAATCGTGGTAGTAATCATGATGAAAAGAACAAAATTAAATTTGGTGCTGAATTCCAATAGTCCTGTCTTGCATCTTGTAACAATGCTGTAAGAAAGAAAATACTATTGTTATTTCATAGTTTCTCAATTGCCATTGTTTAGAGTTTTAAAAATCCCGTTCTAGCTGTCACCCTACTGATGTGTTTAAAAAAATGAAGCAACTAATTTTTCACCAAGTTGCCTGGGAGTCCCCACGCCCATGGAGGCACTGAAGTACTTGAGAGAGGTGTCAAACTGACTGCTTATATGTGCAAGGTTCATGAAGTTAGACTACTCTTAAGTCTCGTAATAACTAAGTAATTTGGATGTAGTCCATAAAAATCAATTACCCTGAAAATTTATAAAAAGATGATGACCAAAGATTTTTACCAATGGGTGCTTGGTTATATCCTTAATAACAATAACAATAATAATAATAAACTAATTTTCCTAAAATTTCAGCTTCCTGCCTGTCAAAATATGATACCACTATTTCTGGTGCCCAATAACTGAGCGGCTTCTTGGAAACGATCATTTTTGGTCATTTGTCTGCTGCTAGTATATAGTCCGTGACTGTTCCTCACTGACACGAGCAGTCTCTGGCAAGGTCATTAAGACGGGACGATGCAGATATGTCCTCATCCTCCTGCCAGTACCTGTAGTTACTTGCAGGAGTGGAATACGAATTTCCAGTACTGTTGATACGCTCTTTGCTGGTAAGTGCAAAACAGTTCACAAAAACACATAAGGAGACTTGGGGAGAGAACTACAAATGTAATTGCAAATACTAAAAGCAGTTGTTTTGTTCAATTTCACATTTGTGTTCTCCAGAGGACAATAGCACAGTGAGCAATCAGCATCAGCTAGTCTCAAAAAAACCCTAATCTTCTGTAAAAACTCACTTACTAGGAAGGAGAATGTTTCTTCACAAAATGATTATAATTGATCTGTATCACTGTATCATCAGAAAACAAACAAACAAAAACACACAAACAAAACCCCCGTCAGTTCAACTGTGAAAATAATTACTGCTGGAAGTACATTCTCTAACATCTGGTAGTTTTTGAAGAAAACTTTGTCTCCGTTGACGGAACAGCCTCCTGCCTGCTTCTGCTGCAAAGCACACACAAACCTCTCTGGCACCCAAAGGCCAACACATGACTTACAAGGAAGTTTATTACAGTAAAGGCTCACAGCCAGCAAGAACTCTGTGGTTCTTTATTCCACTCTCTCTTGAAGTAGCTCATACTTGTGGTTAACCTTCACTCTATTTCAAAAAGCGCCTATTGGGGTGGGTGGAGGGAGCAAGAGGATTTTTTTGTTTGCTACATATATATACTTTTGAATAATGGTTGGGAGAAATTAAAAGTAATCTTAAAGCCCTATTTAAGGATTGCACGAGCCATTTTAGGATCAACCAGAGCATATTTGTATGGATCTCTTGGTAGTCTCAAATGGAAGAGCGGTGTGGGAAAAATCCTAAAGCATCAGAAGGGGCACTTCTTTCTTTTTGCAAGAACTGAACCAGTATTATGCATGTTTGTAAAAGAACAATATTACAGGGGGTGAGAAAAACTTCATCTGCAGATCAGGATGACGCCCAAAAATGTAAAAGTAGTTTTCATTTTGAAATTAGTAGTTGAATAGTTCTGGTAAGTATAGATTTAGGATGCAAGGACAAAATCATTTGAGCAGGTACTGCCTCACGGAAGATATTTTATTCAACACAAATATCCACTCTACCTATTTTCTGAAGTAGTGTTTAGGGAGGTTTAGAGGGATATTTTCATTCAGCAACCCCCTAAAAGAACATAAAGGTTCCCCTCATATTATGAAGAGGTTACATTTATTTCCATGGAAAGCAGGAACATACATATTTCCAAGATGTTTGCTTGCATCAGTTTGAAGTTATTCTACACCAGACCACCAGAAGACCAAGGCCCACAAGTGCACATGACACTGATGGTGGTTGCACACGTGCCTCTCAGCAGCTTCAGTCTTTCCTTCTGCACACTGTCACCCCTCTCTTTCGAGGAGCAATCAATCCTTGAACCCACAGCAGCCTCCACACAAGCAGGAGCTGTGTGACAAAGCAATGGCTTGGCCATGTTTACAAGAAGGGCTTGTGACTCAAGGTGATTCCTCCAGCCACGCCAGCCCAAGAAGATTTTTTCACAATGAGGGTGGTGAGACACTGGCCCAGGTTGCCCAGAGAGGTGGTAGACGCCCCATCCCTGGAGACATTCCAGGCCAGGCTGGACGGGGCTCTGAGCAACCTGATCTGGTTGAAGATGTCCCTGCTCAGTGCAGGGGGTTGGACTGGATGACCTTTGACGGTCCCTTCCAACACAAACGATTGCACGATTCTGTGCAGGTGCTCTGTCTGCAGTCCAGGACTCGGCTACACTGCAAAGCCACTTCTGGCAAAGCTTCCTTGTGCAACTCAAGTTTCCCGACAGACGTCCTACTTTTGCTTGAGCGGCAGCAGCTCCGCCGGCCGCAGCCACCGCCCTGGGACGGCCCGCGGGACCCAGCCCACGCCCAGCCTCCCGCCACGGCCCCGTCGCCGGGCTGGCGGCGTCTTCAAAGCCATGACACACGCAGTAATAATAGCTACAAGGAAGGCGGAACAAGGCTCTGGGCAGGGAGGGGACCCAGATCCCTTCGGTGCCCGGCCTCTCATAACGCCACACGCCTGCGGCCTCTCCCGCACCTCCAACGCGCCCCGGCCCCCCAGCCCAGCCGGCGGGACTACATCTCCCGGCAGTCCCCGCGGCAGAGCGGACTACCGCTCCCGGCATGCCCTGCTGAGGATGGCGCGCAGGGGAGCCGCGCGGTGCGTGCTGGGGGCGAGCGGCCGGGTCGCTGCGCAGAGCACGCTGGGAAGCGCAGTCCGCCTCCCTCCGGGGAGCCCCCGGGCGGCTCCTCCACCCCGCCCGCCCCGGCAGGGCCTGGCGGAGCGGCTGGCAGGGCGGGCGCAAGTCTTCCACGTGAGGCGGAGCGGTGCGCGGCGATTGGCTGCTGTCAGGGGAGGGGGCGGGCCCGCAGGGAGGGCTTCCGGTGTCCCTGGTTCGGCAGCTTGTTTGGATGCTGCCGTCACATCATGGCGACGCGCGGAGCGGAGGCAGCGCGCGGAGGAGGCAGCAGCGGCAGCGCGGCGGGACGGCGCCACAGTGGCGGCGAGGCGGCGGCGGCCCCGAGCGGCAGCCCGCAGGTGAGGCGGCGCGCAGTCGGGCCCGGGGGGAGGGCGCTCTCCTTCTCCGCCCCACCGGCTTGTGGTGGCTTGATCCCCGCCTCCCCCGTCCCCATGCGGCCTCCGCGCTCCGCTGCCGGCCAGCCTGGGCGCCCGGGGCTGGGGCAGGTAGTGCCCTCGCTGCTTCTCCACGCTCTCGGGAGCCTGCGCTGCGCAGGCCGGGCGCCGCTCCGCTTCCCCCGAGACCGGACCTGTCGCTGCAGCCGCGGGTGCGTGTTGGGGGGTGTCTGGGCATCGCCCCCGGGCAGCCGTGCTCGCTTGACGGGGCTGGGGGTGGCTCTGCCCCCCCGGCCTTCCCGCTCCGGCCACTGGCGGGGAGCTCGGCGGGGGCGGGGCAGTCCCTGCCTCGCGCGCGCGGCGGGCCGTTGGGGGCGGCGGCACGTGGCGGGGCCCGGTGGGTGGGGACGGGGGCCCGTCGCGCTCGCCGCTGCGCGGGCAAGGGTCTGGACGGCCTTGGGGGCCTTTGCCGGCCTCCCCGGGGGCTCTGCTGGGCCGTCCCCCCTGCCCTCGCCCCGGCGAAGGGGAAGGGGCCGCGGCCCGGCGGTGTCGGGCAGCCCCGGCGCCGCTGCCGGCACTTGGCGCTCGCCAGGGCGAGCGGTGTGGCTGAGGTGAGAGGTGCGCCTGGCAGCGGCGGGGCTTCGCCCGCCTGCCCCCGCTTGCCTCCGCTTGCCTGTCCCCTCCCGCCTGGCCACCCTGCCTGGCTCCAGCGCGGTGGGGGGAGACCAGGGGTGGCAGGAACATTCCGTTACCCTCCGAAATAGGTAAAAATGACCTTTTCTCTTTATCTGCCAAAACTACGCTGAAAGCAACGGTGTCCTGGCATCCTTAGTGACTTTACAGTAATTTCTTTTATGCATCTTTCTAGGAAAACCCGAACAGCAAAGACATAGAATGTGTATTAGTTTTCTCCTAAAGGTAGTATCACCACTAGAGTGTTTTACATGACAGAACCGCCTTGGTTATCTCATGTGCCACTTTGGGATCTTATCCTGTCTCCTTGCATAAATTCAAGTGCCTTTTTTGTGGTAACTCTTTTTTCTGACATATAAAAGATAATAACATCCCAGAAATAGTAACTCTGTGGTGTTTGTTTAGTTTGGCTTTTGGAGAGAGATTTGGGAGGCTATGGAGCTAGTTTTTCTCCGTGAAGAGCTATCTTTTCTGCTGTGTGTTTTCTGAAGATTTTACTAGGAAGTGGCTTTTAAGTAACTTCAGTGTCCACTATGAAAGCAGAAGGTGACGTTGTTTAAAAACTAAAAACCAAAACAAAATGAAAAAAACAGCATCTCCACATAAAGTCCATTTGACTGTGGGTATATGAAATAAATGGTGGCTTGTGACAGGGAATATAAAGCAGATTTTCCTTTGAACTTTTTTTGTGAATTAAAAATCCTTCAGCAATCTCTTGCAGGTTTCCCTCCCCCTGCCTTGGTACACAGGAGCTTCTTTATTTTTAGTTTCCTTGTGACCTGTTTGCATTGGGAATTCAGAACTTGTCTACCCTGCTTTCTCCAGAAATGTGCTGTGGATGACTAGAAAACGATTAGTTTTATAGTAAAGAGGAAGTGAAACCTCATTGACGGAAGTGATTCATGCTATATTAAATGTTTTCTTAATTATCACCTGTCTCAGATGCTTGCATTAAAGAAGGCCTCGTGAAATGTGCAGCACTTGCCCTGCATATAGGTGCACTGAAAGTTTCCATTTAAGCTTTGGGTTACTCCAGTGAAATTTTTGCTAGAATTACAGGAAGTAGGGTTTGTTTTTATTATTTTTTTAAGCTAAAACAGGGCAGAGATATTTCTAATCTGTTTTTGGAACACGACAAAGAAAAATGATACAAATCCAACCTCTTTGTTTTGTTTTTTCCTTTGTGGTTATGTTTGAGGTAAATAAACCAGCTATTTTTAAGAGCAGGAGTGTTGTCATGAGGCCACTGAAAGAGAAAGAAGCATGGAAAGGGCAACTGAAAAAAGTAAGGCCCATAAGCAATAGCCATGTGAGAATATAAGTGAACCGGTATCAAAGACCATATTTTGAATGTAAGGCCAACAGCGGTGGAATTCTGTTGACTTTTTATAAATATAAAATGCAGGTTTCCAAAGCAGATGTTGCTTAATCTTCTTCCTGCTGTGTTGGGACTTCTAACCTTGTGATGCTTTGAAACTAATGATGTGCCATACAGCAAGTGCCTCACTCCGGTATTTTGAAAGAAGATAAATGAGTGCACAGAACATAATTTTTAATGTAATGACAGAACAAGGAGGAATGTTTGTTTGAAATGACTTTCTGATCTCATAACTCAGATCTTAGTTCAGTGGGGAGGCCACCTCAGGGGCCATCAGGTTTTCAGAAAGGTATAATTAGACTACATGATGATTTAGGTCAGTGAGCACAGTATAGAGAAGTACTGCATGGACAAATAATCTTAATAAGCTAGTCTTGTAGTCACAAGCGTATGAGTTACTGTGTCTAAACCAGTGGATGAAGGTGCACCTGCTATAAAATTCAAACTCAAATTTTGTGACAGCCCCAAGTGCTAGTTTTTATGGAGAAACCATGAATAAAATTACTACCAAGAATGACTTCAAACTGATTTTCAGCACAATACAGTTAAGTTACATTAAGTATCTGTGCTGAGGAAAAGTGTATTATAATACATGCGTGTTTTCAAAGTAAGTTTTCTTGTGTTAGCAGGTAAAAGTAAATTGCTGGAATGCAAGAAGCCTGAAATTTGTTATAAACAATAAACATTTATGGTAAATATGATGTACTTTCTGCCACAATATTTTTTTAATGTAATTGATCAGGATAGGGGTGTAAGGCTAATATTCCAGTTGTGTGTGTGATAAGTTTGAAAATGTAGTCAGAGGAACAGTGTTACGCAAATGGTCTTTTCTGGAGCCTGATGCTGAGCCTTTTTTTTTTTTTTTTTTTTTTTTTAATTTAGATTGTCTTACAGTTGTGAAAATCTGTTTTATGTACATATGTTTGTTCTAAAGCTTCCAGAATATTTTTTGAAAGTATTAGCAATTCTGAAGGTTAATGTTGTGAGACTCTTTTCACAGTGTAGGCCACCTGCTACTTTGGGGAATGTAGGAGATGTCTAGATAGATTAATGCTAGTGCTTGCCTTTTTTTTTTTTTTTTTTTTTTCCTCTGGATAATTTACTAACATTTAGGAGAGAAAGAGTGTTGTTGTACCTACTAGTTATAGTTTCTTTTAATAAGAGCTACAGAGAGGTGTTTTAGGTAGGGAAGATTGCGTATGTGTGTGCGCGGGAGTATACAGTATAGTTATACGTAGCACCAATAATAAATGCAGTATATTTTTGATAACACTGTATGTTACAGACTTTTGTAGCTACTAGAAAAAGAAAATAAGTCTGTTCGTGATACATTTTGGTGTGTAAGTTCTGCCTAGGTGTCTGTTTTGTCTTTATGTGCAGCACATGTTGCTGAAGCAGTAGTGTTTGAAGAAAAGTTGGCTTAGGCTTTTGTGATCATAGCCGTATTTCATATATAGGACACCTGTCTTGCACTCTCGTCTTTTAGGTGTGAAGTAAGGTAGAGCTTTCCCAATGTGTGCCTTTTTGATCAAGGTACAAGTTGAGAGAACAGGGCAGAAGACAACAAAAACATTGGGGTGAGCAGGAGTGATGTTACCAGTGACTTCCTTACAGGCATCTTCAAGTTGTTTGGCTTGTAACTCTGTCTTAAATATCTTGAAGATGATATGTTTATTCAGAAATATCAGCACCTTGTAAGAGCTGGTTTCACAGCTAGGTAGGTGGTGTCTTATTTTGTAATGGCAGAGTTTTGAATTGTGATAAATTTTGTCATTTTATGAAGTGGCATGTTATCTGTGCAACATACCCTGTGTATCACTGAAAAATCTTTCTAGGTGTGTGTAACAATCTAGTTCTGGTCTGTCACATTATAAGCCAGCTATCACTCAAGCTGGTTCGAAAACTGGAGGTTGGAAGCCAGCTGAGAGAGCATGGTAGCAGCTAGAAAAGGTGATGGTTATTTCAGTAGAAGGTCTGTGGTGGAGTGGTTTTGTTTTGTTTTTATTCAGTCAGTACTGAATCAGCGCTATTATACAATGTGCTGTTGGAAGTTCTCTGCTCTGGCTGGAATGTTAAACTGAGAAGTTCACTGGTCTGATGAGCACACATTTGACAAGATAGAGGTAGTAACTGTGGTTGTTGTGACCATTGTCTCATAAGAGGGGGGCAATTTCAGTGATACTAATGTGGTTTAGTACTTAAAATTCTTCATGTGGACGTGTGTTATTGCTACACTCCAACTTGAAGCTTGATACAGATCAAATCTAAAACTATCTGCAGTTAAAGCATTTTAAAAATGAGTCTAAGAAGGCTGTTCAGACTTCTGGTTATGCTTTTACTATCTAAAGTGGCAGCTCACAGCACTAATGGAGAAACTGTTAATCATAATCAGGAAGTCATTAAACTGTTAGTGTTGTAGCCCCTTTCAGGCAATAACAGACTTCTCTTGTTTAAAATGGAAAACGAACACTTCATAATCCAGGTTAAATACAATAGAATTTTAGTATGTTGTGTCACTGGAGTCAGTTTGGCTACAACTTGATAGAATTTAAGGGGTGTTTTTTAAGGTTATTTTTTGTATGTTATCAGGTTGGTCTAGCTACTGGTAGAACCACGTCTTTAGATACAGTATTCTAGCTTGCAGTCACCAATTTTTAATTTTATTTAAGCTAAGAAAATTGTATATTATTACAGGAACTGTCTGCTGCCACACTGAGCTTTGGTTTTGCAGGGAGCATGCTTGCTTGTCACTATGCTTGACTTTGTTCCATGTTCCCTGGAAAACCAAAAAGAAGGTTGACAAGTTCTCTAGTTTTTTCACTGTTGCTAATATTTTCAAATGTATTTGAGATGTACAAGACACTTGTACAGAAACCTTTTTCTTCAATTCAGTATTCTGATAGGTAATTTCTGCCTTCCCTGTTAGACTTCAGAAAATGAGTCTAAAGTTCTGAAAATCCTTGTAGGTTTTTTGACAAAGGATGGAGAATACTCAGAGTTGAGAAATTACTATTGTCAGTAAAGAACTGGACTGACACCTAATTTGACTTCTACAAAAAGCTCTGCTGAATTAATGAGGTGGTGGAGTTCACTCTGTGAAACTTCCAGATGCTTTGAAATATGCTTGTCAATTGCCAGCTCTGAACTGACAGGTGTTTCGGTTACTTTGATGGTTTGCTACTAGAGCTGGGCATTTTGCAACTTACTGGTCACATGTACATCCCTGACAGTAGTTGTTATTTTTACCCCAGAAATGGCTGAATTTTCTCAGATGAAAGCCAGTGAAAAATCTGTGTTGCCTAAATGTGAATGAAGCAGCGCTTCTTGTGAACATCATCTTGCTGACAGTGTTCAGTACCTCAGTACTCAGTGTTAACTACCTACCTCTGGTGAGGGAAAGGTATCTTTTGTTTAGTTACTTGTGCTCTGGCTGTGATTAGGTTGACTTGTTTGTTTGGGGCTTTTCTGGTTTTGTTTGGCTTCTTTCTTTTTATGTGTGTATGCTGTGTTTTGGTTTTTTCGTGGTGTGTCGGTGTTTGGATTTTTTTGTGGTGGTGGTTTTTTAGTGACTCTGGTGCTTTGGCTTCTTTCCAGACATCACACTAGCACTTCTGGTTGGCAGGACTGGCTGTTGCTGTTCAGTGACCTGGGTTGCGGTACTGATCTGGCTATAAACTGTGTTAAAACATGTTGCAGGAATATTGTTGCTAGCACAACAGAGGCAGGCGTGAAAAAGAGGAATGAAAGGACAGCAAGAGAGCCGTTACAGCTGCTGTTCTATGTGTAACCACAGCCAGTCAGGCCTTCTCGACTCCTTGTTGGAGTTCCTGGCAATTTTGTGCTCCGCTTTCCAAAAGAAAATTTTGAGTCTGTTTGTGGATTTCAGAAAGTCTGGAAATACGGTGCTAAACCAGAAACTTGAGTTTAGAGCAGATTTCCCCTACCTTTGACAAGCATCTTAGGCACAAGTGTCTGAATTGGAAATTCACATTCTTTGCCATGGAAAAGCTTGCAAGTTTCGGCTGTTGCACTGGTAGTGCATTTCTACTCTGGTATAATGTTGTGTCCAGGTACCTCTAATCTTTCTTGCTTTGTCAATGTAATGTGACACAGTACCTTCAGCTTCTGTTTGAATTGTGTTTTTTAGAGAAGATCTGTGCCACAGTTTCAACCATTGGTACCTAGAAAAAGATTAAATGAGCTCTGCTGTTTTCTCATCTCTTGTCCCTTTTTAAGAAGCGTATCGTGTTTGTTAAGCTGACCGTAAGCTTGGAGGGGTAAGCCTTTCCCATGCCAATAGAAGCCTCATGGTTTAAGGCAATCTAAAGAAACAAAATTGCATTTTACATCTCTAAAAAGTCACCTGTTAAATGACATTGGCATTGGTTATTTGTTACACTAATTCTATTACTGCATTACCTTTGCAAGCATTTATCAAGTATGTTGTCTGACATAATTGGGAATGATAAAACTGCAGTCTGTTTATATTTGTCCATAAAACAGGTGCATCATTTCCACGCTTGTAAAGAGGAGCACAAAGGGAATATTCCTTGATAAGTCGAAAGTTACTCCTTAATGTTTATACAGATTATTTGCAGTTTAAAAGCTTATTGTCTTTTGTGAAAGAAATTATGTGAATTCCGTCTTCTCAAGACTGAATCAGGACTGAGAACAAGGTCTAAAGCAAGGGACTTGTTTTAAGTATAGAGAACAACTAAGCTGTTATGTGTTTTTTACAATATTAATGCTTATCTGTTTAATGATTTTTAAATAACTCTTCCAAGCATGCTGAACAAATTGGGAGTTGAAATACATCTCACAATATATTATTAGTGTTGGCTGCATTCCTTTGATGTCGGCTAATTCCTTTTGAAGAGGAAAACAGTACATCTGTGCAGAATATAAAACCCAGCGCAAATTCACAGCTTTTAAGAATTAGCACATTTTTAATATATAAGATAATCTGAAATAAATTTGTGCTTAAACAGTATAGCTCTGCCTGTAAACAAGCCCGTTTTTTTAATAATTCGTTGTGGCTTAATTACTTTCAGTTAAGTGAAAATAAATCGATAAGAAAGGATGACTTTGGCAATAAAACAAGTTCAGCTCTGCTTATCATACTTTTAACTATGTACGGATGTTGTGAAGTAGGATTGCAAGTAGACAGCAAAAAAATACACTATTGCCTTCAAGTACTGTCCTAAGTGCCAGTCTCTGTAGTGTAACGAAACAAACAAAAAGACACCCAACCAAACACCCTTGAAGTCCTCTTCAGCCTTAAATGTTTCTATGAATTGAGAATGTTGTTCTGGTGATTGAGAAAGAAGTCTGGTAGCTGTTTAATAAGCTGTGGAGTGTTATCATTAGGTTTTCTGCTCCAAAATATGGATATATCACTGCAGTGTTAAAACAGCTGGTGATGTTTAACTTTTTGGTTAAATGATTAAACATTTGGGGGTTTAAGAAATCTTTCAGGAAAGTTCTGTTTAATTGAGCAGAAACAATGTATGGTTAAAAATCATAGTGTCATGGTTTAACCCTAGCTGATAACTAAGCCACACACAACCACTCTCTTACTCCTCCTGGTGGGATGGGGGAGAGATTCAGAAAAGTAACAGTAACAAAACTTGTGGGTTGAGATAAAGACAGTTTAATAGGTAAAGCAAAAGCTGCACACACAAGCGAAGCAAAACAAGGGATTCATTCACTGCTTCCCATGGGCAGGCAGATTTTCGGTCACCTCCAGGAAAGCCAGGCTCCATCATGTTACTTGGGAAGACAAAACCATCACTTTGAACGTCCTCTCCTTCCTTCTTCCCTCAGTGTAGTATATACTGAGCATGATGTCGTATGTCATGAAACATGTCTTTTGCCATTTGGGGTGAGCTGTCCCAGCTGTGTCCCCTCCCAACTTCTTGTGCACCTGGCATGGAGTGAGAAGCTGAAATGTCCTTGACTACTCTTCCAGGCACTGGTGCCAACCAAAACATCGGTTATCAACATTATTCTCATTGTAAATCCCAAACACAGGACTATACCAGCTACTAGGAAGAAAATTAACTCTATCTCAGCCAAAATCAGGACACATAGGTCATAGGATTCCAAATCTGAAGCCAGTTAATATTCACTTTTTAAATTACTTCATAGACGTCAATTTTAACATTTCAAAATGGATGTGCTCCTGGTCCTGTTTATCGTTCTTGTTATAACAACAGATCTTCTCCAGACATGAGCTGTCAATTTTATGTGGCATTCTGATTGAAGTAGTTCAAACTTTTACCCTACCTATGTTATCAAAACAATGTATTTTTTGATTTCTTTAGGCTTCCTAGAGGTTTATTTTTCCCCTTCTTTCTTGCTGTATGTCTCTTGAATTATTTTAAAACCGGTATCTTCAGTTTTCTGAAACCCATATGAAATGAAGTTGGTTTTAATAATGGTGTCCTCCTGTCTCAATTTCTGTACCGTATTTTTCAAATAACAGTACACAAAGATAGGTCAACTCCTGCTGAGTTTTAGATTTAGTATACTTTGTGTTGATTTTTGAGATATATTTTTAGGAGCTATGAGGGAGAAATGTTTTCATTTGACATTATGTGAGATGAGATGACATTATCTGAGATGATAGCCAATTAGTCTTTGAGCTTTAAGAACAGATTTTATTTCTAGAGTATAAATGTTTTTGCCATGACAAGTTATCAAAGGGGTTTTTTTTTAAGAGTAATTAATACTTCAGGCTGTTGTGTGCTGTTTTTTTCATCAGCTTTTAGGTTCATTCTGTGTACAGTTATTGATGTACTTGTCTTAACTACAATGAGTATCATCTTGTATAATGGTGGAAGTTTACTCTTATTTATCCAGCAAAGGAAAGGTGCAAGTTTTTATTTTAAATACAGTTGCTTGGTTATTTACTTTCACATCTTCCTTTCCCTTCTGAAGTTGTTTGGTGGTGCAATGGAACAAACTGGATCTCCGGAGACGGGACTGAATAACCAGGACCAGCTGATGAACAGCAAGTACAATGAATTGTCCGATACAGCGTCGCAGCACACGCAGTCCAACTGCTTTGGCCTGGAAAACACGGGCCCATTGGAAGAAGCTGAATATATCACAAAGAACAGAAAGCACCCGGGGTCCACGTGCTGCTCCCAGGAGTCTCGTGAGGAGACTCCTGGGAGAGAAGAAGCCCGTACTGATCCACCCGATGGCCAACAAGATCCAGAGATTGAAAAACACAAAGAGAAAACTTTGGGTATGTTTTTTTTGGCATTTGCATTTTTAAATGGCTTTAATATTTTTGTAGTGTAGCTGTGCATTTGCTCTATCTTTGTCTCAGGTGTACTCTATAACCAAAACTTGTCATCTTTAACAGGATGTTCAGAGAAAATGTGCACTTCTGCTTAGGAAAAGACAGTTGTTAATGCATATATAAGAATCCTTCAGCTAGTAATGCTGTTTTTACAGGAGCTCTGATGACAATTTGGTAATTACTAATCAGCTTTTTAAATTTTTCATTATTGGATTAACTTTTAAATTTGGGATTGTGATGTTTAATGCTACCAGAGCACTGCTGATATTTAAATTCTAAAGCCTTATTAAAAACACTTGTGTGAATATCCTTTATTAGCAAAACTTAACCTTTTAAATTTCACTCTTTCAGATTTTTGGTTTTATCTGTGCTATAAACCAAATTTTTTTGTGGTTGTAAGGTAAAAGTAACTTTTGCTATCCAAGTTGTATAATGGCTCATAGGCAAGACAGATTTATTCTTACTGTGATAAATTCCCCTTTGTCATCCACTAGGATTATGCAGTTATCAAACCAGAGAACAACTTAACTCACACTAATTTCTGATGGTGCTATATTTTACTTCTAGAGGCAGGCTGCCTTTCTGGTATTTTTTTTTCTCAACATGGTTGTCTTTCGTGTAATTCATAGGAAAAGAAGTGCTATTATTAATGCAAGCCTTGAACACACTTTCTACTCCAGAGGAAAAGCTGGCAGCTTTGTGCAAGAAGTATGCTGATCTGGTAAGTAATGTGTAAAGATAGCAGGAGTTATTCATGTGTTAATATTGGCTCTGGAATGCAAGAACGTCTAATACAGGACAGTTAATGATTTTGAATATTCCGCAGTGTTGGTAGGGGAAAAAAAAACCTCAGGCTTATTGTGAGTATTGCTTCAGCCAAACTTGCATGTAGTCATTTCACTTCTACATGACTGCCTAAATTCAAAGGAAAAATAGGCTATGATAACTTTTTGTTAACTTGATGTTGGAGGATAACATCAGGATCAACAGAAAAGCTAAGAGTTTCTTTTGGGAGTAATTATTTTCCTAGTTTTTGTCTGTCGATAACGCTTTTGTGCTAGCATTTTATAATTTATACCCCTAGGATAAAGGGAAAGAACATACTGTGCTATAGAGATTTGAAAAAAAAAAAAAAGTTCAGTTATACTTAACTCTTTAGCGACTTTGGCGGGGGGGCACGAGAAGTTGGAAGGAACTAGATTTAATTTTGCTTTATGCTTTCCGATCGTGCAAAGGAACAGATTAAAAAGTATGCATTTCTTCAGTAACAAACAAAAAGGGCAAAATGTTAGCAGTAATTGATTGTTAGGTGCATTCCCACACCAAATAGGATAAATTAAAATTTATCTAAATTAATTGATTGCAAAATTAGAAAGGGAAAAAAGGCTCATAAGTTCACTTTTCAGAGTGTGCCTGGAGACAAAAATGCTTGACTTGTTCATCTTGAGGCAGGGACAGGCAAGAATGGAAATCCTGGAAATACTCTGTGTGTATGTTTTCCCACCATATTTGTAGTTATAAAATGAATGCAAAACTAAAGAGATAACTGAACAGCTTAACAACAGTGTAATATTTTCCTTCTGTGGATGTCAAGTGTATTATATATGAAAATGTTTCTGAAAATGACATAATGGTTGTACAACAAGGCATACCGCTTCTGAAATAAATTTACTTATTCTTTGAGATTAATGATGTCTCCAGAGCTTTGAGGATAAGTTAGCAAGTAGTGTTTTTAGTCACAGAAGCAATACTAATTACTTAAGAACAGACTTAGATTAGTTCTGTTTAGGAAATCCTGAGTCCTCCTTGGACATCTGTTTATGTTTTTGCTTTGTTTTCCTTGTTCTCTCTCACGTGCACACTCTTGCTAACGAGTGAATTTCCCACAAAACCAGCAGCTTCTCTAAGAAGGTACTTTCATTTAAATGAGGAACAATACTTCCATAGTGCAACTGAAGGGTGGAGAGTCCACCTAAAAATGAGCATTCATATTGTGAGAGAAAAATGCAGTAAATGACTTAGTTCTTCTGGGCAATGGCTTGTGCATGTGATACCTTTTTTGTATGAGTGGACGTCTTCCATGTCAAATCACAGTGGTGACGATGGCTGACATGAGGAGCTAGATTAGGGTGAATTCCTCACTTCTGCCGAAAGAAAATAGTGGGCACCATCTTCACTTTGGGTTCCCTTGTTGAAGGAGAGATCTCAAACCAGTTAGGGAACAGCCAGACCAAACAAATTGCAATTTCCTTCAAGAAGCTTGGCAATCAGGAGAGACCTGTTTGCAGGTTTGTTCCCCTTCCAGGAGAGGATCCATAGTCTCTAGGCAGAGTAAGCATTCACAGTCCACAGATAGTCACCATCCTAGAAAAGTTGCTTTCCCCATGATGCTCTGAACTGCTGGGAAATTGGGTGGGAGCTTGTCTGGGTGTAACGGTAGCTCTATCTTAGGTGAATGAGTCTTAGAGGTACTCTGTTCCCCTTAGAAAGTTTAGGTTGGATCTGGTTGTGTTTCTTTTAAGATGCGTTCTTTTCTTCATGACAGTGGTGGTGAACCACTGGCATAGGCGTCAGATTTAATGCCAGCAGAGGTTTGAGCTGTTAATGACAGTGCACCTACAATGCTTTTTTTCTTTTTTTAAAGATTCATCATCTTTAAAGCTCACTGTCAGGTTTTTCAGTCGTGTCTCATGAAAAGGACTGTACAATGAAGGTAGGAATGCCTCTCTCCTGGCAAAAGATCTTCCACAATTTTTAATTTTTCTAATTTGGAATCTATCAGGAGATCAGTTTGTGATGCAGGAAGGTTTGCATCCTTGGTGATATGTCTCACACTGGCATACTTTTAGGGGCCTGAAGTTCTGTAGGTATGCGAACAGCACAGCCACTTGAAGTGTTTTTTCTGGCCACTCAAGAAACAGTCTTTTTATGTTTGAGTATCAAAATATTACCTTAACATACCTTTTCTCAAAACTAGATTAAAGATACATTTAATTTACTGTTGTCATGGAGGTCCTTAATTTTGTTTTTTTTTTTTTTCTTTTGTGCATCAGCATTGTTTTGAGCTCTTTCAGAAAACCAGTATTGTATTCTTTTCTGTCATGGTGATGTTCCTTGTTGCCAGCCTTCTTTTCCTGTGGTGTCCCGAGGCTGAGGCACTATCTAATAAGGAGCAGTGTTATGCTTAACATTGTTACCTGCTTTACAATAGAACAGATTCTAAATAATATGGTTTCTCAGGGAGCCCAAAAATTGTGTGTAATGAACTTACTCTCAACTAGATATTAATGGAAGAAAATTCTATTCACTGGGTGTTCATAGAACAGATTTTGAAGTCAGCACTGTATACAAAGTTTAATACTGTCTTCTACCATTTAAACAGCCTAAAGGAAATTGAATGAACTTTTTGCTTCACATGCTTGAGACTACAGATCACTTAAGTCATCAAAGTGTGAGCAGTGCAGCTTTAATAGTATTTGACTTGATTTGTCAGGCCTGCTAGTTTTATCTGTTCCTTTCTGAAATACTGTAGCATTTTAGAAACTTCTATCAATTACTGCTTCATTTGGTAGGAGCTCCTGCTGACAAGAGCCAACTCTGTACAGTTCTGTAGGTTTTTTCTTTTTGATAGTAAAAACAAGACCTGTTGGATAAACAGCTGTGTGAACCTTATAGATAAGAGAGTGGAAAAAGTTGTGACTTGTTGAAAAGCTGGTCTCAGCTGGCTTTTAATTTTATCTGCCGCATCCTCCTTTCTCAGGCCTAGTCCTACGCATTAGCTGAATGCAAGCTGATAGGCCATGGTCAAAAGGTCCGTGGTCCCTGTTCTTCAAAGGCAAATGTTGATTAAGTTGGAATTTGTATATTTTCACCTTCGGTCCTTAACACATTTAGAGTTGTCTGTAGGATGATGGGAGCTTCTCTTAAGATCAACTTGGGGTCTGAATGAAATTATTTCAGTTCCTTGCTTTCATCTGAAATGTTTAAAAGTTTGAATGTGCTCATCTAGATGCATAAAAATAGTTTCACCTGTGTTTATTTAATAAATATACTCTCTAATGTTAGTTGGAGGAGAGCCGGAATGTTCAAAAGCAGATGAAGATACTGCAGAAGAAGCAAGCACAAGTTGTGAAGGAGAAAGTCCACTTACAGAGTGAGCATAGCAAGGCCATCTTGGCACGTAGCAAACTGGAATCTCTCTGTCGGGAGCTACAGCGTCATAACAAGACTTTGAAGGTTAGTTTATTTACATAAATTACAGTGCCAGTGGTGGCAGAAATATTTCTTAGTGATTACTGCTCAAAATAAGGACTGCTGCTTTTTACTTGCAACTTTTAGCTGTTACCTGTACCTGCAGAAGGTGAGAGGCATGTGGCATAAGTGTGCCTGATTTTAAGGTAAAGAATATGGGGGAAATTCAACTTACCAGTTTTTTTTTTCACCTCAAACTGGTTCATATTACTTGAAGTATGTGGTCTTGCCATATTTATTTCTGGGAGCAATGCTCGTGCCTGCTGGAAAAAATAGCACAAGTGAAATAACAGCATGAAATGGCAGGGTATCAAAAAAGGCTTAATTCTGTCAGAGTATAATGGATGGGAATGAAATGGAAGGGAGCCAAGAGGTTCTTTTGTTTGAGGAGGTTTCATTATAATATCAATGCTGTTTTTAACAGCTGGGTAATTCTTAAGTTTGCAAAGGTATTAATGTAGCATCTTAGAATACCAGCCTCTGAATAATGTTGGTAGTGGTAAGGACAAGATTCTCAAAAGTTTTGGAATTCCTAGATTCTTTGTTTCATGTACTTCATATGGATAGTCACCATATAGCATGTTATGATTGTGGCTTATGTTAACTCTGGCACCATAGAACTGTACAGAAGTAAATTATTGCCATTGTTTCTCACTCATATATGAAAAAGGTGCATGATTTGGCTTTAACATGTTAATCTCTCATAAAAGGAAGAAAACATGCAGCAAGCTCGTGAAGAAGAAGAAAGACGGAAAGAAGCAACTGCACACTTCCAGATTACACTGAATGAAATTCAGACTCAACTGGAACAGCATGATATACATAACGCCAAGCTCCGCCAGGAAAACATTGAACTGGGGGAAAAACTGAAGAAACTCATTGAGCAGTATGCATTGCGTGAAGAGGTGCTTGCATTATGCTTTTAATGGGATTCTGTCAGTTCCTTAACTGTGAGGATCAGATAATTATTTAAGGGGCAGAAGAAACCCTAGTACTTTACAGCAATTGTTTCTACATATTTTAAATTATTCTTTCTACTACACTACTTTGAAAAATTAAGTAGTCGTTTGGCCCTCTATCTGCTTTTCCTGTCTGCGTATCTAAATTCAAGATGCATTGAAAAAAATCTTTCACAGTAAAAACTGCTGAGTAGAAACAAGTTGTTCAGAGATTGTGGAACCTCTGTCTTTAAAGGTATTTGGAATTCATCTAGCCAAGGTTAGAGCACCCTGATCAGACTTGTTTGAGTGGGTTTCCAGAGGTTATTTTCAATATAAATAGGTATTGGTGTTTGAAGTTCTTCTAAAATATAATTTCACATTATAATGGGAGAGGTTATTTGAGTTATTTGCCATCTTATTGGTTTTGGTTCATTAAGGTTAGGGGTTTTTAGGAGGTCCTTTGCATATGTAGCTCCTTCTTGTTGGCATAGAATCAAAATAAGCTATGTTTTAAGAATATGTTTGGACTGATGTCATGGAAATGACTGTAATATAGGGCTAACTGAGCTAGCTTGGCACCAGTATGTGAGCCTAGCCAGTCTGAGCTATGCTAGTGGAAAACGGCCAGTTCTCCTTGTCAAAGAGAGAACTAAGCTTCAAGGAGTTCTGCAGCTAAGATTAGTTTGTGAGTTCTTAGTTGGCACAGGATGTTTGGAATATAACTTCTCAAGTGGGTTTTTTTGTGTGTGTGTTTTAAATGTGGATCAGTTAGAAAGCTCTCTGTAGACTTGTTCCCTACCTTTTGTGATTGTGAAATATTTGCATCTACAATGAGATAATTAGAAGTAACAAAGTAAAATAAGGATTAGAGGTAGGTACACCAACTTTAGAAGAAAGGATGCAGACTACTTGTTACAGAATTTTTGAAATGTCTGGTGTGAAGTGACTGACTGTACTGTATCAATGTAATAAAATATGTGTCTGGTTTCCATGAAAGACAAAAGTGTAGATATAATGTATGAAGATAGAGGGAGAAAAAAGGCTTGTAAAACGGTCTTTTGCTGCTTTTTCTTTTGCATGAAACTTCTAAACAACATGCATCTCCCCATATGTGCACACTTACCTTAATTGACCATTGAACTGTTTATATTTGACAAATATAGTTTTCTTTTTTCCTTTAGCATATTGATAAAGTGTTCAAACATAAAGAGCTGCAGCAGCAACTTGTGGATGCCAAACTTCAGCAAACTACTCAACTTATTAAAGAAGCAGAGGAAAAACATCAGCGAGAAAGGGAGTTTGTAAGTGAATTCTTTGTATGTTAAGAGAAATTACAAAACCCACCAAACAAGATTTTTCATTATTTAAAGTAAAATAAATAAATAGCAAAGCAAATACAGCAAATTGAGAGGACTGTCTTCTGAAAGGTAGGATAGATATCAAGAGCGAGACTGGGATTTGTGTATGATGCCTGCAATATTAATGTCCATATTTACAGGCAAGTGATGTTATTGTTTGCTGGATATTATTTAGATTTTCCTTAGACTGGAAGATGTCTTGAACTGAAACATGAAAGGTACTTTCTTGCAGTCAGGAGTTGTAACTTCTGGTTTTATGCTGTAAGAAATAACAGATGCAAAATAGAGAGTATGCTTTTCTGAACTGTCTGTCCCCAGAACTATGCCTGATGTCTTATTTTTATGTTGGTAATCAGGAATTTACTGCAGTCTTCCAAGAAGTTTGCTTCCAATTAAAAAATAATACTTAAATGAAGATTTATTTTTTTTTTTATGCTCCTTACATATTTGTAACTTCTAGGCAAAAGCCTTACTTTTCCTGTGTGATCTTAAAATGATCATCCAGTATTGGACTGTTCTGTATTTTTAGAACATAATTTTGGAATCAGAAGCTGATGAAAATCTCTTCAAAGATGAACCTACAAAGTGGTGTCAAGTTGAAGCAAAATTGGTTTGAACTAGTCTGTAAAGTGACTGGAGAAATTGAAGTGGAAAATAAATTAGAGAGGTTACAAAACAGTCATAGACAACATACAGTTTGTTCATGAACTGCTCATATAAATTTAGCAGTTCAGACTTGCTACAGAAATAGAAATATTGACTCACGCTACCAATCAGAAAAATGTCTCAGTAAAAAGTCCTGCATGCCAGAACATGCTTTAAATTGTATATATGAAAGTGTAGTATAGTAATAAAAGAACCCATGTGAGCAAACATGGTTGAAGGGCCCTTAAGTGTTGTTAACCTTTGTTCATTTTGCCTCATAGATCAAGTTAAGCCATTCTTAGGAGTACTTGCTTCATTATGTGGCTTTTTTGCATTGTTTTTTAGCTGCTAAAAGAAGCTACTGAGTCCAGGCACAAATGTGAACAGATGAAGCATCAGGAAGCTCAGCTGAAGCAACAGGTATATATATATATATATATTTTTTTTTTTTTGTATGGCACGGTCTTTAGTAACAGCTGTTCCAAAAAGAAAATATCCAGAGGTTTGTAATTGTAGTGAATGTAACACAACATATGAAAGAATGTTATAATTTATTAGATACAACACACTTGTGAAAAGTACCTGGTATTTTTTCGAGTAAGTCTTAAATTTAATTTCCAATGATAACTCTTCAATTGGTAGCTCTTGAATAGTGAAGTATAAATTGTAAAGGCTTGCCATTTTGTACTTGCCGTTGAATACATCTGGAGAGTACTGCTACTGGAAGATGCTAAACACTGAATCGCTGGAGTTAATATCCTTTAGTAGTGTTAATATCACAGAGACTAGAGTATATGAAGGCTTAAGAATCTATTTATTGTGGCGGCTACTTTACCATTCCTTGGCTTCTCTGAAGCCGTTCTCTTTTCCAAAGGTACTTTTATATATATATATATATATATATATAGGTTTTTTATGTCTGTTCAGGACCAGAGAGGCCCTTTTGACTATGAAGAGTTAGGTGGGGATTTTTGTCCATGCAGGTTTTAGAGTTTGTTCCTTCCTGGTTTCCATCTTGTCCTGTCGTGGAGGATTGTGAGCAAACAATGTCATGTTTATCCCTGTAGTTACTCAAATTTAGTAACCTGAGTGTCTCTGTCCACAAAAAACTGCTGTCTTCGGATGGTTTCCTTGCTGTAAATGCTACAGCAAAATACCCTCTGAGAGTGGAGAGGTGGTCTCCAGTTTTGTACTGTGGTTCTGCATCACCTGCAGTCATTGGCCACACAAGAGCTCGGCATGAGGCAAAGGGAGATGGCAGGTTCAGCTGATGTCATAGCACCTGAGAAGCAGTAGCTATTCCTTTTATTGCTTCATTTTTTTGAGGTTTTGTATTCAGTCTCCTTGCAAGCTCTGTGTCATGCCCTTTTTCATGCTTACTGTACCTAATTCTCTTCCAGGCTTTCTAATGGTTATATTAAAAGTGTATGTGTGTATTTAAATGTAATCACACACACATATCTCTGTTGGACTTGAACTCAATAATATCCAGATTGTCCCAAATAGTTTTTTGCCACGCTTAGTCTTTTATGATTTTTTTCAAGTTGATTACCCTTTATTTAAAATCCCACTGCCTTTTTCTAATGCTTTTTAGTAGTAACAATGTGTATAGTTTGTGGTTTCCTGGGACTGACAGCTTTTTGTAGGACGAGATGAGCTGGAAAGTTCAGTCACAATAATGGCAAAGAGTCACGATGTACTGTTGACAAGCTAGGTAATTTCTGTTATGAAATTTCCTCTACTGTTAGAGTAAAATACAGTATTTTGTGCTCTGTGCTGTATTGTCCTGCAACCCCCAATGTAAGAATGGAGAAATCTGATTACTCTTCAGTTGGAGTAAGAAGATACTAGTAAATGGTCATGTATTCTTAGAACATCAAATTGCACACTGATAGTATGAGTCATTTTAATAAGAGCCATAACCTATTTTTCTTAAACTATGTTAATTAAAGAAGGAACAGCAAAATATGTTCTGATTTACTTTGTGGTGCGGGGCAAGAACATTTTATGTAATCAAATGTCAATGCTCTTCACTTTTTTAAAATGGAATGCTTTTTGCTCTTAAATGAATTCCACGTCAGTATTGACTTTCCATGATTTTTCTTCACTGGGCAGATTTCATAAATAGTGAATCTGTATTTTGATTTCCAGAATGGATCATGTTTATTTTGTCCCAGACTTGGTTATTAGCTTTGGCTGGTTAAGGTGGAAAGGTCTTTTTTAAAGTTTAATTTCAGTAACCATATGCTGGATTTCCTGTATGTGTATATACGCCCACTTTTTTTTTTTTTTATGAGATAGTGATGAACTGTGATGTTTTCCAACATTTTATTAAACATAATATCCTTTTTACTTCAAGATATATTGCTATTCTATAAACATAGAACTCTCCTTTATTAATATAATTTGAATAGCATGCTTTCAGTCAGGTTTTGCATGCTCCTCAAAAAGAAATTGTAGGGTAATATAAAAAATAAAGTTCCTCTTCTGCTATTTTGAGTTTAATTTTGCCTCGTACCTTAATATTTTTGTATTTGTGTACAGCTCTTCAAATTAATGTTCCTTCCTCCTTTCCCACAGCTTTCTCTTTACATGGATAAATTTGAAGAATTCCAGACCACCATGGCAAAAAGTAATGAACTCTTTACAACCTTCAGGCAAGAAATGGAGAAGGTATCTTATAAAATTACTTAGTTTCATAACAAGTAATATAAAAGTGCATGCTGTTAGTGGGATGCATTTTAGATTTTGTAGCAGTATTTCCCTTCTGAAAAAATATGGCGTATTTTGACATTTAATTTGGATCATAAAGTAGGGCATAAGAATTTGTCATATTATGGAAGAGAAATGTAATTTTTCTAGTTTTTGACATTTGCATAATATCTGCAACCCAATTTCAGTGTTTTATCAAAGGCATACAGTACTTCCGAGTCTTTTTGGCTGTGTTCATGTTTTAAAACTTATTTCCCTGGAGCTTTTTATTAATTGTACTTGAAGGTTGCTAGTCTGCTGCTTTTAAGAATCGACCTTTTATTTGAATGCAGAATCTGTATTTGTAGGGTTGATTTTTGTGCAGAAGGATTTTTCTGTAAAGTAACTTGTTCAAACTGGGCTTGGGAAGTAGCACTAAGAATTTGGATTTCTCATGTAAACCTACCTACATTGCAACACAAGCCACAAAATTAAGTCTTTTATTTATTTTTTTGTAGATGACAAAGAAGATTAAGAAACTGGAAAAGGAAACCATAGTGTGGCGTACAAAGTGGGAAAACAACAACAAGGCTCTTCTGCAAATGGCTGAAGAGGTAATTATCTTTTAAGCACCAGAATGGCTGAAGTAGAGTCTGTGTCCTGCAGAACTTTGTACAGCTTTTCAGTTTTAGAGAACTAGAAATAATACACAGTAGCCCCTTCTTGGATTGCCTGCCCTTTGTTTCCTCTTGTGTAAATGGTACTGTTTTACTTAGACACGGAAAATAAAAAGTTGCTGTATGAATCTAAACTCCTGAGACAACAAAAAATTCAGCCTCATCTTTCCTTGCTTACTGTTTAATTGGTGGGATAATGTGTATGAAATCATACCAGCTGAATGAACTTGCTGTATTTTAGTATGCTGAGCAAAGGTCAATCAGTGCAGCAGGCTGACATGAAGGAAATAACCTGTGCGTAAGGGATCAGTTATTTTCCCACACTGCTGCTGCTTTTGAGGTCGTAAGGTGGCATTACTTAAGCAAGAGAAGAGCTAAAATGGTTTTCACACAGGCCCTAGGCACACAGTCCTGCCTACGCTGTCTAATGTTCAAGTATATTATGTATGTTCTTGCTAAACCCTGCTAGGTCATATAGGTTCTCCTATAGTGCTGCTTATCTTCCTCTGTCCTTTGAAGGCATTGGTTGGGAGAGCTGTGAGTATGGTACCATCTGACCTGGATTCTGCTGCTGGATTGTAGATTTCCCATTTGTAAGCCCTTGTGCTCCCTCTAGTTCCCCTTATTTGGTTAGGATTGACTGCTTTGTCGGACTTCGTGTTGGGATCCTCACCAATACGCAGCCCTCGGTTACAGTGAGTATTATGCAGTTAGACAGTTCTCATTGCTTGTTTCTAAAGCTGTTAGTTGCCACTCCAGCTTAGACAAAGCATCTGAAGTGTGGTGGTCAAGGATGCTAGAATTTGACCTACTGGATTAATTAAGGCTTAATATCTAGGATTAAATACTGGTGATTCTTTTCATTAATTTAAGAAAGAAAAAATCAGCTGGATCACAGAGCTTTTTTTTCCTTTTGTCCTTCAGAAAACAGTAAGAGATAAAGAATACAAGGGCTTTCAAATAAAACTGGAGCGTTTGGAGAAGCTCTGCAGGGCCCTTCAGACAGAAAGGAACGAGCTGAACGAGAAGGTGGAAGTCCTGAAGGAGCAGGTTTCTCTCAGAGAAGCAGACGTGGATCTTGCTGAGCAGGTGTTGCAGTCCTGCACGCTCAATTCCCACGAGGAGCTGGGAACTCCCACTGACACGGAACCAGGGATCCAACCCCATGTGCAATCACTTGCGGCAAATAGTTCTGAAAAGACTGTCTTGACAAGTCCTGTTCCTGGCACTGAATCTGTAGACTAAAACAAAGTGTAAACACTGTATCGAGAGATATATTTTGTGTATAACTTTCTCTGTTGGTGGTAACTATTTGGTTTTGTGGTGAAAATTTTCTTACTTTTTCTACCATATCTGTATTTTCTTAGAACTACTGGACTTATGTGGTACAGGAAGCTGCATAGCAGCTTTAAATAGCTTAAACTATAAATTTTCCACAACTGTGTTGCACATCTGCCTCATTTTTTAAAAGAAAATATTTTTCCATAAAAGGATGCATGTGCATTTCCTCCCCACAACACAAATCACTGTCATGGAAGACCGTGTACAGATACAACATCGTTCCGGGGAAAACAGTGACAGCATGTCACTTTTTTGGTTTAAAGAACAACATTCTAGTTTTGCTCGTTGATTTGCCGCTCAGTATACTGAAGATTACCAATTTTCCCCGTAAATTTACCTACGTAAGGATTTCTAATGGCCAGTAAAAAATGTCAGCTTTCCCCTGTAGTACGTTTTCATATATACGAATGACCAAGGTCCGGAATATAGTAAAAGATAAGTTTAAAGGGTTTTATGTACTTCATGGTATGAAAAAAACCATCTTTGAAATACATTGATTTGCAGCTGGTGAAACAGGGTGTACAACTTTTTGCAGACTTCTCAGGGTTGTGTTGTGAAGGTGGGTTTGGCCTCTTTGCCCTGCCTGTGAACGTGTTAAATACAAATGCGTGAGAAGATGTACAGCAATGTCGCAGAGTGGAATTTTGCAGTTGTGTAGCCTATTGCACAAGTGTCGGTCACGTTCTTCCCTCTGAGCTGCCGTGTGTCCATCATGTGGGTACCCTGACCAGAGAAATCTGTCACTGTCTAGATGAATCTCTGGATTATCCAAAGGGCTGGAAAATAGACATTTCCTGCCAGAAGTGTGGAAGACACAAGTCTGTGGCGTATAGGCTTTCTCTAATAGCCTTTTATGCAATGCGTTTAAGCGTTAGTTAAGTGTATGCTGGTTAATTGAACGTGTAGATTCAAATACTCTTCCTGAAGTACAACATGGAGTTTCTTGCACACTCAGCCTCGAAGCTGTACCAGTTGGCAGCGTGCCTTCCCAGTTAGGTTGTCTGGTAAAGGTGGTACTTGCATACCACAAGCAAAGCTCCCTTGTTGACCTTAATCCGTGTAGTCTTTTCCTAGAGAATTTGATATTCATATTTTGACTTCTGAGAGAAACTAGGACCAATGTTTATTTTTTGGCAAGACAATGTGTGAAATAACTTCAAGCTACCCTTAACTTTAGTTACCATGTACTTATTTTCTAGCTTTGGTTGCTGTAGTTTTAAGAAATACGAGCATGTGTAGCCTTTTCTGGTACTTAAAGTTCTTTGCACTTACTTGGGAGGGGGTTTCTGAATCAAGCACATCTCTCCATGAGCTTCCCACCCTCGTTGCCCTTGACAGTTTAGTGGCGAAATTACTTGAATGTTCAGGCTGCACTGAGCTCCTGATATCCTTTTCCTGTAGTGATGTACATTGAAATAATGTAGCTGTCTCTGAAAGAGAGTAAGGTTGTGTGAGGCCTGATAAATGTGTTTTAGCTCATACCACTGGGAGGAACTGTGCAAAACTGACACTTGTTAAATGGTGGAGCAAATGGGAAGCTGGCCGTCTTTCTCCTAGATGTGTGCGGGTTTTGTGTTTGTGGTCCAAGCACAATGCAGGAATGAAAAGAAGGTAGCAATGAGCAGTCAGGTTAGACTCAGAGCTTTGAAATGTTAATCATGCTAACCATATAGCATAAAAATACTGGAAAGGAGTATTTCAGACTTGCTTTTCAAATTACTTGCTTTATAGAATCAAACTGCTTAAAAAAAATGGTTGTTGCAAGAACTGGTTTTCAGCTAACACTACGCATGAAGTAACTTTCCTGAGGAAAAGTGAAAAACTTTGTATCTGATGCATTATACCCTTGGCAAGGTAGGACATGAAGTTTTCTATTTTTACAATTTATTATTTGGACATTTGTATCTTTAACAATTCTTTCTACAGTGCTTATTCTATGTGGAGGCAAGAGAGAATTTGTGGACCCTGATGAAGAATATTTTAAAGGGCTTTTAGAGACATGACATATGTATAGACCAGCAATACAAATATATTTGTTACTGACTTTACATGTAAATGATGCAGAACATCCCAAGTGAAAGGCTTTTAGAGGGGGGGGATATCTTTCCTACCCTTAACACACCAATGTCATAGCAACTTCTTTGGCCAAGGTGAGCTGGACTTTGCTTCCTGAAACCAGTCAATACAGTTTCATGCATAGCTCAAAGAGTTATGTTAAAAAAAGGAAAAAAAAAAAAGACAAATTTCTATAAGGGATAAGCTCAGCACTCTAACTGATCTGCCGTACAGCAGGCTATTGCACTGCCAGTCTGCAGCCAAACTGGCTTCAGTAGGGGTTTTACGTCAACTTGTATTAATGCCTTTCTCCCACTAACGTAAACTATTTAACCTGGGCTGTGAACTGATGTAGCCTGAAATGCGTATGTCTGGTTGCCAGAACTCTGGGGCCTGATTGACAGTTTCACCATGATAAAGCTGCAAAAGGCTAAATTATATGTGATGCAAGATCCAAATATTTGTATGCGTACGCAAGCAAGTTAGGGCTGTATCTCTAACGTTTTGTCCTTCTTTTCATTACACCTGGTTATGTTACAGTTCAATTCTCAGGTGTTGCAGAAAATCTACCTCTTTGGACTGTAGATGGAAATAACTGTGAAAAAAGTGATGCAGAAATCTAGTTTGTGCTAAACACACTGCTTTATTTTTACAACCCATGTCTGCTTTCATGAGGAAAAATGATAAATGAACAGGCAGTCTTTGTTTTGCTTTTCAAAAACATTTTGTAGAGATTTTTCACTAATGTGAATCTGAAATTTTATCTACTCGATTCTGTATAGATTAAGTAAATAAGTATGCTTAATATATTGGACTCTGAGTTTTTCTTTAACATCATATTCATGTCTTCTGACTGGATCTACTGAGCTCATTGTTTCTGTTGTAAAACTCGAGAATGACTATCAGAAGACGTGAAGTTTGAGTTCAAGCGCTACTGTTGTAGTGCGGGGTGCTGTGACAGGCTCACGCCCACGAGCCACGTGTGGCAGGCGGTGGCCAGGACAAGCCAGCGGGGCGCTGTGTGTGTGGTGAGGCGGAGGGCAGGGTGGGCAGAGCGAGGGCTCCGCCTGGGCCTGTGGCCGCCTCCTGGGGATTCTGCCCCTGCCTTTCATCTCCAAAAATTTATCTGCTTTAGTTCACTTGGGTGCAGTGTGACACATACAGGGGTTTATGTTCAAAATGAGGTTATCTAGCACATCAAGTGCTCTGTATTCCGTCATACAATGTGGGGTCATTTCTTACTAAGGTACAGTTTTCCTAATAACGTTAAGTGTTCTGTTTGCCTCTTTTGGAATATTCATTAACGTTTGGCAACTTCCCTAATCTTGCAAGAACTGGTTTTGAGTTCAGTTTTCCTTTAAGTATATTTTTTTCTAGGTAGCACATAGAATTGTTTCACAACAACATACTATGATCTGCCCAGTGACTCTTTGAAGGTAGAATTAATATTTTTCATTTCAATAAAATTGTTTGCTTGTTTGAAGACACACATTTCAAAAAAGCTGAGCAATGTAGGTCCTACCCCTGAGCCTTTTGTAGAGCTGTGCCGAGTATTATGGAAACCCAAGTATGTTGCCTGGTCTTGGTTGCTCTCCTGGCTCAACTTGTTTGCTCCTTCAAAGTATTCCCTCACATCTGAGACTTGTCTCCACACAAGGTGCTGCCTCTGCCCCTGTAGAATATCTCTACTATTTCTGTCCTTCTGGTGCATATTGATATAGAGGTTGAATCTACTGTTAGTAGTTTGATGGATCTCCTCAGTCTTCCTGAACTCCTTATACAAACTGGTTGGCTTTGCAAGCTTTTGCTGGGGGTAAATTTGGTTATACATCACCATTAAGAGCTGGGGAATTTTGCCCTTTTTTAGGTGCTAGGTCACTTCTATTAATGTACATGCACACACCTATATATACATTTGAGCCACACTTAACTTTCTTGCGGAGTGTGTCTCTGGTGCAAAAACCTCTGTCACCAGCTGCATTCTGAGCCTCCCAGTGCAGCTGCCAGGGAGATGTAGGCCTTTAGTAATTTATTCCTCACAGGTAGTTTTTGCTCCTTTCTGAATGTTGTTGTTTGACATTTAAATTTTGACTATCCACCTTTTTCCTCTTGTTTAGACATGCCATCTTGAAAGAAGGATGTATTTTATTCTGACAGCCTAACTCGGTTTCATCTAACTCTGGTAGCTTTTATTGATCTTTCTTGCTGACTCTGGCACCCATCTAGCTGGAACTTTTAAGTAACACGAATACTGTGCTGTCTGTAGAGATTTTATTTTAATTTCATTTTAAACTGTTTATCTTCTAGCTTTGAGGTTGCACGTTATTTTGGATTTCTTGTTCAAACAAGGATCTGGGATGTGCCTGCCTTATGGACTGTTGACAGTTGAGTCTTGAAGGAGGCCTTGTGCAAAATTCAAGACTATACCAAGAATACTGTTCCTAAAGCTCGACTTCAAGACAGCATCTAAAAATTTAAATACCCAGTTATATCTCGTGAAATTTGCTCAAGCTGAGGAAATGAATTCGAGTCTCTCATTTTTAACCCTATTCTAACTACAGCCATGTAATTAGATATTCTATACTGATGTAGTGCATTATCACTTCCACCAAATTTATGTCCTGGTGTTAAGGATCAAAATAACTACCTCAGTTCTGCCAAGTCCTAGATACATTACTGGTATTAATCCATTTAATTTGTTGGGGTTGTTTGGTTGTTTTTTTTTTTTTCCTACGACCAGTATTCATATAAAACCATTTGATCTCGGTCATGTTCGTGTTTTATAAATCTGGCTCATTAAGATTTTGGTGGCTTTGACTGTGCCTCTGTGCCTCTACTGCCAGAATGTTACTGACTCTTCATAGAATCATTTCGGTTGGAAGAGACCCTTAAGATCATCAAGTCCAACCATAACCTAACTCTGGCACTAAACCATGTCCCTAAGAACCTCATTTATGTGTCTTTTAAACCCCTCCAGGGATGGTGACTCCACCACTTCCCTGGGCAGCCTGTTCCAGTGCCTGACAACACTTTTTGTGGATAAATGTCTCTTAATATTCAATCTAAACCTCTCCTGGTGCAACTTGCGGCCATTTCCTCTCATCACTAGTTACTTGGGAGAAGAGACCGACACCAACCTCACTACATCCTCCTTTCAGGTAGTTGCAGAGACTGATCAGGTCTCCCCTCAGCCTCCTTTTCTCCAGGCTAAACAGCCCCGTTTGCTCAGCCGCTCCTCATCAGACTTGTGCTCCAACTCCTTCATTTCTTCTCCCACCTCTCTTATCAAGGATAGGATTTTTATACAGGCTTGACATTTTAAACAGATAATCATTGCCTTTTAAAAGGGGAGACTAGTGACTGCTGGTTTGATGGAAAAAGAGTCAATTTTCTTTGTGCAGTTAGAAACCTTTATTTTTCAGAGCTAGCACAGTCATTATTTGGGCTTAGCTTGAGAATAAGAGATAACACCCTGGGACAGAGTCAATGTTTTTAATTGCGGTGGTCTGAGAGCCAAGGACATTCTGAGCATTCTGCCCACAGGTGTGAGGCATCGAGGAAGGGGGGAATGGATGGGGAAGAGCTTGACTGACATCCAGACTGGTCAATGAGAGTATTCCATCCCATTAGTGTCATGCTTTCATTTAAGGAGTTGAGGGCCTTCCAATCTCTCTCTCTGGGGTGTTTTCACTCTCAGGCACCTCATCTCGAGCCTGGGGAGTTCTGTTCAGGACATTTAGTTTGGCGTTTTGCAGAGGCCTCTGGGCCTTTCTGCCTTTTTCCTCTTTTTGGGATCAGTTGTTCAGGACCAGGCGTGGCTTGATGGGATGGGCTGCTCAGTTGTAGACAGAGTTCATGAGGAATTGCCTTGAGTATCTTTTATTTCTGTTATCTATATATATCTATATATATTTACTAGTAGTGTATTAGTATTCTGTTATTTTATTGAACTGTGTTTATCTCAGTCCAAGTTTCTCCCTTGTTTCGATTCTCTCCTCTATTGGGAATGGAGGGGGTGAGCGAGCTGCTATTGTGGTTGTATTGCTAGCTCAGGTTAAACCATGACAGCGACCCAACTCTCAGCCACCAGGTTACCATTTGTTATTCGTGTCTGGCCATGTCTGGGCTTGGGGGAAGCCCTGGCTTTGAAATTCACAGGTCAGAAGCTGATGTTGAGAGAATTAAAAGAATCTACCACATCAGACTTTTTAATGGCTGGAAAGCAAAAGGTCAAATTGGGTGTTGACTAAGTACTTTTCATTCTCTATAGAGTTTACACAGCTAACAAGTGCACTTTGTTCAGCTATGTCAGTGCTGAAGTGAAAAGGTACAGTGTGGACACCAGTAATAATATAGTATGGATAAGGGCATAAACCACATGGCTATGTATCAAAAACGGCCTGGTATCAAACAGTTGACACTCCTAAGAATCTTGTACGCTCTACAATAAAAGCAAATGCAGTTCTCTATACACAATGGAGGAAAAAACATGAAATTGCTTTTTGCCTGACTGAAGCAAAATGCAGGAATGTTACACACTCAGTTTTGTTGGTATATAGCTTTCAGTCTTCTAAAATATTTCACTATCACCGTTAACCACTTGCAACTCCTCATGGAGATATTTCCGTTTTTCAAGTCTACATTCAAAGGAGCTGACAATGCAGACCAGCAGGTTCTTAGAGAAGGAAACAGTGGGGAAAAAAAGTACTGATGCACACTAGTAACATGCCTTGGCTTGATTAGTAATAAACCGCCCCTACGCCACGGCCCTGGAAGTGTGCAAGAGTTCTGCTCTCCCGCCACCACCACTCTTCTGAAGCACTCAAGTGGTCTGACGAGACAGCGTGGCTGAAGATTTTATCGTTCGACTTCTGGAAACATGGGTATGTTGAAATAAAATAGCAGATTTAAAATGTAGTTTATAGTTCCAGTCATTCATGTTGTATTTCAATTCAAAAACTGAAAGAATTCAGATTTCCTTGGTGCAGGTTGAAAACCTGACAGAAAGAAAATCCTCTTTATCCTGAAAAATTCCATCAAATAGCTGTATGTTGAGAACAAATTATGAAGTCACCCTAAATTGGCAATTTTTCACTTAAAATTACTTCCTGTACTTTTTGCTATGCCTGCACTTCTGGAAATAACTAATAACAAGAAAAATATAGGTCTCAAAACTCCATACAGAGTTCCCTTGAAAAGAAAGGCCAGTGGATGGAAAACTTGCTGGCTTTCCCTCTCCTCAGCATCTAACAGCCTGTGGGAGTAACTTAGATAACTGTATTATAAGTACTGTGTAAGTACACCTGAAGTAACTTGTTTAATGTAATAAATAAATATCTTGCTGTAGCCATTGTACAGGTTGACTGGTTTATAACTTTTTTAAAAATTTTTTACTTCAAATTCTTACTACTAACTCCAGTACATAAGCAGTAGGTCAACAGTTTAAAATCAAAACATTAAGGCACTCAGGCAAATAGGCTTAAATATAACCACCTCCCATGGTTTTACAAACATTCTACTCTGGTAACTAAAAAGAAGTATTTTTTAAAAATTACTTGCAAATTAAAAACCATAATATTCCCAGCAACACCTTTTCACTCAGTAATGAAAAGGTTTAAGTCAACAAGATGTAGACTGACTGTCAAGGGTTTAGATTGCAGGGTGACAATAAAACCCTGGCAGATGTATTGCTAACCTCCTCTCCCCCCCACTTCCCCCTTCTGCCCCTCCCTCTCCCCCCTTCCCACTCAGGACAGGCGATCGGGAGGGAAAGAAGGACAGAGAGAAGAGAGTTGGAAAAATTAACAATGTTTTACTAATGCTACTAATAAGAATAGAGAAAATAATACCAAATATACAAAACCAATCTTGAAAGTCTCAGCAACTGCAGAGCCGGCACCCAAAGTCCTGGATTGGACTCTGCAGCCAACCGGAGCTGGATTCAGTCTGTCACTAGGCCTCAGTTTGCAGGGACGACTAGCAAGGTCCTCTCCTAATGTCGGCCATAAGAAAAAGGGGACAAGATCCTCATGATCTCCCACTTTTATATGAAGTATTCACGTGAATGGAATGTTATACACAGTTGGTCAGTTTCTTGGTCACCAGTTTCTCGTTGCTCCTCTTGCAAGATGTCCACCCATGCTTATCAAAAACCTTGCATTCCATTGCTAGGTTTACCAAAACATGCATCTGGTTTTCCAGGAAAATGCAGCTAATATGAAGCTTTAGGTGACAGGCAAATTCACTAAAAGAGAAACTTGTGTTTAACAAAACCAGGACACTGACTCTTAAAATAAATCCTGGCCCTGTGACCTGGTTGTGGGAACCAAACTGCCCTGTAGGTACCTGCACAAGGCTGCCACTATTGAAGGCAGGCATGTGTGTACACACATATTGCAAAGACAGTTCAGACTCCAGGAAAATAAATCCATATAGAGGCTGTATTTACTACAGCACTTTGAACTTCAAGTACGTTAAAAAATAATGAAATTATGCTCTCATTTTGTTCTATATTAAATTATCCCATCCTGCTGCTTCTGAGCCACATGAGAGCAAGTAGCAAACACACCCCTAAGGCCCAGTTAGCTGCTGCTTGCTTTGATGCTCGACAGTGAAGCGTCAGGGATTTGAGGGATGTTGAAGGTATTTGCTAGTGACTGGCACATGGAGCTCCAGCTTGGAGCTCTCGGCATTTCAGTAAAGGAAAGCAGGAATATTCACAACAGCTCTTTTTTTTTTTTAATTAAAGGTAGATGAGTCTTTACAATAGCATTGTATCAGTGCTAAAACTTCCCTTGACGGTATGCCCCTAATCAGATAGGTATGCTTTTGCAATAATTTAACTCTATCCAGTTAACTGGGACACAAAACAAGGTAATTAAAAAAAAAAAAAAAAAAAATCAATATTACTTTAGGCTCTTACGTGTGACCAAGTGGCAAATTGTATGGGTCTTCCCACATGGCAGTGCTTCAGCAGGTGTTCTGCCTTCTGCAGGAGACCCTGTTTCTGATAGGAATGAATTCAGAAAAGCCAAAAAGTTACAAAGCCAGTCTGTGACGAGGGCCTCTAACACAGACTTACCAGCTTCCCAAGGAGAGCTTGAGATGTTTCTGGGGCTGGTTAGCAAACTGGAGAGCTGGGAACAGAAACTGCATTGGCTGAGGCCAAGATCATTCATTCAGCAGCGGGCTTCCCCCACCCCAGTTATCTGTTAGTCAAACCCAAACCACACTGAGAGAACACATTTGTCTCCGCTTCCTCGACACAGCACCTTAGTGTTTTTACACCCATGAACACCAGCTAGACCGAAGCTTGGTTAATCAGGTCGTGGCCTAGTTGTCCTTCAGCAGCACTGACCTTTCATGCTGTGCAGCCTGTCTGCTCCAGCTACTGCCTACCTGCTCAACTCCAACAGCATCTCAGCCTTCCACAGGAACATTCAAGTGCTTTTGCACCTACTTGCATCACTTTTAGAGGAACCAGTGTGGAAAGAGACATGTCTATGCATGATGACCCAGTGCCTGCAACACAGGGGGGTTCTGGTAACAGCAGGTGGGTAATTAAAAACAAGTAGCATAAGAAGAAAAATGAGGAGAGCTGTAATTAGTTCACCACTCCTTCCCACTCTCTAGTTAAGTTAGGCAGTAAGAAGACTGAAGTAAACTACCCCAACCGTAGCAGACACAGAAAGATGTAATTGATAATTATAGGGGTGAACTGCACTGTACATGCTGGTGCGAAGCAGCCAGTAGGTCTCCTTGAAGTAAGCGCTGAAGAGCACCAGCAGCAGGAGGGGTCATGTAACAGCCCACAGCCATACCTGTGCCTGCACAAGCTACCACCATGCTTGCTGGGAAGCATTCCCATTTTTCCAATAACAGTCAGACCATTGGCCTCTTCATTTCCTACTTTTCAAAAGCTGTGAAAGTCAGATTGAACATCAAAAGGAAGTGGGACCTGACCAAAAACCATCTTTGAGTTCAAGATGTTTAATGCTTATCATTTGCTGTCACTTGCACATTAACTTGGTACCAGAACAGCCAGAGTTCCCCTTAGATACCACCATGGAGCAAGGGAGAGAAAAACCACTGGCCTGCTTACAGCTACCAAGACTTTGCCAACAGATGTTGACTCTTTTAGCTTTTTAGCTGAATGACTGTTAGCCGAACAGTAAACAGGAGAGTTAACAATACCTACAGCTTCCTTGCCATTCCCTCACAGCACCAGCCTGGGGATCATGTGCAGCAGATGATGACCAGAGAGCACAGGCTGGAAAGAAGCTGGTCTCCTCAGTGCCATGCAGGTGAGGAATGAAATGCTGAACCACAGACATCTAGAGTCAAGTTCAATCTACCAACTGCCACCTCTGTCCTGGGAAGGGCTAGCTTTGGCTGAATTACAGTACTAGCTGGTGTTAGTCTCACAAAAGTGAATTCGCTCCCCTGTCAAAACACCCTTTTGTTCATTCCCACCCTGCTCCCAAGCATCAACGCTTTTAAGAATGGGATATAACAGCACACCACAGTCTACTAGACCGACAAAGCCCCTCTGAGAAAGCTCGGTTTTTCACCTTAAAAATCAACACGAGAGTTTTTACACCAATCAATAATGAAGGTATGTATGACTAGAGTCACTCAAGCTCCGCCTAAATGCAGAAAATAGTGTAAAATACCTTAACAATTGAGCAAGGAATACCTTAACAATTGAACAGGGAAGTCAAGGGAACAGCATAACTGACTTCTGGGATCAGCCAATGAGCTGGGCATGTTCTTCTCCACCCAAAGGGACACTTTTGGGTAAGATTTGTGCACGTGGTTGCACCAAGGATTTTCCTGGGACACTAAGACTTCAAGCTTGTATTTGTAATCACATTAGTAGTGGTATATAGTAATGTCAGAACTTATGTATGTTTGGCACCAACACATATTTCTTGCAATTAACATTTGTTCTACAACTGAAGTGTATTTTGCAACTAAAGTGTTTTTGTAGACAGTGTATTTATCATTGGCATCTAAAAGAACTTGCACCTCTTGCTTTAATAAATCTTATTATTTGTGGATCTAGTCATGAGAATTTCTCACTGAATGCACTCAGACTTACACTATATATTATACTATCTGTGAATCTGTGCAGTGTGTGAAGTCAAAGGTCACGACTGCCCCACGCTATTTGTTAATCTAATAGTGCAAATTCAACATTATGCCAGATCGGCTGTTGAGCATGATCAGACTGATAGAGCTGACTTGAGGTTATTTGGTGTAACTGGGCATCACTCAGGGGGTTCAGCTCAGCTGCATTGCAAGGGGGCTTAACTTCTGACAAATTAATACTCTTAACCCAACATCCATTCAACTCTCACTCATTAAAGTAAGATGGAAATACTCACCTCACATAGCAGGTTTCCACTGGTGAATGGCAGTGATGGTGGTGCTGACCCTGGCTGGCAGCCAAGCACCTGAACAGCTGCTCCTTCACACCCCCCCAGCAGGGGAGGGGAGAGAACAGGAAGACAAAAATCCCACAGATGGATATGAAAAACAGTTTAATAGGAGGGTGAGAGGAAAAAACAAAAAGTGAAACCACATGCCACCTCCTGGAAGCAGGCTCTTCTAGCCATAAACCCAAAACACAGCACCATATTAGCTTCTCGGATGGAAGCAAGCTCTGTCCCAGCTGGACCCAGCACATACAGGTTAACGTACACAGCTTGAGCCCAGCAGCCCACTAACTTGTTAAAATTCAACCAAAGACAAGAGCAAGATATGCATCAAAAGAAGTAACATCATCAACAGCAAAAAATCCCATTTTCAGTATCAGTCATCAAAATCTTCTATTTTGTTCAGCTTAAACAGAAAGATAAGGACAGCCAACAATCCATTTAAGGCCTGTCTCAAGTAACTAAGCTTTACTTTAAACTCAAGTTAGATTTGCTTGACTGACAGCTGCCAAGGTGATCCATAACTCGTCTGCAGAACCATGATATCTTCCTTCTAAATTGTCCAAATACTCCAGGTTTTGAGTCAGTCTGAGGTTTAGAAGCAAACTGTGTTTGTCTTGTATTAATTCAGATATTAAATGTATTTTAGGCATCTGCCTGATTGCCTCACATCATTTTGATCAAAAAAAGCCACAGGAGAGCTCTAAGCACAGGCAACACCAATCCACCCAGAGCCCATTGCCATCTGGGACCCTGCTTCCACCACCACTTCAAACTCACCCAAAACCAAAACTCAATGCATAAGTCCGCTCAAAATCTACACTTGAAAGTTCCGTGAGTCTGACTGGTCATCCCCAGGTATTCCCCACACCTCTTTCTATACCCATTCTGTTTGTGAAGGATCCAAGTTCTCTATTCCAAGTTTTTCACATCAAGACAACTCCCCTCTTTCTGAATCTTTAAGTGCAGGGTAAGTTATAAACTAAGAACTATACACCTCTATTACCATGCAGAAATTAAACTATATTCAGGCAAGAAGGCATTCACCTTATCACAATTGACAATAAATATACATACCAAATATTTTATTTCATAAATTTTATTTATGCAAAGCCAATCCAAAAGTGTTGTGTAAAAGTGAAAAGCTCTTTTTACATATTAATAAAAACTTTTGTTGTTGTTGTTGTTGCGCACTGTGTGGGAAGAGTGAGGATTTGACTGTTTTATTTACAGGAACCCACTAAGTTTGTTCAAAAATATAGACATAGGTATTAAGTCGTTCTTATTTTCCCTAAAAGCTGATTGCTGTACAGTATACAACAGCTCAAAGTGCCCAAATAACCAAAAGTATCCCATAACAACTATACAAGCTTTTTGTGCCCAGTTAAAGAGTATTCTCGTTTTGATGTCATGCTTGCACCCAGTGCTTGTTTTTTGTGGGCTTTTTTTTTTTTTTTTTATGTATACAGTAGTCAAATTATATTACTATGTAACACCCAGTATTTCCTTACAGAAGAAAAGTTATGTTCATTGACCTTCCAGTTCAGCTGCTGCTATATCTGGTTCTTCATCATTGTAAATGTTTTCTGCCTAAAGACACAAAATATTACATTACAAGTGGTAGGCACAATTGTTTTTAAAACATCTTCTACACTTTATATAGAAAAAACATGGCAATATCAAGAAGGCACAGACCCTCCTCTCCCGCCTTTTGTTAAAGGGCAGACAGATTGAGGAATGTACATAAAGTGGCAAGAATTCAACTGTTGTCTTAGCACGTTGTTTTATTTCAGCAGAATAAGCCTTAGCCATTTAATCCCTTACCATAAGCATTTTGTTATTTGGACTCAGCCTCAGACTGAATACTCAAAACAAGTTCAAGAACAGCTATTAAAAACTGAAAGCCCAACTTATGTCGCACATTTAAGTCTGCTACATTTTTAAACTTAAGTTGTTCCCAAGTGATTTCACGCCACATTTATAAGGCAACTGATCAAATTTCCGCAATGTAAAATAATATGAACTAACTGGAGTTAAAAGGCATCTTGCTTCACAGTCAACATGCTGGAGGGGGATGAGGGTGAAGAAAAAAAATAGAAAAGAGAATACGTCTTGGCTAGAAGTGGATATAAGTTCACAACTGCCACATTTCTTCTTACTATTAACTAATATCCAAGATTCGGAGTCAAGAATTAGCAAGCATTGACATTTATTCAGGTTGTTTTAGTCTTTGTTTTCTTTTGAAAGTCTTGATCTCCAAACAAACAGTGTAAGAAGTACAGGGGATAGACTACTTTCAGGTTCTGAAGGCACAAGCTGCCCCAAGAACAGGCTATTTCAGTTTCATTTATGCAACAAGCTTCAGAGCAATTCACAAGCTGTTGGGACACTCACCATTTGCCATATCTGCATTATGTTGTCCTCTGATACAGAGCAGATTACCCAAGGCTCATTAGGATTCCAACTGAAGTCTGAAATTTTGGCAGTGTGTCCTCCATGAATAAACTGTTAAAAAACCCACAAGCTTCAGTAAGCCATTTAATGTCTAGAGAGAAATCTGTTAAAACCTGAGATTCCGAAGATAAATTCATTATGCTGATGACAATACAAAGAAGAAAAACTTGCTACTAGAGATTCAGAATACAGACATAAAGAAGGGGCGTGTGTGACAGAGCATTCCTTTCATTGCTTATGGATATGGGTGCAATTGCTGAGACAGCATTTAAGATAAAGGTTCATATTACTACAGCAACAACCCATTGACATCCTCCAACTGTGCTAATCCACACAAGGTTGGGCTCTGAAATCCAGCCATCTTTTATATCCAATACCTCATCTAATTATGGGAGCACTTATATCGTTGTACAGGAAACAGGGAAACCAAACTATAAGCATTTTTAATTGTTTGTTTCCCAATGAAGCAAATAAAAACATACGCCTTTGTACTTTCTACTTCGGTAAGGTCAGCTATATGGGCAACTTGAGGCCTTGGCTTTACACGCATTTATTATATTTATAAAAGAAAGCTGACAAGCACAAGGCTGATCTGTAAATATGTTCAACAATAAAGGTATGCAAATCATGTCCAGGATGGCTTTGGAAAAAAAAAAATTAAAAAATCATTGCCTTCACAATTGAACTGAGGAACTCTACCACAAGCTAGAGCTATGGACTGAAAACCAGGGAGGTGAAAAGATTTAAGAACTGCTACAGGTTGAGTAGCGCAGTCATAAGGCACCATACTGCCATATAGGATGCCAGCAGATCAAAACCTGAACAAAAGCATACCAGCAGCTCAGGAGGCCCATCTTCTGCATCCTCCGCAGACTGCTCTTCTCCAATTTTACTGTAAGAAAGAAGTTTATACTTATTATTAAGATGAAAACTGCATCCTACATCAGCTTAACAGTTCCTGGCCTTTGTTTCCACTATTTGCTGTTGCTATTGCTTTTTCTCACTATCAAATATAAGCCTCAGGTACAAAACATCAGCTGTTTGAAATTATCATTACTGAAATAGAATCTAACTTGTGAAGCACGTGGAGGCAGAAATCACTTATTACCAAAGACAACAGAAAACAAATCTATCAGCAAGAAATCCTCACAGAGAAGTAATATCAGCAATACTGCACTATTTCCACTATACACTCAGAAGACCAGTCTGAGTTCAGCACTCAAGGAAGGCTGTAGAACAGCACAAATGAAGTCTACCAAATAAAGTAGCTCTGCAGCCTTCTTTTTACCATCTGCTCCTATATACTAAAAGAACAGAATTGCTCTTCACCTCAGATCCCATACATTAAGTCGACGATCAGTACCACTTGAAGCAAGAATTGTTTCATTATGAGGAGACCAGTGAACCTATTGAAAGAAAGCAATTTGAATGGAACAGTGTTACTGATTTCTAAAGCATATCCTGAATAACCATCACCCACACCTGGCCACTAATTTTCAATAACTATACTCAATACATCAGTTTCTTCCAGCATAAAAGATATCCTATAGCTCAAATAGAGTGCTTTAAAGTCTAGTCTTAAGATTCTCAAATTGAACAGCCAGCATTATGTCACTGTTACAGATTTACCATATCACTAAATATGTCTACTTACTAAACACGTAGAGTTCACAATATTGAGTTTGAATCCAAGTCCTTTCTAAAGCAGAAATTTTAGAGAAACCATCTATCTGTTCTGAGGGTACTTGCAAACTCACAGTATCTTTTTAGCAATATGTAGTTGACTATTTTCTTCAGAGTCAAGTGGGAAAAGGTAGAAAGAAAATATGTATTTGTCGAACCAAAATTCACTATTTAATTTTTAACAGACTTATTTATTGTGGTTGGTCACCATATGAAAATCTACACAGTCTTGCCCAAGTCAGTACTCTCTTAGTTTTTTCTACAGCTTATGAAAAACATTTACCCACCTGAAAAATTTCATCTTTATGAGACTCAAAAGAATGGAGCTTCAATTTTAAGTTTCGAAGATCCCATAGAGCCACTGTCTGGGAGAAGTAACAAGAAATTTGTTTTATTATAATGGCTATAGAATTATAATCTTAAATGCTTATAAATTTGAAGTATACACAAATAAAAACCTTGTCAGCAGAACCAGTTGCTAGAATGAACTCGCTGTAAGGATTGAAGGATAGACAGTTGACCTCGGCTGTATGAGCATCTACAGAATGACTTGGCTTGGACGTGGTATTAGATCTTGTGTCCCAGCTGTTGCGATGAGGAGTTTGCAGGAGAGTGAGGGTGTGGTGAGGAGAGTGCAAGAGAAAGAGTAAACAAGCATAAGTTTTCACAGGAGGTTCTTTTTCACTAGACTACACTTTAGTTTAATGGACTACATTATTCATAAACTTAGTCTGAAACTACAGTTTTTATTCCATAACCTTTCATGAAGTTATTTTGTGTCTGTTGTACAAGAGCAGTTTGAACCAGGAACCTGACTTACATATTAATTACATCTTATTTTCAAATGATGTGAACATGTTAAATGACACGCAGGTTTCAGTGATTCTGCAGCACTACCATAGTTGATTGCACTGAAAACCTACATGAGATCATGCCAGAGTTCAGACTTTTTTTAATCCAAGTGTTCTGGACTGGTCCACTAACAGCATACAGCAGGCACTATCCAGAAACGGCTTAATCCCAACTTACATCATAAGCTTCTGATCATCGGCCACGGATCCGAACAGAGATTCATGGAGCAGATGCCATGCCACATCTTCTACTACTGCAGAGTGCCCAGTGAAGATTGCTTTCGCATCAACAATTTTGCCGTCTTTTGGTCCAGCACTTATATCCCATAAGCACACAGTCTGTAAATAAGAGTCATATTCTATTGTTATGTGGCCTCTGGCTGTATTATCTTTCAAATAAATAAAAAAAATCACATTTTACATATAAACAGAGAGATGACACTCCTTAAACAGTTGTTTTCAAAAAGGAACACTTAAAATGCCATAAGTGAGAAGTGAGCTAAATTATCCATCAGTCTTCTACAAATTCAAGGCCCAAGGATTATTTATAAGGTCACATGGGCAATTCACCATTTCAAAGCCTAAAGAAATGTATAAGCTGTTAGTTCAATTGACCTTTGAAAGTCTTACTAATTTATAGCCTTAGATCTAAACTAGTTTAAAGAGTTGCTACACAACAATTTCTTCCAGCAGACAACTAAAAAAAAAAATTCTGTTCTTATTTCACCAAGTGTGTTACAAAGAACTGGTTGTTGATTACAGACTAAAATCAATGGACAGCCTTTATAAATGTCATTACAACACTTAAGCGTTTCCCCACATAACAATACATAGCTACAGTAATCCAGTTTTTCTCTAATCATTACAGCATAAATGAGGAAGTGGGGTTGTTTGTTGTTTCTTTGTTTCTAATAGTGGAAAAGATGGGTTTTTTACGTGATCATCTGAGGCACTGAGGAGATGTCCACTCAAATTTGAGTTCCATGACAAGCCATAGCCTTCCTTCTGGTGCCCTCTTAATCTCAGGTCAGGATTACACTCTCCACTTGGGTCTGAAAGAGAAGATTTTTTTATTTTAGCTTCACCTTGCACATCAACTCATAAGAGCATCATTATCACCTAAGAACTTTGTTTCTGTAACAATAATAATATTTTATCCATCAGCCTCTTCCGAGACTGCTTGCTGCTTCTATCAAGATTTTCTTATGATATGAAACCACGCAGTTAAAGTCACTGAAGACATGGGCATTCTTATTCAGATTTCAAAGCCCTTCTCCCCCTCCTCCCAATTACAATTAAATACAAGTTTGCCCTTCAAAGTGAAGAGGCATTTTGTTTAGCTTCAAGGAGTCCGACCCACCTGGTTTTGCAGGATGTTTAGTGTAGTCAAATACCAACACATCAGCAGACGGTGTTTTTGTAGCAATGATGCTGGGATTCTGCGGCATGTACCGAGCACGGTTTACTTCACCTTCATGGTTAATTTTAATCTCTGTTTCAATTTTGCCAGTCACAGATCCAAAGCCACCAAACTCTACATTTGTCAGAAAAAGGATGGTTTATCACAAACTATTTTAAGCAGGTCAAATGGCATTTCGTGCCACCTCCGTCACGCCACAGGACAGTGGTAAGCACCTTGCCACCTACAATAAGGCCTGTGAAAGACTAGCTACATGTGACGGAACAGCATTAGCACTTCAGCTATTTTGAATCCTCTAGGATACAAACTCTTTCAGGGCTTTAGTCTGTTTGAGGTAGAGGTCTATTAGTTTTCACCACAACTGATAGAGCCGGTAAAAATTCTAGTAGGAATTGTATATCATAATGTTACCTAAGATCTTCTGAAATAATAAGTTTCCTCTTTTTAGCCACAATTATTGATCTAGAATTAGTGTGAACTGATAAGTATATGTAACCTTTAGTATTTAACAGAAAGTTAGAATATCATTAGACACAATACTTATTTAATGCTAGGTCTAAAACACAACCTAAGAATGCATGCACACCCACCTCCTTTCTCACTGTCATATTGTGAAGTATCAAACTGATCATCATTGGGAATCTGGACTCTTGCAACAACAAGGTGGTTCTGTTCATCGGATGTGTGTGTTCCCAAAACCAGCCAGTGGAGAGCATAATCCTTTCCTTCTGGCCTGTTTAGAATAATAAATGCATAGAATAAAATTATGTGCTCAGTTCCAGAAATTTGATAGCTAGCATCAATAACATTCAAGACGCAAACTTCTTCGGATGCTAGAAAAGAGAAGCTCGTGTAAAAGACCCTTTCTTCGTCGAAAGAGACTTGTACAATAAAGCAAACTAGACTCTGACAAAAGCAAGCCAAAGATACAACCACCAAGGCCAGAGTGACATTAAAGGCAGTAAGGGTTGCCACTATGGCTTGAAAGGGACAATTACAATTTGCACAGTAGTTAAAGGTGATACTAATACGTATGTCTGTCTTTAATTCGCCTAGCAGTTGCACAGCATTGATTTAGAAAACAATCAATACTGCTTGCTGTAAAACACAAATACTAATGACATGTGGCAACCTATTTCAGTTACTTCTCTTAAAAGCTTCTATAAGTTACTTTATTTCAGACTCTCATTTTTAAACACTGCACAAATCCTAGCTAACTAGAATCAAATTCCTCTTCTGGTGGTTAAATGCAACATTTAGTAATGAGAGGCTGGATGAACAGTGCCATTTATCTCTGAAAACAAACATCTGAACAGTCAAAAAACAGGCAACTTCTGCATTCTTGAAAGCAACATAATAACTAAACTCCAAATCCAAGCAAGTAGTAATCATTTGGGCAATCATAAAGCACTGTAGGTATTAACTACACCACTTCCAAGGCATCATCATACATTTTGAGAAGAAAACTACAAAACAAAATAAAAACACACAGTGCACACACACTTACTTGCATCAGGAACAGGTGTCCCATCATGTCAGGTGCCATACAAAGAGACAGTCCTTGCCTTAAATGGCTTACATACTTTGACACTGGATAATTGGAAATACCAGGTATAAAACTGAATATTAAGTCAATCTGCAAAATACGAGGCAAGCAGAAGTGTTCCTCATAAGGGCTCTACACCCTCAAACCCCCACTTCATTTTCTCCATGCCATAACGGGTTAGCTCACATCTCTCAATATCTTCCCCAAACATTCTGGTATACAAAATTAAGCCATCACCTAACCGCCAAGCATAACATCACATACATAAGGTAAAATTTTAAAGAGGAAAAAGACCATCCTCTGATTATTGCATGAACTTTACACATAAGGTATTTTAAAATCTAGCTGTATCTGGTTCACAACAATATTGGGGACCCAGTCCTTGTCCACAACCTCAGTAGAGCCCTGAGAGGTTACTGTAACAATTTAAGTTGTGCAGCAGCTGGCACATGAACAAAATCTATCCTCATCTTCAAAATTCTTTAAGAAATTAACCAGTGAGCCTACAACTTTCAGGGGGAGATGGAAAAATGGAAAAATTAAAATATGGGAAGCCAACAGAGAGGCAGGTACAGAATCATGATGTTAGGCGCCAGAATTATTACCACAATATCTCCTTAAGTAAGTCCAGACTTCAAACAAAAAACAATGGAGACAAATACTACAGTTCCTACAGAATAGTAATCTGTAGTGCACATGAAGAACAATTTTCAAGAAAAAGCTGATTTAGTACACATAGATTTCTCTGATCAGAATTAACTATAGCAGAGTGTTAAGTCTCTTATAAATTGCGAAGGATTTCTCACACTTCACAACATCTTCTACTAGGCTAAGCTAGAGTTCTATAAAGTACCAAAGTGTGCCATTTTGCTCAAAGCCTCCGCATACCTGAAGTATGAAAGTCGTAAGCAAAATAAAGTGTCACAAGCTCACAACGAAGACTTTAACACAAATTTTTCTTGTCTTGCAAGTTTTTTATCCTTAAGTTACCTGAAGACACAGTTAACAGAGCAGTGGAACAAGCAACTGCAAATAGCCTCAGCTCCTGCTTTGCAAATTAAGCAAATCAGCAGCTGAGTCCTGTGCCTCACTGGCACCTTCCAGGCCTCTCCTCCCTTCTCTCACCTGGTCACATCAGGCAGCCACTGCACAGTGAGGCTGGGCCACTCCAGAGCATGTGTCATCACCAGGTCGTATAAGAAGGGGGTGTTTTTCTTCCAGATCTTGTACTCCTCGCTGATGACGCGCTCCTCCACCGTGTCCTCCAGCACTGCGGGAAAGAAGAGAGATGAAGCCGGGGCCCGCCGCCTGCCGAACCGAGCCGCGGAGGTGGGGGGGCGGTGGGCGTCGCCACCGGTCTGGGACATACCAGAGAATGGGCTGGGTAGGAGAGGGGGTTCCGAAGCACCGCCCCGTTCCCGCTACCGCTCCGTCGGAAGCTCAGAGCACCTCAGCCCCGCCACCCACGGCCCCGTCCCTTCGGGCACACGCGCCCCCACCCACCGCCCAGCCGGAGAGAGGGAGGAGGAGAGTCTCCTACCTTCCTTGCTCGCCATTTTGCGTGGGCGCGCACACACGCGAACCGCGGCGCGGGAAACAACGGCTAACGGGGGCGGGGCTGAGGTGAGAGCGGCCGGGAGCGCGAGCCGCCGAGGCTGGCCCCAACGGCACTGCAACCGCCGCGCGCGGCCCTGCCCGCTTCCAACCCGCGCCTCGCGCCGCCGCGCATGCGCCGCAGCAGAACCCGCGGCACCACCACCCACAAACGGCAGCCAATGGAGTGGACGGAAAGAGCCGCGAAGGCGCGCGCGCGCGCAAAGGGCTGGTGGCGGGAGACGGAGCAGCAGGGCAGCCGCAGGCGCTCTGGTGAGGCGCTGAGCGCGCGCGGGGTGGAGCCGTTCCAGCAGCCGGAGCGCGCAGAATCATAGGATCGTTTCGGTTGGAAGGGACGCGCAGGGTCGAGTCCCGCCGTTAGCCTAGCACTGTCACTACGTCGTGTTCCGAAGAGCCTCATCTACGCGTCTTTTAAACACCGCCAGGGATGGTGACTCCACCACTTCCCCCCGCAGCCTGTTCCAGTGCCTGACAGCCTGTCCCGTGAATAATTTTTTCCTACTATCCAATCTAAACCTCCCCTGGAGCAACCTGAGGCCATTTCCTCTTGTCCTGCCACTTGCTACTTGGGAGAAGAGACCAACCCCCTCCGTGCTACAACCTCCTTTCAGAGAGAGGCGCCGGGGAGTTCCGGGGGGAGCGCCCGGACTCGGCCCCGGGGAGGCTGACCTGGGCGCGTCCGTGCGGCGGCCCCAGGATGACAGGGTGGGACGGGACGGAGCGGAGCGGAGCGGAGGCGGCAGGCGGCCGCAGAGGCGGGCGGTTTGCGGGCCCGGGGAAGACAGGTCGGCCTGTCGGCGCTGGTGCCGCGAGGTGGGGCTGTAGGTAAAGCAGCTCCAGCGAGGGCACGGCGGCGAGAGCTTGCAGCCGGGACAGAGCTTGGTGGGAGCTCGCTGCTTCGCTGCAGCTCAAGAGCGCTACGGAGCAACCTGCCCGGCCGCTCCAGGAATGCTGCAGGCGTGCGGGTTTGATGAGCGTGACTAAAAATCTGCCCGTTGTCTCCAAATCCCTGTTTAGCAGGAGAGTGCCAGTGCGGCTGAGAGGCCGGTCACAGCGCAGAGGAGTTAGTGACTGGTTGCTCTGCTCGGCCGGTACTCGGCGGCCACACGGCGCCCCGGGGGCTGGCACGCTCAGCGCAGAGCGCCCCGGTGCTCCCCACGGTGATAACGTGGACGGTGGTGCCCCTGCAAGGCAGACCGGTGAGCGCTCCTGTCGGAAGAGAAGCTGCCAAATTCACGTGTAGTGTGATTTAAGTTACTAAAGACGTACCCATCATTAACCAATTGACATGATAAATGCTTTCTGACCGCGAAACGAGGGGATATTTTTTAAGTTTTAGATTCTTCTGCATGACAGGAGGTAGACAGAAGATCAAGTAATACATTGTTTAGAAGCAGAGTGCTTAGTTTATATTTAACTAATAATAGATGTATTGTAAGCAAGAAACTAAACGGTTGTAACTAACATCATCAATTATTTCTTAGTATAGATGTATGTCAAAATTTTCAAAAATTGTAATGCATATGTAATAATTATGTGAATATAAGCAATGTAAGAGCATCCATTCTTTGGAGCACTTACGGAGGACGATCCCAAGTGTTCCCCAGCGCTAGTAAAATAAAGAATGCTGCTTAACAGTGTAATTGACTCTGCTGTTAAGTTTATTCCTCCGTTTCACTGCTACGAAAGATCACAGTATCAAAATGCCATCCACAAGTATCATTTACACTCATCTTCCTTGCACAGGGGAAACAAAACAAAACAAAAGCAAAAGTCTAGAGGTGTTAGATCCCCAGAACACTCAGGTGTGGGTGAAGAACAACATTCTTCTGGCCCTTCTCTTTAAACTATCCTGGTTATTGACTGTTGCTCTAAGGGAAATCTACCAAATAGGGTGTCAGTCATCATATCTTGGAAGTAGAAATTGGGAAACAGGGGTGGTACTAGTAGTACATAAATCATTCATTAGTTTTCACAAGCAGAACCCCGAGTACATTCAGAAAGGAAGGACAGTGCAGTCAACAAGAGGAAAATGAGAATGAATGACTTCTATGGAAGGTCTCCCCTTCCACCAGTCAGAAATTATAAAAGTTTAGCCTAAAAGAGGAAAGAACAGCCCACATCTTTAACATCAGTGAAAAATGATCTCAGCATGAACGAATATTAGAAATTAGTCTCTTGGAAACAAGCAGAGGCATGTTTCTCTGATCCACACTCCATGGTATACGTAGTTTTGGAGCTTTAGTGGTAAAACAGAAATTTACTGGAGATCCAGCAGCTACCAGGCAGCCTGTCTACATCTGAAACAAACTTACATTTGGCAGCAAAGAAAGGCATTGACCTGTGTTTAGTATGGCTTAACTAATAAACCTTAAATTATATTAAAAACTTAAATATTAATGCCACTTTACAGCTAGAAATCTGTAAGCAAAAATGGTTACAGATGCCACAGCTGAATACTTACTATTTTTTCAGCAATGGTGCTGAAGATAACAGAGTGTTGCTTAATTTTCTAGAAGAAATGCATGTTTGAGCTGCTTCTTAGTTGCAACTAGGGTATGGAAGGCACTGAACTGTATTATTGAATCCTCAGTCACATATTATCAGTCGGTGCTACAAGACTTTTAAATCCTGTTGTTGTCTAATAAGGTCAGTTGTATCGTCTGACTACTGTGGTGAGTGACACAACTGCTTTTAAGCAGTCACATACAAACCAAATGCCTGACCAGCCTTTCTGTTCTCCTCTGCTTCAGTTATCACTGCTCAGAAGACCATTTAATTTAACTGCTTTCTATTCAGCTTGAATGAACAGCGCTGGCCACAGGTAACAGCGTTAACCAGGGTAGATCTTTGTGGCAGCTGATATCACTTTCTAACAGAATGATGGAAATGGAGACAGTTAGGAAGTGGGTTAGATTCTCCTGAATTCCCCTAAACATTCAAATGAACTTTTTGCCTCCAAATTGCATGTTTTTTCTTAAGTCTTAAGACTTAAGAGTCTTAGGTTGAATTCTTGTTCCAGTATTAAACTCGGGGAGATGAATCCTGTATCACTACGGCTCCTATGCTTTGTGTCCCAGAATGGGGAGGAAGTTAGCCCTATAGTGGAGCTCACTGTGCTCGGCTAGAGGTAGTGGCAGGAGGGAGAGGAACACACAGCCAAATAAAAGATGGTGTTTTTTTATTTCCCTCTGTGAGGACGTGCTTCATGGGCTGAGCCTTCTATGGTCTGGGCTCCAGTTCTTCAAACAAGGAATCCAGTTATGGAAAATGTTTATGTCTTAGGAGAGGCTGGAGAGTCAGAGGCTGGCAATAGCAGCTGGAGGTTGTCGCATGGGAATGGGGGCAGAAGGCTGAGGTAGGCAGCCAGCGCTCAAACAGGAAGCCTTCCCTAATGAGCTGTTGCTTTTTTTGGCCAGAGTGTTGAAAACCAGAAATCTTTTGGTGAAGAAGCTAAATAACTATATATTAATCTTCCTCTCAAACCTGCACAAATTAAAGGAATTAAAGGTATGCACGGCTTACTTATTCAAAATCGGAATTTTGTTACAGACACGGAGTCTCGATCACATAAGATGTGTTAATAGCTTGCCTTTGGCAACGCTTACTCCTTGTTTTGGTATTTGCTGCCAAGTACGTGTCTATTCCTACAAAAGTGCTGAGACGTTCCTAAAAGGCTGGAGAGTGAAGACTGAACCTTTCAGAGTCTGTGTGTTGTTACAGGGTGTTGATCACTTAAACCTCAGATACTGGATAAAGGAAACCTCTGTCAGGCTTCCTGGCTTTAAGTGACCTCTGTTCGCTCTACTGAAGGGTGATTACACAGCCCTTTGAAGGATCAAGCCTGTATGAGCATTTGGGTGAGATGCTCTTTGTGCCTTTTGCTGTAAACAGCAATATTATTTTTTTTTTTTTTCCCACAGCTTACCTGGAAAATGATGGGGGAAATGTGAATTAATTTTGGAAAATGATAAACAAAGTTGTCCTTCAATTATGTCATGTAGGGCTTGGTTGAACTATAAGCGAAGTGACTAATGGCTCACCAACTCTCCACAAATTTTTGCAGACTCTGTTTAGGATCTGCAAATCGTGTTGGATTCTAATGGGCTTCCAGGACTATTAATAGCTTTCGTGAACAAAACCTGTCACACCTATATATCAAAATAGTTGGTAAGTGACCTGCGCAATTCTCCTTGCTAGCAGTTATATTTGCACACAGCCACATTTGCTTTTAATTTAAATCCATGTACCAAAGATCCTAGTAATAAGTGATTTTCTCCCATTGAGATTGTAATGAAAAAGAAAATTTATAAACAGTACAGGTATTAAAGAAGACACATCATTGACTCTTGGGTGGTTATTTGCAATTAATCAGCATGATCGTATCTGTGACCACACATCTAAAACATATCCTTTGATTCCCACATTTTATAAAGAAAGTATTTATCCAAGGCCATTGTTCATCACTTGCAGTTTGTGTAAAATGTGCAACAAAATAGTTTTGAGGAGTGACTTGAATCATAAGCTTTATTTTATTAAGCTGTACTTCCTTCAATCCTAAGCTTGAAATATTGCATTTTCATTACAGTAAGAAAAAAATCTGTGTTCTGCATCCTCAGCTGTGTGTGCTGCATCGTGCTTCGAATTGCCAGATACACTTATGAAGAATTATATGCACTTATTAATTTTCAGCTTGAAGACGTCTGCTGATTTACTACTCTGCAAAGAATTAGCTGGCTTGCTGATGCTTATGTCTCTTATACTTTATGTGGAGCTGATGGATGTTCATAGTGCAACTCAGCAAGCAGGTGTAGATATTTCTGTGAATTACCATCTCAATCAGAAAATTGTTTGAAGACAATCAAGTTTGCACAAAAATTCAAAATTGACCTTTGGAAAAGTAGAGTAGCAGCCTCAGCATTTATTCTCTAGTACATTTGCTATCATTGCATAGTCTCAGTAGCCTGTTTGGAATAAAGCATTGTTATCATCCAATGTGCTGATAAGAAAAGCACACCTCAGTTTAACTGATGCAAACATCCATTTGGAATTTCTTGAGATGTGACTGTGTTTATTTTCCCCATGGCTCATCCCATATTTCTTTGTATTTACCTAGCAATTATTATCTCCCCAACATAAATCACACCTAACCAGTACCCTGCTGCTACAGAAGATCTTGAGCTGCAGCAGTACAGCAGTGCCTTGGACTTTCTTGTTCTCTGTGACATGTAGTTTGGGATTCCTCTGATGACAGCACATCTCTGATGGTTCACTTCCAAATAGGCTTGGCTGGGTTTTATCCTGATATGCAACATATGTATGCTGCATAGCCATGTGCAAATAATAGCTTTCGCTTTGCAGCGATTCAAGTGCATTGGTAGGAACGTCAGTACTTAGGGGAAGGCATGACTCACTTGGATTATATCCAGCATTACAGACAAATACTCGTCTTGCACCTTCTGGGTGGGATTGTTTCCACTAGTGGGATGTTGTAGTGGGAACTCACAATTTGCATTTTTTTTGATAACTAGCACCATTTGTCACACTTTCAGCTAACCATTGTAGATTGAACTTTGTGCTGCAAACGACGAGGAACCCTAGGGCAGTTTTGTGCATTCCTTCAGTATTCAGGAATATACAGTGTTTTATCTTTGATGTAGAAAATGTTTATGTTGGAACTTAGAAACTAAACTTGTGCTCATATAACAAGCCCACTGCCTCCCCACCCACCCCCTGCTTCCCCTCCTAAAGTGACATTAACACTGTACTAAACCCTGACTAATAAATCCAACTGTGCTGAACACTTTTTTGATGCTTGCCATGGATGTGGCAGCATTCCCCCAGCACCTAGGCTTACTGGGCTATTTCTGTGCTCTGTAGCATTTCCTGTGCACGTTTTTAATAATTCCATATAGAATGGCAGGTAAATTATTTGAGACATGGATATTAACATCTAGGTAACTGGCTTGGTACGCTTTTATTAATTTTGCACAGAGTAGCAGAACTGGTGGAATTACTGAGGAGCAGGGGAACGTGAGTAGTTTTCAACAGGTCATCTTATGAAACAGTGCTGCAATATGCGCTGAGTTGCATGCTAGACATTTCCAAGAGGATGTCAGGTGTGCTTTCATTGTATAGTCTGCTGTAGTTCTGCAGTCTACTGGCCCGGACAAATTATTGCCCATATGTGGAGTTTGCAGACCTGTAGGCTTATTAAAAGAAAGGCCAGAGGATATTTTGCTCAGCAGAAAATATTTTGGCTTTTTGATAGAAGTAACAGACATGCAAATTTGTACAACAAACAATCAATCTGTTTTCCTAAAAGTGCAAGTGCTTAAATGAGTGCCAGTTGGGAGATTTTCAATAACATGGAAGGAGACATCTGAAGCTTCCAGCATTTGGCTCAGTGAAGTCCTCCATTGCCTGTTCCCTTGGCCTCCCTGCTGTGATCTCAGAGGAACTTGGGGAGCAGGAATGGGGTAGTTCCAAGCCTGTGTCTGGGTCACAGGAATCAGAGGAGACTGGAATCCAGAAGCTGCTGTTTTCAGTTATGTGGAATGGTATTGAGGCAAACTGCTGCTCTCAGTGATGTGCTGAGGCATTGTGAAGCACAGGAAAGTCTAAGCCTTCTGAGCCAAAGAAAGGGAAAGGGAGATGTTTATTACAATCCATTTCCTCTTCATCTCCCACTCCAGGGTTTAAAAGCCTCTACAAGTATTCAGTGAAGGCAAGTCATCTCTGCTCTTGCCTTCTAATCTTTGGGAATGTCTCCCCACCTGAGCTGCCTGGCCATCTTTTTCAGAGGCTTCTCTGAGGTCACCATATGTTTTCTTTCTTTGTTCTTCACTCTTACTCTTTTGAGACTTGAAGCAATTAATAACAGCATTGTATTCAAGGTTCTGGATGTCTCAGAGGTGAATCCACTGAGACAGGAACTGTGCCAAGCTGTTTTAGCTCACTGCTCAGTTTCTGTGGTAATGAAGATTTTTGTTTGTTCTGTTTGATTTACTCAGTCATTACGGCAGATCACCCTCAGGTACAGTCTTCAGAAGCTCTAGAGATCTTGAATTTTTTAGCCTCTTTTCTTTCTAGTTGTTTTGAATACTGAAAACCACAGTAGTGCACAGAGTATGTAGTAGTGGATAGGTGTTATGTCAGATGGCTGTACAGTTTTTTAATTTGGTAGGCAGAGGCTGGGGCCAGATTAACTACGGATTCACAGTATGTTAGGGACATCATATAAGGGAAGAAGGAACAGGCAGATAGAAGATCTGCTGAGACTAGGTTGGTCTGTGTTTACATCTCTGCAGTCAGTTCCACAGCTGGTGGGTATCTTAGGAGCATCCAGCAAATAAACTGTTTACAATAGTTAGTCCCAGAGGTGTCTGCCACTAAAGCAGCATAGTCACATGTTCAGAAATGGGAAGATAGATGCACTGCCCTGTCAGGTCAGAACTGTACCTGAACACGTTCTGCAATTAGCAGTCTGTCCTACATTCCCTGTGGGCCAGTTCAAAATTCATCATGCTATTAATGCCATTTTGCAATAAGTTTAAGAGCATGGTTTTATGAACAGCTTAAGCCAATCTAAGACTATAATAATGCTAAAGGGGTAGGCCTGTTCTCCCCTCTTAGTAGCTACTCTTCTCCCCCTGCCATTGTGTCAGCACTGACGTTCCTGTGGTCAGTGGGCTTCTGAATCAGGTCCCCAGTCCAGCTGACTTATTTTTTTTAGCAGAGTTGTTTTACAGCCAGATGATCAAGCTGAGCTTACTCACTGCATTTCTTCCTGGTCTTAAACCTGACATTACAGGGAACACATGGCCAAGGGCAAGGGCAGGCATGGCTCCATTCAGGCTCTGGTTTCAGATTAGTTTGCACCAGTTGTGAGATGGCACCACAGGCCATGCAAAGCAATAGTGTTAGCACTTTACTGCTAGTTCACTGCTGTCTCTGGAGCATTCTGTTCTCTGAACAGTCAGCTAGTAGTATTGTTTTTCTGCCACTTGTCTGTCTTCTGCAGATGAGGAAACTGAGAAAGAAGGTGAAAACTCCATTCACATGCTTTCATTCGCTGGCATGGGAGGAAAGCTTTAAAATTTCTACTTAGTTATTGTTATAAATGGGGTGTGTAACTAGGACTTCAGTGGGAGACAACCAACCTAAATATGAGTACAGGGACTCCCAGTATCATGGGATGCTGCAGTGACCTTATTTGACATGCATTTAAAATATTATTCAAAGAGGTTTTTCAAAGGAAAGAGGTTTTAACAAAATTGCTGCTTTGCTGAGAGGCAGCACAACTGGATCAAGTTAAATAAACCCTGAATTTTAAAAGCATTGTGTGATTCGAGATACTGCTGAGAGCCTCTTTAAAAGGTGTCTGAGACTGAGCATCCATCAACTGAGGAAATCCCTGACACTAGGGGCTTTAGAAAAATCTAAGCTTTCATATTTGAACTATTTCTCCACAGAACTAGAAATCTAATGTAAACAGGGCCTAAGCAGCATGGCCAAAGTAATTTAGGGAATCAGAACTGCTGACTGCTAATCCTAGCTCAAGTTTCTAGCCACATGGCCGAATGCTAATGTTTGGCTTTATGGTTTTGTGTTTTTCCTTTAGTCTCTACTGTGAGGCACATTGCGGGAACAGTAGACCAGTGATGATTGTTAACATAAACACCTCTACCCTCTTTCTAAAGAAGGACTTGGTTTTTTTGCTGAAGTTTAGGGAGGCAAGTACAGACTACATGATAACCTATTTCTGTGCAAGAAGTCTTTTTTGGCTCTCTCTCACACTTTAAAAAATGTTGCACATGCGAGGTTGAGGCGGGTTTGAATAACCTGGTTTCTGTTTTGGAAGACTAAAGCAGATGCAGTAAGTTGGATGCCAGGATGGCTTTGTTATGAGTTATGTGTTATCATTACATCTGCATACCACAGTCACAGGTCAGCACCTAATTCTGTCAGCACTCTGCAGACACCATAGGAAGATGTCAGTTATTGACGGGAAGGGAAGGGAAGGACAGGGAAGGGAAGGGAAGGGAAGGGAAGGGAAGGAAGGAAGGGAAGGGAAGGGAAGGGAAGGGAAGGAAGGGAAGGGAAGGGAAGGGAAGGGAAAGGGAAGGGAAGGGAAGGGAAGGAAGGGAAGGGAAGGGAAGGGAAGGAAAGGGAAGGGAAGGGAAGGGAAGGGAAGGGAAGGGAAGGGAAGGGAAGGGAAGGGAAGGAGAAGGGAAGGGAAGGGAAGGGAAGGGAGGGGAAGAAGGGAAGGGAAGGGAGGGGAAGGGAAGGGAGGGGAAGGGAAGGGAAGGGAAGGGAAAGGAAAGGAAAGGAAAGGAAAGGAAAGGAAAGGAAAGGAAAGGAAAGGAAAGGAAAGGAAAGGAAAGGAAAGGAAAGGAAAGGAAAGGAAAGGAAAGGAAAGGAAAGGAAAGGAAAGGAAAGGAAAGGAAAGGAAAGGAAAGGAAAGGAAAGGAAAGGAAAGGAAAAAAGAAAAGAAAAGAAAAGAAAAGAAAAGAAAAGAAAAGAAAAGAAAAGAAAAGAAAAGAAAAGAAAAGAAAAGAAAAGAAAAGAAAAGAGAAAAGAAAAGAAAAGAAAGAAAAGAAAGAAAAGAAAAGAGAAAGAAAGAAGAGATCATTTTATTCACAGTTCAATTAAGATTTTACAATAGCCTATGTTTGGCTAACAAATATATGACAATATCCATTTAAGTAAATAGTGCCTGGTTTGACAAATGATGGACAACTTTTTCTTGTTGAGAACTAGGGAGACTCAATTAAGTTAATAACTCATAGTTGCCTTGATACCATTTACTATGTGTACCTAATGGAAATCCCAGAAATTTAATATTAGTAGAATTAGTCAGATCTTGAATTTGGTCCTTAAGGTGTTGATATTTCTTTATTCCTTCTGCTGCTGCATCCACCAAAGTAGTTGGTTTACTCTGATATGTCACTGTGATATCCACAACAAAAGCTTTTACAAATATTAGGTCTGGTTTATATAGTTCTTTTTGCTTATCTCTTAACAATGGTTCCTGGAACACAAGCCATTCTTTCTTTTTGGCCTCATCTGCCAATATTCCACATAACTTATTATGTCTCTTAATTCTGGCATCTTTTACCACAGGCGATACCCAATAATATGTGAACATGTCTCATTCTCTACCTGACAATGCCCACGTGTTATTTTGAGTTTCTTGTCTCCCTCTTGCCAAAAACTAATGGGGTAGACACTAGCTCTTACTTGCAACACTGTGATGAGTTTTCTGTTGGGAATGCCCCTAGAGCACACAATTCAACCATTACTGATTTTATCTTTCTCAAAGTTAGAAATCCCCTGGCCCTGGGATACCAATTTGGTCCAGTTCACAAATTCTCATTTTCTCTAGTTACAAGGTCTCAGAAAGATAACTTTTGGAGTGGGCACCTCCCATTACAAGACTGGTTCCTCATTGCCCAGTTCTTCTGATATCACCATAACTGTCCTGGGGTCCCAAATGGATGGAATTTTTTCTTTATCTCCTCCATAGCCTTTCAAATTCCTTTTCAATGCCCTTCTGTTGTGCAATGGGTTTTGTTGTCTCACCTGAAGACTGCATGATTGGGTGAAGTCTTTGGGCTTGTACACTAGGGATCAATTCCAAGAGTCTGGTAATACCCAAGCCTTTATCCCAAGTGCTGGAATGTAGGATCACATCATAAACACTGGGTAGTAGACGTAACCACTCCTTGACAGACATTCAAATCATCAAATCAAGGTTTTCAGGGTATGTCACTTTTACATCGGCTTGGTCGGCTAAGTAGATCAATCGTGGAATAGCACATTTTTTCAATATGTCAACTTTTTGTCATGGCTGCAGTGGAGCCCTTTCAATCTGTTATAACCACCCCTTTGCTTTTTCTAGTAGTTGTGGTTTCAGTATTCTGGTACACAGGTCAATCCTCAGACCCGGGTACTTTTCAGAGCTACCAGGTTCAATCATGTTGAGGGGAGTGCCATTAATAGTTCAAGGAGGACAATCAAGCCTGTGAAGAGCCCTTTGTAGGCTGGGTGTAAAAGCCATGGCACTTCTACCCTTGCATCTTTAGGCCAGTTAGTTCACAAAAGACCTCCAAAATTTCAGTATTTTTCCACATTTTATCTCAGAATCCACTCAATAATACCAGCTAATCTGTAAAAGCCATATTTGTTACATTTTTGAAGCAGTGTTGAAAACAACTTCTCTCTTTTTCCAACTTAGACAGCAGGGGGGTCCACGGAGAAGTTAAATAGGATTGGAGACATTGGATCACCCTGTTTCACACCAATCTGAATCCCAATGGGATCCAATTGCTCATTCTTCATATCAGTACTAGTATTTATGTCATCATACACATTCATAATCAGGGCAATAATATGACTGACCATGCCTTTTCGTCTAAGAGCTGTTATGAGAATGGCTCCCTATATCAAAAGCTTTAGCTGAATGAAAAAAAAAACTACCCTCAAGGGGCACCTTGCACTTCAAATTAGAAGCTGTAATAATTTCAAATTTTCAGCACAACCTGATGATCTTATAAATATCCTTTGCTGTGGATTGATAGGACATGCCTTAGTCAATCTTGCTGTTAAAATCCTTGAGAACAACTTCAAGATTGTTGATCCGGTGGTAATTTGTCGCTAGTTATTGGTGTCATTTTGGTGTACCAGCAAGGCCAATTTTGATATCCCACTTCAGCCAGCATATGCTGGTCCTCACCTTCATTGTGCCGCAGGCTGTCTGGATGGTTCCTGACTCAGGCCCATGCTAGACTCCTTGGTCCGTGTTTCAAGATGGGTCAGGTGTGTAGCCAACATCGCCATGGAATCTGGGCTCCTGGGTGCGCCAGGGGGCTGCTGAGGCCTCGATCACAAGGACCTGGGGTGCCCCAAGAGCACTGCCAGGGTGGGGGCTTCCGTATGCCACATGTCCTGCACCCCACTGTGAGGCTGAGATTTGGTGCTTGGCTCTTCCCTCTTCACTCACCGTTACTGAGGGAACGCTTGCTGTTTTCTTTTCCTCCTCTGACTAATACACTTAAATTCAGAAGGTCGCCACATCTGATGTGAAGTCCCAAGACCAAATGCCATGCTGGTGCTGTGCTGTGGTCTCCTGCAGTGACTGCCACAATGTGAGGCGCCTGGAGGTGGCCCAACATGCATGGGATACACCTGGAGGTGGCTCCCGGGGGTGGCCAGGGACAACAGCTGAGCAGGCACCCGGGCAGTATTGTGGAGGGTGGGCAGCAAAATGGGGGTGACAGGTGTAGCCCCCGGAGCTGGGGTGTCAAACTAATTTTCACCGGGGGCCACATCAGCCTCATGGTTGCCTTCAAAGGGCCGAATGTAGTTTTAGGACTGTATAAATGTAGGAGTAGGCCTGTGAAAATGAGTTTGACACCCGTGCCCTGGAGGAACCCGGGGCATCAAGAGTGTTCAAAGTCTTTGTGATCAATGTGTTCTGCAGTTCACGCTATTTCTCACAGCCAGCTACGTTCTTCATCAACGGACGAGCTGAGTAATCCAACATTTCTTAGCACGTGGGGGACCCGGGACCACTCGCCAAAAGCAACCCCTCTCTGAGGATGGTCCCCTGCTGCCACTCTGCTTGCACGGTGGGGATGCCATGGAGAGGCCTCACTGCAGCTGAGTGTACAAGCACCCACACAGGCGAACAGAAAACCGCGACCAGCAAGGGAAGCACTCGCCAGGGAGGGAGCGAAGTTTTGAGCCATGGCCGACTATGCTGCGGTCTTTCCGCCGAGATGGGATCACAGAGAGAGTGGGGTGGGGGACTCCTCCACAGCACAGGTGTCTGTGGGATGAGTGTGGGCATTGGCCACCCAAGGGTTTTAGGGGAGCAACTCCCACCCCTGTCCGTGTCTGGGCTGGGTGAGGCTTCCCGTGTTGGGTCAAATAAAACCACAGGCTCCACTCCTGGAGGTGCCTTTCTGTAAATTCCTTTAAATTTCAGCTTTGCAACCATATTAACCTGAAAATCAAAGACTTGGGTTTCCTGGGAGCTGCCCAGCGGGTCATAGGAATAACACATAATTAAAAAAATGTGTCCGCACCAGCATGGACCTGATCAGGTACTGGTCATGACTGGGCGTGATCTGTTGTAATTAATCTTATAAACTGAAATGGTGTATGGAAGGTAAATCTCAAATGCCTACTCAGCATTTTGGCAGTGGCACGTATGGAAACAAACAGTTAAAGATAGTAAAGGTCAGAAATTCTGTCTCAGGGGACTTTGACTTGAAATGTGAGAATTTTAGAAAATATGTTACAGGTTTTTACAGAACATTTGGAAACACTTTTTCCTCTTTCCTATGCATGGCCATAGAGTCATTCATCAGTCTCTCATCCCTGCTTACTTGGCTTTGCCCTGGAAATATCTAGGTGTAGTCTACCATCGATCTTGTATGTGTTTCATTAAGGCCCAGCACATTTTCAGATCCTACAGAAGACTGCAGAAGAGAAATATTCTGGTAACATGTGGAACACAAGGAGATGAGGTGGTGGGCAGAAATGTGGAAACATTCCCCATCTCCATACACTCAGGGAGGGGGAAGGGAAGAATTTACCACAAGTTGTTAAGGGGTAATGTATCACACTCTCATAATCAACCACATGGAAAAGGAGGCCCCAGGGAGGGCCAGTTCTTCTCTCAGACTTAAGACTTAGACTGGTTCAGCTACCCACAGCCTCTCCCCTAGTGCTGTGCCTTAGGGCTTATATATGTGTGAGATGGTTGTGAGAGAGGGTGGTCACAGATGAATCCCAGTTTCGTTGGGACTGGACTCCTACAAGAATTAAGCACAATAAATTTCACTACCTGTTGCCACAAATCCAGGGCACATTTATTCAGTAAATCCTTTGTGATACAATACAAATAAGTAGCAACAGCCTAATAACAAGGAAAAAAAATCATGCTAAAATTAAAAGCACAGAACCCTCCTCCCAAGTGGTGATAAAACAATACTAAATTGCATGTTACACGTGTCAGGTAACACATTTTTAAAAGCACTTCAAAAATGTGCTATGAAGACAATAAGACTATTAATATTTTAATAGAATACTCAAAATACATTGTATTTGAGTAGTAGTTTTCTAAGCAACTGATAATGGCATTAATTGTGTTGCTCACATAACAATACAAAATTAAGTCTGTATAAACACCTGTTCCAAATGGGATGGGGCAGCATGTGGTAATATGCCACCATGCCATTTTTTTTCTGGCATCAGCTTGCCCCCTTTTTTCTGGGATAACAGCTTTCCACCAAAATTGTCCTTTTCTCCCCAAAAAGAAGCAGATATGGAAAGAACAAAGGAACGTGGAAAAAAACAGCTGCTGTAGCTAAAAGGTGCTGTCTCTTGTGAAGTCCAGAGTTACAGTTCGTTTGCTGAAGGGTAAACTGAGAGAGAATTTCTGTGCCATTTTGATCAAGAAAAGGACAAACTCATTAAAATAAGCCCGTAACATGATATTGCACAATAAAAGAGAGCAATACTTCCTACCAGTATTTAGATTAGCAAGCAGAGGGAGGAAAGCAGCGTAGCAGAATGGTGAGGCAAGAGACTGGTGTAATGATTGTGTTTGTCCCAGGCATCTTGTTTGGCAGCTTTCAGGCCAGCAAAGGTTATCCTCTTTATGACTGATCCTGCAACAGGGACTATCAGTATGGGAATGTGATGTGAAAGCAAATGATATCCACTGCAGATCCTGTCTGTCAGGTTGTCAACTGTTGATACAGTTAGTTCATTTTTTCTTGGATTTCTGCTCTTGTTCTTCTCTACATCCCTTTCAGTAAGGACTCTTTCTTCTCTGGTTCTCGCAGGAGGGTACATGTACTCTCCATCCTTCAGCACCTTTAATTAGACATCAAGGGGTGTTTCTTTATCTAGGGACATGCAGATGAAGTTACTCCTTGTTTTGACAAAGGCAAATGAAGTGAAAAAAAATAGCTTCAAATGTGAAATTTATACTTCCCAAGAGATAAATCAGGTGCAATCTTTTCATCTGAAATACAGACTATAATGGCTTTCATCAGTAACAGTATCACCAGAATCAGTACTATGACAGTGTAATCTCTGTCTAATCTGGACCCCTGAGTGACACAAAGTGGCTGTACCCTCTCTAAGCAATCTCTCCTGTGCTTTACTTTATTGAATATTGCCTTTAAGTTCCTGTTCAGACAGGAATGGTTATGTCTTGTTGTACCAAAACTTTTAACTCAAGCAGAAAGGGAAGCACAAAGCTCACAAGAGTCATCTCCTCAGCTATTCATACAGCTATTTTGCCATACACAGCTGTACGATGATATCATACAAACTGGTCACAGCAATTCAGGATATTGATTTGCAAGGGACCAACAGCACTACCAGAGCCAGCTCTGCATAAGCAATCATGCCATACTTTTCCATACAAATTTATCAGGTTTCACTTTCAAAAACAATAACTTTGTTTTGCTATTTGTATGTGAAAACTTCCATTCTCCCATGATTAACTGAATTTGAAGTTGCTGAACAAAGTGTTGTGAGAACAGAATTAAAATTTCTGAGCCATTTTGCTCAAGATAGCAGCAAATCTGTTAAGTTCATAACTCAGTATTACACAACAAGAGACACATGGTCCTTGTAGGTTGTTAGAGCAACAAAAGATGGTACAAGACCTTACACAGGCAGAACATGATTTTAAGTTACAATCTGCAAAGCAAGTTGATTCTCAAGCACTAAGACATGTAAGTGCCTGAGCAATTTTGCCAAGATATGTAAAGCAACAGTAAATAGCTTTCAGGTTCTCACTACATCTCTTGGGTTCCTCTTCACAGGTGCTGATAAATTGGGTTTGGACAGGTTTTGATACACTTTAGGGGTCAACAGTTATTATACGACAATCTTGTTGCCTCAGAACCTTGTTTAGAGAATCACAGAATGTTAGGGGTTGGAAGGAACCTTGAAAGGTCATCTAGTCCAATCCCCCCGCCAGAGCAGGAACACCTGGATGAGGTTACACAGGAAAGTGTCCAGGGGGGTTTTGAATGTCTTCTGAGAAGGAGACTCCACAACCCTCCTGGGCAGCCTGTTCCAGTGCTCTGTCACCCTCACTGAGAAGAAGTTTCTTCTCATATTTAAGTGGAACCTCCTGTGTTCCAGTTTGTAACCATTACCCCTTGTCCTACCGTTGGTTGTCACCGAGAAGAGCCTGGCTCCATCCTCGTGACAGTCACTCTTTACATATTTATAAACATCAATGAGGTCACCCCTCAGCCTCCTCTTCTCCAAGCTAAAGAGACCCAGCTCCCTCAGCCTTTCCTCATAAGGGAGGTGCTCCACTTACTTTATATCCATAAATCTTCTACAAGGCTGCTGCTTGCTTGCTCCTTCATTTCACATATTGTTATGATTATGGTCTGTCATAATGCTGAGATAACAGGAACATGAATGGCTCTTCCACTGTGATGTAGCTTTGCTGCTTTGTTCCATTGTTTCCACTGGTGCTTTTCTGTGCACATTTCCATCTAGATCAATTCTAGTATTTCTGTTACATATCTTTACACCCTGTAATGGCAGAAAAGCTTTTCCACCATTTTCTGTACAGAAACTCACAGTACAACTCAGCTCACTAGAGTACTGGGAATCCAGGGGTATGGCCCCAGAAATCTTGGTGCTGCATGCAAGCGTTGCGTTCAAGTGCATTACCTCAACAACATCATTTGAGTGTAAATAACTACCACTCTGAAATGAAGTCAACTGAAGTTCATTTCACATGCCTGGAGGCTACTACTCCTGCTTTCCAACCAGTATTCCTCACAATATTACAAAGAAGTTAGGAGAATGCCTCGTGGCTTATATGAAAACACAAAGCTTACATGAAGAAGTAATACTTTTTATTAGTGTAACAGAAAAAAAAAAAAAAAGACAAGCATTCAAGCTCAAAGTTCTTTCAGCAGGTCACTCAGGATACAAAACCACTTTAATGACCATAAACATAACTCTTGCAAATATGTATTCCAAGCTGTTTCTCCTTGCTGCATATATTCGTGGTGCGGATGTGCTACATCAGGTCAGCTGCAGAATAAAATGAAACTTTTTGTACTTTTTCCCAAGTTGTCCAATTTTTAGTGCATGTGAAGAAATTTTGATAATGACCTTCTAAAATCCAATATGGAAGAGATCTATCTCTGAAATGTTATAGTAATTCTTCTTTAAAAAAATATTATTTGCCTGATGGACAATATTTTGTCATCTGGAATATGGAACTTGTCATCCTGGCTTGAATCAGTCTAGTAAAACTCTGTCTTCAGCAAATGCATCTACCCAAATAACGGAGGACTGTGGAGCCAAAGGGAATAGTTTTTCTTTTATGACTTTTATGAATGATTTATTTTATTAGGTTTATTAGAATGGCTTCCAACCAGTTAGTACTCACCAAAATTACATAGCACTCAAAAAAATGTTGGTGCCATAAGTAACTTGATCAGCTGCAGAGTTTAACTCTGGATTTATTCCGTTTAGTATTGCAAAATTGTAGTTGAGCTCTTAGATATACCTTCAGTAAAGAAATAGTTGCAACAGTATAAATTGTTATTGACCAACTCTTTGTTGTTGTCCTTCTGCCAGAGGTGAACGCAAGCACATTTTCCACATTGTCCCCTCTTGAATCAGTAAAGCAAAATGCTCCCTCAGACAGTTTGTTGTGAAATCTAGTAGTCTAGTAACAGAAGCCAAGTTACTGTGAGAGGCAGTTGATGCTGAGCTTCCAGATTTCATATGATATTGGCTTAGGAACACTTAAACATTACTTGCAAGAGGTCTGGAAAAGATAACTGGGGCTGGGTAGGGAGTGGAGTAAGGATTGGCAACATCTTAAATCACGGCAACTGCTTCTTAAATAGAAAAGCACACAAGCCTTGGAATTCTAGTCTGCAATCACAGTAATTGCTGTACCACAGCTTTTTTTCATCCTTTACAAACCCCTTGGAAGTGCTGATAAGAGTGTTCAGAATAGATAGGCTGCTCACTTACATTGTTCCAGAAGTATGGCCATTAGTTACTCATAAGACAATTTAAGAAACAGTTTGGCTTTTCCACTGTATCAAAAAGGAAATACTATTTGATTTTTGCCTTGAAATGCAGCTTTCAAAACATTGAGTTAGAAAGTCTGTGTGGAAAATGCAAGGCTAGAAGTTCACTGGTTCCAGCATTTAACAGGTGCGATTTTTTTCTGCCCAAAATTGTCAATTGTTCTTAGTGAGAGCTAGAAGAATGTGCGACGGCCTCCCTAGGATTTCATAAATTGCAATTGACAGCATGCTAAGGCCATGAAACACCGTCACAGAAATGTAGCTAGGAGCAGAAACATTCACCAACAAAAAGGCACCAGACCAAACAAGTTTCGAGCTTGAGTGAAAAAAAGAGGCACAATACTTCGCTCTTAATACTATACATGCAAAGCATAAAAATCCATAGAAAACAGAGGAGGGAAATTCTCCCCACAAAAGTAGCATCTTCTGCTGTATATTTAGGGTAGGATTATTGCCAGACAGCAGCACTCAGCAGCCTCCCATGGTGTACTTTGCTTCAACCAGGCAACCTGAAAACCCAAGGAATTACTTTTCTCATACCAAGGCACCTGCAGGAAGTCTTCCATCCTCGCTTAGTGCAGTCAGTGGTGCTAAGAGCTGTACTTGTTGACAGCTTCGCATCACTTTCAGGATCATGTCAGTTATCCTTTCTCCTGAGGTTTCTGCTGGCAGCACTGTCCATGCTAAAGCTGCTAATAACACCGCAGCTGAATCACTCTAAGCGAAATTCCTAACAGCGCACCAGACTTGAGAGGACTCAAAATAGCAGTGATGCACAGTCATCAAAAAGTGTCTGCAAGTAAAGATATCACTAAAGCTGCCCAAAATCTGCTCAGTGTGAACAGCTATGCTTTTTGTATCCAGCTGGGGCAGATAGCATTCTCTTTTCAATATAGCAACTTTGTTTAGAGGGCTGCAGTTATTTGGACTATGCACAAGTGCACACCATCAAGGGTGGAAATGGGAAAAAATATTCAGTGGGAGACTTTTAGTGGTTCTGTAGTCACAGTATTCACCTTTCCTTCACCAGCACTGGAAATATGGTCAGGTCACATAGCTCATAGTGTCTCTACCTTGAAGGTGAAGACATAACTTTAGTAGATATACTGAAGGCTAGCTAGAGAGTCTGTAGAAGGTGTTGCCACAGAGCTCAGTAGAGGCTGCAAAGCCTGTTTAAGAGATCCAGGTAAGAGTTTGCATAGCTGGCCACACCAAGATGCTACAACATCTTGCTCCAAATCATCTCCTCAGAAATTAACTCCAGACTGTCCCTGCAAGCTGCAGTCACATACTGATTGCAGCATGGGCACATATGTTATTTTACTCAGTACTTTCAGTGGTCAAGCTCTCTATGAGTTCACCAGAGTTCACTGGCAATCAGAAAGTATCTGTTAATGAGGATTTTAGTATCCTCTCCTCAGGGTACTCTATTGACACAGGATTATTGTGAAGTGGTGTGTGGAATAAGAGTGCCTTTTTTGCATTAGCATATTCAACTTTGCTGGTGAGTAATACAACATTAGCAAGGCATTCATGATTCTGTAGTAGTTGTCCACACATGAAGTTCCTCTGAAGAACTAGCCTGCAAATTCTCGCCATGTTTTACTCCAGCTGCTTTGCAGATTTCCTGGTTGGAAGGAGGTAGCTCACTGTTACTTCTCTACTAGCTCCCCCAAACTTTTTAATTTCTTCATAAATACCTTGAGGGCAACGAAGCTGGTGAGGGTCCTGGAGCACAAGTCTGACGAGGAGCAGCTGAGGGAACTGGGCTGTTCAGCCTGGAGAAAAGGAGGCTGAGGGGAGACCTGATCTCTCTCTACAACTACCCGAAAGGAGGTTGTAGCATGGAGAGGGTTGGTCTCTTCTCTGAGGTAGCAAGGGATAGGACAAGAGGAAATGGCCTCAAGTTGTGCAAGGGGAGGTTTAGATTGGATATTAGGAAAAATTTCTTCATGGAAAGGGTTGTCAGGCATTGGAACACACTACGCAGGGAAGTGGTGGAGTCACCATCCCTGGAGGTGTTTAAAAGGTGTCTAGACAAAGTTTTTAGGGACATGGTTTAGTGCTAGAATTAGGTTAGGTTATGGTTGGACTCAATGATCCTGAGGGTCTCTTCCAACTGAAATGATTCTATGATTCTGTGATACGGCCTCCTCCATATGTCTCCCTCTTGACAGACCCCACTGAAGGGCTGCACCTCTTTTGCTGGCAATTCAGGACCATCCTTTGCTGGAGGCCCTGTCCCAGCTTGTCCATCTGTGCAATTTATCAAATACATCATTTGCTACTCAATTAAGACATTTGCCTCCTCCCTTACACCAGCCAGCAGTAACATTTCTCTGCTATATGAGTTTTAGTGGCTTGCTTGAGGGCTGAAACATGTTTCTGGGTCCAAGCAGGCAGGTATTTTGGAGGGGAGCAGGAGGCTTTTCTCTCACTTCAGATCCCTGCAGCCACCTTCTGCCTCCAGGAAAAGACTCAGCATCTTCCATCCTTTTCCTGTGCTGGGCAGACCCAGGCTGGCACTCCTGCTCTGCAGCACTTAGCCAAAGTGGCATCTCTCATAACACCGCCAGTGAGACAGCAGCAAGGATGATAAATGCCTGCAGGTTATGCTTGGCATCAGAGGGAATAGGAAGGCTGGATCCTTGCAAAGCCTGGCTCAGGCAGGTGCTTAGGAGCTGCAGCAGCCCAAGGCTCTGGCTGGCACTGCTGAGCCCCTGCTTGGGGAAGCCCTGACCCAGGCACCCCTCAGTAGTGCTCATGAGGGCATCCAGCACTGCCTCATACTAAAAAGTGGATAAAATACCTCATAGCTTGCAGTATATGATTTCAGCTATCTGCGTAAACACACATAATCTGGTCTTTTTTTTTGGGCTGGCCATAAGCATTTGTAATCTTCATACCTGCTGAAGTTTTTTTTTCTTTCTTTGCATTATTTTCCAGAGTATTGAGCCCAAGTGATTTTTATATTGAAATGATCTAAAGGGTAATGATAAACAGAAAGTTGCAGAATGATTCTGACGTTAATTTCCGTCTTGCCACCAACCCTCATTATCTGGGCTCTCAAGTGGAAACAACTTTGCCTTCCTCCCAAAACCCTCTCACCACCCTTGACAAGAGGCAATTTGATTTAATGAAGACAGCCATACTTCAGTATAAAGGTGTCAATTGAATTATTCATGAGCTCCTTTATCTCCAAAGCATTTCAGCTGCTTCATCTCATTGGAAAATTGTAAAAGAAAATTGAAGTTTTTTGTTGAAGTGCAGCTGTTGCTTTGAAAAGCATCTGTTTACCAAGTAATACGGGGAGACAGTAACATCCTCAGCTTCTGCTGTCAAGTGGCAGAAGGAAAAGACCAACAGAACTGGGCAAACAGATATGCTGAGGAGAAATGAGCACAACTGACAACATTAGCACTGTGAGGAAATCTATATTCAGATATTTTTAGGTCGCTCATTTTCTGCAATTAATGTCTTGAGCAGCATTGAAAAAATGGAGCTTCTGAGCTTTTTTTCTCCTATTTATTCCCCCTTTTTTAACATGACTGTTCTTTACTGTGAGGGATTTCATTACAGAGCAGCCCTGTCACTAGTGCAGTATGTTCATATGTATCTTTACGCATAAGGAAACCAATATAGTCAGCATGGCTATACATAAGCACAACAGTCTTTGCATTTCATTTCAGAGCTGAGATACACATGCGCTGATTCTATTACAGAGTAAATTCGCTGCAATAAGTGTGAGCATTATTCCTACTTCACTAGTTACATAGTTACTTAAAGTTGTGAAAAAGCATTGCAAAATAATTTTTTTTCCTTGCTGTTATTTTATTGCTGTGGAAGTACAAGTAAGCTATATTTAGAAATATGGTTAAAAAATCACCGTACCTTTAGAAGTCAGACTAGACAGCACATAAGCAGCTTGCTGCACTTATTATATTATAGCACTCGAGAGGTCTGTGAGAGCAGGCGCACACCAAGCTTCTGCCCTTTATTTCACCAACAACATCCTTCAACCCTGTGGAGAGAGTTCTGGTTTAAAAGACAAATTAGTATGATTTTTACTTCCACCCCTTCTTATTTACAATTGTATTGCAAAGTATTTTATCATAATCATTTAATCCTAAAGAAAGTGTACCTCTGTGCCTATGCATGCCAAGACCGAACCACGTACACTGCACATTTTGTATCCCGGTGAGGGAAACTGGAGATCATCGATTATGCTGCTGGTGAACAGAAGCACCATATTGTTGACTCGTTTACATCTGTGATACACAACCCACCTTTGCAAAGCTCAGCGATGAATGAGTTTGGCAGAGAAATATCACAAATCACCCCCGAACTCTCCCTTACCTGCTGTGAGTGCCAGGCCCCGCTCGCAGCCCAGGGCTGGCAGCAGAGCCCCCACCTGCTCCTGTCCACCCCCCGCTCTGTTCAGCATCACCTCTTTCAAGGCTTGGGAACAGCACTTTGAAACACGATGCTCTCGAGCACTGTTAGAGCAGCTCCTTATTGGGAAGCAAGCAAGGTTGCATCTCCCAAATAGCAGATCATCTGCTACATTCCATCACTGAATTCCATCACTAGCTGAATATTAAATAATTCATTCTTACCTTTTGTTTATCAGCCTTTGTGCCCGTAACAGGACAGAAAGAACATTGTGTAGGCTATCTTACTTGTGACATTTTCTAATTTGGGGGCACTTTATTTTTTAATCTCAATATTTATTTTTGTGTAGGATGTTTTATCTAGAACAGTCCTAGTACAACAGTGTCTATCTTCAGATACCATGTTCAGTTATCAGGCCAAAGTAACATTTAAAAATGTGATCACAGTCTTCAAGGATCAGACATAAAGATAAGAAAATACATAATCATAAAAAAAATTACTCTCTTCAGTGCAGAAGTAAATTGCAATTACTCCTAATTAATTCTTGTGCTGCTGAGATTGGTATCTGGTTTAATAAAGCTGCCTTGCCAACTGGATGCTAATTTCTTCCTCTGAGCATGAAGATATTTCTCAGTTTTAATTTAACTTACAACATAGGATTTGGCTAATAGCTACTATAGCAGCTATAGTGCTTTTTCTCCCTGTTACATGTGATGCTAAATTTCACAGATGAACAGGAGAAGCTACAAGCGAGTTCTTCTTGAATTTGGGCAATGCCCTTCTGCCCAGCTTGTAGGACAGAACTTCAGGACAGGAAAGAGGGATCAATGGGCTGATTCTTCTCCCTCAGTAGTCATCTGGACTGCAGAAAGCAGGAGAAAACCAACAGATCTACCAAGGAAAAAAAGAATGTTTCAGTAACGATGTTAGGAGATTGCTTGAGTGACTGCACCAAGCAAAAGGTAACACCAATGCCTTCAAGTCTTCAGAAGAGAAGAACATTTTTGATTCAGGCTTTCTGCTGGTGTTGTGAAGGTAGAGACAGAACAAAATAGTGCTCTCAGTGGGGACAGTCTGTGGTGTTCCTTCAACCCCTTGTGGGTACCCAAGTATCTGGACAAGAGAGAACTGTGGCAAAACCACACTTCAGGAACCCTGCTTTTTTTATTTTTTTCTTTTTTTTAAATTAGGAATGCTGATGAGTATATTACTTTCCATCTGCGTATCTCTTCTGAATTCTCTCGGAATAAGTTATTAGGATTTTTATGAATTCGTAGGATCATCAAGGATTACTAGAGCTGACACGAAAAAAATCCACAAAAGAGAACCTGTCCTTCTTGTGAACAACAGCAGCTATAACATTTCTTACACAGTTTTGATTTGTGCGTACTCCAAGCAGCAGACTGCCTCTGAACATCTGTTCACTGAATGTCCTGGAGAGACTGGTTTTGTGCTGCAAATTTCAAGCATCTCTGATACTCCTATGCAATACCAGCATCTTCGCTCCCCTCGCTGAAATGTTTTTAATGTGTATAACTTAGAAGACATTTATTTGTCTGAAAGCTGATAAATTCCTACATATTTTTTAAAAAGCCTACATATCTTTTACAGCTTGAAGGATTTTGCAGAACTCATACCCACTCATCCTGCTTAACTATTCTTTTTAGCTTTATCTTTTATTTGTATTTAATTTTCTTGCCATGGCATTTCTTAAAACTGGAAAGTTGTTTGACTTTTTAGATGATGACTTTACCTTTAAATGCCTGCTTAGGATGAACTTTTCCACTTCAGTGACAATCAATTAAAATAGAAAATCATATTTTAATGTCTGACATCAGGCCTCATCTAGCACACTAATTTATTGCAAATCTTTACAGTGCCACACATTTTGAAGTAAATTTTTATACCATTATCGTGCACACTCTTAACTTCACAACTGTGCGTAGCCCTGTGTAAATTCAGTATTCTTTCATGGATTTTTCAAGTTAGGCACATACAAAAAGATCTGCCCTCAGGATATGGGATTACCTGAATGTATTTATTGTAGCAAGACTTATCAGAAGAAAGACTCAGGCTGCAGAACATAGTAAAATTAACGCCCAAACTCAGTACAGCCATATTCTGGATTTGACTGTAGATTTTCATACTTTATGAACTTTTTCATTTTGTTTTATCCCAATATTGCAAATGAATAAATATGACACTGATAGCATAAACTTTTCTAGAAATTAATACATTCCTGTATAACTGTATTAGGATATGTGTGTCATAAAAATGTATCTGTTGACCCTGAATGAGCAAAAGAAGAGTAAATTAGCAACCAAAAATAAGAAAAAAAAAAACAAAAAACAAACAAACAAACAAAAAAAAAACAAACAAAAAAACACCCAAACAACAAAAAAACAGGCCCTCTCTGAGCAAATGCTACTGCTTCAAATCAATTACACTTTAAATAAGTACAATCATTAAATTAGAACAGGCACACTGGAAATGTTCCTCCCTTAAGCCATCCATAGTTCTAGAGAAGGCAAGGCTTGCCCAATGTGTAGAATTTTAAACTATGTAGAAAGTACAACAGTGTTCAAAAATACACACGTTCAAAATTGCTTGTCCACTTGCTAAAAAAGGAGGATACATATTCACTGGGAGCTCAAGGATTCCAGAATCAAGGGCTTTACTTTTGAGCCATCCCAGAATGGTTCTTCTGGGGCTTCACCAGATCCCTTTGCTGCTTCCTGAAGGCTACAAGACAGGGACAGTTTAATTGGTTCATAAGTTAAAGCAAAACCCCCAGGCATGCCTAGGAGTTTTAATTTAGAGTGGCAATATTTTGTAAAATCCTTTGTCCCTGGCTGTGTGGTTTTAGGACAGACTAAACCTGAGTTTCACTGCAGTCAGTGTTCTTGCACCTGGACAGCAGGGATTGCCATATCAGTTATGAGCAGAATTGTCGTGTTGTTGTAGGAAATGCTTGTAAAACATCAATCTGACCAAGCGCAAGAGAGCAGCTCCACATCCTGTGGCCCAACTTGAATTGTTTTTCTAATGTCAGGGCCAGGAGCGGCTGATGTGCCGCACCCAGAGGAGTAAACAGGAAAGGCTGCATCGACCGCTTTGTTCTGCAGTGTAGCGTGACATGGGGGGACATGGGACATGTCCCAGCAGATCCATGCAGGCAGACATGAGCTCTTCAGGGCCATGCTCAGGGCTGGCAGGGACAGCGGACAGGAGGATGGTTGCACCTCTGCAGCTGGGCAGCCTCCTGCTCACAACCACCTCGTGTCCAGCCAACCTGGGCAAAGCGTAGAAAGCCTGAATTCTGCCTGCCTCTGCCTAGATGTCATTTCCTTCCTTCCTTCCTTCCTTCCTTCCCTCCTTCCTTCCTTCCTTCCTTCCTTCCTTCCTTCCTTCCTTCCTTCCTTCCTTCTTTGCTTCCTTCCTTCCTTCCTTCCCTCCCTCCCTCCTTCCTTCCCTCCTTCCTTCTCTCCTTCTTCCCTCCCCCACTTCTTTCCACCCAGCTGATCTCCAGTGTTACAAATTTGCTGCAACTCAGATTTGAATATTCATCAGCCATAGATTTCAAATTATGCACTCGGGCACAGAAGCAGGATTTTCTAATTAAAGGGGCTGTGTCTTCTGACATAAGTGGGGTGAAGAGTCCTCTGGTACTTGCAAAGAGAGGGAAGAGGACGGGAGGTGCCTTGTGGGGGGAGGTCCAGGAAGGGAAAGACAGGGAACACAGTGGTGAGTCACTGGAATGATAGCAAAGGTCCCAGGTCATGCACAGCCAAGGCATGGAAAAGTGAGATCACTCAAAGGAGAGGAGGGAAACAGAGCAGGGACAGCTTGGAAGGTGCTATTTATTTGAAAGATGCTTCTAAAACCTGAAGTCTCCTTTTAATTTTCTACTGATCTTTCTCCCATCTAGAGCTCTCCTTGTGGACATTTTGTGTCCCCATGCATCTCCTGTGCATTCTGTTCCTGATGCATGTCTACCTGACATTCTGGAAATCCTGAAGCTAGCACCAAAGAGCTGGTATGTCACCACAGCCCAGCCCAGGGCCATTCACAGATGGTAGCTTGGACTCTAGAAGGATAACTTTGCCATTAGCCTCCACCTGAGCTTGTCAGCTTAGGAATGGGCAGCTGTACCACCACGACTGGCAAGTGAGCGGGTCTGGTTCCTGTACGGGATCTCTGAACTGTGTTATGGAATCAGAGAATCATAGAATGTCCTGAGCTGGAAGGGACCCACAAGGATCATTGAGTCCAACTCCTGTCCCTGCATATGACAACCCCACAGTTCACACCACGTGTCTGAGGGCATTGTCCAGTCTCTTCTTGAACACTGTCAGGCTTGGGGCCGTGACACCTCCCTGGGAAGCCTGTTCCAGTGCTCCACCACCCTCTGGGGGAAGAACCTTTTCCCCATGTCCAACCTAAACCTCCCCTGGCACATCTTCCTGCCATTCCCTTGGGTTCTGTCACTGGTCACCAGAGAGAAGAGATCAGTGCCTGCCCCTTCTCCTCCCCTTGTGAGGAAGCCATAGCCACCACCAGGTCTCCTCTCAGTATCGGGTTCTCCAGGCTGAACAGACCGAGTGACTTTAGCAGCTCTTCATATGACTTCCTCTCCAAACTCTTCACCAACTTCGTAGCCCTCTTCTGGACACTCTCCAGTAGCTTAATATCTTTTGTATACTGTGTCACCCAGAGTAGAGCCTGGTCATCTGCATAGAAAGCTGAAATAACTTCTGAAGCACGCGATTACATACCGCATTTCACCAACTTAGGTCCTCTTGGTCACTGTCGTCACACTTCAAGTCGCAAGAGTTAGTCCTGATTGCTAGTCCTTCACTGAGTTTATTTGCTCCCTGTTATCTTTTCAGAGTATCAGAATGACCTACAAATATTGCCTGTATCTCAGAAGACTGCTGTACAATTAGGAAATGTTTTCTTTGTACTACTAACAAATAATATCTGCAGGGTTGCATGGCAAATGTAGCAAAGGTAGGAGTTGTATCAGATTTTTCTGAGTCTAAGAAACACTCCTCAGTCACAAGACTGTAATTTATCTTCCTTACATGTGTCTTCCCTCTCCATCATTATGAGATTTAATATCTAATCTCTATACTGAATAATAATATCTCAGTTGTCAACTGCCTGGAATCCTTATACTGGAGGAAAAGAAGAACATATACAAATGGCAAAGCAAATAGTATTCTAACAATATTTAGTTTTTGCCAGTCAACACTGGCAATACAAACACATGAAACCAAAAATACAAGATTTTATATAAGAATTGACATGGTGTTGGCTCAATAGCATAAAATGTATGTACATATGCACAGACTAGCCTTTATTTTAGGCCTGATCCTATTCCAATTTTAAATCCTGGCTATAGATACCTCAACAGGAAATCTATAAAGGACTTTAAGCCCCTTGAGTTGCAAAGAACACAAGTCATTTCTTTTCTCACACTGCTGTAAAAATGAAGAATAACATTGGTGAAGCTGCTTTGACACCAGCAAAGGCCGGTGAGTGGGGAAGCAAGCCAGCAGTACTCAGTGAGAAGGTGGTCAGCCAGCCCTATTCCCTCCTGAAGGCTGCAAGCAGGAAACAAAGCTTGAAGAAGAGCCCAAGAAGTGCAACTTGTTCCATACTGCAAGAGGCTCTAAGGGGAGAGCACTTATGGGGGACATGCTGTAAATCATCTTGTGCTTGGTCTTTATTGAGGCTCAGGACAAGCTTTCTAATCCATGTGGGATTTTTTGTGGTTAGCTCTGCAGCTCTGCCTTTTACATGAGAGAGGGGCAATAAATCACCTCTGTGGTACCTTCCTCCACTTGCTGACCATGAACATGGTCATGAACATGATCTTCTCTCTGGTGAACATGAACATGACCATGAAGGCTGGCAATGATGTTTGGGCTAGCAATGACACATGAAGTGTCCAGCTGTGGCCTGTGTTATTTTTCTTGTGCAGTGTCCTCTTTGTGGATTCAGGGGGCTCTGATGGTCAGAGGCTGACCCTACTATAAGACTGCTTTACCAGGAAATGAGAAAACCCCATGTGCTGCTGAGAAGCAATGCTCCGTCCAAACTAATGCCACTACAGTCTCTCGGGTTTCTCTGCTTTGAAAATGATATCCCAAGTACCTGTTGTGAGCCTGGATGGGTGAGAAAAAGGAAAGGAGGTTCCCATGTGATGGTGCAGTAGCTGTGCATAGCTACAGGCTGGGGCTGGCACATCTCCAAGCTGTGCCACCCAGCCTGTCCCTGCTGTCTGAGCGCTTGCTCCACCACCCTGCACCAGGTGCAGCTGCCCAGCTCCAGACAAACCCCACCTTGCGAGAGAGGTTATGAAGAGGTGGAGGGGCCATGGTGTGGTGCTGCAGATGAGGGAGATGCTGCTCTGGCTGCTGGGGAACATGAACCAGCAGTGTGTTTCTCTGTCTTTGCGTGGAAGATCAGAGAGTCGGAGGTTGCTATCACATTGCAGGCCAGGTTGCAGTTACAGCAGCTTTTGCATGATGAGGGATGCAGTGAAAACACAGCCCTTCTCAAACTGCTGCTGAATGAAAAGCTTTGTCACATGCAGGTTACAAGCTTTATGTCATAGTACGTGTTTCTGTGGAAAATGTCTGTAACAATACTTACTGCAATTGCAATGACATTGTGGCTGTATTTGGTCTGGGAAAATCAATAATAAATAGAGTTTACTGTTGGTGTATCTCCACTGTCTTTGCTAACAGCAGAAGCCACAGTGAACTGTAGCTGATTTATTTGTGTTTTATATTGAGTACATGAATAATAGAGTTGTTTTGGCTAGGAAAGACCTTTAAGATCACTGAGTCCAACCATTAAACTAACACTGCCAAGACCACCTCTAAGCCATGTCCCTAAAAACCTCATCTATGCATCTTTTAAACACCTCCAGGGATGGTGACTCCACAGCTTCCCTGGGCAGCCTGTTCCAATGCCTGACAACCCTTTCTGTGAATAAAGTTTTCCTAATATCCAATCTAAACCTCCCCTGGCACAACTTGAGGCCATCTCCTCATGTCCTATCACTTCCTACTTGGGAGAAGACACTGCCACTCACCTTGCTACAACCTCCTTTCAGGTAGTTGTAGAGAGCGACAAGGTCTCCCCTCAGCCTCCTTTTCTCCAGGCTGAACAGCCCCAGTTCCCTCAGCTGCTCCTCATCAGACTTGTGCTCCAGACCCCTCATCAGCTTCATCGCCCTTCTCTGAACTCTCTCCAGCACCTCAGTGTCTTTCCTATAGTGAGGGGCCCGAAACTGAACACAGGATTCAAGGTGCAGCCTCAACAGTGCCGAGTACAGGGGTATGATCAGTTTTCTAGTACTGCTGGTTACACTATTCCTGATACAAGCCAGGATGTTGTTGGCCTTTCTGGCTACCTGGGCACACTGCTGGCTCATATTCAGCTGGCTGTCAGTCAACACCCCCAGGTCCTTTTCCTCCAGGCAGCTTTCCAGCCACTTTCCCCCGAGCCTGTAGCGCTGCCTGGGGTTGTTGTGACCCAAGTGCAGGACCCAGCACTTGAACCTCATACAATTAGCTTCAGCCCAACAATCCAGCTGGTCCAGATCCCTCTGTAGAGCCTTCCTACTCTTGGGTAGACCAACACTCCCATGCAATACGGTGTTGTCTGCAAACTTACTAAGGGTGCACTTGATCCCTTCATCCAGATAATTGATAAAGAGATTAAACAGAACTGGCCCCAATACTGAGCCCTGGGGAACACCACTCGTGACTGGCCACCAGCTGGATTTGGCTCCATTCACCACAGCTCTTTGGGCCCAGCCCTCCAGCCAGTTCTTTATCCATTGCAGAGTACACCCATTCAGATCGTGAGCTGCCAGCTTCTTCAGGAGAGTGCTGTGGGATACGATGTCAAAGGCCTTACTGAAGTCTAAGTACACAACACCCACAGCCTTTCCCTCATCCACTAAGCGGGTCACCTTGTTGTAGAAGTTGATCAGAATTAACTAGAGGACAGGGTGGACCATTTACTGTGTTAAAATGTAACTAGGAAAATGGCATAAGAGCATACTATTTGCCTTCAAGAGAACTTCACTTAGGTCAAAACTGCACATAAAGCACGAGACAGCAGTAGCAGCATTGAAAGCACTTTTTAGTCAAAAGTTTGTCTCATAACTGAACAGTTCTTACAATTGCTTTCCAAATCTCAATGCAAAATTTTTGAGAGGCAAAGTAGTTGAAGGACACACAGGAGTGTGAATATGCACTGTTTTTTTTGCTTAATTGATATTTCTTCAAATGGAAAATACACATTTTGTTTTGTATTAATGGTTTCATTGTAATGACTAATGTCTCTGTGCCTTTCTGTGGTTATTTTTCACTTAAAAGTGTGGTTGCCAGTAACAGTTCATTAGAAGAAACAAATGGTGGAACATTAGCTGCTTCGTGAAGCATTAAGAAATTTTCTTTAATTAGAATCTTTGCTCTTCTAATAGCCTTTCTGCCTGACATATATTTCCCTCCTTGTCCATGAGAACACAGTTAACTTTCAGGATATATTGCAAGATCTATCTTTTAACTCATGTCTGTGGGAGAAAACAACCATTGGTCCTTCTTTTTATATTTCTTTTTTTCTGCTTGTGACTTCCAGGATCATGTAGATCTTCCTCTGGCAGCATTTCTCAGTTCAGGCTTTCAAGTGTGCTGATGATATGACCTTTAGGAACCATTGCCCTGCAATACGATAGGGTTGGGTGTATTTTGGTTGAACTGGGTGTTTGGAGGCTTCGCAAAATTCCTAGGTTAAGGCACAAATGATAGAGGAACTACATTTTCTAATGCTTGGTTTGTCAAGGGATTTTTTGTACCTATGGAATATAAAAGTCAGGGGATAATCCTTCAAAACCAAAACTAAAAAATAAGAAATGTGCACCTAAAATATTAGGTTTTTTTCAATTTCACGTGAAGCCATTATTTAAAAAGAAATAAACTACCAGGTGTTTTGATGAAAATTAATGGAAATGAGGAATGAGGCTGTACTTTCCTGGAAAGTTACCTGAAAAGCACTATACTATTTCTGGATTTGCTCTTACAAAGATGTATGCGTGGGCTTAGCCTTATGCCAGTAAAGCTCACACTACATGCATAAATCTGTATAAAAGGACTTTGTATACTCTTCTAAACACAACTAGTTGTGATATCATCATAAGCTACAAAACCTTCCTGTAACTAAGAAATTGTACATACCAGTAAATCAAAACAATTCAAGTGTTTATTGTTTGCTAGAAAAAATAATGCCAGTTATGTAAACTGGATTGAAATTTGACTTATGCAAGTATGGTTTAGATCTGTGTGTGGTCCTCCTCCCCTCCCCACCCAAATAATAAATATATGGATACTTGTCAAATATTTTCTGACATCAACTGTTATTCTCAATTATGGACACAGTTGCTTACAGAAAAAAAAATAAAAATTAGGAACTGCATCTTCCATAATCTGCTCAGAGAAGGCAGTTTTCACCTACTATGCCATTTAATTTTTGAAAACAATGAACTGGTCAACGCTAGGAAACACAGGTTTTTCATGCATTAGAGGTATTAACAAGCTGGAAAACAGGGGATCAAATTTTACAGTTCGTTAACCATTTCTCATCTTTTTCTTAGAAATGGAATATCTTCATGCAAGCAACAATGCAAAAAATAATAAGGGTATTCACATGCTGAATTGATACACAAAACTACAAGCTTGTCAATTATATTCCAAGCATGGCTAATGCCGCAGCTGGGAAATCTGCCCCACCAGTTGTTTGTGATCAAAATCTTCTTTCATTTTTCAAAGAACGTAAATAAAAAGAATTCTTATTAGGAATGACGGGTGAGATTCACTCAAACTGATTTGGGGAAAGCTAAATCACAGTTTTCCAGCCAACTATTTGCCTGCATTTTAGAAGCTTCGCTTGGCGATATGTGTGGTATTTTCACTGTCAACCAGAAGCAGCTGCCAGCCAGATCTCATGACTTTTGGGCCAGGGCAAGTTTAACACGATTTGAACCCTAAGATAAGTGAAATAATGTACAAATTCGAGTGTCCTTGGCTGTAATGCTCAAATAAAAATAGTTCCCAGGATCCATTAAATACTAAAATATTGGGAGGGATTTTGTACTGATGATTATATATTATATGTCATATTATACATGACAATTTATACTGATGGTTTCATCTTGAAGAAAAATACAATTATTATACATATTACTATTATACTATTCCTACTAGCATGACTTTGGAAGCACTGTATTATTATTGTTGTTGTTGTTGTTATTATTATTATTATTATTATTATTATTATTATTATTATATTTTTTTACTGTGCCTTTGGTCTCCCTCCTGCATGGGATCACACAATTGTTTGTAGCACAGCTGCTGGCTGCGTTTAGAATAAGTCCTTGTGTTATCATTTGGGTGGGGAGGGAAGGAAGAAAGGAGGACCACACACAGATCTAAACTATACTTTGATAAGTTAGGTTTCAGTCCAGTTTACGTTACTGACTTCATTTTTTCCTGCAAACAATAAATATTTGAAAAGATTTTGATTTACTGATACATAGCATTCCTTAGCTATAGGGGAGTTTTATAACCTGTAATGACATCACAACTTCCCTGTAAACAGGAAGGTTGAAACTCTCTTCCTATGATACATGTATGGCTTCTGTTATCATGAAATGCCTCTCAGTCTGAACTAACGTACCCTCAGCAGAACCTTAAAGCATGTAAGGACCATCGACATAATTGCACAGGGAAGAAACTGAGGCACACTGGGCTGTATTGAAAGTGGCTCTGGCACCAGGGTGGATTAAATCTCCCCATAAGTACCGGCTTGAGGGGAGTAAGTCGGTGTGTTTGGCACTGCCAAGTCCTGAAGGACACCTGCCACCCAGAGCTGGCAGGCAGGCACCTGAGCACACCCCATATTCCTCTGGAAGGCGTGACCAGTTCACACCGAGCACCTTCTACAGGAATCAGAGGGATGGATTTCCCTGCCTCCTCCTTCAGCTTGAGAGGGTTCACTTCTGTAGTGTCTTGGAGATGACAAGTTGGAGATTACAATACTGGGGCAGACTGGTTTTGAACACTGTCATTTCTGATGAGAGTGGGACGTAGGGAGAGAGGAACAGAAATTTTACAGGTCAAGGAAGAAGAGAAAATTGTCTAAACAAAAAAACAAAACCACCCCCCCTGCCCCCAGCTGTGTTAGTTTGCATTAAGAGGTGTGGCTGGTGAGACAGACTATTGTGTTCTGGGACAGTGGGTGTTTCCATTATCTCCCTGCCATGGTCCACCTTAGAAATATTTAGAAAAACTGAGGCCAACAAATCAACAAAGGACCAACAGTGTCTGCCGGTGTGTTGGAAAAGGAAGAATTTGTTGTGATGAGACATCAGCATCACAAGTATTGAGCTGGTCAGTTATCAATGAGCATTTTCAATCACAGGAAAATGCACAATTAACAAAAATCTTTAACAGTTGTTTTCCTTTGCTTGTCAGTATAACATCTTTCTTGCTCAAGTTCAGCTATAAGACACCTGTTCTTCTGTAAGCTAGTTTGAATATATTATTCTGTTCTCATAATAGTTGTATAATTAAATATGCCAATGGTTAAGGAAAGCCCTGTGTCAGGTCCATATTGCTGGCACCATGTCCTCTGACAACTATGTTGTACCTGACTGAAGATGCAGCAAAAGGTCAGCAACATCTTAAGACTTTCCAGGTGAAGAATCCGGCAGTTGAGGGGTCATTCACTCTCTGTTCTGTAGACCCTTCTCAAGAGGGCTCACAGAATTTTTCTGAGCTACTGTGGGTCTCTGCCCGTAGTAGCTGAGCTACAAGATTCAGTTTCTGAAAGAGTGTTGCTCTCCTTCCAAACATTATTTTTTAAAATGAGAAAATAGCATGACAATCTACTGTTCCCTAAAGGAACAAAGACCTCCATAATACTCCATCCCTAAAGACAATCATCAATTATTCAGCCACCAACAACTGCAACTGTTAACACTGAGAGGACAAGCACAGATCAGCATTTCAGATTAGGGGAATTCAAGGTTTGCATGTTTTGTGCAGGTGAGAAGGAGGCACAGATACATGACGTAGAGAGGATGGAGTATTATAATTTTAAATAAGATTTTAAGAGGTAACAGGTGTTGGCAACAAGGACAGAAGTCATGTGTGACCAAAGTCCATTTTTGCTTTACAAATATAAATTAAATTGACAGCAACTTTAAATGGAGTAACCCTAACCTAATATTTTCCAGTAAAAACATTATGTAAAATTATTATATTTGCATTTTATATTTTGCCAGAATTAATAGTAAACAAGCACATAAAAATTAAACCATGTTGACTTCCTAAACATTTTGTGTTTAGGTACATGGCTAACAACACTAGCCAGATGTTGCTAATGCTTCAGAACTGCAAGAGAATAGCAGGTAATTTGATTTCTCCTGGGTCAGCCTGTGTCTCAGCACCAGAGGCACCATGAAGGTGCACTCTTCTGCAGGTTATCGGCATTCAGAAGGATCACCTTCAGGTTCATTACTTTTATTCCTTGAAATGCCCAAAAGAACTGCAGGGAGGAAAGGCTCCAAAAACTGGTATGAGTCCCATAAACATCCTCTTCTCTGGGATGTACCCATCCCTCCTAACTTTAGTCATGACCTGCCTGACTTTTAAGGAGGTGCTGGACCTGTAAGGGAAACGTCTACATGGTTAACTCATGAGAGAGGAGTAAGGAAGAGGAATCTTGTCTTCACAAATAGGGGGCTCTTTACCCTCCAGGCTAAAGCAAAAACTGTTGAGAACACAGTAAGGTGTTTCTCTTAAACTGCCATTCATTAGGACTCAGCTCAGGGTGTAACAGTGTTAGTTTTCCTTAATGCAGCACCCGTGCTGCATTTTCAGCAGCAGGTGGTACTTTTGGAGAGGCTGGTGACATCTAGGGAGTAAAATGAGCAACTCTGAACTCTGCCAGCCCAGTCAGCTGTGTGTGGGAAAGAGCAGTGGGTCATTGAATCATTTTGGTTGGAAGAGACCCTCAAGATCAAGTCCAAGTGTAGCCTAACTCTAGCACTAAACCATGTTCCTAAGAACCTGATCTATGCATCTTTTAAACCCCTCCAGGGATAGCCACTCCACCACTTCCTTAGGCAGCCTGTTCCAATGCCTGACAACCCTTTCCATGAATAAATTTTTCCTCATATCCAATCTGAACATCCTCTGGTGCAACTCGAGGCCATTTCCTCTTGTCCTGTCACTTGCTGGTCAGGAGAAGAGACCAACCCCCTCCATGCTACAACCTCCTTTCAGGTAGTTGCAGAGAGCGATCAGGTCTCCCCTCAGCCTCCTTTTCTCCAGGCTGAACGGCCCAGTTCCCTCAGCCGCTCCTCATCAGACTTGTGCTCCAGACCCCTCACCAGCTTCATCGCCCGTCTCTGAAGGGTCGAAGCGGGGCCGGGACGGGGAGGCGACGATAGCGGCTCTCGCCAGTGGCGGCCGGGTCACTGCGGACCCGGCGCGGCGGCCGCACCGGGCGGGAGGCGGGGACTGCACCTTCCCCGCCGCAGCGCGGCGCCGCCTCCCGCCCGCCCGACACACCTCCCCCCACCCGGGCGGCGCGGCTCCCGCTACTCTGCGCCGCCCCGCCATGGAGCAGGGGCCGGCGGGGGGGTCTGCCGCTGCCGCTGCTGCCGGCACCGGGGGGCTGCTCCTGCCGCTGAGCGAGAGCGAGCAGCAGCGCTACTCCGAGCTGTTCTCGCGGTGCTGCCCGCCCCCCGAGGCGGCCGCCGGGGGCAGTAGCGTGGGCGAGCTGTTTCGGGCCTCCCAGCTGCCCGCGGACACGCTGCACCAGGTGGGTCGGTGGGCGGCCGGCTCGCCCCGAAGTTGCGGGGTGGGACGGGGACGGGACCCGCTCCCTCAGCCCTGCGGGAGAGGGTCTGGCGCTGTCTCCGCCGGAAAGTTGGGGGCTGCGCGGCGGGCCGGTGCCCCGACGCCCCTGCCGTGCGGGGCCGAAACGAGCGGCGGCTCCGTCCGCGGCGGTGGAGCAGAGCAGTGCAGTGCCGGCGCCGAAACGGGTGTGGAGCGGGGCACGGCTCCTCCCTGCAGCGGCGTGGGTGGCGGTGTCGGGGGCTGCTTTGTGTCCCTTTTATTTATTTGTATTTGTTTGTTTTTTTTTTTTTTTTTTCCCCAGACACGCTGTTAGTATTGCAGTTATTCGGTACGCGTGTTTCTTCTTCCTTCCAGGTGTTTGTTTGTGTGTTGGGGACAGGCAGTGTTCCGTTCGGTCGTGCTTTGCCACAGAGTCACTAGGCGAAGCGTAAGGTTGTGCGTAGCCCTTTGGCGTCTGTATGCGGTCTCCCGGGTCGGGTTAGTAATGTCATTAACTTCCTCAAAAGGGCCTCCGAATATCAGACAGCTGTGTTTGCTAAGTTACAAAATACTTGCCATGTGTTTAATTCCTGGCTCAACACCGATGTATATATTTAAAGTGGGGTTTTTTTGTTAAAAAAAATCTGTAGGTAAAATGACGTTGCCACATTTATATGTCTGTTCTTCAGAACAAATACGTTTGGGTGGGAAATAAGAGACTTGCGCACCATCTTAGCAGCAGAGTCCCAGAAGAGATCCCCAACACAGGCTACAAAGGCAAAATCCTCCTTAGTTTTGAGGAGCTTGGTCAGGGTATGAGAATGCTTGTGCCACCCAGTTTCCAGTAACAGGGAAGAGCAGGACTTGTGGTCTTTTCCACCTGTGGATTAGTAATTTGATGCAACTGTAGTTGCATAATACTTCTGACAATAAACTAGAAGTAGTTTTATTTGACTTTTATTTACTATATATAAGGAACTTTTTTCTTCTGTAGTCTTTATTTATCAAGCAGAAAAAAGTCATGTCAAATTTGAGCTGAAGTATAGTTATACCTGGCCACCGCCTGAGGGTACTAAACTCCTCTACTGTCAGTTCATCTTGTAATGACTTACGTAAATTCATATTACACAGGTTATTCTGAATGAAAATGATGATATGTCAAGGATATTTTTCCTCTCTTACTGTTTACCAGATGTGCAAAACAAAAATATCACCGAGCACTCTAGTACTGCTTCATTTTGAGACGTACAGTAGCCTTAGTTTTGCAGGTGGACTGGGCAGTAAAAGTAGAGATTTCATGTAGATTTAGCACGAAGACTAGGTCTTTTGCAATGAGAAGGAAGTTGGCATCTCATTTTAAATGAGAAGGCAAATTTAAGAATTTTTTTTAAGTCCTGTTAGTAAATTTTTGTGAATTTGCTATTAGTCACTTCATTTCATAAAGTAGCATGGAAAGAAACTCCTGTTTTTTGCTTTGTAGTTCCTTACCCTATCATTTCAGTGAATTTTTTTTTATCATATTATTATAGCATATTTTGAGGGCTATTTTGATTTTAATGTGTAAGTTAAGCCCAGAAATGTTGTGTTGTGTGTTTTTATTTATTTATTCTTAATGTTCTTTTTGGTTTTACTATTTTAGATAATTTCCAAGTATATTTATGCTGTGAGCAGAATGTTACTGGGAAACAAGCCTGTAATTGGCTTCAGGAATATTCACATAATAAGGCCTGTGGGATCTGGGGCTGGTTCTTTTCCTCCTTCCTGCCCTTCCCCTCTTGTTTATTTGGCACTAATTGCAGAGGCGTTCTGCTCTACAGCTGGAATGCCTGTCTTCAAAACTCACCGTTGTCAGGTATTCTTACAAACATTTAGCAGAACTTAAGAAAAAGTTGAATTAATATAATGTGCTTAAAAAAAGAATAGAAATGTGGATGTTCTAATAGGGGAAAAAAACCCCACAACATTGTTTGAGATATTTGCTGATACTTTGTCTTTTATGATCTTCCAAAAATGCAATCTAATAGATTCTGTTTAAAAAACCCTACCATTCTAACAATTATGGGAATAAAGCATAGTGGTTTGTGATATATGTTTGCTTCTAGTACAGGGAATGCCCATTTTAGGCAACTCATTTAGGTTAAAAGAACATGTTTTATATGTAAGAATTCTTGACCATTAAAGCTTCCTTTATATTTTTAAATGCTTTTTAAAATCCCTGTCTGTCACAATTAATACTTAGCATGCAGGCATCCCCGCTGACCCACTGATAAACAGTCCTGCTGAGTTTTGCTGTGTCGGAAATGGGGAGATTTGGACTGGAAACCAGTTGTGGATTTCTACTAAGCAGAGCCTGCACAGTTCAGAAGGTGCTTCACACCATTCCCTGGCCCTTGCGTGGGCTATAACAAGAGGCACGTATGAGTCATTTTGCTTAAGCAATGTGCAATTTACAGTTTTTTATTCTCAAGTTGTTCATTGAGGAACAGTTTTACAGATCAGGTTGCTTCCAGAACTGGCATTCAGTGCCACAGCAAAGTCTTGAACTTGTGCTCTTGACTTCAGGGATTTGTACCTGTAGTAAGTGGGGTAAATCTTTGAGGAAGAAAGAGCCTTTCCTTAGTCTTTGATCGAGAGTTCTTGGTGATCAGGATGATGATTACATGCATCACGGAAAGTCTCCTTGTCTCCTTTCACCTTCCCAAACTGTCATGTCAGGGTTTGTGGTCTAGACAAAAATCGTATGGGTGCACCCCAGTGGGAGGACTGCTGTTTGGACATGGCAATTCCGGTTATTCAGAGGAAAGAGGGTTGGTAGCAGAGAGCAGGTAGGGAATGTGAGAGCATGTGCCAGAAGAGGAAATGCTGGAATAAATGGAAGAAATCCAGGAGCAGCCGGGTCAGTAGGAGCAGATGGTGTGCACCTGAGAGTCCTGTGTCTTGCTAAGAATGAAGTGATTGAACACAGATTCATCACACCCAGGCTCATTAAAGGCAGCTATTCTGCTGGGCAACTGGGTACAGGAGAGGTTATACCTATATAACTTTCCTTACAGAAGGGATCAAAGAATGAACACAGCAAGAGGCATTTCAGTTCTGGAAAAATGGTTGAAGTTGGCATTCAAATTAAAAATGTCAGACACTTTACAGAATGGAGGATGGTATCACAGGGATGGGACAGCACATTTTTTGGGGACAGCACAATCATGCCTCCCCATGAACTGGAAGTGTTTGACTAGCCATACAGTGTGGTTAAAGGCAGAACCATTAAGATTTTATTTAGACTTGCACAAAGCTTGTGGCAGATCTTTCACCACGGACTTTTAAAGTAACTCTGTAAAATGTCTGTCATCTCTTGGATGAAAGATCCATGCTAGGATTGTTTTATGTTTTTATTTTTTACAGTATGTGTGTTAAAGGAGAAAGGAACAGACTAGCTGTGGGCCATGCAGTTATGGAGACTGTCAGAAATAGAAGAAACTGAACAGCATCAGCTGGGCTTATATTTACCCATGCTGGTTAAGTTGAAAGTGATGTTCCCCATGTTTTGGCTCCTAATAAAGGGACAAAGATGTGAACTTACGTTTTGAACACACTGGGGTCACAAAAACATTGCTAAAGCAAAGGCAATTCCACAGCATACTTTGTTAGATAGATCAGTATCGGTAACACTGCCTATGAGGGGAGAAGGCAGGCAGAGGTAGGGGAATAGCTGGGAGGGAGAAGTTACTGCATCTCAGGGCAGAAGGCATGGCTGGTTGCTGTCAGTAGATGACAACAGGTTCATTTGCCCACAGGGCAACCTCTCTCTGGCATTTCTGGCATTTTCCTTGGAGGAATCAGTTTGATTATGCTCCCTGAGTGTATCGGGATGTCAGTACCCCACACCAGCCACTGTGCCATGGGTGTTGACGATGGCTGGTTTGCCTTGTCTCATTTTGGGCAATCAATCTGTGACAGCTGGACAGATGCTGGGCCAGCTTGTCTAGACTGTGCTTTTGCCAAGAAAGGTTGGACCAGATGATCCTTGTGGTCCCATCCAACCTGGTGTTCTATGATTGATGTTTGTGTGGATTTTGGTTAAAACAGTGCTTTATAGAGTTATCGCCCACTGCTCTGCAAAGGGGAGGCACCTCATGCTCCTTTTACTGTTTGCTGTTATTACTGTGGTCTCTGAAGATTTTTGTCTGAGAAATTAGGGAGAAGGATTGGACTCAAGATATACACTGAAATGCTTATCTCTTTTTATTAGTTTTTGACTTATTTGATTAATTCTCACTTAGTTGTCTGATGGTGTCTTTAATTCCCAGTTTTATAAACCTTATCCTTATTTGTGGACTTGTGCTATCAGCAGAGAGATCCAATTTTCTTGAGAAAACGCATTCTTCCCTTTGCGAATGAACACGCTGCATTATTCTGCGCTCCGAGGATGACAAGTACTAATTGTGTGATGCTGGAGCTACACAGACGCTGCATTTTTTAGCTGGGACTCTCCTTCCAGCTCTGTCTGAATAGGGAACGCAGACCAAAGATCTTCCTTTTCTTCCACAGGCTTCGTGAGTTAATTTGTGTTTATCGTGACTTGTCTCTATAGTTACAACTCTACAGTTTAACTGTCTTTTTGTGTTTAAAAGGCAGAAGTGTGAATAGATATAAAAAAAATAAAGTTGATATTTCTTTGGAAGAAGGCCAGCAAGGGCTGGCTTTTCTATATTGTTTTAATTCCATAAGCATAAATTACTACCTGCATGATAGCTGGGGTGGGATTTACTGTTTACCTCAAACAGGCAGGAAAAAACAAAAAACTGTGGCAGTTAAAATAGGAGCTTTTTGAGTGATGACAGTCTGAATTTACTTTATAAAAGAGAAAATTTGCTCTGTTGTGCCCTTTGACAGAATTTGACATTATGCTAGTGCTGGAAATGCAACTTAGCTGACCGACTAACAGAAAGTTCATCGAAAAGTGACATTGGGTTACAGTGCACATGGAGGGGTTGCATCCTACTGATGTATTTTGAGTCAGCAAGGAACAAAAGGGGGGGTACAACTTCATGTAAGTGACACAGCAAGAAGAGGAAAGGAAAACTGATGTTTCATTGTCAATACTTCTGCCCACAGTCCCCCAAACTGTCATTGTCTTTCTGGAGTCACAAGGAAGCCTGTGCTTGTGTAAGTAGGAACATGCATAATCCACATGTAAAAAACATAGTAGTAGTATTTATTAAAAAAAAAAATAATCTAAATTATACCAAAGTGAAGGGTAAAACTTCACCTGAAGCAATCTTGATGATATATTGCATTAAAAAAGAGGTCCTCGTACATCTTTAAACTATTCTTTATCTTTTAAACTATCTTTTAGTAGTCACTACTTAGAAGATTCATAGTTTTGAACACCTCAGTGTTGAGATACACAGTAGGAGATTTGTAGAAGCTGTTGTGCCCAAGTGTATTTCAAATCACACTTTAAAACCAGAGACTCCTAGACCTGCTTGTAACAGACATTCAGTGGGATTGTCAGAATTAGTGTGGTCAAGTTCTGCAGCCTTCAGTAATTAACTCTCATTACAACAAAGTATGAATTAATTAGTTTATTATCCAATAAAATAATGCTTTGCTGTGCCACTGATTTTAAAATAACTCTACAAGAGAGATGGAGGAAAAATATCAGTTGGGATGAAAACAAATAACTTTCTTTATGAGAGATTGCTGCAATATGAAACAGTGATGATGAGGAATTTTTTTTTAAGCTTTTATTTTTTTTAATGGTATTTACGTAAGTGTAGTGGGTTCACCAAGCAGTTGCGTATAATCTCTTTTACTTATGCATGTATCTACAGCAATATGCTGTCAGTATCGTGATGTTTATGTACAGATTGATGTTGTCCACAATCTATTTTGCAAAAGAGATGTTACACACAAAATTCAGCTCCATCAGTGGGGGAATCTAGCACAGACACCCCCTACAAAAGAGGGCTGGTATAAACTTGGAAAACATTAATTTAGCTGAGCTGAAAAACTTAGTCAAGACAGATTTGTGAAAGATGGAACAAGCATTTCTGTGACAAGGAATCAGGATAAATAACCTATTTAAATTTAAGATACTATGAATTGAGAAATAGATTTGTAAAGAGAGATTCTTTGATGTATTAATGGCTAAACATACCAACAGTATGGTAAAATAAAACATTAATGAGCAATATGTGCTAGTTCAACTTTGGAAGGCAGTAAAAAAGTTGAACAGCTGAGTTAGTGGATAATTAACTAGAAAAGGTTGTTGGAGTAGAAAACCAACTGTGGACAAATACTAATCCTCTCTTATTGAACAGAGGGAATATTTCCCCCCCACCCCTCCTGCAGTTTAGATATGATGATGAGGGGGAAAGATGTGGGTGGATGAGATCTGTTTGTTCTGTCATCTGGTAGGACACAGTGACCAGAAATAATCAGCTAAATCACCAGCTGCAAATGATATTTAGTTTATTTACCAAAGTGTTTAAAAGACAAAACATGTTTTGATAAACTTCTAGTTGTTTGTATATGTAAGTAATGTGTGGTTTTCGTTTTCTAGCAGATGAAGATGGTCTGGGTATTTTTAAATGATTCCCAGTTTTCATCTAAATTTAACTTTGCATATATTACATGTACCTACACAAGTAGGTGTATCTCTTATTAAAGATGGTAACAGAGCAAATTTCTTACAAAATAAAAATTAAGGTCTTTATTAAGCTATAATATATGGTTGCTTAAATATGTTTTAAAATCTTGTTGATAAATACAAAAATGTTACCATATCTATTTAAAAAAACCCCTTGTTTTAATGGTGACCAACTGATGAGACTGATGTTTATCTAGAAAAACATTAAATTAGGCTTTTATCTCTTTGGACTCAAATAATGTTTTAAATGGCTTATTTCTCCCATGGATCTACCTTGCAAACGTTAAGGTTAAGATGCTTCACACTGCTGGTTGTTTTATCTGGGGTGCTACGTTTGGAGAGGAGTCTTGTCCCTGACAGGTGTCCCCCCGCAGGTTGTCACACCGTGCAGAGCAGGCCTGTGGTGGGCCCGCTCCAGCTGGGACTAGGCCTGCCTAAAACTGCCCCGAGGTTACACACTGCCTGTTGAAATGTCCTTCTACCTGGTTGAGTCATTCAGTGGCCTTCCTAATGAACATAAATTACGGAGCGGGGCTGCAAGAGTGCCCCGCTTACAGCAGCGTGATTAGCAAATGTCTGTAAAAAAACGAGGGTGTTGAGAAACTTCAGGGAGCCTGACTACCAAAGCACATCTTCGGTGTTTTCTATTGCTTTTTTAGTTTTGATCCTTGTGGGTTTTTTCTGCTTTGAGCAGTCTTCCCTCACCCAAAAAAAACTGCAAATGGTTCTTCTAGTATCTTACCCTTGCATCTGCATAGTCCTGAAATCTGAAGGTGCACCTCTGTTGGGCCTCTTCTCTGACAGGAGGTGGTGGGGAGCTACACCTTTGAGCGGGGTCATACTTAAAATGCTAGATTCAGACCTCAATATTCCCACTGGCTTGGTGGCACTGAAAATTTAGAGTCAGCTAACGGGAAACACTTGGCTGAGCTTGAATTTAAGCTGTCTGAACGTGGCCCGTGGTGTCTGCTTGCTCACTATGGTATGAGTCATGAAGCTGAATTCTAGCGTTGCTATTGTTATTATAAATTTCAAGTGTTTTTTGGCATGAGCTTTTCAAATTAATTTACTTTTTTTTTTTTTTTTAAATATCCTTTATTCTTCTTAAAGTGTCTCTTTCCACACCAAGAAACATTAGATCAGCTTTGGCATATCTAACGTTTCACATTTCATGCATTATTTACTGCTGGCATAATTTACACAATGATGTCCTATGGAAGCCAGGATGATGGTCTTTCAGAATAAAACAATGTGTCTAATCGTTTGCAAAGCGACATGGCCTAACAAATCTAGTCAGAATTATTTTGTTACCAAGAGTAACAGCAGTGGGGCAGTAAAAGGTGAAGTACCTGAAGGTTTCAAATGCCAAAAATAAAAGTAAATGGTGAGGGAGACAAAACCAACTCAATAATGTGATTTATGGTTTGTTTTGTTTGTTTGTTTGTTTTCTCTTTGAATAATTGCTGCCTTTACAAGAACATATTTATGTTTTAATAGCCATAGGCTGCCTTTACTATATACAGATAGAAATGCAAATACAAGTAATGATATAAAATGTCCTGTAAAATGATAGCGTACAGTGCATGGGCACTGGAGACGATGGTGTCTTTGATTCTGATATTGCTGCTTTGAAGTCCTGTGCTCTTTAGCTGAATTGAGGACGAATGCTTGGTTTAGACACAAACAAGTAGGTTCTCACTACCTAAGTGATGCATTTCAACACATAAGGTGCAAGCACGTTGGGTGAAATGGTGATAATTGTAGGGTTTTGTTTAGTGATGTGGAAGAGAAAAAAAATTAAGCTGTTTTTCTAAGTGGTGTGTTGATTCACACTAGAGATAAATTGGGTAATAAGATCAAGGGCAGGCAGGAAGTGTCCTCTATACACACCATATACGATGGAGTTAGTTACAAGGGTACACCTTAAGTTAAGAAGTCTTTTGACAACTCTTCAGTCTTCTAAAAATAATCCATAACTCTCAACTAAAGAAGGATTTGAATTTGTGATATTAAGATATCCAAAACATTATCCTCTACAGTTGTGCAGTTGTTTGTTGCATTGCTTTTAAAAGTACCTGTGTAAACATGTAACATGTAACATGTAACATGTAAACATGTAAACATTTTTTACAGTAAACATGCTGAATGTGCTAAAGTAGGATGGGTACAGGAGCATCAAGTTTTTTTGAGGGGAGCCAGTCTATAAAATCACATCACAGTAACTACTGAAGAGAGAAGCTTATATAAAAAATATATATATATTTTGATGAAATGGGAGATAAATCCATATGTGTTTTCTGTTTTTGTCGAAAGTGCATGTTGCATCACAGAGTGTCTGTTTTCTTCTGTATTAGTAGGTTCTCATTTTGTCTGCAAAGTGGAACAAAACCCAGAATTACATTGTTATGGGAAATGCCATAATTACTTCTGGCCTTCTAGGGCAAAGTTAACTGTGAGAAATGTTCACAAGATAAGTTTATTTGGAAATGTTTAGAAGCCTGTAATTTATTGGACTAAATTGAGACACTTTGTTTTGAACTGCTTATGTGTTGCAGCACTATGTATGACATCTTAAAAACATAAAGTTTGGGAAGGAGGTCATAATCTGTGGTTCTTTATATAGGTTAGACTAATTCTGCTGTTGTATGTAGCAGTGATGGTGGCCAGGCAGCTTGTTTGGGAGGGAGACTGTGGTGCCTCATAAATGTTGTCTGCTGAGGAACCACAAGGGTGTGGAACAACAAATCTGCACCTTCCACGAGGCTCTGTGGTACCTTTGTATTAAGGCAACCTGGAACAAAATATTTCATTTCCTGGCAGAAATGTGAAAGGCTTATTTGAATTGGAGTGGGTTTTTTTCAGGAAGAATGTAAAGATTTTGCAATATTTTCAGTTAGTCTGGTCCTGGTCCAAGACTACTAGATCTGGTGGCTGCCATCTAACGGGGGAGGATTTGTCAGGGTGTTCACGTGTGTGTTCTTTGTCACTTCTTGAATACTAACTCTTTCAATTTTTAGCAACTGGAGGCACTTTGTCACTGCTTTCAGAATGATTCACTGTTTTTTTTGGGGGGCGGGGTTATGAGGGGGGACAGGTGAGTTTTTTTGTTGGGTGTTGTGGGTTTTTTGTTGCTCTGCTGATGCTTTTTTAAGTATAAAAGATGGAGGGCTGGGAGACACCAAGTGTTAGGTTTGCTGTGCAGTTGATTCTCGTACTCAGAAGTGAGAAGCAAAAAGTTTATCTCTCTGAAGAATGAGATTTTCTGTCATTGTTGAAGTTGTGGAAGACCTAGATAATTGTAACTGCTAGAAATATTCTCCTGTTTAGCTATGTGCACATCTCATATGTCCTGACTGTCTATTTTTCTCTTCTATGAACTCTGAATTCAGTATTAATGGTAAAAAGGGGTCCTGAAAATTGTCCTTTAGACCCAAAATACAGTAATTCCTTTCTTAAACAGAGTAAGAGGAGGAAGCAGAATACAAGGCTATTCCAAAGTGACAGTAAGTCATTGTGGGCAGACTTCCAGGTTACTGTCTGGGTTTGGTAACTGGGATGTTCATGTCTCCCAGCAGCTCTTTGTGCTTCTGGTACTTACGTGGGATCCTTTATGGTTCTGGTAGGAAAAACGAAGAACAGATGGGCTAAAAGTAGTTTCCTGTTATAAGAATGTAAGACAAGTGGAGACCTTACCTGAAGATGGAAGGAGCTGGGTGGTAGTATGAGCAGGACACAAGCAGTGGTTTTGAAAGACATTAGAGAAGAAGCTTGGTCAGCCAGGTGGCCAGTGTGTATTGGGGGGGTATCTGGTTTGGAAGAAGATCAGGAGGCAAAAATAAATAAATCCCAATTATGTTGTTAACTGCTGTTCTCTGTTGTTGAATAATAAAAGGCAGGAACCAGGAAACTGCTTGTTTCTGGTTTTGATTAGATGCTTTAGATACCGTGGTAATTAGCAGGTTATAAATATAAATGTCTGCTGCAGATAGAAGGTGAAACAGGCTGGAACCTGGTAGCCTTTGAAAAGGGATAACATAAGGTTTAAAGTTATGCTGATGTCTGAAGCTTCTTACAGAGACCTTGAGTAGTCTCATGAAAAGCCTGTCAATAACAAAAATAAACAAAGAAAACGTAAAACAAACCAAACATCCCCCCCCCCCCCCCAAAAAAAAAAAAAAAAAAAAAAAAATTACAGATCCAAAATCTTACCCAGTTTTTAGGTTGAGTTTCTTGTGAAATGCCATCGAAGTTAGAAATGAAGAGAGTCTCAGCTTTCTGTTTTCTACACCTGGTATGTGATAGTGGTGCACCACTGTAACAAATAGTATGCTTGGGTTTTTTTTTTCACTTGAATTGTAACTTGCTGTTACCCTTGCTTAACTGTAGACTAAAGCAGCACTAAAGCAGCACTAAATTATTATTCTGGAGATAGAGTATACTTATAAAAAAACCTGTGAAGTCATGTCTGTCAAAACATGTTTTGAGTGTTGTGAAAGGAAAGCACCAGGATGGGGACCCTGGGTGTGACGATGTTATAGCACCTGGTACCTCACAGTGTGACAGGTCTTGGGTTCACTGGTCAGAGCAAATATTATTTCAGGACAAGAAAGAGCAGCACTGGGCAGTGCTGATGTTGGCAGAAAAATAATTCTTAAGGTTATTTACATTGAGGTATTGGTCCCTTATTTTCCTTCTCTCTCTCTCTCTCTCCAGCACCCTCTCCCCAGGTATATCATAGTAATTATATCTTTTATTTCATAGAATCACAGAATGTTTTGGGTTGGAAGGGACCTGAGAGATCACTTAGTTCCAACTCCCCTGCCATGGGCAGGGACACATTCTACTAGACCAGGTTGCTCAAAGCCCCATCCAACCTGGCTTTGAACACTTGCAGGGATGGGGCATACACAACTTCTGGGCAACCTGTTCCAGTGCCTGATGACCCTCATGGTGAAGAATTTCTCATGTAATATCTCATGTAAATCTCTCCTCTTTCAGTTTAAAGCTATTACCCCGTGTCCTATCACTACATGCCCTTGTAAGAACTCCCTCTCCAGCTTTCTTGTAAGCCCCGTTTAGGTACTGGACAGCTGCTGTAAGGTCTCCCCTGAGCCTTCTCCAGGCTGAACAACCCCAATTTTTTCAGCCTGTCTTCACAGGAGAGGTGTTCCAGCCCTCTGATCATCTTCACAACCCTTCTCTGGACTTGGTCCAACAGGTCCATGTCTTTCTTATGTTGGGGGCCCCAGAGCTGGACACAGGACTCTAGGTGAGGTCTCATGAGAGCAGAGTAGAGAGGCAGAGTCACCTCCCTTGACCTGCTGGTCATGCTTCTTTTGATGCAGCCCAGGACATTGTTTGCTTTCTGGGCTGCAAGCCCTTATTGCCGGATCATGTTGAGCTTCTCATCAACCAACAGCCGCAAGTCCTTCTTCTCAGGGCTGCTCTCCATCCATCCTCTTCCCGCCCTGTATTTGTGCTTGGGATTGCCCCAGCTCATGTGCAGGACCTTGCAGTTGGCCTTGTTGAACTTCATGAGGTTTGCATAGGCCCACCTCTCAAGCCTGTCAAGGTCCCTCTGGATGGCTGTGTTGACTGTACCACTCAGCTTGATGTTGTCATCAAACTTGCTGAGGGTGCAGTCAGTCTCACTATCCATGTCAATGACAAAGATGTTAAACAGTGCCAGTTCCAATACTGACCCCCTTGTCACTGGTCTCCACTTGGACGCTGAGCCATTGACTGCAAGTCTTTGAGTGTGATCATCCAGCCAATTCCTTATCCAGTGAGTGGTCCATCTGTCAAATCCATGTCTCTTCAATGTAGAGACAAGGATGGTGCAGGACAGTGTCAAATGCTTTGCACAAGTCCAGATAGATGATGTCAGTTGCTCTTGCCTTATCCACTAATGCTGTAATCCTGTCGTAGAAGGCCACCAAATTTGTCAGGCACAATTTGCCCTTAGTGGAGCTATGCTGGCTGTCACCAATCACCTTCTTATTTTCCATGTGCCTCAGTGTAGTTTCCAGGAGGATCTGCTCTGTGATCTTGCCAGGCACAGAGATGAGACTGACTGGCCTGTAGTTTTGTGGGTCTTCCTTTTTTCTCTTTTTAAAAATGGGGGTTATGTTTCCGCTTTCCCAGTCAGTGGGAACTTTAACAGACTGCCACTTTTCAAATATGATGGATAGTGGCTCAGCAACTTCATCCACCAGTTCCCTCAGGACCCGTCGATGCATCTCATCAGGTCCTACGGACTTGTGCACCTTCAGGTTTTTTAAATGGTCTCCAATCTAATAATTCTCCCAGTCCCAGCCTTTGCCTTCTGCAATTTCGGCAGTGTGGCTGGAGCACTTGCCAGTGAAGACTGAAGCAAAAAAGTCATTGAGTATCTCTGCCTTCTCCATATCATTGGTAACCAGGTCTCCCATTTCCTTCCAGAGAAGGCTCACATTTTCCATGGTCTTCCTTTTATCACTGACATATATATATATATACATACATATATATGTATACATATATGTATACATATATATGTGTGTGTATACACACACACATATATATAAAAAAGCTTTTCTTGTTGCCCTTGATATCCCTGGCCAGATTTAATTCTATCAGGGCTTTAGCTTTCCTAACCTGGTCCCTGGCTGCTCAGACAATTTCTTTGTATTCCTCCCAGGTTACCTGTCCTTGCTTTCACCCTCTGTAGACTTCCTTTTTGTTTTTGAGTTTGTCCAGGAGCTTCTTGTTCATTCATTCAAGCCTCCTTGTGGTTTTGCCTGACTTCCTCTTTGTGGGGATTCATCGCTCCTGAGCTTGGAGGAGGTGATCCATGAATATTAAACAGCTTTCTTGGGCTCCTCTTCCCTCCAGGACTTTATCCCATGGTACTCTACCAAGCAGATCCCTGAGGAGGCCAGAGTCTGCTGTCCTGAAGTCCAGGGTAGTGAGCTTGCTGGGCACTCTTCTCACTGCCCTAAGGATCCTGAACTCCACCATTTTATGGCCACTGCAGTCAAGGCTGCCCCTGAGCTTCACATTCCCCACCAGCCCCTTCTTGTTGGTTAGAACAAGATCCAGCATAGCACCTTGCCTCATTGGCTCCTGTGTGCCTTGGAGAAGGAAGTTATCATCAATGCATTCGAGGAATCTCCTGGGTTGCTTATGCTATGTTTTGTTGTCCCTCCAACAGATATTGGAATGGTTGAAGTACCTCATGAGGACCAGGGCTTGTGAATGTGAGGCTGCTCCTCTCTGTCTTTAGAGGGCCTCATCCACTCGGCCTTCCTGGTTGGGTGGCCTGTAACAGACCCCTACTATAATGTCACCTGTCCCTGCCCTCCCTTTAATCCCGACCCATAAGATCTTGATTGGCCTTTCATCCGTCCATCAATCCATCCCCAAGTGGAGCTCCATGTACTCCAGCTGGTCATTTGATCTTATCTAAAACAGGTCTGTCCTTGAGGAGGATGTTCTTCAAAGGAATATTTTTCCTTAGGAAATACTTATCAGCTGTTTTTAGACTGCACTGTTTACCGTGCATATATTTGATTGCAGGGGAAGCTTGCAAGTCTAGCAAGGAACTTTATTTTAGTATAACTACTGAATTTAAGGCCTGCAACAAAACAGGGCACTGTGGAATTGGAGTGAAGGTCTTCTGTTCAGATACTGAAGGACAAGTCTTAGAGTAAATATCTCTGTGTAGGGGAAACATCCAAAAGGGCAAAAGCAGAGGATAGATTTGTGTGGTTTCTTTTTTTTTTTTTTTCTTTTTCTCCCCACAGTATATAGCTTAATGTCTAAGTGCAAGTATTAGTAACAACCAAATTAATACTGAGACAGGCAGAGTAGTACTTGAGTAACTTGATTATTCAGGGTAAGTTAAGTTTCAAAATATGAGTGTTTGACATTTTAATGAAGAGAAGGAGGAGCATTGATTGTATCAAGGGCAGTAGATGTGAAATGCCTTTAAAGAAGCTGATGCGTAGTGCTGTCTAGCTTTCCATGTTCCTGATTCCCTTCCCTATAGAGAATTCTGATGGTATATAATGCCTTAAATAGATAGTTGCAGGACCATCATATGGTCAAATTGATATTTGCCCAGCACAGTGTTCCAGTGGTGTCCACAGCACTGTCTGGTTGAGTGGCACAGTTCGTATGTGACCCTGCAGAGCACAGAGGAGAACTTTGGAGCAGTGAAATTATTTGTGTCTACTCTAAATACTTGAAATTTTGCTTTGCTTCCTGATGGCTGTTGCAGGACAACATGTCTTGCAAGCAACATTTTACAGCAATTTTCGTTTGCAGAAGAACATTAAGCCATTTCAAAACCAGTTCACCATTTCTGTAAAATGGCCCAGGGTATAGTTTTGTAATGAGAGAGAATACAGGAGTTCTGTAGTTTCAAGGAAAGGTGAGTTTGGATTATAAGGTAAGACACATTGCCGTAGTGAACTACTTCCCAAACTTAATGCTTAAACAGTTTTAACCTATTATACATTGACTTTTCTGTCCCATGAAATAGAAAAATTTTATTTTGCTTTGCTGCTGATGCTTCTGTTCTGTCAGAAGTTTGCCTGTCCATGCTTTTAATACCTTATGATGATATGTTTTGTTCTGTGTTGACTTAGCTTTCTTTTGTGTAATGCTAGAAGTACTCATTTGCAGAAGGAACACTGAGATTACTCCTCTTTGGCAGCAGTATCTCATTTATTACCAAGACTGCAAGCAGAATATGAAAGCCACTTGTATCCCTATGTGAACAGCCATCAGTCTCATTAACCCTTTAATGGTCAAATGGCTGAAGACAAGTGTGAGTTTCTGAATGTGTAACGTGCACTAAGGGGAAGGAATCTTTCCTCTGCTTCTTCATTAGGGGCTTGCTTAACATGTTGCCATGCTTTTTATGCAAAACGAGGTTTCACCTTCTGCTGGGAATGACGTGCCAACTAATGGTCTCTTTTGTTATCATTATATGGCTAACCACCAGCTTGTAGTCCTGACAGGTTTTGCCATTTTCTACATAACTGTGTGATTCCAGTGTAAACATGAGATGGTTTCTTTTATTAGTGCTTATTCCACTTCATCTTTCTTAATGTAATCTAAAATTTGCCAATTTCCCTTGTCATGGGTTGAGGTTTTTTTGGACTGGTTTGCAAAAGAAATGAGGCTTGTGCAATGATATGTTAATTCAGCCCAGTAGTAACATCTGAATTTGTTAACTATTTCAACAAAATTTCAAGAAAATTGAGAGACTTTGAAGCGTTATGTGAAAGACCCAAGTCATTTGGTGAAAGAAAACCCTATTAATTTTCCTGCTGAGGGAAAGGTGCCAGAGTGAACTCAACCCATGTTAAACATTAAAGAATCCGTAGTGGAATGTCACCTCAAGACGAAGGTCCAGGCAAGTTCAGATTTGTCAGTTCTGCTGCCCAAAGGAAACTTTTTATTGGAACCAATTGTAGTTTTTAAACACTGGTGCGAGCATGAGATAAAAGATGGTTGTAGAATAGCGTTTTAGAAGTTACCGTGATAGTGAGGGGAGAGGAGCAAAAGGGAAACGCGATTCTCTCCATATCTGCTCTCTCTGTGTCACTATTTTCGTGCTTCTCTCTGTCCCCCCCATCTCCTCCCGCCCGGCTCCACCTGCGCTGCTCTTTGTTCCCCTTGGTTCCAGCTGGCAACTTCCACCAGCCAAGAGAGCTGCTGCTTCAGCACTTTTCTGCATCTGCCAGGAAATAAATAAATAGCGGGAAGAGAAACGGAAGGGATGTGTTCTTGGTCTTTTTTTTCAGCTTTACTTAGGGCTTTTTTTTTTTTTTTCCAAATTGGATGTCTTGCAAAAATGTATTACTGTGAGAAAATTTCCTTGACACTAGAGCCAAATCCTATTGCCTCCTTGGTTTTGTTAGTCTTCTGGCGTTAAGAAAAACGCAAGTGCTTTGACATTGATGCATTGGGGAAGGATTTTTATTTATACAGCTATTAAATATGCCATTGCATTGCAAGGTTTAACGTAGTCCCCTAAGGGCTTACCAGGCATTGTGTTTTGTTTGCTTTGCTTTGCAAGGGGGCCTGCACCTGCACACCTGCAGGTAGCTGCAGCCCGAATTTGATCGCAGCGGGGCTTTGGGAGCTGTTTGCCCCTCTGTCCTATAAATTCCCTCTATCTCCTCGGGAAGCTGAAGAACTATGTGCTGGCACTATTTTTGTTCCTTTTGTGCCAGTACTTTCTCCTAGTGTTTCCAGCTGTTCTGGCTGCTATCTGCCTGGGAGCTAGAGAGAACATGCCCATTCGGTGCGCCTGCACCCCCCCCCTTTTTTAATTGTACTTAGTTTCAGGGTTCCCTGTCCCCTAAAGTGATGTCTCATCTTATGTATGGAATGCAGATGAAGAGGTGGATTATACTTGGCACAACCAGCAGGTGAGCTTTGCACAGATAATGTGCCGGTTCAGCATGCCGCAATTAATAGCTGCTTCCAAATTAAATACCCAACTTCATTGCCATTTGCTCATTCCTCATTTGTTTGTGAAAGGAGATGTTAATTTCTCCAGCTGTGCTTAAAAAGTCTAGATGATTTAGGAGTGGGTTCCCTTCAGGAAGTTTTACTGCTTGTGATGCAAGAACTGTCATCGTTGCAAAGGAGGCTGACAGCCTGATTCTCCTGTACAGGGAGGTTATGTCTTAACACAAAATATTTGTTTTGCCATGGATATATCGCATCGTTCATCTCCATGTCTATTTAATTCTTAATTAAGAGGGTTGTGTCACCTTTTGAAAGCATTTTCAGGCTTTTGTTTAGGTACATTTATATTTATAAAATTCAGTAGTTAAAAATGAGTAGTGGGCTTTCCTTAATTTACTATGTTTCTGTGGTCTGTTTTTCTCAGATTGGAAGGAAAATTTGCCTTATTTTCAAACTTTCATTACAGAAATGTTTAAGTATAAACATTTCATGGAAATACTTTATTGTATTAATACAAAAACTGTACAACTGTTTCCAGTGGAATTTAGAAATAACAAACACCACCATTCATCTCATGGAAGAAGCATTTCTGCCAGTACTAAATCTTGGAAAAAAACTATTTAACAACATCTAATTATGAGCCAAACTTTGCTTGACCATGTGCCTTCTGACTTTGTAAACGTGTTTGAGATCTTAAGCTACACGGAATGTTTGTGACGTGGTTTGTTTGAAAGACTACTTGGAATGCAAAATAATTTCTGAAATGATATCTTATTAACATTCTTATGTAGGGTTTTGATGAATATTACTCAATATATATGCTTTTGCTTAAGATTAGCAAGTTTTTAAATTCCATGAAAAACTGCAGCAACGTGTTAGTCACAACACTGTAACATACATGTTGTCGGTCTCTTGGGAAGCTGTGAAATCCTGTATGCTGTGTTTAACCAGCTAGGCCAGTCTAGAGGGAACTTCTTGTGCGTTGAAGTGCTGGAGCGGGTCCAGAGAAGAGCAACACGACTGGTGAAGGGACTTGAACATAAGACCTATGAGGAGAGGCTGAGGGAGCTGGGGTTGTTTAGTCTAGAGAAGAGGAGGCTTAGAGGTGACCTCATCACTCTCTATAACTACCTGAAGGGAAGTTATAGCCAGGTGGGGATTGGTCTCTTCTCCCAGGCAGTTAGCAATAGGACAAGGGGGCATGGGCTTAAACTCTACCAGGGGAAATTTAGGCTGGATATTAGAAAGAAATTCTTTACAGAGAGAGTGGTCAGGCATTGGAATGGCCTGCCCAGGGAGGTAGTGGACTCGCCGTCCCTGGAGGTTTTTAAACTGAGATTGGACATGGCACTTAGTGCCCTGATCTAGTAAACGGACAAGAGTTGGACCAAGGGTTGGACTCAATGATCTCTGAGGTCTTTTCCAACCCAGTCGATTCTGTGATTCTGAAAACATCATGGCTGAGCTTCCACTGAGAAGCGGGACACAAACAGTGGCCAAACCCACCTTCACCAAAGTGAGCTTGGTCTGAATATTTCTCTGCTCTTTGCTTCGTTACTGAGTCTGCTGCTTTCAGAGCAAGAAACTGGTGGGAAGAAGCACCAGTCTCCCTTTGAGATTCAAAAAAAAAAAGGAGAGTTTGGTCATTGAACAGTGAGAGGGGGCTTTGGTTGTCATTTTTACTTTTTGAGGTGTAACAGGGAGAAAAATAAAGGGTAATCAGCAAAAGCATGTCTCAGGTTTTTGTAATTTTTTTTAAGTGCTGCTCAAAATTAACATCGTTTTGGTAGTTTTTTCATCAAACAGCAACTGAGGTAGGGACCAGTAACACAGTCTTGCCTTGCAGTACTTAGGACTCTTGTCATGAGAGTGGCCCTTGAGGTGCCATCCCTTTTCCTGGCCTTGTGCACTGCCTCTGTTGTAAGAGAAAGGCAGGTTGTCAGCCTGAGCACCACGTAGCACTTTTCATGGGCCAGTGGTGGCATAAACATTAACGGGTTCAGAAACAACCCCTGCCCTGACTGGCCACCCGATGGCTGTGTCAGCATGGAGAAGGGGCTGAGTTGCCTCAGCACTATGGGTCAGGCCCCTGAAAATCAGAAGCTGGGAAATGCGTTTCTCTGACATCTCTATCCTTCTTTCAAACCAAATGGACACCAAAGCTAATAGGCTTTGAAAAGTATTGGGGGAGAAGGTTTGATGCAGTGTGGTCACGTCTGCCTCATCTTTATGGGGAAGCTGGATTATCTACAGGCGTGGAAAGGACCTCGGGCCATCCCTAGACACCAGCTCCCTTCCACAGCAAAATCCCATTTCTGTGTCATTCTTGAGCGATTTGTTAATCCCTGGTGATAACTCTAACTTTTATAGGCAATGTACTCTACTGCTGCCTTATCTTTAGATTTAAGAAGGGTTTTTTTAAGCCCTGTGTTGTTTGCAGCCTGTCTACAGAGGATATGAAGCACAGATTATTCCTTTCCCTTTTCAAGCCAGCTGTTATTGTGCCTACTTTTAGTTTAATGTTGCAAACTGTCATTTACACATTTCTGCAGTGAGTTTTTAGAAAATGAAGGTAGAGAAAATTTTTCTTCCAAGAAAATTAAAATATCATTTGCTAATAAGATAGATAAAGATACAAACGGTTCTATCAGATGTAGGAACAAAAACCATACAGACATGATTCTTTGGTGAAGAGGGAATTTCATTACAGCTTTACTTTGGGCCCTGAGCAGGGATGCCCTTATGCCTGGTGCATGCCAGCATGTTTTCAAGGGTGCCGAGGAAGGTCCTCCTTATGGATGGGGCTGTGCCACCAGGCCCAGGGGTCTGCCATCTGCTTGTATGGCATGGCTGAACACAACCTCCTGGGCAGCCAAAACACACCAACCGACTGCATGGTCTTTACCATCCATCAGTGAATTGTGTTCGGGGTTGTTGTCTGCAGTGAGGCTATCCTCTTGCCCCAACGGGTTAATCCATAAAAATATTTGTGAAGATTTTGATGTTCATAAAGACATCTTAGTTTCCACCAAGGCAGGCTTGGAGTTAGAGTTCCTACAGATGCATTGAAATGGTGGATTGTATTGCATGGTGTGTTTGTTGGTTGTTGTGTTTTTGTTTTGTTTTGTTTTTTCTTCTCGTTTTAAAAACATGGTTCTTACGGGTAGTGGCTTTTTCTTGTGGTCACATATGTTCTTCACCCCTGAAACCAACCTTGGTTGTGGACCAGAAAAGAAGGCTTGTTATCAGAGGCCAGTTTTCAAAGAGCCTTCATTGGAAATATTGGCACCACTCTGTTTAAAAACAAACATCAAACATCAAAAAGCCCAAACCCAACACCAAAGCCTCTCTAAGGGAATGAATTCACAGTAAAGTTATGTTGAGTAGGAAATGTTTCTTATTCATTCCTTGAAAAATGAGAGGTTTACGAAGCTCGTGGGGGCAAGCTAAGTTGGATGGTTGCCTTCTTACATGTCTGTCAAGACCTACGGAAGACCCGCAATTACTGTGAAAAAGATTTCATTACAGAATACTTAATAAAGAGACTTAGAAAAAATTTTAAACTCTTGAAATATTTTGTTACTTTTCATTCTGCTTCTCTGGGACTTTTCCACTCAAAGTTTCATTTGATGCCAACTTGTTCAATGTGTTGGGTTTTATAGTCTGGGCTCTCATCTGTGGGCTGTGTTCTAGGTTTGGACCTAAATGGACTGTAAATATCTTGCACAGGAATCCAAGTTGACTCCTTTCCAAAGTTTTTGTAGAAAATCGATTTCCTGTGAAGAGTGTCAAGTTTTTCAAGGTTAATACTCTGTGGAAATGCCTCCAGGTTTTTTATCAAGCTAGGAAAAAAAAAAATCTGATATTATTATGCAATATGAATTAAATTTGTACTCTTGGTGTATACTAAGTACAATCATGCACATCATTAAAATCTCTTATTTAAAAGGAGGAAAAAATGTATATTGTTTCAGTTTAAATTAACTCATTTTGACATTGAAGAATGGAACCAAAGATTTTCAGTGTGGTGACTATTATTATGAAAGCAATTTTGAGGGATTTAAAAACAATGAGAGCTTAGGGTATGGTACCCAAATATTGTGACATTAAAAAGAAAGGTACAGAATACAAATGTATTCCATTAGAAACTAGTTTAATCGGTAATTTTTACATGACTTGTTCATTGTGAACCATTTTTTTCCCTGTATTTCTGCATCTGGGAGAATTAAATGGACGGGTAAACACATAGGTTTCTAAAAGAGCATGGCTGTTTCAAGGAATCACAGTTATTTTTCTTAAAATATTTTAAAATTGTTTTTCCAAGCTGTTTTCTTTTAGGTATTTTGCATACTTTTGCTGTGTACTGGAATATTTGTAATTCTCTCAGTTTTTCCATGACCATTTGCTTAGGAAGATACAAATAAACAATAGATGTGTACATTTCTCACTGCTTATTTGGGAGAAAAAGGTAGCACAGTTGTTTTAATTTGGCAGAATTAAAATATCCAGGTTTTGTCTGTACCTCAAGAACGTCTGGATTCACAGACGTACCATTGTTCAATGCTGTACTGTATCTGTCAGAAAATACCCCTCTTTGTGTTAGTAAGGTATGTACAGCTCAGACATTCAGAATTATTTGTGGCATCAACCCCAACCATGGTTTTGAAATTGTAGTGAGTTTATTCTTTCTTGTACCTGCCACACTTATTGCCTCTCAATCTCTCTCTCTCTATATATATATATGTGTATATATATTTAACTTTTATTCTTTTTGCCCATATTTTTTAAGAATTTGTACTGACCAGAAACTTCTCAGGGAATTAGGATCGGTAATTTTTTTTTTTTGTAAAACATACAGTGTTGTATTTAATTTTCTTGTTATTAGTAAGAGCAGACAAGTTCTTTTAATTCAGAGCTAACGTAGTGGCATAGATTATTTTAAAAAATCACCTTATCTTGATGTAGCATCTTCTATAAAATCTGAGAGTCTTTCAGATAGAAATTGTAAGCCCCAGCAACTTCTAAGGGGGGAAAAAAAGCATTATCTTACATATTTTACCTCAACTCTTCTTCCTTTTTTTCCCCTCAGCCTACCCCAAAAACCAGTGAGAATATGCAATCTAAATTTAAGTATTAACACGTGTGGAAAAAATCACTCCTGCTTTTTCACTGAAGACCTGGTTTCAAGAGCGAAATAAAACTAAGCCACAGTTGAAAGAGTTCAAGTGAAGCAATGTCACAATAATGTGGTTTTTGTTTTATTTAAATATTTTTCTGTTATATTTAAACTTTCTGTCTGTGTGCTATCAATAATGAGAACCTCTGAAATTTAACTTGCCACTGTAAAATAAATCTTGAGGCATCCCACGCTGACGGCACTTTTTGTAGCAGTGCCCTTGCCGTGCAGCAGCCAGGTAGGTAGGCTGATATTAGTTCGGTGGGACCAGAGTGAAGGGGAGTGTTGGGAATAGGACTTTTCCCTCATACCTTGCTTCTCGTGCTTAACAAAGCGGTTGTTGTTAAGTCTACTAAGCCAGCAGATTCCTGTGCAAAAGCACTGAGGGGAATTAAAGGTTTAAGAGGTTCCTGCGCTCTCAGGAGTTTAAATAGTTTAGGCAAAGAAAATAGGGGAAAGAGTATATATGTATTTGTTCAGTGCTAGTGCTTTTGCTTGTTCTCAGTTAGGCTCCAGACTAACAAAGCAGTCAAGAAATTGGGTGTTTTCAGCCCATGAGCTTTTCTAGTGAATTTGCACGGGGCTGTTTTCTGTGAATCTCAGAGACAGAAAATCTTTTTAATTTTACAGCTCTTACAGAAGAAAATAATTTATCTTTCAATTGTACATACAGTACCTGCTCACTGAAATATAAATTTATTAAAAGTCTTCTGTGGTTTTGCTCTTTTAAAGCTGCTGCACTTTGGCTCCCTTTTGTGAACATGTTGTAGGGTTTAATTGCATGATAAACTATTTTCTCTGCAAGACTCTTGTTTAATTTAGTGCAAAAATTGTGCAAAGTATAATGCAGACGGTTAGGAAAAAGAAGAGAGGCTGCTGCCTATGAGACGTGAATTGGCACGCAATGTAAGCTTGTTTTTTGGTATCCAGCTTTCATTAAGCAATAATTCTCCTAAAGACTTCTGCCTAAATATAAAATTTGTCAGTGTTAAAGAACAAGAAAGAAAATAAAGTGATTGCGAGGAAAAATGATTGCTAAATAGTTCATTCACTGTACTGGTGCATAGGCTTGATTTTTCAATACTGAAACAAAGTAGTGCTAAAAATGAACAGATATTTAGAAAAGCTGCATGTGACAAGCTTTTACAAATCCCTTTTATTCTGATATGTAGTAATATGTACAGATGTACTTTTGTTTTTTCTAGTTTAACTCCGGAAAGTCCTGTGAAAGAGTCATCGAAGCCTTGCAGCTGATATTTTTGAATACTTTGCCTGCTGTGATGTGTTAATAATGGAGGTGTATTAAAACAAGCATGTTGTTAGTTGTTGTCTGAAGACTGGAGAAATTACAAACTGAATAATTCAGCATTTCAAATATGAAGTGAGCTCCTCTTGCACATGCCACTGTGCCAAGAGCTAGTGCAGGCATTTTGGTGGCAGCCACTGGTGGAAATGATACATGGCCACTCTTTCCCAGTGCATCCCCCTCTTTCCCAGTGCTGGGCTCCTTTTCCTTGAACGATGGACCAGTGCGAAATATTAATAATTGCTTAATACAGCCATTATTAGAGCAGATTATAAATACCGAGTATGCAGCACAACGTGCTTTGTGAAGAGGAGTGTGGAGCTCTCTTCCTAAGGCAAATGCAGATTTATTGTACTGTTTTTGGATGTTATCAAAACATGGGTGATGCTCAGTTTCTGAATTGTCCTGCTTGATTGCAGAAGCATTTCTTGCAGGCTTAAAGATAAGCACTAGCTCATATACCTTAAGTGAAGTGAGACCTGGATCACAAATAGCTATGCTCATATCCTTATGAAATTGGCCTGTGGAAATGAAAGGACAGAAGCTTTCATTTGCTTAGTGCAAAAATGACAAAATGTTACTTGTGAATGTGTAGAAGGAGGAAGCACAGACATAGGAATTATTTTCAAAGCAGTCATAGTATTTTGTGTAGAAAAGAGTAAAAAATCTTTCTTAAAATGGCTTGGGGGAGGTGGTAGGGGAGCTCCACTAATAGAAGAAAACCACTAAGATTTTATTGGACATTTTCTTCTTGCTTTGCAGATAGTAGTATATGTCTCCTGCAATAATCATTAGTGCCTTTGGAGATCTCAAATCAGCATGCAATACCAGCCACGGATCACTCTCCATTTTACCCATCTCTTCAGAGTCAAATAAATCAGCAGTCATTTCTTAGCGCAATAAGAAGTGTTAATAAGTTCTTCCTTATTAATTTGCTATTTTGAGCCATAAATGCTTGTTGAAAGTTGTGCCAAGAATTTAGAAATTAAGCTGAGATTTGCATACCTACGACAAATCTCAGCCCTTGGGTTGCTCCCCTCAGCTGCGCAAGCCCGTGCAGTTCCCTGGTGCAGTGCAGCAGATACTCTGTGTGGAGAAAGGGCTGTTATAAGGTTATTTTCAGTATTTGTCTGAAGCCTTAGAAGTCCAAAGCCATTTTTGAGAGTTTCTCAGAACAGCAAATTATGCTATCATTATCTGAGGGCGGGAGAGAAAGGTTGAGCAGAAATTGCTGTGGCAGCGACTTGTGATGGATTGTGCAGCATCTGTGATAGACGAGAAATAGGCTGCACCATTAGGGACTTTTGTCTTTCGAGGGTGAACCAGCCTTAGCTGTTCGACACAAATTGCCACAGACCTGGTGGTTAGAAAATCACAGAATTTCACTCCAGACTCACCTCTCTGTCAGTGGATTGTGCCCATTTCAATTGAGTGCAGTGCTCCTAATAACATGTCAATTAATTTTAAGTTGCACAAATCTTCACTCTGCTACCAAGACTTGGAAAACAAGCTTCATCAGTTGCTCTCTCTGGGACTTTGGAGAGGACTTAATTTAAAGCACTCTGTATGACTTTTGTTCTTCTTTTTTTTTTTTTTTTTTTTTTTTAATGTACACTATTTAATTTTATAAGTGGTTTTGGATTAAGAAGAAGAGTAGTTTTGCTACATAGTTCGCTGAGTCTTTAAACCCACGTTGCTAAAAGTTTATGCTGGATAATCTAATTGTATGGTGCTATGGAAGATTTTGCAATAGGGCTGTGATTCTTAGGTGTTGTATTATTTATTTTTGCATATCATGATATTTGAGTCTTACAGTTATTTTAAGCAATTGAAGATTAGTGAGGAAAGGCTAATGGAAACAAGCATAAAGGTGGTACTGAACTGAATGTTTGAACACTCAGCTGTATTGCACTAGCCAGAGTTAAAAAATCTGGTGATAAAGGGTGTATGTTATCATTTATATATTAGACATCAGCATATAAGAAAAGTTTTATTCTTATTTTACTTTACTGGAACCAAGACCCACTGAAAACAAATCGATCCAGAGGGATTAATTTTAGTATTGTCTTGTAGAAAAGCCTTGCTGTGAACTGAGCCTTGTATAGGAGAGGCCATCCTGCTTTGATCCACATGCCAGGCTTTAGCTGCAGGTTTCTGGATTTCACTGCAGAATGACTTTGCTGCTGTATTTTTTTGGCCAGCTCTGCTACCCATCAGTCCCCAGCTGGGTTCGAGTCTCTGTATTTTGGGGGGATCCAGGAATGTTTTGCAGGTGCATGGGTAGCCAAAGCTAATGGTAGTCAAGGAACTTATCCACAGCTCAGTGCAACTGCAGAAAATTCAAATTTCAGCTCAGTTCAGGGTGGCTGCCTGTGCTTGTTTTTATGGACTGCTCTTATTTCTTTGAGTAATTGTCGAAGGCGGTTACCTCTCTTGCATTCTAAAGAGATTGTCCCAAAAGTCATGGGAAAGCTGAATCAATTAATTACACATTATTTCAGACCAACGCAGAGCAACGTTTGCTTTAACCCTTTGTCTAATCCTTTGTCTGTATGTCTCCAAGGGAAGGGCTTTCCAGACTGCTCTGAAAACACTCACCTGGGTGTGTGAGCCCACAGAGGGGGAAGGTCTGTGGCTGGGCAGGCACTTTTGGGCACCCCCTGGCTGTTGTCCTCAGAGCTGCTGAGGTGTTCTGGAAGAGCTTCAGTGCTGGCTGAGCGAGCAGAAGTGGGCATCTCTTGAGCTTTGGACAAGGATTTTGTAAGAGCGTTGTTGGGAGGAAACCTGAAGGACAGCTCGATGTGCTTGCAGTCAGCAGTGCTACTGCTGCTGGTGGGCTAAAGAGCTTGGCCAAAATAAGGTAAACTGTTGACAGAGGCCAAAAAGAGAGTTTTGATTGTTGCTCTCCCAGTGGCCAGAGTGACTGCATCTGAGCCATCTCCGCCAATGGCTTTTTAGTTTCCCAGATTGCCTTGTTGGTTGGGGTAAATTCCTGTTTACTAGATTTCAAACAGCAGAAATCTGTGTTTAGATGGAAACTTCAAAGCCAAAAGATTCATAATTTCCTCACAGGCCTTGTATTGTAATGATGTAAGTTGCCACTGAAATCTAAAATGTAAACATCAGATGTTTTTCAGTAATCTTTCTAGTCAACTTTAGATATCGTCTGTGTTCAGTCTCTTGTCATCTACAACAAATTTGATCCCTCAGCTGTACTGTAAGTTAAACTGTGGCCCATGGGGCTCACCATCTGAATCTCTTGTCCCCATGTGGAGGGGAAGCAAATGAGATGCTTCATTTGATGGTCATCCGAAATGATACTAGGAATGGCTGAGGGAACTGGAGCTGCTCAGCCTGGAGAAAAGGAGGCTGAGGGGAGACCTGATCTCTCTCTACAACTACCTGAAAGAAGGTTGTAGCAAGGTGAGTGGCAGTGTCTTCTCCCAAGTAGAAAGTGATAGGCCATGAGGAGATGGCCTCAAGTTGTGACAAGGGAGGTTTAGATTGGATATTAGGAAAAATTTCTTCACAGAAAGTGTTGTCAGGCATTGTAAGAGGCTGCCCAGGGAAGTGGTGGAGTTGCTGTCCCTGGAGGGGTTTAAAAGATGCATAGATGAGTTTCTTAGGGACATGGTTTAGTGCTAGAGTTAGGTTATGGTTGGACTCGATGATCCTGAGGGTCTCCTCAAACTGAAATGATTCTGTGGTGAATTTATTTACATCTAATTTGGTTTAGATATGTGGCTGAACACATCAGGACTGTGATGGTGGCTGGACGGGTTGTGTCCTGTCGACAAGTAGAAGTGTACTCACTGAGAAGAAAAGGCTGTTTGCCTTCCAGATAAGTAGAGAAATGTTTTTGCCTGGATATTTAAAGATAACAGCAATTGTTATGAGGTTTGCTGTTGGTTGCTCTTGGTATGCTTTCAGCTGTGAAAACGCCTACGAATGGAACAGATCATAAAGTTATCCTGGCATAGCATCTGAGAGTGAAAGTCCTGAAGTATTTCTTTGTTGTAGTTGTAAAGAAATGTGGAAATAATAAGGCAGCTGTTGTAGCGGCAGCAGCAGAGGGTGCAGTACCATCTGTGGGCAGTCCTGTAGACCTCTCGATGGTGACGGCAAGTTAAAATAGCTTTGTTTTCTGGGATTCATTCCTGGCAATGCAGTGCACTTGGACGGAATGAAGTCTTTAAACATTGTCATTGAATGATAAAGGAAGGAAAGTCTTAACTGAAAAGGTCTGTATTTTGGGTAGCCTTGGCTTGAGTGTATCAGTGGAAGCATCAAAAGAGATGTCTGATAGCAGTTAATTTTTATACATTCACAAAGGAGATCATGGAATGGCCTTTCTCCCCATTTTCTTCATTGTAGTTTGACTTCAGGATTTATCTAGCATGCATTTCTATTGTTTTTACTTAGGTGCTAAGAGAGTTCCCAAATTTGAGAATGTATTTTCATTGCCTATTAAGAAAATGTTGTGGTGTATCCACAGGAGATGTTATCTGCTTGCTGCTAAGCTCAAAGCTTGTCACTTTTTCAGCTGTTTCAAGTTACTTTTTGCACCTTAGGTGAGCTTGTTGAGCTTCTTTATGGATGATGGGGGGAGGATTTTCACTAACTGTTACTTATACCAAAGCCTTTTATCATGGTATTTTAACATGAGAACAAAACAGAGTTGTATTGCTGGGATTCCCAAGTTAGATCATTTGTTGACAAGTAAGTCACAACAAATAGTTTGTTATTAATAGCTTCTTCAGAGAGTGAGGTAAATCCCACCTAACAACATGTCATTATGTAAAAAAAGGAAGCGGACTTTTCTGTAGTACACATTTGTATCGTATGAGTAATACGCAAATTGAATTTTGACTTAAGCAAGGAAAATTACTTCAACCCAAACCAATGGGGCTTGTTTTTTTTTCCGAAAAAACTTCTCAATCTGTGGAGTGTTGAGACTGAAATTTGACAAAAGATAGGATAAGAATTGTCTGTATGAATAAAAAACTGCAAGATTCAGTCAAATGTTTTTTAAGCAGGCTTGTGGAGTCTTGCATTATAAATGTTATAAAATGTCGGGTTTTGGGTTGTGGTTTTTTTTTGTTTGTTTGTTTTTTTGTTTGTTTTTTTTTACAAAAAAACTCATCAGAGTATGTGTTTTAATCCACGTTTGACTGGCAGCAATAGAGGGACCATTCTTTCAGTGTGAAAAAGATTTTGACAGATTGAGGAAACCTCTCCTGTTAAAGTTTCCTTGTAAGGACTGAGCTTCAAGTTACATTTTATTTCAGTTTTCTATACACACAGAGTGTTTTGAATGGATTTTAAAAATAAACATGTTGAAACACATTGGAGTTCAGAGTAAATGTCGTTCTAAATAATGGAATCAAGCTTATAAATGAGTGTCATATTTTAAGTCAGAAAAAATGTGCTCTCAGGATGAAAATATGCTGATGGAAATGCTGCTTGTGTGAAGTGTTCCTTGAAGTAATTAACAGCTTGGTTGCTGAAGTGATCTAAAATGATAAAAACACAAGGGTGGACTACCTTTCTCCAAAACGTGTCCTTATTAAAAACAGTGTTGTTCTTCAACGTTCCTGTGATCATCCTGTATTTTCATTCCCAAAGGGGGCTGGTGCAGCTTCTGTGCAAAACGCAGTGTTTGCACTTGAGCTGGAGAGGAACTCTCTCCGTTCCCTCTCACTAATAGTAAGGCTTAGGTACCGTTCTCAGCTCAGCCTCCAGAAAATGAAAGTTTTAGGGACATGTGCTTATTTTGATTGGCTTCGTGCCAGTCTTGTCCAAATTCCAATGTGGATGGTTCTATCCTGCCTCCATCAAGCTCGCCTTGCAGTGTCAGTGTCTTGGGGATGAGGGGGCTCCAGGATCATGGCTCCGCTGAGTGGGCAAGAGTCGGAGGGTCTGGGTTCTCTTCTCTCATGCCCTGGACCTTCGATGTGCTGTGTCCCTAAATAAGTTCTCGGAAGAGAAGAGGTGAGTAGGAAAATGAGCAGAAATCCTTGGAATTACTCCTGGCTTTAAAGAAGCATATTTTCAATGTATAAAATGTAGAGTGTTAACCGTCTGTAGCATGGGCTTTATGAAGCTCACATCTCATGTCCAAGAGAATGAAAAGCTCTTGGCAGGGACATGCGTCAGAAGAAACTCGGATAAGCCCTGTGGAAGCTTCCTGCAATCTACTTGTTTGGGTGGGGTGGGGGGACAATTCTGTATGTTCCATTTGATTTGGGACATGATGCATATTCTCTTGCTTTTACAGTAAGATTTGAGAAGCAGGTAAAACAGCTGTAACCAAATTCTTCATACTCTGCAGATTTCTGTGGGATTTCAGTGTGATTTTGGCAAGGCTGTGTATGCAGCATTTTGGAGAGTGACCTGCTGAATATCTGCATTTCCATATGCAGATGCTGAGGAACTGATTATCTGCAAGGAATGCAAAGCAGTTCAGTGAATAAGTAAACTCATACTTTTATAAAAATCTGTACTGTCTGTTGGTATCCTTATGCGGAGTTTTTAATCTGGAGTAACATGTTTTCAGGCTCTTTAGTTTTGTGTTCCAAGTGTAATAAGCTTTAAAATTTCACTCATAATCCTATACAAATTTATTGGCACAAGCTGTATTTATTGACCTGGAGAGTTTTTTTTATGTGAATTTTATAGAGACTAGTGAATATGAAAGACAGGTAGGAAAATTTTAGGTGGGTCAATGCTGTTCTTTGAGCATTCGTTTTCCAAATAGTGAGAAGGAAAATGCAAGGAGGCTTTGGAAAGAATTTCCTTCATCTCTTTCACCCCTGCGGGCTTTTTGCACACTCCTAAAGGCATGTGTTTACTGAAGATGATGCTAGGATTTTCTTGCAAAGGGAAGACAGAATGAATTATCAGCAAATGTACATAACAACCTCTGACCTAATTCTGTAGGCACTGCTGTCAAGAAAATAATTTACTTGATGTGGAGACTGTCAGGTATTTCTCAGGAATGGTGATTCTTAAGCTCCCAATAAGACTGTCATTAGATGAAAGCGTCCACCTTTTCCACATCGCGTGTAGATCAAAGATTCATTAGCGTTTGTATATTAAAGACAGAAGGTTGAGCTTAGGGGATGGGATTTCTTTCAGGTATACTTTAACACTTTTAAGAATTAGCATGCATCAGCAGCCTTTATTCCCTGGCAGAGTTTTTCTAGCCAACACTCCTTAATAATTGAAGTCTTTTGATTAACAGTGCTGACTCGCATATCTTGGTAGCTGCACAGTTCAGATCAGTATTTTTTGTAACTTGCGGTATGCTGGCATTGCCAGTCTTCCTCCTTGAAGAGAAGTGCTGCGTGATTCGCATTCTTGAGTTTCTGTGGGCACCTGCAGCTGCCTGGGGTCAGGAACAGGAGAGAGGACTTGACCGACCCTTGCACTGACTGAGTATTGACCACTCTGCTCCTGCCCTACCTGCACACTCTTTAGTGATTGACAGCAGCTGTGGGGGTTTTGGTTGGTTTTTGTTTGTTTGTTTGTTTTTAACCTCTGCTCGGGGCTTGAGTTTTTCTAGTATCTAAAATACTTCTGCTGGTTAGGCTTTGATGTGAGACTTACGAGTTGTTTGAAAATGGTTTTAGCATTTTGTTTCATGCGAAGTGTGCACTGACTCGTGAGCCTTTTAGTTCTCGGTGTTGCCATAGAATGTTCTGCTTGGAGCCACTGGAAAAGCGTTTCCGTGTCCGTGGAATGAGGTGCTTTCCCCTGGATGTGCAAAGGTGTGATGGCACGTGGAGCCCTGGCGCAGGCTGATGTCAATGGTTCTGGGTGGTGCCAGGAGGAGGGAGTTTGGGGAAACTCTGGGGTGCTATGGGGAGGTTTTTGCCTCACAGCTCTCTGCAGCTCTTACCACTGTGTTAACTGAGCTGCTAAGCCTTGGTAGTTTCAGTTCCTTGCCTTGTGATTTAAAACCGTGGTATTCTTTAATGTAAAACGATGATCATGCAGAGCTCAAAACAGTCAGAACATTTTGTAATTAGGACTTCAAAAATATGCTATGTATGTGTTGTCTTGTATCATAAACTAAGCCATCTTTAATTCCTTTTATTTTGAGTGTTGGAACTGCACTTGCTTGGAATAGCTAGATTTTAGTGAGTATTTCAGGTGATGTTTTAAAAAACCCTCTAAAATAGGTAAAACTTCTGGGTTTGAAAGGCAAGAGGGCAGAATGAAATAATTACAGAAATACCCCTGTTATGAAGGAGCAGAGCTGAAGAGCCTAATCCATAGCAGAGGACCTTCCTCTGCACAGCTGGGTATGTCCCTGCTCCAGCAGCACATTCCTGTTGCCTTCCCAGGCAGGAATCCTCCTGGATCCGGGATGTGACGTTTCTTACTTCACTTTAAATAACGAAGAGATAGATACGTAGCCCTGGACTCCAGGTAGCATTACAGACATCTGAACAACGATCTGTTCAGAAAGAAATACCTATTTAAGAATGTAGCAAAACTCGTCTGTAACAAGCAGATCAAAGACTCTGTAAACACAAATTAAAAAAAAAAAAAAAAGGCAAGTGGGTCAGGTGAATGACAGAATTTTGAGATAAGCTGTTGATAAGCTGCTGCTTCAAATATTTGTCCTTCAAACAGTTACAAGAGGGTGATTGATCCAGAAGGGAGCCCAGGGTTGCTTGGTGGTTTTGCTCTGAGCTGTGTCATTGTGGCCGCTTGGTCTCCAGAGAGCGCTGGACCAGGTGTGCGCTGTGGGATGGCAGAAGCTTTCCAGCATGTTCCTTAAAACGCAGAGGCATTTGACGATCTGGAAAATCTTTCTACCTCATGATAGCATGAGCAAGGATAAGTAAAAAAAAAAAGTGCTTTCTGGGGTTAGGCTGTGGTGGAAGGTGCAGCCAAAAATTTTCCTTTAATGTAGGAGCCAGTGATGCTGATTTTCTTTTTCTTTCTGAATGAGTTGAGTATGCCTTCAGGTTTTGTGCGTTCTTCACAGACTCTAACAACCTGCATGGAGATTTGAGTGCCTTTGGGCTCAGTTTGCCCACAGATAACAGGCGGTTACAGCGAGCCAGAATGGACAAAAACTGCACCAGCTGGTTATAGATGATGCTGTAGCAGCATTAATGGCTAAATGGAAAAGCAAAAATCCAAGCTCTGCCTTTTCTTTACAGCTGAAAACCTTTGCTTTGAGGCAGCAGGATGGTCATCTCAGCTTGCCCGTAGGATTATGGAATAGTTGTTTCTGATTTTACCTCTTTTTCTACTTAGAGAAAATAAACTTGAGCTCTAGGCTCATGTTTAGTTCCTGAAGTTTAGCTCTTGCAATGTAATTTAGACCTGCCCAGGGTGTTTGAGAGGTCAGTGCTCTTGGAGACTGCAGTGGAAACTTGTTTTGGAGAGAACTGAGGAGAGCTGGAACAATATCAGATTGTGCTGGGAAAAGCAGCTTCATGCGGGATGTCTTCAAGGAGCAATTACAAAAATAATACTCACTGTCAGCCGATAGAGCAGAGCAGTGAGTGGATAATAAAGACAAAAATCTGCTTTGTGTTCCAACATCTCAAGATGTAAAGCTTTGCTATTCGAAGTTTGCACGGAGATGATAATTTAAAACAGCCACCCTTCTGAAGAGCTCATAGTTACATTTTAAATTTTAATGTTGATGAGTTGGAGGTTTGTTTTTTGTTTTTAAAGATTATATATTTTTATAACCATAGAAAAACTTATAGCCTGTCAGAAGAGTGTGCAGGCATTTAGATCTTGCTCTTTCCCCCCCCCTTCTTATGGCTGCTGGTTAGGGAAGTTGGTGTGATTCATGTATAGAACATGTTTTAAGCCTACCTGCTGAAATCCCATTGAACTGAGTGGTGCTGTTCCAGAACTAACTGAGAACAAACACGAGATAGACACTACAGCTTACCATCCTTCTCTGAAAAGTATTGTTATTACATGTTGTATGAAATGAACTTTTTTCCCATAATTGGCAAATGACTTGTGGAATTTTCATATAAGCAGTTATGCCTTCAGTTTTTAATCCACGCAGCATTGTGTTCTTGCCTTGCAAACAGATAAATTTTTGACTAATTCTGTTTATCATCCTGAGGTTAGGTTTGGCAAGCAACATCTGTAACCTGCCACCACGAAAAATGATTTCCAACATGTTCTTCATTAAACTTTTCTGCAATATTCAGCTGTCACTTGAGGGTTACAGTTTTCTGCTGATGATTTAAAAATTGCAATGAAAATTGACTGTCAATACTTCTGTGTTAAAATCCCTTGAAGTATCAAGGTATGCAAGTTGTTTTGATTTATTATACATGTGTGTCTGTTTAGCGGTGCACGAATAGAAAATATCAGTTTTTTGCTTGCTAGCTTGCTGAAAAGTATGCAACCTGAACTGACAACAGGAAAGGATAGAAAGAATTTGTTTTTAAACATCAGTTGAATGAAAGCAGAACTAATGCTTCCTGTGTATTGCAGAGGATGTTTTCAAATATCTTAGTTTCAAAGTGTTCTCTTTGTCATTGGAGAAAGAGTCTAGTTTCAGCTTGAAAAAATACCATGTCACATTCGTGTACTATGCCCATAATTCTGATGGATCTTGGAGTCTGTCGCACAAACAAGCTTAATTTCAGTATTGCATATCACCGAATGTAATCTGCCCATCAAGAGGCTGTGTGCACTGACCCTGTAAAAGGTAAAACAGGAAAACAAAAAAATAATGTAGTATTAAGTTTAAGCTGCTGTGGAAATTTGAGCAGGCAGCATGTTGTGAGGAATTAATTTTGGATAAAGACTAATCTGCAGCCTACCTCTGTGGTTGCTGGAGCCAGGGGCTGCTCCCATTAGCAGGGTCCTGATGCAGGCAGAACAAAATGCTGTCTGGAAGGAAACCAAGATCCTCTCCTTTAACTGTACAAGTTGATAAGAGTAAATGCTTGTACCTGCAATCAATCTGTATGAACATCTGCAATTAATTGTGTAATAAATTTGGCTACCCTGTCAGCTTGCGTCTTTTGCTCTGGGCCATTAACAAAGAGATCTGGAATTAGTTACAGAAATAACACAGAGGAGCCTGTGCCTACAAAAGATGTTTCTGTTGTTACCACTAAAGAGCAAAATTACAGCAAGGCAATTTCAGGTTCATTGGCTGTAAGTGTGCTTGAGAAACAACACTGCATTTTCGAAAGATGGTATATCCTTGATAAAAATTTTTAGTCTGCTCAATGGCGGAATCGCATATTTCTGTGAAATGGTCCTGATGCTCTGCCCAGGCCTCCCAAAACAGGACGAGTACAGTGGTTGGCTCTCCTGATAGCAGGCCCAGGCTGCGGGCAGGTGGGCTGCTGTTGGGGGACCCACTGGTGCTGTGGGGACCCTACAGTGGGCAGGGTGGCTCCCTGTGACAACAGGGAGCCCTCTGCAACCTCGGGGTCTGCACTGTGCCATCTGTGCAGGTGGATGCGATGTGCTCGGCTCCTTCCTGCATCCCGGATAGGTCGCAGCTCTCCGCTGAGAAGTGCCCCTCTGCCTGCTTTTCAGTCCCCAGCACGCTCACATTTTTAATCGTGCTTTGACACCATCCCTCTTGAGCATGTGCCAAGTGCCCTGTATTCCCACCAGACAACAAAAGAGGTAAGGGGTGACAGGTGCAATTAAAAGAAAAAAAAGCCAAAGTGACTTCAGAAAAACGATATGTAGAGGAAGGGGAATGGCAAATGCCGCTGGTTAGTTGAAGTTGTCTGCATACAGAGCATCAATCTCTTTTCATCAAGCAGTAAGAGGAAAAAAAAAAGCTTCTTGACATATCTTGCGATTAAGGAATTAAGCCATGCATCTCTGAAACTCACAGGAAGAGAAGGAAGCCAGAGCTGATGCAGTCAAAGCAGAAGCCACATCCAGAGAAGAATTTGCTTGAAGATAATTCTTTGATTAGTATGAATTATCATTCCAAAATATTTTTTTTTTCAGAAACTGTTTCACCACTATGTGTGTATGTGTACATATTTACATGGCCTCACGTTGCGCCATGAGAGGTTTAGATTGGATATTAGGAAAAAATTCTTCAAGGAAGGCGTTGTCAGGCATTGGAACAGGCTGCCCAGGGAAGTGGTGGAGTCACCATGCCTACAGCTGTGTAAAAGACATTTAAATGAGGTTCTTAGGGACATGGTTTAGTGCCAGAGTTAGGTTGTGGTGGGACTCGATGATCATGAGGGTCTCTTCCAGCCGAAATGATTCTATGATCCTACATGTAAAAATAAATTAGAAAAACCAGACTATTCATTTGTGCTGTTTGTTTGTACACATGACATAGAACACTTTCTGCCATGCTGTTGCAGGTTGGGAGCAGCCCACGAAGAACCAGCACAGCTCTGCTGTCATCCTGCACAGAGGCGATGAACCTCGCCAACTAGGAGATCTTGCTGGGTGTGTTTTCAGGAAAGCAATTTGCGGCTTCCTTTCACATCTGGGGGGAATGAGCCTTTGTTCTAACCTCAGCATCCAGCTGAGGTTCGTTTGTGAACATTTGGGAGCTCTGTGGCTGGGAGAACTGGCACCTGTGCTTAAAACCTGCTGATAGCTCTTGTTTGTGTAGCTGTTGTTTGAGCGTGTGAACGTGGAGCTGTTTGCTTCATAGAGGTGGCTGACTGAAGCAAACAGTGAAGTATATGTAGAAATCAAGCTTCAGTACTGTGACTGTTAATTTTTCACAGAGAAAAGTTGTGTTCAAGCAGTGCAATGGGCTGTTTCTTGTGTTGCGCTTATGTTCCAGTTACAGTAATTGTCTGAACTGTTGTAAAAGCTATTAATATTAAATACAACTTTCTGTGAATACCATAGCATCTGTGATGGAAATGTTTTACTGGACACTGTACTTAACAAGTTATAATTTCTCTGGCTACTAAAAATCATACATAGAATAAAAACCTGTGAGTTGTTTTAGGATAGCAGCGTCACCCAGGAATACTTCTGAAAAGCTGAACAACTACCTGTCTCTGATATACTAAGGGGAATCATATCAGGCAGCAATGTCCTGAGTCAAAACAGGTACACTTAATAGAAAACTTTAAATACAAAGCATTTTGCATTTTTAAATTTGTTTATGTAGAGGTGTTTACATTCCCTAGAAGAGTGAAACACATTTAACCAACAGTGTGTCTCTTCTCTCTTAGATTACAGAAGTTTGTGGAGCCAAGCGCGTGGGTTATTTTGGTCCTACTCAATTTTATATTGCTTTGAAGTTAATTGCAGCAGCGCAGTCGGGGTTCCCAGTACGGATTGAGAGCATTAAGAATGGTAAGTAGGAAATTTTGCTTGCAGTGCTGTGCACTTGTTTGTCACTTTCTTTAATGCTTGTCAGCTCTCTGAGGTGGTAAACTTTTCTTCTAATGTGTCTATGAAACAATTGCACCTTGAGGAGCAGAGAAGGAGTAGAAAGTAATGTTACGTTTTCTAAGTGAATGGTAGAAAATTGCAGTGAATTACACGTATGGCAAAGCTGAGATGACATCCCCCTCTGGAAAAGGCATTTACTAAAGGAATGGAACAAATGGCAGCTGATCAGTGCTGGGGATGCATTTCTGTCTTACCTTTGGCTTCTAATCTTGACAGCTGTGCAGAGTGGGAGCTGATAGCTGCTTTGGGTGGAGGCACGTAGTGGGGGACATGGGCAGCTCAGAGTTCCACCTGTGCAGGGCAGCTTGCAATGCTCATCTGTTTTAGCAAATAATTCTGCTGAAATAAATGGTTAGTGGTGACAAAACCATGCTTCCTATCAGTAGGTAGGAAAACATGTATTAGATGTAATTTAACACATCTTTGTTCTTCCCAGTGAAGTGACAGTAATGTTAAATGTACCATTTTTGATGGAGAAAAATTCTTCTTGAAAGAGGCTTATCACACGCAAGCGATGAAGAGAGAAAGCCACGTCCCTTTTAGCTGTGACTAAATGGAAGGAACTCAGTGTTCTTGCCTTGGTGATGCATGCTCTGCCTCAGCAGGGCGCAGCCTTCAGAACACATGACTTTTCACTTGGGCTTGAGCCTGAACAGGTTTGAACCCTTAGCTCCCATATCCCAGATAGACATTTGGACCATGCTGTGAGGCTGTGCTCCGGACAAGGTGCTTGTCACCTTTGCACTGAAGGCAGTGGTGCAGCTGACCACGAGGTCAGAGAGGAGGCAGGAAAGGCAGGACCTACCCATAGCCTCGCAATTGTGTCACTCTGCCCACCACAGTTTCTGCTTTGCTGTCCTTGCTAAGGGGGGAAAAAAAAAAAAAGTAAAAATAACTTGTATTACAAGGCACAGGAAGGAGGCTTCCAGGTCTGCCCCATCCCAGGGTGGGAAGCTGGGCTGGCAAGCACAGAGTGGTTGGAAGGGACCTCTGTAGATGATCTAGTCCAACCCACCTGCTAAAGCAGGTTCACCAGAGCAGATCACACAGGAATGTGTCCAGGTGGGTTTGAATGTCTCCAGAGAAGGAGACTTCACAACCTCTCTGGGCAGCCTGTTCCAGTGTTCTGGCACCTCAAAGTAAAGAAGTTTCTCCTCGTATTCAGATGGAACCTCCTGTGATTCAGTCTGTACCCATTGCCCCTCATCCTATTGTTGGGCACCACTGAAAGGACTCTGGTCCCATCTTCTTGACACCTACCCTTGAGATATTTATAAACATTGGTGAAATCCCCTTTCAGCCTTCTCCAGGATGAACAAGCCCAGCTTTGTCAGTCTCTCCTCATAAGAAAGATGCTCCAGACCCCTCACATCTTTGTAGCCCTCTGTTGGACTCCCTGTAGTAATTACTTATGCTTCTTAAGCTGGGGAGCCCAGAACTGGACATGGGACTCCAGATGGGGCCTCACTAGGGCAGAGTAGAGGGGGAAAAGAGCCTCTCTTGACCTGCTGGTCACTCTTTTCTTAATGCAACCCAGGATACCGTTGGCCTTCTTTGCCACAAGGGCACATTGTTGACTGATGGGCAACCTGTTGTCAACCAGAGCTCCCAGGTCCGTCCCCACAGTGCTGCTTTCCAGCAGGTCCACCCCCAGCCGGTACTGATGCAAACCTGTGTGAGCTGAGCTCCAGCAGCACAGAGCTCCCAACCAAGTGCTCCCAACAAGGATTGGGTGCAGCTTTCACAGTTTGGTTTGGTGCCTCTCCAGCAAGGGGGTTTAAACAAGGGGCGCAGTGGGGCGACCTGGATTTGCCTGTCAGTTTTCCTTACAGACAGCTCATGCGTTCTCTTGCATTACTGTCCTTTTAAAGGATGTTAATTTGGAAACAAACAAGCAACAACAACAAAACAAACAATCAAAAAATCCAACAAAACCCAACAACCTGAATTAAAAACCTGAACTGAGATTTACTGTGTTTGTTTTACAACTCCACATAATCCACAAATCTGAGTGAAGAAGGGTACTTGCAGTCCTTGTATAGATATTCTGCTTACTTACTGTTACCGAAATGCTTCCAGTGCTAATTACATTTTCTCTTGAAATGTATGAGTGCCTTCAGAAGGGGGTGAGTAACATGCAGAAAACTCCAACTGATCTATTTTTCTTCTTGGTAGTAGCTGCAGATGTAAATGATTACAGAGGTGATGTATGGCTTTGCTTGGTTTGAGGCATTCTTTTAATTTTAATTGTATTGATTTTTAGGGTGATTGTGCACAAAAATAAATGGTGTTTCTTCAAAATAATGGTGAATCATCTTAAAGAGCAGCAAAGTGTCACTCATCTGCCGTGCAGGGCAGATGTGACATGAGACCTTTTGCCGTGGTCATCTCACCAGACCTTGGTGTGATCTCTGAACCCTACCATTTTTAATTTGCTCCTTTTATGATGGCAGCATTGAGGATACTGTGATCCTGGCTGATCAGTTTATCAGCCCCACAGTTTCTGTGGGAAACTATTCTTTTCATTACAGACAATGTTTTGAAGGCAGGAAATGAATTTGCTCCTTGCTTTAATGGCATGAACAAGGCTTATTTCTTTCTCTTTGCATGGAGAGATTATATATTAAACTAGAGAATATAGCTTTGTGTAACCTTTACATTTTTATTAAGATAAAATTATCACAGGAGTTCCACACTTACAAAATAAAAATAGTACTCTTTTATAGATAAACTTTTCATTGGTTGTACAAGACGATACTGCTTGCAGCACTTTTAATGTTCTGTAGTCTCAATTGAATTTTTCTCTCTTTTAATGAAGAATTGCCTCTGCCGCAGTTTGTGGCGCTGAAAAATGACAGTGAAGTACGTTACGGAACTCCAGCAGAACTCCATGGAGTTAAATTCCAGGTTCCACATACAAGTTTGGAAAAAAATTCCTACAAAAGAACAGATGAAGGGGACAAACAGGTAACAGGCTTTGTCTCCTTCAGGCCACTATGTTGTTACTCATCCTCTTTTGGGTCCAGTCCTGTAAATTATTACAGTAACATGGACTTACTCAGTTTTGTGGTACTAGATAGGAGATGAACCCCTGACATGCACATAATCCTCACCGGGGCTGTCCTCTGATTTTGGTGCATCTCAGTTGCATCCCCGAAAGGAATTTCTCTATAAGGGCTTGTGTAAAACTGTCAGCCCTGTAATATTCTGTATTAGTTTTTTCAGTGTTGTCCTCCTACTTAGTCAGCCACTTTTCCTAGGAAAGAAGCAACAAATAGAAATCTGTGTGAAGCAGAACTGGAAGGCGAGCAATTTCTCATGGCCAGTATGATCCTTAGTTACGACAGAAATATTCAGCTGGAGAAGAGGTGTTGAATCACCAGCCACTATTTATGGGTGGGATAAGGCCACCAGGTTTTCTTCCATTCTGATCTCCTCCAGGAGTACTCCAGAAGAAATGTGCTTTTCTTTTGTCCTCAGGGAAACATCACCCCAGCACCTGTTGTTCTGAGTTGCCAGTTTAACAAAGCTGTCTAAGGGAGATTTGTACTACCTGTGTTTAGGAATGCTGAGAGTGCTTATCTGGAGACAGGCGGCTTCACAGAGCAACCTGGATTTGCATAATTTTCCCCAGGCCTGACACCTCCTCTTCTGGTACCGTATCAGGTCATGTTGTAAATGCCTGGTGGCAGGCACTTTATCTTCCCATAACATGTGCACATGTTTATCACACGGTGTATTGGCATGAGTGATGACATTCCCAGCCGGAGGTCAGCCAACAGGAATGAGCTGATGACAAGATACACAGGCGGAATAACAGGATGAGGAAGAAGAGCATGTCCGTGTATCTGCCTGTGTATACTGACACTGAAGCAGAATGCTGCCCTCGAACCCCTGGCTCCAGCTAGGTTGTCTGTCCTGCGTTATGTTTTTGGTTTTTATGCAGTAAACTGTTTTAAGATCATGTCCTCTTCTTAAACAATCTGTAAGTCAAGGTAAAGAGAACGCAGTAGGATAGATACACAATAACACCTACAAATCCACAGAGTGCTTAAAATACCAATTCAGAGATATATTTTAATTTTTTGGGTTTTACATGAAAAAATACTCTCCCACAAAGAATGCACTCGCCTTAACTGTGTTATGTACATTCAAAGATGCCCACTCACATTAAGCATTCTACAAATATGTCTTCAAGTGTCTTCTGAAAGTGAAAATACCTTAAGGTGTTCATTGTAAAGCTTCACTATGGCATTGCCACGCTTTAACCCTAGAACACTCAATACCAGATTCTGTCTTGACCATCTTTTGTTTTTTTAAGGAGCCTTTTTCCGGAAATAAAAGACTTCAGGGAACTACAGTGTTCGCCTTTTCTTTGTCCCATCGTGCCGTACGCATTCAGATTGCTGTGCAGGATGACTTGGTTGTTTTACTGTTGTCTCAGAATTCCATTTTGTCTTGGTGTGTTTTTGAAATAGGAGCCCAAGTCTCCACCGATGTCTCCAATCTGCTCACCTCCTGCTTCTCCATCTACTTACCAGAGAGTACCCTTAAGTTATGGATATGGTAAATCAAGAAGTGGGCTGGAGCAGCAGCATGGAGGTAGGATAAAAATTAGGTTGTGCACATTGTATTAAAATATTCTTTTCCTTCTCTGAAGCATACAAATTTCAAATGCAACTGACAGTCAGCCTAATGATTTTTAACATTTAATTAGACCTGTATTTTGGAAAACTTTTCAGTCATCTAATATTAATTTGATTATTCAATCCTGTTCACTTTCTGGTAAATTAGATAGGTTTATGTGCCATTGTCACAGTTAAATGCTAATACCTGAGTTCTGATGGGACTATGCGCAATATATCGCAGTGACAGAGTGTGAATTTTTTCAGAGTGCATGATGTGTTTGGTTTCATTAGAGAGGAAGAAAATTCCACTCATGATTGCGGTAGGTGCTACATTATTTTTCAGATTGGCAGTGAACTTTCTTTGCAGGAAAGGATAATTAGCCCTCTGGTTTTGTAATGAAAATAACAATAGGACATGAGTGTAAACCAGTCCTACACTGTAAGTTAGACAAAACAGACAAAAATAAGGCACTACATAGATGCTCTGTCCTTGATCTCACTGCCATTAGAGTAGGTTGCAAACCATTCTGATTTTAGTAAGAGGGTAGTCGGGCAGAAGCCAGTTTTACTAAGGCTTTACAAGCTCCTGTTAATAGTAAGGTGTCTGTTCTCTTCTAATTGCAACATCTGGTGACCAAGATGATAGCAACAGTAGGCACTGGTACGTGCCATCCCTCCATCATCCCTCTTGCTTTCAGTTAGTGTGTTTGCAGTGAGTGAGGAGTGGACAATGTTAGTCCTTTAGCTGTTGGCCTTGTTTACAAATGTGTGAAAACACAGAGCTCTTACAACAATTTGAAACTCACTACAGCTTTACAAAGAATGCGCTCAACAATGTCAAGTGACCTTCACGTGAAAGTCGTACCAGTCCTGATTCACAGGCATTCGTTTGCCAGTTAGTTGAATTTCTGTTTGTTCAGAGGGGATTTTTACCCACGCAACCCTTGGCATAACAGATCAAAACAGTGAGGGTTGACTTCTGAAATAAGCAACACTAACGAGGTCGTCTTCTGGTACAACATATGTCCTGCTCCAGTGAAGGAGATGTGTGGCAGATAGCTCACACCCTGAAGAACCGGACAGGAGGAGACCATGTGGAGCAGCCAACCCTGTTACCTTGTCATGTGCTCTGCTGTTTTCTGGGACTCTGTCCCAGATCTGTCAGTGCTGTGGTGGGTATTTTGACTGTTGGTTGTGTGGTGTTCTTTTTTTTTTTTCCCCCCTCTGAATTTGGTTGCAATGGTAACTTCAGTGAAATTTCTCATGGAGTCAGCAGCAGTGGTGGCAGCATCCAATCCAGCTGTCAGCTCCTTGATCATTTGACCACTTGAATTTGGAAGGTGATAAGATCCTAGGGGTGTAGAAGGCTATAGTTATTTCCCAGAAAGCAACAAGGATTAAAGTAAGAGCATAGAGTTTTTCAACGTAGCACTAGATGCCTGTCTGGAATAAATCCTCCAACCCAATGTGTTCACAGTGGCAGTAAGTGGGTGAAATTTTACGGCCTGTGCTCGACCAGGTACCAGGCTAGGTGACCTACTGCTTCTTCCTGGCCTTTAAGATTAGGTCCCTTCCAGTTTTATGAAGAGCACTGGCAAGGGTGGGTGGGAGAGCCCTCGGGTCAGGGTACACGTGAGAGATGTTTGTGCCACAGCACTGAGCTGGGTGGGATGTTCTGTGCTGCGGGTCCAACCCTGGAACTGGACGATGCATCTTCAGGGGCAGCCCTTTGCATGACAGCCATTACTAGTGGCTTTTCTTCTTGATAGTTTTGAAAGTTTTTTAGGTAGCTAACACACAGCAGTGTGGCTGTGTGCCTAAATCTCCCGTTCCAAGGGCATCTGTATGTTTCCCAACTTCCTTCCTGTGTTGTTTTCTGAAATTAGAAGTTACTTGTACAGGAATAAGAATAGATAGCAATACAGGATAAGACCACTTAGCAAAGAAAGGGGTTAGGAGTATAATTTTTAAGGTCTTCCTGAGCTAAAAATTTTTAAGGTTTCTTGGTCCTACTTTTCATTAGGAGTCTTAAGTTCCGTCTGTCTGATGCAGATGGTCTTTGTAGTGTTAGATTTTAAATAGGCTGGCAGCAGAAGTTTTCAGCTCTGTAAGAGTTTGCAAGTGAATTGTGTTTGTGTTTGCAAACTTGACCTATTTTTAAAACATTGTTCTTAAATGTGCAGTTATGTCACCACTTACTATATTTGCACAGTGGAACATAAGTGACTTATTTTAGCAAAAGAAGAAGTAATTGTTACTTTTCATTACTAACTTTACTCAAAATAATGCAAACTGGTGAGTTGTGTTTTGCTTTTCAACAGAAGTTGGGGAAAGGGGAACAAGAATATGTGGAAAATTAATGATTTGCTGCTCAATAGCACTGTCAAAGCATCGTTTTTGTAGCTCATTTGAATTGTTCCTCTTGTTTGTAACGCATTCTTGTGGTATTTATATGGCTGTAAGTATATAAAAAGTATAACTCTACAAACAGGCTGTGTATATATGTATTTCTACATGATGAACAATTATTTCTGTTATGTAGTAATATATAACTGACAGTTTCTAACAGTAATGTCTGAAGAAGAATGATGTAATGTCAAATACAAGTATGTGGCTGGAATTTTCTTACAGAAGACAAAATGGATTTTGATACTGTGATACTAGGTTCACAAGCTAGATTCTTGACCTTGTGGTATTTAATTATTTCCTTTAGCCTACTAGAATATTTTTATTATCCTTTCATTTATATACTTTATTTTAAACGTCTGTAGCTCCTTATGAAGTCCGACACACTACTCACCAGCCAGATGGACCATCATCAGGGAATTATGGAGCCAAACCTGCACTCGCCTGTTCAACTCTTAATCGGGTAATGAATTGCATGTTTTTCTTTAGTAGTGCTACTAATAAAACAACAGAGAAATTAGAAAAAAAAAAAAAAAAGAGGCAGAAGAATTCTCACTTTAAAAGTAAAAAGCATTCTCCATGGTGTTTTTAGACTAGAGGCTGAAGTGTGCTTTTTTAGTATATGGAAAAGAAAAAACAAAACAAAACAAAGCTGATAGAAGGAGAAATTAAAATAAATAATCCAGTTAATTAAATTGCTGAAGCTAAGTAGCACCAAAGAGCATAGATAGCAAAACTAGACTGAGAGTCTTCGGTTCAAAAGTAAAAAAAGATAAATGAGGTTATCCTAGCAAAAGTAAAATATTCTCATTTAAAATATATGAAGTTTCACAGAGATTCCCGCTTGATTTAGAAGGCTGTCTTTAACATATGCACAGAATATTCTGGCCTAGTATTCTGCATATCCTCTTTTTTCACCCCAGTTGGGTAAATCGCATCTCAAACAGAATAAATTAATTTCTGGATATTTTTTGCTGTTATGCAATGGAGCCTGTGTTTTCCTGCTGGTTGCAAAAGCAGATATTTCCAACAGTTGAGTATCCTGCTGTGCATTTATTAAGCAAACAGATAGTTTGCGCTAACGAAGGGCAAAGCCCTCCTAAGGGAAATCTTTTCCCGAATAAGTAGTAGTCAGAGATTCTGTACCTTTTGCCTAGTGCTTAGCACCCCACACCCATAATAAAACATCATCTGAGCCTCAGGAAAAAATCTACAGGTAGTGACACATAATTTGTGCCAACTTGAAATGAATTTGGCTGCATTTGTGTAGTAGCCCTTTGAAATGAAAATTAATTTACAGCTCTATGATGTAGCCTGTTTCAAGGATCTTTTGATGTATTTCAGAACAGGTGTCGGGTATTTGATTCTTAGGAAATGGACAGATAAGTCAGAGAAGGGGCTGAGGAGCTGGTTGGAGCTTGATTATTGTTCACTGTGCCCTCCTTCTTTAAGAGTCTTGTCATCCAGGTTTAAATCTTGACTGCTAAGTCATTCCAATTTACCAAAGGCACAAATTGTACCAGCAGCCCTCTTCTAGATACCACCACCCAACCACCCTTAAGCAAGTCAGTTAGAAAGCAGAGACATAAGTGGGTAAACCGTCCTTCTCCAGAATATTATTCTTCCTGAAGGAGAATTATTACATAAACCATGGGAAGTGACAGAAGGTTGAGGAGGTCTGTAGGGGTGTTGTGGTTTAACCTGGCAGCCAGCTAAACACCACACAGCTGTTCGCCTCCCTCCTCTCGGTGGGATGGGGGAGAGAAGCATGGAAAAAAGAAAGGTAAACCTTGTGACTGAAGGCAGTTTAATAGGACAGAAAAGGAAAATGATAGTAACAATGATCATAAGAGTAATGATAATAATAAAAGAATATACAAAACAAGTGATCATAATGCAATTGCTTACCGCTTGTAGAACCTATACCCGGCCAGTTCTTGAGCAGCGGTCCCCTGGCTAACTTTTCCCGAAGTTATATATTGAGCATGATGGTTTGGAATAGCCCTTTGGCCAGTTGGGATCAACTGTCCTTTCTCTGTCCCTTCCAGCTTTTTGTGTATGCCTAGTCTACTCTCTGAAACGTCCTTTGCTTGGTATAAAAATTGCTTGGCAAAACCTAAAAGTTTAGGATATTATCAATATTGTTCTCATACTGAATCCAAAACACAACACTATACTAGCTGCTAGGAAGACAATTAATTCTGTCCCAGCCAAAACCAAGACAAGGGGTTTGCATGTCTCCCTGACTCCATGCAATGTGTGCAGAACTTTGGGTGAGTGGAAGTTCCAGAAGAGGTATAGCTCTGTAGTCACAGCCCCACTCCTAAACTAAATACATGGTTTCGTAGCAGAGCTTAATTTTCATGCACTGTGCTATATAAATACAGCTTGAGATCATTCACTAGTTCCATCTGTTTCAGGTGTACAGCGTGCAATTCAGGGTTGTAATGCAGGGCAGCCAAAGTGAACCCTCAAAATGAATATAGAGTTAGTAAAGTATGACTTGGACTTTCTTTTTTGCGGTCAGCAGTAGTAAGATTTCATTTTTCTTTTAGCTTCAGTCATGTAAACTTCCTTTAATTGCCTGGTTAAAGATACCTGATATTAGCCTCAGCTGTAACAGATAAGTAGTGGGATGGTAATCAGGGTGGCCGTTCCTGCTTCCCATTTTTTTAAAACACATATCTGTTGATAGAAGAGATTGAATCTGGTTTCTTGAGGTTCCCAGTGTCCCACTTGGTCTGTCTGCCCCGGCTTGCGGCTGGTGCCAGTGTCTCTTCCTTCAGTCTCTTTCAGGGGAGCGGGAGCAGCAGGACAGCAATGCCCACTACTCAGATGACCCTTGGAGGATAACAGAGGAGCAACGAGACTACTACATCAACCAATTCAGGTCCCTGCAGCCTGACCTGAACTCCTTTATTTCAGGTAACTTTTACCAAACAGTATGTGTGTGGAGTAGGGGGACCAGACTGAGAGGTGGGAAGTGTTAAGTAGATATATATATTTTTTTTCTCCCTGGAGTGAGTTTATGAGAAAGAGTTGATTATATTTTCTTTTTAAAGGTGGAAAACTCAAAGAGCTAACCAATACTGTAGGCATTATGTTTTTTTTCCTAAATGTCCTGATTTTAGGAAAATAATTACATCTAAGAGAGAAGTGTTGTAATTCAGTAAAACATAAAATGAGCTCTCATCTGAGGGACTGTATTTGCGGATCACACCTGCAGTGTATTAATATACTGAGCTGAAAAAACCCTTAGAGCTGTGCTTGCTTTCCTGGCAGAAGTGTGGCAGCATCCAAGTGATGAAAGTGAAGCAAGCAGTTCACTGTCCTCTGTGGCCAAACCCGAAGGACTGAGATTTTGACCTTTAGGTGGTTAAAAACAAATCCGGGAGAGCACGCACATGGTAACGGCATTGCTAACAGCACACTGAGATTGCACTTCCATCCTGAATAGGAGGATCAGGCTGCTCATGAGAGGAGTCACTGCAGCTACAAAGAGTTGGTCTGGCAAGGAAAGTCATTACAGGTTTATACATTGAGGCAGTTCTACTGAGCCCTGCTGTGTTACTGGGCTTCAGGAGGCTCAGATCCAGCCAAAAGTTTAAATAAATTACTTGCTGCTGACAGAAATTGGTGCTTCACCAGCTCTTTGCCTCATTTAAGTGTCCTTCGTATAATTGCTTGAAAGATAAAATGGTGGTTCAACAACATTGTATTTCCTCACAGATTAATGTATGTCTGTAACTGTGTATACATGTGTATATCTACATACAGCCTCTCAGGTAGTTGTGCATTTTCCTTTATGTTGAGCAAGGTTCTCAGGTAATCCTTGCACATCCAGAATTACTGTTTATAAATTTGAGCTTCCACAATATCCTAAAATAATTAAACTGTAGAAATCCTTGCTGTATGGTGATACAGATGATAGGGGTTTGTCCAGGTTTAAGAATTTATTTGAGAGATCTGTGATTGAAAAAAATCTGTCAGAAGTTATTGAATATTTAAGTGCTCCCCAGGTTAAGAGAGTCCCTGAATTGCAGGTGGTCAGAAGTTAGGGGATATTCTGGAGCTACATTATTATCACGTGGCTCTCCCATGGTTGGATTCTCCTCTCTTGTCATCTGCTGTTGGAGAGGTTGTGCTGTGCTGGGTGAGTCTTTGACCTGATACAGTGACAGCTTCTCTTAGGTACTGCAGTGGGTACTGAACGCCTGAGGGCAAGAGAAGTATAGACTTAGAAGTCTGTGCTCTGTGTTTCATCGTGTTTTGTAACCTGCATTCAGGAAGGGCTTCCTGGGTACCTGCGACAGCCTGAGCGTATGGCATGGTGAATCACAGAATAGATTGGGTTGGAAGGGGCCTTCAAAGGTCATCTAGCAGGGACATCTCCAAGTAGATCAGGTTGCTTAGAGCCCTGTCCAGCCTGGCCTGGAATGTTTCCAACCTGTACCATTGAAGAAGTGGGTTTGTTAGCTGGGAGAAGAATGAGACGGCTGTCAGGGCAGGGTGAGTGAGGATGTCTGCAGCAGGACAGTAGCTGTGTCCTATCTGAATCTCCTGTTTTTTTTGGTGTTGTTTTTTTCTCCATAACTTTTGAGACACTGCAGGGAAAAATCATGGTTGAAGTAGTGTCCTGGGAGAGCAGTGTGGACACTACAACACAGTAGTGCTGCACATATGGCTTTTAGATGAAGCAGAGCTGTTTGTGTCTGTTATTTCATCATTGGTGACATACTAATTATGCTATTACAGTCACTAGTACTGAAGCGTGTTTTCCTTTATTTATTTTTCCCATATGGAGGGAATGGGGAAATGAGGTCAACAGCTCTGTCTGGCTTTTTATTTCACTTATTCACCAAGAGACAAATGGTCCAACAGCTATATTAGCATCCAGTTAATCTGAGTGTCTCTCAGACATAAAGTAACCAGCTGCTTCTGGTGCAGTATCCCTGGCCAAAGGTAAATAATTGGAGAATTAATTTTCAGTCGTTGATGAGGCACGGTTTCCCAACAGGTTCTGTGGCAAAGAATTTCTTCACAAAATCAAAGCTGCCCATCCCAGAGCTTTCTCACATCTGGTAAGTACTGTAATAGTGTTGGGGATGTGTATCCTTTTTTTTTTTTTTTTTTTTTTTTTAAAAAAAAAAAATGCTTAATTCAAGAGTTCTTGGTAGATTTTGAAAAGTGTCTTCAGTTATAATTATTGCTCTTATCTCCAGAATCACTTTCAGGCCCAAGCAGCAGGGTGCTCATTGATCTTCCTGACACGCTTGTTTTTTTGTAGAGATGTTTGCCTACTCAGCAGGACTGGGAAGGTTTGAACAGCAATGATATAACTGAGAGCTGTTCGTAAGTATATTGTAAGCAGCATCATTAGCTCAACGAACTGACATTTTTCATGAAACAAGACAGAGGAGAAGCACCTCTGGAATGTTTTAGATGTGTTGTTGGCTTTATGGTTCTGCCCGTGTTTTGTCAGAAGAGGCCTAATTAATGCCCAGTTTTTAGGAAGTACAACTACATAATTCATCAGTGCTTTTTCAATGAACCAACACACTTACTTTTAATGAGCTTATTTAGAAACTATTGTGGATGGAACTGTACATGATAAAATTTGACAAGGATTCTATTACGTTTTCATAAGCAACATGGTGCTTTGTAATTCAGTGTCATCCTTGCATCTCAGATAGGAAGAACAAACAGTTTTAAATGTTGATCAGAAATGCTGATAGGCCTTTTAGTTTTATATACGCTTTTATGAAGAGAGATGAGAAGAAAAGCTTGCAAAAGCCTAAACATCTGTCAGGGTCAAAGTATATGTCTGGAATCTTCAAAGCGGATTGTCAGTTGTGAAAATAAAAATGAAGCAACTAACAATCAAACAAACAACAACAACAAAAAAACCTGAAGAAACATCGTGTTGGGGAAAGTGAATATTGGAATTTAAATTTAAGATTACTTAAGAAGACTGGGTTAACCCAATATGTAACAAAATACATTTCATTTCTATTGCTGACACAAGTTGTTCTCTGTGCAGAATTTAAAGAAAGTATTTCTTTCTAGTACATAATTATAATTTTGTAATTGTATGATTTATCAGGCTGTGTTGCCGTATTAAACACATGAAATGTTTCAGTCTTTGTCATTATAACCTCAACACCTTGAAAAATGCTTATGACTGAAAAAATAGGAAGTTATGTTTGTTTATTGTAGTCTATGTGTGCATGATAAAATACTACTCTGTTCTTGCAAAGAGTTAATTTATAAAATTGAGTTATTGAATTTCTGAAGTCTACTTTTATTGTTTGAGAAGCATCCTAGAGTTAGAGGAACACTTTAATGAGAAGTTAACAATATTGTTTAAACTTGTCATGAGCATCAATTTAGCTCTTTTCTTGAGAATAGTCAATGGTGCTAAGTAACCATTGCTGATGTCTATTTTTAACTTTTTCTTCTTGAACTGGTTTAAGATCTTGCATGGATTGGCCAAAAGTGCTTCCAACCGTTAGAAAGTTAATTTCACCCTTGGGAAGTACAGGATAGGTATTTCATGTTATAATATATACATACATACAATCATATTATATGGTATGGTGTATAATTAAAAAACTACTTCATTAAAAAAAACAAAAAGTTACAAGTTGTTCTTAGGAAAATTAGCTTGCTTCATCTTCCCTAAGATAAATATATGAGTTACCATCAAGTGTAAATAACACAGGTGCTTGTCTTGTGTTAAAATATCTCTTCTCCAAGTTGCATTTCTGTCTCGCCTGTGGTTGCATATGAATATTTCCCCAAGGTGACGGCTTGGAAAACATGTCCCTGTTGTACCCACAGGGAGCTGAGTGACGTGGATTGTGATGGGGCGCTGACGCTGCCAGAGTTCTGTGCCGCTTTCCACCTTGTAGTTGCGAGGAAGAATGGTTACCAGCTGCCAGAGACTCTGCCGGAGACACTGGTGCCCGAGTACCTGCAAGCAGGTATGTCTCTGTGGCAGGTCATGTTCCTGTAGCCATCTCGGGAACCCAAAATGAGTGTAAGATGGGTTTACATAGAATCATAGAATAGTTTGGGTTGGAAGGGACCTTCAAAGGTCATCTAGTCCAACCCCCTGCAATGAGCAGGGTCATCTTCAACTAGATCAGGTTGCTCAGCCCTGTCCAGCCTGGCTGTGTTTTCCATCCTGCAGGTAGGATGGGGTTCTATGCTGCTTAATGGCTCTCTGGTTGCTTTTTAATGCATGTATTTTTAATTGTGCTTACAAGGCGATTGCTGAAGAAGGCATGTATGAAAGAACAAAACAGCGATACAAAGTGTAGCAGTCACTTGCCTCTTCATGTCTGCCTCTTTGCTCCAGTGTGCTTCAGGCGCCATTATAGCTAAAGTGGTAGATGATTACCTGCAACAAAGATAATCTAACAAGAGTTCTATGGCTTTCAACTCTACTAATGATGTTGCCTTAAGTAACTGTCTCTTGAGGATGTGTTGAAAATGATACTGGGCTGCTTTAGAACTTCTTATCCTAATATATTTTGTTAGATGCAGTTACTGGTTGTGTCAAAGGTTGAATATTTTAGAATTCATTTTATGTAATCCACAGATCCTTCTATCGTTAATTTGCAGTAATCGTGGGTGGCTTACAACAGTTTGTGTAGTTCAAGGATAAATTAATCCAAAATACAACATACCTCAGTAACGATGTGCAGTGAGAGACTTGCCCATTCATTTGTTCTCTTCAGTTATGTCTCTTTTAATTCTAAATGAACATTGAAATATATGCTGTTCCATCTAAAAAATGTGCATGACTTTCTAGGGCAAGGAGGATTAATCACAGATGATAATGACAGTGCTAAGGGATAATATTTAAGACCTAATAAAATCTCCATTAAATTTGATGAGACTGAATATATTAAAAGATGGGAAAAGAGCAAATCAAGCTGTAGTTAGGAAAACTAAATGTTCACCCTCTAAGATTTGTGATTTCTGGTGGAGTCATGTTCCTTGCAGTCCACTATTTTTATATCCAAGGGGAGAAGCTCCTGTAAAACTTGCATGTCCGAGTCTTCATCACTTTTAGTCTTTTGTCATAAGTACAACTACCCTTTTCGCTCCGGGACCACCCCTTTGTTTGCTACTCTCATACCTGCTCTCATAATAAATTAGCTTGTAAGCTCCTCCATGCAGGTTTTTGTTGGTGTGTCTTCACATTAAACCTTTTTGAGTAAAACTGCAATGGAAATAACTATTTCTAGTAGTAGAGGATCATTATGTTGGTGGGAGGAAGAGTATGGTAAGCTCTGGTTGTTCCCTGGGAGTCCTCTTTTCCCCTAATTTACCCTTTTCAACAGTGAGGTCTTTACCATTTTCTTAGATGGTTATTGTTTCATGTCTTGCATGCAACCAAGCATTTCAAGCTGATCTACGTGGAAGCAATGAAAGGACTAACTGTTTGTTGTGGGCACTCTAAGTACCTCAGCTAATATGTTAATTCTGGTTAGCTTGAGGGTCTGAAAATGTCTTGCACTTGTTCTGCTGCCTAGTCAGGATTCAGAAATCTGTCTTTTAAAGCCTTGCATTAATAAAAAGCAGAACCTCTCAACACACCGTAGCACCGTGAATCACAAGAAAGCATAGAACCCTGGTTGTATCAACTTCTGAAATGGAAGCATTGATAAGTAAGCAAGTGCTTTGTACTCTTACCTAAAATGTCAAAAGAAATAAAAGAAATTTGCAAGAGAAACTTCTTGTTTTGATGTTTTCACGACTTGATTTCTGTAAAACTTAGAATTTTTTTTGGTTTATTAGGAACCTCATGAAGATTACTGGAAACTCTTTTTCATTAGTTTGTATTAGTTTCAAGGGAAATATTTGCATCTGATACAGTTAAAGCTTCAAGTGACTTGGAGCATTAAGAACATTTAAGAATGAATTAATGTTGCTAGTTTTATGGATTGTTCTATAAACTACAAGAACAGGGCCAAATACTATCCTGGCACAGCTCCATCGACAATTTGACCCACCACCTTCTTTTCTGAAAGTTTTTATTAAAACAAATTTACAGAATCTGTGAAGTTGCCCTGTATGTAACCTACTGTATTGTAAATTGAGACAGATTTGCAACAGCTTAATTTATTCAGATAAGCTTGATGCTAGCCAGCAACTAGAAGTTTTACCTGAGAAATGGTTATTCTGCCCTTCAACACATTGCTCTTAAAGAAAAACTGTTTCCAACTGTTAAGACAGATTAATCTCAGAGGAACTACTCCCAGAGTGGTATCAGCAGAAGGACCTGAGGTGATGGAATAGAAACGAGGTTCTTGTGAATATTGCTTTGAGAAGTTAGAGTTGGTTTTTTTTTCCTGTTCTTGATGCTGTTTGGTTAAAGAATACCAAAGATGGTATGTGCTGCAGCAACTACAGTCTTTACTTTTTACTGGCCTTTAATTTTAATGCAGAATGTAGATTCTGCTATATTTTTCAATATTGAAAATGACAAAAATTGAAGTTGAAGATTTGGTAAGTACCTCTAATGTTCCTAAGCCAGCAAGGTATAAACTGTAAGGCCAAATAAGTTGATGCTGGACTATGAGGAAGAGAAATGCATATAAACAGTTGTTGTTTGGCAGTTAATGTTTACTAAGAATCACTTAATTTCTACAACAGAAATTATACATGTTATCTCTTTTGTGACATTGGATTATTCAAAATATGAGATCGATTTTCTTCATTATGTTTATCATCTATGACTTATCGATCAGTTTTTGATATCTAGACATGAAGGGCAAAATAATGATGGAACTGTTTTTAAGAAGTGTGTATTAACCAAAGACTTGGCATGTCTCTTTCTTTTTTTTTTTTCCCTTTCTTTTTCTTTCCCCTGCAGCTTCTTTGAAGCCCATGCGTGACTGCGCGCTGTTTGATTCTTACTCTGAGTCATTGCCAGGTGGTCAGCAGACTCGGGACTTCAGTCGGACAGAGGTAAGAAGCTGTAAGCAGGGTATTTACCTTGCTGAGTCGCAGAGTAATAGCCCAGCCTCGCAATGACTGTGGTATGCATAGCAGCAGAGCTGCCAGTCTTTGAGAGGACTTGAGGAGTCTCTAAGTGTACCAGTAAGCCTTTTCAGCTCAGAACCCTCACTTAGCAATTTGTTCAGTGTGTGGAAAGGGCCGACGTGTTTTTCAGAAGATATTCTCACACAGAATTATTTTGGTTGGAAGAGACACTTAAGATCAGAGTTCAACCATAACATAACTCTAGCACTAAACCATGTCCCTAAGAACCTCATGTATGTGTCTTCTTGACACCTCCAGGGACAGTGACTCCACCACTTCCCTAGGTAGCCTGTTCCAATGCCTGACAGCCCTTTCCATGAATAAGTTTTTCCTAATATCCAATCCTGTGGTGCAAATTGAGGCCATTTCCTCTCATCCTATCACTTGCTACCTGGGAGAAGAGACCAACCCCCTCCATGCTACAACCTCCTTTCAGGGAGTTGTAGACAGCGATCAGGTCTCCCCTCAGCCTCCTTTTCTCCAGGCTAAACAGCCCCAGTTCCCTCAGCTGCTCCTCATCAGACTTGTGCTCCAGGCCCCTCACCAGCTTCGTTGCCCTTCTCTGAACTCTCTCCAGCACCTCAATGTCTTTCCTGTAGTGAGGGGCCCAAAACTGAACACAGGATTTGAGGTGGTACCTCACCAGGGCTGAGTACAGGGGACCATCACTTTCCTAGTGCTGCTGGCCACACTGTTCCTGACACAAGCCAGGATGCTGTTGGCCTTCTTGGCCACCTGGGCACACTGCTGGCTCATATTAAGCCGTCTGTCAACATAACAGAATTCACAGTGGTCACTGAGGGACTCAAGCCTCGTGTGATGTTGAAATCTGCAAAGAAATACCCCTTAGCTGTTTGTGTCCTGCAGGGCTGCCCTTGGCCCTCCTGCATTGTGAGCTAGCCATGAGGAGCAGAGCCTGTGCTGTAGGGGGGATGGTGGCACAAGGACAGTACCCAGGTGAAACCTCTCCTGAATCCGAATTAGTTGAAAATGGCAGGGCCTGGGTGCAGACCTCATTCTAGTCAGGCTTTTCCGACGATGTAGTTCTTGTGTTTCTTCCATTTACTATGCTCCATTTCCAAGCTCGCTCCCCCAGTTTTGATGATGAGAAGAAAAATGGGTTGGCTCATCTTGTTTCCTTGTACTTTGCTGCTTTGGAGATTGAAACTATCCCAGATTTTGTGCAGTTTGGACATGCGTGGTTCTGTTCTAAGTGATTCAGCCTCCATTTTAATATCCTGCCTTTCATAGTCTAAGGAACTGCCATCTAAGGGTCTAAGTGGTAATTGTAAGGAGCTGGGAAACGTGTTTTGAGGGCAGAATGGAGATCTATTGTAGCCACATCACAACAGATACCAGCCTTGTAATGAAAGACTGTTGCAAGCAAAACTAAATTAAGCCGCTGTGCTTATCACTGAGAATAAAACCCAAAACTTGAAAGATCCTGTAGAGCTGAATTAACCATGGCCACTGAGTTGTGCTTGGATATTGCACCTGTGAATATATATGCTGTGGGATTTAAGGGTTTAGTATTTAAGGTAGTGAACCAAATGGCAGGCTGACTGCAGGAATGGGCCCTTCTGCTGCTGCTTCCATGTTAAAAAGTAACAGAATGTCCTGGCAGCTCAGCAAGACTGATCTCCAGTTATTACTATCCCTGTGCCTTGCCCTGAGGAGTTCCTGGGTCAGAACCCAGCTGTTCCCTCATCAAATTCAGCTCAGTAGTAGTACCACCAAACAGACTCTCCTGAGCTACCACAGAGTGCAGTATTCACTTTGGGTAATGCCGCAGCATTGAGCATCTGGTATATCTCCTGGAACTGTTAAAATATGAGGTCTCCCTGGGTGGTACCGCCCTTTGTACAGCAGCTTGGCCAAAGTCCAGCAGTCTTACTGGGTTTTGAACACAGCGCTGTTGTCCTGGTACTGCAGGCTGCTGCTATGTCGGCAGTGTGGGCAGGTCCTTTACGGCAGTAGAACAGCCTTATCCTTTGCATTGCCCTTATTTTGGGAGAGTGGTTCGCAGGGGCTGCGAGATTGTGCCTCAGGCCATGCTGCACTAGCACTTCTTCACTGAGCGGTCCTGTGGGAAAGCTCAATAGTCCTTTGAGAATGTGCCTCGTTAGCATACATGTGTATTGGTTTGCAATTTAAAGGAGCATAAGAGGCAAAATTCAAGGCAATTTGCTTTGAAAACTCATTAAAAATATTATATTATCAATGCAATCAGTTATGCATTATCTCCATGTCTTTGTAATTTTCCACCTATCATCCATTCAGATGGTTTAATTTAATTTCAGAAGACCATTTTTACTGTTACTGCTGATCTGCACTACTGCAATAAAATGGAAACGCTTCTCCAATGTATTCATAAAGAAAATAATGGCAGGAGACAGGTCGCTTGAATGCTACGCTTTGTTACACTTAAAAAACACACACAGACTGCTAATTTTATGACAAGAATGACAGGGGTGACTGCTTTCTGTTAACCAAGGAGGTTTTGTCTTGCCATTGTGTTTTTCTTTTTCTTTTTTTCTCAAGTGTTTGTCTCCCACTATGTTTCTGGTATTTTTTTCCATTCCTTTGGCTCTTCTCCACAAGCTTTCTCACTGCCAGAAGCTTAAAGATAAACCACAAGATTTCACACTGTATACATAAAATGACTGGCTGAGGTTTCCCTAAACTCCCTCAGAAATGTAATGCTCATGGTTCATTGAAATTTGTGAGAATCATTCCATCAATTCAAGCATGCACTGCATTAAGTCTTTAGTCTGACACTCTTTACTTTAGAGTGTCAGGGCTAGCTAGACATGTGAAGTTTTTGCATAGACGTTTTCAGAGCCCTCAAGCCATGTTTTTACTCTGCTGCTTCCACAGAAGCATTAGGGAATCTCCCACACAACTTTATAAAACAGGTCTCATAGCCCTTTACTCTGGACTTGGCCTTCTTGATTGCTGACTTGAGGGTGGTGTGTGTTTGTTTGTTTTTTAAATTGTCTGCAAAAATCTATGTTTCTGAATGTATTGTTTTAAGGCCCAATGGATTTCAGGCCATTTTAGGCCCAACCTCTCCCATGCTGGGAAAAAACAGCATCACTTAATACTTAGGGAAGCTTGGGGTTTCTGATGTTTGCTTTATTGTTTTGGCTGCAGGGTGTATCGTTATCCTTAGAGATAATGGCAGTAGAAATTGTTGCTGGTTCCTTCTTGTGAGCTGCAAAGCAGAAGTTACAAGAACAACAAATACCTATATGAGGAATTGCTGCTGAAATAAAGACAAGTTAAGGAATAAGATTGGGGTGAAGTTCCCAGTTTTCCCATCAGAGGCCATTCAGGGCCTCCAGCAGACAAGCTAATGACATTTGGTTTTCCCATCTCAGCGATTGTATGTTGAAAGAGTAGTCTGAGGATCAGCCACCTCAGCCCGAACACTTTGGGCACAGAACTACTGGGCTTTGCAGTACGGCTGGAGTTCTGGCTGGGGAGACTGTTCTGATGGAAACTGTAACACTTGTGCAGAGGCTGGAGAACCTTTCCTCAACCTTAACACAGGTGTTACACCAAAAGAGGAAACACAGAATGAAGTTGCTCTGTTGTGAGGAGTCTCTGCTTGCACATCATTCTTAGCTCCTTTGGTTCACTGTTGAAATGCTTCTCTAACTTATTTCAGCCGTGGAACTATCGCACCTCAAAAAGGAGAGTTATAGTAGTCTTTTTGTACATCCTCTATGCTGCTTTATCTGTCAAAGCAAATCATGGTGCAAGAGAGAATATCACCTTTACTTGTGTCAAACTGTATTGTTAAATATTTGACTGTGGAAATGTGTGAGCTGTACCAATCAGTAGAATAAATAAGTATTCTTTTTTTTTCAGAAGACAGCTGCTGAAGAGGTACCTGATAGCTCTGCCCTATTACAAGATGGAAAGAAAGATGACAAACAAGGTATTCAAATAACAAACTTTTTTTTTTTTTTTTTCCCTTTTAGGGGTTAAATTCTGTGTGGTTTTAGCAATCACATGTATTTGCTGACAGAAGCCATGCTATGCTTAATTTCTAAGCTGGCTGTGTGTTGCTGTAGATGTGAAGAGACGACTCATTGACAGCAGCTGAGTTGAAGACAAATAAATGGACGGATTTGCTTCAAAATTAGTTCTGTTATATGTGAATGATACTAAATGCACCTTCTAAAATAGTCCAGTCCTAAAGCAATTAATGTTACACTTCTTATTTTGACAAAGTTCTAATGGTTATTATCAGGAATTTTTTAAGTGTAAAGGCTACACTGTTCCCTTTTTGCAGGTAGTAGCGACACTTCAAAATTAGTTTTTATTCCTGTTTTAAAAAACAGTCTCTATATTTTTTTGCAAAACAGAATTTTGGACAAACTGGATTAAAAATACTCGATTTATTTCTTTCACTTGAAATTAGTCAGCAGCAAGCAATGTGAAATCGAAGTGATCTTCTTTTTTTTCCACATAGCAGGTACTAGCTCTTCCAGAATGAGCACTGGGTCATCACACAGTCATTCCCTGTTATACTCCCCTTCCCCTACCCATCAGGTTCTCACTTGCTGTCCCAGTTCAGCTGAAGAAGTAAAACAGTTGTGGGATTTTCTTGTCTGATTCTCAGAGCTATGGATTATACACTAATAAAAAAAATAATATATTGACCTCCCAACTGTTCACATGCTAAGTTTGCATCAGAGCTGCGAGGCAAGGTAGTCCAGATTCTTGAATCATCTTCTGCTCTTGGGTATAACTGAGTTTGACAAGTTCCCAGTGTCCCAGTTTCAAAGAAATGTTGTCATAGTTGATGGGTGTTTGTAAAACATTTTGACAAGCCAGCATATTCCAATAAATGAATGTTTTGTTGACAAGGTTTGTTTTGTTGTAAAATTCATAATGGACAAGAGCAGGACTTTAACCTTGAAGGTTATTGCTTTCATATGTCTAGGGCAGATTTACTTTTTACTTGGGGAATATTTTTTTCTTCCCTGTGCAAGTTAAGAACTTGTCAGCTACCAAGAGCAAAGCATGCGTTAAGTCAGATGCGAAGCTGCTTGGGTACATGCAATCCTTCAGGGCCAAAGATTTGCTGTATTTATGACACAGATTCCTATCTTTGCAGCCAAAGAACAAATGCTCTTGTTCCACCATTTGTTGCTATTCTGGCAAATGTAAGAGCAGATTGCTCTCCTGGCCGAAGAGATCTCCCCAGAAGTCAAGGACCTGTAGTTCAGGACTGTAGAAGCAAATTTTCCTTCATTTTCAAAGCTATAAAAGTTAATTAGCTCCACTCTGTCAGATTATAATATAGTTAAATGTGGAAGATAATGTAAATAGAACTGGATCCTGAAGAGCAGACTTTTCCCACGTGTTTTATTTGATAAAGGCAGATGGAGATGAGACACTTCATTCCAAGTAGTCACTTAAAATACTTTGTGTTACAGTACATTAAAATACACTAGAGTGCATTAAGAACACAATAAGAAAGTCATTATTAAAGGATGCATAGGCATCAGCAGAAGGGGAATAAGTACAAAGAGTGAGATATCATAGAATGTCCTGAGTTGGAGAGGACCCACAAGGATCATGGAGTCCAACTCCTGTCCCTGCATATGACAACCCCACAGTTCACACCATGTGTCTGAGGGCATTGTCCAGTCTCTTCTTGAACACTGTCAGGCTTGGGGCCGTGACACCTCCCTGGGGAGCCTGTTCCAGTGCTCCACCACCCTCTGGGGGAAGAACCTTTTCCTCATGTCCAACCTAAACCTCCCCCAGCACATCTTCCTGCTGTTCCCTCAGGTTCTGTTATTGGTCACCTGAGAGAAGAGATCAGCACCTACCCCTCCTCCTCCCCTTGTGAGGAAGCTGTAGCCGCCATGAGGTCTCCCCTCAGTCTACTCCAGGCCAAACAAACCAGGTGACTTTAGCCGCTCCTCATACAGCTTCCCCTCTAAACCCTAAATTTCCTAAATTTTAACCCTGGCTCTGTCAGTGCCATGTGACATTCCCCAGGACAGGCTAATGAGGTCTCAGCTGCCAGGAGCAGCCAGCTTCTCATGCTGCCTGGCTCTCCGGGTTTGTCACTGGGGAGAGACGAGTCCCAGCTCTGCCACATGTCACCCGCCAGCAGCTGTCTCCATGACAGCTCTACGTCTCTGAAACAGAAGTCTGTGGATGTAGACACCAAAACCCGCAAATTCACAAAATCTGGATTTATTTGACAATTTGGGCTCAGGCCTTTCTGTTCTTGACTCTTGTACTCTTAAAAATTGTTACTTTTTTGAGTGCTTGGGTGTTCTGAACGTATTTGGCTACTTCTGTTTTCAAGTATGTTTAGCCATTTTTAGATGTTCTAACTAATGCCATTTTAGTTGTTCCTTTCTCAGAGCTGATACCTGTAGAGTTTACTTGTGCATACTTATATTTATTTTTCTATTAAGCTCTGAAAGTAAGCACCGATCTCAAAACAATACCAAAGGAATTTCAGCACTTGACTGTGAAAACAGGTAAGAATAAAGAAATTGACATATTACTTCCATTAGAATTTTGATCAAATATTTTTGTATCACTGTAAGCTTAAATTAGTGTAATTTGATTAATTTTTTTAAGATCCCTTTACTCTCATACTGAAACTAGCTTTTACCTCATAATGACTACTATTTGCAAAATTAATCCTAATTAGTACTTCAAATTGTCAAAAGGTTTTCTTGCTTTCTTTTCCTTATTGGTAGTATATGTGCATTCTTCATGTGTGGGAGATGTTTTAATGTAGCATTTTGTAAGGAGTCGAATTTTGTTTTTCTGTACTATAACAAAGTGTCAGAGCATGAACAGTGTACCTCTTGATAAAAACTCTTCTCAAGTATGGAATAAGTATTCAGTAACTATTCTGAAATGGCCTGTTTTTTGTAAAAACTAAGCTTTCATATTTTCTGTCAAGGAGTTTAAGGGTAGATAACCTTTTGGAAACACAGACTTTGTGGCACTTACAGCACTGGTGCAAGCTTTTGATTCCAAGGGCATTTCTTTGTTGAAACCACCCCTGATCTTTATCTCTCCAGCTCTTAACATACACTTCTTGTTCCTATCATACTGGAAAATGTTGTTTCTAGAACGGCGTTATGTCAAAATTGCTTAGTCGTTCCAGAAACTTCCCATGCACTCAGTTCAGTTCATCAGACCTCCCTTGCCTTCCTCTTTATTCATCTCTTTCCTAGAGTGGGAAGAGTGTTTGCAAGCCCTCCCTGGTCCCAGACAAACTGGAATCTGGATTTGTTTTCTTTTCCTTTCTCATAAATGTTTTTGCTTGTGAAGATATCCTTGATTAAGAAAACTGAGTCCACATGTCTGTCGTAGTAGTTTTGTCTTATAGCTCGATTTATTCGTGGCTGCTCAACAGCTGCATGCTTCATTCCCCAACTCTTTTTTTCCTGGCTTCTTCCCAGACACTTGGCAGCTGCCAGATTTCCCATCTTCAGCTCCTATTCTCGAGTGATTGCTGCTTCTCCTTCACACACACACACTCTTACACTTCCCTCTCAGGAGGAGAGGAGGGTGGTTGCGAGATTTTCAGTTCTGTTCTCCTCCCCACCAGTTTTGCCCAGAAGCATCTCAGGAAATTTCATTTTCATTTCAGCAATTCCATCTTTGGTACACTTAGTGTTGTGGGTTTTTTTTCCTCTATTGTCACCTCCACATCTCCTGTGCCACTGTCCTCTTTTCCCCTATGTCCTTTGCATGTTTTTTTCCCATGTCCTTCCAAGTCAGGGAGGTCTTCCCGACGCTGCTGTGCTCCTTCAGCAGTGTTACTGAGTTTGTATTGCAAGGGAGATGGTAGCAGAGTTTCACCCTGTTACCATGACTCCTGTCACTGTAGGGTTGTCACCCTTGCTGTCCTGCACATTGAGGGTTTGAGTGAGCACGTTCTCAGGTTGCATGATCCAGTTTATGTTAGAAGTAAAAATATTTGTCTATCCAGTAGGCTAGATACAGCACTGTAATTGAACGGTTATTTCAGAATCAGTCACTGTTCTGAAACATTGTAATCACTAACCTTCAGGAGGAGAACTCAATTGGGATGAAATTGGAGAAATTTTGCATCCTCCTTTGGTTATTCATTTGGAGTGTTTAGGCAAATTCAGGAAAGATGATACTGCTGTGCTTCATTATGGGAAAGTTTTCTTTGCCATCAGAAGGACTAGAAATTTGGAATCAGCAAAAACTTTGTATGTTCAGCAGCTCTGAATGTCTGGCCAGTTTATTTAGGTTTCTAAGTGCAAGAACTTTGTTAGCCTTAGACTTTTAAAGGATTGAGGGTCAAATTTATGAACGTTTAAACTACAGAATCACAGAATCGACTGGGTTGGAAAAGACCTCAGAGATCATCGAGTCCAACCCTTGGTCCAACTCTAGTCCGTTTACTAGATCATGGCACTAAGTGCCATGTCCAATCTCAGTTTAAAAACCTCCAGGGACGGCGAGTCCACTACCTCCCTGGGCAGGCCATTCCAATGCCTGACCACTCTCTCTGTAAAGAATTTCTTTCTAATATCCAGCCTAAATTTCCCCTGGCAGAGTTTAAGCCCATGCCCCTTGTCCTATTGCTAACTGCCTGGGAGAAGAGACCAATCCCCACCTGGCTATAACTTCCCTTCAGGTAGTTATAGAGAGTGATGAGGTCACCTCTAAGCCTCCTCTTCTCCAGACTAAACAACCCCAGCTCCCTCAGCCTCTCCCCATAGGTCTTATGTTCAAGTCCCTTCACCAGTCGTGTTGCTCTTCTCTGGACCCGCTCCAGCACTTCAATGTCTTTCCTGAACTGAGGGGCCCAGAACTGAACACAATACTCCAGGTGTGGCCTCACCAATGCAGAGTACAGGGGAAGGATCACTTCCCTTGTCCTGCTGACCACGCTGTTTTTGATACAGAACAGGATACCGTTGGCCTTCTTGGCCACCCGGGCACACTGTTGGCTCATGTTGAGCTTCCTGTCAATTAGCACCCCCAGGTCCCTTTCTGTCTGACTGCTCTCCAGCCACTCTGCGCCCAGCCTGTAGCACTGCAGGGGGTTGTTGTGACTAAAGTGCAGCACCTGGCGTTTGGCCTTGTTGAACTTCATCCCATTGGAATCAGCCCATTTTTCAGTCTATCCAGATCTCTCTGCAGAGCCCTCCTGCCCTCCAGCAGGTCGACACTCCCTCCCAACTTGGTGTCATCAGCAAATTTGCTGATGATGGTCTCAATCCCCTCATCTAAATCGTCAATAAAGATGTTAAACAGGACTGGACCCAACACTGACCCCTGGGGAACACCACTAGTGACTGGCCGCCAGCTGGATGCAGCCCCATTCACCAGCACTCTCTGGGCCCGGCCTTCCAGCCAGTTCTTAACCCAGCGTAGAGTACACTTGTCCAAGCCATGGGCTACCAGCTTTTGCAGGAGTATATTATGGGAGACAGTGTCAAAGGCCTTGCTGAAGTCCAGATAGACCACATCCACGGCTTTCCCCTCATCCACCAGGTGAGTCACCTGACCATAAAAGGAGATCAGGTTGGTCAGACAGGACCTGCCCTTCCTAAACCATTGTGCATTTCTACCTAGGCCATCATTAGGAGATGAGTTTTTGTGGGTGATTAAGACTAGTGGGAAATTATTTGTTGGTTTTGTTTTGTGTTTGTTTTGTTTTGTTTTCGTGTAGCCATGTGGCATACTTAACCTTTTATGGTACAATTTTCCACTTGATCTTTAGCCTGTGAAGCAAGGAGGCACCAGGTTACAGCCAAAAGTTGCTGAATCAGCTCCCTTTTGAAAGTTAAGATGAAGCTGTACTGGGAGAGGGGCCTGGAATCAGTTGAACACCCCAAACAGGAACCTTCACACTCTCCTGTGGATGAATAAATAAAAGGTCATGATTGTATATGACTTTAGTTAGTGCAGACCAAGCTGTTCAGTTCATCAGGCTCTACTACTCCAGGAATCATGCAAACTTTTAAATATTTTACTCAACAGCTTGAATTTTTTATCAGTTTCATGTAAAGTAGGCTTATGTATAGAAATAGAAATAGAAATTTGCAAAACTCATGAACTGGATAAATAGTTTTGTATCATATTGAATGATTATGTTGTGTACGTGTATGAATCTGCATGTCAAACACGAAGTACATGTGAACTGAGCATAGCAAAATAACTGTATATTTTATGGAAATCTTGCCACAATTATTTGCATATCCTAATAATGAACTACCTGCTTTATAACGTTTTTTTTTTCTTCATATTACACTACTTCTTTTGAAAGGTGAAGCTAAGTCTGGGTATTGTGTAATTGTAGCCTTGAATTTCCTGATTTTTCAAAAACTTGAAAGAAAGTCCTTGGCAGTAGAATTCTATTGCTATCATTTTTTTTATTAGTAGGCATTTCAGGATTCTTTCTTCCTTCTGTACTTTCTTGTTTACCTCAACAAGATGTCCTAGGAGACTTTGAATGTCAATTTTACCCACAGGTTTTTAGACAGAGGCTTTCTAAAAGAAGAATGAACAGAATTAAGTTCTCCATAAAAGAAGGAAAATTTGAAGGTTCTTAAACATGGCTTAGCTTGGAAAGGATTTATACTTCCTATTTTTAAGTGGCATATATTTAATAATTGTGCCTGTAATTTAATAATGAGCAATTTCAGCATTGGAGAAATTGGGTCATATGGTTGTAGGGAAGCAGTTTCTGAAGTTGTGTTCTCTGGGAGTTTTACATAGAGACAGAGGAGGATTATCACCACTGCATATTCTAATAATAATTCCCTCTCTTCCCTTCGGTTGCCAGGAAGAGTTCATTGCGCAGAAATCTGGAAGGACTGTGAGCCAGTTTGTTGGTGACAGTAATCAACTAGAACTTTGTTTATAAGTGGTCATTTGTGTCACTTGGATTTATTTGCATTTGGATTTATTCCATCCGAAACACCACGTAGCACTGCATGACCCTGAAAGCAGTTTCTTTTTAGAAGAAATAGTGTGTGGATGTACATGTGCCATACACTGCCACTTGTCTTCTATGAGCCTAGTACAACACAAGCCATTAAAAGTCAGTATTTGCCAGCTGCTCCCACAGGTAGTTCCTGCTCTTTGTTTTGGAGGATCTGTTATATTTTCAGGTAGTGCTGTATAGTAGCTGGTGTATAAATGTCTGACTTTGAAGTCAGCATATATCTGAAGGAAGCTGGAAATTCTGAGGTTTTTTTTTTCCCTAATGTATTTGCTTCTCTTAAGTATTGGGCCTTGATTAGCAGAATAATGGGAGAAGTACAAAGGTTTACTTTGTGTGTGCATTGGGATCATTGATGCTGCTGTAATACCTTGAGGTTATCTCAGTGGGCTGAATTTGAAAGCAATCACACAGACATATTTTCTCAAAATTATCTGATGTTAGTAAGGAGAGTAACAGAAAAGTCAAAAAAAGACTCGAGGAACTACCCAGAGAAGGTAAGTCAGCACCGTTGTGTTCCTGTCACATAAAACCTGCATGTGACAGAATATTTGGAATTCATCCAAATAAAATAAACCGATTTTTACATTGATAGAAATACTATATGTTTAATCAGTGCCTAGCCTGTAAAGCTTTCTACCTTCAAATGCCTTTCCTTCCCAACATCAAAGCAGTCTCAACCTGATGTGTTGGGTTTATTTTTATGGGTGGTAAGAAGGTGTACAATTATATTCATGAGTTAAAGATTTGGGAAGGACATAAACCTTTGTACTTTCGGAAGGAGGCTAGGAATAAGGTGTTTTCTGTGGAACGTTTATGCTATTCATTATGTTGATTCATCACAACCACATCCGGGAGTACAGATCAGAGCTATCAGACCTAATGCTTTTCCTGTGTTCTGGTAACCAAATTAAAAGGTGAAGTTTTGAATACATGTGGGCTTTTGAATTCTTGGGACATTTACACACAAAGGGGAAGAAGTTGCTCACGTGAGATAAACACACTCCCACATCCACATTTGTAATACTCTCATTTTTAATGAACGCTGATCCTCCAGCTAAAAGCGTTTCTTTAAAATGGGATGCTTTAGTGATTCTTTCTTCTTTTCTTTTTCAGCTGCTCAGGAATCTAATACACTGAAAGCCAGACCACGATCCAGGTACTGCTTTCATTTCTGTTTCAGAAGACATGCGTTCCTCTGGTGTTAGCCACAAGGTGTAAGAACTGGCGTTGCATTTTAGTTGTTTTTTTTTTTTTAATTGGTGTTGTGCTGATGAAAGACAGATTTACCAGAAGAGATCTGTTAGCTGTAGGCCCTACAGAAGTACTGCCTTAGACCTCTGGTCATAAAGCACTGGGACTTTGGCCTGTGTGCCCAGCCCCGCGGCCTCCTCGGGTCGGTGACGGCCTCAAGCCCTGCCCCAGTTATGACATCAGGGACCACCCCATCATGGGGAACGCTCTCAGCAACTTTGTGTTGTGGAAACCTGCTGGGTGGTTGCATATGGAGGGAGACACTGCGTGCCTCCACAGAAACAGCAATAGTAGCCCCGCTCTTGGGTGTGGGTGAATCCTTTCGTTGGCTTGCGTGTACTTGACTGTGGCTGCTTGGTGTCTGATGGAAGGACTTAGGAACTTACACTGCTGTGCGTGAGAAACAACATCTGCTGAATTGGGGTGTCTGAAAGAAAAGGGAAACCTGCGCCAGAATATGTTGTGTATAAATGGATTATGTGTTGGATTTGGCTGTTCACCATTCTGGTGTATAGCCATATCGTGCATACACCTTCTAACTTTTTTTTTTTTTGGTGCTAGTTAGAGGGCTTCATTTCTTTTTCCTAGGAAATGAGTGTATAATCAGGAACTCTCTCTTTACAAGCTTGTCAAAGCCTGCTAGTAAGAGAGGATCAGTTATGAGCATGATGAATGAAGATTGAAATCCTCCATTCTTGGGACCTATACCTAGAAAGGCTGAAATGCCTTGTGTGCCGTTTTTCAGCTCGTAGACAAAGCTTTTTAGTTTTCATATTGTATTCAATTTCCTTGCTGTGGTACTGAATCATAAATTGCAAATGTGCAAAAAAAAAGTGTTAAAAAAAGTACTTTATGCAAAAATGCATAAAATAGAAATTGCTTAAACAAGATTGAAAAAAGTCACTTGAATGTGACCGTCACATATGACTGTCTCATGTGTGACTATATGTCACTACTTCAATGCAGAGGTTGAGACTAAATATTCTGGAATGCATCCTTGAACTCGGACCTTCTGCTGCGCTTGTCCTGCCTGGCCTGGAGGGCTCTATGTAACCTGGAGGGTCTGTGTCTTCAGGTGTGCCTGACCACCAGAGGCTACGATTTGAGTCTGTTACGGCTCTCAGCACTGCAGCCCACCTTCCTTAGCCTAAGCTGTGCAGAATCTTAGCTGCTGACTCTTAACTGGCTTTTAGGTGCCAAGTCCACCTGCTGCAAGCAACGCTTCATTGTCAGAGGGCTCTGCGGTGTCACTGCTGGAGCTGGCATGTTTTTGCCTGGTAGCTGCTATCTTACTTAATCTTTACAAAATGTAAAAATTGCAAACTGTTAGGTGATACAATTTTAATGCAAATAAAATATACCCTGCATAATATGGAAAGTAAAAGTATAAACCTTAAGATCCTTATTAAAAGCCTTCCCATTTATCTCAGGGGGGTTGGGTTGTATGTGGTAGGGCTATGGAATTCAAAATCCTGCCAAGATAAAAAAATTCAGCATCAGCAGAAGGTTGGTGGTTTTTTTTTTCTCACATGCAAATTTTAAAACAATTACAGCTTTCACTCCTGTATTTATTAAAATATACATCAGAAACATAGGATCAGCATTGCCAAATGTCTGTCCTGCTGAAGTGCTGTTTTCTAGCAACAGCTTGTTTGGAAAAAAAAAAAATGACCCGTTTCCCATTAGTGGGAGTTATTTTTGTTCTACTCAAATGTGTTTTTGGTCTTGCCTGTCGTGCATAATGTGTTATACTAAGTGTAACATCTCACATTGTCAATGCTCATTTTGAACAAAGCTCTCAGTCTTGCAGAAGAACTGGTAACTACAACAGCTGAAAAAAAATATTGGACACAATTCAGCAAAATCAAAATTCTTAGCAAAGGCACCACACTGGGGTGTGGTGTGGGATGTGGATGTGGAACGGCACAGAATGATGTACTGAAACATGTATTTGACCAGTTTTGGTGACTTTAGAGCCATTTTTTATTTTGTGGAATTAGGTGACTGTTCAGTATGAAAAATTTATTCTGATAGTTAGAATATTATAAACTACAAAATGTGTACTTGCAAGCAGTAGGCTGAAGCTATACCTGTATAAACACTACCCTCACATCTGGGAAAGGCAACAGAAACTGTAAGGGGAGGAAATTTTACTCAGATTTATTCATAATATTTGCTACAATTATGCTGTTGGCAGTTAAAGTTACATGAGAAGAGCCTGAAGCTGTAATAGAAAAGGCCTTAAAAATTATTAGCTCTAAAAGTGTGACTTGTTCCTTTCCCCAGACACATAGGTCCCTCTGTTGGCAAATAAATCTGTCGTGTAAAAAGGGGGAACTTTTAGTCAGTAGGGCAAGGAATGTCTTTGTATTTTTAGATACGCTTCACTGTAGTTGTTTAAAAGGAATTTGTGAAGTAAAACATTTTCTGCTCTTCCCCCTTCTTCCTTAGGTCTTATTCTAGCACATCAATAGAAGATGCCATGAAAAAGGGAGAAGAGCCCCCTACTCCACCTCCAAGGCCACAGAAATCACATTCCAGAGCTTCCTCTTTGGATCTGAACAAAATATTTCAACAAAATGCACAAGGTAAAGTTTGCTTTCTTTCCTTCTTTTGAGGCCATTTAGATTAGCTACATACTTGGCAACTTGAACTGTTTGTAGAAATGCTTGACAATATGCACATATGCTTGCCTTTGTTATAGACAGTAATACACTACAGAACAGAAGAACTTGGACTTCCTTGCATTACATCTCCACTGAGGGGAAAAATTGCTGTTACTATAATTAAGGTGATTATGAAGTTTTCTGGCACAATGATGGGAAGCTTAACATATGGTGGTCTGTCATCACTGACTGTTTATAGCTAGCCTGGCTGTTTAGATCATTCTCGTCAGTAACTACAACATATTTGATTTTTATTACTATTTTTTGTAGTTCAGAAGCAGGAAGAAAACCCTTAATGTTTAAACTGGGAGAAAATGAAAGTTCTTGTGCGCAAACATTTTTGATGTTGAAGTCTTCCGTGTGCGGGGGCAATGAGAAACCATTCTTTGGGTAAAAAGAAAAGGTAATTTCTTTAGACACAGGAGCGTGTTGAGGGGAGAGAAAGAAAATGTAGAACAGTAGCTGGAGTGAACTGAAAGAAAACCTCTCTCCAGCGGGTTTGTGTTTGAGTGGTCCTTTTGCCTGGCACAGCAGGTGGTGGAAAGAGGAGCTGTTTGCTCAGGGCAGCCATCACCCAGCAGCGCTGGGCTTCAGCAGCGCCCTTGAACCAGACCAGAGCTTTACACAGTGCACAGCAATCACTTGATTCAAGGACTGGGTTAAACGTGGTCATGTTTGTGCTTCAGAAGAAAGCCAAGGTCTGGCAGTGTCAAGGAATGTTTTAACTGGGCTCAGTTAATGTGGTTGTTGGAGTAGAAAAGAAAGTGTTTCACCTCTTGCTATATGGCACTTTTTTTTCTGTACAAACACCAGACGGAATACCAGAGTCCTACTATGTGTGCTGAACCCTGAAACTCCATAGGATGTTTTTTTTCTGTTGCTTTCCTCAGAGGAACAATTCCTGATCTTTGACTGTGGTTCCTATTTGGGGCTCTGTTGCCTCCAATTTTGATTTCGTTATACATCAAAATAGAACCCCAAACAGAGCCAAGTACACATTTTCTTAGGCAGCAAATCCTCTCAGAATCCAGGTGAAAAAGAAGGAAATAAACTTGGATTTAAATTTCTCTTGGAACACAAATGAAAGGAGAATGTAAATTCTCAAAGAAGTCATTCTGTGAATGAAAAGTAACATCTTGCTTTTGAAATGGATCCTTTTGAAAGTCACCGTTACTTTTGAAGTAGCGTAACGATTTCTTCTGTGCAACTTAACAAACTGACAGTTTTATAATCAGTGCAGGAAAGGATAACTCATCCTATCAATACTTTTTGGAGGGTTTCCTCGCTATAAATGGGTCAATTAAGTAAGACTGTAGCAGTTGATTGCTTGCAAAGCAAGTAAGTGCTTTGGTCACCCTAAAACTATTTCTCATGTTTGGTTCAAATTTACAGCCATTTATAACTGGAAGAAAAATTTGCTCTAGGTTGACAAAACCTGAATGATGGTGTGCTACCAAATTGCAGAAATGGGGAAGGTCTCCCAGAAGTTCTGCTTCTTCCTGTACTTGCAGGGTGTTGGCCTATCATTTTTTATTGTCTTAAGTGTCCCCTGATGGCAATGCTAAATATTTGTGGTGGTCATATTCCTCTAATGGAGCCATTCTATTTTGTGCCAAAAATGTAAATATTCATGGCAAGAGAATAAGGAGGAATTTGTAGCCTTGAAGAACACTGAACAATTTGTAGCCCACCCTGAAGAACGGTTCCATTTCCAATAAATCTAAATTGGTACAAGGGGATTAAATCAGTCTGTCCCAGCGTGCCAAAGTACGGTGGTGCATTTACTTTGGCTCTGCTTTGAAGTAAACTGTCTGCATTCAGAGTTACATTTTCAGTTCTTTGTTCCACAAAGAAATGTGCACACTCTTCCCGGTCATTAAGCCTCGAGTGGTTGTTGTTCTGCAACATTGTACTGATAATGTGATTTTATACTGCTGCTCTCTTTTCTTCCACTTCTCTTGTTTTGATCACCTCACCTTTTTCATCCTTTCTTTTTTTTTTTTTTTCTTTTCCATTCTTGTCCCTACGGATCTTGTTTCTCAGTAGAAATCCCAGCGTCATCATTTTTGGAAACCTTTTTCATCTAGAGACAGCTCTTCCTCAGGGAGTGGTCATTGTTTTAGAGCCAAACTCTTTGCCGAGGGGCACTTTGCACTTTCTCAAAAGATAGCTTGTAGGAAGACAGAGGGGATTGATCTTCACCTTAAGCCAAAGAGCCTCGTTGAAAAGAAATTGTGTGTGCCTGTTCATGTGAAATAAATTGCACACACTTGTGTAATAACAAGCTGTATTCTTACTTCTGCTGACAGTATGAAAAATGAAGTTCAAATGGTTTCCATCTGCCGTCAAATGATACGGTTACAGATTTACAATATAGATGTTGTGGTGGCAATGTATTATTTATTAATGGGTTTCTTGGCTATTGAAATAATATGGTCTGGCATAAATATCAAACCTGATGTGTTTCTATCCACAGGTCAGTTGATTACTTTCTGTCCTAATGTACTCTCCGCTGAATTTTTGCTTTATGTTTTCTCCCTGCCTTCCTTCCTAGGTTTACAAAAATAGTCTCATTGTTGCAGTTGAACCACAAAAATTAGCTGGAACGACAATCCCATCTAGCACCACCATATTGCCTAGTGTCAGTACAGAAAAACAGACTGTAGAATTGACTATTTTAGTAGCTTTCAGGGTATATCCAATGTTATTAGAATAATCCCATTTTGCTACATTGGTTTTTGTCTTAATTCTTTTACAGAAATAGTCCTGATTTTGTGAGTTTGGTAGATAGCCTGTTCCCACGCCTGCAAAGGAGTTCCCACTAATATTGAGTTTTATTTTCAGTTCCTTGTTGGTCATGTTGATCTATAGGTATCACTTGTAAAGCCACCAGTGGTTTGGAGCATTTTTTCTTTTATTTCACTTTTAAAGGACAGAAAAAGAAAACTATTTTTTTTCTTCAGGTGAGTTCAGCTGAAGACTGTGGCAGATCCTTGTTGTGGGCACTGATTTTCCAGGCAAAATACGCAAAGGGATTGTTGTCTGTGATGGCTGGGATGTGCAGCAATGTACTACCCACAGAAACTATGCTCTAGAAGTGTTGAATTGGGACGTTACTGCACTTGAAGGAGTAGCCTTCATTTCATACTCCGTAGCTGTACTCTTCTGGGATGCTATAACTAGTGTTATGCAAGGAAAACATAAAAAAACCCAGAAAACTTATTGAAAGCCCCCACCTTCAGAAATGTCCTTATGTGAATTTCTGTTACAAGATGTTAGGAGACAGAAATATCTTCTGTCTCTTTCTAATCATGTAGTCTTTGTGTTAGCATCTGAGAGAAATTCAGTGCTGCTAGATTCTCCATGTATTTCTTTTTGTTGAATATATAATCTCTGGCATTTGGCCTATGTACATATTAAAAAAATACTTGGCTGTCTTTTTTTGCATTCCTTGAAAGACAGCAGCAGGTTTTAAGTAGAAACAAAATACATACGTGACCTGGTCTACATTTTCATTTCTTCTCTAGCCCTCTGTCTAGTCAGATGCAAACCAAGAGCTCCCAGAGTAAGGCAAGGGAGCAGATACTGAGGGGACTAAAATTGCCGCAGATGGGAGCCTGGTGCAGCGTGCCCCCGTGGTCTGCTGGCTGGCCGGGGTGCTGCAGCAATGTCCCCAACCACCTCTGTCCCTCAAAGGTGGCAGTAAGTTAGAGCCTGCCTTGGGGTAACTCTTGGACTGAGGGAAGTCTCAGCTTGAGTATTGAAACCCAAAAGTGCATCCGTTGTTTTCTGGCCTTCGGTTGCATTTTCTGCCCATAACAACTACTAAAGAATTTACTTCTGGGCAATTATAGACAGTGACAACAGTCTGGGTCTTGTTAGATTGATGCAAATGCCTCGGAAATACATTCTATTTCCCATTTAGTTTCATTTCTGAATTGCATAACTTCTTTTAATTAACATTTCTGTAGAACAAAAGATACTTGTTTGGAAAAGAGAACTTGCTTTGATGAAACAAGATAATTGTCGTAAACAGTGTAGTTTCATGTTGATATGGAAGGAAGATTGCATATCTCTCTGTAATTCATCAAAACAGCCATATAACTATTTACAAATGAATTTTTGACTGAAGGTTTTCAGCACTCATTTGCTTTTGAAACTTCCCTCCTGCCGCGACTTTCCCTGCAGTGAAGAACGCGTGGAATGCAGGCACCGCTTCTTACACGGGCTTGTGAGCAAATACTTACTGTAACCTGCATTCCCTCTTCAGGGGGTGCTGTTTTCAACCAGCAACGTGGGGCTAGTATTTCTAGTTTTTTCACCCTTTTAAAATGTGGGGTGTTAAGTACCACACTTGGAAAGGGGGAGACACACTAGTATTTTGTTTTAAATGCAGTGTTTTTCCTTATGGGTGATGTTTTCCTAACTACAATCAGATCTGTAACCTCTACTTATCTCTGCTGGGCTAGTGATTGCTGCCAAACAAGAAAATGTCCCCTCTGCTCTCAGTGTAGTGTTCCTAGGTTTATCGGTGTGCATGAACATTCCTGTAAGTGATATGTGTCCCTACGTCGCTCCCATATTCCTTCACATACGCTGTTTAAAGTGGTACTTCTGTCATAAGGCTCAGTCAGCACAAACTTCTTTTCGCACCTTTTCATTTTTGTTAGTGCTAAAGGAAGACTGGTGTTCAGCGTCACATTTTATCCTCTTTTTCATACCTTTGGAGAGGAAGGCTCTTCGTTACTTCCTTTACTTCATCAAACCTTCATTAGTTCATTCAGTTAGCACAACCTTTGCTTGAATGTACAGACCTGGTGGGTTTTATTTGCTGAGTGTGGAGATTCCTGAATAGGAAGTGTGTGTTGAGATGTCTTTGGTTTTTCATATTTGCCCAACCACAGCCAAATTTTATGTATTTCTGAATGTTTTCAGTCCACATATCAATTAAAACAATTCTGTAATTGTATAGCAAAGAGGATTTGGAGAATTATTGCTGCTCATCGTTGTACGCATTGTGATACAAACAGGTCCAAATAGGTACCCAGCTATTTTCAGCTGTTTTCAGCAGTTTGTTTTCAGTTACATATTATTTTTAGCTTAGTGAGCCAAATGCAGGTGGCTTTCCCTTTTGGTCACATGGAATCGCCCTGTTTCCCCGAAAATGAGGCTTACCTCAAAAATAAGCCCTAGCATGATTTTTCAGGATTTTTGAGGATGCTCCAAATATAAGCCCTACTCCAAAAAGAAGCCCTAGTTACAGTTCATTTAAAAAGTAAATTTAAATAGCATCCAGGCAGCTATGCATGTAAAAAAATAAGCATCTTTTGGAGCAAAAATTAATATAAGACCCTGTCTTATTTTCGGGGAAACAGGGTAGGTACTAAAAACCTGCCAAACATAACCTGCGTAAGTATAATATAATTATGGCATGATCTTCTGTATTCTTTTATAATGAATTCTATTTGTTAGGAGATATCTGTATTTATTGAGGTCAGCTGTCTGCAAGTCTTAGTTACTAAGGGCAAACTTTTAAGCAGGGATTTTGTTGTTTGTGTTACCAGAAATATATATTTCTCAACTAACTTTTTGATTCAAAGCTGAAGTGAGGAGGTGAACCTAGAACAGTAATGTCCTTTTTTATGCTGAGTTTAGGTCACAGGGAATTTAATGAGGTAATTAATTTTCAGGACCCCTTCCTTTGATTGCTCTTGGTTTTGATTTAGTGAAGTCCAGCTACTTTCTTGGGTGATAGGGCCAGATTTTACTCATGCTGTAGCACCATGCTGTCTTGCACGTTACTGTGTTGTGTTTATTAATCAGACCAAAACATTAAATTAGGAATATGGCAATTCTGAAGGATCTTTATTTTAGAATAGTGATAATGCCAAATGCCATCAGCAAAATATGCAATTTTGCTGAATAGCGATTGCACATTATACAAGAGCTCTAATATTCCTGGTTTCATTGAGCTAAGAGTGCTGAGTCAAGTTCATATCTTTGGTTGTAAGGGTTGTAACAACAATTGCAATTTAAATTAAAAATGTCTTTTATGTAAAAGCCATAGAGAACACCCAATTGAGCTGCTGTTTTCATTCTTCTCCAGCACTGTATCACTGCAATGAAAATACTGTGCAATGCTTTCTTAACAGAAATGTTGCAAAACCCCTTTTTTTTTGATTTTGTGGTGTGGTGGGAGGGACTCAGCTCCTGATCTGTTACTGGAGCTGCTGTTTTCTCCATCCTGTTCCCCTTCAGAATATATGTGATTACTGAACTGAGCTGATTCTGAATAAAATATGAATTTCTTCCCTCTGATTTGAATGGAAGAGTTTTATGCCTCTTAGCTGTTTAGATTTTTTTTTATGAAGGATTTATGTGTTTACAACTACGTAATTTATTTCCTTTCCCACTTGGACAGGGACATAATGAAGGTTGAATAGGCTGGAGAAAATAGCAAGGACATAAATGGATGAATGGTTACTACATGATAGGAATCTGATCGCATAACTTAATTCTGCATCTTTAGATTTTAAAATTTTTATGTCTGTCTCTAAGGGCTGAGTCCAGAAAGTACTTGTATGGAAACCAGAGTAGATTTTACCGGACTTTCAAGTGTAACTATTTCTTGACGATTTGTGTAAATAGAACTTTTTTTGTTTCCATTTCTCTGATCTTAGCTCTTACCTTTCTGGGATTGAGGAATGGCTTATAGTCTGTTTTCATTCTGTTGCAGGTTGTTAAAAATCAAATTTTAATCCAAAAGCTCTTATCTACTGAAAGTTGTTGAAGTTGAAAAGTTCTCAATTGGCCCTACCGGCCCCACTGACCTGTTTTCGTGATCCCAGATGGGTTACTCTGTTCCATGAAAAAAATGTTGGTACATTGTAGAACAATTTTATGGGTTAAACAAGAGATGATCATCTTCTTCTCACGTGGAAAAGGGCAGGCAAGTTGTCTCCCTTGGTGGGGGGAGACCCTGGAGAGGCAGATGTCCTCAAGAAGAAAAATCTGAGCCACAGGTGGGGATTGGAGGGGTGGTGGGTGGTGGCCCATTGCTCTTCCCAGCTCCTGTGTCCCTGGTCTGGGTTGAAAATGGCCACAGGAGGCAAGTGCCGGAGCCTCTATCAGCCTCAGAGGAATTCCGGAGGTGAGAAGCTCTGTCAAGATGGATCTGAGGGAGGTAGGTGGAGGGACTGTGCCTCCCTGTGGGTGGAGGATGAAGCTAAACATGAACTGAGAGGGAACAAAATCATTTGGAGGAAGGAGGGGGAAACAGTCCCCAAACAGAAAAGGAAGGGGCAGAGAAAGCACAAGAAAATGAAATAATTTAGGGACAATGAGGGATGGAAAATTAAAATACAGATGCTGTGGACATATGACACAATACAGGAAATAAGTGCTTTAAAAAAAAAAATCTGTTTCACAGTGAAAACATGCTAGATTGCATATATAGAGCATTAAAAATGACATCATAAAGAAACACCTTTCTTGGTGTCTTGCTTGTTTGATTTGAAAGTGACCCATTGAATGTGTAAGCACACTGGTGTCCTAAATGAAGTCACACACGTGCAAGCTCTTAGTGCAGAAGGATTTATTGTCCTGACTGACTCTGTGTCTTCCTGATCGTTTGGCAAGTGCATTCCATGCAATCGAGGTACAAATTATGTTCTGTATGATTAGCACATGAAACATAACCTGTAACCAGAGTGTGCCCGTGACACTAGGTGTGTGTACTGCTTACTGTGACATGTGAAGCTTTGCTGCTGAGCAGGTTCTCAGAATTAACTGACAGGATTTATTACTCAACCTGCATACCCTTTCTCCAGTTTTGGCATTGACAACACTTTTTAAAGTCTTTCTGCAAACCTGGTGGCAAAATTAATATAAAGAGTCTAAAATATTTCTTTCATGTTGCTGTTACCTGCTGAAGAGATATTAATAAGAATTATTGAAACAGATCCCTGGACGGAAAGGTATTTCCCAATGACCCTTTGTTAAATTTAAGCCCCTGGCTATGGTTTTAAATTATTTCTCTTGTTGCCACTTTCTACAGACAAATTATTGAGAGTTAAAAAATCAGATTGCTTGAAAAACAGTAATTTCGCAATCCACCTTATTAATGCTGTTATTGGGAATGTAAGTAAATGAAGGAGTTTAGAGGACAATATCAGCATTATGTGATAGCCAAGTACCAGTTTCAGTGAACAAGAAGGGAAGTTTTGTAAGATGAAGGTAAACAGAAACCAGCTTAAAGACAGAACTTTTCTGCAGTCTGCCTTTGGCAACAGAAGCAGGAGAAGTATCTCAGAAAAACTCTCCAAAATAGCCTCAGAGTGCAGGCGTGAAAATGCCAGCTTTCCAAACTTCCTAAGGAACTGAAACCTTAGGTAGTTTGGGGAACCGAAGAATGATACATTCTCTTGGCTTGTCTTATTTGAACTGGTTTCAATATTGCAGATCCTTGGCTTCCTGATAAAATTTATTGTTTTGTCTTGTGTTAAACCTGATCTGGGAGCTAAACCCTCTGAAGCAGTGTGCAGCAGTGTCAATCTGCCACACAACCAGACTGTCCCTTGATCCAGCAGTGCTGTAGCATCCACTTGAAAAATACCAGACCCATCAGCCAGACTCTGCTGAGGACCCTTATCAAGTTTTCTCCCAACTTAAGTCCTTGGATGGTCCCCACCCAATCGCAGAGGGGGTTGTAGTGGTGGTGATGGAGAAGCAGAACAGAAGCAAGAACCTGGATTTAAGCTGTCTGGACCCAGGTGAGCCTGAATTTAGGCTGGGTTTGGTTAGGGCTGCACCCTTTGTGTGAGCTGAGGAATTCAGGCCTCTTTTTCCCTTCGGGAATGGTGACTGAAATAAGAGGAGCCACCAAACTCTGGGTGCCCTTTTGATCATGGGGTGAAAGGTGCATAGGGGTTTGATGTGAGATGAGGTCAGCCTCCTTTGGTAGTCAGTATCTGGTTTTACTTTGGCTAGAAAGGTACAAAATAGCCCTTGATCCAGGAAATCCACCCTCTTTCAGGACACTGCTAGTGTATCTATTGAATTCAGACGAGGAGTACATTTTTTTACCCAACAGCTCTAACTTGTCTGATGCCCAGGCTAAAGTGACAGGCATGTAAAACCAAGAAGGAAGACAGCTATGAAGAACAGCAGTGAAATTAAGTACTTGACATGGAAATGGTTCAGGAAATGTAGTTTTATATGCTGCTATTCTATTATTAATTGATTTTTTAAAATAGCACGCATCTGGCAGCTCAGTGTATTATGGCAGTTTTCTTCAATACTGAGCAACAAGAGGACAAGTGACTGTCGTTGGGTAGAGAGGGGTGCAGCGTGTTGCTCTTACAAGCTGCTCTAAAGGATCCCAGGGGCTGAAACTTACTCCACCTTAATTTTGGTATCCCCTGTTTCTGCTGTGCCTTGTGAGCTAAAGACCCACTTCCCATAAGTTTGACTGGATTATGATAATTTTTTGTTGTTCTTTGGTCTCCTCTTCTTAGATCAAATAAGACAAGTAAAGGAGCCACTTGTGTGGTCACCGTGATTGATATTTTTCACTACTGTGGGTAATAAAGTGCTGAGTGTTTGTGTTGTCTGCTTGGGAGGCTGGAGGCAGAGTGGCATGGCCAGATAGGATGTTATAGCCTGTGCTCAGAGTGTAGCATTGCAGCCTGATGTTTGTTTTAAAATATTAATCTAGCTTCAGATTGGAAAACCTGCTTTTTTTATCTAGTGTGGTGCCCCGTTAGTGCTGTCAGACCTTTGTGATTGCCAAAATAAGGCAGCAAAATGGTGCTGGAAGCTTTCCATGCTGATAATCTGCATTAAAGTGTAAACATGCTAAGTAAAGAGCTGTGATTTTTGAACTGAAAGCCTTATCGCTATCTTTGTGGGAGTAACTAGTGCGTGAAAATGCTGTCATTTACAGGAATATATGTGATATGGATGCTGGATGTACTTAAATCTATTTTACTGGTACCTGTATTGGATTTCCACAGTGCTATCTTGGAGATTTGCTGTATAATACCTTGCTCACCCTGGTGTGAATGCCAGCAAGCTGCTCAATAACGAGACAACCCTTGTGAGGCCCATCCCACTCCCCCCAGCTCCCTCTGCTTTTGTGCAGGGTGTGAAGACTTGTTTTCAGAGAGCAATGGCGTGCAACTTATCCAAGCTCTGAGGCCTGCACGTGGAAATATGACATTTGTCTTGTTGCTGCTCTATCCCAGGGTACTTACTTTCATTTTGGAAACAGAGCTCCCCTTGTATTTGTGTTTGCTTTCAGAGCCACTGCAGTGAACTGTCTCTAATAGCAAGAGCCAGTCTGTGTGGAGCGGTCTCCCAGGAGGGCAGGCATTCTGGAATAGCCTAATATGACAAGTCATCTGCTGATACACATAAAAACCTATCGCCCCCTTTTAGGGTAGTAACGCTAGAGAAGGCTGAAGCATGCAGCATCCATCATTAAAATGTTGCCATTGCCCTGTGGAGAAGAAAGTGAGGGCTTTTTTATAAGTTGTTATAAGTCTTCAAAAGTCAGCTAACTTCTCTCTAACAGTTGGACTCACACGAGCATGTTTTCCTTCTAACAACAGGCTGAAGATGCTCTGCAACAGCAGGAATTTTATGAATATTCCATGAGTAGCTTAAGTTAAAATTTGTAGGATTAAAAAGAGGAAACTGGGTCAAATTCATGTGGTGTAAGCATCTAACATCTTTAATGCTAAATTCATATATGTTGTATTTTGAAAGCTGAAGCAGCAGTTTTTAGGGGTGCAGATTTTTGTTGGTGGCTTTTTTCTTGTTTGTTTGACCATCTTACAGAATAATTAGTTTTCCCTTTGAAATGTTGGTGGCCAAATCCCAGGAGACTTGTGGGCTTTCACAGTGTGTGCAACCACTTCAGGAGATGCTTTTCCAGCAAGCCCAGCACCTTTCTGCACAAAGACTACACTGCTGCTTCCCTGGGTATATCACTGGGATTGCAGAACCAGGGAGCAAGGGCAGTAAATGCTGTATCTTCTAGAGCTGAAGTTGAGGCCAGTTCCTAATGGATGCAGCTCTTGCAGTAAAGCTTTTGAAGGGCCTGCGGGAGCGTAAAGCAGCACACACAAAAGTGCTGAACCCTGGAGGAGGCTATGTGCATTTGGAAGAGCCGAGGGAGCTGCTGGGGCTGGTGCCTGCTCACAGCACCACTGACTCCAGTTCCACGTGCCCCTTTCTGGGGACCACCACGCTCAGGGCAGCGGTTTGCTCCATAGTTTCATGTTTGGGCAGCCGTGGACTTGAGAGAAAGTGTGCATGATTACTGCTCCCCCATGACTTTGTAGCTGTCTGGAGAGTCCCGGAGCTCAGTATTGGGGCCAGTTCTATTCAATATCTTTATCGGTGATGTGGATGAGGGGATTGAGTGCACCCTTAGTAAGTTTGCAGGTGACACTGAGCTGGGTAGGAGTGTTGATCTGCTGGATGGTAGGAAGGCCATACAGAGGATTCTGGACCAGCTGTATCGTTGGGCTGAGGCCAATTGTATGAGGTTCAACAAGGCCAAGTGCCGGTTCCTGCACAACAACCCCAGGCAGCACTACAGGCTCAGGGGAGAGTGGCTGGAAAGCTGCCTGGAGGAAAAGGACCTGGGGGTGTTGATTGACAGGTGGCTGAAGATGAGCCAGCAGTGTGCCCAGGTGGCCAAAAAGGCCAACAGCATCCTGGCTTGTGTCAGAACTAGAGCGACCAGCAGCACTGGGGGAGTGATCGTCCCCCTGTACTCGGCCCTTGTGAGGCTGCGCCTTGAATCCTGTGTTCAGTTTTGGGCCTTTCACTACAGGAAAGACACTGAGGTGCTGGAGAGAGTTCAGAGAAGGGCAACGAAGCTGGTGAGGGGTCTGGAGCACAAGTCTGATGAGGAGCAGCTGAGGGAACTGGGGCTGTTCAGCCTGGAGAAAGGGAGGCTGAGGGGAGACCTGATTGCTCTCTACAACCACCTGAAAGGAGGTTGTAGCATGGAGGGTGTTGGTCTCTTCCCCTAAGCAGCAAGCAATAGAATGAGAGGAAATGGCCTCAAGTTACGCCAGGGGAGGTTTAGATTGGATATTAGGAAAAACTTATTCATGTAAAGGGTTGTCAGGCATTGGAACAGGTTGCCCAGGGAAGTGGCTGAATTGCCATCCCTGAAGGTGTTTAAAAGAAAACATAGATGAGGTTCTTAGGGACATGGTTTAATGACAATGTTAGGTTAATGACTCTATGATCTTGAGGGTCTTTTCCAACCAAAATGATTCTATGATACCCCTGTAGGGATAATCACCGGTGGTGATGGGCAAGCAAGGTGCCCACAGGTGTTTTCCATGCAGCAACGCAGCACAGCTCCCACAAGGTTTCCTAAAGATAAATGTGTCATGTTGAGCATATGTACTTGTTGGCTATTGCGGTGTGCAGCTGATGGACCAACAGAGTGCTGGTGTTTGAGTTTGATGGGGTTTTCAAATAGTGTTATTAGCTGTAATTGCCAAAGCCACTGCCAGTGCTCAGATAAATGAAGTAATGATCTGAAGTTCAGACTAAGGGGAAGGAAGGTTTCTTGCTCTGCTGTTCCTTTCTAAAGCTTAGTTGCACAAAAACGATGGACAACATTGTGCTGGTATTGCAGTGATCTTATAAACGGAACTAATTAAATGTAAGAGAAGGGATCCTAATGACTATGTTTTTTTCAAATATCTTACACTTGTAGGTGTGTTAGTGGCTCCCTTGCTTAACCTAAGTTGGGTTTTAGTTGTTCTACCTCTCTCTTTGGCGCTGTCTGCCATGATATTAGGTTTAATTTTTATTAAAGAGATGATGATACAGAAGATGTAAAAAAAAAAAAATAAAATAAAATAAAGTCAGTGTATTATAAGCCTCTTTGGAACTGTATATAGTCAATATGACTGTTCTCAATATTTTCACCCACGCAGTTTTATTCTCGCTGTTATCCCTAATGGTTAATATCTTTTGTCTTTGTATTTTTAACCATGTAGACATTTTTAGACTTGGCACATAAAATATGTAAATGGCTAAGCTGTAACAAAGCTTATAATGGTATTTGTGGCTTTTAAAAGTATGTATGGAAATAAAAAGTGTATAAATTTAATTGCTCACTTAGCATTATTGTGGTAAAATGCATTTCTAAGTTTAATATTGCTTTTTTTCTTTTTACTACACAAATAACCACCAGTGCAAAATGAACCTTTGCCAGTGGAAGTGCCAAACACTCCGTGTGATTGGAACTTGGGGAGGGTGACCAGCTAAGGGCTCACACCAGTCCTGGCTGGTGTCCCTGTGCCAGCCTAGTCCTTCTCTCTGCAGCTGCCTTTGCAAACCACCATCTGTTCTGTAGTTTTGTCCCATGATGAGTTTTCAGTATTGTAAGGAAACTGAGAAATACAGTAGCTGGAACTATGTGATTGTTATTCTCCCTTTGTCCGGGCTCACACTAAAGGTTGGTGTTGTGTTATGTTCAATGGGCCTGAGCTGACTGTTAGGGTTTGTCTTCCTCCCCTTATTTCTCCTCCTCCCTCTGAAATACCTCCAGTGAGTAATAACATGCAAATACAAACATATAGCCAAAAAAATGGATTTCTTTTGGTTCGTTTAGGCTTTTGTCCTAATAATTCCATGGTAGATGTTTTCTTTTTAAGGCTACACTCCATCACATAGCATGTTTTATCTGGAGTGAAAGCTAATGCCTACACTGGATGCTAAAGCATCACTTTTAAAAAAGGCAATAATGTTAATGACAAAGGACAAGTAGACCCTGTTTCTGGAGTTATTTAAGCAGAATTGGATTGCTTTAGATACAGCTTTTGTGGCTGACTGGCTTCCATCTCTGCTTTTTATCATAACGTTGTGGGTTCTTACAGCAATTAAATCACTACTCATTCACTGCTTACGAAGTTATTTCAAACAGGGTTTTGCTCAATAAAGTTCAGGTTTGGTTTCTGTTATTAAAATACTGAATACTGCCTCTTCACTAGGAATTATAATGGAAATTAATTCTGGTTTTATTTGGAATTAATGCGGTTTGTTTGTTTTTTCTTCTCTTGCTGTTCAGCTGTGAGGTCTGGCTGGCTCCCCCCCCCACCGCCTGCACTGCCCCCTCGACCGTCCTTATCTCAGGTATGGACAAAGGTTTGGCACTTTGCTGTGTATTATTGACTTACTTATGTTACTGTTGCAGTGGTTAGCATCAGTTGGCTTGGACAGGGCAGTTGTTCTTGCTTCCAAGTTAATGCACATCTGCAGTTTGCTCTGCAGTTCCCTACATGTCCTTTTTCATTGGTCTGTCTAGCCATTGTGTTGCAATGTCAAATTACAGAGTAATTAAATCTCTTTGTAGTGGAGCTGACATGCATCCACTAGACAAAACTGTAAATTAAAGGCTAGTAAGGCTAGTCTGCTAATAAGAGTTTCATGCCTGAAGGGCATGGGCTTGATACGTGCTATTTGCTTCTCAAGCTTCAAATGCTCAGAGGGCATCTGCTAAGGGAGCCACAACATGAAAGAGTGTATTTGAGCCACGGGTTAGAAAAATAATGCTGAAAGGAAGCAATGTTGTGTCAGTTATGTTATTAAATTTCAAACCATTAGTGGTGTGGTGCTGGTTTGCTTTCTGGATGGGTTTTTGTTTGTTTTTAGAGCACCACACAGCCACAGCACGATGCAAATCAACTAAAACTTGCCTATCTGCATCCTGATACTTCTTCAGGTTTTAAGAAATTATGGAGGATCAGAACCTCGTTCTTTTTATGTTGTTGACTCTGTTAAGTCTTAGGCAGCACTCCTTTAGGTGAGGTATATAATGAAGAGAGTTCAGAAAAGGGTGATGAAGCTGGTGGGGGGCCTGGAGCACAAGTCTGATGAGGAGCAGCTGAGGGAACTGGGGCTGTTCAGCCTGGAGAAAAGGAGGCTGAGGGGAGACCTGATCGCTGTCGACAACTATCTGAAAGGAGGTTGTAGCATGGAGGGGGTTGGTCTCTTCTCCCAGGTAAGAAGTTGATAGGACAAGAGGAAATGGCCTCAAGTTGCACCAGGGGAGGTTTAGCTTGAATATGAGGAAAAAAATTCTCCATGTAAAGTGTTGTCAGGCATTGGAACAGGCTGCCCAGGGAAGTGGTGGAGTCACCATCCCTGGAGGTGTTTAAAAGATGCATAGGTGAGCATCTGAGTGCAGCTATTTCCACCTCCAGGACTGTAGGATGTTCTGGTTCGAACTTGCATCCTTCCCCCAAGTCACTATGGCATTAGCTGTCCCGCTAGTGGCACGTGCTCCTCAGCGCACCCATCACCTTCCTGCTTTGCCTGACATTCCCAGGAGAGCAGCGTTGCCTGCTGGCTGCCTCCGTCTTGCGGTGCAGCTCCTGCCTTGTGCTGCCCGCCCCAGCCCTCACCCTCCTGCTGCTTCTTGCACTTGTGCCAGCTCCATGCAGCGCAAGCCCCTTCACTGCCATCGGGAGAAGCAGTAAATGTACAAATCCTGTTCTTGGAGAAAAAAAAAAAACCACTATTTTTTTCAAGCAAGGTTAATTTTCTTGTCCTATGATATAACACATTTGTTTTTCCTTAGCAGGGCTGTGAGGTGAGATTTTTATTTATTTATACATGGCCGGCAGCTTCCTCATCACATCACAAATACTGAGACAACTGTTCATCCTACACTGGGTCATGTAGAGTATAGGACTTTTCTAAAACTAAACACAAGGAGATTCTCATGTGAAATTGTTGATCCAGTCCTCTCCAATACAAAAGTCTGTTTTCTGAAAGAAAAGAGTGACTTCTGTGTCTGCTCAGTTATGAATATGTAGCTGCTGCTTTGCTTACATACATCACTTGCATTTAATTAATTTATTTCTGATTATTTTTAAAGATGCTTAATCAAATATATCATCAAAATATTATTTTTCTGACATTTAGCAAAAATGTACATAAACCTGGTTCTTGAAAACATAATGAACTTCACACTTGTCACTTGTTTATTTTATCGCCAAGCATGCCTTTCTGTAATAAAGGTAACAGACGGTAGGGAAGTACATGTGATGGGCTCGTAATTCAGCTGAGCTGACCCTCTTGAACAGCGTGTAAGCAATAGTAGGCATATGGATTACATTAGTTAAGTGGGGCCCTTGATTTAAAGAGCATGAAGAAATTGGAGGGAGGGATCTGCTTTCAAAACTGAGGCAAGATCAAGAACTGAAGGAAAGCCGTGATGCTGAAATGACACATTCAGCTTTTTCCTGTTTCAAGATTTACCATACTCTTCTTAAATTTCTGTTTTAACGTATTTTTCAACGATGTTATTGAAAATCCTTTTTTATTGCCATAACATTTTGCTACATGCTTGCAGTTAAGCAGTGTCAATGACAAATGTAGCTTGGAAATGAAGTGAACCCCACATATTTCAGGTGGCTGTGCACAGTATAAGTATGCTCAGGGTGTGATTATTTTGGCTCAGCTTTGGAAACCAGTTGATGGAGGAGGAGAGGGAAATAATTTCTTCTGAGGACTGCAGTTTTCTATGGATGACTGAGAAGCAGCCTGAATCAGTTGGCTCTTTAGAGTGAGATTAAAGGGCTCATGGGATGTAAAGGCCAAAGTGCGTAAAAGAGGCGTACTGAGGGGCTGGTATTATATTTCAGTGGAGCAGAAGTCCGCTTGTGAGCTTAATCAATAGCAATATAGAAATGGCATCTTTACTTTGGTCCTGGCTTGCTGTTGTTTTTAGTAGAATTTGCTTCAGCCTTTAGGAAAACATTATTTTTCCTGTCAGATCCTCCAAGGTAATCAAGCTTGATAAGTTACTGAAACACTGGTTATTCACAGTGTGCCAAACTTCTCTAGCCATATCACAAACTTATTAAGTCATGTCCATGTCCAACTCTGCCTCCGCAGTGCAGTCAGCTGAATAAGGAGGAAAAAGGATTGTATCGGGGGTGAGCAAAGCACAACGTAGAACTTCTCATACTGCTGTGGCCTTGACTCCAGAGCGCAGTGGGTGCACGGGTTTACTGTGAGAGGCTCGAGTCCTGGGATCCTGCAATGACTGTAAATAAATGTAATAAATAAAGATGGACAAAAGGCAAGTTAACATTATGTGGATACATAGTTATCTCCAATTTGCGATCTTTCAACCCAAATTCCTGCCCGTATCTCTCTGCTCTGCAAGCCGTTTTGAATTGATGTTTCCAGTGAAACATTGTGAAATGCAGTATGAAATGCTTTATTAGAATCCTCAATTCATGTTGCTGTCCCGTTAGAAAAATAAAGTAACGCAAGCTTTGCCTAAATTCTGTAAAGGGCACTTGGAAAGATTATGTAGAGAAACAGGCTTATATAAAGACTAGCGTTTTGTTTTGGTTAATACATTATTTTGAAGTGTTTTCCTTTTACTACTGTGTGTAACTTTTCTGACACTTTCTGTAATCCCTAGTAGCACATCTCACACATAGCAAGTCTGCAGTAGCTGCTTGGATTTAAGGATAATTTTATCTATATTGGTTTCCCTGTTTCTTCAGACCACAAATATTTAATATGCTACAAGCTATTTTATAGACTTAGGACACTGGCAGTGCCTTATCTCTCTTGCTCACTTCCAATGACTTGGTGCCATGTGGCTTTTCTACTCTTTTAAATATATATATTTTTTTAAGTTTTTAGCATTTTTCGTGTCATCCCCATCATCATCCCCACGCCCCAAGTGCTGGTGTATAGAACAGATAACCTGTAGCTTGTTGAAGTACAGTGGTTTGTTTGGTAGTTGTTGTTGTTTGGTTTGGTGTGGGGTTTTTTGTTTTTTGTTTTTGTTTTGTTGTTTTTTTTTTTTTTTTTTTTCTTTCTGGGCCTGTAGAGGACTGGATTCAGTGGCTTGGGTAATTTTTCCTGATCCTGTGTTCCTAACTTAACAGGAAACTTCAGTCATCAAGGAGAAATGGCATGAAGGTGACCCCAAAACTTTTGTGCAGTCCCAGGACTGTACATACAAAATTTGTGTAAACTGGAGGCAGTAAGAATCATGATAGGAAGGCAATACCTATGTTGCTGATTTGCAGTGACACAGATATCAGATAGGAAATAACTTTGGGTTCTTATAAGTAGCACTTCACTGAAACCAAGCGAGTGTGCACATCTTACAGAAGCCTCTGTTGTTATTTTTTTAATGGAAAAACAAATAATACCTTATTACTGTTGGCATTTAAGCCTACAGAAGTCATTTACCACAGCTGCTTACTGTGGGAGATTTAGTAGCATATTTATGCTAATAGGAATTACAGATGAACACTAAAGAGCAAATATAACTTTAGGATTTTATCCAACATCAACTCACTGTGTGCAACATTGCCCAATTAGATCAACATTCCTGTATTTAAATTACTCTATTTTGGTACCTTCCTGTCCAGTAATGAAGGCATATCTTCAGTCCTGCCTGTGCTATATAAGGGGATTTGAAAACAGTGGGACTGTAAGAAAACCTTGTGTATCTTGGCTGAAAAAACTGATGTTCCTCATCTCTTTCCCAGAGTCTAAATTTTAAGCCTGCTGGTTTTGTAAATTTATACTGGTTTGTGCTGGAATTTTACTTCTGGAGATCTTGAGACCTGGTTTTCTGACTGGTTCCACACTGGCTGTTTGGACAAATGCTGAAGACGGATGAGGGCAAAGTGGTGGAGTAGGTAGGCAGCTCTTAGTGTTACAAATTTGAAGGATCCTGAGTGCAGTGCAGCCCTGAAGATTAAAATCTCAGTGTGGTATTATGAGCTCAGAGTTAGGCTGTCGGTTTAGTGGCCGTTGCTACCATTAGATGTTATAGATTTGGTGAAATTGTGGAAACAAAGTGCTGTGAGGGATGATGGTGGGGTCACCCCACCCTGTCACTGGCACCTGGGGGCTTTGGAAAGCGAAGGTACTATTCTTTTTGACACATTGAATGTTTCGCTCTCCAAGTGTTACTCAATGCTTTGTAATTCCTTGAAGCTTTTTGGCCATTCGTCATCCAGAGTCGCAAGTGAAAACTGGGACCCAGGTCAAGAAGTCGTCTCAACTAATGTGCCTCTGTGTTCTGCTGAATCCACGGAAAGCCCTGAGCACAGGGCTCCGCTCAGGCTGGGTCTGTAACTCTCCATTACACATGCGCCCACTGTGATCTGTGGCACCAAGAGGTGGAAAAGGCCTCCTGTCCATCCTGCTGAGACCTCTTGGCCTCCTGAATGGCAGGGCCACATGCAGGTTCCATGCTGGGGGATGGTCTGGGGGATCCTCCCCACCGCCAAGGTGTCTTTGGGTAAAGCCAAGATACTTGGAGGTTGAGGTAGGGTTTGCTTATCTCTGTTAAGGGGTTGCTTGGAGAAAATGGTCAGGCAACTGAGGCACCTTCTTACTCTGTAAAGTTATGTGAGGAATTTCAAATGCTGGCGGGACAACTGGAGCTTTATGGGGAGGAACTTTTTTGTTACAGAAATTAAAAAAAAAAAAACCTAAGGTTTTACTTTTGGCAGCATGCTATTTGTATAAATGGTGTTATTCTCTCAGACAACCATTTTTTGTTAAACCAAAGACATATCTTTCTTAGCTTGCATTTACAACCCTTGTGCAAGTATATGGTGGGGTTTTTTTATCATCTTTCCTGTTTTGGCTGCAGAATAACGTATGTTGTATAATCATTGCAATAGGTACTGAAGAAGTCTGTAACTGTAATAAAACTGAAAATCTTCTGTAACATGAAAGATTTTGCCATCTGCCACTTTAATATAATACAAGTGGATTATCTTCCTCTCATGAAAATTATATATTAAATCTAAAACGGCCAGACAAAATAAATTATGGTTTAAGAAGTGGCGAAAAGTAGCACAGTTAAAATTGAATTTGGGAAGCAGTTGATGGATGCCATAAAATCCTTTCTAAAGAGGTTTCTGTGAGAGTGGAAGAAGGATGAGTATCTTAATTAAAATGTGTTATAATAATTTTTGAATTTGGCTTCACATTGATCGTGAAAACAACGACGAAAAAAGCTGAGAATCCAATGCGTATATCTCTAGTGGAATGCACATATGCCTTTCTAGCTTACGTTAATCTGGTTTTGTGGAAGTAGGGTATTAAAACAGATTGTTAATGCTTCCATCTGGGTCCCATTCTTTCCTTGCAAATGGGCTGAACATTGCAGCAATTTATTTGTATTTACTGCCTTTTTCCTCAACCTTATCATTATCCTTCAGATAGCTTGGGGAAAGAAAAAGCTTATCAAAACTTCAGGGCTGCACAGTGCTGAGAAAGCAGGCAACACACTAAGACCCTGGCAGCTTGTTGCATTTGCATCCCTATGGGTTTTTTTTTTTGGTCTTATCATTTTCAGCTTCTGTAACAAGCAATAAAAAGAATTGATGATTCAGTGTGGGATGCGCAAGACTCGTAGAAACTGGAATTGAGATGTCTCCTTAGAAATTGGCATTAAGTGAGAAAATATGAATGTTTAGAACAGACCAAAATACCTTTTAAATGAACTTAGGTAGAGATGATAGAAGATTGCAATGGGCACATACTGAGCGTTAAGCATATTTAGTACCCTACTATTTCTTACAGATAAGCTGTTCTCAATACTTTTTTTGCAAAGCTAAGCAGTGGCTCTGTATAGGTAATGATTATGGGCTATTCCTGTGAATGCACAGAGATAATTTCGTTTCTTTGAGTAGTGCCATTGACTACAATGGGACTATTTCTATATGTAAAGTTAGCCTGGAGCATAACTGTGGGTGAGACTGAATTGTAGGAAAGATTGAATATATACTTCCCCTCTTGCAAACAGGCTCTTAGGTGACAAAAATATGAAAGCTCTGCATAGAGTTTCTGTTCTGGAAGATCAGTTATGGATTGTCTTGAAAAATGGGTGTGAAATCTACATGTAATCCAGCATTGCAAAGTGAAAGAACTGGAAATGTAAGTGAAAAACCAGTGGTAAGGTAATGCATTCTCTTACAGTTATGAAAATCTTTCATCTGAGGCTTTCGCAGCACTTAGTGCTTAAGTGAGCGTTACATATTCTTTTAGAAAGGTACTGTTAAGTATCATCACGTGGAGCAGCGAGGAGATTATGAATGGCTGGTCAAGGAACATGCGATGAAATAATGAGCATTTGTGATTCGTAATGCTCTCCTTAATGATGAGGAATTATCTGTCCTAATGCTCACTATTGGCCATAGGCCGGAGGCTGGTCTCTGGACATTGCTGTTCTACAAAAAGTTTGTTAGCCAGTTCTGTCGTCTGCCTGGAAGAACAAGGAGGGTATAACTTGTCCTAGAAAATATGAGATTGCACTGGGGAAAAAGGAGATACCACCTATTAATACCTGGACTTTGGTCTTTCCAAGGAGAAGCTCTTCAGGAGATTTGAAGTAGGACACTGACTTGCTCTTTTCTGTGGTCACTTACTAGTCTTCCCCCTTTGCTTGGACTGGTCTGCAAACTCTTTTGTGCTGCTGGTAGTACATGTAAGTAGGATTTTCTTTGCCCAGGGACTTCAACCCTGGACGTGAAGCCAGCCCTACCAGCATGAGGCGCTTCTAGTTACGCACTTTTACACTGCTGTAGCTGAACTTTCCTTTGGAAGGATTTATTGCATTATATATAAAGCCTCAGTGTTATAAAGTAGCACTGAATAATTTTAAACCCTAATATAATGGTGAGAAGTTTCCTATGATACTCCTGTGATGCAGGCCAGCAGTTCGCTGCCATCCTTCTGAATGAGAAATAAGCTGCCCAAGGAATATAATAAGCATGGTATAAAAAACAATGAAGGACTAAAGTGAAGCCTCCTCAGCTGTTCCTGGTGGATCACCTTTTCCTTACACTTGGGGCTTGGATGGGAGTATCCTGGAGCAAGTCTCACTCTGCCCATGACCAAAAGGCTACAGGGACTGGCTTCCACCCCATGTCCAGTTCAGTGAAGGATTTCTCTGAAGAATCCCACTGCCAAAAGAAAAAGCAGGAGTTATCTTTCCTTTAAAATCTGTGTGGGGAGACATCAACTTGCAAACATATTTGCAAAGCCTCTCAGGCCTTGCCTAGAGGACTTTGTTGGGCTAACTCAATCAGCAAACCTTTGCACTGATGCATGTTGCAGTTCCACAGAAGATCTTTGCCTGAGTTAAATGCTCTCGATCCCTGAACGAAATCACCTGCAACAGCATACCGATTTTTTTACTCTTGGGCACTTGTGTCAGAGGCACATGGCTCTGAGGAATGGAGATCTTTTGTAGAGGTGAGCTTGTAGCTCTGCCAGCAGAGCGTTAACGTGTAGGCCCAGCTTCTGCATGAAGAAGGAGTTGAGACTCCCCGAAAAGCCGATGGGGGCTCACCGTGCCCAGCCTGTCTGCCCACCCCAGGGGGCAGGCTCCGTCTGCAGCCTGTGAGTAGTGCAGACAGCTGGTTTTTGGTGCCCTCCTCTAAGCAAATCACTCCGAGAAGGCCTGTCCCACATGCCACTAGGTGGCACTTCAGGGACGCGGCAGTCACTTGGTATTATTTGTTATGCATGAGCTGCATCACCAGAACTAGTATTTTTCCTTTTTTTTTTTTTTCTTCTTTTTTCCTTTTTTTTTTTTCTTTCTTGGTCAAATGTAACCATTTATTTATTTTTACCGCCATGTTGCGGAACTTTGCTGTTCTCAGGTCCCAGCAGCCGAACTTCAGCCAGTGGGTACCACAGCCCTGCAGCCCAGTGGTTGCCACAGCTGTTGGGCTGACAGCCACATCACAGCACTCAGCTAGTAAAAAAAATAAATGCATCTTGCCTCAGGAGGAGCTGTGATACCAAACTGTCAGAAATTTTGAAATCTTACCCTTTTTGTCATCAGCAGTCCAGTTTGTATTTGCTTCCATCAGAACACAAAGTTTACCCTTTTCTTCCCTTTTCAGTTTAAAACAGTATTCTCCTGCAATAAGACCATTAAAAAAAAAGGGTGGGGAGTGGGGGGATATCTGCAAAAGTCTGGTGTTTTGTTTTTCTTCTTTTTTTCCCCTCTTCTCCAGGTTCTTACTGTGATTTCAATTTTCCTGCTTATTTGCAATTGACCTTGCGGAGTACTGCTCTATTTAGTTACTTCTGCACTGTTTGAACACATTGGTTCTTGAAAAGCTGTGATTTATCTATGCACAAATAACATGGGGTTGGTCTCAGTTCTTTTTTGTTCTGTGGAATAAGTTACTGTATCATTCCTTTTGATGTAAGGTTTAGTCTAAACTCCAACAAGCATGTGAGCACCAGAAAGTGCCTGGCTGGCCAAGGTAGGGGGGCATCTAGTGCTCCCTGTCCTAGAAAGATCGTTGACAGATGACTCTCACATACTTCTGTCATTGCTCTGTGTTGTGCAGCAAAGCTATACCATAAGGAGTTTGTAGCATGTGTGTTATGTGGCTCTCTGAAAGACTGTTTGCTCTTGCTGTCCCTCAGTGAATGATTTGTCAAAGATGTGGTTTGGGCCCAAATTTGTCATGTGGCTCTGGGTATTTGAGCTTTGCTATCCCCAAATCATTCATGAAAGCCTCATGGACTTTGCCAGGTTACTACCACCAGTGCTTAGAACCCTCATTTTTACCAAATATTTTAAAAGCGGTTGTTGGAATCAGGTTCTAGGCTTTTCAGCTTGCTAATAAAGGAACTCTCTGTTGGATTAAATGCACTTTTAAAGGTCTTTGCTTTTTGTAGACAGGAAAAAAGTTTGCATTTTCCATTTCATTCTCTTATTTGTGCCAGAAATCTACCATTATAGAAGAAGCTCTTCAGCCCATGAAAAGTTTTCCAGAATTGAAACGTTAGTATCCAATAGTTATTAAAATCTGAATATTTAAGATGTCAATATTAAAATAATACTGGAAAATTACAGGGTGGGTTTGTCTTTTTCTCCTCTCCGGAGGAATTTCACATGCGTTTTTAAAAAATTCTTCCTCCTCTGTGCATGTTTGACACCGTACAGTTGGAGAACAGCAGTAACATGGCAGCTGCTTTTCCCTTGCAGCTTTCTGTACAGCTCTTAATGTGTGCAGTATGGAAGAAATGGAAGTGGTATGATAGAAGTCCCTCCTTTCTAAGTATACCAAATTCTGTGCATGCTGTCATTTTTATTTAACTTACAGTTAAGCACTGAGAAACTTGTGACTGCTACAGAGCTTGATGGGTCTGTGCAGAAACCTCTTGGCAACAGCGAATTAGGTTCTTCAGTGTGCGACAGGTTGTTATTATTATGGCTAAAATCCTGGCCACTTTGTTTGCTTTGGACTTGGTTTTAAATGTCAGCTTTCACCTGTGTAGAAAGGAGCCTTTTTTGAGCAGGGAGCAGGATAGCAGGTTGCCTCTCCTGCCTGGGGACAGTTGTCAGCCTGTCTCTGACTTGGCAGGAGTTGGGAAGGAGTAGAAGAGGACATCTGCCCATGCCAAGTGCCCTCAGTCTCCTGCTCCTGTCTGCTTCCTTCACCTTGGAGAGCCAGCCCATACCTCCTGGACAGAAAACAGCCGCACTGTGTTTTATACCATGTTTGCTGTCAGTGTGCCCACAGACAAGCAGCTCCAATGCTGCTGCCCTCCCTTTGCTGATGTGCTGTGCCCTGTCCTGGTGAAGCAACTCGAAAGATGTTCCTCCTATGAGGACAGGCTGAGAGAGCTCAGATTGTTCAGCCTGAAGAAAACAAGGCTCCGAGAAGACCTTTCAACAGCCTTACAGTACCAAAAGGGGGCCTATAAGAAAGATAGGGACAGACTTTTTAGCAGGGCCTGTTGCAACAAAACAAGGGGTAATGGTTTTAAACTAAAGAAGAGGAGATTCACGCCAGACATGAGGAAGAAATTTTTTAGGATGAGGGTGGTGAAACACGGGCCCAGGTTGCCCAGAGAGGGGGTAGATGCCCCATTCCTGGAGACATTCCAGGCCAGGCTGGACGGGGCTCTGAGCAACCTGATTTAGTTGAAGATGTCCCTGCTCATTGCAGGGGGTTGGACTAGATGACCTTTGAAGGTTCCTTTCAACCCAACCTGTTCTAGGATTCTATGATTTCAGGAGAGATGAAGCAAGGGATTAACCCACTGTTTTAATTGTCAGATATGCTGGAGGGAGGTTGTTTTGTTTTGCTAAAGCATAGACCTGTGTGGTGAGTGTGCAGCTCGGTTTCTGTTTGAAACGTGAGAAGGGAGGAGGGAAGAAGATTTATTTGGCTTCTTGTGTCACTTTCTTTTTATTAACTTTGCTGGAATTTCTGGTATAATTCAGACTTTCTCACTCCAACTTTGCAGACTTCAGAGACAGAGAGAGTCTTACTCTGATGAATTTTTATCAGTTTCAGGCAATAAAAAGGTGACAGGGTGCAACCAAGATGTTTCTAGCTTTTAGCCACCCCCCTTAGTTTTACTTTGAGTGTTTAGGCCATAGAGGTAACTCTAGAAGAAATTGTGAGTACTAGGTCGCTTACATTCAGAGATATGATTCCCAACACTTCCCAGGAAAACTGCTTGTGTTTCCTCAACACAATAAAATGCAAAAAACCTGTTTCATTAAAAATCTGCAAAAGACATATGTCATCCATTCAGCTGTCATCCTAGATCTCCATTTCCCCTACTGTTGAATTGTTAAAGTAACTTTTCTTTTGTGTATAACATTTCCTTTCATTGACTTTATTGTATGTGACTGCTAGTCATTTTCTGGGTGTAGCAATGACTGATTTGTTGTTGCAGACAGAGCAAGTATCTGAGGTTGAATTACATCCTCAGATGAATAGACCCCCGTCACAGGCAGAAGAAAACAGTTCAGCAAAAAAGGTGAGACCCACACAGATTGTACAATTGTGGAGTTATTTGCCTTCATCAACAAATGTGATTGTTTTAAGTATGAAAGCAATTAAATGGAGGTTTAGGGTTATGTTTTTACATGTTTACCTTCTCTGGAGGTCAAGACGTTGGAGAGAACTGGCATTGCGTGTGACATCAGCTCAGATAAATAATTAAGAAAGCTCTTAACGCACGTGCGTCGATGTGTGTGTACTAAGAGAGGCAGCTCGCCATTTGTTTCAAATCAATAGGGGCTTGTGGAGCCTTAGGGGAGACAAAAGAGACTTTGCTTATACTTGACCCCTGTCTCTCTGTAATTCTTCCAAATCGTGACGCACTCTTGGCTTCCAGTTACTGAGGATTCAGTGTTGATGTAAACACACCTGTTAGCTGGAGGTCAGAATCTGCTACTGAATGTACTTAGGCTGGAAGAGATTTGCTCAAGGTATGCAGTTGCTTACATGTTTTTGTATGAACATATAATTTGTATAAACTAAACACTGGTATTGCAGTGACGCTCTTCTTAGGGTCTTGCTTAGGGGTGGAGTGGCCTTAGCAGTGGCTGTGAGCCTTTTCTTACTCCTGGTCACACTCCCACCACCTCCAGGTGAACCTGCTTTAGCAGGTGGGTTGGATTAGTTGATCTCCAGAGGTCCCTTCCAACCCCAGCCATTCTGTGATCCTTCCACCAGCCTCAGCCAGAACAGTTTTTGATAGAGGGCAAATACAGATCCTCCTGCCTTCAGCACCTTCTGCAGCCAGGAACTACCCGCAAGACCTTTGTTCAGCCCAACCAAGAACTGTTGGCGGGTGCTGTATGTAGTACATACCTTGCCCAGGGAGCATCACCCCACTTCTTACCATAACAGAGAGCACAGACAAATGCCCTGGCGTGATTTCCTATACGTGGTAGGGCTTTTTAGGCAGCATCCTTGCTGCGCTTGTGCTCACTGCATGCTGCAACTAGCCTGGCTCTGCTGCTTCATTACTCTGCTTTGCGGCCCTGCTGGAGAAGTGAAATCCTGGTGGTCCACCTACTTCATGCTTGCCCTTGTCCCACCTGCCTCCCTAAAATACAGAGGAGCCCAGGCTGTGGGATGGAGGATGCGGGTTGATGGCGTGGGGCTGACCCACCTTCCAAGGGCTGGTGCAGCGGCAGTCAGCCAAAGAGCCCTGTGGAGGGCTCTACTTTTAGGTGTTGGATCTTTTCTTCCAGTATTGCATTTGAAACAGAAGAGGAATTTATTCTGTGGATTGGGTAGGGTCTTGGCATTTCAAGGTAGACTGGGATTGTGCATTTGGCATCCCACCCGTGTGTGGTTGTAGAAGGCATACGCAAGGTCCTCACTTGCTGTATATTGTGTGTTTGCACGAAGCTGCACATGTGTGTGGGATTTCAGAACAGGGTATTACCTCCGATCTGTGCAGTGCTGATGTGCAGATATCCTGATCAAAATATCTCATAATATTTTTTTGTTTTCGGTAATCACAGAACTGTTTTTTAACATTGAAACCCTTGTTTCCTTACAATTCTAATTCCTCTAATAATTGTAATCCGTCTAATACTAATTATTGATTGTCAGGCTGCTTACTACAGCATTGGGCTTTTTCCTTCGTGATTGCTGGGTCATTAAAAGCTTCTTCATTGGAATTTTTTTCTTATTTTATTAACGTTTGGCCAAAACATAGTAAGGAACACAGTGTGGCCCAATAAAATGTGCACTGTGCAATTGATAATAAAATTTCATCTCTGGTCTTGACTGCGACACTAAACGTGTAACCTTTGTCAGGTCACTTCATCGTTTTGAATCTTAGTTTTCTCGTTCATGAAGTGGAACAATAATAGTTATATCCCTTATAAAAGAGATCTAACAATAAAATACACTGAAAAGGATATATTTATATTTCAGATTTAAAATAGATACAAAGCATTAAAACTAGTTCTCATTGCAGAAGAAAGGATGTCTTAATTTAGATTAATGAAAACACTTCTTACCACTGAAGTATTAAAAATCCAAGACTCTGTTTTATCTGTGAAACAGATTATTTCTTTGTAAGTTACCAAGAGAAATAACTGGCCTTCTACACTTCCAACATGTTAATTTTAGATGGATGATTGTATACATTTGTATTTCTAAGCTACTTTAAGTGTTGCTTCATGTAAGAGAGGAGGGAGAAGGGAGATACTCCATGCCAGATGGGTGAGGTAGTAAGTTGGGATACAAGTGATTGATGATTGATTCTTACCAACTGAGCATAATTAGAAATAAATCTTGTTTTCGTTTTCATGCATTTGGGTCAGCTGGGGGCTAGTATATGTATTTATACCCCGCCCTCCTCAAACACAATCCAGTTCTGCAGAGCCTGTCATCCAGATGAAGACAAAACACCAGTATAATAATTCCATTCGTTAAGGGATTGCAGGAGTTGTTCCTTTTATCAAAGGCAGAAACCTGAGAGGCTATTACCAAATTTGAATTAGGCTCTGTACCTCTTTAAATTATGAAATCTTAGGCCAGCTGTCAGCAATTTCAGTGTCACAAGCATTCCCTGGCCTAATGACAGGACACACATGGCCTGACTTAATGTTCCTGTGCTTTTCCCTTGCAGGAGGTTGTTATTGCTCAGCCACCCTCCAAACCTGCCCGCAGGAAGCTCCGGACAGAGACACAGGGCTTGGAGACCCCTGAGCTTTCTCCCACTATAAGTGTGACTTCTTCTCTGCCAGCCGTCAAACCTCATCTCCCAGTCCAAAAGTAAAAACCTGTGCCAAACATGCTAAACTGCAGCATGAGATCTGATGTGGCAGGGTTTGCTCTTTGCATAATATTGTGCTTAATAGTCTTGGTTTTGTGAGTGTTTCACAAGATAATGGGTCTCCGAAATCTACATCTGTTGTCTTAAATGCAAACTAAGTCAGTAGTGACTGTATAAGTTGGTGATGTTTGATTGATAGCCTCTTCAAAGGTGTCCTACCCTGTATCTGGTAGACAAGTCTGAAGAGCAAGCCTAGCTGTTCAACCAGCATCTCTAACACAACTCCTTTTAGCTCTGTGTGCGTTTTTGCCTTGCACATATCTTTTGGAATTTTGCTCGTTCATGTGGGCAGGTATGACCAGATAAATGCCCAGGCAGTTGAGTTGTGAAATGCTTGGTGTTGGTCATATCCTTGTGATATTTCTTCGTGGCAAGGCAGGTTAGAAACGAGCTCACCACTGGTATGAGCTGAGCCATAGACCACTTGCGACAATCTGATAATTGCCAAACCCAGCATGTGTTGTTTAGTCTCATAAATATAGCTGTTGAAGCTGTCAGCAAGAAAGACTTGTAGGGATTTCACTATATATTTATTTAATAGCAGTGGAGAAGGGGCTGTACAAACAGTAAATGAAGGCACTTGAAGCCCTATTGGGTCTATACATTTCCCTCAACTGAAGCAGTGTGCAAATATTATAGCCCGCCGTCTCCCGAAGCCTTGCAAAGACAGCCGGTTCAGTCTGAAACAAAACTGAGCTGCACAAATCAGTTGAGTGGTTCTTGGCAAACTGTTTATCAATAAACTGAATCTGTGCTGCATAATTGGAGATTAGAATAAGTAATAAGACTCCTAGGATGCCTGTAAAGTGCTATTTTGTGCTGTGGGAGCGCATATTCCATAGTGGTTCAAAGAAAGATAACAGCATTTGTTAGAGTCTCGACTTAATCCTCTGTTGTCTGTATCTTTCCTAAAATGTTTAAATGACCACAGAAGTATATTTCCCTGTTTTTATTTTTTTTTCCTACCATTATTACTTTATAGCCTATGGAGACTAGTTTGAAGGAAAATCATGAAGCAGAAAACTGACAGTTCACTGGAAGATAACAGCATAAAGACCTGCCTGTGCTGCAAGACACATTCTGTTGTGAAGATCAGCACTGTCAGCTCTGCTAAGAGAAAAGAGCTAATGGGGACTGTGTACCACTATGGACCTTATTTAAATAGGGCATCTGTTTTGTATCAAATTTGTCATTAAAGAGCTCTTGATGCCTCATGTAAAACTTTAAAATAATCTATTTGGAAAAGGGTTTGGATGTTCAGCCAGGATTTTCTTTGTTTTCTTTCTTTTTTCCTGTTATTACCTCTGTTTCTTGGAATAGGTTGGTCCTTATGAACAGAGATGTCTCTTTTTGTACCTGTCTGCTTAACTGTAATTTCCTCCAAATCAGCTACCATGGGCTATAGAGTAATACTACTACTACTACTACTAAAGAGAGGAGTCTTTTCTTTAAGCAGCACAAGAGATGAGGAAGATCCATAAGCCATCTCCCTGTTCCTATTTGTGACATTAGGTGGTTTTGATGGAAATGACTGCTTTGAATGAAAGATTAATTTTTGAAGTAAAGAAACACCAGAACCAGCAGTGCCCCCAAAAAATCTGAGATAGTATTTCATGCAGATGTCCTTTCTTTCTGCATAGAATAATTTTTGTATTTTCTGTTAACCATTCCTGAACCTTTAAACTCTGCAAATGTCTGAAAACAGCTGAAGCAAAGATGTTTTAATAAGTACAGCTATATAGGGATTATTCTTAAGCTGAATCAGAATGCAGCGATTTTGAAATAATTGAGACAGCCTTAAATGTTTCTGTCATTCAGGTTAACAAGTGTGACTGTTTTACTTTCAAATAGTCTACCTGATTTTGGCATCTCATTTCAGTGTTACATTTTTCTTCTCTTAAATGTGTAGTTTGTACCTTGTCTTTGAAGTGTAGTCCTGTGTGTATAGGGTGCAGACATGCAAAATGGATGGTTGGTCTTTCGGCATCAGCTAGTCTTGAGGCTCTTAATTGAAATGTTTCGTATTTATCTGTCTGGCAGACAGTCTTCCAAGCAGAAAAGGGCTATTCAGACTGCTATACGAAAAAACAAAGAAGCCAATGCTGTGCTCGCCAGGTTGAACAGTGAGCTCCAGCAGCAGCTGAAGGTAAGGAATGCATTGAAAATCGGTGACAAAGCTCCCTGCAATCAGTTGTGTGTCACCTCCAGCAGAGAATCTTGTTCATCCTCTCAAATGCAACCTACTGCGTTATTTCCTGCTTTCTGGAAGGGAATAACTGTACTGTATGTGTGGGTAGGATGAGGCTTTCAAGGAAATGTTATAACATATGGGCCTACAGCTCTAGTAGCAGTTAGGGTGTGTTTGAAGGGTGAACTTTGTCTTTCTGAAAAGTTTGATAATGTGATGTTGTCACCTCGTGCACAAGAGCAATTCAGGTGCAGATTTCTTGTCTTCTGGTCAGTTGTGCTACATGACTGTCTCCTGGAGTCAGGCATTTGGAATACATGGACTGGCTAAAACATGTTTTATGTGAACATCTAGCACTCATTTTTAATGTCTGCTGACTTGTCTTTTAACATATTTTCAAGAAGCTGTTTTCTTATAAATATCAACTAGGGTTCTTCTGTTTTCTCAGTCCAAAGCTAGTATAGTCTTTAGTTTTTCATCTACTACGGCTTTTTTTTTCCTTGCTTATTATGTGAACATGCTTATGTGGAGATGGAGATGAATCCCCAGTTACACTTTCTCTTCAGTCCAGGTGAAAGCTGGATTCCGTGTTCAACTTTGCTTTAACATAATTTCTTGATGGGCTTTCAAGGATCTCCCCAGACTGATACAGGGTGAATGCTCTGTACTGAAAACATAGCCAAATACAGGACAATGATTGAAATAAGCACAGAGATGAAAGCTTTTAATGACAGCACATTGCCATCATTCCTTGGCTCAGGTCTTATCTGCTTCCATGCACTATCTTCAGCATTCTTGAATCCCCCGGCCTTCATAAAACAGGCCAATGCTGTTATCTGTATTTTACAGTAGGGTGAAGGAAGCATGTAAAGACAGAGGGATTTGCCTGGGTTTGCACAGGGCAGAAAACCCAACTTGTTTTTCAAGTTGGTTTGCTGGCTGGAAGCTTTCTGATGGAGCAGGGCTTTGGTATTTTTATAGGGACCAGAAGACTTGACGGGTGCCCCTCAGACACGGGGAGCATTCAGGTGCACTGCCAGGCTGGGGCTGTGAGCCTGCCTAAATGGGGTACCAGAACCTGGAGGAGTCACAGATCAACCCGGCTCCCACACGGGCTGGGGAGCACTTTGATGGGAGGTCGGTGAGAGCTGGGTGCCCCTCAGCGTAGGGGCAGCCTCAAGGTCAGGAGAGGCTTTCCCAAAATTGCTGATCCCAAAGCCTTCACAATTAGTTTCTGACTGAGACTGATGATCTTCCTGATGCAGCTGCCAAAGAGGTGGATTTGCAGAGCCTGTGTCGTTTGTCATAGAGAGGCGAAGTCTTGTTCATTTCCAACAGGAAAGAGGCTGGTTGTGTGAACCAAAAATTCTCAAAAAGCCATTTTGAGGGAAATGTCATTTCAAAATAACCTCATTTTCTTTGGTAAAATTGCCAGCCTGCAGCCAGTGTTGGTGCATCCCAAACGATTCCACTGCCCAGCAGATGAGTGCTCCTTACTGTGTTCTCTCAAGCAGGTGATGAGTAGGCACCGATCTCTCTGGTGACCAATGGTAGAACCCAAGGGAATGGCAGGAAGATGTGCCAGGGGAGGTTTAGGTTGGACATGAGGAAAAGGTTCTTCTCCCAGAGGGTGGTGGAGCACTGGAACAGGCTCCCCAGGGAGGTGTCACAGCCCCAAGCCTGACAGTGTTCAAGAAGAGACTGGACAACACCTTCAGACACATGGTGTGAACTGTGGGGTTGTCATATGCAGGGACAGGAGTTGGATTCGATGATCCTTGTGGATCCCTTCCAACTCAGGACATTCTATGATTCCATGATTCTATGACTGAGCCCCCATGTCCCCCCACTCTAAGGAGGAGACAGTGGTTGGCTGTGTGAGGTGGTTGTGTGACATTGGTGTACGGTGGTTTGAGACCCCAAGGAGAGTTACTTAAACAGCAGAGCCCCGAGCCTCCAGCCAATGCTAGTGGTTTGCCTGACTGCTCTTCACCGGAGCAGGGTGGTGCAAGCAAGTACCCCAAGCATCTCTCAAGCAAGCAAGCATCTCTCTCTCCCTCCTGCAGGAGGTTCACAAGGAGCGAATTGCCTTGGAAACACAGCTGGAGCAGCTACGTCCCGTCACCGTCTTGTGACCACCCGCACCGCCGTGCAGTGGCAAGAACGGAGTATGCGTCCCGACAGCCTTGCTGAAGAGAGGACCCTGTCTGGGCAGGGTTTCCACTGTGGTGGAGGCACTGGGAAGGACCAGCCTGTCAGGTCTCCCTTCACCCTGCTGTGCACATTTGCCTTTGTAGGTCAAAAAGGTACAGAAAACAAAAATCTGACTGCTGGATATTTCTAAGCAGAGGGGGTTGCTTTGCCTTCTTTCCTCCCTCTTCCCAGCCTAATGTGTAAATGCAGTTTATCACTGAAATGTATAACCTTGTAGTATTTTATTTATGTGAAGAATTCCTGATTTATAGATGTTTTGGCAGCACCTCCTGCCCCTGTCGTTAAGAGGTACAGCATTCCTGAATTCTTGCTTAAATTTAAAACTCAGCATCTGAGATGGGCTTCTGGATGTTACTGATTCCTGTAGGATTGTATCATGGTAGAGTACCTGTGGCTTTAGTGTACTACAGGGATAAAACTTGCTAGAAATACAGAGTCTTTATCTGCAATCATATGTCAGATAATTATTTCCTTAGCAGTGTTTATTATGCAATCACAGATGTATTTTAATGTTAGAGAACTGGTATTTTATAAGTTCAAATCATATGAGAGAACAGTAAAAAATACTAAAATTTAATTATTTTGGAAACTACAAAAAAATATATATATATATATATGTTTTTTGAGCTATAACTGTTTCCTATCACCAGTGTTTGATCACTTGCTTGCAACTGCCAGTGCTTCTGCATACTTTTAGCATGTTTGAGATCACTGGTTTTATAGCTTTTTTTTGTTTGTTTGGGTTTCTTTTAACCAACAGTGTATTTCTAACAAGAGATTAAAAATGCATTTTGGGCATTTTTATAAAAGCTGTTCTATGTGCATTTTTATTAGTCTGCTTTGTTGTTTTAATAGCTGCTGATTTGTTCTAAGGATGTGTACAAGAACTGTATTTGCAAAAGAAGAAAGACACCAAAAGTGCTATATATGAGGTTATAAAATGTGTGATGGAAGTAATTGCCCTCTACAACAGGCTTCTGTTAAGGTTCCTTTGTACCTTGCTGGAGATACTGCTGATAGGATGGAGCTGCTAATGCCCATCTAGTTTCTAAATGAAGAAGCAAAGATTAATTTTTTTAGCTGTGTGTGATCCAAGGCCAACTGAATTCCATGGCAATTTTTTCCATGGATGCAGTGGTCATTGGCTTCCATCTCAGTTGTTGCAGTGGATGCCAACTAACTAATGTTGCTTTATTTCTTGAGCCAATACTCTTGTATTGGGCAACTTCAGCCATAAGGTCAGCCCTGCTCCCTCCATGGATATGATACGTGCTTCACTGCAAAGAAACAGCACCTACCTGTTATCCACCTTAAACGTGACACTGCTCGTGTTTCATATCCTGTTGTTCACCAACCTCATTTTAGTGTACGCCTTTGCCTTGCAGAAACACTGCAGCAGTTTTCTGTTGGTGTGATGCTTTCTCTCTGTAGCTGTAGGGTGGCCCTAGGGCTGAGAGGAAGGAGAAACAGGTTTGAAGCAGCTGGGCGGCCTCCCTTTGGGGCGTCTTGTGGAACAGCTGCGGTGGGATATCAGAGGACACCAAAGCAGCTAAGCGTCTTGTTGAGAGATAAGACAGACATCAGTGGGAATGTTTGAAGTGACAAGGAAACAACCTGCTTTTGCTGAAAGGGATATGGATGTGGGACATGGATCCAGAAGTCTGAAGGTGAAAATAAACATTTGCAGAGTTGTTACTGAGTATCTGTTTTTCTAACCCATTGGTTTTGATTCAACTAAACATTGCAATGTCAACAAGCAACAACTGTTTCTCTGCATTTGAGACTTCTTTGTGGAGCTGGGGTCAGATGGTCATTCCTGGTCAGTGACGAAATACGAGAACTGTAAACTTTTCTGGAAAGCTGCAAACAGTGGCACTTTCCAGAAGTATCATCATTTATTTCGTATGTTCATAACACAGAGTCATTCCTGAGATTTTAATGAGATTGAGTGCTCACTCTTCGTTTGCTTTTTAGTTCTTACATTGTCATTTGGTTAATAAGCCCCTACTGTTCAATGTGAAATAATCATATGTCACATTTTGTTATTTTATGGGCGATTTTTTAAGGAAAGCTTTTCAATGATTACAAAGAAGTGTGCACATTGCATTTTTAAGGCAGTGGAGGACTTTTCCATGTTTGATGGGAGCTTCCTCTAGAATAGTTCCCCATTTATTTCACTTGGGTTATTCATGGAGTAGATGCTGTTCAAAGGAAGAGTGGAAAAGTCTGTTTTATATGTCTTTTTCAGATATCTCCCTTCTAAAATACAGGGATTTTTTTTTCATTTGCTTGAAATTGGGATGTTTGGGTTAGCCAACAATGGAATATTTATGCAGTTGTTACTCTACAAGACTTAATAAATTTAAAATGTAACCATCCTTGCATTTTTAAGGATGCAGTCAAATGCCGCACTTAAGCTTCAAGACCCAGAGTGTGAGTTGATTTGTATTCTGTTTGGTGAAATGTTGGCTATGATGGTGATGATACACTACATAGAGAGTAAAGCAAAATATTCAAGGACAAATGTCAGTGTGTTATATGTAAGATGCTGGAAGTTATTCTTCTGTATGTCTTGGTACTTAAGCATTCATGGTGGCCCATGCAAAATGAAAAGTTGTCTCTGGTTTTGCGGTGCTGTTAGCAGTTTGAGAGGCAGAGGAGAAGGCATCACCAGGCTGTAGACAGTGCTTCTGGCAGTTGCTTCATGGCAGCCATGCTCATGGCTACCATAAACAGACCCTGGCTAGTCAAAATTCACGTCTAAATCCAGTATCACAGATTTTCTCAAGAAATATTTTTCCCTTGGAAAAATGGGGGTACAGCGAAGTCATAATTTCTTACAGAAACCTTTACTTTCTGAAACTTTGGATGGCAGGTGCTCCTAGACCCAACACAGACCATCTGGTCAGAAAAGGAGACCTCATACACAGTTTGCTCAATGTTCACTGCACTTGCTTGAGCTACAGGAAAACCATCATCTTTGGTGTGCCTGGCCCAGAGGAGCAACTAGGACCTGCCTGTCCCAGCTTATAGCCTGACAAAAGGGCATGAGCAGCTTCCCACATTTGAGGTCTTGCTCTCCTCAGTTCATGGTTTCTATAGGTATTTATGCAGAGCAGGACATGCCCAGCTACAGAGGATAACTGGGAATGGGAGTTGGAGCAGGGCTTTCTTGCATCTGAGAGGATGCGCTGACCATGAGCCTGGTGCCCCTTTCCAAGTCTTCAGTTTTCTGCAGCTATTCTGGTTTGGACAATTAAATATTTTTGTCAGCGGAACAAGACTCGGCAGAGCAGGTAGGGATCTTCCTCAGTATGTGTCTAAGTGTGCACTCCCATGTCTTCCTTTTGATCGTTCATTTCTTTATAAATCTGTTAATGTTCATATCACCTGATAACCTTTCTATGAAATATGTGCTTCAATACATGGTAATGCAGTGGTAAAAAGAAAAAAAAAATGCCCAGCTATAATTGTGGTGACTGGTTGCATTTGTAGATGAAGCCATTTTTGTTTGAGCCTCTAAATATAAATAATGACCCGGTCATTAAGCAAGGTGAACAGTTTACATTTCAGAGGCATTCCTTTAAACAAACTGCCTGTGAACAAACATTAATCATTCATTATCAATGTCCTTTTCTTAGTTATTAAATTTACACTAGGGTGCAGTGGAAGCATTGTGACCTCTTTCCAGACAGTTCTCAGTTCTCTCTTCCAGAAAGTTTTACTGATATAGCAAATAATGTCAGTGATTAGTGAATTCAGGCCTGTTATTTCTAATATGGTAAATACCCTTTTTTAACACAAAATATTATCTCCAAATTGTTTTTGCATGTGTGGCAGTGGTTTTACTGCCGGGAATTCTGTATCCAGATTGGAGAGAGGAACTTGTTTGTCACTCACCCAGACGGTCCCAGCTTGGCACTTCCAGGGCTCACCAGTGTGGGCTGGTGATGATTTCCACGGTAAAATGAGCCCAGAGGGATGGTTGAGACTTGGAACCCTTCACGGGAAGCGTTTAGGTATGAAAATTGCCTTTTGGTGGTGTGTAAGCCGCTTTCTTCCCAGCTGAGCTTCCAGATGAGGAGAAAGAGACTGTAAAGTTGATAGCCAGGGAGTGAAGGGTGACCATTTTCTAGCATCATAAGCCCTTTGGCCTCCAGCACACGTGGTCCTTGACAAGAAAATACGTGAGGTTCTAAAAGAAGGAAGAGAGGCCCTCATGAAGCCATGTATTTTATTGACTAAAGAGAAAAGGTATTTTTTCAGGAAAAATAAAATCTTATTATTATGTAGTACCTTTGAGAAGAGATGATGTATTTTGAAGCTTGTTTTCAGTTATCTTCATGAAAATGTGCTATGAACATATGCATTATGTTTTACTCAGTTACTGACTTTTTGATATAAAAAAATGTATCGCAAGCATTATCATTGTTAATCTAAAAAAAGTACCCTGAGGCTATTATATATTTGAATTTTAACTTATAAAGTAGATAGCCAGATTTAAGTAATTTGTTTTCACAGCTGCAGACTGTCCACGTGGTAAGCTGCAAAATGTATAGTGTTCTATACTATGCCCATCTAATTTTGGAAAATGTATGTGATATGGAGCTGGGTGCTACATTAAAATAAAAGCGTCCAATAACTTCAAATTGCCTTGCTTTTGTGGTTTATTTAGGATGTCAATTGTGCAGATCTGCCAGGAGAGCAGAAACTCTGACTCGCTGTGGAAAAAATACAGCGTTGAAATGGCTGACCTTCAACTATGAAAGATGAAATCACTTACGTTGGGACTGTGTGTATGTGAAAGAGACAGAGACTTATTTAAAGTGAAATCATATTTTCTTAGGCTTCGGTTATGTCAAAACTTCATCTTTGTCAGGCCTGGCTTTGTCAGAATTCAGACATAGGTCCATTATTAAGCCTGGAGAGGTGCAACTTTTTCTAACCTGGATGGCACTACCATGATGGAAAAGCTCTTCCAAGCCTCCAGCAGAGACCCTTGGTCAGAGGGTGCCCAAGCAGGAGCAGCGATAGGACTTGAGCTGTTCCCCCCAGCACCCCCATGATCAGTGGTTTTGGCCCCTCGTCAACTGCAAGAGCTGAAATCAAACTTGGGAAAGGAAAAGATTTGAAGGGCTGGTCTTCACCGGCAGGGAGCTGGAGGGGACGCTGTACTTCTGCTCTTTAACTAGTGTGATTTTTAAGAATTATGTCACAGTTATCCAAAGAGCAGGGCTTTAAAAGAGGAAATAATTAGTGATAAATTCGTTCTTACAGCATTAAGCTATGACAAGGGATGTTTTATTGGCCTAGAAGTATGTCTCTGGTGCACATGAGGCACGAGGCCAAGGTGCTAAAAACTTGTAAATATCCTGTAGGGAGCTATTCTGCCTCGGCAGCGGGATGGATTTAGATGGCTCTTCCATTCCTAGTTTTTACAATTAGATGGTACTCTGGGGTGCCTTCATGCAATTCAAGATTGGCTCTCTGTATTTAAATTCACGTTTCCAATAATCTTTCTTAAAAAAAATAAAAGATGCATCTTCCTGCTCTAGAAAAATAGTTCCTAGTGGAAGTGGGGAAAAAAAGAAATAGAAGAAGCTTTAAAAGCTCTTTTTTATCCTGCTGTTTTTAAGGTGGTGCAGCTTCACAAGTGTGCCTGCTTAGATGAGGTGCTTACGTGGCTTCTGTACCAAAGCAGAATAAAGGAAAATTAATGAATGAAAGAATAAACAAAAGTCCTGGGTATCAATAGCCCATAGCTGGCTCAGAGCTCTTTTTACTGGTCATCTCATTGCTCCTTCTGTTTTACCTCCCCCCGCCAGCCCCCTAAGCACTGCATGCCCTCAGGCAAATGCACTTTGGAGCAGGAGAACTTGGGTGCACGAGGTCAGCTTGCAGTAGGCTCTCGAGTCCCCAATATTCCCTCATTGCCCACCATTTTGGGTACATGTCTGGGAGCAGTGGTGTTAGCTGTGTCCTGGCTGTGTTACCCCAGTAGTCCCCCTGATAAATGCTGAAGCGGTATTCCCAGGTAAATCCTGAATTGGTGTATGTTTATCAATTGCTAACTTAAATAGCGTGAGCTAGGAAGAATGTCTTACCTGAGGACATTTTGAGGATGCTTTATGCATCAGAAATGTGATGGGCTTGACAAGACCAAGGCTATATATTGCATCTAGTCTGGTTTTTGAGGAAGGAAGGGAGAAGGGGATTCTTTCTTCAGCTAGGCTGCTCCCACAAGAAATATCATTTTTTGAACCGTCCTTGGTTCATGTAGGGAACTTACTCATCACTCTGCTGTGGTCTTCAATGAAACATGGATATAAAGGCTGGCAAATGCACTTCTCTCTGCCACAGGCCTTCCTCACCCTGTGGAGATGAGCAGTAGTGGAGCAGTGATGCTGTGTCCAGCCCCGTGACAGCAAATGGCATGCAGAGCTCAGCAGGAAGAAGAGCAGAGGAGACGATGTGTGAGCTCTGGTGGAACCACGATGGAGGGAAAACACGACTCGGGAAAAGTAATTGTGCCTCTGAGGTAACAAGGAAGTCACAGAATCTCCACCACCTTGCTCCACCCCCACGCAACAGAAAAACATGCTTAACAAAGCTCTTCTGGACACCTTACTATCAGGAGGCTTGGATGTAGGACTGACACTTGATACATGACCTTCCAAGGTCACTTGAGGAATTCAGTAGTTCGTGCTGTCTGTCACAGCTTTAGGGTGCATTAAGCCAGTGATACTGGTGTTCAGCAGACTGATACAAAGCGTGCGTTGTTTACTACAGTTTTCGTGCTCTTATCTGAGAGGAAAAAGCCAGCACATTATCTCACCTGGGTCTTGTTTCCCAGCCCTGTGTTGTTTCGAAAGAACACCATAGACTCAATGAGAAATAATGGCTTCCTGTTTCATTAAGAGTTCTTACAGCAATTTCCCTTCAGAGTAATCACCTTGGGTGATGGAGGTGTGCAGTTCCAAAGCAATTAGCCCTCCAGGGAGGGTGTGCTGGGAGGCACCTTTCTCCACCAACAGAAAAGCAACTCCCTTTTGGGTGTCTTGGCTTGGATGTTAAAGAAACCAGTGCTGCCAGAGTCATCAGTCACTTCAGGCTACCAGCCAAAATGTCTACTGGGATTAAAACAGCACCCCTTGGGAAAAGAAAAAAAGAAGTTTGTTTCTAGTGCTTAGTACCATACATTAAAACCAAACAAAACCAAAACAACCCTGTTGCTTTGGTTGCTCTCCAAATAGCTGGGTGACTGTGCTACTCAGAAGGTGCTTCTTCAGAGCTGCACTTTCTGGATTGGTTACTGCAAAAAAGCCTCTGTTGGAAACTTCTGTCAAGGCATCCCAGGACTTTTAGAGGACTCTGATTTGGAACTGGCCTTCATGTTTCACCCCAACCTGTTTACTCCAATCATGCACATTAGTGCAAATAGTGAGACATATTTTTAAGCCCATACATTTATTTTTACGGTTGTTGCAGGTATGATGCTCCAAGTAGAGCTGGCCATTGAGTGCACACGGAGATACATCAAGGCGAAAGTAAACAGGTAGCTGGGATTTGTGGCAGAAGTGGCAGGCAGAAGGGCTGGTGCTGGACCACAGGGGCTGAGGCAGAGGCAGGCCAGTGGTGTCTTCCTCCTGCTTGGGAGTTTTACCACTGCGGGTCAGCTCTAATTTGAGGAAGAAAAATGCAGTTCAATTTCCTTCACCTTAGTTATGAAGCTGACTTACCTTAATGTATATTTTTATGGCTTGGACCGCCATCCATACTTTCTTACTCTTCCCTCTAGTTTGATTCATTGCCTTGTTTTCTAAATTTGTCTGGCACCCTGCAATTGCTTTGTTTTGCACGAACTGGAGAGCCTGAGCAGAGTGCAGGTGCTGGTCCTGCTTTCAGCCCGTGGCCTAAGAGACTCAGCACGCGTTTGCTGTCATGTACAAATGTATGATTGGGTTTAACACTTTGCTCCGGTTCGGTTGATTCTGGAGGTGGCTTTGACTGCAGGTGGTGAAGCACACAGGCTTCTTCATGGCATATTGGCTGGGTGGAGATTGTCTCCTTGTGGACTTTCAGCTTTGCAAGCTGGATATCGAAACAGTCTATGGAAACCTGCAGTTGGCTCAGACTTTGACAACAGAAACCTGAGGGTGCTTGACAGAATTTGGGAAAAGTTACAGAAATAATATTTGAGATGATTAGCAACACTAATGCAGAACAGGTGGAGCTGTTGTTCCAGGTTGGCCCATCTCATCGAAGGTGTCACTTTGACACTGGGCAGCGCCAAAATGTGTTGGAGTTAAAGGGAAGAACCTCGAATTTGTCAAAAAGGGTCCAGTGAATAGACTTGTATGAACACTGCCTTGGCTGACATGCTGCCATTTCTTCAGGCATCTGCAGGTCTGCTCAAGGCTGGCGTCTACTTCACTTTTGACCACAGCAATTTCTCTCCTCTATAAATTGAGACGAAGGAATACCTGTAATACACACTCAGCAGTGTAATGTCTGTACAAAAGTATTTACAGAAGTTTCTGCTTTACTTTTCTTTTTTTTATCACTTTCTTTTTTTTATCACTTCCTGTGTTATTTTTCTCCGGCATAGACAGAGGAATTCCCATCTGTTTAGCTTGTTTTTTTCCAGACATTTCTTTGTCTGTAGTTGGTTTTGCTGCCTCTCCCTAGGACTTTTCTCCTTCCTTTTATTGTTGTTGGGGGGTATGTGTTTGTTTGTTTGTTTAAATTTGTTTGTTTGTTTGTTTTTGTTTTGAAATAGGGTGGCCAAAATTGAAGCCAGTTCATTGTCACCTCATTTTTGAAGCAGCAACTCTAAAATACAGCATCATGACACCCAGAAGTTTGTGCTTTCCCCCTCGCCTCTATCTAGCAGCCTTGCAATATCAGCTGGCGTCCTGGAAAGGTGGGATCGTCCTAGTGGACTGAGAATCTCTAAGTAACACCATCCAAGTCAGTAAAAGAAGGTGTGAATTTCTGTCTCTCTTTTCTCAATGCTTGCATTGAAGCTGAGGCATCATTTTGATGTAATAATATTTTTTTAAAACCATCAGAAGCATGTGTGAACCACCCTGTCCCGTAGCAGGTATGGTCTCTAACCATGCATTTCTCAGAGAACTGCATGGAAAAGCTTCTGCACGAGCTGCAGAGAAAACTTCAGTCTTTAGCTGACTGAGGGCCCCTGTCTCCCTGGACAGCAATGCTAAAAAAGAATGTCTCTTCAGACAGATGAAAATTGTCCTCTGACCTCCTGTGCTTTGATTTCTGCTCCCTCAGATAACAGCATCACTGTGTGCATCTTCTGAGAATGCAAATCCCAAGCCTGGGAGTCGCCCTGCAGCTTTTGGTAATGGTAACTCTGAGCCTGGGCTTGGGAAGGTCCCAGGGAGAATTTTGCAGATAATTTTACATCCTGAGGTGTCTTGTTAGCAGTCTAATCTGTTTAGTCTCAAGAAGAAGAAGTGGGAACAAATGCAGGAGAGGAGCAAGGTATCAAAATTAGTTCTAATAAAATTAATAAATATCTAATTTTTTATTATATTTCCCTTAAATAGGAGTATTTATTACTCCTCTGAATTTTACAAGCCTTTTAAGAGTTGCTTTCGTATTTGTGCTCAGACATCACTGCACATTTTGCCTTGTGCAGCTGTCTTTTATCATTAGGGAAGAAGTAATAATTCAGACCTCAAATTTAGCTTTTGTCTAAAACAAATCAGATTGATTATTTACTGCCCACACAATAGGATACTATATAATCCTCTCATCTGTTAGAAGGGCACAAGTTATTTATGTTAATCCTCAACCTACATGTATGTGTTAGGAGCTGTTACTTTGTGACAACAGTTTCATTATGCATCTTTTAATAAAATGGGAAGTGGGTGACATATAGGGGAATGTGAATTTGCTTGCTGCATGTGTAAGTTTGCTGTAGGCAGGTGCTGAAGGTTTAAAGCAATAATTTCGCAGGTCACAGTAGTCAGGAAGACTAGTCTGTTTTCATTGTCCAAGTTGAGTGAAATACAAATGTCAGTACACATCACAAGTGGTAAAAAGAGATTAAATTTTAGAAGGTCTTTATGGACTTAAGAAATTAGTGGGAAAAACAACTTTATCTAAAAGGATTTGATTTTCACTTTCCCTGTGTCGTATTACTTAAGGTGTTACAAGCCTCAGAGACTGAGAGTTATGAATCCAGCTTTCAAAATCACAAGGTGGGTTTGAAACAGCAAGGACTAAAAATGAAAGGGGAAGTTTGTTTAATGTGACTTCTGGTTCCTGAACCTTTACTCAGGGCGCCTTTTTAATGCTTGACCACAGATTTTTCAGAATTAAAGCTAAGCTTACTCTTTTTTTTTTTTAATCCCTTGCTTCCAGCAGCTGGAGCTTTAAGAAATGCAGTCACTACTTGGAGAGAGCAAATAGGCAGCAGTGCTGTTCAGCTCTCAATACACAAGTAACAGCATTCCTCCCATCCTAGAGCATTGTATCCAATGTGTCCGTAGTAGCCATATAAAAACCCCTCCAACAGCTTTTGTGTTATCCTTCATCATTCTCCCAAACAAATAAAAAACATTTCAGGGAGTACGCCATTACTTTCCACAGTTTTTATTTATTGTAAATCAAAATATCTGAAGTGTCAAAATGGCTAATATTTTATTGAAACCTATCCTCTCTCTGGTATGAAGCACAGAGTGTGAAAGCTGCCAGACTGACATGCCTGGATGTGGAGTTCCTGTTGCTATAAATAGACATGTTTTCTAACTTCTCTTCTGAAGGTCCTTCTACTGGTGGAGAGTTCAGTAACTGTGACTTCCAAGGGCTTACCATAAAGGAGTGAAAACTCATGAACTGTATTCATAGAATAGTTTGGGTTGGAAGGGACCTTCAAAGGTCATCTAGTCCAACCCCCTGCACTGAACAGGGACATCTTCAACTAGATTAGGTTGCTCAGAGCCCCCTCCAGCCTGGCCTGGAATGTCTCCAGGGATGGGGCATCTACCACCTCTCTGGGCAACCTGGGCCTGTGTCTCACCACCCTCATCCTGAAAAATTTCTTCCTCATGTCTGCCCTGAATCTCCCCTCCTTTAGTTTAAAACCATTGCCCCTTGTCCTGTCTCAACAGGCCCTGCTAAAAAGCCTGTCCTCATCTTTCTTATGGGCCCCTTTTAAATACTGAAAGGCCACAATAAGGTCTCCCTGGAGCCTTCTCTTCTCCAGGCTGAACAACCCAAACTCTCAGCTGTTCCTCATAGGAGAGGTGTTCCAGCCCTCTGATCATTTTCCCATCTCTTTAAGATCTCAGTTTTTGTAAGTTCTGCCCCCACTACCCCCACCCGTTTCCTACCTCTTCTGCCCTGATGCTAGCACAAATGGCCTCGCAGCAAGCCAAAGGAAGGAATTGGTTTGGTTTAAAAAGATGCATATTTTTGCCAGGTTGGTGTTAATTCATTAAGTCTCTTCCTTGATCTGGCTGGCAGCAGGGCTGGGGAGGCATTGCCAGGGCAGGCAGCAGCAGCTGTGGGGCCAGGAAAGCAGGAGGGCAGCGGTTTGAAGCACAAGGCAGAATTAAGCAAGGTTAACCCAATCTCTAATGGCTTCCTGAGGCCACAGAGAACTTGAATCTAGATTTCTGGGTTTCATGCCGTAACACCTGGGCAATCATTCTTCTCTGGGGCAAGCATCTGAGAGTAAGAGTCCCATCTACAGTGTCAGGAGCAAATAATCAAACACCATGACAGTAGAGGCAGCCTCAAGCACTTTTTCCTCTCAGAATTAATCAGATTATTTCTTCAGGACAATATTTTATTAATGCAACTGTAACCCACTCCATTAATATCTTTATTTACAAGCAGCTGCCCATCCCAGGCTTATGCTGCTGTGCCTTCTGCAGGACACTGACTGGTGAGGTCCAGCGTCTGTCCACAGTCAGTAACGTTGGTAGTTGTCTTCAAGCTAATGCTAAGACCAGGTCTCCGTATTTCCTTGTCAGCTGATTACAGGGAAGGGGAAGAATGTCCTGGCTTCCTTTGAGAGGCCAAAGAATCCAGTCCACAAGCTTAAAGGAGTGGATTTCTAGGAAGGCAGGATTTCAGACAGCTTTGTGGAGCTCTCCCTGTTGCCCATGCAAGAAAATAATCTCTTTGGCTGGCTCATCCCGTATTAGCTTCCTGATTCATCTCCCAGAGTCTTGAGCCAGGGCTGTCCATACTTGATTAGTTCACTGAGCCCTGTTGCACCTGCCACATATATGTTATTAGGTCACTGCTTATTAAATAATTCAGTCTCTCTGACAGTCCTCAAAAATGTGGGTTATGTGCTGCTGGCAACCCTGTTTGCCTTAAGGAAGGCTGGTTAGTACTGGCCCGTGTTGTTGGGTGGAGAGAGATTTTTGATGGAGGAGAAAGAGTTGCAGTAAAAGGCTGGCTTTGTCAGAAATATAGGCTCTGATTTCTCTGCCACCAAAGTATTTTCAGAAGAAAGATCACTTTTCTCCAGCCTCTCCAAGGCACAGAAACAAGAATTCAGTTTCATGAATTTTCCCCCTAGAAACAGTTAAATAATAATGATAAGCTTCTGCCTAATCTTGAAATACATGCAGGGTACATTACATAAGCAAAATACAGCAAGGAATGTCTTCTAATTTCATTTATAAAGCTGGATATGGCAGTTAATACAGAAGTGATGGTCCCATTTTTTATGGGACAATATTGACCTTGTGCTAATCGCAGAATCACAGACTAGTTGAGGTTGGAAGGGACCTCTGGAAGTCACCTGGTCTACCCTCCCTGCTCAAGCAGGGCCACTTACAGCTGGTTGCCTAGAACAATTATCCAGCACCTTTTGAGTATCTCCAAGGATGGAGACTCCACAATGTTTCTGGACAACCTGTGCCAGGTCACCCTCATAGTGAAAAAGTGTTTCCTGATGTTCAGAGGGAACCTCCAGTGTTTCAGTTTGTGCTCGTTGTCTTTGGTCCTGTCACTGGGCACCTAGTGGTCCCAAACACTGTTGCAATTTTCTCTGAGAAAGTAAGCTTTGGAGCTAGAGGAAAATAGCTGGAGTACTGTGTCCAGCTCTGGACCCCTCAGTATAGGGAAGACATGGACCTATTGGAAAGGGTCCAGAGCAGGCCGCAAAAATGGTTGGAAGGCTGGAACACTTCTATGAGGATGGGCTGAGACAGTTTGGGTTGTGAAACACTGGCCCAGGTTGCCCAGAGAGATGGTAGATGCCCCATCCCTGGAGACATTCCAGGCCAGGCTGGATGGGGCTCTGAGCAACCTGATCTGTTTGCAGATGTCCCTGCTCATTGCAGAGCAGGTAGACTGGGTGAGCTTTGAAGGTCCCTTATAACTCAAGCTATTCTATGAGTCTGTCTGGATTTTATCTGGCTGGTATGAGGGGAGGTGAGTCCCATCATCAGCCTCTCTGTGTTGGCCCTGAGCACTTCCCTCTGCCAACGGGTGGATGCACATGCCACTGGAGAGACAGGTCTTGTCCCACCATGGGGATAGGCAGGTGCTAGCCAAGCAGTGCCCCAAGGAGGGAGCAGAAAAGGAAAACCCCCTAAATCATGAAATGCCAGCACAGACTGGGAATACCTTGGGCTAAGTCACCGCAGGTGAGGGATTACACTGAAACCATCATCAGCGCCACCCTCCCTGCTGTCTTGCGAACCCAGTTCCAGCAGCATCGGCACCTCTAGCACAGCCCAACAGCTGTCCAGGGCCAGTGACCCAGTGGCTGGGGCTGATGAAAGATGGCCATGAAAGAGGAATGCCCTGACTGTGAGCTTTGCATGTGAAACGAAATCTGATGGCCTGGGCCGTGGACACAGGCAGGTTCCCATTTACTCTGCCACGCTGAGTGCACAGGGCAACCTGGTCACTTGAAAGGACTGTGAAACTGCACCCTTGCAGTGCCTGGGTGCTCTTCTCTTTTTTGAAAGGTAGCGTCAAGGGTAAGTGAATGAAGAGGCCTGTGAGGCAGGTATCCTATTTTAGCTCTTTTCCTCCAAAGAGAAGTTTTTTCTAAGGTCATGAAATAGTGTTTCAGCAGCAAACTAAATGCAAAGTTGCTTCTGAGCACATGCTTGTATTTTCAAGTTGCCTTGTCAGAGCGGCTCCAATTTGTTGAACACCGTGGGGACAGGAAGACACACATATGTTCATGCACACGCATGCCTACAGCATGGCTTTGGCAAACAACCCAAGGAGTCCATGCTGTCCCCCATATCTACACTCAATAGCCAAATACCTTCTTCTGCAAATAACATCATTATCTGTGATGGGCTCCAGCAGTGAAAAGAATTAAGGGTATTTGACCAAATAAGGGCAGAGCCAAATCCTCACCCAGTCCAGCAGAGAGATTTAGGGCAGGCCAGGGCTCTGAGCCTCACATTGCAGAAGAGCCCTTTTCCTTGCCATTTCTGCAGAGGCAGAGTACTGTGGCAGGGTGTCACATAGGTGTAGTGCTATGACAGGATGTCCCATCAGTGTAGGGCCTTGACTCATCATCACAGTGGCTCAGCCGGCCCATGTGTGTGCATAATCTATCCCAGCCTGCTTCTCACATTGAGTTGTTTTGAAAGTTTGAGAAAGTTTGCTTTACTCTTGATTTCTCATTTTTGCACAGTTCATTCCATCTGGGCCTGAAAGTCAAAGCACTGAAATGTTGCAATAACAGCTGTGCTTGCAAGCTTTCCATCTCAGCTGATAATTAAATGCAGAATATCTCAAGAAAAACTCATTTCTAGAGAAGACAACCCCAGCTGTTAAAAAAAAGCAGACTGAAATAAACATCTGAATCTGTAGGTGCTTGTGCAAACCAAAGCTGCTCTCCTCAAGTTAAAGATTTAGCTGAGGTCATGAAGGACTTTGCCTATTGTTTAAACCTGCTGGTGCCTAACCCTTGTAAGAACTTGTAATTGTGTTAAGCAGCTGTCAGCAGGAACACAACATTTCTGCAGCCATGGCTGTCACTCCCAGCATCTGTCACCTGGAAAGACCAGTACTCCCCAGGCAGTGACTGAGTTTGTTAGCTCGCCCTACCTCTGCCTGCCCGTGGGCAGATCGGGGGTGTAGATTGATGTTTGTGGTTCCAGAGCTAGAGAGGAAGGGAATTCACTCAGGGCTGGCCGAGGGCAGGGTTTCACCCAGAGCCAGCTGGCTTCGGCCAAGACAGGATTGATGGTGTGTCTGCATATTATCGATAGGAAAAGACTCCGTGGTTATAGATTATGTCTATCATCTATTGCTCTGGCTTGCCGAGTACGGGGAGCTGAGAAAAAAGCAGGCAGTTCAGAGCAGCTGACCTGAACAAATGTTTAGTTTTTCTCGGTTTAGCTGGGACTTCTGTTGGTTTTAATCTGCTTATCAACTGCAGTGCAGTGAGGAATACCTGCGCACCCTGAGTTTGGGTTACCACAGCGCAGTCCTCCCGGCAGTGCCAGGAGGGGACAGAACACAGCAGTCACCTTGTGTGGGTACATCTTGTCCAGAAAGTACTTGTGTCTCACCTCTGGTTTCTATGGTCCAGCTGGGGACAGCCTTGAAGGATCTCTAAAAGCTGGAAATGGCCTGGGACCTTCTCATGAAAGACCACCTAGTTTTCTCGTGGGGTCACGCTTTAGTGTCCCAGCTGAAGAGCAGTGACTTGGGTTTGGTGTGGGCAGCCTGGGGTTCAGGCAAGAGATCAGTCTGCCAGGGGCACCCAGTTCCCCCAGGACAGCTCACTGGGAGCTGGAGGGTGTCCAGTCCCCCCCAGAGTGGGTCCAGGCAGTGCTGCCAAGCAGGGGTGCTCCAGTTTCTCACCTCTAAATGAAATGAAGACACCAAAGCAGTTTCAGCGTGGTCTTTCTCTTCCTTCAGCCTACAAAATCTTCATCTCTTCATTTCTGAAGCCTATTTATTCCTTTGGGCTTACAAGTAGGAGTTGGGAAGAGGAAGATTTAATGGAAGGAACGGCAAGTGCTTGTTCACAGCGGTGGGGAGGACATTTTCAAAGAGATGCTGCACATCAGGGCTTTGGTGGAAGTTCAGGTCCTGTGTTGTACATGCACTTCGACTCTTGCAGTAATGCGCTTCATAACTCAAGGAAAAGCTTGCGTGGAAACAAGAAGTTGTAGCAAACGGGGAGCCTATGGGTAAATTCTCATATAGTTCATGTCTACCTCATTCTTCACAGAATTAGCAATTTACCTCAACAACAAAATGCTCAGCAGGAATTAAAAGGAGACATATCTAACCTTTGTAGTTGTGAAATGAATTTTGAAAAATGTGGATCAAGTGCAAACTGCCACTGGGTTTTCTTCCCAGGTCTACTGAAGTCTTGAAACCACAGTTTTGAGAGAGGCAATTAACTCCTTAACCTAAAGATGTGCATTGACATGTAGCATCGTTAACGGTTCCTTCGCTAATCACTTCTGTGGGCTTAATCAGCTGACACACACATTCCTTGACTCCAGACAGCTTCTCAGACAGCCAAAAATAACGACCCTCCTCTAACACAACCACTACAACACTCCCTTAATACTTTCCATGTTGCACATGTTTTCTTAATGTACAGAGCTGCGGCATATTGAATTTGTGAGGCAGCATAAAATTAGTATAAAAACAAATAAATAACACTGAATCTACCATGCTTATTTTATTCCTCTGGTTTGTATTTATTTGTTAGCCCCCCCACCTTTTTTTTTTTTTTCTTCCCTGCTTCACTGAGCTAACAGATACATTCTCAAGCTCTTACGCTGGACCTCTGCGGAACTTAAGGGATTTGTTGGAAAATTTAGTTCAAGCTTACAACTCACTTGAGACAGAGGGCCAAATGCCCCTTTCGATTATAAACTCTAGATGACAGGAGACTTCAGCAAAAAACTTCAATCAGACTGCTATCATCTCCAGTAACTTCCCCTTCTCAGTGAGTCTTCAGGAAACCAGGTGTCTCCAGACCTAAACCAGTTCCCCCTCCCAGTTCTTAGCTTCTGGCTGTCCTGGCTCCTGTAAGGAGAGGAGGTCCATGGGTTGCCATTGCTGTCCGAGTTGCCTCTCCAGGAACAAGGTGGGTCAGACGATGCTTTTGCTGAAGCTGCTAAATGTTGCCGTTAACCATCCTCGAAGGGTTTGGGTACTGAGACTGGAGGATGATTGGCATTTTTCAAGGTAAACATGGGGATTCAGTTAAGAAGTAGCTGCTGCCACAAATGTTAGCCTAGCTTTTAACACCAATGGTGATGATTGGTGTGTAATGTCAGCTGAAGAGGAGAGGCCATGACCTTCTAGGGGGAAAAAAGTGGCAAATAGGCACGAACGCGTAATCCTTGATTTAGTGGTGACTGGAGGACCATGAAAGCTACATTTTGTTTCCAAATTTAAATAAAAGATAACTGATGCTGTTTCCTCCAAAAATGCAAACAGTGACTATTTAAAAACATTAGCAAAATCCCAAGAAGATGAAACTACAGATAATTTCAAAATAAGATTTTTTTTTAAATAGGTAAATTTAGTCTTTCCCAGAGGTGGCCTGTGACATTTGTTCTTTCCATTTTGCCTGTTCAACATGGGGCACTTTAAAGGGACCTGAGTCTGAGAGGCTTTGAAAATGAAAGACTTTTGGTTTGTCTGCAGATATGCAGGGTGAAGTCAGGGTTTTATGGTCTTCACCAGACTCATAGCCGTTCCCTTTCTGTCAGCCTGCTGGCACATCCCTGTCTCACCCCATCACATGCCCTCGACCCTTTGTTGCTCTTGATTTAAATATCTCCAAAGGTCACTAGGAATTTTAAAAACTTATTTTCCCCAGTCATTCCTATTGAAAGGATGCTCAAGTTTAGGGTTTCCCTCATTCTTGATGCAGTTCTCTGACATTGTTTTCCATTGCCCTCACCTTGCACAGGGAAATGGGCCACTGCTGCTTTCCAGTTCAGCTGCCTGTTTCCTGCTGATCCTGTTGGTGGTTACCTGTGTGAGTTGTACAAGGCAGAGCTGCTGACTCTGGGTGCTCCATCATTTTTCCTTATCAGAGTTATAAATCCATAGTGAGATTTTACTTTTTGGATTATAGCCTGTTTTAACTGAAAACTTAGAAAGCCTTGAAGCCTATGAATAGTACATGCCCTAAAAACCACCCCCAAAAAACCCAAAACAAAGAGAGGAATAGAGGAGAGGAGAAGAATAGAGGAGGGGGGAGGAGGGGAGGGGAGGAGAAGGAAAGGAGAAGGAGAAGGAGAAGGAGAAGGAGAAGGAGAAGGAGAAGGAGAAAGAGAAGGAGAAGGAGGAGAGAAGAGAAGAGAAGAGAAGAGAAGAGAAGAGAAGAGAAGAGAAGAGAAGAGAAGAGAAGAGAAGAGAAGAGAAGAGAAGAGAAGAGAAGAGAAGAGAAGAGAAGAGAAGAGAAGAGAGAGAAGAGAAGAGAAGAGAAGAGAAGAGAAGAGAAGAGAAGGAGAAGAGAAGGAGAAGAGAAGGAAAGAAGAAGAGAGAGAAGAAGCTTGGCAACAAAATGTGGTTGATGGTGTTCTTTCAACTACATCAGAACCGAGACTAAAAGGAAAAAGGTTTGCAGTAATTGAACACAGCCCTGGATCTGAATCCACAAACTGAGACTTTGGCAGAGCTTGAAATGTCAGCCTGCATCCTATTCCCTGTTTCATCTACCTCCCTTAAGCTGGTTTTGCACAGATGGGAGCAAAGTTCACATCTGCGTTCCCCAGCCTTCTGCAACCATCCCACAGATCTGTGTTGCAAGTTGTGCCCCACAGTGGCCAAATGAACTAGCGTGCGAGCAAATGTGTGTGGGCTTGAGGGCACTTCCTGACCTCCAGTGCTTCCAAACCAAGGCTCACCATGCTGCCCACCACCCTGAGACACTCATGGGACCAACATGGTGCCTTTCTAGCTGCCAGTGTTCTGCATGTGCCACCAGCTTGTGGACCTCTTCCATGGGCAGCTGACAGCAGTTGTCCTCTGCAGCTCTCTTTTTCTTTGACTGAGTCTTTAATGCCCCTCATAAATAGTGAAGTGTCCTGTTTGATGGTGTCATTTCTCATGGTCCTCATTTCTCCTTCCCATCAAAGAGTAACCTTCCTGAGGTTAATCACCTCCTGGAAACTGCTTGGGTATTTTGGGTGCTTGGGAAGCAAGACTGAACTGACCTCTTCTAACCCTGTTCTTCGATAGCTCTCTGCCTCTCCCACAATAGGACTCCCTTCCCAAAGAGATAAATGAGCCCTAAAATGGGATTGTGGGATCAAGGAACAAAAAAAATGCAAACTATGCCAACAGTCGCCATGCTCTTTAAAAGCACATGTCCATTTCTAAAACTCTCCGTCGTATCAGGGAACACACTCAGCTTCTCTGAAGGTGAGTTCATGCTCTAAAACCAAGAAACTCTGCTCTCTGGGGGGACATTTCCATGTATATCCCACTTCCCAGATCTACCACAACTTGACAGAAGTATTGCTGTTGGAATAAAACCCTGAGGAAGACCCCGTGCCATGCAGATGGGAGCAGACAGCAGAAGGTGTTTGAGCAGGCAGAGCAGACTGCAAAGGTTTAAGTGGCAAAGGGGCTACCAGGGAAAGAGCTAGGAGGCTGTAAGTCTTGAACACAGGGGAGATGGGGACAAAGAGGCATCTGTAGTAAACTTCCTTTTAAGTCCGTGATTGCCAGTAGGAAGCCCCATCTGTGCGGATTAAGCCCTGATATATATATGCACATGAAAATATTGAGGACGCACCAAGCAACACTGTTTTGTCATTCAACCTGTCATGTTTGATTGGAGGAGTATGCTGGCATTGGCTTGACCTGGTATGGTAAAGCACTGGCTTTTACTGGTAACGTTAAAGACATTCAGTAGTTTTCATGTGTCTTTACCAGCTCCTATTCTCAGTCTGGGGGTACCTGTGTGAGGCAGAGATATGTAGTAATGCCAGACACAGCCAAATTTTCCTCAATCTGTAATCTGCTCCTGGGACATCCATCAGTGCAGTACCTGAATACCCAGCAGTCCTGAAGGTGAACCCAGGTCTATCCTCTCTGCTTCACCAGGTGGGAATCTGGGGCTCCCAGAGGCTGCACCCAGCCCTGCACCACGTGTAGGTCAGGTCTCAGCAGGTGCCAGTCCTGGCTGTGTGACCTTCTTGAGACCATGGTCCCATGGGAAGGAGTGGTCTGGGCATCCTCGGTGGGGACAGGTGCCCAAGGCAGCCCACAGAGGGACACAGGTGGCTGCTGGGTCAGAGGATGTAGGTTCATTGGCCTCATCATCCTGCTGCTCTGGCCAGTCTTCTCTAAGCAAAAGGCACTTGTGGTTTTGAAGGAAATGAGAGATGTTTATCACCCAGAAATGATCTTGGCTGTGTAATTTCTTTCTGGAAGAGGTGGTTCAGCAAGATCAACATAACCAACATAGTTGGGTCCTATTTCTTAAAACACACTGCCCTGTATAATGAGAATAATGGAGGCCTTTTGCTGCCAGGTTGTTGAGTCACAAATGTGAAAGAAAGAAACGTAAAATAAACAAATTACTGAGGAGCTTTAACTGGCTACTTTGGATCCATTTTTAAGCAAGTCTTTAGCTGTAAGAATATCCAGAATTAAAATTCTGCCTGTATCCTGTATAAAGAGCATTTGGCACTTGAGTGGAATTCAGCGTTCAAAGTTCAAGGATTAGCTTGGGTTCGGGCTTATCCGTAGATGTATTGTCCACAATTGTTGATATATTTTTGCAACACCCACAACCTCTGCAGTTGTGCAAAGCACATGAGTACATGTTGGCCTTAAATGCAAGTGGCAGCTATAGCAGCCAAGCGCTGTTCACAGCGCCAGCTCAGATAAACCTCTCTTTCCTCCTTGAGGGCAAGCCCCACTTCCTAAAAGTGCAAACCCACACGGTTTGCATGGGAGTGTGAAACGCAAACCGCTGTGCCGTAGCTGAAATAGGCTTCCCCTGACTTTCTGCTGCTTCTCAGCTCCTTTACCAAAGGAGGGGGGGTTTGAACTGTCTTGGCCAAACAACTTGATGCTGTTTGTTGAGCATTTGTTGGGCAAAACCTGACAGATTTGTGAATATCCACAGAGACACTCAGATATGACCCCAAGTGAGATTTCCACACTTTTATAGACACAGAAATGAAGGCAAAAAAACTGTCCAGCCCATCTCTCTGCCATCACAGCTTTGTTTTCACTGTATTTCCTCCAGCAAACATCAGACGAGTTGTCCTAGTTTAGAGTCAAGGTGAAACTTTCCTGCCTGTATAAGAAAATGTTGCGCTTTTTTTTCCCTTTGCAGCAAAATGCTTTGCAGAAGCAACACAGATGTCACCCACCACTGACACCTCACGTGCCGGTTCAACGAGCCAAAGTTGACCTCTTCCAGTTCCTGGTGCAGTGCAAGGAGCCTCTGCTTCAAACCCAGAAGGCAGCTCTGAACACCTCCAACTATTTAAAGTAATAAGGCTTTAAATGCAATAGAACTTTGTTTTCTGGTCTGGGAACACTCTGGATGGTGAAAAGGACAACAGACATTCCCTTCCAGCCCCAGCTCATGCCCCCCACATGTCCCCACTCCCTCCCTTAGGGCTTGCTTTTGTTCCATCTAGGAGCAGAAGTGGGTCCTGTGCAGCCACCAAAGTATCTACAGGGCCAGGTGGCCAGGTTGTGGCAACCTGGCTCCTGCACCCACCAGGCTTCACCCATTGGCCTTTGGTTTCACACCTGTTTTAAGGAGGACAGGAGCAAAAGAGTTTTGGAAAGAAACTGTAATTTTTGTCCTGTTCCTTGCTGTAGTTTATTGCACAGTTGCACAAATGCGGGCTTGAGTGGGTCTGGGCCTGCAAGACCCGCAGGCCTCAGCTGTGTGCCCATCTTCAGTCAGCAATGTGGCAAAACCCATCTTATAGCTGCTCCAGGACACCTTCACCAGCCTCTGCCCAATACCACAGGGACCTCCTGCAGTCACAGCCAGGGGCACTGCTGCATGCTGGCAATGCAGTCACACTTCTACTGCAGGAGAACATATTATTTCTAAACATTTGAAACCACGAAGACTACTTTTTACTTATTATTATTGTATCTGCAGACAGCAGGGATATGTGACAGAAGGTGAGGGAGGGGGCTGAGCTGTGCCCTCCTTCTGCAGCACCCCGTGGGTAGGTGATCGTACACCCTGTGGGGACCTCTCCCACAAAAGGGAGCAAGGGATAAGGGGAACTGGAGCTTGCTTGAGTCAGAAAACATTTGCAGTGCTTAGATCGACGTATTGAGGCAAAAAGCAAATGCTCCCAGAACACATAAATAAGCCGTCACTTTGAGCAAATACATAACCGAAAAGCAGGCAGATTGGAAAATTATCTAAAAATAGTGGAGCAAAGATTAGCAGCACAAGAATCAGCTCAGAAGCATCAGGACACTCCTGGGCTTATTCAAATCACAAGTTCTTAAAGGGCGATTTCAAAGATGTTTAAAATACACAACCAGCTCTAGACATTTCTTGGGCTTGCCTGAACATCAGGAGAGCATCATGTTCCCAGCAGGGCACAGCGGCTACCTGGGAAGTCTTAGCATTTTTAATGAGTGTCATGAAGAATTTTATTGTCATGGAAAGGAATATAATCATTTTCTCAATAAAAAAATCTCCTTAGTCAGTAACTGCTGCCTAGCACTGAGGCAATTCAGCTGTCTTTAGCTGTCATTTCAGAAGACGTATGGGAGGAACAAGATCAACCCCATATTGCCTTTCATATCAGGAAAGCTTTCCCATTAATGACAGGTTTGTCTTTATAATGTGTGTCTTGGAATGAAATAATTTGAGCTATGTGGGTTTTTATGAGACACTCTAGAGACAGAAGTCAGTAGAAGTCTCTGACCAGCTCCTCCCTTTGCCTTCCCCTTCTCAGACCCAGCTTAGGAATTTCACAGCCATCCAGTTCATTTTTGTTGTACTTGTGTTTTCTCCTGCCTTCCCTTGATCCTGTTGGGTTTTGTTTTGATTAAATATTTATTACTTTATTAAACCAACTTAGCTCAGAAATGCATATTTTCTTTCCCTTATTTTTTCCCCATTTTTTACAGTGTACCCATTAAAACTGGAATCACTTCTTGTGGGAGTCTAATACTAGTCTAATAGTAACACTGTTGCAGGAGCTTCATAGCAGGAGCAACTTTGTTTTTACCTGAGTAATGAGGCTTGCAGGATGACATCTCTTTTGTGCTTGCTGTCTGAGTCCTTACCACAGTGGCCTGAAGCACTGAGCTTGCCATGAGAGCCTTCAGAAGCTTCCCCCTGGAGCTGTAGAAGTGGCTCAGTCATCCAGACACCGTTGCCGTCTGCTCTCTCTCTGGTCACTAAGAGCTTGGTTATGGACAGACTGAATTAGTAGTAAGCTGCTGTGACAGGAGGGGAGAGATCATTCTCCTCCATCCCTTGATCACCTCTATGCCTCCCTTCAGGTTGCAGTCCACTCCACACCTTCCCCAGCTCAGCAGCTCTGGCACTTGTCTGATTGCAAGATAAGCCAATTCAGCCCACTAAAACAGCAGAGCCATGAGTTATTAATTCAACTCAAGGTGTCTTGTGAAATCATACCCTTCAGCTAAAAGCACAGCTGCACATTAAGCTATATCTGGGCACAGTTCTCACCATAATGAGGAGTATGCAACCTTGTATTTCTTAAAATTGGAATTATAGATTCTGGAGGGTATGGAAAAACATGTCAGCAGTGGCTCTGAAACCATCTGCATTTGGACAGCTGCTAGATTCTGAGATGTCTAAGAACCAACTTCTGTGGGGCTCTCATGAGCCTGCATTTCAGTGGAAAATCTTAGACAGCTACACCAAAACAATCTGCTCCTGGTCAGCAATGCAGCAACTTCTGCTGTTGATTTGTCCTGCGGCTTTGGATAGCTCAGCTCCTTTAGGCCTTGTGTGTCCCCAGCCGTGAAGTTGCTACCTCGTGTACATCAGGATGTTCCACATGCTACGCCATGCAGCAGACTGGGCACAATGCAGGTGGTAAATTTTTAAGAGAGAGATGTTGCGGTCTTACCTCTTATTTTTTGGCTTGTTCCCTTTGTCTCTTATGCACATCCTTAATTCCCAGAAGGAAAATATCCTGAGCTCTGTGAGAGATTAGTAAGAGAGCACAGCAGATAAGCAAGTCACAGTAAGCCTGAGCAGTGATCATAGGGCTAAATATGTATCTGGGAAGCTATAGAACTAATTTTTAAAGTGCTTTAAAGATGAAGCATGCTTTTCGTGATGTACTCTCATTATTATGACCAGCCCTTCCATCTACAAAGAAACAATTACAGCTGCCAAGGCTTGCTATCGCTCTCCCTGTGCTGTTATCAAAGCAGGGGGAGTCAGTTTAGAAAGGTTGTGCCAGCAGCCAGTGCTGGGCATGCTGCTCTGGCAGCACCGCTGCCTTCCCCTGCCCTGCACCTCCCTTCAAATGGGGACAATAGTTACCTACAGCTTGTCTCCTCAGTAGTGTGAGACTGGACTCATTAGTGTTGACAAAGTACACAGCTACCTGGATGAAAGAGAGAGATAAACGCTCAGTTTCATTATTTGAAGACCCAGATCAAAGAGCCAGGGGCAGCCTTGATTTACCACTGGAGGTACACCTGCAAGCAATGTCCGAGTAGAAACCAAGCAGTAAAACCACTGACAGTAAAAACAACAATGAAAGCCCCAAAAAAACCTTTGCAGCTGGTCACCTGGAACACAATGAAACAAGGAAAACTAAAAAACAACCACTGGTTTATCTCTGACACTTTTTACCCTCTTGTTGCAGAGGCTTTTAAAACAAAACAAACACTACACAGGATATGTAACTTGGGGGGATTTTTAAAGGAAACAAGGAAGGGGCAGAAAAGGCTTTCCGCCACTGTAATAACTGTAGGTTTTTGAGGAAGGAGGCTCTACCTAAGAAGTTAATGATTGAAAAAATAAATTCCTAGTAGTTAAGGCAGGGGAGAAGCACAAATCTGCCTCTTCCTCTATGCCCTGCCGCTCTGACAGGCATCAAAGGTTGTCAGGCATAAAGCCGCCAATACATTTTCCTGCTCCCCAGCAGCAACATTGTAGTCTTCATGCCCCAGTGTCTCAGGTAAGTGCTTTCACACAGTATTATGTAGAGGCTGACGTGCTTTATGTATCCCCTCTGGTTAGTAGGCACTCGCATTCCTGCAAGGTTGAGAAAGGGCATTCAGCCAGAGAGAAGCAAAAGGATGCAGAAAGGTAGGTCATGCTGATCTAGGGAGGGAGAAGTGATATGGGCCTTTCTGGATAGTGACCCCTGGGTGCTGGGAGGCTCAGCACCCTGACCGCTGAGCAGCAGGAATACCTCTGCCTGGGCTAGGGGCACGGGGAAGCTGTCATGTCCCTCCACCGACACCATCCATCAGCACAACACGATGAGTTTCCCAGTCTGTAAGGCACCTCAAGACAGAGATGACGAGCTGCTGTCTGGAAACCAGACACTTAAAGAGAGGGGAGAGGTGATGGAGAGCTGCCGGTCATGTAGGGCAGGAGCTGTAAATCATAGCTGAGTGTCAGGGAAAGGGATTTTTCCCTTGGAGCAGCAGAGGGAACACCCTTTAGCCGTACTCTGTCAAATAATCAAGCTTACTTCAGCCTGTTTCAGTGCTTAGGAAGGAAACACTGAAGGGCTGTGGCTGGGTGGATTCAGGGGAGTGCATTAAATATCTTTACAGGACAGCAAGGAACAGAAGCAGACAGGTAAAGCAGACATGAAAGAGAGTGGTCAGGAAATGTAACGGAATCACTTGGCAAATCTAGGAAACTTGTTTTGATTAAATTTACAAGGAAAGACTATAAGAAAGGGGAGAAAAAGAGACCACCAACATAGCAAATGCAAGTTGAGCTAATGGAGAGAAATGAGTTTTTATTATTTTAGCAAACATTTGTGGGGATGGGACTGAAACAACCCCCTAAATCCAAACTCCTCCCTTTAGGAAGCTGATCAAGCTCCAAATTTCCCTGCTGGCCTCAGCTCCTCTGAAGGGCCAACCCAAAGCCCTGGAGATGAACGGTGGGAACATGAGGAACATCAGGAGCAGATCCAGCTCTGTGTGGCTTTGGCTTGTTTCCCAGCAGACACAGTAAAAGAGAGGAGAAATCAAACCTGTGGAGGCTGGAAAGGGTTAAGACACCAGTGGGGCTCCTCTCATCTAGCCGTAACTGTCTGAAAGAGTGGTGTACAGCTCTGCCTGGCTGCCTTGGCTCTCTCTATTGTGTCTGGAGCCACAAATGCCTCCGAAGGATGATTCATCCCAACAGTTTGAGGTGTCTTTGTGCTATCAAATCACATCCCTTTTCAGTTTGCTGTCAGGGCCCAGTCCCCTTGTCACCCATGCTGCCCATGCAGTAATTCATGCTGAAGCCCCTCCTCTATAATGAGTTTCAAGAGAAACACTGGCCACTGCTGGCAGGATAGTTTGCCCCAGTGTCTGCAGGGACAGTCCCCCAGCCCTGTTGTGGCAGACCTGATACTCTCATGTACCTCCGCATACCTCCTTGGCTCACAGTACCTTCCCTTAGCACCCCATCATAAGAACACTGCTGCCTGAAGAACGCTTGTCCCTTAGTGGAGCAAAAAGAGGACCTTGTCCTTTCATGATTATCTCTCCACTGATCATAGCGAGAGGGCATATGGCTCCCTCAGAGCAAACACCCCACTTATGGATGGTGAACGTGAAGTGATACCACTTCTACCCAAAAGGATTACAAGTTGTCCATGAACAGCCATACTGGCAGCATTGCAACACTCTTTAATGGAGTAGCATTTCTGCAATTCTTAAAATAACTCTGTCCTTACAACTAATAGCACCTATAAGATGTCTGTCTTTGGTATTGCAATAAACCCAGTGCTTCATCCACAGAAGTTCCTGCTGCAGAGGGGTGAGTATGGGCTGGGATTTCAGACCTCCCTGGAAGATGTGCCTTTTTTAAGAAGCCAACCCAATAAACTCCTTCTACAAGCAAAGGTAAGAAGGCTTAGATGGTGATGAGGAAGCATAAAGAATGAACTGGAGGTGAAAAGGAAAGGGTGCCGGCTGATCTGCCATTCCTTTAATTGAAAGGCTGCTGTGTTTTTCTGTGTGATGTTGAGGTCTTACCAGAGAGCAATAAGTTGCAATTGTATTGCCAGGCTCTCTAAGGGTTTCCTGTGCCATATGAAACTAAACAGGTCACGTCTATGGGTGTCCCTTTCAGTGTGCAGTGCTGTTCAAACACCAAACACCCAGGGCTTTTGATGTGTGGGGTATGTCAAGGCTTGGGGAAGTGCAGTATCTCTGGAGACAATTCTTCATGTCCAGCTTACCTGGCCTTTTGAACAGAGTTCAGTGAGTAGAATAGCTGGCTGAGAAAAAGGTTGCAATACAAAATAAATTCCTAAAAATACCAGACATATATATAACTCTCTCCCACTGCAAGCCCATCCTTGCTTGCTGCCTCCCCATACTTCTGCTAAACCAACCAAAACCAGAAAAAGGCTATATTTCAAGAAAAATGAAGTAGCATAATTAAGTCTGTTACCATATGCGGCATACTATTCAGGAAGTTACAGTGCAATAAGTTACAATAAAAACCAAGATATATGTGCTCTTAATAATTACTTATATTTGTACCCTTGTCCCATGCTAAATTCAGCAAGAATGAGAAAACTTCAGGCTCCTCAGTGTAAGGTAAACTTCCTCCCCTTAACTGGGGAGGTGAGAAGTTCCCCTCAAGGACCATGCTCATGACACTTACTCTCCTGCACCACTGAGTCCCTGCCAAGAGCTGAGGATGCTGCTGGATCTGCTCCCTCCCCAGGAGACAGAGACACCAGTACCAGCAACAGGTTATCAGTGTTGTAGTCTTGTTTTAGTATCTGTTTTTGAAATGGTGCAGATTATCTCACTTAAAACAGAGTATTTTTAGCTTTAAAAGAGTGTGCATTTTTCTTTGAGTTGATATTTTTCGCACCCTTCCCCATATTTATTCCCCTCTCTGCTTGTATCCCTTTCTGTATGTGGTGCGTTTCACTTAAGGAATACTGTTTCCATAACATAACATTTGCCCTTATGCTCTAGCTCCTTATTGCAGACACCATGTAAACATACCCCAAAGCGTTTACTGTCCCTCCAAAAGACTGCAAACAACCTTCGCCTCCTGTGGCTTTCAAGTCTCAACAGCACTTGAACCAGTCTATTCCATGGCCCAAACCTTTGTTCGTTTGGATATTTAGCCAGAGATGGAAGAGCCATGTTTCTTCTTACATGTTTATTATTCTCCTTCAAATGGATATGAATGAAAGTGAATCTGATCATTCATCAGATTAGATCACCTCTGAATGAACAAATGCTGATAAAAACCAGTATTTGAAGACAATAGCAAATTCTCTTTTATAGTATCAGATCTCCTTTTATGTACCTTCCACCAGCGTTCAAGTAGATGAATTTTCCTTTTTTTTTTTTTTTTTCCACAGGCAAATAGATCTGTAAATTAAAATCATGTGAGAACACATCTGATAATGGTCACCTGGGGAGTCTCACTGACAAGACTGGTGGGACAAGACTGAAGCCTCTTTTATGGTCTTGGAATTGTTTGGCCTGAGAGAGAATAAATATGAATGATATGACCAATTACACAGATCACATTTCAGGTGACAGCCAAATTGTAAATAGTCCCATAGTTCCTATCTAATTCATGAATGAGAAAATAGTTGAACTGTGAAAACATAATTGTGGCTTTCCAGATCCCCTTCCCAGTTCTGTTTGACAGCTGAAAGAGGAAAGCATTGGGCTAAATTACAAATATATAACACAGCCTGCAAGCATAGAGCTTCTGAGCCTGGCCAGGAGTGCTGATAATCGATTTTCATGGAGCAGTATTTTCAGTGTGGACTGAGCTCTCTAAAAAAAATAACAAAAAAAAGTCAGATAGCCTTTCTTAATGATGAATTCCTCACCTATGAACACAGAAATATAAAAATAGTAATGGCCACCAGATGAAGAGCAGATGAAGGACTCTTGAAGATCTACAGCCAGATATTCATATCTCAATGATAGGGATCTAGTCAACATAAGCATGTCGTTTGCATCTAAATTTTTGGCACCGAATGAAATAGTTTTTTTAAAGTAACCACCTCATTTCCCTATGGACAAACACATGCCTGTGAAGGTCTCTCAAGGAGATTCACTCTACAGAACAGAAGCACTCAAAGTTCTCTCCGTCAGGTAGATAGGAAACTGTGGCAGTATTCATCTGCTCACCAAGACACTTATTTGGCCTCTGTGGAAGATGTCCTCCAGTCTACACAGACTGTGGAGCCTAAACTTGTACCTCAGTAGAAGCCAAAGCTGCAGGCAAAAGATGTGTGTTTTCATCTATGCAGCCTGCAGCCCTCCCTACCTGTTCACTGAAGTAGCAGTATGTTCCAGATATTTAATGAATGCTCAGATGTGTGAAACTTTGTCAAATGCAAGATTAGCTTTAAATGCATCAGAAGTCAGCTGCTGAAGGGAACATGTTGATACCATAATGCTCACATGCATTAATATATTTTTTTCATTCCCAACCAAGAAGCTTAAAATAGGGTGAGTGTCACGAGGTTGGAGCCAGGCTCTTCTCGGTGACAACCCATGATAGGACAAGGGGCAATGGGTATAAACTGGAACACAGGAGGTTCCACTTAAATTTGAGAAGAAACTTCTTCTCAGTGAGGGTGACAGAGCACTGGAACAGGCTGCCCAGGGAGGTTGTGGAGTCTCCTTCTCTGGAGACATTCAAAACCCACCTGGACACATTCCTGTGTAGCCTCATCTATGTGTTCCTGCTCTGGCAGGGGGATTGGACTTTTGAGGTCCCTTCCAATCCCTGACATTCTGTGATTCTGTAAAATACTCAAAAGCATTAATAGAAACAAGCATTACTGCCTTTTATGCGTATAGCTGTCTATTTAAATGCCTATTTATATGTTTATAGGAGAATACACAGCAAAATACACACAGACACACACAGACACGCACACTTACACATTGTTATATTCATATCACTGAAATTATGCAGCAAGTCTGGATATTAGACCAGAAATAGAACCGAGATCTCCTGATGCAAAACCTTTTTGTTTAACCATTTGAGAATATGTCCCCCTAGCACTACAGGCTGTCAGATTAAAATGTAAGAGGAAAAGAATCACAGAAACTTCAAATCAAAGCATGAAATTGAAAATCTGTCAGATCCGTAAAATGAAAATTCTCTCCAATGGAAAATTCTGACACAATCACATTTTCTCATGAAATTGGAGCTGGAAATAAGGTCATTCTGTGGAGAAAAAAAAAAAAATAAGAGAGAGAGAGAGAAAGAGAATAATAATAATAAAAAACCCCACTCAGCATCAGCCATTTCAGTAAGAGAGTCTGAAGGGTTTTGACAAGTACTGTGTCTAAGCCAAAAAACCCCAGGGCTAGATCTTCCACAAAAATCAGAAAAATTAAAGGGACATTGTCAAAATTGCTAGACCAAACATTTGAGCTACTTCGGACTCAGAGTAATACAGAGAGCTCCATATTTTTCTTTATTAAAAAGAACAGCTGAAAGATATTTATGATGAGTATGGTGACATAGTTTGCATATTTATTTTGTGACTAAGGATAACAGGCTCTGCAACATTTTTTGCTGGGTTTTAAAGTCTTGCTTACGTTGTAGGTTGAAAGATTACTTTCTAATTAAAACTTATGCATTTTCTTTCCTTTGCTTATACCAAGAAAGCTGTGGATAAAATCCAGTGGGAAAAAAGTGAGTTAAAATGGGACACAAAGAGGGGGAGGGGGGGGGAATGTTTATTTTTAAGTGCAGCATGGAATCATTCTGTTATAAAAATCTGGCACAAACTGATTTTTTGAAGTGCTGAGAACCTACAGCTCCTTTGAATTCAACAGGAGATCTGAGTGCTCAGCAGACTCTCTGGGAAATCAGGCCACATTGTTTTAGCTTCCCAAGACTTAACCCTGCAACTCTTTCTCCTCATGTCTAGTTTGGCATATGTGGCAACTCCAGATGGAGTTGACGGAACACTTCATTGTCATCCCGTTGGTGTATGTGCAGAGATTAGTGTTTGGATATCTAACTTAGCACAGATGTAATCCGTCTGACTAAAGATGAATAAAGACTGAAACTCACAGTGTGAGCAGGTCACACCAGCCTCCAGTTACTGGAGGAAACAGGTACTTCTCGGGCATAGGTTCTCCCTCCCAAGCCCAGCACACAAACTAAAGCACAGGAGCGTTCAGGAGCATGAGCATGTGGCACAAACCACTGCAGGAGGTGGCAGTAGATCCCACTGACATACCAAAAATCCTTCTGAGTTTCGATGTGTTCGCTGCTGAGCCTCAAAATGTCTGGATGGAAAGGGTGATAGGGAAGACAAAACTGGTTAGTAGCTTGTAGCCACCACGGTTGGTTCCTACATTATTGGACATATCTGTTCACCAGGGCCAAGGGCCAGCATCACTTGAGGGACACCCTGGTGAGACATTAGGTTTTCTGCAATATGTATAAACAGGGTCAGCACCTCAGAAGGGCTTCTCAAAAGCCAGCACATCAAGCAAGATCAGATAAGGATTTTAACATGAAAATATTGCTAAGTCATCTGGTAGCATGTAATTGGTCCAGAATATGACTATATTACTGTTCAATTTGCAAATATGCAAAATAGCATTTGCATTGGTTGGTATCTTGCATATTTATCCACATTTCCCTTGTGATCCTGTCTCCGCTAATGTCTCTAGAACTTTTTAGGATGTGAGCCCAGCTGCACTGTGGGAACGTTTAGGGGTTTATCCCTTAGGTAAGGGAGATCAAAACCAGTTTTCATATTGAAAGAAGATCTGTGCTGATACCAGGACATTGCATCTTGGGGCTGCAAGGCTGTTGTGTCTTTTTGCCTTCTTTATTGTGAGGAAAGCAGTTTCCTAGAAGATGACCTGGCTTCTGTCCAGGTGCCCGCACATCTGCTAATGGGTCTTTAAATCGAGAGCTGAAGATTTAGGCAAACTCCTCATTGCCTGTGGCAACTTCCCACTAGCTTCACCCTACAGACATCAAGGTGAAGTGCATGAGAAATGACGAGCCATCTTACTGGATACTGTGGTGAAGACTGAAGTGAGGCAAAGCAGGACATTGGAGAGGCCAGCTACCAAGTTGGTGGCCATCGCATGCCAGAGTGAGAAGCTCACTGGCCAAGGGACAATTGACAGGATAACTGATATTCATGAAGAGCTCCGTGTGTCTCATCCTGCATCTCAGCAGGACAGGCACTCAGGGAGTACCTCTGAGCACTGAGAAGAAGGATGCCTTTGACTTTAAACCTCCAAACTGCATCCCTCACCCCAGCACCAGGCTGCTTGGAAAGGCAAAAGCATTGCTTGAATCTGTGACTTAAGCAGTGATGTACATCAGCAGGAACTTCTTGGACCATAACACCTGCAGAGAGACAGAAGGCCATTGCACACAGAGGTCTTCCCCAGGGAATTAAGGCAGCTGACTGACACCCATCCCCTCAGTTTCCAGCCTCAGATCTTTATGAGCAACACAACACATCTCTCACTAGTGGGAAAGCTGATGGAGGGGGCAGGTCCATTTGCCTATCTCAGAAGTGTTTGTTTCAGCCAATCACTCAGTGATAAAGTACTTCCAAGAGAAGTGGTCTCAAGCTTGAAGCTGTTCCACTTTGCATGTAATCAGAAAATATTAATTAGGCAAAGAGGAAAAAATAACCCCCTTGCCATGGAGATTTTTCATGAAAATTCAGATAATTTTTGAAGCTGGACCTGGATCCTCCTTTCCCTGGCCAAATAAACTTTAATTCTCTGCAATGAGAACTATTCTCCTGTGCATGGTCCATCTCAAAGTAGGAAAGAATTTGATTTGCTCAGGCTGCCTGAGGACAAAACTGAATGCAGATCTCCAGTGTTTTGTGGGTGGTTCCCAAAAAGTGATCCTCTTCTGTAATGTATCAGCTATGGTGTAAAACATTGTCATTTTCAGCAGCATAAATTGTCTGATTTTGGGGCAGATTAGATCCCATAAATTTGCCTGAGGCATTCCAGATTAAGCTACTCTGGAGACACAGCAAAGGAACAGAGTCTGGGAGTTTTAAAAGGGTGTGAGCCATTCAGTTCTGAAGAGAGGTGTGCTGGTAGGCACAAGAGGATGCAGATTTAAACTCATAAAGGAATAAGGGCTTGTAGGTTCCTATGGAGTTACATTTAAGGACACACATGTTGTTTGAGATATGTCCCTTTGTTGATTTTCATCTCAGTCCCTGCAGGGTGAGACATTCCTTCTTAGGAATTGCTTAGTATAACAGAAAGAAGGACTGACCCTGTTCCTTAATGTATTGTGATCCAGCGGGCTACCTGGCTGGTGCACGTTATTGTTTTTAATCACAGTAGTGTGATACAAGTGATAAAGAGCAGCTCAGGAAAGTGGTGTTCTGGTTGTGTATGGAGACAGAAATGTGACAGATCCGACATTTAATTGCACACATTGTGTAAAACCAGGAGACAGCACTAATCTCTCATCCAGTCTTATAGTTGCCCCCATTCAAAAGGACCCTCCAGCAATACCCAGGGATGAGGCAGCTTTTCAGGCAGAAGGAACAACTTTGGTCCCAGCAAGTGGCTGAGAAAATCTTTAAACTTTGGTTTAAATTAGTGTAGCTCTGCTCTTTTTGTACTCATTTTCCTACAGCTGATGAACTGCTGCACTTGCCTTCATAATGTCTTTTGCACTTTCACACTTCTGGAGTGCATTCTGGTTCAGCCCTGATTTCCAGCTGAGCCTGGTGGTGTTTATCCTGTTCACCTTAGGGACCAGCAGCATGGCAACATCCATGCAAGGGGTTAATCGTTCAGCTATTTGGTCCTTTCACTGTTTAAAGAATAAAAATATTTTGAAAAAAAAAGCCTTATAAAGGGACAGCAAGTACCCAGTAGTTAAGGTTGGTATAGGTAGTCTTACCCAGGGGCATGTGTCAAGGTGCCATGTGGTGCAAAAAGTTAGCTAACTTTAAAAGTCAAGAGTCTCAGTCTTAAAAAGGTTATGAGAAGATGAAAGGAATTATAGGAAGTGTTCCAATTTTTTCCAAGATATCCTTGTTTCTTTTCCTGCCGCACAGTATGAGTGAGGCAGAGGAAGTTGACTATGCTTGTCTAATCTCCTTTGTTTTACTGTTGAGACCTGAGCAGAAGAACGTGTATCAGAAAAAAATCCATTTCAGAGGACTGAATATTCAACCTCAGATTTTCTGCTGACAGTCATAAGAATTAGTTAATGAGGCCTCCATCGACATCAACAAAAGTACAGCACTCGTTTCAGTCTGTTTGTTTGGCATTGGGAAGAAGATAAGTTTGGTGGCTTGGTGAGGTCATCTACAATACGCTGTGACTTTGTCCTCAACATGGGGAGACTCCCAGGAGAACAATACCATTTCTGAAGTCCCCTGCCTTTTTCTCAGTTTGTCCGATGTATACAGCTGCAATCTGTGATGCCAAAACAGACTATGGTCACTGAAAGCATCACTTACAAATCAGTGTGCTAACATTCATTTAAATTATTGTTCTCAGTTTTTCTCGTTTAATGCCTGGACCTGTGCTCCCTGTGCCTAGATCATGCTCATCCTTCTTCCTAAGACAGTGCAGAAGCAGCTCTTTATCTCTCCAGGAGAATAGCTTGAATATTCCTACTTGAGGAGAACAACTTAGTTTCATACCAGATGCTGAAGATGCCGCTACCATCTATTTCTGCTCCGTAGCTGGAAGGCAACCATAGAGGTCTCCTCCTGCCCAAAGCAAGTGCTCATATTCTTTGCCCAGTCAAGTTTCTTGTTGGGTCTATAAAAAAAGGAGGGAACCAACTGTAATCAGTGTTACTTGTTTTTCTGAAGAGTCTGGGCCAAGGGATATCACACACAGATTACAGCTTACTAGTTCTTAACAGTTTGCTGGCAGGTTTTCTTTGCTCTGTGAACATTTGAGGGGAGTGCTTGGTCAGCCCCAACCCCTGCTGTGGGTTTTCTCCCCGCCTTGTGATCTCTGCATTTACCAGTAAGCATGGATTTCACCTTAAATGACTTTCCTTTCTCTGTGCAAAGGAAATTACATACTATGGATCAAATTTTTCCCAAATGCAATGCCATCTGTAGAGACCTGTGCATGGATCAAGACAGCTCACAATTCACACAACATATCACAAATGAATTTATTTGTGATGACCTAATTCTCTAGTCTGACTTGGAAGATAAACTCTGGAAAGTATAGAACTATTTTTCATTAAAATGGGTATTTTGTGACCTTTGTTAAACTGGAATTAGCTACCTGTGCACCAACAAGTGGAGATCACCTCTGACATCATGTCCCAAATGGAAAAATGACTAGGCATCCACTTTTATGTCAAGTCACAATGATAAAATAGTGAAGAAGGTCAAGAACAGTGGAGCTGGGCCTAAAGCCACAGGAAATGCCAAGAAATCTGGATTTCCTAAAGCCTGAGCATGTTAGGATATACTTCAGTCATATTTCAACAATGTTTAGAGCAATCCTACTTCTGGCTTTAGTTCAGGTTCACTCAGAACAGGAAGCTGTGAAACAGGTAGCAAAAGAGATGGTTGAACATTAAGAAGGTCTTGAATAAAGTTGGCAGAGAGACCAACAGATAAATCACGTTGACCTTCGAAAAGGAGTTTATTTAGTTCAACACTAATCTGAATCTATTATTTTCCCCTTCCTCATCGCTGGGACCATCTGCATGAGAATGGGATCTCTGTTTTTTAGGTGGTCCTTTGCCACTGATGCACAGTCACTGGCACAGGGTGCTGTGCCTCCCACAGTGCCCCTCCCTGGGGGACTCAGTGTGTGTTTTGACTCCCAGCTGATGGGAGAAGAGCAGTGGCAGCATATGTGGTGTCATCCACCTCTCTGTCATGTGCAGAAGAGTCTTTTATGACATGATAATTATTTCTGAGTAATTAAGATCATACCCCAGACACAAGGGAGAAGAGCAAACCTACCTTATAAAGCTGTTTTTTTTAGAAGTGTTTTGGCATATGGAGCCTTTAGGATTTTCCTGTAGGGTTAGGGATCCCTGCATGAGGATTTTAAGTCTGTTGACAACAGCTCTGCTTTTCTTCTTTTCTTAAGAAAGGAACTGAGAATCTGTTTATGGGCCTTATGGGGTCTGTGCATTGTAATCTGATTGTAATTTCTTTCTTTGGAGAAACACCAAAATCCATATGTTGATCTTGAGCTGGTGATCAGTGTTTAGTCTTCAGACAATGGAGTTACTGATTGGTGTGAGAGCTTGCATGACGTTTTTATGCAAAATTTCTGTAGTAATAGAATTACCAAAAATTACTATGTATGAATATTTCTTTAAAAATGTTACACAACAACAGAAAACACACATTCAGAAAACACAATTCTCTCTATGTTTTCCTTTTCGGAAAGGAAATAGGATAACACCTCTTGAAACATTTGCTCAGTTAAAGAGAGACCTGGATCTTGGCTCAACAGTAGAGTTTTGCCATCCAGAATCATAGTCTGGACGCTGCAGGTAACAGTGGGGATGGTGAAAAGGGCTTCAGTCCCCCACTGTGGTCAGCCAACAAACTTCATCACTCTCAGAGTCCAGTTTGATTTTCTGCCTGTCCAAACAATGTCTTTGGACCTTCAGACTTGAAGCCGCAGCAGCTGCATGGTTGTTGGACTTGGAGCAGCTCAGGCTCTCCTGTACCCAGCCCACATGGTCTGCACGTACTTCATTTGCTTACAGGAAAAGCCTCAGTTGAGATCTGAGGATTACTGGGGACCTTGTTAGTCTCCCACAGAAAAGCATGTTTGGCTCAAAGGTGTTTTTTTTAGTACTCTCTAGTGTAACACTGATCACAGGGTAGAATCTCAGCTGGTGCCCTCGCTTGCAAGCCACAACATTTCTGGTAAGGCAGAGATGGGTATAATATTTTTACACTTGTGAGCATCCCGCTGGCCCAGCCGTTTGTAGCATAACCCCAGAACAACCCACAGCAGGAGCTCTGAACCAAGCACAGACACATTTGGAAGGATACCGTGGGCTGGAGAGAGCCCATGGAATTTAGCTTCCAAGCTAAAAGGACTTTTCAGTCCTCTAAACAATATTTGCACTCATTGCAAACAAAGTAAAGGCTGTGTATGCTCCAAAATGCTTAATGAATGTTAGCACCATAGTCAAACACTCTGTTCATTGGCTCAGGAAAAAGAAATGTGAAAACATTTTCTAACTTTTATCTCAAATTGCCACAGATTGAGGCCAACATTGTGCCATTTGTTTTTGTGTGGGTAGACATCTACAAATGTCAGGCAACGAGGAGGACTCTGCAAAGCTGATATAGGGCTGAGCTGGATGAGACCGCTTGAGAGGCTGTGACTTCCAGTCCTGTAAGACTTCAAGCACAGGCTCAACTTTTCTGTACAGGGAGCAGTTCTGAGTCAAGGAGGCTGTTCGCAGCACAGGAGTTTAGATGTGGGTGTAAACCTCTGCATGACCAGGTCTGAGGTTATTATCTGTGCAAACGCGGCTGACACATTATAACTGGCAATTGTTAAGAAAAGGGTTTAGAGATACAATCATAGCTTTAGCACCAAGGATTACGCAAGAAAATAGAGACAAAAGGGGAATTCTTTTCTTTTTATTATATTTCTCAGTGCAAGTGTTATGAAAAGGCTCTGCATGCATTTTCTCATCATTTTCCCACAGTCATTTATAATAATCTCTTGGAAGAATCAAACTGAAACTTCAGTCCTTAAAGGAAAATTTGCCCACTCATGCAATTGTTTTGTTATATACAGTTGTTCATGTGAGCTCAGACAGTGCTACGAAGTGGAGTTTATATCTGATCTTTGAAAAGCCAAAGTTTATTCGGGGAAAATGCATAAAAAGAGTTAAATGAGTTGCACAAAGCAGATCCCAAAACCAGGTAGTAAGATTCTAAGTCTGGCAGTTACAGCAAGTCCTCTACATCAGATTAAAGCCTGTAAGATACATTTTAAAATCACCCAGGGAAAGAAAAAAAGTGCATGCTCTTCTAATACGGGTCAGAAACACTAATTAGCTGGGATTGTTTCTCATGATCAGTAACTCAGCAGTTCTCCTCCAGCCTCTTTGTTAGAGAATCTGCATAAAAATAGCAACAAACAGCCTCCAAATCCTTCTAAACACCGGTGGGGCTCAAATTTATCTCCCATAGTGCTTCCTTGTGACAGTGGCAGTGGCGATGACAGCGTCGATTAGATAGTGCTGGCACTTCACACCGTGTGTCACTCCTCATTATCTGATGAGAGCCCCTGCAAGAGGCAGGTGCTGTGGAATGAAAGATTAGGTGCAGCACATGTAATCAGCCTAAATCCCTCACTACCCCTGTCGAGCGATAACAAAATGTAAGCGGATCTCTCCTTTCCACAGATTCTTCCCCACTTTTGCCATGCTCCCAAGTCTGCAGGTTTAATCACCCTAACTGTGGCAGAGAAGCCGCATGGCAGAGACCAGCGTTTCCAGGATGAGGTTGTTTCTGGACTGCAGGCTTGTATTCCAGACGATTTCTGTTCTCCAAGGAGTATGTTCAGTCCTAATTACACATCCTTAAACCAACATGCAGAAGTTCCCTTCTCTCCCTTCAGTGCAGATGCTTAAGCTTTTCTTCCTCAGTTGCAGCAGATCCTCTTTAATTCTCCCTAATGGCTCTCACACTCCACGCAAATAAGCAAGTGAATTTTGCAAGTGAACAAACATAATGAAAAAGCAAGGTGTGAGGCTTGGCGACGTGGACTGGATTTTGACACTTGCTGTGTTAGTTTTAATACTTCTTAATATGCCAGTCAATGTTCAACAGTGTGGCTGGTAGAAATGAAGTTCCAGTAATGAGATCTAGCAAGCTTCATGGAAAAAAGACAACCATTTTCCAGTGCCAATTACTGATGAGAACTACTTGCGCTTTCTGCATGCTTTAAGAGACAAATTGTTCCTCAGATTTGAAATAAGAGCACTGGCTTGTTGGGAGAAAGCCAGGCCATGCTGGGTAAAACTCAGACACCTGGCTGTGGGAAATGATTCATGCCTGCTGGCCACAGGAAAAAAAAATATACTTAGCTTTGGGGAGGAATTGGCTAGCACTTGCTGCCTTCCTAGGCTGAACCAGATAGAAGCTGTCTGCAACCAGGTCTTTTGTTAGAGATACACACAGGAAGCTGTAAAGGAGGCAAAAGGCAAAATAGGCAACTGCCGTCTGCACGTAAGAAATTACAAGCCATAGGAAAGTGAATGGGCAAAACCAAAACATTCGTTACTTGTGATCGCAGATTCAGGTTACAGACGGTGCAATGCCAAGGATGATGAATGGAAACCTGTCAGTGTTGCACTGGGGGCCTGGGGCATTAATGAGGAACAACAGCAGAAAATATTCCTGTCTGTCTGCTGAACAAAATAGCCCAAAACCAGAGAGGGAGAAGTGTGGCAGTGTGTGATATGAAGGTGAAGGGCAGTACCCTAGTGATGCTTAGTAGCATTCAGAATCACTGGCCACAGTCAGCACCTGTGGGCATCCCTGCTCTGTCCTGCCAACATGGTCCCACGTCATCGACCATACGGTTTAACAGTGGCTGGATGAAGCACCAGAGGATGCACTGTGAGGAACATTCTCACACTGCTGGGAGGTGAACTCCAAGCTCTGACACTTTTGTCATACCAAATGCATATGAGTAAAACCCACATGGCTGCTGCTTGGATAAATCAGTATAAAATGGTCCCCACAGCGCACTGATGAGACATTGCCATGCTGGGCAGAAGCTTTACTGCCTGAATGAAATGCCTACCTAAGCATGCTGGCCTTCATGGGAGCTCAGATGTGCCAGCAGTCTCCTTCCAGAGACTGACACTCAGCCAGGGGCTTCTTTGAGGACAGGTTGAGAGAGTTGGGGTTGTTCAGCCTGGAGAACAGAAGGCTCCAGTGAGACCCCATTGCAGCCTTTCAGTGCTTAAAAAGGGGCCTGTAAGAAAGATGGGGACAGACTACTTAGCAGGGCCTGTTGCAACAAAACAAGGGGCAATGGTTTCAAGCTAAAGGAGGGGAGATTCAGGCCAGACATGAGGAAGACATTCATTACAATGAGGGTGGCAAGACACTGGCCCAGGTTGCCCAGGGAGGTGGAGGATGCCCCATATCTGGAGACATTTCAGGCCAGGCTGGACGGGGCTCTGAGCAACCTGATCTAGTTGAAGATGTCCCTGCTCATTGCAGGGTGGGTGGACTAGATGCCCTTTGAAGGTCCCTTCCAACCCAAACTATTCTAAGATTCTATGATTCTGTTCTCTGCTGGTGCTCTAGGTATTTGTCTGAATAACAAAAGGGTGCCCCTGTCTCGGAAGGAAGCACAAGCCAGGGAGAAGCCTGGGGAGAGGACCTGGATTCCAGCTCAGGCTGCCTCTCTCTTAAGTTGCTTAGAAAAGCAGCCTTGCATTTTGCAGCTCCCCTCACTGTGTGCTGAGTCAGCCCTGCATGGAAAAGCAGTTTTCCCCTCTGGAGAGGTAAATAACAACACTAGGTACAGTGCTAGGCCCGTGCAATGATTTGACAGAAACAAGAGTTTTCCATGCCATTCTGCGTCACCTCATGCCCAATCTAGTGGGCTCAGAGGAATATCTGCCCCAGCCCAGCAAGAGGCCATGGCTTTCTGCTAGCTGGGAGGCAGGCATGATTTGGCAACAGCTAATGCAAACATTTCCCAGACCCTGGGGGGAAAACATTTAGTCATACAAAAAATCCCAGTTGGTTGCTTCATACTTAAACTGATGCCCTATGCAGCTGAAAAGCTAATTTGGGAAAAATGGACAGATGACAAAGTAAGGAAAATATGGTTAAATGGTCTTAATTTTATTTTTAACAATTGATGTTGCTTGTGGATGTAGAAATACTGGACATAACCCCTACTTTGAACTCTACCATTTGATCTTCGTGGTCACAAAGCATGTGTTTCTGTGTGCTGAACATGAAAATAGCAAAAAAAAATCCACTGCTGATTCTCTGGTCAGGAATGGAGCTTGAGCAGGAAGAACGTATCAAGTGAAATAGATGGATTTTATAGGTGACGATTTCTCCTTCTTTTGTTTTCTTGCATTTTAATCTAGTCATTTCTACTCTGAGCATGTTTGCTTTTCTGTATGAAAATTGCAACCATGCTGAGTATTTCTAGCGTTGTGCTAATTGCAACTGACCCACAAAACCAATATTTCTTGTCTGGCATTTATTAAATGTCTCTGGTTTTCCAGTCTTGTACCCTGACCCATGGACTTCGAGCTCCACTGAACCCTTCCCAGGTATATTGCCAATTATTGCAACCTTCTCAGAGTAGGAATCTGCCTCTTCTACATATGCAACCACTGTGATACCAAAATAATCCAAGCCTTTGGAAATTACACTTAGGCTAGGCTCGTGAGAAGTGAGGAACTACTTTTGTATGAAGGCATACTTGTTATTGATCAAGCCGAAACCTGACTCCTGAACCAATCCCCTGGGTCACATAATTTTTGCTTCAATTTCCCAATACATCATTGGTAAACAGGTAGGTTCTTTCGATAACCAGCTGAACAGCCTCGTCTATGAAGAGCAGTTCACCGTCACTGTAGGAAGGTAGAGTGGCAAGCAAGCGTACAAATGCCCCAGTGTACACACCACCAAGTAAAGCCCCCTTTTCTACTGTCAAGGGTGGAAAATGTGCATAATCACTACTCAGATCTTATTTCGCTGTCATATCATGATCCCAGAGGTGACTGTTTTTCAAGGATAAAAGAGATGCTCAAAAGCCAGAATATGGTAAAGGTAATGATAGTTTTGCCTACATAGGTAGCTAAGTCTGCTCTCCTGGTATGAAAAACACATCACATATTTTCATGTGTTTGGCTGCTCACAACCCAAAGTCTTGCTGCTGCTCCAGTGGTGCTATAGGCCCTCCAAACACTGTTTGTGAGCAGAAAAAGCATCCAGGCCTTAAGCTCAAGTCACACTGTGTTCACAAGAAAGTCACTTTTAGAATAAGTTGTATGGATACACAAAACCTCTTCCCACAAACAGATGTTTGGGATTTTGGACACTGAGCTTTGGCTCAGCATTCATTCTCATTACATGAGCATGGAAATCCCAGAGGAACTGAGAGCTGGAGGCCCTCATAAGCCTCCTGGTGTGACTGGTGGAAGTGGAGTCTCTGGGTTTCTAGTGGCCTTTTACAAAGCTGTAGAAGAGAAAAATGTAATCTAATGCATACAAGAAGGAGGTGGAAAGAGTATATTTTACAGAAATTTTCTAAAAAGACCCTCAAGACTAATTGTGTGAAGTGGTTAGGAAAGTGTAACAGCCATCAAGATACACTTACCACTTCTCAGAGAAGACAGCATGAATTGGCTAGATCCAATATGATGCTCTGCTCATCAGCTGGGTAAAAACTCTTCTTAGCACTGGCATATCACACGTTGTGCACAGGATGCCCATGCAATTGGCTGTATATCACTCTATATACATAAAAACTGGAAGCCAGCTGAAGAACTGCAAGGCCAGACCACAGACATGGGCTTGATGTGCTTAGCAAAGACAGCACAGCCCCACATGTATTTGGCTGGACCAAGAACCACAAGGATTTGGAAGGATTAAACAAAGTGAAGTTCAGTGCATCAGTCAGATTGAGAATGGTTGACTTATCTAGCCTTTTCTTTATTCTGCCTTTTTATTTTAGAACTGACGAATACAGAAGCACCATGTCCTTCGGAGGGGTCTGACACAAGAACCACCTTCAAATCTTCCTTGCTGCCTGAGTGGTAGGCAGGGAGAGAAGGAAGGAATGGGCAACACAGTGCTGGTGTGTGAGTGAAAAAGTAGCTAGAAATTGCTGTCCTCGGGGTCGATTTGAAGCACTGACTCACTGTACAAAATTACGGTGCTGCGTCAGCTGATGGCAGCGTTGATGAATCCCAGAGAACATCACCACATGGAGGGAGCACAACAACCTGATCCACATGTTGCAGTGCTCTCTGTGTCTTACCCAGCTTGCCTCCCCAGATGGCTGAGGGCCTTTCATAGACACCGGCTGTTTGTTTACCTCAAGGTTTCTAATTGTTGCTATGGTAATACTTAAAATTCTTATCCCAAAACTTACCTTGTTCTAACCTGCTCATTGTCTAGACAGCCTGTGCTGGAGGAGAGAAATTATCCATGCTATAGAAACTGAAGCCTGGAATCCTGGCTTTTTTTTTTCTTTTAATTTTTTAGAACAAGGCGAACAGAAAGTACTTGTCCTAGTTTCTAGTCAGTAAACTGAAATTCTGCATGTTTAATTATAAATCAAATAATTGACTACAAAGCTATTGTGGTATGGCCTTCCATGCTGTTGATGGTTTTAATTGCAAACTGTTACATGATGTGCTTCAGTAACAAAGAATGAGCCCTGAAGTAGCAGAGGAAATGTCCTACTTTGACTCTATTTTTACAGTCAGGATGCAGGAAATTCTCTGGCGTGTTGTTCCTCTCCATGATGGATATGGACAAGAGAATGGAAGGCCACACAAGGTGTCGGCTGGGGCTGTGTTGCTGGTGCATTGAGTCCAGCATTCATGGGGAGAGCCCAGAAGCGTGATGCAGACCATTCCTGTTGCCCCATTTTCAGGCCCCAGCTTCATAAGAGTCACCCTCCTCCCTGTCCCCAAAGAGGAGCTTGCATGGCTCAGTCTGGAGTTGAGGATGAGGCAGACCACGGTGTGTGCACTGAGGGCCTTCACCACATTAGGCAGCAGCCCTGGCTGGCGGTCATGGATAACAGTGAGTAGAGAGCGATGCCAAAGCTCCCAAAGTCTTAGGTGCCCATGATGCCACTCATTGCATGAGGAGACAGGTGCACTTCTCTCCTCCCTGTGGTCACAAGGATCCTAATGCCCCCTGCCCCACTGTGGAAAAAAAAAACAAAAAAGGTAAAATAACGACCCTTGATGCCAGGGATACTCCAAATGGGAGTCAGAGGCTCGCCTGCCCTCAGGCCCTCCACTGGTGCCAGGCATCTCTGGGAGATGGTGGCATCTGCTTCTGCTGGACCAGGCTGCTGTCTCTGCTTTTCCCACCACGCACTTCAGTAAAGTGCTCTGTCTTCTTACTAAGCTCCTTCTAGGTACTGGAAGGTCTCCCTGAAGCTGTCCCTTCTACAGGCTGAATAAACATCTCCTCACAGGGCAAGTGCTCAACTTGGGTAGCCCTCCTCTAGGTAGAATCCCTTTCAGGCCATCAATCAGTTTCCTGAATCATGGGCTCCTCCACACTGTACTCCAGATATGGTCTAACAAACAAAGCGTAAATGGAGATAATGACTTTGTCTACTGGGGGCTGCCTCCAGCCTGTGTCAAGGACATCTTCACTGGCTCTACCAGAGCCCTCCCCTTGCCCCAGAATCTTTCCCAGGCATGGAGTGGTGAGATCCCCTACCACAGAGGCATTGGAACATCTAGGCCCATTGTCGGAGAGAGGTTGTCGGAGAAACCCTGTTTCCAGCGTTGGACGCCACTGTGAAGGAGGTGTCAGTGCCCTAAAGAAACCCCAGTGGAGGGCCATCAAGGTAGATAGAGAGGGCAAGAGCACTTGTTGGATGAGGCTAAGGGGCTAAGGGCACAGGAATTGTTTATCCTGGAGAAGAAACCTCAAAGCGGGGAGATCTATTTGCTGTCTTTAACTCCTGAATGGGAGAGTGTGGAGCCAGGCTCCTCTGAGAGGAGTAGAGAGAAAGAACAGGACACAACGGACACAGGCTACGGCAAGAGAAATTTTCATCAGATACAAGGAAAAAGTATCACAGAGAGGGTGACTGAGCACTGGAACATGCTGCCCAGAGACACTGTGGGTTCTCCATCCTTGGACAAACTCAAAACTGAGTGGGACATGGCCCTGAGAAACTTCTTCTAACTGGACTTGCTTTGAGCAGGGGACCTTCAGAGGTTTCCTTCAATCTGAATTTTTTAGGGATGTTATAACCCAGAAAATTCTTCACAGAGCAGGCTGTATGTGTGTTTTGACTGAATTGTGTCTTCAGCAGTGAGAAAAAACCCACAACTTTGTGTCCTTGTGTGCAACCGTACCAGGCAGTAGCCCCTCCAGCAGCTCCTCCAGAGGTCCACTCACCTCATCCATCTCTTTCTGCCCTCCATACTCATCACCCCACCAGGTCACAAAGGATTGCCTAAAGGGAGGTTTTGAGAGGGTGCTTGCATGGTATCTTGAGCATACTGAAGTGAGAAAGATGAATGAGATTTTTTCCCTCAGTAGAGCACACTGAACCAGGAATGACCCACACCTGGGCTGGAGCCAGGATGTACCATGTGCTCTGTGTGGGGCAGTAGGTGCTGATAGGGAAGGGCCACCAGCCCTCCAGTGTTCCAGGAGGAAGAGGAGGTGAGGAGGAGGCCAGAAGGTGGTAGCTCAGAAAGAAATGTCTCAGAGGTAAAAAGCAGTGCTGGTGTTAAGACCCTGTTGAAAGTAAGGACAAGTACAAGTTCAACAGATCAGGAGAAGTGAGGAGGGGAGAAAAATCATGTATTGTGTGGCCAGACATGCACAGGGACTTGCTAATTGGAGAGAGAAGCTGCAAATCTCTTAAAGGTAATTTTTTCTCCCCTTCTGTACCCAACTCTGTTCATCCTTGTGAATCTGTCCTGCATGGAAGGTCTTCTCAGAAGCAGCTGTAAACTTACTTGCTTTCTTTAGAAAAGAAATCTTGAAAGCAACCACCAAGATGGACTGAAAAACACTCTCTCCACCTGTGGACAGGAAAATCTGGAGCCTTTCTTTGTTGAACACAGAGACTAAGCAGTGCCAATTACCTGCAGCGACAAATAGTGTTGCAGCAAGTCTTTGGGCAGAATAAATGTAAAATCCTCCAAGTCAGCTATGACATCTTTCAGGCATATTTAGTCATTGAAGCTGAATATCCCCAGCTGTGTTAAACTGTTAAGCTGTTGAGTTTCCGTTCGCAAGCCACTAACAAAAAGTAAGCTAAAATAGTCTTGCTGTGCTTGCTCTTGCCTAGCATTGCTGAAAGAAATGAAACCTAAAGCCCAGATCAATTCAAGATTTTTGGAAAAACACCTATTTCCTTCATGCTAGCAATGTGTCCCAGTACCTTCCTGCTAGAGCAGGTTTCTTCTTTAGCAATGTCTAGGGATAACACTCCTTAAACAGAAACAAATCACAAAATCATAGAATGATTTTGGTTGGAAGAGTCCCTCAAGATCATCGAGTTCAGCCATAACCTAACACTGTCACTAAACTATGTCCCTAAGAACCTCACCTATGCATTTGTTAAACAACTCCAGGGATGGTGACTCAACCACTTCCCTGGGCAGCCTGTTCCAGTGCCTGACAACCCTTTTCGTGAAACCGCTACGGTTTTGTGTAACAGAGTCTCTCTTGACCTTGCTCTGCTAAGTGTACCAATGTGTGGCTGTGCAAAACAGAGCACTTCTGTGCTCAGGGAATTTTTTTAGTCTTGCTTTTCTTTAAGTAATGAGAGATCCCTTTTCCTTCCTCTTGTATGCAGCAGCAGTTTCTAGGCAGTATTGACTTAAAATCCTCTATTTTTATATGACTAACTATAGCAGCATAAAGCTAAATGACTGAGATTATTGTAAGAACTTGAAGTCCAATCTTTCTTTTTTTTTTTTTTAAACAAGCTGCAGTATACGCATTCAAGAAGACAAAAACCCCAGAGAATTGAAAGGGAGAATCAACAGGACAAACCAGCCGACAAACTTGTGATTTAAGGCTAGTATGGGGAAACATAAATCTCCCCAAGTTGTTGTGTTATTTCAGTGTGAAGCATTTGTGGAAAAGAGCTGAGCCTTCTGCTTCTTTCCCCTCCTTCACCCTCCCCAGCAGGTGCTGTCTGGTGCATGCCCTGCACTGGTGCCTCTCCAGCTGCCAAAGGCACAGCATTGACAGCTGATCCTCCACCAGTGAAGACGGATGCATTAGATGTTGTGTGGGTTTTTTTTGGTTTTGTTTTTTTCTTTTCTTGATGTGATATGAAGAAGCAGCAAAGGTTGTTATTATGGCAGGGGCTGTTCAGCATGATTGCCTTGCACCAGGAGGCCCAAGCAAGGAAATTCAAGGGGTTTGGATGGCAGCCCACGATGTCTGGGGCCATGCTGAAGCAGGGTGGCTCCCAGTGAGGAGGGTTCATAGAATCACAGAACCATAGAATAGTTTGGGTTGGAAGGAACCTTCAAAGGTCATCTAGTCCAACCCCCTGCAATGAGCAGGGACATCTTCAATTAGATCAGGTTGCTCAGAGTCCCATCCAGCCTGGCCTGGAATGTCTCCAGGGATGGGGTATCTACCACCTCTCTGGGCAACCTGGGCCAGTGTCTCACCACCCTCCTTGTAATGAATGTCTTCCTCATGTCTGGCCTGAATCTCCCCTCCTTTAGTTTAAAACCATTACTCCTTGTCCTGTTTTAACCAGCCCTGCTAAAAGGTCTGTTCCCATCTTTCTTATAGGCCCTTTTTAAGTACTGAAAGGCCATAACAAGGTCTCCCTGGAGCCTTCTGTTCTCCAGGCTGAACAACCCCAACTCTCTCAGCCTGTCCTCACAGGAGAGGTGTTCCAGCCCTCTGATCACTTCTCTGGCCCCTCCTCTGGCCCCTCCTCCAGGTCCGTGTCTTTCCTGTGCTGAGGGCTCCAGAGCTGGATACAGGACTCCAGGTGGGGTCTCACCAGAGTGAAGTAGAGGGGCAGAATCACCTCCCTCAACCTGCTGGCCACACTCTTTTTGATGCAGCTCAAGGCATGGTTTGGAGGTGGAGACTCAGAAATGGGCCGTGCTCACAGACAGACGTGGCATCCCACCTGTCAGGGGCCCCGCAGAGATGCTCAGCTGCAGGGGTGCAGGCAGAGCTCCCCGTCCCCCAGGGAAGAGGGTTCCTCTGCTCTAGTGGGGATCTGGCCACTGCGGAGGTGAGAGTCACGCTTGGAGAAGTTTGGTCCAGTGGAGCAGTGGGTTCTTCTTTTCCACCTGTATTTCTCTGCAGCCCCAAGTGCAAATGATGCTGACCGCTGTGTTGTGCAAAATAGTATTGCTGTTATCTGCATAAATAATTACCGAAACCTTTGTTTATTAATCTCTGATTAAAATCCTAAGTAATTTAGATGCAAATTAACTGTTTGGCTTATGATCCTGGTGAATGGCCAAGCCGGCCCTTGGCGTGGCACAGCCGGTTACTGTCCCTGGCATCTATGCTGTTCTCCAGCCTTCAGTACCCTGGCAAAGGTTGCTAAAAACTCTTCAGCTGCATGCTAAACCCCTGCAAGGTGCAGAGCAAACCCACACCAATAAGGGGTAGGAGGGACCTGATGGCTCCCTGGCTGAGAGGGCTGGGTGAAACCTCTCCCAGCTCAGGTGTGACCCTTTTCCTCTTGTTCCAAAAAAGCCCCAGTACACAGCTGCTGAGGCCCACATGTTGTCAGCATGAGTTCTGAGGGGCTGCAAGTCTGGCCCCAAGTGCCAGAGGACTTCTAAAGGATGCTCTTTGCACAGTGACAGAGGAGAGAGTTCTGGGCTATCTCCTTTTTAGAAATATTCTCAGCCCCGAAAGTGAGTAGGTAGTCCAGCTTTTTCTCAGCTAGACCCTCATTAAGACAAAAGAAGCTATTTCCTTTTTTTTTTTTTTTTTTTAATTGTGGCTAATGAATTTAATGTAAGCTCTTGAATAGATGGATTTTGTTGTGGTCGCTGAAGATACTAGTGCTTCTAGGCATTTTTCGGATTTAAAAACAGGCTTTGAATTACAGGTTATATCTCTCCCCCTGCCCTTTCCAGGGCTTGTGATGGTATCATTGTTGCTCTACCGCCATAGCAATTCCATTTGTTATTCTACTATATGAAGTAATGACCTTTTTTTTAAAAAAAAATCCCTAAATTCAACTAAGTAAAAGAAAAACAAACAAACAAAAAACCTAAACAACCACAATAAAACCCAAAACAAACAGCTCTTTTAAATGTAAAATGATGTGTACAAGGAAAAAAATCAGTGAAAAGGCATTCTTTCCTATTGTCCTCAAGGAGACCACACCAACCCTATCTCACCAGCAGTGTGATGATCCACTGGTGTCCAGCCAAAAACCACTTGAAAACAGCTGGGGCCATGTCCTGCACAGTGCTCTCCCGCAGAGATACAGTGGTAGAGCCAAAAAAAGGGCTGTGCTGCTTGGACGGTGGGGTGAGCGCCAGGTTTGGAAGCCAAGTACCATTTTTCAATACAAATCACAGTCTCTAACAGATGAGTTCCTAGAGTCCAGTGGTATAGGAGCAGGAAGGCACTGAGTTCCCAAGACCAGCAGAGCTCATGAAGGATGCTCTCCTACAGACACCTAAGCTGTGAATCCTTCAGTGCCTAGTAAGGGCTGAGCCCCCATCAAGGGGTACAGGGCATTTGTGGTCATGGTGAGCAGATACTGAAAAGCCTTTTCTTCAGTTGGGCATTGCCAGGATGCCTCCATCATCTGGTTGTCCAGTTTCATGGCATGTATTGGACTGGTTCCTCGAGATGTCCAACCCTTCAGGTTGTGTCTGGCCCACTCAGTGGGCAGTGAAGCTGCGGGAAGCCAAGAGAGGAGCATGGCACTGCACCACGTGGGCCAATGTGGCTTTTGTGTGGTGCTTATCTGCTGTAAAAGCTTTTCCTCCACATCACTGCAGGACAGTGTTGGCGTTCCTCCAGCTTCAGGTTGACATGCTAGCAGCTGAGGATACTTCAGCAAGTTAGACAAGCTTGCTGGGCTGTAGCAGAGCCCAGAAAAGGAAGATTCTGTAGCTTTTAAGAGTATAGCTCACTAACAGAAGTCAACAGGAGTTCGTGGTTGTGCCTGGGATAATAATTTTTTCATCAAAATAAAGTTTAGCATGCAATGCTCTCTAAGACCAAACAGAATTGGGGTTTGATGATATCTGCTTCAGGCTTGAAGAAATGAGTTGTCTGTTTTTCCTTGGCCTGCCGGTAGCTTTAATAAAAGATGTTTCTCTTCCCACAAGCTTTGAGTCCTTAAAACTAGAACAACAGTCCTATTAAAGGCTCGGTTGTTTTGCTATTTAGTGTAATGACTTTTTTTAAAAAGGAAAACTTTCCAATTTTCCTGCATTTTTGAATGAAAACATAATGGTGCGAAGTAGTAACCAGAAACACAGGCTTCCACAAATCACACTGCAAAAAACCACATTAAATCTTGTAGTAAATGGGCTTGGCTGTTCACAAATTCTTTCATATACCAGAGTGCTTTCCATGAAAACCCCCTGCTGGGCTCTTAAAAGCAAATTTACAGAATTTCTGAGTGTTTGGACTTGCTCCAAATTGTGCCACTGAAATAAAGATGCTCAAAAAAATAAAACCCCTACTTTTTTATCTTGTGCTGATAATATGGTCCAATTTGATTGTTATTTTTTACTTTGACTGCATGAAGTGAATTAGCTTGCCTAAAATGGAGGTGAAAATAGTTCATTAGAACCAACTGAAGCAGGTACCCCTTAAGAAAACAAGTTCTTAATTCCCTAGGCACTTCCCTGGGAAGGAAACAGTAATAATTTGAGAGGGCTGTGCAAGTAAACAGAAATATGCTTTAAAATTGTTATTATTTTTATTTTATTTTATTTTATTTTATTTTATTTATTTTTTTATTTTATTTTTTCCCCCACATAGGCACTGAACTGCACTCACAAACTTGAAAGAAACTTGGGAAGGCTGTTTTCAGAGCTGAATTCCTTGATTTCCCACCCTTGGCCAAGGTCAGAGCCATTCCTGGGAGCCACATGGCAGCTTGGAAATAGTCAAGTTACACTGAATAAGTCTTTCAAAAATGCTTTACATGGAAATATATGAGCAAAGAATACCTTTCCTTCTAAGATATTTGCCTGTGTATTAAATACTTTCCACTGTCTCAGGAGAGCCCGGCAAGCACACACAGCCTGCTGCATATAGTTTGTCAAAGCCTAATGAACTCTTTAGTGGAAGTTCTCTGTGGCTTTGTGGGGATTAGGCTCACAACCACATTTGTGTTTCAAGCATAAATGAATCAGTCTCCTTAGGCAACCTGACTCCCAGAGTGTTTTCCTATCAAAACCTTTCTCAAAAAACAAATTATTCTCTTCTTTTGCCTTCTCTCTACTCACGTTTTTGGCACATCTATTCAAATCTTTCAGGGGTTTCACAAAGTTGAAAATCAGACCACCTGGCAGCAAAAATATTTCCTAAAGGGACCTCTCCACTGGACAATCATTCCCTAGGGCATTTCTAGTCTGCGCTGCTTCCAGCTCCTTCTTCACTGCCTCCAAAAAAGAGAAAAAAATGTCAAAGAAAAAGAGATGATTTCCTGGAAAAGGGAAAAATAATTGTCCTTTATGTGAAGGATGGGAGCTCAGGCACAAAATACAAAATGCAAAACACCCATCTTGTAGAAATTAATTTTCCTCAGAGGTACAGAACTTCACTTTTCCTGAAAATTCTGGAAGAAAATTCCAATGGTCTGTGTAGGCAGAGATAAATCTTCCACCTGCGTCTAATCTACTTGACAGCATCCACAGTGCAGCCTCACATGTTGCACACACACCCTTGCTTTGGTTGCTGGAAACTTGGTCCCTGTGTGGGTGTCCTTTCTGAAAATCTCCCACTGTTGTCTACATTCATGTTCCTCCAGTTGTCCTATCTGCCACCAGAGCTGCGCTGGTGCTAGACAGAAAGGCAGCACCTTCAGGGAGAGCTCCTGCATCCATCATTTTCCTGATGGGACATCTCTAAGATGGGTTAGGATTTTTTTTTTTTTTTGGTTGTATGACTTGTTCTTATGTTTTATTTCTCTGGGCAGAAACACATGGTGAGGAGCAGTGTTATAGACAAACGGCTGAGGTGCTGAATGCATGTTCTCCAGATGTTTTGTTTTCTCGTGAAGGCAATGGGAGATCATTGCTTTCACTCTGTAAGACTGGTCTTGGGCAAATCCTGTAGTGTTAGCAGGAGAGGTGTGAAGATCCACATGCATTTGTGATGCCAGGATGGTTGAGTAGGTGTTTTTGCAGAAGTGTGATGCCAATGAAGTACTGCTTTTAACTGCCTCCACAGCAAACTGCAGCTGCGGCTGGCAGCAGGAATGGCAGGGCATGAACCAAAGTGTTTTCTGTGTCACAACGTGTCTCCTTACTGTCCCTTCTCTGTGCTGAACTATAAGGTGACCCTTCATGTTTCCAAGGAGCAAAATCTTCATGTGTCAAGTCATAATGCTCAAAGAGAAAAAAAAAGAAAGAAAGAAAAAACAAACAAACAAAAACAACAAAAAAAACCCCAAGCACTGTAGAGCTAAATACTCCACTGAACTGTAAGAACAGACAAGGTGTGAGAAGGTTTAATGATTACATCTTACAGCATGTCTTTCACTCTGATACTTGCCCTCATGTGTGTGTTCCTACTCCAATACCAAGGAAATAGATTCTGCCCCATTGGAAGGATAAGCTATGTGTCAGAGAAGAAATCTGCAGAATACCTGGATAATCTTTTTCATCTGCTTGTGCCTTCAGTACCTGCCATGCCCGTTCCAAAGCTGTGCAGCAGCACCCACCACTGCTGAAGCAGCAGGATGCTGTGGCAGACATAGTCTCTCCGTCCTGCTCCACTTTAAAGGGATTTTAGGTGGGTAAGACTGAGGCATTTACTACAAATTGCTTCTAGGGTTACGTCTGCTGTTGTGTGAGTCTCTCTGCTTCCCTCCCTTGTCATTTCAAACTCCCTCTGATCTGTGTGGTCTGACCCAAATCTCCAAACCACAGAAAAAAATTTGGGAGAGCACAAGCTCCTGGCTGTTCTGCATGTCTCCAGAATCTCTTTGTGCACTTTTATGATTTGATTCAGGGTCGTACTCAAGCCTCACTGGTTGTGCTTCTCACCAACGTATGTAACCACATTTCCTGCTTCCTATTTCTCTGCTCTCTCTTAGGCCAATCATCTCATTTTACAAATGTTCATTAAGTCTTGCCCCAAGCTGATCTGGAAAAAACTAAACAGCAGAGGTGCCTTTAAATTTGCAGAGGAGACGAGTGATTCTGGGTGTCAAACAGAAGCAAGATTTAAAAGTCTGAATTTCCTTGGCTTCCAGAGGGCAAATGCCCATCATGTTCTCAAAAAGCTGCAGCATTGCACCAGATTTCGAAACATTCAGAATCACTAGCGACTTCTTTAAACTCCAGCATACAGACATGCCAAAGGCCCCTGATTATAATATATGCCACAGGATATATTGCACTCTACATGCCATAAATCTTGCAAACTACTTTTGAAAGGATTTGAGAGATGGTCTTGCCCAGCATGCCTCGAAAGTTTCTCACCCCTATCTCTGCTCGGTCCTATTGAGATTTTTTGTGCCCCACAGGCAAAAGCAGCTCCGGCAGGGTGGTTGGTGTGGTGCAGAGCACCTCGGTGGCTTTATCACAGATCTGATCCCTTCTCTGTCCAAGAGCAGGATCAGCTTGTACCTAAGCCTTTCACAACAGATGTTTGCCTAAGCTCTTATTCAAAAACAAACAAAAAACGACAGAGATGTAACAGCTTCCCCAGCCAATCTATCTTGTGCTTAATCATCCTTACTATCAGAAATTTTTTTCATGTTTATCCTAAATCTCTTTTATGACTATCAAAGCCCATTATTTCCCATCCTATCATCAAAATTATTCCCCCATATTTGGAGATAACTTCAATGTATTTAAAGACTGTTATTGTCTCCCTTCAGCCTCGTGTTTTCTAGACTAAACAACCCAATTTCCTTCAGTCTTACTTCATAAATCTTGTTTTCTATATCTCTAATTGATTCTGCTACTTTGAAGAACTGGATTTGGAACAGAGCTTTTTTTTCTTTCTCTTAAAAAAAAAAAAAAAGTGCTTGAAACTGAACAAAATATTCCAGCCGAAGCCTTAGCAGCACTAAACAGATGGTAGGTATGTCAAACAGCTTAAAAAGGGTGGTCCTGGTGTGGTACCCCAGCACAAAACTTGTAGTTTCTGCCATAGCAGGACATTGTTGGCTTCTCACACCACAGTCACACCTGGATCCTTTTCTGCTTTCTGGTGCTGTCCTGGTGTTTTAAATCAGTCCCATCTTCATATATAAGCAACTTGTTATCTGACTGACATCAGGACAAATGGAAAATTTCACATTAATGGCATTGCACCTCATCTTTTTCTGGCTGCCTCAGCTGAGCAAGATCTTCCCAAGCCTGTCCCTAATACTCAGCTCGAATTCAAAGGTTTTGCCATTTTGTAGGTGGTGACCCCATTCTCTCAGAATAAGGCAAAGTGGTTGTGGTATCTCAGCTTCTAAACCTCTTCTGCCGATAATCTGCTGACCCGTTTCCATACGTTCCCCCATGCTGTTGCCTCTTGCCACAGGGCCTTGGCTCTTTGAAGCAAGAACCGGCCTTATGTTCTCTCTCTATATGGTGCCTACCACGACAGGGTCTTGATCCATGATTAAGGATCCTAAATGCAATGACAATAAAAAGAATACTGTCTATATAACTGAGAAGTTTCTGTTTGTGGAAAAATGGGAAAGGAGCGGGGCTTATAGGTGCATTAAACTTTCCTTTTGTCGCTCTAAAAAATGTAATTGAAGGCAGCTTTTAAATTTGAATTGTTATTTTGTTAGGAAAATACTCATTTGCTGAGGAGAATGGTACATTCCTCTCTGTTAAAATGTCACATTTTCACCTGGGGCATATTCATGAAAATTAAAACTTTGCTTCTTGTTGTAAATCTTTGTAAATTTCCATGAAGTTGCCCTGGGTGAAAATGTGACATTTTTACAGACGAGAATGCTCTGGTTTTGCTGAGCAGGGCAAAATGTCTTTTCTGTAAAGAAAATGGCAATGGCAACTTTCTACTTGTAAAAAATATCTATTCCTTTTAGTGGGGGGGTGGGGGGGCAGGGAATAAGAAGAAAAAGAAAATGGAGTTGAGCTGTTGCAGAGCTGTATTCTTTATTCTTCACCTTCTGATCTGCTTTTTTCACTAAAAACTGTGCTGAAAATTTCTTTTCCTGGTGAGAACTAGTAACTTTGCCATTTAAGCGTCAGCTTTGCTGTCACTAATATTGTTATATATTCAATGGTTATCAAGAGCCAGCTACTGCAACACTCATTCATTCAAAACTTCCACTAAAACTCATGCACAGTACATCCATGAAAGAATCTATCAAATAGTGCCATTTTGCAATTAAAAAAAAAAAAAAAAAAAAAAAGGCCTGGTGCTTTCTGTAAGATTTTTTTTTTTTCCCCCTCAATTCAGTCATTGATTATTCAGTCTGTCCCAGATACAGTACACTCAGATGAACCCTTATGTTCAAAGGTGCAAAAGGAGAAGGAGGGGACTTGCAGGTTTGGGTTGCATGGAGTTGACTGTCACTTAGAGAGAACAAAGTACCCCTTGTCACCTCATTTTTCTTGACTGTGCTGCCTATGGGGAGGAAGAGGAAAAGGGGGTGATGATGGTAATGTAGTAAAGAAGAGGCTGCCCTTGGTATGCTCTTGGGCCGTACTTCTCTGACAGTCTGGAGAGAACTAGTGTGTGGCCATTAATTAAGACATCCCAATCCTGGGTGGACTCCCAGGGTTTTCACAGGGCTGAACCTGTCTCTTCCACCTCTAAGAATTAATGCTTGTAATCTTGTCCTGTAGCAGAAAATCTGCATGGTCAGTTTGTCAGAAGGAGAGGACAGATTTACTCCCACAGCTGCTGGAACAGACCAGGCAGGTCCTTCCATGGACCAACAAGCCAGAAGCTACCAAGTCCACATATCTGTTGAGGCTCTTTTCCTGCCCTCTGGAGATCTCATCTCTCTATCCTGCTCAGGGATCTTCAAAATACTCTTGTAATCCAGGGCTTCTTCAGCCTGAAAGAAGTAGAAGTGTCTAGGGCTGCTTAAAGGGCACTTGCTTCAGTGCTTTGCTGCCTCCCCACCTTTCAGCTGTCTTTGGTGTGTGGGTTCCTAGATGCTGAAACCTAGTTCCATGCATCTGGATCAAAATGCAGGGTGTGCATGTGTGATAACATTCATGTTATCACCCTGGTCTTGGCCTGGCAGCTGTGGAGAAGGTTTAACCTACCAAACCTGCTCAAAGTTGGCAAGCGTTCCTTGCTGATGGAGAAATAAACCAGCAGGTACATTGAGCAAGGTCTATTCCTTTGAGAGGGCTGCAAGGGCTGCAGTCTGAGTGACAAAACTGCACAGGGGAGAGGCAAAAGAGGACCTAATTTGCCAGGTTGCTTCTAGTATAGGGGAACACGAGAAGAGAAATCTGGAGAAGTCCCTGGGAAGGGGAATTATGGAAAGAGAATAAGAAAGAACAACAATGGGATGCTTGTTCAGCATGGGAGCAAACAAGCCAGTACGCTTGCTAGTGACCCTGCATCAGCTTTGTCAAGGGTGAGAAACTCTGTCCTCTCAGCCACATGGCCAGAGCTCACAGCTCCTGGAGGACCCTGGGCTGTCCCAGGCACTGTGCAATTCAGGGACCCACCAGATAGAAACCATCTGCTCCCCCCTCTCCTTGATGGGCTGATGTGCAAGCACTGTGCAACACAAGATTGGACCAGGAAAAAGTGAAAGGGGACATTTCTGCATGTTTTAGCTGGCACTTGACCTTTTTGTACTGTAGCTGGAGTGCTGGAAACCCAGAAGTGGGTTATTTGCTGTCTGACATCCAGCTGCTCTATGGTGAACCTTCTGCTTGCTGTGTGTGCCTGTGAGTTTAGCAGCAGTCCCTGTGTGCCTAAGCTCTTGTTATTGCCCACTCAGTTGTAAGGAAATAAAAAGCTGATGCTAATGCCAAAAAGAGGTCACTGAAGTATAAAAAGAAAAAAAAAAATCTCAGCCAGCAATCTATACACCCCAGAAAAATGGCACCCTATGTTCCTAAACTGGCAAAGTCCTAAAAGCTTTACAAAAACTGATATTTGATTTGGCAAGTAAGTTCACTGTTAGTCAGTGCAAATCCATAAAATGTATCAGTATAAAAATATTCTCTATAGCGGAGTTGTCTTCCCAAGCTAAGAACTATTAAAAAAATAAACATAGTAATTATCAGTTCTCTAACTCTATGGTATGTATCGCTCATTTTGCTCCACCATACCTTGCCAGAGAGTGGGACTCCCATTAACCCGTCCTCACTGGTTAAACTCACATCTGGTAGCAAGGGTGTGAGCACATGCAGTTCCCCTAGTAGCCCCTGCCTTGGCACTCGGCAGGTATGGTCGTGGCTATAAGGGTCATGCTGTGAAACTAGTGGAGCTTTCTCGATGAAAATATTCACTGCTGGTGTTGTAGGTGTTGTTAGCAGCTCAAAGAAGAGAAGCTGCGGGCACTGAAGTCTCGTGCTTCCACAAGCTGTTTGTGGTGGCTGGTTGGCTGTAAGGGGTGGGAGCCAGCAATTTCCCTCCCAGCTCAAATCACTGACCTCTGATACCTGAATGGAGACATGTGCTGGATTAGTGCCAGCTCAGCACTTTCTGTGAACATTTCCCACACTCACCACGGTGGCAGGGCAAGAAGAAAAGTTTGGTTCAGACCAGAGCAATTAAAGATTTAACTATACTTCTCACTGATCGTTGGCTTTGAAGCACAGACCCCGGGCAGGATTTTTGTGATGACTGCTGAATCAAACTAAAAAATCAATAGCATTTAGGTGTCAAAATAAGAATTAAATCCTTTTGAGGACTTAGATATGAGTTTCCACACCAGCCACTTATTGCATGTTCAGTGGTGGCTAGATAGAGCCAGCAGGTCTGGAAACCCACGAGAGTGAAATATTTACAGCCTGTAGCTGTGGCATTCCCATAGGAACAAAGGAAGCATCAAGGCAAGTTTTCAGTATTTTCAGCACTGCGTTGCCTGGCTGAGCCTGGAGAATGAGCTGATAAGGTGTACAAAGCTCTGCTCTGCAATAGCCACTGATCCTCCTCACGGCTTCAGGAGTTACACTGCTAGTTTGTTAGGGGTGCTGACTTCCTTAGTGCAGATGGATGGGGCTGTGGAGAAGAATGCATTATTACTTTACTTAAATAGTTTAAACTTCCCAGTACCAAACGCCCTAGCAGTCTTTACAATTAATCTTACAACACAAGAACAGTGACCACCCAGCGGCATCGCAGATAAATCTGTTAGGCAGTGTGCATGCTCAGCCTGCCAACAGCAGTAAATAAATGCTAGTAAGTGAACTTTGGCAGTAAATCAAAGCTACGAAAATAAAACCAACCCAAAACCCCAAACCTACAACACTTCTCCCCCTTGCTTCTGGAATATGTCCCCAACCTCTCCCAAAACTAGCTCTAACAAATGGCTTCTACAGTGTGTCTCAGCGTGTCTCTGGAAGCTTTTTGAGTCTGAGTTACTTTGGAGTGAGGAGAGATTTAGCGGAACTTGTGTGTTGTCTGGCAGAAACCATGGGAGCAGTTCCCTGGATCCAAACCAACCCAACAAGAGGCCTTGCCTTGAGGTCCCCATGGGGTTTCCCCAGCCCTGTGGAGACCAGCTCAAGGGCTTTCCTGGATCTCCCAGTAGCCTCCTTGCCCCTTTCTGCACCGAAGAAAACCATTTGGCCTTGGCCTTGGCTTCAGCCATGAGCTGGGTTGGAAATCTGGGTGGGATTCACTGTTATCACAGTGTTGTCTTTGGCAGTCTGATATTCCCTGCAAGGATTGATGGCTCCAGATTTGGCACCAGATCCCTCCTCTCAACTGTCGTCATATTCATCCTCTTGGGATAGATGGGCTCAGGTCCAGCAGTAAATACAAAAAGTAAAAGATGAGGTCTGCTGAACATTTTTTATTATTATAATTATTTAAAAGTAATTTATTTACCTAGAAAGCCTTAGCTCATGCTCAGCATCTGGTTTTTGGTCAGCTCCGGCTTCTTTTTCTTTTTTTTTTCTAACTCAGTTTTCCAGCTGAGTAGACAGAGGAACAAACCAAGACCAAGAAATTTGCCAAAGGTCACACAGAGAATCACTGGCTCATGCAGGATTTATAGGGAGATTTGCCCTGGCTTCAGTCAGCAATTCATGTTGACTCTGTTTGGGTTTGCTCTGACACTAGGGGTTCCTGATTCAGCCTTGCCAGTTCATAAGACTTTCTCATGAGTCTGTTAATATTTGCTGTCTCTTAGAAAGCCGACTAATTGTTCAAGAATTTCAGACTTGTAGGAATTGAGCTTCTAGTTGTGGCGACAGTAGAGTAAAAAATAGCTTAGAACAAAAGAAGATATTCTGCAGGCTTAGAAACTGCAATAGAAGTTTCTATTTTTTTAAAACCTTATAATTTTCTAGCCCAATTCCTGAGCTTCAGAAACCAGCCTCATATTTTGTGACTTCCTGGATCTCTCTTGCTGTTGAGTTGCTGATATTTCTGAGTTTTCCTGTATCTCATATCCCCACTGTCGTGAATTGCTTTCTCCACCTTCTGCTTGACATCTAATTCATGGATGTTTCTTTACTTTTCTTTTTCAACTGTTCTTCAATGTTAGATAGTATTTTTCTTGATATATTTTAAAAATAGGGAAAAGGGTGTTGTTTTCAGGTTTATATTATTTTATTTCTACTCAAACAGCTCTATACTTCTCCTTCACTCATGGATTTCGGAAAAGGTTCAACACCAGATTAAACTGTCATGTTATTCAGGGATGCTGGTTGTTTGCTAATCCCTTACCATCTATGAGATACAGAGCTGCTCAGAACTCTTGAAAGTGAGACAGTGACCATGGTGCATAGGACCAGACTTTTTAATAACCCAACAAGCCAATCAACTTCAGCTATCAGTATGATGGAGATCCTCATGCAAAGTTTTTGACAAATGTAAGGGTATAAAGTTTAAATTGACTCTTACCAGTGACAGCTATTTTTGGTTTTAATCGGGAGCGCACTGAGTTAGACACAGATTTTGGCTCAATGTCTATGCAAAATATACCAGCAGGCCTGAAACTGCCTGTTTGCCCTGTGAACATTGCATAATTACCTTCCATCCCCCTTCCTACATATAAGCAGACCTTAACATCCCTGCAGTGTTAACTGCATAGTACAGCATGTAATTATATACAGAGAATTATCCCTACACTGTGATTAGCCAAGTACATTCATATGCATGTGAATTACTCTTTGTGCTGACACAGTGAAAGGCTGGAGGCTGCTTTTTACTCGAGGGGATGGAGAGGAATGTGCTTGTGTGGTCCTTCAGGGGTACCCCACTAATGGGAAATGGACTTCTTGCATCTTTTCTGCCTGGAGCAGGGAGAGTGGCTGGAGCTAGAGATATGCACTGGTATGTGCCCTCTGAACACCATCCGCTCTCAGATGCATGGAGCTGTAGAGGCTGCACGTTGTGTTGCTGTTAAGAAGATGGTGATTTTTTTGAATTATTTTTTTTTCTTCTTATGCCCAGCAATCTCCCTGTGAAGGTCCTTGGTACTGGTAATGGCAAAAAACATTAATGCAAATGGGAGGGACTGAGCTGACAACCAGTTGTGCTCTGTGGGTGGCTCATTAGCTGCAGCCCTGTGGATGTGTTGCGCTGGTCTCAGCGATCTCAGGACGGCCATCCGCAGAGCCTGAAGACAGAAACACTCACCTGGCAGATCCGCGAGGTTTTGCTCGTGATGCCGGGGAAAGGCTCAACTACTTTGCTCCCCACAGCTTCTGCTTCCTGCTCCTCTAGCATCATCTTTTACCACTTAACCAGGGCCAGGAGGGAGACGCTTTTTGGAAAGCAGATTTATCCTCTTCCTGCCACACAGTTCGTAAGCAGAAGCTGGCATGGAGAGCTGTTGCACTTCCTTGCCAAGGAGGTGACACAGGGTGGTCCTTCTAAGAGCCCACAAGACTCTGGAAAAAGAAACTCCTTTCTAAGGGGGGTTCAAAGCTGTTCTCCAGGGCTAGTGGCTGCTGCTTGTGTGGCTTCTGCCTCCTTGTTTGCACGGTCTCCACAGGGTCACAAAGCTCTGGTTGGACTTCCTGCTAGTAGCACAGGCAAGGAAAGAGAGGAGAGCCTTACAGGCCTGATCTGGGATCCTTCTCACAGGGAATTATGGGACATGAAGCCTTTTCAGAGTATGGTTGTCCTCTCACTTGAATTTTAAATCTCAAGGCTGGTCATCAGCAGGGAGATAAGTAGTTCTAAACTAAACAAAGTTCATACGGTTGAGTGTCACCATGAGCATGGAAGGCTGCGGTGGCACTGCAGGTTTGTATATAGTAGAAAAGATGCTGATGGGTTTGCATCTGCCAGAGCTTTGTAACTCCAGGTGGCTTTGTATGAACAAGCCCAAGGAACCAAGCCTGTCTTCTTTAAAGTGCTGAAAGCCTGCAATAATTTCAAACATGTTGCGTAACTAATTCAAATTTCCGCCATAAATGCTGTTTTTCCTGGGTCTCTTCCTTTACATGGCAGTGAGGCTAGGGGTTCACAGTTATAGGTTATTAAAATATTAAGTATAATTTTCTGCTGTATTTAACTCTTTGGAAAGAATGTGCAGGAGATGGCACGCCATGTGAAGGATAAATACATGTATTGCAGGACAAGCAGCCACTCTTAGGAGATGGTGATCCCTGAATTATCTGCCTGGGGGTTATGTCTTTGAGTTAAAAGCACTTTTTTTTTCCTTTTCTTAATGGTCCACCCTTTCTAATTAGCAGACTATTCACTGGCAGCCAGCTATTACAGGTAGGAGTGGAAAAGAGGAAGTTTATGAGCTTCAGAGTATCAGCCAGTCTGTGTAACTTTGTTGGTTCAAAACAATTCAGATGCAAGCAAAAGTGCTGAGCATACAAACACTGATCTATATCTATTGATGAAGGTTGTAGTGTTGCAGGCACATGAGAGAACTTCACAGCCAAAGCAAATAAATGGTCCCTGAATTAAAGCTTTCCTCATGTGCCGGCTCATTTATGGCACTCTTGTGTGGTTCTGCCCAAGGAGGCTTGTCACAACACAAACCACAGAAGGACTGGGCTTCCTGGGGAGGCAAGAAGTCCTGGGCACCTCCATTGGTGTTCCTGGCACAAGACCAGCTGTATATAGTTGTGCAGGACAAGGGGTGTCTTGAGTTGCTTCAGAGAGCCACAGACAGGGGTCTCCAGCATGGCTGGCAGCCCTGCCTGCTGCAGCGTTGCCTCCTTGCTCTGCCATGGCACAATATGCCCACCTCCCTCCACCCTGCTTTTCTGCAGACCACAGCAAAGCAGGGTCCTTTTGGCACCTGAGATGAGAGCATTGGCGCTGCCTCACTTTCCAGCTCTTGGCCATCCTCCCTGGCCATTTCTCCCTTACCTCCTGGACCCTGCTTCTGACTGGAGCTCCTTAACTCTTGATCCAAGGATCAGTTACCTGAAACTAAGTACATGCAGTGTTAACAGAACTGAGAAGCTACTGTGTGCTCTGGAAATATGGACAAACGAATTCAGTATGAAAAGCAGTGCTGTAAATTAATATGATCTACACTATTCATATTAATAGTCTTGTGTTCATTTAATTTTCCTTTGAAGGGGCATGGTCATTTCCCTAGAACTTTCCTACATATGTGGTAAGAAAAGAACCAGGTGATTTTGAACAGCTAATTTAATGTTGTCCTTGTCTGGATTAGTTCTGTGCAAAGACTTCACAATTACATTCAAAATTGGCAGAAGAGTTAGTGTTTTGCCCTTGTGGCAATTTTGATGAGTCGAAATATTTTTCAACAAGAACAAGCCATTTCCCTTCATTTTGTACATTAAACACTGAAGGGAAATAGGTGTTTCCTAGATTCACAGTACAAAGAGCTTCTCTTATGACAACAGTGAAAGAACTGGCACATTTCTGCTCATGCTTTCACCATAAGCTCCCATGGACAACACCCACACAGGCAAAAAAGACTTTGGAGACCATCCACCTTCCCACAGGCTCCCTCTCACATGAGCAGCTCAGCCTCCTCCTCCCTCCAGCCTTTGGAGAGGTCAAAATAGAAGACCACCATAGAGATAGCCTTCCCCCTCCATAACCACTAGACACCAGAAGGGCTTTTGGGTCAGCTCTGGTTTTGCACAGGTTTAATATGGTGTAAATAAGACCAACTGTTTTCAACATTTTTTTGATTTGTGATTCCTCAGTAATGTGGTCAATGCAGATATAAACCCTTAAGTGGCCAACAGACATTTACATAGGAACAGGCTTGTTTTTCTCAATGGCTTTCCCTGAATCTCAGAAGTCATGTAGGGATGAGAGCAGTGAAAAGCTACTGGAAGTGTTTGTCATTGCAGTAATGGTAAACAGCATGAGGTGGTGCTGTTCTGCATTATCTTTCTCATTTATTTGTTTTGGGTCTAACTCTGCTAGCATATATTTATGCTGTGCTGTTACACTCCAGTTTTCTTGGTTGATTGGTTGCTGTTGTTGTGGGTTTTTTGCTTGGTTGGTTTGGTTTTTTTTTGTTTTGTTTTGTTGGGTTTTGTTGTTGTTGTTTTTTTTTGGGGGGGTGGTGGTTTTTTGTTGTTGTTTGTTGATTTGGGTTTTTTTTGTTTGTTTGGATTGGTTTTGTTTTTGTGTTTGTGTTTTGTGGGTTTTTGTTGTTGTTGTTGTTTTTTGTTTGTTTGTTTGTTTGTTTGTTTTTTCCATTGAAGGATTTTGCTCCAGAAAAGAGACAGTGAGGCTTTTCCAGGAGTTTTGCTAGTTGCAGAAGTTTGCTTGCTTTGGTAGCCCATCAGAGACAGCTTTTGAGGGAAAGTGGCTCCCAGAGAACCACTGCAGATGTGAACCAAGGTACTGGAAGGCATTGCCTGCATGCCCTCTGATATCCAGTTTTCCAGGTGGGATGTTTCTATGCACATGATAACTTTCTAAGATCACCACTAAATCCTCGGAAGTTTACACAGCATAGGAATAATGCTGGCATGAGAACTGAAGTCAAGTTCCAGGGAAAAAGATGGTGATACGTGGAGTGAGACCATTTGGGAACTAACAAGCACCTTTGTTTGAGTACTGTTATAGGGCCTTTGCCTTGAGTCTGCTGCTGGTCTTCACCGCGGCACTGAGCTCCCACACCTTCAACTGACTCCTACCCAGGAGCTTCAGTCTGCTGGAAAAGAAGAGCTTCCTAATGCCCAGGATAGCAGTACTAAGCTGATTGCCTGCCATCCAAATGTAAAACAGCCACTAAGTTTCAGATCTCGAGTTTTCTATTAGCCTCTGGTTGTTTTATTCCACTAATTAAAACAAATGCTTTGTGTCACTGACCTCAGTTAAACCCACAGTGGGGTCTGACCTGAGTTTATTTACACAATAAGTGAAAGTTGTGGCATCCATTTATAAGGTTTCAGCTACATCTTTCATTCCAGGAACAAACATAGCCATAGCATCTTATAAACCAGTCTCCTTGCCAATAACGTTTCCACTCTGGACAAACCGGGCAAATTCTTGGACAGCAGTTATAGATACAAACGCTAAGGGTAGGAGGTTGGGATATAACTTCTGACATCCTAAATACATGAGCTGTGGATGCTGGGAGTGTGAAGGAAAGTGGGCATGCTTGTATGCTCTCCATGACTGGTCCTTCCAAGTACCACTGTTGGAGACAACACTGGGGTAGGGGAATGGCTGGTCTGACCCCAATGGTTTTTGAATATACTCTTGTTTCTTTCCTGCTGGGATGTTCAAGGTGTGGCTAACAGACATGTGCAGAGATAGCTAAGAGAGCTACATATTTGTCATTCCTGTATCCGAGGCAATACGTGCTCTCCTGTTCTCATTGTCACAGGTGGAATACCATGCGATCATAGAATCATAGAATCACAGAATAATTTTGGTTGGAAGAGACCCTCAAGATCATCAAGTCACTGATGGCCCTGTGTCTGTCAACACTCTGTCAGCAACAGTTTTCTTCCTAAAACACTATTTCTCAAATTCCTCAGGGTCAGTTCTCAATTTTTTCTGTGCCATGACTATCTTCAGCAGCCCAAGACTTAGCTCTCTAACTAATCTGCTGTCCCACATCTTGTAGGGCTTGCAAAACCCACAAAAGATCTAGTCATCCAAGGAAGACTCGACTGCAGATAATCAAGCCCATTCTGTTTAGCAGCAAGCTGAGAAACGTGAGTGCTTCCATGGTCCTGCTCTCCAAGCGGGATCTGCCCCTCCCTGGAGATTTTGACCCTTGGCTGAAGAGCTGCTTCTTCTTGCTATTCAGTTGTGCAAGCAGGCAAAATAAGCCCCTGCCCACCTACCTAGATTTTTCCCTCTGTGAACCCAGATTAAAGAAAAACCTCACTTTCCAATCCTTTCCGACATAACCCAATACAGAGTGTGACCAAAGTTGGCAGACTTCCCACTCCTGCAATTCAGTGATCGTTCAAGAATTAATTAGGCAATAAAGTAGAGGAGATTCAGCTCATTTGATCTAACAGTTTGCCAGGGAATGGTGGCTATGGCTCCATTTGATATACATACCTTATAACTCAAGTTCTGATTCCATATAGTCTCCAAAAATACATTAAAACCAGCTGTGAAATACAGTGCTGCCATAAACTAAATTAAAGAGAAAACTCTTTTGAAACCTTAGCCTAGAAAAGCATTAAGAGATCATCAAGTCTGCTTTAAATAAGACTATTTATGTGAACTGTCAGAAATATAAGCTGTGTATAATCAGAAGTCAAGAAGCTAGGACATCAGAGCGATCTTCGAGCTGCCCATGTCTTGATGGGAACAGATGCATAGATGTCCACTGTACAACCAGAGAATGAGCTCATCAGTCAAGTTGTTAGGAGAGTAATTTTAAAAGTTCAGTCAACTTCCTGGAGCAATTCCCTGACCCCATTGTAATAATTCCTTGCAAGCACAATACTGTTGCAACAAAGGGTGTTCAGGGATGTCTTTTCCAGTATAATAGGGCAAACTGTTAACCATTAATATAGTTGTTGCTTAGGTAAACACAGCTGCTAAAAGGCTCTTTGTCTTTTCAACACCGTCCAGTTCCTACCACTGGAATCAACTTTGCACTTACCAATGCAGAGACTTGCAATAATTCAGCAGCAGAGAGTCAGGCCTACAAGTAGGTGTAGGCTGTTTGTCTCTGAGGAGACTACTCCCTGCACTGCATTTGGGAAGCTAAGATATATGGGCCAGGATGCCACTTCCTTTTGATCCCCTCTAGCAGCTTCTCACAGATGCAGGCACTTCTATCTCCTGTTGCATCCCAAACGCTGGGGTAGCTGGGAGATGCTGCTTCTCACCTCTTTGCTTCTATTTGACATTTCTGCCAGGTAGTACTTTCCAAAAAAGCTTTTATCACAACCTACCTCTGGGACGCAGGACTCTGGAGAAGACAGCCAGCCATCTTTTAATCCCCGAGCTAATAGCTTTTCTAATACTACTTCTGTTGATAATTCAATACCTTTTCCTCTGGAAAGTGACAAGAGCTGGTTAAGCTGAAGAGCAATAAATGGAGGTGATGATCAATGCTACACATCCCACCACTACAGCAACTAACCTCAGTTACACAGTTCTTAATTTCTGCCTTGGTGACAGTGGTGTGGCATGTTTTATTATGTTTGGAAAGACTTCATGGTCTCAAGAATGCATTGGGCACGCTCAGACGAAAAGACTCTCCTTTAAGAGGTGTGAAGATGTTCAGTATAAACGATGAATTATTTCAGTAAAGCATTTGACACAGTCTCCCACAGCATCCTTGATGCTAAATTGAAGAAGTGTGGACTAGATGATCAGGTAGTGAGGCGGACTGTGAAGTGGCTGAAGGAAAGAAGCCAGACAGTTGTGGTCAATGGGGCAGAGTCTAGTTGGAGGCCTGTGTCTAGTGGAGTGCCTCAAGGGTCAGTACTGGGACCAGTACTATTCAATATGTTCATCAATGACTTGGATGAGGGAATAGAGTGCACTGTCAGCAAGTTTGCTGATGACACCAAGCTGGGAGGAGTGGCTGACACACCAGACTGCTGTGCTGCCATCCACTGGGACCTGGACAGGCTGGAGAGTTGGGTGGGGAAAAATTTAATGAAATGTAACAAGAGCAAGTGTAGAGTCTTGCATCTGGGCAGGAACAACCCCAGGTTCCAGTATAAGTTGGGGAATGACCTGTTAGACAGCAGTGTAGGGGAAAGGGACCTGGGCGTTGTGGTGGACAGCAGGATGACCATGAGCCAGCATTTTGCCCTTGTAGCCAGGAAGGCCAATGGCATCCTGGGGTGTATTAGAAGGGGAGTGGTTAGTAGGTCGAGAGAGGTTCTCCTTCCCCTCTACTCTGCCCTGGTGAGACCCCATCTGGAGCGTTGTGTCCAGTTCTGGGCTCCTCAGTTCAAGAAGGACAGGGAACTGCTGGAGACAGCCCAGCGCAGGCCAACAAAGATTATTAAGGGAGTGGGGCATCTCCCGTATGAGGAAAGGCTGAGGGAGCTGGGTCTCTTTAGCTTGGAGAAGAGGAGACTGAGGGGTGACCTCATTAACGTTTATAAATATATAAAGGGCGAATGTCACGAGGATGGAGCCAGGCTCTTCTCAGCGACAACCAATGATAAGGCAAGGGGCAATGGGTATAAACTGGAACACAAGAGGTTCCATTTAAACTTGAGAAGAAACTTCTTCACAGTGAGGGTGACGGAGCACTGGAACAGGCTGCCCAGGGAGGTTGTGGAGTCTCCTTCTCTGAAGACATTCAAAACCTGCCTGGACACATTCCTGTGTATCTTCATCTAAGTGTTCCTGCTCGGGCGGGGATATTGGACTAGATGATCTTTCCAGGTCCCTTTCAATCCCTAATATTCTGTGATTCTGTGATGGATAACATCTTAGCGCTAAGATGAATCAACAACATATGTTTTTTATCAGTTTTATATTTCCATCTCTTTGTGAGATTACAGGGAAATGTTAACAAATTAATTGCATCCACTGCTAAAAAGCATCATAAAAACTGTTCTCAATCATCTGCTTTATACAGATATTCTGCGTAGGAGGTTGTGTTGTTTACTACCAACTATTGTCTGTATCACCATAACACCTATAAGCCTCTGATATAGAGCAGGCTCCATTACAGGGGTGCCATGAACATGGAAAAAGAAGACAGTCACAGTCACAAAAAGCCTTCTGAGGTGTAAATCCTTAAAGACATCTTAAAGTAAAAATCAACATAACTCAGCTGTTCTCACCTCTTTAAAACTTTCACCTTTTCTAGGTGAAACTATGACTCAGAAGCTTTTTGCAACTCATATACTGTCCTTTCAAGTTTTGTCTACAAGCCCCTAGATAAAGTTAAGCCTAAAACTGAATATTTATCTTTTTTTATTTCAACTCAAATTTAATTACTGGCATGATGGTGATACCTTGATAACATTGCATCGTGGAGTACATTGGGTACATTGGCCCTATTTGCTCTTAAGCTCAATAGTGTGAGCATCCAGGCTTTGAGTACAGTACCCCTCTGTGGGTGCACAGGTCACTGCTGCTAATGGGATGGGGTCACACTTCATGTCTAGAGTGGTTTCCAGCCTTGTAATCCACAGACCCGTGGAAGTCTGTTGATCACTTCCAAATGGAAGATAAATATCAATAGGCTCCCACCAGCTCTCTGGTAGTTCTCAAATCCATCAGAAAATGTTTCAGGAGTCCTGTTTTCCCCTCTTCCCCTAAGAAAAAACAAAGGTAAGCCTTTCTGACGGAAGTATGATTTCAGCTTCTGAAGATGACTTGGAGCTTCACTGAGGTTAGTATAAGAAGACTCTATAATTAACTGGGCAGACCGCTAACGTCCTTGAGGCCAGGCCCATGTCTTCTCATTCCACTCTTCCTGGTAGAGCACATCACCATGCTCAGCAAACCATCTGCCTTGAGTTTTTTGCATTTGTTGGCAAAGGTCCATGATTTTTTTTTTTGCTCATTATTGTTTGTAGCAGAAAGTGGAACACGAGGCAGCAATATTGCCCTTTACAAGAGAAAAACTGAGAATCCAAAATGATCTCATGACTCCAAACAGAATCAAATTATAAGCCTGGGAAGCTTACCCAGCTATAATGGTGCCTTGTACCAATCAACAGCTCAGGATTAGTAGGATTAAAGTAAATCTTATTTCTGGCCATCCATGTCTGAATTTCAGTTTAGCATCTGGTCAACAAAGCAACCGCCTTTTCCAAGGTAGTGTGACAAATTTCTTTTTCCATAAACATTATGGAAAAAAAAAAAAAGGTGTTCTTGAGAAGTCTGTCAAGTGGTCTGTATTATCTGTGGAGATGATGCTAAAATTGGAGCAAAATGAAATGTTCAACTTTCATTTTATAACAGAGGGCAACAGAAGCACATCGTGAAGTCACATGTTTACATCTGTTCAGGTGAGGTGGAAGGAAAATTTTCTTTTGTCTTTGTCATATGCAAGTTCTCCATACACCACATCCAAGTCCTTCAGATTAAATACCTTGTGTTACAACTAATGTTCCCTTTTGTACCAAGTATTTAACCACAGCTGAACATCAGATGACACACTACAGTTCTTAGATGCAAAGAGAAAGGAGGTTCAAGGACGTGAAAGGACACGGGTATGCACAGAACTGAAAGAACTGGTATTTTGCAGTTGCAAAGATGCTGAGATTGCAAGCATTAAACAAAGCATGAGGCTTACAGCTATATGAACATACTTAGGTTTTGAATTATCTTTGCCAGCAGTTTTCCTCTTAAATAGAGACTCCTTTTCTAAAAATGAACAGTTTTAAGTCTGATTCTTTATGGAGTTGATTTGTCAGACTGACGACATTTCTTAATGTCCTTCAGTGTTTTCCTGAAATCCTGATCTCTCTTGTGCTTGTGGCTAATAAAGCGTCTCCAGATACCAGATGGAGGCATGCCCTGTGCGTGGACATGTCCAAACCAGTGTGGTGCAGAAGGCAGAGCTCAGTCCCAGCTCAACAACAAATGAACAGCATTTCTCCTGCTGTTCAGGTTTCTCCTCTGTATTATGGAGTTGCTGACTTTGACAAATACTAATGGCTAAAAAATACACAAAACATTTGTAGTATGTTGGAAATACCATGTCTGCATTTTGGATGTCTCCAGCTCTGTCCACCTTTGGTAGGTCTATTTGAAGCACTCCCTGAAACCAACAGGTCTTTTAACTTATTCCCAGAGAAGTGTTGCTTGGAACGATTAAGAGTGGCAGGGGCTGCTCCTTGAACTGTAAAAAACTAAATTTCATAATCCCTTCAAGCAGGTATTAACATCTTTACTTTTGGTACTGTACTCGAATACCTCCTCTCTTTTCCCCTCCTGATGCTGGGTGGAGGGGAGAACAGCCTGCTCCCCGTTTAACAGCCTGAAAGTTTCTGACCTGGATGTTAGCTATTAAAAATGGCAGAGCTCCAGTGGTGTCACCCCAGTTTCTGGGAGCAAAAGATCTAACCCAGTGCATATGGTTATTTTATTCTATTAAAACCATGCCTTTAATAGTAGATGTCTGTACATAAGATCTGCCTGCAACTCTACATGTCACCAGTGGTCCAAAGTCTGCTGCTGTCCTCTGTAAGCAGACAGTAATAGCAGCTTGTTAATCTGAATACAACCAGGTATAAAGATCATGCTGTTGCGAAACAACATATCATGTAACAGCAGTGTTGCTCTAAAGGGCTATTTTCAGTTTTATGGGAGTTTTTGGTCCAGAATGGAAGCATTAGAGCAGGTTCAGCAAGAAATCTAATACCAGCCATTAATAGCAGTAAGTATCTTTAAAGGGATGAGATTCAGGGCTTATGTGATCCTTGTGATGATACAGGCCTACACTGATATGACCGAAGTAGAGTCAATGGGCCAGTCAGCTGGTACAAAAGCAGCCTAGCTATACAGAAAGGCAAGAATGCTGATTTCATGTATTGTTCATCCTTATTAAGCAACTCAGAACAACATTGTTAAGCAACTCAATAAACATCTGGGACGAAGGGCCTGACATCAATGGAGCCATCGGAACTGTGCCACATGACCTTGACACATAGATATAGCCCTATGCACCCTTCAGTTCACACCAAAACTAACATGGGTACGCATTTCTCTCTTCATAGCTGTGTTAGGCTCTTGCTCGGAAAACCTTAAGCCAAAAAAGGCTAGAGAACAAGGGACCAGTTGTGTGTTGCAGTGCACAACTCAGTTCCTAAACCTTTCCCTCCTTCTCCTGCAACATTACTCGGTCAGTGGACTTTGGTTGGACTGTGGTTGAGTATGGAGACATGTCCAAGCTGCACCCTGGAGGTCCTTTGCTTTTCCATTTCTGCTAAAAGTTGATGCAAGTTTGGGTGAAAAGGCTTTGTAGCCATGAAATGTGCTAAACAGGACATGAAGGTTTCTAAATGCCATCCTGGCTGGAAGGAGGCCTGCTAGTTTGCCTTGGTAACTCCTTATTCCACACCCCCAGCATTCTGGTCAAGCCCGATCTGAGGTCAAACACACCTGTCCACCCTCTCATCTTTCCTTTCACTTTTTTGTTATGCATATAGAGTGTTAATTACCTGATCATTTACTTCCTATAGCCCATACACTTTGCCTTTACATAGGATTCACTTTGACAGTTGTTGTGAACTGCTCCAGTCAAATTCCAATACATTGGCATGAGCTGTATGGATCATTCACGGAGTTTTTATGATGTGTTTGAACTTCCACAGCAGAAAAATTAGAGGCTATTCTTCAACAGTGACCCTCACTGGAGAATGAGCCTTAACCTTTGTTCTCCTCATCTAAGGTATTAAATTAATTATGGAGTGCAAGATAAGTAGCTCTCAAGAACAATTTGTGTTTTAGTAACTCATTTCATGTAACCTAAGACCTTATACTTGATTAGTGATGTTGCAGTGAATTTTTAATGTGTTCTGCACATGGATTTTTCTGAATTGCCACTTCAATTTGATTTTACTTTACAATGCTCAGAGTTGTATGCTTGTCAAGGCAGACTCACAGGGCTGGAATCCTGCATCTAGTTTTGAAGCAGAAAAAATATTTTTGAGACATTTTGCCTTGTGGTAAGGTTTTCAGTATTGTGAAAAATGTTAAAATAGTAAAAAGTGTAGGTAAAGTTGTAGGAACAAAGCTGAAAAATATACTTCCTCATGCTTTTCCTTCCTCTTGATTATCAAAGCTTTTTTTGAGTGAGAGATTAGACATAATTCTAAAAGTAGTATAGCCCTAAATATCCTGAGTCCCACATCACTCATTTGAACAGTGCCCTGACACATCCTCCAATCCACAGCCTCACTGCAACATCATTGCCCCTGCACAGGAGGGAGCCTAGTGTGAGCTACACTGTAAAGAACCAGAGAGGGTGCTCTTGGTTCTCATTCAGGCATCCAGAATGTTTTTATTTGCCTGTACAGCTTTGGTTGCAGTCAAGATAGGTACAAAAGAGTAAATATTCCTAACTAAGCCAGATGTTTTTATTAGAGTAGCAATAAGCACATGTCATTTGGAAATTAACATTGACAACAGATGCAATAGCAGCCACAGAGAAATCCACATCAAACTCTTAGGTAGTGCTTCAAGTACAATGGTCTATGATAAAGGTGTTGAGATCATTCTTACAGGTGGACTATCCAATTGAGCTACCATTCCAGCTGATGAAAAGAGAGGTGTTTTCTTGATGAGCATAAAGAGAGATAAACAGATGCTACAATGCCTTCAGAAAAAGTTTCCTTTCAGCAAAAAGTCATATAGGATGATTCAGTACCCCTTCCTGTCAACTGGTTATCCTATTCACTGTTCCTACCTAGCTAGATTGACTAAAGTAACCAAGGTACTTAACAACCACCATGGCTTTTGTAATTCACTGTGGTCACTCTCATTGTCTGATGTTTCCCCCGTATATCTCATGCTCCCTCAAAATCTTCCAGGGGTCATTGTTTCTCTGTGTTCCAGATGAGAAGAGCAAGAGACTCCATGAAAGTTTACTGGAAACCCTGATATCTTTACTCTAATACAGAATGTGTTGAGATATACTGTGAGCATATCCAGCTCCAAAAGGGAGATATTAGGGCCCAGATTCTTTCCACGTGTGACTCTTGCTGCTGTTTTGTAACCGAGATGTCCAAGCTAGCAAGACAGTGCCCCTATAAAACAGGGGCAGATATAGGCATTTTAAGAGTGTGATTCTGATCTTAGCAACAACAACTCACTGACCCAAAACATTAAGAGATAACAGAGGGTTCTAGATACCTTTCTTATGTTTATAATCACAGTTAAACCACTCACATTAGGGTCAGAACACCCCCTAACCTGTGCTTTTTCTGCAACCTCTCTCTACACTCCTTACCCCACCTGCACTCAAGGGTCTCTGCCCACAGGGAAGAGTCTGTGTGGGAGAGAGGGGCCCTGCACTATACCCAACATTGTTTTGCTGAGAAGTAAATCTTTACACAGAGAAGTAAATCTATGTGAAGGAAATGAGAACTACAGCAAGTTATACAGCTCTGCTCAGATGCCTTACACTCAAGATGTAGCCTTTTTATTTCCAGAAATATGTATTTCACTTGCTAACTTCTGGGTTGTTTTCCTTTGAGCAATAAATATTCTGTAACACCCACCTTGTTTTAAACCTCTCTTCTAACAAGAAAAAACAAATCTTCTGACCCTTCTTGTTCTCTCAACAGTATTAAATTGGATTAAACATTTCAGCTGGCGTTTTGACACATCTGTGTAAATGTCAATGAAATTAGAGTAATAAGGCCCAATAATAGAAGCCTTTGACTATCAAGACACTTGTGCAATGGCTTAAATGTGTACCTAGGTGGGTTTTGTGCCTGCGTTTGTCTTGAGGTTTTTTTGATTCATAGTTGTATAATGTTGGTGATGCCTGTTTAATAACACTGCATTAATCCCATTTGGTGTCATCAACTGTACTCCACCTCCTGTCCCAGCTCTCCCACATAGTTCAGAGAGCTCTAATTAAAAATATGTTTTGGAAAATACCTAGTTATTCAGGATGCTGAATTAAAACAGACAAGTAATTCTGGAGAAAATATTTATCTTTGTCTCTTCACCTCTCCTCTGTGCATCGCAAACTGACCCGAGATCTGAGATAAGCAAATATTCGTTTTTGAACAAGTTTAACTCTTCATTGTGATATCTTGTGGCTCTTTTGCAGTAGATACATATGTGGCTCCACTAACAACTGTAACTGTGTCAAGTTTTCTGATATTAGTTGTCAGCACTGTATATCTGATCCATGTACGGGGACAAAATGTGCTTTAGAGGATGAACTCGTAAGTAAGAAGAGAAGCTGCCTCTTACTAGCAAATGCAAGTGCCTATTCAGGATCTCAAGAACACTTCAAAATACTTCCTTCAGGTGCAAAGTACCCAGTGAATTGGTAAGCTCTACTGTGTCCCTGTAACATTTATGTCCCCTAATGTACACAGACATGGGTCTCTACCATTAATTATAGCCTTCATGAACTAACGGGTTCCCACAGGTTCTTTTCTACAAGTTGTGAACTATGGCTGACCTGTGGCTTGAATTTCATACATTTGTATGTCTCTGCATCAAATTTATAAGCAATGTTGTTCAGAGTGTATCTGAAAATGAATAGCAATGTAACAACTCTTTGGATTGCTAGAAAATAGATATAAGTTTCCTTGCAAATTTTGCTGCTCTGTCATCCCTTATTGATTCAGGTGCTCCTTTTCAGGTTGCTAACTACCAAGGGCATCTTAAGCCCCGTTATTTGACTTCAAGAAATTGGTTGCCATGGGAACAGTAAGACATAGCTTTGAGCCTCTTTTGGGCCAAATTTTAGGTGAAAGTCTCAGTGGGAAAATTGTCATTATGAGACAGTCAGGTTTTAAATCAAAGCCAAAGGACCTGAGCCTAACAAAGGACTTGAGAGAGATGTGGCTGGCCTTGTCTATTTTGATAACCACGGACATAATGGAGGAGTTGGGTTTAGCCATGGATAAAGCACAAGAACACACACAAGGGACCTTATAAAGATCTTAAAAGACAAAATATGTCAAAGCATCTCCAAACTGATGGAAGCAGGAAAGTGATGGGGACTGAGGTTTGCCTGCACGCTTGTGGTATTTTATTAGGGCAATTGTTAACCTATGTGTAGATGCTTTTCTGCTATGCATTGCATTGGCTTTTCTCTTAGTTCTGCTGCTATTGCTGTTATTAGAAATAATAAAGGTATTATTTTTCCTCTTAAAAAAAAAAAAAAAAGAAGAAAGAAAGCAAACAAAAGACATTACTTTAACAGAGTTTCTTCCTCAGTAAAGGAGATATACAGCTTCATGGAGGCTGGAGTCTCCTGAAATGCTGCTATATTTCAGTACATGTATGAGGGATCAAGGAGTTCTTTCAGGCTGGCTTGAACAGATAGAACCCTAAGTCTAGCTGGGAAGTTTTTTTGTGTATTACCAAAACTCTTTTATTACTTGCTTGTTTCTGCACCTGCAGGAAATACTGTGTCATCTGCCAAAAACCAAATTTCAAGGATTAGCTAATAATATTTTCTTTGAAAAAGAGAGCTGATTCTTAACCAGTATCGTGAGCCTTTGAAGTTTCTGTAATCTATTTTCCCTGGCTGCTTTTAATGAGCCTTTTAATGTTACTCTGCAATATTTTTTTTTCATTTGATGGGGGAAGGGAATATGCACTCGCTTTTCTCCAAAGAATTTTAAAAATTCATTATTGCAAATAACTTTCACAGTGCCAGAACACTAAGTTATGCAGTATCCTTTGATTGCAGCTATGGTAAATAAATCACAGCTTTGCTGGATTCTCCATCTCAGAGGTTAATAAGATGTAGAAGAAAATCCCCATTAACACATATCTGAGTTTGGGTCTCTGTTCTCTTCATGTAGGCCAGCTATCAACAGAATTCCTGATGATTCTTCTTGGTAGCTTGTTCCCTGTGGTACTCAGTATTCTTTATGGTGTGACTACATGTATGCCCACGCCATCGTTTCAACAGTGTTTAGAAAATTATCACACTTAACCCTAAAACATTTAGCTTTGGAATCTGTAACAGGTCAGGAATGGCAGCACAGAGATCAGCTGTAAGTTTTGTGTTAAGCTTTTACAGTGGGTTTTACAGCTAGATTGTTGCATCTGTGATACTAAACCAAACTGGCAAAGTAAGTGATCTCCATGCCATGCTTCAGTCCTTGCTAGGAGTGCAGACACAGCCTGGCTTGACTAGCCTGAGTTGCCACCAACCTCCCCTTATTTTACTTTGGTATGGGGGGCTCATTCGATTTCGGTGGATATAACCTGAGTTTCACCAACCAGACACGACTTCCCTGAAGCCGGGCAGCAGCTCCTCGCCCTGGCTCGCAGCCTGTTTTCAGGAACGGGCTTGTCGGCACGTGCCGCGGTTGTGCTGGCACAACCCTACATCCCACCTCTTCCAAACACACAGACCTCCATCCCCGACCCAGCCCAGCTGCCCCCAAGACAAATCCCAGCCGAGGGCGTTGAGGGAAGGAGGCATCGATGGGGCTCTCAGCCTCACAAACCAAGGCTGCAGTCCTAGGTTGGGGATGTTGACCTGACTCCACGTTTGTGCTGAACTTGACCCTGCAGGCTGCTGTGCCCGCACACCCAGCCTCCCTCCCTGCTCCTGCCTGACCACAACCACAGACTCGCTGTCGACGCCTCCAGACAAGAGAGAACAGGCCCCAGCCTGAGCAACTTCTTCATTAGTGCTGCTTGAAGCCATAATTAGATAATAGGAGAGGGTTTTCCTCTTGCCAGCAGACAGACTTGACATATAAAATCTGAAGTAATCATTTAAAGTACCTTGCAGCTCAACTGTAAACAGGATAGGGCTGGGTTGGTTGTTTGTTTGGTGTTTTTGTTTGTTTGTTTTTGTTTGTTTCCTTTTTTGTTGTTTTTGGTGGTTTGTTTTTGTTTTGTTTTGTTTTCTGTACACGAGGAACAGAGTTCATTAGTTAGAACACAGAAAGAGTAGATATGAAGGTGGGCAACTGCATAATAGCTCTGTTTATCCTTAAAATAAATGCAGATTCTAATGACACCCCATTATTTAACGTGTTTCTCCATTTCTCTCAAACCCCAAAGATAATTTTTCAATTTCTCTACCATATTTTTCTGGTTTAAGAGCAGATGACTAATTATGCTTCTATAAACTTTGTTTTCCTTTGAAACGGTAATCACTTACTTTGTCAGGCTTTTCCTATTATGGTGCATTTTCAGAGCACTTAAAGTATAACTTGTTAGTTAAACAAAACAGGAAGCTGATTTGACTGGCCGTGATGAGACCACAAGTGGCCTCAAACTAAAAATCATTTAGATGAAGATTTTCTTAAAAGCTGGGCTGGTGGCTCTGCTTCCAGCACTGGTACTGTCACATGTAGGAACTATTCAGCCTGCTCAAGGGCAGCTTTTGCTGCTTTGCAGTAAGAGTTAAAATATTACTGTTTAGGGTGCCTTTCCCATCTGTTGGTGGAGGGTTGGAAGCACTGCCAAGCCACTGAGTGTAAAGCTACTCTTTTTGCCTCCGTCGTGGACAAAGATGTGGAAGAAGGAATTAGCCCACCTACTAAGTAATTATTTATCTTTTGTTATTTTGATTCCTTTCAAAATCAAAGACTTACTCCTGGCAGACAAACTTTTATTCATAATGGAAATCATACAGCTGGAAAGAGTACGTGCAGAGCAGCATTAACTTTTGCATTCCCTTGCCCCAGTGGTCTTCAAACTTGATTTTCTCCTTAATTTTTTGCTATTTTGGACCCCTGGAGCACTGCCACACCAAGCTGCAATATAGCCTGTACACCGCAGGGCAGGGCTTAAAAGACCTTAATGCGCTCTCCCTCACAAGACTGGAAAGGTGAAACGAGCCTGATTCACTCTTGCTTTTTCTCTGCTGGAATGCACATCAGTGAGCACAAGGACAGGAGCTTGCCTAAAACCGCCAGGGGATGGCTGGCATCAGGCGCTGCAAGGAAAGCTGCAACGTGGACCTGCCTTCCTCTCTCAGAAAAGCAAAACTAGCTTGGTCTCCAAGCAGCAACCAGGGCTGAGTGAGATAAGGCAATGCCACAACACAGAAAGGTACAGGCAAGTTGAATACCCACCCAGCCAAACTGAAGTTCCTCCCCTCTGGGGGAAGCAGTGAGAAGCATGGAGGCACTGACCTGGCCTGGCCTTTCCCAGAGCAGGTCCTTCCTCAGCTCCTCACCACGAGCATAAGGGGTGGAAGTGACATTTTACTGGCCATGTCTTGGCGACATGAACTGCAAGCTGGATTGACATCAGAATACAGAAACTTGAAATTACTTCCACATTTAGATGGCATGACAGAGAGTTAGAATACATTCAGTGTACAATGAGCACATGCCAAATTATTTTGGGAAGTGTAAAAGCGTGTGTTGTTAATATTGAACAAATGATCATCGTGGATGATGGGGTGTTCACCTTCTGTTCCCAATAAATCTCCTCTTCTTGACACTACTGTTGCTTCCACTGTCCTAATACAGGCAAAATGTCAGCTGAGGTCAGCTGAGTCCTGAATCAAGACTGCAGACTTGGCTTGATGTGCACAAACTGCCTGATGCCAGCAGGTGAAATTAAAGAGAACAGTGAAAATACCCACAATGTGCAGGTTAAACCCCCACTGCTATCAAATCAAGTGTAATTAAGAAGTCAGATCAACAAAGAAGGTGGATGGATCTCACACTGCAAGTAAAATATCTCCTTCTCCTTTCTGTTTCCCTAGAGTAGATCATATTTCTCTGTAAAGAAGACCATTTATTTTCGTCTGCCTCTTCTTTTATCGTGGTGTCTTAAGATACAACCATCTTTGTTAACTTTTTGCCATCCTGGATGTTCCCACTTGGGACTGTAGAGATCAGATTAACCACTTCTCTGCACAGGCTGGAGACAGACAGGCATCATTGTTCTTCAGCTTAGGTCACTGGCAATTTTGCATCAGAAGATTCCTCCTATATAAAATAGAGCTGGACTTTAGTTTGAGAGCTTTGACATCTGAAGAAGCACCCACCTACCCTTTCCTAAAACAAGGTAGCACAGCCCATGTTGTAGAGCTTACTTTCCCTGAAGTCCAGCTTGGAGCTGGAGGCCGCTCCAGCAGCACAGTAACTCTGCTGTCCTATGTTCTGGCATGGAGTCTAGGAAAGGCATCCCAAATGTCCTCTACATAACTCCCTTCTTCTGAGACAACAAACCAAGAATCAATATTCTCTAGGATAATGGTGTGGATGCTTACACCCATAATATTAGAGCAGTTGGAACCATTTAGTGGTTTTTGAGAGACCCTGAGGTTTGCCAGTAAATCCCAACTTCATTTTGATTTGGTCTTGGATTTATTGCACTTTCTTAACCATTATTATTTTTAAAGGCCTAAATGATAATGGTATTTAAACAGCTTTCCTTTTTCTGCTTTGACATCTCTCAGTGCTAGCAGTCAATGGGATGCATGAATGTGAAACTAATATTGGTATCAAAGGAAATCACAGCATTTGCTGTTCAGGAGATGCTCCAGTGAGGTTTTTTTCTGCTAGCAATGCCAGGTAGCAGTGATGGGAAACATTCAGCAGGTGTGCACTTAACATGAACTTGCTAGAGAGATAAAGAAGTTTTGTTATTAAAACAGACGTTTCTTACTAATAAAATTCAATTAGCATGTCAGCCCTGACTTCAGGCACATTCTAAAGGAAGTGTCAATTTAATAGTCACTCTTTAGTTTGAAATGTCATTCCTACTCTGATTACAAGTAAACGCTGTAACAACTATAATTAAGAGGGTTTGGAGAAAGTGAGTTAGCTTGCAGTTTTTAAATTCTGTTTTGCCTGCACTCTATGATTTGCAGCACCACGTGGAGTCCAGTTATTCCTTTTTCTACCAATACACGCACTCCTGCAGGCCCTGTATTTCCCCTCCTTAAAGCAGTGACTAAAACAGTGGGGTCATAGTTTAAGAGTGAAAAGGTTTATGTTAATACAAATATTAACAGCTACCAGGAAGAACAGTAGCAGGCTGGATCAGTGTAAGCTGGTGACAGCACATGAGTGCCTGGGGAAATCCAGTTGGACAGGAGAGAGAGATTAACACAGACAAACAATCACTGCTCTAATGCCTGTACGTGTCCTCGCCAGGAGGTGCGAGGGAAACAGCCCTACTGAGAGTCCTAAAATTCTCCTTTTCAAAGAGCAGTGAGGAAAAAAGGTGCCCAAGCCTAGAGGAAAAAAGAAAATTCAGACTGCACAGGGTTAGTGGTGATGGCAAAGGGACAGCAACGGCCTATTTGTGAGCACTGGGAGCGATCGCAGGGGCAGGGATGAATGGGCAGTACTCAAATCTGTACCTATCCATACCTGTTCATGTAACATCTCCTTGAAGAGACTTGTGGTCTCTAGCATTCTTTGTCAACACTTGTATAGCTGATCGTGCCAATAAATTCATATGGAAGCAGGAACTAGAAGTAAGAAGATGTGTGTCTCAGTACATTAGCAGTATTTCCCTAGAAGGCCAGATCACACCGAAGGATGAAATTAACCCCATGTCCCAAACAGAAAAGTGTTTTGGGAAACATAGGATGTATTGTCAAAAGCTGAATTACCAGCCTTTTGCCTGACTAAGCCATTCAAACCCAGGGATCCTCTTCAGAAAAAGTATTTCCCAGCTAAAATCCTAATGCTCCATGTTTTGGACATGGTCTTAACATGTTCCTGCTGAAACAAACTGGAAGGGCTGAGAATCTGAAATGAGCAGGTCCAGACTCACAGACAATGGCCCTGGCTGTGCTACCTTCCTTCCTTATGGGCTTTTACCTTTAATGTGGTCTTGGTGTGATCAATGAATGTGTCACTGTCAGGTTTAAGTGCAGAATTGCAGGTGAACCTTGAAGGGAGTTTCTGAACAAGAATACTTTTAGCTAGCCTAAGTGGGTACAGGTTTGGCAATGTTCTGTGTGTGACATCTTTGCTGAGAATAAATAAGTGATATACTTTGGAGCGGGGGGGGGTGAGGGGGTGGCGCGGCTAGCATCAGTGATGACAGATGCCACGTTATGGTCGAAAGGCCACAACTTCATTAATATGACGCCTAAAGGCATCCTCCTGACTGCTGTGGGAAGGAGAGGAAATGACAATAGCCTACAGCACTAATCAGCCTCTCCTCCCTTTCTGGCTCTGCACAACAAGACATATTGCAGCAGGCCAGAGTAGCCCTCCCAAATTTGGTGAGATTGCCTAATCCCAATTCCCTGTTTCCTGTGGCTTGCTGCAGCAGGAAAACAGATCCCTTCTCATCTGCCAATGGTCCTGCCCTCTGTCTTCATCAGCTTGAATATCCCCTAGCTGGTGGTGTTGTAAAATTCTACCTCAGCAAAGATATCAGCAGCAAATGCATGCCAGGGGATGCGTACAGCTGGGGAGTGGGGCTGGGAACCTGCACAGCAGCTGTTGTGGGTTGTGACCCACTGCTGCTGCCAGCAGCAGCACTGGTGAGAGGTCAAGTAGGACCTCCCTTCTACACTTTTTGCCCACTGTTCCACCCCCATATTTTATGCGTCTCTCAAGCAAACTGTTGTGCAGTCTTTCATTGCCATGGGTGAGAGCCAATGCCATGCACAGCAGCATCCCAACCTAAATTTATGGCAACCAAGGCTCATGCACATGTGAGAAAGAAGTACAGTCCAGTAGGAGGCTTTTCCTGCCATAAATAAGTACATAAGGAACTGTTTCACATATTCTGCTCATGACTGATATATTGTCTGACATGTCTTAATCTCTGAGATCTGTAAGTGCTTCTTGAAATCTGCTGATGCGGAACGTTGGTCAAGGCTGAAGCGTTCACAAATTAATACCCTGGGGAACACTCTCGAGGTTTAACTTCAGCCCAGGGAAGTTATCCTCCCTGGGCTGCCCCTACAGTCGGTGCGTAGGGACAGGCCCCTTTGAGGGGCACTTCAGAGCTGAGGCCCAACTTTAAGCATGCAAACATGGAACTTTTTTCCTCTCCTTCAGCTACAGAGAGAGCCCCCAGACACTCATTCCCTGAGGCTGAGTTTAACTTTTGGGACTGTTCCCACTTACTATATCTGCTGTTGAACTGACACACCAAGAGCAACCCCATGGGCTGCCGAGAAGCTGCTGCATTTGGTTTTGCACCACCCAGTGTTACTGATGGAAAAAATACAGTAGGTGTGTGACTGGGGCAAGGCATTACCTGACCCTCTGGCACCTGCAATGACAGGAGCTGTATTCTGACCAAGGAAACTGAGATGTCATCTCTACCTGCCTGGTAGAAACTATGTATGGAGTCGGTTCTGTTTGCAATTAAAGACTAAGAAAAATGGCAACATTCGCACTCATGGAGGGAAGGACAAAAATGCAATGAGACCTTTAAAATGAAGATATCCTCTGTATGGTGGAGGCGCACAGACTTGGCAAGACCTGCCTCCATTAAACAAGTCCACTCACGTGTGGATTTGTACTGTGTGCATTTCGTGCTGCTACATACAGAAGTCACACAGTTCTCATGGGACTAGTAGTGTCTCCAAGGTGAGCTGCACCTCTCCAAGACTGGGATGGAGAGAGACCATGGAGCCTATGGTAATGTGTAGTAACAAAGTCGGAAAAGTAAAAGTGGAGCAAGTGTTGGCTCCTGATAGCTTTGCTGAGGACGAATAGGGATACCCTGCAAGAACCAAAGCATTGTTTTCAAGGGAAGGAAGAGAGCTGCACAGTTCCTGTCCTACCCGAGCTGGTCAGACATTACATGCAAACAGAAGGCTGTGGTAAGGCACAGTCTAACATCCTGCCTCTTGCAGCTTTTACTTGTTGTGAATGGCCCAGTCCAGTGGCTCAGTGTGGTGCCCAAGAGAGAGGTAGGACGAGTGTCTGAGATGCTTTCCTAGAGGCAGTTCCTGCCCCTGCCTGAGGAGTGCTATAATGCTGTTTCCAACAGGTTTGACTCATGTGGTCCATTTCTCTTGATCCCCCACCAGTGTGGACAACTGCTGCTCTCTTTCTGTAGCATCAAAACTTAACCACACTCTCCTCCTTTATGAATCTCAAGTGAAATAGTAAAATACCTTTCAGTCACTTATAAATAATGTGCCATGACTCCCACAGGTGGAAAGAGCAGTACAGTCTGTGCTCCATTACCAGGGCTAAAAGACACCCTGCTGCAGAAGAAACTGAGGAGTATGGGGTACAAATGCCCCAGTGATTTTAAAAGCAGCTCCACTCTGGTCCAAGAAGTCTTGCTAGTGCTGCTGGAGCACTGCCCCTGAATCTGTGACAGTTCTCACGTCCCTGTCCCAGTCCCACTGGCCCAAACCTCAGCCTCTCCAGGAGGTGTGGAGAGGTGGCACTGAGACTGGGGCAGGCAGCGCAGGCTCTGTGCCCTCCTTTCCCTCTGAGCACAAGGCCAGGACTGCCCATTTCAAGTCAAGTTAGAAACTTGAGTTAAGACTCATGCTAGCTCTGTGGGGTGGTGTGTTCCCCTTCCCAGAGGCATAGCATGGAGGCACATGAACTGTCCATTCCAAAAAGCCAGCAGCAGCGCCAGCAAAATTTGTCAACTCAGACTTCCAGCTCCACAAAAGGAACCGTATCCACCCTCCAGATCTAAGCTTGTCCCACGAGGAGGTCGCTGTGCCCACAGAGCCCAGGGTGCATCTATCACCAGGTTGGAAGCAACACTCTCTCCAGCACAGATATTTGCAACTTAGATTATTTGACCAGAGGTAATTGAAAACTGACTGTATGTGGTCATGTAATGACAGACTGTATCGCAACACATGTGTGCAAGGATGACAAGTCAAGGTCAAGTGGGCAAACTTAAGCTAATGTTTCCTCGCTGTGGAAGGCCTGCATTTGCAGCCACTTGGCTCTCCTTTTACGGTAGCTCTTTCTGTGGTATCTGCTCTGCATATTTACCACCAATAATTTACAGTTTACATTCAGATTTCATGCCTCCTTATTAGGCACGTTCAGTTTTCAGGACTGCATGTGAGCAAGCTCAGCTGTCCTGCATCTGAAACAGTGCTCCTTGTCTGACTAGAACCCAGATTTTGCCAACACCTTCTAAGAATCTGGGTGCCCAAGTGCATCCACTTGACTTCGGAGGGTGCTGTATCCACTGCGGTGCCCTGAGAGGTGACAGTGGTGGCCAGGCACCAGCCTCCTGCAGTGGTCGGGCCTTGCTGATTTGGGTTCCTTTTGCCCCTCTCTGCATCTTTTCCATCTTCTTCGCACCTGAGCAGTGCTCCCGCCGGAGGGGAGACGGGCTGGGGCAGAGCCGGGGGGACAGAGGAAAAGAGTCGCCCCGGCCGGGCCGAGGTCTGCCCGGAGCAGCGGCCCCCGTCTGCCAGGGTCCCCCGGGGCCTCCCCGCAGCCCGGGGCCGCGGCTCCCCCGCCGGTGCGGCGCGGCGGACCCTGCAGCGCCTCGCCGCGGCGGCGGCCGCTCAGCACCGCCCCGGTCCCCGGCCCCCGCCCCACCGCTCTTTCTCCCGGGCGGGAGGTTCCGCGGATCGCTCCTCCTCGCGGCCGCGGGATTCCTCTCTCCGGGTTTTCGGGCCGCCCCTTCACACCCGCCGCCGGAGCGGGACGGCGTGCGAGCGAGCGAGGCGGCGCGGATGCGCCCCGGCTGCCCGCGGCGGCAGCGGCAGCAGCAGCAGCGGCGGATGCTCGGCGGCGCGGCGGCCACTCCGCAGCCCAGGAGCCCCGCGGGGTGGGAGAGCGACGCGATGAGCCGCCCGCCGGCGGCTGCCCGCGAGTGACGGCGGTGGGGCAAGGAGCGGCGGCGAGGAGGAGGAGGGCAGCGATCCCCGCTAGTGCCCGCGGGAGCCCGGGAGAGCCCCGACCGAGGGTTCAGCCATGCCCTTCGCCAAGCGGACCGTGGAGCCGCAGCGGCTGTGCCGGCGGCAACCCGCCGCCTCCGTGTTGGAGGAGAGCTGGGGCGCGGAGCCGCCGCTGCGGGACCCGCCGCCGGAGGAGCCGGGAACGGCGGGCGAGGGCTCGGAGGCGGCCGGCGGCGGGGAGAAGGAGGCGGCGGCGGTGCTGATGGTGCTGGACCTCTGCTCGGTCAGCAACGTGGCCCTTTCGCGGATCCTCCGGCAGCTCTCCGACGTGGCCCGGCATGCCTGCACCCTCTTCCAGGAGGTCGAGGCTGACATCCAGGGCACCCACCGCCGCGTCCGGGCGCTGCACGGTCGCATCGCCGGTCTCCAGGGCGCTGTGCGCGGCCTCGACCCCAAGCAGGAGGCAGTGCGTAAGTACCGCGGGATGGGCCGGACTGGGGCGCCCGGCGGGGGAAGCCACACCCCGGTAACCCGCCGTGCAAAGTTTGGGGTAGGAGCCGGTGGGAAAGGAGCCCCGGCGGCAGGGTGGGAAGGGACCATGCTGTGCCGGGGAAACGCGGGTCGGGTCGGTGGGCGCCGCGGTGATGCCGGCAGGAGGGATGATGTCAGTGGTTTGTGCCTTACGTAAGGAGCTGCCTGGCGAGGCTCTCGGGGCGCATCTTCTGCAGCCGAGGGTTTGGCCGTGAAGGAGGCCGGGGTCTGTCTGCGGCGACTCGGAGGATGGTGGGGATAGACATGATCCCCTGTTCCCGGGCATCTATAGGTTTTCTCCCTTTGCCTGCCTGTCCCCCTTCCCGGATGGGTTTGTCGTCCCCTTAGAAGTGTCACTGACTTCCTGATAGAAATTTTAAGCTCTTAAGTAGAAATAATAAAGCTGCTTCGTCGTTAACCAACTTTCAGGGCCATAAAATAAGGAAGTTTGGTTAATGACTTCTTTCTGTTTAAAGAGTGGCCCTGAAGAGCCGGCGCGGGGGGGGGGTGCGGAGAGGGGAGGGAAGAAAAAGATCAAGGCAATATGCGATTTGTGTTATGAGCAGTAAGTGCTTGAATCCTGCTGCTTCTTCACCCGAACTGTAACAGCGGTGACAGGCTCTGTAGTCCTAACAGCTGCTGGTTTCTGCTGAATATGTCTCCTGTTCACAACATTGTAATGATTTTGTACTCTCACTGGCGCATATGTTTCCTGAGCGCTTGCGAATATGTATTTTTTTTGATTGGTAGGGCTGTGGATTCGAATTGTACAATAACAGAGGTTGGTGTCTATCCTGTCCTCTTAATATCTGGTTTAGGAAAAGTGATAGCTTCCAGGGGGAGTTTGGCTTAGTTTTTGCCTTCTGCTGTTCCCCTCTAGATCTCAAGTACCTTCAGTAAGCACAGCGAAGTAAGTTTACACTGGGGTAGATGAGAACATGCCCTCTTGTAGGTGTTTTTAATGAATGTGCCATTTAAAAAATTGTGCTCTGGGTTTTCTCCCCTTTGGAGGGGTGTGGAAATATAAGTAACTCTTTTAGGATCAGTGAAGCTGTACTGATTAACAGAATCAAGCCTAAGTATTCAGCAGTATTTAAACTAGATCTTCGGCAGCTATAGAGTGGCTTTGCTGGTGATATATTAATATACATCAACCGTAGATCAGACCGAGGGAGGCTTTCTGTGATTTCAGGACGAGCGTGCAATCAGAGCAGAGTGCTGGGCTGTGATTGGAAACTGTGGTGAGAAGCAAGCTTGGCCAATGTATTGAGGGAACTGTCTGAGGAAATGAAACTCCTTGTATCACATTCTCATCTGTAAGTCTTTTGAGCTGAGTAACTAACTGTGGGTATACACTAATGTAAGTGAGAGCAGAGCTTAGCCTTTCTAATCTGTATGGCTTTTTTTTCTTTCTGGATTGTGCAAATGCAGCTTGTTTTCAAATCACTGTGCAAAACCTTGATACTGCAGCACAATTATGTCATGCACTTAATTAGAGTGTCTGGCTTTCCCTCTGTGATGATAAATGCAGAATCCGCTTCTTTGGTGCTCTTCTGTTTTCTTTTAAATCCTTCTTTCTTTAGGATGGGAGAGACTTTTGATCATGGTCTTCCCCGTGTCTGCCTGCTGTTCCTCCTCCCTCCTGTATAATATACAGCAGAGTGGCACTGATAGAGCTGTGGATGTCCCTTGGTCTGGCCAGCCAAGGGTTCTTCCACAGTGCTGGACTTTGCCACTATCCATCCTCCCATAGGCTTGTGTCTCTCTTCCAGCCACACAGCTACTCACAGGCACATCGCCCAGTCCTCATCACTTCTCTCCATGCAGTGCTGTGCATTATGTGCTTTAAAGTCTCCATACCGACCCAATGTGTGTGAGCAGACAACTTCTTTGCATGCTCCGGCTGCTTTTATTCCCCATCCAGTGTTGGACCAGCACAGCTGCATTTACATAGCTCTATGTCTGAATGTCTCAGCTGAGACCTGGACCTGAACAGCAGCATTCTGCACATCTCCTCACATCCCCCAAATCCATACATGTCCACAGCAACACCTCCCTTTGGCCTCCAGACTGCTCACTGTTCCAAGGGCCAGATAAAACTGCATAGCAGTAAACTGCCCATCCTCGTTGTAGTATATAATCATAGCATTTGTCTCCTTTATGGGCTGACACCTTCTCCTTTATTATTACTTTCAGCAAGATTATGCTAATGTTTGTTTTAAGCATGAAGTGCCTACAAAATTAACTCCTGACTGTGTTGCACTCAAAGCACTGCACACAGTTCTTTTGAAACCAAAGAACAATTGCAGGTGGTCACAGGTCTGCCCAGGAGCTTACCAGCATCACACTAAGGCATACTGACTTCTACCTCCTCTGGCAAACATCAGCATGATGAGGTGGCCTCTGGGCTGTCTTTTGGCTGTCCAGCCCAAATGACATGTCTGAGAATAACTCAGAACTGGCTGGAGTTTTGGACTTGCACTACAAGGAATGAGTTGGTGACTGGTATGCAGCCACTGCACCCATGGTATGACTGAAATGGTCACATAGAGCTTGTTACGTATCAGGAGTCTGGAGGTGCTGGGCAGCTTGGCACATTGACCGAGACACTGTGTACAGTATGTTAGGTCCACAACAGTGCAGCCCAAGAACATGCTTTTTAAGGACTCATTTTAAAACTACTAGGCTACCTTGCCACAGTGAGGCATTCTTGATGTTCTAACACCAAGTGCAGAACAGTGATTTGAGAATAATGCTACCAGACATGCCCTAGATACTGAGCTGTGACATTGGAAGGCCTTTTTCTCTGTGCCTCATAAGGCAGCTGGATTCTGAGATTCCCTTGTGAAGGCACAGGCTGGGCGAGGAAAAGGAAATAATGGGCTAATGCCATCTCAGCAGCTACTGGAGCCAGTGGTTAGTAAGGCGTCCCTACCTCCATTCCTTGGTCAGAATGCTATTCCTTGGCAATCGCAGAGATGATACCGAGGGGAAGGGGAGCAGGAAAGGAGCTTTCTTGAAAATAGCATACTGTACAGTTTAGCATGTTATATTTTATATTGAAAGTTATATATTGTTGCATTAGAATAAAACATCTATGTTGGGCTCCGGGAATATTAACAGAAAATTGAAATTAATGAAAAATGACATTTTTCCAGTAATGTTTATCATTACTGTTGTCATTTTCATGAGGCATTAACATTCTCAACTCTGTTGCTATTGAAGTGGTGAACATTTGCAAGACTGTGTGTGCTTTGCTTCACGAAAGTACTTAAGCTCCTCTGCTGAGCTACTGGTGAGGATATTTACCTATGTGTTGCTCTTTTGTTTTTGGCACTGTTCAGAAAGTGTGATTCGAAAAATCTTGTTAGGCACAATAAAGGATTGATTCCGGGCAGTCACAAGCAGGTCATCTTCAAAAACTCAAGGTCTCTCGCCTCTGCCTTCCCAGATGCTGCTTGTCCTTTCATCTTTCTTATAAGCCTCTGGCCAGCTAGCATCTTGCAAATATGAATCCTTCCCCACCCTCTGACTGGAAGAGAAACAAGGGTGAGAAATGTTTTCCTACTCAGCTCCTAAACTAACTACTTTGCCCTTCTGCCACTCCAAGTACTTTACTGCTTTTCATCATGAGCAGCTCCAGGGTCTGCTTCTAAAGCAGAGCCATGTGGGAATAACATGATTGTTGTCAGTCTGGCAGTTGCTTAGGGTTTGCTTATTGCCTGCAGGAGAACTGAGCAGTGTGGTACTGCCCAGTTTTATTATTAGATGCTTGATTATCTTGGTAATACAGAAGTGTAGGAGAAGTGCTGGATTTGTGTTTAGACTCGGGTCTCGGTGCCTCTGCTATTATTTGGAAAGATGATTTCTCAGTCTAGGGGACTACAGATCTGGCAGTCTAAGTGGAATATTGTACTTTTCAGAAACTGGTGATGTAAGCCATCTTGCTTTCTGAATAATCAGCAATGACGGGGCAGCAGATTTTGAAAGCCCTATTTAACGAAATCCTCTTTGCACCCTGGCATCCCGGAGAATTCCACACATTCCAGGCTTTTTTTTTTCTGAAAGCATCAATGTGTTACCAGTAGCCAGTCTTTCTAAACGCTGTATCGTTTCCAGAGGTTGCCTGCTATATCTTCATTGCTCCACTTTTCCATTCCTGATTTTCCTCCGTGCTTGCAGTGAGTGATACAGCCGCTCAGAAGTGTGGGGATCTCCCAGGTTACTCGGCTCTTCAGAGGCCCCCAGATCTCTGCAGTGAGCTCCCTTGTAGGTTTCTCTTCTTTCCTAAAGTGTCAGTATTGAGATAAAAAAGACAGCTGTGAACAGGTTCGTTATCATTTTAAGCTCTGCATTAATTTATTGTGTTTGTTTGAAGTATGTTACTGAGAACAGCCTGGCTAGTTTCACTTTTGCTTTTAGTCTCTTTCATCGTACTTTTTAGTGGTTTTGTTTTGATTTTGTCTGGTTTAGAGTTTTAGGGAGTGGTGTGTGGTGGTGCCTTTTTTTTTTTTTTTTTTGCACCCTGATATAATGCTCTTCTGTTTGGGTTTTGAGCACCGCAGGGAAATGTTTAATCCATTGTAAGGTTTTTATGTGCCTTCTGCCACAATCCTGTAATTTTTACAAAAAATATGTTGGACCCAAAGCTCATCAGATAATTACTCTCCTGCTTGACTTAGTACGCTGAAGGCTCAATCCCTGCTGAAATGGAATGTAGAAACCTTAATGCTTCCATGTCAGGATACAGCTGCATTGTAAGGACATCCCAGGCTGTTGGTGAGCAGAGATCTTCAGGCAGGTACATAAGACCTTGGGAGTCTCAGTGCCATACTGAAAGAAAAAAGAAGCAAGTGGAAGTTGAGTAGATAATGAGCACTTTATCCCAGCTTCACAAAATCTTCAAGAATTTAAAGTTCCATATTCATTGCATGGATTTTCTGTTGCACTGAGGCACAACTGTAGACTTCCATGGGTTGGATATATTTACATAAAAATATTTTGAATACTGCTGGAGACAAATAAGAACAGATTTCTAGCTTCCTTTAATTCTGTATTATTGTGCTTTATAGTGTATAAGCATATCCAAGTGTAAGTGTAGTTAAAGTTTTAGAGATACACAGTAATGTAACCCAGGGGACATGAGGCACAAGGGTGTATTCAGAGCTATCTTTGTACATTGAAATCCTATTAATTGGCAAAGCCTTGTTGAGTGCAGAATAAAACCACAAGAAAGGCAGTTGTATGCTGGATGTAGTAATTCACCACCCTCATCTTTGTGTCCTGCACCTGCCCAAATGAAATGACACATCCTCTTCACTTGTCATTTTGGAAAAGAAAGAAAGGCTTTTGGCTTACTTGCTAGCTGCGTTTTTTGGGGGGTTGTGCTGGTAGAGAACTCGCCTCTCTGGTGCACTTGACTGTAGTTTGCTCTCGAATGCAAATAACCCAAGTTGTGGGTGTGGGAAAGTTGGAGAACTTCATCAGTGCTCAGCTTCTTCTAAATGCAGAGGGTTGATGACAAGTTAGCAGAGTCGAAAGGAGAGGCCAAAGCATCCGCTTTCCTGCTTACCTTTACTGCTGTCAGAACAACAAAGGAACAGAGGAAGAAAAACCTGCTCATGTAAGGATCCCAAACCTTACCGCAACATTAGCTAGAGCACCATTAGATAAGAGTACTGTCATTTAGGAGAAAGATTCCTTATCTTTGTTTACAGAATAGCAAAAGAAGACCTTCTACACAAGAATGGGACCATTCAGAGGCCTGGCCTGAGATATTTTTTTCTCATCCATTTAGTATGTGATAGAGGGTAACAGGAAGGAATTTGTCAGGTGGCTTTGGCAGGGGTGTGATGCTTTGGAAGTTGTCATCTTCAGTCACATTGGCTTGTGGAAAGCAGACTCCAGCCTCTTTGCAGATAAAAGCAGCGTGTAAAATCCTTTGTCCTGCAGAGGTCAGTGAGACTTTTGGTGGAAAGGCTCTGAGAGCCCAGTGCTCAGGTAGACTCCCTGGCCTTTATCTGGCACAGCCTGATAACAGATGAATAGCAGACAGCTGTGATTTTCCTCTGAAGCCACGCCCGGCTATATAGATGTAAATCTTCAGAAATTTTGCTGAATCTCATTTACTTGGCCTTGCATTGGTATATTAATAGTATAGAAGGCCTTTGCCATTCTATGGTGTCTTGCTTTTCATTCCACGACTGTTACTTAAACTGATGTAACAGGTTTGAACTGCGTGGGCAATTTGTTGCTAGATGGAGAGCCTGCCAGTCAAAAGGCCTGATATCCAAACATATTCAAAGCTGAATTCCCACCTCACTGCAGCTATGTAGCTGCGTGATCTCATCATAATCATTAGTGGAACTTCTTCCTTGTTCATACTCCAGAGCCAAGCAAGGGTCTCTAGTGGGTTTATTAGAAATCCTGGTGGAGATGGCTTAACTCATTTAGGACCAATGAGGTCTTCTTTATGCAGGAGTAAAATTGCAGAGAAGATAGAATCAGGCCCGTAAGAGACTTAGACTTACTATGGATCGGATGGTTTAACAAATATATCCAACAGCCCATTTGAAACTCCGCGCTTCTATTTAAAAACCTTAATAATTTGATGTATGTGTTCATACAGAAACATAAGGTGAGTTTTCCAGTGAAATCAATGGAGTAATTTCTACTTTTGGTTAGTTCCCCTGCTGATACAGGAGAGATGTGGAGATTAAGAAATAAGCGGACTCTGAAAACTTACTGAGGGCATGCGGAAGTCATTCACCTGTTGATTCAGATGCATAAAAGATGGTAGTTTCCCTTTGTGAAAGATTAAAGACCTGGAGTGTTTCCAAAACACTCTTGCGTAGTTTTCAAATGTTCTTGGACTGAGGGAAGGACTTTCAGGAAGCACATAGAAATACCCAGTGCAACGGTGCCACTCAACTGCTCTTCTGGATCAGCAGAATCAGGTCTTGTTGACATTCCTGATGTAGGTTTACCTGTTTGTTCTGTGGCTTCAGTTTCAAGGATCACATTGTGGCTGGTCTGGTAGAGATATGCAAAGGTGGGGAGAAAAGAGGGGCAGCCGGCTCTTACTGCTGCCTGGCGTAAGCTGGTCCCAGCCTCTCCTTGTCCATTCTAGCAAAGGCAGGGTTCTTTGGCGTGGCTCTTTAAAAGCAGCACCTGGCTCTTCCTCTCTCCAAACTGGATAGAAAAAGAGATGGAGCGTAGGGGAGTGCTGGCTGTTTAAAAGAGCCCGTAATCTGACATATTTCCTTCACACGTGCCTGGATATGTTGTACCCAAATCAAGCAGAGACCCCCAGGGAACTCTTAAAAGCAGTGTTATGATGCCCAAAGTGGAGAAAAAAAATATGACCAGCTGATGGGAATAATACACACATGCATTTTAAAAGCGTTGTTGCAGGGCTGTGTGGTCTTCTGAGTCAGAGAGCTGGTATTTTCAAAAGCTGCTCTTTCCAATCACTTGATATCTCCATGTAATCAGAGGCTGACATCAGACTCTCGATTGGAACTACTTGAGCTGTTAGGCTGTGAAGAGCAGAAATTCTCTGTGTTACTCAGTGTGTATGCGGGGGGAAGGTTTTTTCACTTTCTTTGATGTATTAGCATCAAGAGAGGGAGTCTTTGCTTCATTCCTAATTGCTTCTCGTCTTTGAATTTATATACCAATATGTAAGTAACTGCAAAGGGAGATAGCAGAATTTATAAAAAGTTCAAAAAGGCAGGGCTTAGAGCATGATTAAAATAAAAGATAGCATACAGCATGTGCTGTTTTTAGCTGAAATATCTCCCTAGAATACTTTCCATTTACATTCTCATTATATGTAACTGCTTCAAATGCACTGCTTAGTTTAACAACTGGCATGTTTTTAGGGTAGATTTTATAGTAGATATACACCCACTGTGTTCTTAACTCAAGACTTTAAATTGCAGTATCTGTATTGGACAATCTTTTCTTATACCTTCTTGGCTGAAGGCAGGAAGAAAGCAATAGTGATGGGAACCTAATTAAGCCTGTGGTTTAATTACACCAGGAGCTGTGTGCTTGAAATGCCGCTAGACTCAATGAGTGCTGCGTGGCACTGCCACGTTAAGTCCCAGCAGAGAATGACATATTTTTTTTTTAATAGGATCACTGTAATTCTTACAAAGCCACCGTGGTTTTCTCTTTCTTTTCAGCTGCCAAGGCAGTTGGAGTTTGAACTATAGCCACTCAGACCGAGTCCCTGAGAAAGTTCGGAGGAGCTGTCTTGCTAGCGTGTGCATGTGATTAAGGAGAATGAGCATAGGGCGGTGTGTTTGTGCTATAAATATGCATGGCTTCTTCAGGCCTCTACAGCTTTTCCCCCTGCCTTCTCAAAGTTTTTTTGAAGGCACAACTGGGTTCTCTGTGCCTGCTCAATTTTGCATGCCTTTTTTTTTTAAAAAAAATATTTTCCAAAAAGGGTTCTATAAGGGTTGTTCTCTTCAGGTGGTCTGTGACAGCCCGTGATTGCAGAAATCAGATCTTATTGATGATGAAGCTCAGGATAGGCAGCAGTAACTCACTTTGATGCTCAGAGGCAAACTTTTTCAAAGATGGTGTACATGTTATTCTGCATTCAGTATTTAGTGAGATGTGATAAAGGGCAATTAGATTTTAAGTGAAATGAGAGATTAATTATTATTAAATACATATCACACAAATCAGAGTGGCTCCAAAGAGCAGGTACCAACCAGCTCCAATTTTTTTCCCTGCAAGGTTTGTTTATTTACTTGCAGGAAGAAGAGGGCCAGTTCTTGGCAGAGGCATGTTCTTTTCTTTAGCAAAGCCGTTTCTGGTGAAGTGTTGTGTACAGGAGGATAGTCAAGAAATATATAACAATTTATTTCTTAAAAAGAAAACCATATGTCATGGACTGACCACTGACTTTTGTGTACGCTGGAAGCTACATAGCTCTGCACAGTCCGAGTTTTGAATGCAAGCATTTTTTAAAAAAATTTTTTAACCTTTTTGGTTTTTGGGAAGGTGAATTTATTATACTTATGCAAAAACCTCTTCTGGCTGCACAGCACAGCTTCTGCTGCTTTGAGCTGTGCTAAACACAGCTCCTCTGGCCTTCCTGTACCCCAGCAGTTAACATCATCACAGAGGCTCCTATCGCAGCATGCTGAAGAGATCTCACCTCCCATCCCATATTGACTCTGTTCTGCTACCATAAGTATTGCTGCGGGAACCTGGAGGCTTGGTCTCTGCTGCATGTTGCCTGAAGCCTTGCACACAGCATGCCAAAGTTAAGTTTTTCCCATAGGATGGATTATTCTGACAACACCATTTTTAGCCTAGTTTCTTATCGAAACAAGCATTAAGGAATAGCACACTCTGTGTGTTTATAGCAGGGGAGGTGGTGGTTACACTTGTGTATTTCATACCAGTCATTCAGAAATTTTATGTCTTTTATTCAGGTATGATTTCAACTACATTGCCACAGTGTAAAAATCATAAAAGAGGCTGCCAGGTAAAGGAGAGAACAGACTATTCCAGCTGCATTTGAAAGAAGGGCTTGTTCTTTATTAGACAGTAGAAAATCCACCAGGGAAAGAATCCTATATAAATGTTTCAACCCTATAAAAAAAAAAGTGCTCCAGTTGAAGCTCACATTTTCTTCAATGTGCAAATCAGTCCTTTGCATGACATAAAATCTGGAAAAAAACAGGCTTCATTAGTTCCGCTGCTTGCAAAGCTGCTTGTTCGTATTCCTCTTTCCCCTCTAGAATTAGTGATTATTTCTTTTCAATTTTAATCTTTTTTTTTTTTTTTTTTGGAAATGTATGCCTCGAATGACTTTCCTTTTGAGCCATCCTCTCCTTCACTCCTCTTTGTGATGGTTTCGCAGGGGATGCAACTACACTTTTACCTCTGTCTTAATGGCAATAGCAAACCCCCCTCATTGTGAGAAAGAACAGTATTAATTTTTATGGCTGTGGTTTATTCTCCATTGATTATCTTTAATGCAATGCTGTCTTGTTCAGTTAATAAACTACTGATAACCTGTTAAGATTTAATTAACCCCCCCAAACATAACCTGCTTTTAATAGATGTTGTAAATGCATTCATTGTGCCTAGCACATTAAAATCACTGATTTAAGTTCCTTTACTTTCAAATTGCACTCTAGCTGAAATATATTTTGTGGCAATCATCTTGTCATTACTCTGCTAATGGACTAAAATAAGTATCACTACTTCCTGACTTCAGCAATATTTTTTGTCCTCATTTACAGTTGCCACAGGCTTGATTTAGCCTTGGTGCCCAGGCAGAGGTTGGATAAGCTGTGTTCTGGACAAAATCCTCCTGATGGAGACTAGAAGGTTCACCTGAACTTTTGCTGTTAATTCTTCATAGCTATTAGCTGGTGTGAGTCACTGCCCAGAGCCCACAAGCTCTGTCCCTTTTCAAGCCCGAATGGCAAAGCAATGCTAGTCTTCACGCAGATGTCTCCAGTTTCGTTCTTGCTCACTCCTGGACCAGCTGACATGCCCAGGGCAGGGCCGTGGGGCTGGGCCACCACCTGGGATATGGGACTACCCTGACAGCAATATATCTGTTATTGGCCAGCCGTGCAGCCTGCACAGCGAGGCAGCAGGGCTGTGGTAAGGCAGCTGTGACCATGGGTTGGCTGCAGATGAAGCTGGCTGCTTTTGTCTGGCAGAGGAGAAGAAGAGAGGCTGAAGCAGGCTGGTCCTGTTCTCAGAGTTCTCCTTGATACTTGGCCACCTGTTTAAAGTACGACCCTGGGTATTTGCTCAGCTTGCACTGTCAGACTTTTTAGACACCTCTGTCAATACATGCAGAATTTACAGGGCAATTCTAGATCAGATACAATGACAAAATCATCTGCCTATAGGGACGATATGGAAATGAGCACCCCTGTTTGAGGAGTGCTGGGTCTGTAAATGAGTGAATGGGTTACAGCTCCCTCCGGCAGCTATAATGTGGCTATTCATTTTTGAAATTGTCCAAGTGGAACTTAACACAAATTATTAATGTAGATTAGAAGTATTTTTCATTTATCTGCTTGTTCCTAAGTGGTGTACTGAAGAACCCAGCAGAATAGCAATTTGTTAAAGGAAATGAGAGGGAGCTGCAAAGTATCACAGCTTGGGGTGATTATTTTTTTGCTTTCTGGAATTTTGTTTCTCACTTGGTTGTGGATCTGACCTGATAAGCAGCACCTCGGACTGTGAGACTAGAGGGTTCTGTTACCGTAAAATAAATGAGTGTGTCCAATTTTGTGCAGACCTTTATAAACAATAGTTGAAATAGAAGAGGCTTGGATAGCATCTTCTTCCTCAATATTCTGTGTCACTAGAAAAACCTTTTTATATATCTATATACATAAACACTTAGCTAGATAAAGGAGGAAGATCAGTGGGAAAACTGTACAAGATAATATTGGTCACTGAGGTTATAAAAGCTTAATAAAGGGGAGAATTTTACAGCTACATTAACAGCAACCTGGTCAAACAAGGAAGAAAATATTCTGTATTACTCTTCTCATTAAAAAAAGATGAAAATAGAACTTAATTGATGTCTCTTGTTCTTTCCTTGTTTTGACTTCGTGTCTTCATCCAAAAGCATCTTTTGGTTAAGTTCACTTCTTTTCCTGTCCCTCTTAAAGTGGAAGATTACTTTGGACTTGGGAGGTTGTGATGGTATTGAGGGAAGCTCTTCTACTGGGTGGGCGATACTGCCCCAGAAGTGAGGTACATCTTGCCTGGGGATGTGGGAATTATGCAGTTTTGTAGGACTTAAAAGAATAAAGCTGTTGCTTTTGAATGAATTGTTGCTGCAATTTTAAAGGAAGTGTTGAAAAATAAAATAAAAACGTAGAAAATCTCAGCCAAATTCATTAAATCAGTTCTTCCAAGAGAACAGATGGGTAAGTGAAAGGTAAAGTGATGCAAGTCTACAGTGTAGTTTGCAGATTCACTGAAGGGATGTGTTGTATTTATTATTGCAAAGAGATGTCTCCCCTGCCTTCGTTTCCTTTTGAGACAGTCCAACCTTGGGCTTGTTAAATATGTCTCTACATAAGCTGGCACGTACTGACCTTGTTTGCTGCAGTCTACTCTTCTGTAGCTTCTTGATTTTAGTGGCGTGAGCCAGATGGACAGAGCCTTGGAGCTAAATTCTGGATGGCATAATTAAGTGCTCTAGTATTGAAGGCTGGAGCTGACTGAGTCAAACTTTGGCCAATACTTCGATATTTCTTCATCCAAGATACATCTGCTGTGTCAAAGTAGTTATTGTTTTTCCTTTCAGATCATATTCCTTGGGTATGAGGATGTTAAATTATATACCAACAATATTATTCATCTGTATAAGGCAGACCTCTCTATACTACTTAGTGTCCTGATAGTACTACAATTTAGTGTCCTGATAGGAACAATTTACAACCTTGTAGGGCTTACGGAAGCCCACCTGAATATTTCTTTCAAATCTGTACAACCTTTTTCCTGCTGTGTTTTGGAGTTGTGGGGTCAGTTGTGAGTGCCACGTGAAACCCCACTCCCTGGTAGCCCCATGGCAGCGCAGTCTGGCCAAGCACATTGTGGGCACTGGAATGTAGCTCTGCAGTTCTGACTGTGAGTTTGGGGTCTGAGGAACCTGGTTCATACTGACCAGGAAACCACATCAGCACCCTGTCTGTTATCCTGCAGACTTTTTCCTTCCTGCTTTCATATGCCATTTGTAGCAAGTGAATTGTATCTCTCCCACCTGTAGCTGTACTACACAACATAGCTTGTTTAAAATAACTTCTGGTCTGTATGTCCAGTGGGCCTGAATCTGAGGATCAGATTTGTCTTGAACTATCTGCATCAAAAGGAGATTATTTTTCTGCTGGTCCCTAAGTACCGTCTTCTGCTTCACTCTCCAGTTCTGCTGAAGAAACATAGATAGGGTAGTAATTTTTCTGTGTTGCTGTGGATGGTCTGTATGTGTAGTGGTGAGATGGTTGCCAAAAAAAAAATAGAGAGAGAGAAAGAAAGTACATGTTTTCCTTGGAGCAGCTGTGAGAAGAGCCACCTCAGGAGGATATTCAGATACCAGAGTCTCCTTTTTCAGTTCCAGGGAAGTTCCCCATCGTGGAGCAGCACTGAATTCCTTTGTGTGCCTTATGGGCACAATGGTATATGTTAGAGCAAGGTGCTACAGGCTGAGTAATGCTGAAACTTGTGTATAGGCAGCTGTTCTTGGCCAGGATGGAGCCTGTCAAATGTTTTCGATACCACTGCAGCCTTTGGAATAAGCCTTAGAGTATAGGTCTTCACTTAAAGATTGAATTGCCATCTAACTGTCCACACAGGAGTTTATCTTTTCCGTCCTGAGCAACTACTCTGTATCAGGGGGTGTGGAAGAAACTCCTGCTGGGCTGTAGCTGTGACACCTCACCCCCTTCAGAGGCAACCCTGCCCGGGTCCAGCCCCGCAGGGCGTCTGGCCTCCTGACGGTTTGGAAAGTGGCACAGGAATTACAGTATTTTTTTCTGTTTGTTTTTCTGCCAATGGGCCATGTGTGCACCATTTCATTTATGAGAAAACACAGCAGGTAGCTTTTATGTGGACTCAGCTGCTATCCATAAATGGCTGGTAGATGTGTAGAGGAGACTCAGACCCGTCCACGTGCTGAGTCCCTCTCCTGAGTGGGTTGAGGATGTTCAGATCTGCAGGTTGAAGCTGACGAGGAGGAGGGCCCAGGAGGTAAAATATTAGTGCTTATGGGGCCTGGATTAATCTGCTGACTTCTCATGGTGGCTTGGGCAAAGCTTGTTAGTGGGATTCAGGTCATCAGGTTTTAACAGTCTAAACTTTGGGACCATCCATCCCATTCAAAGGTGAACCTGTGTCTCACTGTTGAGCAGAGAAAGTTTCTGGATCATGTGATTGTATGAATCCCTTAACTTCTGTAAATGTCATGGTGTGAAGTGGATACCACCACAGGCTCTGCAGGCCTCTGTTCCTCTGCCCTGTGGCAAGGTGACAGCCCATCCCTTCTTCTCAGAGGTGATATCACACAAGCAGTGAGGACCAGCTGGGTTGTGTGGTGATAAATACTGTACTGGTACCCACGTACACAGACCTGCTTTGTAAACAAAAAGCAGTTTGGGAGGCTGAGACTCTTTCTGGAGGTGTTTAAAAGGCATGTAGATGAGGTTCTTAAGGACACAGTTTAGAGACAGACTTGGCAGGCTGACAGTTGGGCTCGATGATCTTAAAGGTCTTTTATAGAATCATAGAATTCTTTTGGTTGTAAGAGTGCTTCTGACCTTCACGGGCAAATGCTTCCAGGTACCGTGTGGGTCTTCCTGATGAAGGCAGTACCCTCAGGTGGGATTTTCCCACCCTCCTTCAGCAAGCAGGATTTCTTGTTACAGAGAACTGCAGCACTTTTCTTGTGAGGACTAACCTTAGTGTGGGATAAGTTTGCAGTTACTGATCTTTCTTTCAAGCCCTGGCTCATAGAAATTGAGCTTTCTTACATTACAGACAATGTGTCCTTGTTAATTACAGTCATGTAAAGATGAGGCTGTACCTTGGGACTTGGTTTAATTAAAAACATTGCTGAGAAGTTTAATAAATGTCTGATACGTTCTATCTGGCTGCCGAGTGCAAACGCTACAGTTCTCTTCAGGTGCTCTCCCAGACTCAGTCAGAAAGGGCCACCTGAACTTGACATCTGCACTAATGAAAGGGGAGGGCAGATTGTCATTCTCTGTCCAGCCAGGGTAGTGTCTGGCAGCTCATTTGTCACAGCTTGGGCTTGCATCTGGGCTTTGGGAAAAAGTTTGAGGGTTGTAGTGTCAGAGGAATATTTACAGTGCAGAATCTAAGGTTTTCCCTGTGTAGTGGAAAAATCATGACCATGCATGTGAAACATGGACTTAGAGGAACTTTGTGTGGGTGGTCTTGTTTTGATCCTTTGTGTCGCCCTCCCTTTCCCTTCCCACTCAGGTATGCTGAAGTCTGTCATCTATTTAACTTGAGCTTTTCTGGTAATCATAGATGATGTACAATAAAAACAATAATAAAGCACTTGCATATACAATCTCTCTGAACTGCAGAAGCCACAAGATCTTCTAGACATGCTTTTTGTTAGTATTGGCTTGTGAGAGACCTAGCGCTCCATGATGCCCATCTGTTAGCAGCATGTTTAAATGTGATTAATGTGAAAGTTGCAAGAATTGCAATAGCTTTTGCTAGTCTACAACAGAATCTGTCACTGTTAATCTCTTGCAGTATTAAAAGCTTAATATAGCAACTCTAATGTTATGGAAAGCTGTAGCTTTGCTTTTGCTATCATCACCTTAGTGCATTATTAAACTAGTATTTTCTTTTTCTCCATAGCTCACAAGCATGACAGAGGCAGTGTAGATACTGCTCCTCACAGAAGAACATTTAAGTGATCATATAAGTATGAGGTCTCTTGAGAAAGAGATACTCCAGCATAAAAGGATTTTGGGGAACATTAAGTTGGACTTGGATTCCTGAGTGAATGTGGCCAGAGCAGGGTGCACTAGGAGTCAACCCTTTCCCAAAATGCTAGTAGAGGCTGGGGAAGTCACAAGCAGTGTCTTGACATGATAGTTCTTTGCTGTGCATGGGTAGACATTAGAAATAATTTTGGCTTACCCACCCATGACAGTAGACTTACCTCATTGGTAAGGCTGGTGTTGTTTAATCAGAATTGCTGCATCTCTTTTAAAAGAGATTGTGAGCGGGATAGGCAGTGTCATGGCAGAAGCGGGGACTGCCTGCTGGAGCAGGCTGACACTGTGGGGAACAAATAGGGGAGGACCCAGGGAAGGAAAACTGCTTTCTTCATTTAGCTGCATGTGTTGGAAAGGATCAAAGAAACCATAATGAGTCAGTATCTTTCTTTTTCTTTAAAGAAAATTTCAGAAGAATTATTCAATTAAATAGTAGTTTACTCAAGATCTGCAGGTGGCTTGTAAAGTGTAATTAGATCCCTCTTACCTTTTAAACCCGGATCTACAGCTTTGTTCATTTTAGTAAGGGTGGAGATCCCCATTCTTGGATTTATAGTGGGAGACTGGTAAAGGAGAGGGCTTGTTATAAAACTTCTCAGTTTGTGGCATGATTACAAGGTGCTTTTGTTTCCAGCAGGGCCAGCAATAGTGCTTTACTCCAAGCATTTCAAAACTGCTTTTAATCTGTGCTTGTAAGATTATCAGGCACTGTAGGACAAATTGAGACCTACCTATCGCTGAAACACCCCCTCACTCCATCTTGCACAGCATCTTCACAGCAGCCAAGCAGCTTGTTCACATCCAGTCATTGCAAAGAGTCAAAATCAGATCAGGTAGGATAGCGCTGTCAAAGGGGTAGTCACACAATATATAGTCACAGAGATCAGACTGGACTCCATGGGATTTTCTAGTTCTTTTGTGTACCCCTCTATAATCCAGTCTTTGAAGCATTTAAGAGCTTGAGGTGCCATGATGAAAAGCTTTGAGGACCATGCTTTTTCATTTATCCTCTAAGAGGATAGCCACCAATTCTACTACTCTGAGCCATTAGGAAGACTTGCAGAGGAGACAGACCCCACTTACCTGTAGTAGGCTGTCAGACTGAGGGTGGTAAAAGGGCTTTCTCCTTTTTGTGATAACACGCACATTGTTGAAATGCTGAAACTGTTCAGTTTTGGTCCTTGAGGGCTGGTGTGGCACTCCCTGCACCAGCAGGTCTCAGTATTACTCCTGCCCTGTCGTCCCATGAATTGGATAGTGGCGCCCAGTATCTTTCATCCATCCTCAACAGGAGAGTCATGTACCAAAGGCTTTGGGTAGTGAGTTGAGGTGAGGGGCACACAGCATGTTACCAAAATGAGACCCTGCTTTGCTCTGCCCTCTCCCCACAGCTCTTTGGCAGTCAGAGACCGTTAGCTCACACTGGCAGAAATCCCAAGAGCTTCTAGGATGGTATTTCAAAGCTTTGCAAAGCTGTACATGATAGGATAAAATCTGTTTACAGGAGTCTTTATGCATCAGCTCCATCCTGTACTTGTGTTGCAGGGGTATCCCTGGAAAAGGGCATTTTTCCATGATTTGGGAGAATCTTGGAGATGAAAGAGTAAGGGGAAGGAAATTCAGCTGCACCTTGAATTTCTTGCCGTTGACTTATCTTTTTAAATCCCTTCTTAGCTGTTGAAATGTGGAGGAAAGATGATTCAGTAAACAACTCCGTGTGTGTATATTTGTCTTCAATGAGTGCCTGCTCAGGCAAGGCAAGCATGATTCAGCTACTAGTTAGTGCTGATGTACCAGAATTGGCAAGCACTGAACACTCCTGCTACTGGATCTGCCCCAGTTGCTTGATGTGCAGTGATGAATGGATGAACATTCACCAATGCTGTTGCACAAACAAGTAAGTTAATAAAAAGCAGCTGATTGTGTCATTGTACACTATAGAAACTCCAAAGCAGCACTGAGATTATTTAAAAACAGATGTTCTTATCTTTAAACTCTTAGAAACATAGAGCAGTACGTTTTGTTTTTTGTTTTTTTTTTTTTTTTTGGAAGAAACCCCAGCAAGATAGATACAAAACAAACTCTCTACCTTGTCCTTAGATTATTTCGTGGTGAGGACTTTTATAAGAGTTTTTCTCTTGAAGCCTTAGCCCAGGTCTGAGTTTGACAGTAAACTTTGCTTTGGATTGTGTCACTGATAATTGGAGCTGTGCTGGCATTCTCCAGTGAGAGAATTAACTCATGGGGAAAAGTTTTTTTAAGGGGATGCACTGGAAAGAAAACACTCTGTGAAAACTGGAATTATACAAACCAGCTGTCTGGCCTCACATAAAATTATACCGGCCTTTTGTACCTCTGCGTAAGTGGTATTTAACCCTTGCTATCATTACAGCGTACTGCTGAGACAGATGAACTTCCTCAGCTGATGGGGGCCTGAGAACAAAGCGCAGAGTGATGAGATTGTAAAAGGACGCGGGGCTGTCGGCAAGGCCAACCGTTAGCTCATTATTCAGGCAGACAAAGCTTCACGCCCTCATGAATCACTTCTGGGTTTTTTTTTGTTTTTTTTTGGGTTTTTTTTCATTCTTTCTTTCTCTCTCTGAGGGAGCTGACTAAAAGGAGTGGGCATAGGGAGCAGTTACAGCAAGCCAGATCATTCCCATTAGCATTTCTCTGCTCTCTGAAGGCGAAAGCTGTCCCATTGCATATGGCCTGAGTTGTACCAAAGCTGCCGCTTCTGCCCCATGCTCCCAGGCAGTGATGTGCAGGATTGACTCCTCTGCCTGTTTCCCTGGGGAGACCTTAGTTTTCTTGCCAGCTGTGGAAACAAGCCCAGACCACCATCCCTATGTCCACTTGGACTCTTCTTAAATTGCTTCCCCGGCTTGAGGAGCACTCCACAGCTGTGGCCTAAGGCAGGAGGCCTACATTAGCTTCTGCATTTTATCAGCTGTTGAGGAAAGCTGAGGAGCTGTGTCCATGCACACCCCCTCAAGTAGTTGTGGAAATGCCTGAGGATGGCAGCCAGTTTGGGATGTTGTATTTAGCCTTGCTGCTGCTGAAGGGGGGATGAAGTGCTTCTGTGGAGGTGTTCCAAGGCCATGGAGGCAACCACACGGCAATGTTAGTGTTCCTGCTGTAGCAGTGGTGGGGTCTCCCCACTCGCACACTTGGGCTGCTGCAGGCTGAGGTAGCGCAGGGAGAGGGCTCAGCAGGGATAAAGCGTATTCTTTCTACCATGAGCCTCATGGCAATCCTCAAATACTCAGGAAAATAGTTTTGATGAGAAAAGTCATGGCTGGTACCAGATGGTTCAACCAAAGTGTAGTAAAAGGTAGTAACAACTGCCTACACATGAAGCTTTATCATAGAGAAGGAAAGGAGGAAGACTTGGCTTTGACAGATCTCTTGAAGCATCCATTTCTTATGTATTGTTTTGTCACTCTGTATGTTGTCATTGCACATGCCTACTATTAATTGAGGAGGGTGTGTTTGTTGTTGTTGGGTTTTGGTTTAATTTGTTTTTGATTTGTTTTTTTTTTTTTTTTTGCTTAAATTCTTCCTAAGTTCCTGGCCTCAGTGGCCAACAGCTCCACAGATTACCTGTGTATTGCCTGGGAAGTCTCTGAAATTGGTTTCATTTCTCTGAATACCCACTTGTTCTTGCATTACAAAGCTGGATGATTAAAGAATCCCAGAGTTCTTTCTCTGTGCTATTCATTTCTTTGTGTACTTCTTTCATGTGCCTTTATATCTAAATTAAACACATCAGACCTCTTCAGTCTCTTTCCATCTGTAGATCTTTTCATGCCACTAATTATTTTTATAAGCTATTTCTGGAACTCTTCTTTTATTTCTCTGTATCATTCACCACTCAAAGGAGGCTGCCGACAGCGGGGTCCTTATGTGTGTGTGTTCTGGGAGCTCCTTTCTGCTCATTTTCTCCCTCTGTCCTCCCGTGTCTCTGTGCTCTGTGCTGCAGCCTTTCCTCACTGCGTAATCTAATCCCAGTGACTTCAGCCGTTGTAAATGAAGACTACAGAATCCTTCATTTATGTGTATTAATCTGATAAGTGACTAAAGCTACAGACCTGACATCTTGGTTAGCTGCCATATTCATTTGCTTATCATGAACACAGTCAAAAGACTTTTTTCTTTATTAAAAAACAAAGTACGGTCTTTAAAGAGCAGTGTTTTGCAAGAAGAGAAAGCTGTGTTTGTTTTGAAAGGAAGATTTATTGGGATGATATAATCCAATTTACTCTATCTCCTCACCTGTTTTTCCTCAGGGAGGCCATCAATCTTTATTAACATTTCTGAATCAAAAGATAAAAATGATAGACAAATTCCAAAATAAGGTGAAAATACTAAGAAGAGCTGAAAGAGAAATCCTTTCCTTTTAATACCTGCTGAAATTGAATTCAAAGAGGAGCTAGTTTACTTATAGATGCGTGGGATCTGAGAGAACTTTTGTGGCTTCAGTCCTTTGTAACAAGAGATCGGACAGAGAGAACAGTGGTGCATGGGTCCCATCTGGAAGGTTTTAATCATCTGAACTCCTAATGGTGAGCTTGCTTTTTATTTTTCCAACTAATACTTCCCAAACTTTTTGCAGTCACATGCCTCACATGAAACAGCTTTGAGTGGGTCCTGGGCCTGGCTGGGTCCAGTTCTCACCTCGCTTTACCGTTTTCTTCCTTGAGCTGCCCCTAGCACAGCTGATGCTTTCCTTGTCCTTCAGCTTTGGCCGTGCTGGCTCCCCCACAGCATTAGTAAGCCCAGCTAGATGTTGCTGGTTCTGTTTGTGCTGCAGTCCCCAAGCTGGCACAGGTTTGGCAGAGCTGCTTTTTTCAGTCCCCTCATTTGTGCCATGCTTGCATCTGATCTCCCGTGGGGCACCCTCACTGCTGGGGTGCGGCGCTGAGTTCAACAAGAGTGGGACATATCACATGGGGGAAGACGGATATGTAGTTGATGAGTAACTTTCATTTCTTTACAAAAATGGGCTGATGGAGAAGCTGCCCAGGGAGTGCACTTTGAGGGAGGAGTATGCCTTGAAATGCATTTGAGGAAAATAAGGCTTGCTAGGTGCTTGAAGGATGAAGGTTCCAGGGAGAAGTTGTTATGCAGGCTCACAGCTAGCGTCGGAGGGACGTTTGCTGAAAAAACAGCAGTTGGGCCTGTAGTGTTGGAATTTGCTCTTATTTCAGGAGAACACTTCAGCAGAAGTCATACAGAGATAGCTCTTCTGTGGCTACCTGAGATCTCTCTTCCCTATGAACATAGCCTATGATACCTACCCTGTGCAGGGAGAAAAATACTTCCACCGTAAATTAGAGAAGTCTGTTTTCTGTAGACCATGCACTAGTGCCTCTTTCAGATGGCAAAGTGGCAAATTAGGCTGGAAAAAGATATTATTTTCAAAATTCACCTTCACTCCACTTTCTCTACTCTCAAAAAAATAGCCTTGTGACCCCAAACAAGGAAAAGAGCTGGGGAGCAGGAAAGGCATGCAGCTTGCCTGACTGTGGTCATAAACAGAGTTTGAGCATGGCAACCTTAGCTGTGATTTCTAACATTCATAGATACATACATGCATGTTAAATATCTATCCATTTATTCATTCATTCACCCATCCATCTATATATTAAAATTGTAATATCTTCAGTTATTAGATTTATTCATGAATTTCAATTTCTCTTTTGAGATTCTTTGTAACCATTTGTATTTTATTGTATATGGAAAGAAAGGGCAAAACCCGGGCTTTTTCTCATTTGCAGATAAAGGGTACTACTGTGATCCAGTGATTGATTTTCTTGCTTGGCTCACTAACCGTGAATTAGTCCGCAGCTCTTCAGCACTGAACTACAGTGGGTCAGGGTTGAAACTGTGGGTTATGTTAGAGAATCAGAAGAAGAAACACATTTTCTGATTTGTTTTTCCTTTTTGATCTAATGCAGTATATTGCACATGTTGGAACTAAACAGAGTGAGCTTTGTAACCTCCAGTGTATAGCATGAATTTCTTTTGAACATAGGCTTTGATTAACGAAGTATACTTGCTGTTGACATTTGGTCACTGAAAATGGAGATTAAAAAAAAAGTGCCTAATAAATATAAATGTCTGATAATACTTATTTTTAATTCAGAAACTAAAAAGTTAATGCTTATAATGTAAATAAGACACTGTCTGGGAGCGCTGGAAGAGCCAACCTGTGTGAGGCAGTGACAGCACACCCTGAATTTGTGCTGTGTAACGTAACTGTTTGTGGAGCAGAACTGCTATATGTAAATAAAGCTGATGGACCTGAGTCATATCTTTCCTATGGAAGCAGTTGTTGCCTGCTGGTTTGAGACTAGCCTCCTCCAAGGTAGTCTAGGATGTAATTTCTTTCCAGGTTGACTCTTCTGAACAACTTTTTGTAGTCATGATCACACAGGAAATAGTATTTGGGGGCAAATGAAAAGCATACAGCCATATGGTTTAGGCTTGATGTACTTCCTTTGCCATATCTTTCTAGCAAAAACTTTATCCCTAATTACTGGTTTCTCTGCTTGTGAAGACGTATGAGAAATCAGCCGGTTTTAACAACAGAAATTTTGTCTCAGACGTGTTCACTAATACTGAATTCTGGTCCAACAGCAGAGGATGGGTTGGTTTTCCTCTGGAGAGTTGTAAAATATTCCTGTTCTGTGTGTGTGGACGTTTAGCACAGGGTGGTGGGTGGTGGCTTAGATTTGGCTGCTGTGGCGTCTCTTGCCCATGCTAAGCTGCGGTGGAATTGAAGGAATTTCTGCTGACAGTTTGAGGTGTCATAAGGTGAGGAATGGGGCAAAGCCCAGCAATTTGGATTAGTCTCTTCTCTAGGCTTTTTGCTCTGCAAGGGCATGACCTCCAGTGCATATGGACAATTGTGAATGCACTGAGTGAAAATACAAAATGTCTCAGAGGAAAGAAAAGACTTTAAATGAAGTGTTCAAAGGCAAATAAGAAAGAGAGGGAGATCGGAATAGACACAGAAGTCTCGGAGAGGGCAGGTGCCTTGTTTTAAACAGGGAATGTATATTTTACAGAGGCAACCTTGGCTGATCTTTTCTTTCAGTCAAATCTTGACACAGTGTTGGTCTTTACACGACACTACTTAAGGTTTAATTAGGTTCCCATGTTAGCCTCTGGGTCTGAAGGGAAAGGGAAGGGTTATTCAAAACTCCAAAGGATGTGATTAGAAATTGGACTAGTCTGATGAGGGAATAAAATCTGCCTTTCCTTCTTTGTCTCTCTCCAGAGTACAATGGCTGGTGGGGGAAATTTACTTCTCATGATTGAGTGACCTGATTTTGTCTCCCACTTGCACAACACAGCCTCTTGTAAGGAAACGACTAGTCTCAAATTCATACATAATTGCACAGCAGGGAGACTGAGTTTAAAAATGCAGATTTGGGGGTATTGAGCAGTAGCAATCTGTTTTGAACCCTTGAACTTCCTTTGTTGTTTCAATGGCCACCTACAGAACCTGTCTGCGGAGAGCTGCGGAAACACAGTAGCTTCTTTTATATGGAAAAAAAGTATCTTCGCTCACCCTTCTCCTCCCCTCTATTCCGACATGAATGTATACTCTATCCTTCTAAGAGAGGACACTAATTATGGAACTTGACTGTCTGTGTCTAGGCTATACAGTAGCAGTAATTGAGGGTATATTCTGCTGATCAGTGCAAGTGAGCTTGGGAACAGTGTTATCTTTCTTCTATTGAGAAACTGGGCTACTTGTTTCATTTTACTTATTGTCGTATTCAGTCTTACGAGCTCAGTTAGTATGTACCAGCCTCCTCTTATCTGTGTCAAAGGGGCTAATGTTTACATCTTTACCCGCAGATGTTCAAAATCATGTGTTCTTGCTACAATTTCAATAGCTGAGGAAAACATAGAATATATACACCCTAGCACTGCCATCCTCTTTATTAATTAAATTAAGTGCTATAAATGTAAATTTATGCTGTGAATATGGTTTTATAGGGCCTGTGTTTGTATTTTATCATACTTGCCAAACCCTTAATGTAAAGGGCAATATTTGACAAACGTGCTGTGAGGAACCCATGTGAATATCAGCAAGAAAATTAAAACACTGTGGGATACTTTATTTCATATAAATGTATTCCTAAACCTTCAGTTTTACAACTTTGCATTTCTTATGTTGAAAACAAAATAAAACAAAACAACTAAGCTCAGACAAATCACCTTAATTGTAAACGTGTGGAAAAACAAGTTTTCTGGAATGTTTGATTTAGAGATTAAAATGCTTTAGTCCTCATAGACTTGGCTCAGCATATACCTGTGCTGCAGAATTACTTTCTTTCACCCCACTTAAGCGGAGGTAAAATTAAGAAAAATACTCACATTGAGAAGATTAACTGTTTCACACTTGCGTTCTTGTCCTGGTGTTGATGCAGTACTGGATAAAGTGGGGTTCTAGCTCTGTTGGGTTTTCCTGAAGTGTGACCTGCCTTTTGAAACATTTGGGGAGAAAGTGTCAGTCCTGACATGGCATGGAGGCAAAAGCAATGTTAGCGACATTAACGTGGCATCTTATTGCAGTACACATCTAGGAACTGCTTGTGCAGAGCCTGAATGGCCTGAACTCCTGCATGAGACCGTGTGTGCCGTGGCAGAAGAGCGACCAACTGGCAGTCAGACACCAGCATGTTTGGATTTCTCATTTTGATGGCAGGAGATGTGGGGGGGCCTTTCAGAAAGAGGGGTTAGCCCTCAACGGGTAGCTTTGCTTGCGAGATGGTTAGGCTGCAGGCAGCAGTGGTGAGGGAGTAAGGATAGTGTCAGCAACTTCATGGCTGAGGAAGGCTGATGGGCAGTTTTGGAATGCAATAACAAGTAGGGGGAGTGGGGCTGCTTCCTTGTGCAGGCCTAAAGCCAGGCTAGGGCCTGAACTGGGCTTCTTTGTAGTCTGGAAGCTCTGCAGCAACCTTTCAACACGGGGCTATTTAGGTTTGGCGTAGGTTGCCATCATTCTCTGGAAGCTGGCCCCTTTGAATGACATTTCATCTTAAAGACTAGTGTGGTTATGGTTTTTTTAATTGGACTGCTGAGAAAATTGGTGCTAACTTTTCTCCTTTGTATACTGTGTGCACGGCTAAGGCCATCTAGCTTAGGAGTCCAAACACCAAACTAATTGTTTCAGCACTACCTGCCAGTACTGATACCTTGTTATCTCCTCCAGGCTTGGTGAGTACACCATGTTTATCTTATGTTTTTTTACCCCAAGAGCAATGCTGCTAGATGTGGAATTCGTGCCTACAAAATTCTTTGCTTTGGAGAAAGCCTCAGTACCCTGGCTTTGGAAATGGTGGCTTGAGAGCACTGTGTGATTTCTGGCTAGCTTGGAGCAGCCTGGTACTTATCTTACCTTGAGCCCCCAAGCCTGACTTCTGCATTTCATACATATTTCAGTAGCATCGTGTGACTGACCATGTGTACTGGAAGCAGCTGGGTCTGGTGGAAGGGGATTGCTGCAATGCAGCTGGGGTTACACCACCTCACAGGTGACTTCTATTGAGAGGCAGGTCTACTCAGTGGCAGGCCACAGCCGAGGACTGAGACACATTTCCCAACAAGAGACGTAGTCTCTGGGATGCATCCCCTTTTCCATGATGTGACCCAGGGCTTTTCGACTTACTGGGAAGGAAGATGCTTGAGAGATCTGCTGTTGTTGGACAGGCACAGTGAACCAGAATTGCCACTGCACGACTTGTGACACAGTCTAAATAAAATGTTTCTGTGTTTATGGTGTAACCTCCCCTTGTGTGTGTGTGTGTGTTTGTTTGTTTTCTTTTGGAAGCAGAGAAACAGTTTTGTGCTCAGCGCACTGAGGCATTAATAGAGATTGCTTTTCAGGAAAAAAGAAGCATGTAATCCTCCTGCTTGCCTCATCTGCATTGAAATTACAGTTTGATTGTTTTCTGACCCTTTGTCACCTCATGACGTGGGGAAAAAGTGGGTAGCCTTGAAATTCAGAAAGATGAGAATGAGCGAAACGTTGACACCGAGGTTACTTTATAAGGCCTTTTTGTGTTTAAGTGAAAGCTGTGCATGAGAAACATGCAGTTGTGCACTGCACACTGTGCTAAGTGTGCAGATGAAGCTAAAGCATTTTGTCCTCATGTAATTTGTTACAATGTTGTTGTTTCTGGGCACAATTAACAGCTATTTTTTAAATCCTTTTAGTTTTGTGCTAGCATAGGCTGTACTGTTTGAGAGGTGCTGTTAGTAGCTGTTTGGAAAAACACTGATGGAAGACGACCTTGTAAAACAGTAGATGAACTGTCATCCTTGGTTCATGGCTTGCTGATAGTGTTGGCAGTGTTGCCAACTTCTGTGATTTTATTGACCATCTTAGACTGCCAAAACTGAGAATCATATGTTCATTTGAGCATCAGCTCTCCCTGTGCAAAAGGAAGCAAGTTACTACCTTGTCTCCTTGTAAACATTAGTATTTTGAACTCTAGAGGTTCACAGCCCTGAAAGTAAATGAAAATCAGTAAACTACCATTTAAAAAATAACACACACAGCCCTGGTACTTCTATCTAATTGGTATGTATGCAAACTCTGTTTTAGGAGCCAAGGGCATTTGACAACTGATCTTAAATACTCAGGCTTGGCAATGAAAGACAGAGATTAGCCTATGGTCTCCCTGTTGAGGTGATTTACTTGGAGCTGATCTCAGTACCTTAAAATAAATTCAAAATAGAAATAAATGGTGGGTTGTCGTTATAGGACTTCCTGATAGGCATATTGCTGTGTTTTCTGTAAGTGCAATAAAGAGGCAGTTTTCTATCCTGCTCAAATGATTTTTGCTATTGCATTCAGTGTGTACTTCCAAAGTTTTTTTTCCACGTTTTTTACAGAGGACATCTTGGTAGATTTTGCTGTTTAATCTGGAAGTGGTAGTGATACCTGGCAGTGACAGTATTTTCTATTTTTCCAAAGAAGGTGAAAGATTATAAAGGAATAACAATTAAAATTGGTTGAATTGAGATATTTTTCTTTCAAAAATGGCCAATTCATATGACAGTGGTTAGCTATTTTTCTCTTTACATTCCTCCTGCTAACTCATTTCTAAATGAGACGAATCTGGATAAATGCTAAGAGCCACAATATGTATTTTTTTTTCCCCAAACATTCCTCTTTAAAGTGTGTAAGCTCTTACGCTACTGAACAGACTTACTTAAAAACACCCTTCATTTTATGATTCAGAGGTTTAATATTTTATGACCAGCATTTCATATCATGCATACCTTCTATTTGGAAATAATGTGATAAAGGAAGTGAGGAATACTGTCTGTTTTTGACAGATATAAATTTACTTCTAGGAAACACAGTCTTAATGCTTAGGTCTCCATCTGAATAAATTTTAATACGGAAGTTCCAGCAACACCACTAGCAATGCCATTGTCCACATGCAGAGTAATGCAATCAATGCCTTAAGGATTAGACCTGTAAACAGATATATTTGGGTATGTCCTTAAATCTATCTGTTTTTCTAGAAACTATGTCCTTTGATCTAATGAATCTTAAGGCTTGTGAGCTTGGCTTCAGACTTCAAAATACAAAAGTCTTTTAGCACAGTGATTGATAGTAATCAAACAATAACTGCTTTGGATTCAGTGGAGCCCTCAGCTTCTTAGCATTAATAACATCAACTTTATTTTACTTTACTTTTTTTGTCCCTCTGCAGTTATTAAAACAAAGTCTCCCATCTTAAGATTAGTCTATGTCTTGCCTTGCTAAATTTGAATTTCTGTGGTTTTAGTCATTCTGTTCTACCTCCTGGTTCAGCTCATCTATGGCAGGCCTTGTCTCTGGGCATTGTTGGCCATGTCTGCCATGTACCTCACATCTCATGATGGAAATCCCTTATTTGGGGTTAGCTCATAATGGTAGGGCCTTAAGCATTGTCGAGTCTGGCTGAAGGCCATTAAAAGCAGCAGCAGAAAGCCCGCTGATTTCAAGAAGCACTGGATCGGGATGGCAATGGAAGGAAGAAACGCAAGGAGATGCAAGGATGGCAAAGGGAACAGGTGCAGAGCCAGAAAAATAGTGGTACTCCTAAGTGGTCAGCATGTCTGTTTTGCTTTTCATTCATTTAAGATGATGGATGCCTGCACAGGATGTGTGGATTTATCGGCTGTTAGGTAAGCTCTGCTGCTCTTTCCAATGCCCACTTTTTTCACTTCCATTGCAACGTCCACTTGAAGAGCAGTGAGTGAGCTTAGAAAATTATCTACTCTTATATGTCAGGGATTCACTGGAATGTGAGCAGTATTTTCTCAACACTTTTTTTTTTTTTCATGATTGTCACTGTCTTTGGCAACTTAAAGTTTTTATAGACCTTGTGGCAGCAGGAGAGCCCTTTAGCTGCCAGCCAGGGGGACACTTGAGGTAACACTGGCTGGGGTATGACTGCCTTCATCTTGGGTTTGGACCATGCAGTCCTGGTGCCTGGGCCCTGAGGGCAGCCCCAGCCTTTCCTGTTCCTGCTCAGCCTCCCTGGGTTGCCCCCACCCTGCCCAGGAGCCAGGACCCCATGTCAGCCACCTGGGGCTCTCAGCCCTCTGCCCCAGCAGGGCAGCAGCAGGGCTGGTCTCCAGCTCTGCACAGCCTTGCCTGGCCATGGGCACCATTCGGCTGGGCCCACCTATGGGACCGTGTCCCGGCCTGGCCTCGACCTGTCTCTGTCCCCAGGGAGGTGCCCAGGGATGAGGCTGCCCCATGCCTATGGTCACTTGGCTCAGGGGGATCTCTGTATTGGCAACGATCTTCCCTTCTGTTGTGTTCAGGAGCACAGACTTGGCACTATCAAAATTTGGGTTGGTTTTACCAGACTCTGCAAGCAGAGGAGGCAGTATTTTGGTTCTTACTGCAAAAACAGGGGCTAACAGGGGCTCTGTCTTTTTTTTTTTTTTTTTTTTTTTTCTCCCAAACTGCTAACTCTGATTGTTTATATTTTACAATATTATTACTCCTGTTATGAGCTGCCTAAGGCAGCCACATCAAAGTACTGCAGAGCGCATGTGGTGCCAGCTCAAATAATAGCAACAAATGCTGGTCTCCCAAACCTTGGTTTGATTTCATTGTTTAAGTAGGAAATGAGTTGATGTGATCCCTCCGTCTGTGAGAGTCTTTGACTAGAGATCATTGTTCTGGCACTCAAATCCCTGTTTTAATTAGAAAAGAAGGAAATACTTTGAGCTGATGCTTAGATAAAAGCTGCAAAAGATATTTATCACTCTCTTAAGGAGTTTTCTTTTAATTTAAGATCTCACAGCAAAAATCCCCCTTTCGGTTTAATTTTTAATTTTTTTTTTGGCTTCTCTTGCTCTCTCCGAGGTAGCTGAAGTGATGACACTGCTGTCTCAGCTCCAACCAGGTGCCCCATGTGATGTCCTAGCCTCATGGGACAGGAATTTGGCCATTGATTTTTGTCGGAGATGACATTTTGTCCATTGTCCGCACAGAAGGATTTAAGGAACGGTCCCGCAAGGGCCGTTGTTACCATTGGGTGGCATGGGCCTTTGGTATCCAGCTTGGGATGTGGTGGGGGTAGAGCTACCTATTGAGGTCGTCTTCTCTGTCCCAGGGCTCCTGCAGCCACCACAAGCCTGTGGTGGCAGAGCGGGGAGAAAAGGCTTCAGTACACACTGCCTCAGCTTATGCATCTGAACTGAAGCCATGTGCTTAGTGCTCACAATGACAGGAAGTACCATATTTAGGTTCTGACAGTGTGCAAGCATGCTGATTTTTGAGGTATAGTTTTTGAAGGGAAGAACTGACTTAATTTTGAATGAAGACTGTTCATGTTTTGGCCTGGTTGCCACCACTGTCTAAAGTTTGATTAACATGGAGGCTGCCATTTTTTGGCTTTTCCTTATTATGTTTGTTTTTTTTTTTTTTTCTCCAGATTTCCCTTTTGAGAAGGTGGTATGTGTTATCTTATATCTTAGTGATTGGCAGCAACCTTTAAAACATATGTAATGAAAAGGATTAACTTCTACCACAGTGTTTAATACCTTCCTTCCAGAAACCCAGCCAGTTCCTAGCAGGAATCTGACTCAACACAAGGAGTCCCAAGACAGGACAAATTGAATATGTGTTAAAATCATTCATTTGATTGTTCATTTCTAGCAACCTGAATTTCCGTGGGGCAAAATGGATAATATTCTGCGAATTAGCCATTCTTGTTACACTGCTAACATGCAAGTCCATCACAACTGACTTTCTTTTTTTCCAAGGTTCTTGTATTTAAGTTTCAGGTATCAGAATTTCAATCATGGGCCATCTGCAGTCTCCATTACTAATGAACTGAGCTTGCATGAACCTCCTTGACTGGTTTCATTGTACTTTGCCAACTGTGCCATCTTGCTTTGGAAGCTGTGAAATCTAGATGTTCAGTAAGAGTAATCTTGAAAAAATACCATTTTCACAAAGCCCTCAAACCTTAATGTCTATGGATTTTTAGAGCAATCTTTCTGGTCAGATCATTAGAAGTAATCAAGCAGCTGTGCACAAATGTTTTATAAAACTAATTGAAGACAGTCTAACTTCTTGCTAGGAGCTTTAGCTGTGTAGGTAAGAACTGGTGTTTTCCACTTGGATTCATACTGTCCTTTAAAACAGAATGCTTGGCAAACTTCTTTGTATTATAAAATTTTGTATAACTTTCTTCTTCTTTGTAACATGCATGTGGTTAAGCAAGGGAAAGGAGTTTGTTTCAGGGCAGAGGACAGAATGAAAACACAGTAGATAAGGTTGGTTTTTTTTTTGCTTCATTTACAGTGGCATAGGCTAGAAGTGGTAATTTCACAAAGAACTGGAAGACATGTAGCAAATGGGGAAAAAGAATTGGACATTTAGAGTGGAAATTTGATTACTGAAAAATCCAAAATTTTTGTGAAATTCTTATAACAACCTAGGACATGAAGGACAGAAAACAGCAAGGTTCGAAGTGTTTGTATCACAATGTAAATATTCACGATGTTAAAAGTCACAAGTATATGAAAAAATGGATTTTGTAAACAAATTCTTAATTCTTAGTTCTTATTGTATTTTCTTGTAAAAGAAAAAAAAAATAAGGAGGAAATGTTGACATTAATGTAAAATTTACACTATTAAGCAGCTGACCGGAACTCTGCTTTACTGTACTTTGTTATCAAGGAAACCAGAAGAGTTCGGTGCAGTAGAGAGATTTTGGGGACATAAATACAAACTAGCAAGTGATAAATTCAAAGCTATGTGAGGTGGGTCCTTGAGCAGCTGGGGAGCTCTTCACCTCAGCTTTCGAGATACTAAAAAGATAGCTGGAATCTAAAGCAACTAGATCCACTAATGGCAGGGAGATCTCCTGAGTGCTGATAAATACAGGGACATCTGCTCTGCCGCAGTAAATCCCAGAGGGGTGCATTGCTGGAAACAGGGTGCTCCAGAGAAAAGTCATGGCATGTTCTTGTACGTCGCCTTGGTCATCTGCTGTTGCTGTTGCTTTAGGAAGTGCTGCCACATCAGAGGTGTGTGGAATAGATGGAGCAAGCTTCTGTTCTGTCTCGCAGTCCATGTAATATCATGTCTTGTAATCTAGAAGCCTAGTAAAGGACTGGAGACAGGGTGCTGAGCTGGGCAGACTGTTGGTCTGACCCAGTAAGGGTTTTCTTGTATTCTTTGGTTCAGTCAAGCAGTTAATAGGAGGGCAGAAGATGGTGTGGCTTGTGCAATGAATCACACTTAATCACTCTGACCTCCAGTTGTTTCTCCATTTCTTTTGAAGTTAAGAAGATCTTGTAGAATATAATTTACCCAAGTATAATTTAGATGAGTTTTACAAGGCTTGCTTCTGAATTTGGCCAAGAACCTATAAACCTCTGTGTTCTAGGAGTTAATGAAACCACAAAAAAATGAGCAAGTGAATAAAAAATAAATCAGAGCGTTGGCTTATTTCTAATGACTATTAAAATTGCTTGAATAAGGTAAGTACAGTGCTCAGACAGCTAAACCTTCTGCCACTGAAGTCTGTTTCAGAGCCTTCACTGACTTGTCCCTTAATCTTCAGTAAAGCATATGACAGTATTCCTCAAAACTTGCATGGAACTAATTTTAATTTATCTGGGCTTATGTGCTGCCTAGCTGACTCAAAAAGCTGGCAGTGTTTCCTGACGTTGAAGCCTTACTACAGTAAGGAACAGGCAGTTCGCTTTATAGCATTCTGGAGCCTACAGCTCTGTGTGTGTGTGTGTGTTTGTCCCCATGTGTGCAGGGTGGGGGCACCCACCCAGAGGTCCAAGCCAGGTTTGCAGCTAAGACGTGCCCATGATCAAGGGAGGAAGGTGACATGGTGTTCTTTCATATCTCTTCTCATCTCTCCTTTCTGAGACTTCTTCACGTTTGTTTCTCTCCAAAGCTAAATAACAAATGGCTGTGTCCTTCCTGGTGAAATGTCTTTTCCATTCTTCTGTTTATTCTTTCTTTACATCTTATTGAGCATTTCCAGAGTCCGCTTACAGTGATGGCCTGGGAGTGTGATTAAATCATGATTTACTAAACCCTGCCAAACCTAAAGTAAAATATGTTTAACATTCTCCAGCTGTTCATCATACATTATCCTTGATTTATGTTTAATTTTTTTAAAATATTGAGCTGGTGTCCTGTAAAAACACTCCTGGGAAAGCTGCTCATTTGTTTCTATGCCAGCAAGAGCCTCTTTACTTGCTCAAGAAGCAAAATCATGTGCTTGACACCTTGGTCCTGATGCGTAACAAACACCAGCCGGTAGCTTCCCAAAACATGTAGCATTCCCAGGGTGGAACAGCAAACTCAGTCTTACATAGCAATGGTCACAACACGCACAAAATGAGACCCATAATGTTGTCGTGATGGTGTGCAGGCTTTCTGGCTCCAGGAACAGAGGAAAGGAAAGGTGTTCCTTAATTGCACTGAATATAGGTAGTTTTGTCATTATTTAAAAGTTAGGAAATGCTTCCATCGAGGCAAAGCATTGGTTTTCTCCCCTGTTATTTTCCATGATCTTTTTCTGTATTTTGAGCCTGTGCTATTAGAATTTGAGTTGTTGGGAGCTCCAGGTACATGCTAAAACCCAGACCTCTGGTTTTCATATTGAATTGTTTACCACATTCCTTAGCTCTGTGTGTCTGTCTGGATGGTTCCCCACACACTGAGTGCCAGGTGATTGCTTCTTTGCTTCCATCCTAAATGTAGCTCTGTTCCCGTCATGAAGACTGCAGGACAAGCAGGCAAATGTCCACACTTGCAGCATCATCCTGTCAGATCTGGCTTTGGGGGAGAAACAAGTTGTGGCTACATATGACGTGGTCTTGCAAGGTCTTTGCAGGGTTTGGAGCCAGACCCTTTGGGCACTCAGTGGGAGCAAGTCCTCACTGTGTGACGGAAGATTTCATGGGTTTTCCTCAAGGGAGCCTTTAATGAAGTTTTCTTCTGATATTCTTCCTGAAGCTGTTGTTAATAATATTTGAAATCAAACTTGTTTTGGGCTCTTCCAGCCTCTTGACTAAGGTAGCACGGAATGATGAGGCAGACAGGCATCAGAGGGGGCTAAACAGAAGGAGGTAGTATCCAAACTTTTTTCAAGGGGGTGTGTGTTGCTGAAAGGTGTTTCATGGCCTGTGTTCTACCTTACTCGTGGTGAAATTCTGATTTTGTTTCTTAGTGTGAGTTCCACAGACATAGAATCACAGAATTGTAGAACCACAGAATCAGAATAGTTTGGGTTGGAAGTGACTTTCAAAGGTCATCTAGTCCAACCCCCATATTTATAAACCTTCTTTAAGCCAGCTACACCTAAGAACAACCTCTCAAGAGGCTCTGTCTAGTTATTTGGGGCCTACTTTGAAGAAATGAAGCTCATTTTAAAGTGTATGTTTTTACACTATATTTATTTTACACTATATTTATTTTACACTATATTGTCCAAGTAAGATTTCCAATAGATCATAAGGTAACTGAACTCCCATTCAAGCAGCAGACCATGTAGCTATGGAGCCTATTTACATATACTCAAGTGCATTGTCTGTCCAAGTGCTGTATATAGATTTCAGTTTCTTTAATTGCTCATGGCGTGAATGATAAATTTGAAGGAAAAGCTCTGCTGGGTGAAATAAGGACCTGCTTCTTCTCATCGTGTACTGTTTTAATGGGAAGTAAAATCTGGGATTTGAATGACTTGACAGCAAGACAGTCTTGCTTTCAACAGCTGAAGAATTTCAAACAGATCAAGGAGATGAGAATACGAACCTGAAGCCTCTTGCCAGTTGATTTTTAGGAGCACCAATCACCTCATAAATGCAACAGCTTTTCTTAGTGTGCGAGTCAGGGGGTTGGTAGTGCATGTGTTCAATACAGATCATCAGTGCCCATTTATGTTCAATGGCGAGCTTTTGGTGAGGAGGAACATTTTCATTAGATTCATTTGTACTTAAGCTGTCTCCTAACTGGGTGGCAGAAAATTGGAGCATGCCAGCGAAGCTTTGGAGCATGCTGGTGTCTCGGAGCTCAGGCAAGCTGACTTCCATGGCCGGTGGAGTTGCTGTAGCACCATTGGCTTCAGTGGGACAGGGCTGGAGATTAAGTGGCCCCTCATTTGGCTGCTTACTGCAGCCATTGTTACTGCTTTTGCTATTAGAGAATAAAAGCAATTTTTTTTTTTCCCATGGTTACAGTACAGCTAGGCTTTAATGTTCCTGCTGATTACCACTGACCCAAAAAGTCTGCCTAGCATGCCTTTTATATGGAGTGTATGTCAGTGAAGCTTAAAGTCTCTTCTCCTCCCCTAGGCTTCACTCTGCAGTCATGTCTTTCAGACAGCTGAAATGCCATACCTCATTCATTGGGCTTTGTGGGGAAATGCTTGATCTAATCATGTCTGAATATTTTAAAAGGTTTTCGATAACGAAAGGCTACAAATGTGCTTTAAAAAGGTCTGCATCTCTGAAAAGTGTCTGCATATAATTTAAAACTCTACCTCTGCTCTCTCCCAGATTTATCCCTACCAAAGTATTTCTCATTTCTCATTGTAGTAATGAAATCCTGCCATAGTGGTCCTTGTGTGTCTAGTGCCCTTTATGGCTTTATTTGTATTTTTAAATGCGAGTTGCAGCATTTGAAATCCGTGGTGACGAAGACTGTACCAGTCAATGGAACAAACAGTTCCACCATCATTCCTGCAAATAATTTCCATTAGCTCATGTAATACTGTAATAAAGAGCATGCTTTCTGTATCTGCCACAGTTGAGCTGTTGCTAAATAACAAGTTTGGGGAGTTTTCTCTAGAGGGCAATTTAGATGGGGCTTCTGAGGTTTCTGTCCCTCTGTACTGAGTATCTGAACTACTGACAGCGAAATGAGGCCTTTGCTGTACTAACCAGATGCTTTCATGTGATCCATTATTAAGTTAGTTTTCCCAATATAAAATTCCTTACAGCTGGGTAATTCCTGAAAATAAACAGGGTAAGAAATCTTACACTCAAACTTATGCCACAACTACAGTCAAAACAGATCATGTCCAAGATAAAGGTGGGCCTGAGTTTTTCTTGGTGCTTTTCCACTATTTACATATGGAGTGCTTTGGTCTATGGAAGTCACCTATGTGATATTATAGCAAAGGGGAAAAAAATCTTGGCAGCAATTAGTGACCATCTACTCCTGTTCAACTGCATGTGCTGTAACATGCAATGAAGCATTACTGCTACAAATGAAAGCAGCCAGGTATTAATTGAGCCTAGCGTGGCAGGTTAAGATGCTGACCATGGAGAGGAGGAGGAATGCGGTAAGGAAAGAGTACGAAACCCGGGGTGATCTCTGAGGGGAAAAAAAGAGGTAAGTCATGATGCAGGCATATCGACGGCACCTAAACTAATAGCTGGAGCTGAGCTTTGGCGGAAATTTCATGTATGCAAGGAAGCTGCTGCCCTTTAGTAGGGCAGGACATCTAGAGGCCTTCTGAAATGTTCTTAGTGAAAATTCATGTCCTTGTCTTTGCTGAAAGCAATGATTACAGGGCTGAAAAGAGGGGACTAGCCACAGTACACACATCAGTGTCTTGGGGAATGGAGATACTTGCTTTTTTATTGTGGTTTCTTGAGAGAGGGTGGTGTCAGATTTTTATTATCCTCTTGTTACTCTTTGAATCAGCGGTTTACCAGAGGAGTATTCAGGCTTTTCTCAGAATTGATTTTAAGGAGTGGGAAGCCAAACATTTTCTGTTGATAAAAACCTTCATTCAGAAAGAGAACACCTCAAAACCAAAGCTAAATAACTAGATTGATAAGATATAGGCTTAAATAAGCTCTCCTCAAATCTCTCTATATATACACTTTTTCTATACTTTGTATCTCGGTTTAAGCAAATAGAGCATAGCCATTTTTTATATTTTTTTGTTAATTGCAGAACCTCTCTTGGGGAATAATGCCAACCAGTGAGAGGGAGAAAGAAATAGTGAGACAGTATTTAATAAATCTCCAGCTTCTCATACGCAGTGGTGAAGAGCCAGCCTCACTGGGTCAAGCTGAATCACGAGCAGTGTTGGTGAAAGCTATTGCAGAGCTCACAGCAATGTGGGAAGATGCCACCATCCCTATTGAGGGGTGGGAGCCACAGATTATGTTCCTTGCCTGGCTAGTATCCTGCTCTGTGGTGGCAAGTAGGCTGGTTTACCTCTTTGTATCTCTGATTTTCATGGATTTTTAGTTTATGAAACTTAGGGGAGGGATAGTCTCTTCACAAGTACTAGCTAATACCAAGGTCAAAGAGGCCCTGATATTAGTGGGGAGTTTGGGCACTTAATGCAAATTGAAATAATGAGACAGTGGAGGTCATTTAAGCTGCTTGTTGATAAAGGAAGCACTTGTTTGAATCAATGATGCACCAGCTTGTCTTGACTTGGCACATTCGTGTTTATAGTAAAAAATCAGAGCAGAAGCTGCCAAGGATTTTAAGAAATAATTGATAGTTGATAGTGAATACTGGCTGTGGCTGTGCTCTCCAAGGAAAGTTAAGATGGCGGGACAACACTTGCAGACTATTTAAAAGAGAATAGATGAACTTAAGATATAAAATGTGATCTTGTCTTTACATTAGTATAGCTAATACAACAGATTTGATGCTCGTTTTCCTCAGCGATGGCTCTCCACAATACCTTCTGCTCAAAATAATAATAATTATAGGGGAAAAAATGGAATCTGATCTGCCAGTTTCTGAGCAATGTCATATATGAGCTTTCTGGCTTGCTGCCTGTGCAGTTCTGTATGTTTACCCCTTGAAATAAAAAGAAACACCAAACTGTGATGTTTGGTTTTCCTCCCCCCTCTTCTTTCCAATGTGGTTATGTGTGAAAATAGCGTATTTTAGGCCTGATCCCAGTGATGGTGGGGATCTATGTATGAATACTCTGCCTGCTCCTCATGAACATGGCTGAATGTTATTTGGCTGAGGTGTTCAGCTGGTGGTGACCCCAGGTATATATACATGTTGCATCTCTCCTTTGCGTTGGTGGGGGGACCATAATGGAGATTTAGAGCGATCTCTCTGATTATGCAAAACCATCCTTCTGAAGTAAAGTTAGCTGTGAAATTAATCTCTGCAGTTAGAAAAAAAGGGCAAGGAATGGGCTCACCAGTGCTGAAGGAGGCTTTGACCTTTTTGTCCAGCACAATAATCGATCAAAAACATCTTTACAGAACCTGCTAAATATTTCTGTGGAGAAAAAAGATGGAATCTGAATCATGTTCACCTGCTCAGCCCTAGCTGGTCAGTAGCCATGGATGTGACATGCTGAGAGAGGGAAACAGAAATGCGTGGGAGGGGAGGCAGAATCATCAAAATGCCCGAAGGGAATCAGAGCATCTCCAGATGACCCAGCCCTCATGAACAGTTCAGCTTTAAATTGCCTTGCAGCTTCCCTCTTGGAAAAAAACAAAACAAAAGAAAACAAAAACCAAAACAACCAGCCACAAAAGTTACATGAAATCGTTTTGAATGATGGTTTAATTATTCAGCTCCAGTGGATAAACTTCCTCTGGGCTTAATTTGAAGTGCAGATTTCTACTATATGGAAGTCAAGGCCCTGGCTGGTCTCCCCCTTTAGTTGGCCTTAATAATTAATTATCTTTGCTGACTCTCTAGTATGCTCCTCTGAATTACTTCTTTCATTTCTTTCCTTAAGCTCCAGTTTTTGTTTTTGTTGTGTTTGGTTTTCTGGATCTCTTAATGCAGATGCCAAACTCTTCTTCCTTGCATCTGAATGTTGACTTGGTTTCTGCAGACCCTTTCGTACCCATGTAAGTGTTCTCTCTCCTTTGCGTTCACAGGTCCTTGGCTTCTTTCTCGTTTGTAATATTGCACAGTTAGCCAGGGGAAAGCAAGTAGGGAGTGCGTATGGTCAAGAGGGACTGCAGAACGTGGCTGCTTGTCTCTGGTCTAGTTTGCCAGTCCCTCTGAGAGTCAGATGAAAGAATGGGAGTCAGTGCAAGGTGCTCCAGGGTCTCACCTGTGAATAAGACATCTCTGATACTTTTTATACCCTGTGACAGAAGAAGATTGGTTCAGGCAGTGGATGTTTATGCACCCCTTGGCTTTCCATTAAAGGAAGAGGGATTCCTCTTCTGAGGAGTGCTTGGAATCCCTCAGTTAATGTGCAGACATTTAATGAGGAAGCGCTGAAAAGCATCGTCTGTGAGGATACATCAGAATGCAGCGTGGCCCACAGCTTGCGTGTATGTAACTGTGTCATGCAATTATGCAGAAAATTCAAAGTACCAGACCAATATAACTCAGGAGTTATAATGGAGGTTTTCTCTGCTTTGCATTGAAAGATACATGAATGAACTAGTAAATAAGTAAATACATCTGAGGAAGGAGGAGGAGGTGGAGGGTGGAAGTCCAGTCCACTGCTTCATAAACTTCAGTGCCATGTTAACCAGTTTCGCCCCTACCGTATAGACCTGCTATGCTATCACAGTGCTTTAATGTTTAATTCACTTTGATTTGCACTACAGAAATATCAAGTGTTTCTGCAGGCAAACCGAGGCATCTAAGGAGCACTGTTGGGAATAAAAGTCTAGAAAGACCTTCAGAGAAATTAGAGAAGGGGCACTTTATTGGTTTTTATTCCAGTCCTGCAGTTCTGTTCTGTGGCTCTGTTTTTTCCCCTTCGTTTAAATGAGTATGCAGGGCAGATTGATTTTAATATCGTGTCCTCATTTCTGTGCGTGACCTGTGGAGGCTGTCTATAGCAAGATTAGAAAAACAAGCAAATGTTTAATTTTGTGAGGGGGAGGGGAAAGGACTCAAAGGCCCTTCTGCTGTCAGACAACATAAGACTGCTGCAAAACAGACATATTTAAATCTGCTCATCAGGAAAAGGAGTCTTGATCAGCTCCTGTGTTCCTGCTATAGACATCCAGGTCACGTGCATTTCATAAGGAATCATCAGGAAAAATTAACAACCATTAACTCTTATATTATTGTCTTGTCAAACAGGTGGTCAAATATGAATGAATTGTGCCACAGAGACACTGCAGACTCTCTCACGCTTTGCTTCAGGGAGGCTACTGGTGGGTCTAGTTCTTTCTGCATTGCTGTGATGGTGTGAAGGGTTTGAGTGTTGCCAGACAGAGACGACAGGGAGCTCGGCACAATGAGATGTGCCACCTGGCCCTTTGCACGGCACAAATGCTCCGTCCTCTTCTGAGGGCACGGTGTGATTGGAGGGGTGAGGGCCAAAGCTGCCCGAGTGCTCTATGTACGATTGAAAAGCGCGAACGGGTATGCCAAAAAGACTGATTTGCAACAGTCATTTAGCCCAAGATATGAAATTTTGCGGAGTATGTGTCCAAGAGCTTTGTTTTGTGCTTTACCAAACCTGTTCAGCCTACACCTAGCTTTTGGGACACCACAATGCTGGGAAACAGTAGAACATTGAAAGCAGAGGGTGAGGACCACCAGCCAGCCCTCTGTGAGTGTGGGCGCACCAGGGTGGGCGCACCAGGGTGGGGGCGAGCCAACTGGTTTTCACATCTGGAAGAGGGAAGGCAGTGCCCCTTAGAGCCGACTGTGGGGAGAGAAGGCCTGTGCCCACTGCCTCAGCTGGGACCTCTCCCTGCTCATGTCACCTGAGGGATGCAGCAATGGCACCTCTCAGGACCCTCAACCCCAGGAACAACTCTAGATCTTACGTGCATCATGGGGCGTGATCACCTGAAAATCCTTGTGCCACGGGAACAGAACCGGAAAATCCTGGTGTGTAGGAAAGGAGATAAAGACCCAATAACGGTCCGCAGAATTATTATAATTCACCCTAGGTTTTTTTTTTTTCCAAGCTCTCTCCACAGTTATCATGGTGGTGCCGGCAGACTGCAGAAGTACATGTGCAAATAGCTAAGTTGTAATTTGCAAGTGCAATTAGCTGGTTTTGTGAGTGCAATCACAGTAATTGCAGGAGCCTAACTTATGTGCTTCACTGTTTTTCATCTTCAGAGCAAAGACTAATTAAACATTAATAATAACATTAACAGCAAAATTAACATATATATATTTGAGACCATGAATTATTTGCTTTACTGCAAGTAACATGAGTGTGAGGGAGGCAAAATTCACGTTGAACAAAAAGAAGCTTACTGCATTTTTTTTGGACTCCCATCCACACAGCTGTTTCATCACCATGCTGGTGTCATAGCTGTAGCAGCAGACAGATTTAGGCATGACTGTGTGAGGATTAGGGCTCTTTGTAACGAAATCTAGAGAGCACGTGCTATACGATGGCATGTAATACAGAAAGTTGTTCTCAGATTCCTATTGCGTACAATGATGTGTAAATGCATGTAGCACTTTACAAACACCAGAGAAAATACAGCCCTATTCTCCAGGTAGTTTACCAGCACCAGGACAATGGTTCGGCCATGAAATGGTGCAAAGACACTAGTCCCAATCTGGCAGATGTAAGAAGGCTTCAAGGGGAAAATAGGTTTTGCAGAGATTTAGGGCATTAGGTAAAAAGGAAATTGGAAGCTGTTCCAAGTGTTGTGGGTGGTATGGAAAAAAAGGCACAGAGCTGAGAGTGGGAGAACATTGCAGCTGTAATAACCCAACTCAAATGTCTATTTTTGTTCACAAGCACAGGAAGTTGCTTTTACATTTCTTATTTTGCCATACGATGGGTGCATACAATACAGTATGAGGATGCTGGTGGTTTGTGGATGGTTTTCTGCTCTTTGTTTACCTGCACCGCAGCTCTGTCAGTCTGTCATTGCTTTGAACAACACAAGGGAGGGAACTGTTGGCCACGAATGAGGTCTTGTCTTCAGTCAAGTGAAGGTGAAACTTGACTCACTAATAGCATTGGTGGTCTGTTAGCCACTTATCTAAGTTGGACATAAACTAGCTGTTTATTACAGGCTTCCATCCATGTTTTTAAACCTGGAGATTTATTACAGTTTTCATCTGACCAGTGGTCACCTTTGCAGCCTTCAGATTCTCTGTCCTTTTTAATTATCCCTTTCTGTTCATGGTCTGTCATTTACTTAGTTTCTGCAAAACAGCCTAAAGTCAACATTGATTAGGACAAACTGTACCTGTCACTGTGGATTCCAAGAGGTACAAATGATCCATAGTTTTTATAATGGCTAAAGAAAGAAAAAATAATAGAACTCTGAGCTTGAAATGTAAAACGAAACTGCAGAGGAAAGAGACAGAGGCATAGAAGTAGAATTTCTTAATACCATGCTGTCATGGTTGAAGAAGCCGTCATGACTCAATCACAGGCTGAGATGGCTGCTTTATCAGGCGTGAACCTCCATTTATCCTCCTTTCTGTGAAAGTATATGAAAAATGACTCTTTGTTACTCCTAGGTGGGCTGGCGTGCTACTGAGATCAAGCACCTCTGACATATGAAGGCACAGAGGCTGTTCCTTGACTTTGGCTTTTATAAGTTGCTGAAAATACTTCTCCAGATCTTATAGCTGAACAGTCTAGGTCACTGTTGGGTGTGAGGAAAGCAAGGTAGAGTATGGAGAGAGAGGGATAGTGCAATGAGGCATTATTGGAGAAAAAACAATTAAGAAGTCTGCTCTTGCATTTGTGTAACCCCGGCAGAAGACCTGCTTCTAATGAAAGGCTCCTTGTGAGCGCATGTGTCTGGTAGGCCTTAGATAAGCCAAACTGGAGAGCAAAGGGAGAGAGATGAAGCACTTTGCAGTATCTGCAGGAGTTGGTAGGGAGGCAAGGCTTGTATCAGAGGAATCACCTTTGAAAGCCTTTTACAATCTGGGATTTTGTACTTCTCTGTATGTAGTTGATTGGCAGGTGCTTGCTCTTTTACTTGAGACATAGGCTACTGGAGGAAATGGCCCCCAATATTTGAGCTAAAGGTGTTGTAGTTGTTGTTGTTTGTTTGTTTTGTTTTGTTTTTCTTTTCTTTAAACAACTGGATGGAGAGGTGAAAAGCAAGAGCCCTGTGGCTGTGAGCAAAACTCGGCTGGGACCTCCACATTTTGGAGAGCTGGTTTCTCCTGCAATTATAGGCGTTTTGATGATGGGTTTACAGTTCCTATGTAAGTAATCCTTATCTCCTGTTTAGCAAATGTTCCAGCTGAGCCGGCAATCTGATATTTGTTGGCAGTTTATGGGAGGCCTAGGGCAAAACAAGAGCAAGGGAGGGGAACAACCCTCCCACCTTCCTCCCTCCCCCAGTTCTGCAGACAGCAAAGCTGCTGGAAAGGGTATGGAAGAGAGGAGGCTTGTTTTGGCTTTCCCATATTGCACAACTTGTGGCATTTTGCCGTTGTGCATGGAGATGACATGAAAGAGTGCTTGAAGCTTTTAATAAAGGGAGAGCCCAGAGGGATTGTTAATGAGTTAGACCTGGGGACATAGGAGAACAGCAAAACAGACCATGAAGCTGCATTTCTCCTTCTTATGTGACTGCACTGACTGTCTCGGAAGTTACTTACGACCTTGGCAGCAGCCTCCTGCATCTTCTTTCTCCACTGCATCTTCTGTCTCACTGCAAGAGATAGGGCCTGCAAAAGAAAGGCTGAAACAGTTCAGGAGGTAGAGCAGTGACCTTTGTCAGTGCTCCAATTGGCCAGTGGAGGAAGGATGCTGAGGTGAAATGCTTCAGGGAAGATCACTTGAAGCTAGAGCCAAGCTCCTGTTATTTCGCTGAAGTAATCTTTTCACCCACACATACTTCCATTCTATAGGTTTAAGGCCAACTGTGCATTTCTGAAAGTTTGGTTTTAATATTTGATAACCTGTAGTGCCTGCTGATCTAGTAGGTGACATTAATTGGGAAAGCTTTTTTTAGTCACTTCCTTAGGTCGGGCATGTATTTTAATCAGAAAGCCACAAAAACATAAATTAAAGACAAGAGACTTTCCTTGGGGCTCTCTAAAAGTTGTTAGAGCTAAAAAGGGCACACCTTATTCAGAAAACTTTTGTGCATGCTTCAGCAATCTAAGAACACAATTAATTCTTTGAAAATATGGAGGTTTATCTGGTTGGTGTGGTGCCTTTGACACAATAAAGCTGCTTGAGGTCTGTTGTTTTAATATTCCCTCAAGAAGCTGTTTGTCTAAAATGTACTGTGCTCCAGAGCAGCAACTGCCTCACAGGTATCAAGCATGCCTATTTCAGTAAGATGAAGAAGTCTTTAATAACAATTTAAAAACACAATAATAGTTTTTGCTCACTTAATTCATTTGAATCACTTTACTCTTTCCCCTGCAAGCCTAGCTATTCAGGAGCCCTACAATAAAGCTAACTGTATTCAAAACCATTTTTCGTTTCAAGTGCGATGCATTGCTGATGAATGGTGGGAAATAATCCTGACTGCTTGGGAGGTAGTGTGGATGCCCTGGGACATCTCCTGCTTTTATAATCCTGCATGCATCATACCATATTTTTGTAACCTCTAAGCACTCTCTTTCAAACTATTTGTTCCCAGATCAAGATTTATTATGAACTTGGGAAGGAGCTGGCATTTAGCATTTGGAATCTCTGGTGGGGAATACAGCAGCTTCACCTTTTTGCTCCTCATCTTCTTACTTACATTAAACAATTATTTTTCTCCAAGCATCCATTCTTTTTTTCCCTTGGCCCTTTATGCCACCTGCATTTTGATGGCAGTTGTCCTGACCACTGTCATTACCTGATCCCATAAGAACTTCACCTGTGATGGTAGAGCTGGACCTGACACATTGTCCTGCAGCATCCTCTCACTGCTCATCACAAGCGTGTTTAAACGGAAGGTGGCACTTTTGGGAAGAAAACTTGCCTATACCAGTGTGTCTTGTGATGGAGAAAATTCACTCGGCCCTCCATTTCTTTCTCAATGGAAGAGAAAGACTGTGGTACAGTCCCTGGGATGTTGCAGAGCTGGACTGAACTTATGAATGAGAGTACTTTTCAGATTCATTTATTTGTCAGGTTTTGGGGAGGAGGAGGGTAGTCCTGTAAAGGGAGACTTGGCCAACTTTGAGGGGTTTTACTGCATCAGGCCATCAGTTCATGCAGCTCTTGGCAAACGCTCCCGGGTATTGATGGACTTACGATTGCTGATCGCTGGGCTTGAGTATTGTGGCATTTCCTGAGGGTCTCCCTGACAGTGGGATGAGCTTGTGGCATATTCCCTTTCTGAAATATCATTTACCAGTGCCTGTGTGATCCACTCATCTTTTGCTTCTTTATGTCCATGTAAGCAAAATCTAGAGAGAGATCTTAGGAAGAGGCTTCCTTAATCCTCCATCCTCCTCAGATGTGAAGCTGGGAGAAGGTCGTCTGTGTAGCCAAATGAGATATGTTTTTTTCTGTCAATCATAGCATAGCATAGAGGTGGAGATGAAACTAAAGAGAAGCTTTCTCTTGTACTATAACTGCTGTGAGGAGGAAGAGTATCTGAGCAAAGCAAGTAAGATGTCCATAAGTGATCTGAAAAACAGATTAGTGGAGCAGTCATGTTAAGCTTTTTGTTTGTTTTTGTTGTTGTTGTTGTTGTTAAAATGAATGCTTTATAGGCCTTTCACCTTGCTACAAGGATGAGACCTGTGAGTAAATGTCGTTGCTACATTTTAAAGAAGAAAACTAGAGGATTCTTCTTTTTTTTTTAAAAAAAAAAAAATTATTTATTTAGTAAGAGGAATTGTTTGCAAAGGAAATTTCTCCCACAAACTAATTTGTTTTTAGAAGGTTTTTCATATTATATGACAGAGTAAAACACCGAGTTTCTAAAATGTAAGTAGTTTTAGTTCAATAAACAATTCATACAATCATGCATAGCTCAGGCTGGAAGGGACCTCAAAGGATCATGCCATCCACCTCCTTGCCCTGAGGTGGATCAGCTGTACCAATGTCGTTCTCAGAAGTTGTTTGTTTAACCTATGTTGAAAAGCCTCTGATATTGAAGACTTCATGGCCAGCCTGTTCCAAGGCTTTGCTATTTTTATCATTAGAAAGTGTCTCCAGCTATCCAACTGGAATTCTCTTCTCTGTAGGGTGAGCCCGTTACTTACTGCCCTGTTCATCACGAACATAGCAAATTGACTTTTCTTATCTCCACAGAAGACTTCCTATATTGAAGGCTGTTGTGCCACATACCGTCTTCAGACTAAGCAATGCCAGTTCTTTCACTTTGTACTCTCAGGTAATTTTTTTAGACATCCCATCTTTCTCATTTCTCTTCTTTGTACCACTTACAGAAAAATATTTGTTTCAGAGTGGTCCCTTATCTCAGAGTCTGTAAAGAGGGGTTTGGTCTTGCTATTTCCTTTTAATTCAGAGAGTCCAAATACTGAAACTGATGGTTGCTGCAGATTGCTCTGTAATGTCAAGCTGGTGAGAAGTCTAGAGAAACAGATTCATTGTGTTTGACCTTATTTGTCTATTTGAAATGAGTTGCAACAGGCAGATAGTAAAAATCTAGTCTCAAACACTGATGTTACTTAAAATATATATATTTTTTAAACATAGAAATGCATTTAGTTTATTTTAAAATATTCTCTACTTTGAAACTTTTGCTTATCTTTAAGTGGCTCTCCACAATTATAAGGTTGAATTTTTAATTCCCTTTTTTCCTTTCCTCTGAATAAAATGATAATCTTAGCTTTCTCTCCATCACGTAACTGCAGGGGCTTGGGCTGTAAGAAAAACACCGTATGCAATGAGTGAAGTTACTGGATGTGGTTACTGAATTTTTTTGAAGAGTGACCAGCTTGATTAATAATATGGTCTCTACCACTGTAATTTTTTTTTTTTTTTAATATTACAGATGTATTGAAAAAATAATTTCTGATAAAAATCCGCTGGATTCTGCTGGGTGCTCATTTCCATGCCAACAGCTAAAAGGCAGGGTGGAGTTACTACTCACTGCCAATATTTGGACGCAGTTCACTTCAGCTTCTCTTTCTATCCTTTGTAGAAAAGCTTAGGGGGTAACTATAGCTATAGCTTGAGCAAAGATGTTATTCTCCACCCATGTTTGTAGGGTTGGGTTGCTCTCTGTGTGAAGGAGTATTTTATGATAATGCCTTGAATTGATTTGCTGTTTTAAATATTATCTTCTGCCGAAAACCCCTACATCCCACTGCTGTTTTTCTGCCCTGCCGGGCCCTTCAGCTTCTACTTTTACTGCTAACATTTTATATTCTTGTTGTTGTTGTTTCCTGCTCTGGTCAACCTGATCACTTCTGTAGTTTTGTTGTTTTTTTCCCCTTCCTGCCCTCCCCCTCACTTCTGTTTTCTGGCCATGATATATTACAGTTTCCAGCACAGCAGGACTGGAAAGGAAGATGGAAGGATTAATCAAGAGAATCTAAATTAAAAACTATAAAAGCCAGACTGGACGGCTTAGGATATATAACCTTACTTTCCAAGTCCCTAGTGTCAGCTGCGAAGTCTCCGATGAAATGGATGGGTGGTCTTGTCTGGATAATCAGCAGAAAAATTTGTAATTTGTACGCATTCCCCACAGTCCCATCTGGCAGCTCCTTTCTGGCAGCCGTGGTGGGGATGCCAGGATTGAAACGGCACATTAGTATCTTCTCACCCTGTTAAAATGCGTCCTCCTGAGCCACTCTCGTGACTGCTGGTCGGCAGACGTGTCCAGCACTGCTCTTGACAGAGGGGTTTGCTCTCATTTGATTGAATGTGTACACGCCCTGCTTACAACAACCAGCTTCTCTTTGGTCCAAACAGCATGTGGTCGTGTGTGTGTCCCCAGATAAATTGTCTATTCAAGTGATCCTGGGAACCCAGGAGAAAAGTTTCCCCACTCTCTGCTCCTTCCTTATTACGCTGCTCATGTTTGCACTGGGGGGTGGAAAGTGCACCTGCTTGGCACATGGGAAAGGAGCAAGGGTTGTGCTGAATAGAACCCACCAGGGTTGTGGTCCTGCTGCTTGGGAGAAGGGGGTGGAGGCCATCAAAGTGAGGGCTCCTGCTGTCTGTGCGCGTCTCCACCTTTGCCTTGCCAGCTGTGTGACAGCTGCAGCTGCGCATGGAAGAACATTTTAAGAAGCTGCTGAGTTACGCAGGGACTGCAATACAGTCTGTGCAAAGGGCCAAGGCAGACCACATTTGGGCAAGACTGCTTGCAGGGTGTGTTGTTGCTTGGTGTTCTTTCCCCCTCCCCCCCGCACAGTGTTTCATTATGTTGGTTTGAAAGTGATAGTCTTAAAATGGCATCATCTCCTTGGTATGGATGTTCTTGTGCTAGTGCAAAGGTGTTTCCACTGCTATGGGAACTCAGAGCACAAAGGAGAAAAAAAGTACTGAGTTGTGAAATATTTTATATCAGTGTAACTACATCTATGCTACCGCTTTAATTTTACAGATATAACATCCCCAGCTGAAGTAGTCAAACCATGATGGAAACTTCGGGTAGAACAAGTCTTAGAGCTAAAACCCAGAGGGACTGGCTTAGCTTGAACCGCCCAGTTATTTAAACTAACCGAGCTGATTTCTGCCTGAAGCAACTGAGGGAACTGCGTACGTTTCATGATGGAGTAGGAAAGAGGAAGAAGAATGTCTGCTAACTGCAGTAGGGTGACAAGTGGCCAAAGGCAATGGGAGGGGGCCTCTCCTGTAAGCAGATGTATCCATGGGAAGGTGGCTGTTCAAGGACTGAGTCACGTTGAAGAGCATTTAAATGTCTACCAAGCAGGTATAGCTTTCCTTTTATCAAGGAAACTATTATATGGTTTGTTGGTGGTATATTGCAGTCTCTTGAGTGGAGCACAGGATGTCTGCCTATATAATTTGTGGCCCACTGTACAAAAATGAAGACCTCTCTTCCGAGTATTATGCTAGAACTGAAAAGTATAAATTGACAAATAAAACTAAAAACTAAAAATAAAACTTTTTGCTAACACTCAGGAACTCAACACAGAGACCAGTGATTGTAAATTCAAGTTTTGAGCTCAGTACACTATATTTGGATTTTTCTAATGAGTAAGTTTAGAAGGGATGAGATGCAGCTGAGCAGCATGCTTGAAATTTACATTTGCTTTTAGCTCACCCAAGGTAAATATGAATAAATCCAGCAGCTCTTCACCCTTTTGTACTCCTTTGTGCCTAGTGGCTAATATTGCTGCTCTGTTTTTATTGTTGTGGTGTTGTTACAGGGTTAACATCAGTATTGGTTGACTTGATGTGCCTTTTCAGAAACTTTAGTAACTCTATGCTCAGAAACAGAGGGATTGTCCTTGCGTTGTTGCAGTTCACCAGATTATCAGTCTGCTTCTAGGCTGAGCTAGCTAGAATAGGTCCTACTTCTTTTAAGAGCTTTGGCAAACATTTGACTGGATTTTTTTTCTCTGTGGTTATTAGTATGTTGGCTCAGCTCTGTGACGCTGAGTTAGAGCAACATGCTGAATCTCAGCAGCTGGTGTGGCACCTTCCATCTGCAGAACCTCTTTTCTCTCTCCCCCTCGTACAAGGTTGGACCTGCAGAGGAAGAGATGTGTCCCAGCCCCATCCTTTCCTCCACATGAGCTGTGTGGATTCCTCAGCTTTTGCTCAGTGGTCTCTGAGTGTGGAGAAAACATTTGACTTTTAGGGCAAAAACTCACTTCTTGAAACATCAGTTCTCCTACCTCTTCTTTTCTGGGGAGAGGGGGCTGGGTTTGGACTGTGCTGATGTCTGTGAACATCCTTTCTCTGGTGAAAACTTTGTTATCCTAACTGGCAAGATGTCCTTCTTCTCAGGACAGCTTGCCATCTTGGCATGGCCAATGAGGGGCATATGAATAAAGAACGATATAACTAAAGAAACAGATGAAAACGACAAAGAAATTGTTCATTGCTCCTAAATAGTACAGAGGTGAGTGACTTGGGACTTCTTTTGCACAAAAGGCTTACGACCTTTCTGAGGGAATGCTGGCATCACCTTATTTGTCTTTTTATAAAAGCTGACTCTCCTGAATCTGCACATTCACCTTTCATGTTGTTATGGTCTCCTAGAGTAAGGCATTACTGTTAATGTTTGACTTAGATATGTGGGAACGAATATTTATTTCAGAAAGCAAATCAAAGAAGCCCACTCATGTCTATCCATCCTCCCTCAGCTGTGAAACTAGTAGGCAGTATCCTGAAAGGAAAATAGTTCTTTGAATCTTAAAATTCACTCTGTGTGACCTTTGAAAGGAAATAGCTAAGAAACTCAAAGCTTTTTAACAGTGGCAGTTTGTTATTTTTCTAACAAAACTCTTTCAGATCCTGACATGGCTTGGGAAAGTTAATGTTTGGTAGGCTGAGTAGCTGAGTGCTAACTGCTTCACCTTCTGACTTGGGTGGAGGAGGAGGAGGAGGACCACACCACCTGTGGTCTGCAGAGCCTACTGGGATTATACTAAAATGCAGCCAAGTCTTCAGCCATATTGGTGTTGATAGCCATCTGCCTGCCACAACCCCAGTTTTGCAGCCTGCAAAACAGCCTGAAAAGTTTGGCCAAATACCTCAGCAGTGAGCTTCACACGAGCACCCTGACACCACGACCAGTCCTATGAGGATGCAAGCCTAGTGAGCATAAATCTTGCTGGTGCATACTTGTGACATGGCAGTGACGGTGATGCAGCTGCACCCCCCTGGACGACTTCCCTCAAAGACTGCGGGTGTCAGAATTGGCACCCCTGGGGCAACTCCAGGTGGAACAGCAGCGATGCCAGAAGCTGCAAAACAAGTACTAAACTGTTGGAGGAAATGTGGCAGCCTGTTTCTGGAGGTTGTTACATTTCCAGCTCTAAAACTGAACTGGCCCTGTTTCCCATGGACTGCCAAAGCCTGTATGATTTTTAAGCACTTTGCACAAGTGAGAGCTAATAGCTGTATTTCATAGAATCATCGAATCACAGAATAGTTTGGGTTGGAAAGGACCTTCAAATGCCATCCAGTTCAACCCCCTGTAAGGAGCAGGGACATCTTCAACTAGATCAGGTTGCTCAGAGCCCTGTCCAGCCTGGCCTGGAATGTCTCCAGGGATGGGGCATCTACCACCTCTCTGGGCAACCTGTTCTCAATCCTCTGCAAGCGGAGCCAGAGCATAGGCATGCAGACTTACAAATATGGGGATGGGCATACACACCACGTACTGCTCAGTATGTGTGGTCTTTTTGGTCCTGTTTTTCTTCTTTGAGTTTTCCATGCACAGGAGATGCACTACTCTTGGTCAGTCTTTGAAGGCTCTGTTAGCTTTGCGTGTGATCAAACCTGATTGTCTTCACTGGAGCTTGTGTGTACTTATGAATATGAGCTAGCCCAGGAGCTAATCTGTAAATTTTGCACAAAGATAATTCAGTTTAATGAAACACCATCTTAAAACTGCAGGTGGGACACTGTTTAGAGGCTGTGTCTTGCCTGAGCCAAGACAATTACAGTGCTTGGTGGGTTGAGGGCTTGGATTGAGATCATCGCCAGGAGGAAACTTCATTCAGCTACCATTTGGACATACAGAAAATCACATCAGCTGTGGTCAGTGTGGTTTCTTCATGAAAATATTACACTGCATTGGCCCTTGTGTGGGGATACTTTAGCCTGGGGATTTTATTTTTTTATTTATTTATTATTTTTTTTTTTTCCTCCACTAAGGCTAAATTGTCAGTTACTCTCATTTTGGTCTGTGTCTCTGAATATCCTTTTAGTGTTCCCAGTTAGCTAGTGTCACTGAACCAGGACTGTAACAGTCTTGCTCCATTAGCTATTATTGTTTGCTGAGGAGTTAATGTAAATGAGGGCAATCAGGAGGAGAAGAGTAAGGGGAATTTGACTGTTCCTCCTGTTACAGCTCTGCCCAGCACTACATATTTTATTTTAAGTCCAGCACTAAGGGAGATTGGTAATATAAGATGAAAGGTCTGTGTGATCTCATGGCTGGTAATAATGACTGAGGGACCACTTATTGCCTCCCCCTGTGCTCCCAGTCTCAATCCCATTGTGAATGTTCTTCACGTCAGTGCATTGTTTAAAGCCCACAGGTCTGGGCTTCTTTACAAGGCTTTTTTGTGGTGCAATTTGGTCTGATTGAAACCACATTTTTATATGTGTCAAAACCAGTTCAGGAGTTAAAAAGAAATCATAGTATCGATTGGATCATATTTCCTAAATGGATGTCACCAGCTAATTCTTTTGTTATACCATTTAGCAACACAGGATTAAGTGAGTGTTTACTATTAAGCAGTTACATGTGGGTCCTATTAATTCACACATTCTGGCACTGCTTTTTGACTAATATCTTGTCGAATAGGTTAGGATTTCAAAATGTCTCTAAGTCACTGAACTGCAGGGACCCTTCATTTCCAAAGCAAAAGCTAGTCCACTTAGGGGTCCACAGGTTAGAGTAGCATTGACATCTGAGGGACTTTTGTTTCTTAAAAAAATGGTTTGTAGAACAAAGCACCTTTTTTTTTCCCCCCTCATTAGGTTTCCTGCAGTGCAAGAAAATGAATAGATATGGTTTATAAAAAGTGCTAAGGATAAAAAAGATGACTTTTGCATCTCCTGTTGTCTTTTGGCACACATGTTCTGGAGTGAAATGCTCACTTTCTTCCAGACTTTCTTTCACTCCTTCTGGATCAGGCTCCTTGTCTTTTTGTCATTCTAAATTAATACAATTTCACCTTTGATTGGTATTGGGTTGTTCTCTGCTGTCATGGACTATGATGACCCTTTGTGCTCATTGCTCTCCTCCGTCCCAAAAAGCTCCATGGCCTATGTGAAAGTGTTCCTGTCCTTTTTGGAGCCAGGGTTATAGGGTGGGCAGAAAAAGAGGAGATGCTATGAGGCTTCAGAGCAGTTTGAGGGACACATGCCCAGTTCTCTCAGCCCTTACTTTCTGCTGGGCTCTTTTCACATGGATCCTCCAGAGGCCTCTGTTCTTGCAGCTCTTTCTGGAGGAGGACAACACTTCAATGGAGAGACAAGTGTTTGGTCAGGGTGAGGAGCAGCTCAGGCGTGACTGTCTCACAGTCCTGGGACCTGGCACCTCTGAGAGGTCAGAGAGGAGCATGAGCTTTGCCTCTGGGGTGATGCTGCTGCTAAAACCCTGGTGGCAGCAAAAAGAGGATCTTGCAGCGCCTTGGCAGGGGATGGAAGGAGATAGCCTGAGTGGATTAGGGGAATGAAATGACAAAACGCAGCAATCGAAGGACTAAACAGAAAGGCACAGGTCACTGCCCATTTTCTCAAAGGAGTCTCAAGTGTGGCAAAAAAATATAAAATAGGAGCCACTGCCCTAAAACATGATATGATTTTCTTGAGCCCTTCCACAGGACGATCCATAAAGTTCTCCTTTGTCTGTTGGTTGTTGTGAATGTGTTTGATCTGTAAAAACAAACAAAAAAACCCCACCACAAACTCGAACACATTCTCCCTCCATCTCCCAGACACTGCTAACACCTCCAGGGAGGAGTGCTGTCTTCTTTAGTGTCTGTAAAACGAAGTAGTATGTGGCATGTATGACCCTAAAACTGCACTGAGAGTATACTCATCTTGCTCTGGTCTCTTCTGATTTACTCAGGGTATTTTTTCTTTTTTTGAGACCTTTGTGGAGCTGACGTACGAGTGTGCCTTACAGAACCAGGACGGCATTCATTTTCTCCTCTTAGCTCGTTCTTTGAAGTAGAGTTCACATTGGCAGAGCTGCACTCCTTTTGCCTCCTGCCCAGCTCTTCTTCAGAAGGGAGCTTTTCTTTTCCCCCTCTTTATGGATTTTTGGTAAACACACTCTGTTGCAACAATGAAAGTCAAAACTTCCTCTTTTCCAGTCTGTAAACATTTCCTGGAACAACATGCTCAACTTTGAAATCCTTTCCAAAGAGTATCTTAAGACCTCCCTCCTTCTTTCTGTGAATCACTTGATCAGTGCATCATTCCCTTTTTGCTGTTCAAGCCACTTCCAGGCAACCTGGTTAAAGCAATAAGGATTTAATGTAAGGGAAACCACTGCCAGGTTAGCCATTCCCTTGGGACATGCAGCTGGTTACTGGCTGCTGGAGCTTCTTGGGAGTCTTTGGGCTCCAGTCCCAGGTCACAGACTCTCAGAGCAGGAAATTTTTCTGGGACACTGTGTGTTAGTCAGGATAAAGTTCATGGGCACAATATACTTGGCTGCACTTTTTTTTTTATTGCGTACTCCTTCTAAAACAAATAAGTTAGCTATTTGCTCCTTCTGCCCTGCTGGTAATCCATTACATATTAGACTTTACTTAATTGAGTAACAGAAGGGAAAACTGATGGGGAATTTAAATAATAAGAAGGAAATAAGCTGTCTTCTAAGCTGTCTACTCTCACTTGCTAGGACTGCACAGGGGTTAACCCTGTGATGGTGTCATGCCAATGATGAGGACCACAGGTGAATGAAGTGAGCTGGGAGGCTTCTCTGGAGTCACTAAGTGGGAAACCAGAGCTTGCAGATCTTTGTCCCACGTCTGCATTATGGGGACCCGCCAGTGGCTGTGGCTGGGGCCATACGGGAGGTGCAGCAGCAAGGTTGTCCTAACTGACTACGTGTTCCACAGTCCTTGGAGATGTGATGCCGCTGCTTCCAGATGGCTGTAATTTCTCTTATCAGGGCCAGAAGAGAGGTCCAGGTTCTCCAACCTTTTCCTGAGTCCCAGGCTACCACAGGACATGGGGACAGAGCTAACCTGGAGCTCTGCCAAGGCAGGAGAAAAACCTCAGCCTGTGGTCCCGGTGCTCATTTAGGCTACAGTATGATTAATATTGTTGTGTAGACCAGAAGCAACCTTATGCTGCTGTTAGGGATACATGCTGACTCTCTGGCTGTAATCAAGGCTGAGGTTTACTGTAAAGGAAATTAGATTTAGTTTAACTTTGCAGGTTTAAGGAGGTGTTGGGTGGAAAAAAAGGAGTTAAGGTACTTCTGAAGCCTTACTCTTCCATTTCCACCCTCAGGAGAAGTACACATCAGCTAACAGCAACTTTGTGAATTTGCCTGTGTCCATGTGTAGTGTTTTATCCCTGAAGTATCACTTTCCATTTTTATTCTTACTTGACTTAAGGAGAAAGGATACTTAGTTTTTTTCTCTGCCTTTTCCTCCTCGTGGTCACTCCAACCTGACAGACTGTGCTACCGAGAGAAACGGGTGTTGGCAGGACGTGCCTCCGTGGGGGCTCTTCGTCTCTGGAATTTATTTCCTTGGTTTGGTCTGAGCCCAGATCTGTGGGTTCGGTGCAGAAGACATCTGTTTGAGAGAGCTGTGGCTGAGCTTCCCAGACCAATTAAGGGAGAGAAAGGATCATTTTTACTTTTTTTTTCCCCCAAGGTGGATGCCTGGAAGATTTTATTTCTAACGATGATTTGAAGGCTCGTGGGGTTTGGTTGTATGATTAATTATGTGTTAAGATGCCTAGAGCCTCCAAGAAGCATACGAATATTATTTATTAAAGTCAAAATACCAGTAAATATAATGAAGTGGAGCTCTAAATAAGCACGGAAGGAAAAGTGGAGGATATTTTCTGCTTAACAAACATGGTTTTGCGTTGGGCTGAGACTGTGTGGAACAGTGAAACTTGAAAGGAAGCTTACCCACTGGTAACCCAAGGGACCCAAGTCACTGCAGATCAAGGCACAAGGAGATGGAAAGAGAGACAGAGAGAGAAGAGGTCTTCCTCTGGCAGGCACAGAGCAGGAGCCTGACTTCAGGAGCCCCCGTTCCCCATAGGCAAATGCTAGTCCTCGTGAAGATCCCTCCTGCATACTTTCCTTGTTTCTGGTCAAGCAGAGTGGAACACCTCTGACAGCAAACAACCTGTGCAGCACTGGGGTGCTCCCAGGCACCTTCCAAAGGTGGAAGAGCACAATGGAAAGGAGGGTGCTTTGTTGTTATTCTGGGGAGCTTTACTGTGAACTTCAGCCTTGGCGGTTAAAAAAAACCCTCTAACAATTCAACTCCTATTTTCAGTCTCTTTTACTTTCCGTACATAATAATTGAAATCACTCCCTCATTTTCACAGAAATAACGTAAGGGGTGTGACTGAATAGCAGCTTTGGGAAAGTAATAACACTTTGTTCTGCTTGACGATCCATCTGATATGGACTTTGCCCTCTACAAGTGTGGCTGGAGTCTGTTCTAAGAGCAATAGAGTCTGAGAAGGTTTGAATGTAAAAACAAATACTTGAGTGCGGGAGAGGCAGCCTGGTTGTTGGAAATGGCTTTGCCTGCCAAAAGCTGGTAATAGCATGTTGGCCAGGCATCTTTGCTTTCCTAATTGGAACCAGAGGCTTTTGATTATAAAGCTTAAGAACAACACTACCTCCTCTAATTTAAACCTTTCTTCTGACTTCCATGGTGTGATTTCTTGCAGGATTGCTTGCCAGTGCAGGCTGCCTGCGTCTGCCTCCCCTTTCATCCCCAGGCCCTCTTCTTTTATACTTCAGACCATTGTATCCTCTCGTCAGCTCAGTTATTCCCTGCACCCAAGTTCTGCATAGACATTTAGTGAGAGTCTGAGATTGATGTGAGAGGTTTGTGCAACTTTGTGGAAAGACGTAATTCACTGAAAAGAGAAATGGGTAAGTAACTAGGCCAGGATCACTGCTGTTTGGCATCTGATAGCATATTGAGTTCATATGGTGCTTTGTTTTTTCTTTTTTTTAGTTTTCAAATGCTGACAGTGTCGTTGTAATCAAGGATGCACCAATATTGTGCAATATTTCAGCATTTTTGACCAGATAAAGGGGCTGTGTCATAAGTACAAAAGATTGGTGCTAGATCTCTGGACATAAATGGCTGTAAAAGGCTGGTATTTTGAAGTTGGCATTGGATCACTGAGAAATATGTGCAGTAGCCCAGGCTTTGCAGATATCCTGCCCCAGGATACAGTGGACTCAGGGAAGGTCCTTCGTCATTTTATATTCAGACGTGTTGGTTGGGCATATTCTGATATGGCATTTTTTCCATCAGCCAATGCCAACTTGAAATCAGAGTCTGTGTAACTGAGTTGGTTATTACGCAATTTTAACAGACACCAGGCAGCTTCCCAAGAAAACTTTCTCTGCAGTGCAGGATCTGAAACCTGTCTTGTTCGCTGCCAGCTCCCCACCTAGCCAGCGGGCACATGGGAACCAGGACCAGGGGAGTCTCAGGTCTGCAGCCTTGGTGGCCCATTCTTGCAGGCACACAAGATGTGGCTGTGATAAGACCTAGGTGGTAGGATGCTCTGAAACCAGCCTCACCACTTGGAAGCTCTGCAGATCCCACCTCCTTGAGCACTCCTGCCCCTGTCTGCCAGTGCTCCAAGGACCTGCAGGAAAATTTTCAAGAAAAAACGACATGAAATATGAGTATTTCATGCCTATGCTAAGCACTGACTATGCCGACCCACTCTTGTGGCTGAGTATGGCAAGTTATTTGCCTTGAACCTAGAAGTCTCCATCAATGTTTTTGCAGTAGATTCAAAGATAGCTCTTCAAATAGATTAAAAATCAATGGTCCTTTCTTCACCTGTGGGCAGTGTGGTACGAGCGTGTGCCACACTCGCTCTCTTTCTCTGCAAATGCTGTGAAAAAAAATCAGTAGTATTTCCACTTATCGGTACCAGCCTGTATTTTCTAAATATCTTCAGAGTCAGCACATATGAGATTAATTCCATCTATGATAGCAATGATTAACTCATGCCCTTCCCCCCCAGCCCCACCCCCAACACACCCACTCCACAAAAAAGAGCTGGCACGGTAGCTGATACAGTACCCTTTCATAAAACATAGATATTTCTGCCTTCTGCTGGCTTGGCTTTTAGCTTTCCCAGTCATTTTCCCAGGCTGTTTCATATCGGAGGCTCTGCTTCTTCAAGGCAGTAAATTTTAAATGGGCAAAATGAGACGAGCAGTAAAAAAATCAGATTGCCAGGGCCTTTATCTTTTCACGGTGCTCTCTGGAAAGCTGCGATATCCTGAGTTTAGGATGTGGAAGCCACATTGCATTGCTTCGTTGAGCCAACACATAGTTAACTAGTTGTAAATTCAGTTTCTTAATGAATAGGAGTCCATCAGCTAGATTTATGTCCAAGTCATCCATCTGTGCTAACTTAAGTTGATCTCTGTTCCTCTGCCTTCATTTCTTTTATCATGTGTGTTTGTCAGCAGAGCCAAAAGTGGAATGTCTCTGCCTCAACTAAACCAAGGGGAAGGAATAAAACTTCTTTTTGTTTCTCCTGAGGCTTCCTTTCCCCAGGGGCGTCCCTAAATGGTACCAATCAACAGCTTTGAAATGCTGACAGAGCAGCTGGGAGAGACGGCATGCCGATGTGGGACTTGACACACTACCACCTTTTCTGCTGTCAGAGCTAAAAATCTTATTTTTAACACTTTGGAACAAATAATATGTTTAAATAGCCATTAATTTGTAGCTAACACCTTCTCTCAGTGCTTCTGACAGCCTGCGTATTTCCTTTGCAGAGTGTCATGCTGCTTCTGTTTCAAAGCTAATAATACAATTTTCATAGTTATTACACAGGCTGTTTGGCTCTGAGGTTTCCTAACAGTCTAAGCAGTGCCAGAATTTCTTACTTGAAGCTTTGGCAAGTTTTAAGTGAATGACATTTGTTGGTCAGTGTGCTGATGAGTGTTGAGATAAGGAAGTGGGAAAGATACTTACAGAAGGGCTTGATCTTCAATTAGATATTGAAATCTGAATGACTCAAGGTTTAGTTACAACGAAGCCCTCTCGCTGCAAATATTTGCAGGACCCATTAATGGTGCACAGTGTGTCGTTTCATTCAGTTTGATTCCAAAACGATTTTTCATATTATGAGAAGTTATGACCCTTTTTCTACTGATGACACCTTGCCAAAGGAATGGGAAGGAGGGTTACTTGGAGAGTCATCGGCCATGGTTAATGTTTATGATGTCTCTTGTCTGGCTAATGTAGCAGTTCTACTTAAATTTGAGACTGCCCTGAGTCTCAAGTGCAATAAAACCCCAGTGCAGATGCAAGGAAAGAAAATCTGTTCTGGTGAAGTTTACATCCCTGTCTGATGTAGGCTGTTGCCTGTCAAGTTTGGGAGAACTTGAATGCCACCCTCGCTCATGTTCAGGCTTAGATACTTAAGCCTTAACTGCTCTTTCAGATGCTCCTAGAAAAAAAAATTACTACGGTTGCAGAGGCACATGCTCGAAAGTTGGGAAATTACCTTGTGTCTCTGCATTATAGCAAGCTTTACTCACCAGAATAGTAGCAGTTATGGCATGGAAGATTTCAGCCTGCACACCTAAAAGTTTGAACAGAAAGCCTTAATAAGCAACTGAAAAGCTACACTGGGAATGGTAGTTTTCTACCTCTAATGACATGCTATTGGATCTCATGTGCCGTATCAAATCTGAACATATCTTTGGCTCCCTCTCCATGTGCTAATTAACATAAATGTTCCCGTTCCCACTTGCTTTGTAGCCTGTTGAATTCTGGGGGCCATCGTGCAGCTTGGGCTGTGGCAGTGTGCTCCCCTGAGAGGGAAAGAATGATTTTTTTATATGACTTTTGTAGTATGATTTTTTACATCTGAGACTGGACTTTTGCAAAGGGAAAGTCCTTTCCTGATAAAGTGGTAACTGGTCGCTTGGATTACCTGGCAGGTGATGGCCATTTTACGACAGAATACATATGCAAGTTTAAGTCCTGTTCTTGCTGAACTTATGTTCAAGACTAACCCAACTAACAAAGACCAAAAAAATCAGCCTAACAGTCCAAACCTGGCTCTAAATCCAAACTACATCTGAGAAGGAAGTGAGACAGCGGCTTATCCATGGATTTTTACAAATAGATACATCTGATGTTTGCAGTATGAAGAACGCTGCTGAGGATGTGCCGTAGGGTACAAAGAATCCACTTGTCCTTGAGGCTGCCTAAGGAGCTGTCTGCAATAATTGTCCACCGCTTTTGCAGGTTTTGAAACTCACAGGCTAAAAAGTTTCCTACTACCCTTGTGGGACATGCAGAAAATGAAGAGAACATGAGCCGGTCCCGCGCTGCGGCAGAGCGGCTGCTGATGAGCGCGCCTTGGCAGTTTTGGCTGCTACTATTTCAGATTGTGTGGGTGGCAGGGAAACAAGCAGGAATTAGGTCAATTTAGCTCTGCTGCTGCTTGGGAAAGTGAAGAGCAGCTGCTGAGACAACCGCAGGAGCTGTTCCCTCCAGAAGAGCAGACAAAGATTGAAGCTGGGGGATGGGTTATGCCAGTGAGAAGCGATGTGAGGAGAAGAAGGATCAGCTACCGGAGTTGCCAAGGCTGGGAGCAGGGTTTGCCTCAGGTGGATGGGGCATGCATTGGCTGCACACTCGTGTAAATAGATCTAGGAATGTAGTAACAGCATCGTCTTGCGTCCTGGGAAAGGGAAAGGAGGGAGACGTGTATAGTTTCTTCCCTGCAACTGCCCTGAAAATGCAACCTCTTCACTTATTCTCTTCTGTTTGTATCTGCAGTGTTGAGGCAGGCCTAAAATTTGTATTTAAGGAGAAACATGGATACTGTAGTTTAGTACTAGCTGGGTCTGTGGTAAAAGAGAAGATAAAGAGGAGTTGGATTTCTAGCTAGAGTATATGCAAAGGTACCAGAAGGAGGTGTTCTCTGCAGGACATTGCAGGGATGCTGTAGTGCTTATGTGAGACGTGGCTCTTTGGAAAGGAGCAGGTACCCTGAACAAAACACAGCTGTGTGGAGGCAAACAGGCCACAATTGCTTTCTGCTTAGGATGACTTACTATTTTATTTTTTCCCCATCATCCGTCCAGATGAGTTCCTTGGTCTGGGCTCAGCGTGCCTGCACAACCAGCTGTATCAGCAGGATGGGAAAGGTGCTGCAGCAGGTGGAAGTAGGCAGTGGGCAAGGAGGAGAGAATGTGGCAGCACGGGGAGCCTGTGGGGCTGCCCAGCTCTGCTCTGAAACTACAACCTAAGAGGAAGAGATTGGCTATAATTAATGTAAGATTTCTCTCAGTTTGTCTGTTTAGATATAGCATCTGAAAAAAGCTCTAGTCTAGAGCTGTGCAAAAGAGTAAATCCTTACTTTGATTTGCTGTGTCCTAGGTAGCTGGCAAGGCTACAGTCAAGCATCTGACATATGCACATCCCCAAAGGTAGGCTCCAGTGTTTTGCTAACAGCAGTAACACAAGAGGAAGAAAGAGAATTTGCCCTCCTGTTTTATAATCCATTGACTTTCAGACATAGTAAATTGGCAAAACAAAACACTCACAGAAGGTCTGGGTTTACAGAAGGTGAAAGTCTGCCACCAAGAACGGTAATGTTGTTTTAATTATGCCAAGGCTTGAATGAGGACTGCAGGCAGGCTTTATGGTCTGTGCTCCAGGGCTTGGTGGGTGCTGGCATTATTCTCTTTGTATGTCTCGCCTGGTCCCACCAGCTGCCAGGCTGCAATAAAGTTATGTTTGAGTCACTGGTTCCCAAAAGGATGACAAGTAGGTTGTGTGTAGCTGAATAGGACGATGCTGGTCCTCCACTGATCCTGCCAGCTTGGGTCTGGACTAGGGCCATAACTGCACGACAAATCCAAGTGAATGCTGTTGGCTGTTTAAGTGAGCTGGGCGGCTGGGGAGGGTGGTGGGGGGAGGAGGGGAGAACAAGGCACGCTGCCGAAAAGTGGGCTGAGACACCAACAGGAAAGCTACTGGCCCTGTTTCAGCTTTCAGCAAACAGAATGGGTCACTGGAAGGAGACAATGGACCTTGTCTGCAGCCATGCTGTGCGGGAATGGGGGGATGCCTGTGTTGGAGGCCATGCCAGGCAGGCTAGTAGCTGCTGACGTGCGTCACTGGTCCCTGTGTGCTTTGGTCCTGTTGACACCCTCTTGTTTAGTCCCTGCTGTCCCAGAGAGCTCAGTGCCACTGTGAATCCCCAAGTTTGTTGTGCAAACAGGGAGAAGAAGGATATTCTTGAGTTTTGGGTTGGTTTGTGGTGGGTTTTTTGGTTTTGTTCTTTTTGCTTAGATCAGTAAAACAAACTTCTACCATTATGGGAAAAAATCTAGCATATATGTAGCCAATGGGACAGATACAGGCATCCGCAGAGGTGAGCCTGGCCTCAGGTCTGCTCCCCCCTAGGGCAGCACTCTCCAGGCTGGATTAATTCTGGTGGGGAAAGGCATGTGTGGCTGCTCTCCAAAGCCCGCTGGTGGTGAGCCCAAGAAGCCTCTGCTCAGGTGCACAGCTGCTCTTGGTGACTTTATATCCCATATACAGGAAGGGGATGCCTGTGGTCTGATTGCATATCGTGGCATCTCACATCGCTGTTGCGATGGCTTTTTACTGTCTCCTTAGCAGATGATGCACCTCACCCTGGGAAAAGGTCTGGTCTCTGCTCTTCCAGGTGAAGCAGATAATGCCCAATTTGCACATTGCTGAATTTTCTGCCTTTTTGACCTTTTTTCCACACAGGAGTTGTGCTCAGGGCTTAAGCACAGAAATCTTCCTTTCTTATAATACTGCTGTGTTTGTTTGCTGATACCACCTAGGCTGTGTGAGCACCAAAGTAAAATAGGAGAAAGTCTCCTGACCTGGTGCTGTATCTTTTTCCTGTGGGCTGGGTTTGATTGCACAGTCCAAAGACAAGTGATAACTCCAGCTGTGACATGGCTACTTTCTTCCAGCTTGCTTCTGTATTAGAATGCATTCAAGTATAATGCAATGATTTGTGGCAAATATTTGCAGAATATTTTTTGATACTCAAGTTAGTTGAAGTCTGGAGTAACAGATGAATATTTAATTAAAAACAGATGACTATTTAATTAAAAAACAATGCCTGAATTTGCATAAAATATTTGCTACAAATATATTACAAACTGATTCCCAGCTTGTAGCTCTGCTTTGAATTTGGCAAAGCAAAGGTATTTTGGTTTTGCAGACGAAAGCTATAGAGTTCGGTCCTGGCTGATTATTTGTAGTGGTTGGCCTAGGTTATAGGAACTAGTTCATTTGTGGAGTGTGATAAAGGAGATGAAAGATAAAGGTCACGCTATCACTAGGATTAGTTGGGTGAATTAAAGGATGTGGAAACACAGCTACTTAGGACAAGGGCCACACAAATGCTACCTTCTACTAATATCCCTCAGTACTCTGATGCCTTGAAATACAACTCCTGCACAAAGCAAGCAGGAGAGGTAAAGGTGCCATGTCTGACAAGCCACAGGGCTGAGAACCAAAGATCAAAGGGATACACAGGCGTTTGGGGGTATTCGACTGTCAGCTAATTCCACAATTCTGCACTGCAAGGAACATCTTCATGTCCTCTGAAGGCTTTTCCTCACAATTTTTCCTGAAAGCAGCGTCCTTCTCTCGCTGCCTGCAGTTATTAACTCCTGTCAAGTGCAGCTGGCTGTGCAGGAAAAGTAAAGGTACTGCTGCAGTAGGTGCCAAGGTTAATTTATATCCTGCAAAACTGGAACGTCTTTTAAATGGTGACTGACAGGCTTACTAGCTTGAATGAACTGGTTTGCTCCAGCAATGCTGCCAGGCAGAGGCAGCTCATTTGGAGAGCACCAGAGTATTTGCCATGCCAAAAAGAGTAGGGGTGGTAGAGGTGAGAGGACAACTGAGTAACTGGAGAAATGGGGGCAAGGCAGCTGGTACTAATGGAGAAGATGAAGCCTGTCCTAACCCCTTGCTTCTGCCATCCTCACCCAATAAATCTGTGGTTGCTCTATCACTTCGGCATTTGCAGTGGTGGTGAAGAGCCAGGTACTCACTGACAAAAGCACTTTTGGCACGCCATGTGAAAAATCTCTGGAAGTGCCAAGAGCAACATGAATGATGTAGCATGTTCACATTTGTAATTTGTCTGCATTTGACTGGCGTATCCAGGGGAGGCACAGGGTGTGTCAATTTGGGGCTCAGACCAGCTTTTCCTGGGAAAGCATGCTGCTTATACAGGCTCTCCATATACATGGCATGTATAGCCGTATGCACTGTATGAAGCAGAGGGAGACATTGGCACATATCTGGCCATGCCAATGTGTAAGTGTATTTATTTTTAATTGAAAAAAAAAAAAAAAAACAAAAAACAAAATGACATTTGCTTCAGTATTTTGGCTGCTATCAGGCTCTCCTCATTTACCAGGAGATAACAGCAACAGCAAGGTGCTAAAGCCACATGGAAGCACTGGGAAAATGGATGAAGGCAGTCTGGAAAATCCCAGTTGCTTCTCAGGGGCTAAGAAATGTCTAAGTAAAGAGAAATTACAGGGGACTCCCATGCACAAGGAAATGTAAGCAGTAAAAGCAGGTTTCAAAGCAGATTTGGTATAGATGAGTGGATCTGGTAATAATCTTACAGTAACTTGCTACTACTCTAATTAGTAGTCTGTTAGTAACTAGAAAGTCAGTGCTTTGTGGTAAGAGAGTTACAACTGGAGAGCTTGATTGGAGCCTGGTTTGAAACAGACCCTTGACAGAATAAGCAGCAGCCAAAGTCAGTAATCTTAGAATCTTAAAGTCAGAGTAAACTGTAGGTTGGAAGGTTCCTCTGGAGGTCATCTGGTCAAGTCTCCCAGCTACTCACAGCAAAGCTGATTTCAAAGTACTTAGTTTAATAATTCAAAATATTAACATGAAAAGCAGTGCTGGAAATTATTTCCAGAACATGCCATTTGAAGAGGCTGCAACACAACCCAAACGTAGTAGCTACAGAGCAATGTTGCGACCTAAAGTAAATCAATGCCCTGCCAGTCATATTTTTTTTCTGCATGGGATATCCACATTATGTGCTCATACTGAGCTTATACTTCCCACAGAACAGAATCTTTCCCTTTCAAAAGTCCCACGTGCAGACTCTTATAAACCCCAGCGTTGCTCCAGCGGTGGGAACACAAGCCCTGCAGGAGCTTCTCTTCCCAAGAAGGACAGAGCCCAGTACTTCCCCAGTACTGCCAGACCCATTCCAGGTACACACTGGTGCGGCTCTACCGACTTCTGTGGAACTGCTGTGGCATAAAATGAGGATGAATCAGGCCTGCAGGCTTTCTTCTGAACTATGAATGTCAGTACTAGCCTAGAGGAATACAGTTTTCAGGCTGATGTGGTTTGACACCAAATTCTACAGCAGAGACGCTGGGCAGCCCGATGACTGAGTTAGCTCCCGAGGGACAGTGATGAGTGATGGGCGGGTGCTCTTTTCATGCACAGAGGCGTTCTCCGTTCAGGCTCAGTAACATCCAAACCCCATTGATCTTCATAAAGAGTTGCAGTTTGGGCCCTGTGCCACAGAAATCCCTCCCTTTACTCTCTGCATTACTCATCTTCCTGAGGGCCTTTTGCTCTTGGATTTGCTGCTGCTTTTTCTGGAAAGCATTCTATTGTCAAACCTACGGAGAGCGTGTACCTTCCATCATGCAATGAAAAAGGCCTGTCACAAATTCTTGTTGTCAAGTCCACAAGCAAAACAGTCTGAAAACAGAGAAGAATGACACCTCTCCTAGATCCTTATAGCACATTAAAGATTTTATTTTTTATGAAATAAATGTGTGCACTACTCTCAGAAGGAAGTGATATTCTAGTGCAACAAAGCCTCTGCTCTCTCCATGGAAAGGTCTGAGGTGGTAGCTCTTCAGGCACCTCACAGTAGGGCTGTTCATATCCATCTTGAGCTCAAGGAGGAGGTTGGGCCCACCTGCAGTGTTACTTATTGTTACCTTGTGCACTGCTAACAAGCGTTGATGGCTATAAAGAGGGCAGTGGAGACCCTTTGGTCACTGTTTCAAGCTCCGTTTTTCTAAAGTGGTGCCAGGAGAGGGCATTTTCATGTCTCTCGTTTTCCACTCTCAAAACCCAGGAGTGCTGAAGCACATTTTGCCTTGTGGGAGGAGATAAAACAGGTTTCTTTTGATCTGACCTCCCTGCTGGGTGTACCTTGTGTAACCTGTTTGTGGCATGGAAATGTGACACAAAGTCTTGGAAGGTCAAGCAAGACTGTCATCTTGTTTTAGGCAAGATCCTGCTTAGCCTTCAAGTAATAACTTTCAGTGACTAATGGCTATGATTTCTAATGTATAAGCTGTAATAACATACTGCTCATATTAATGAAGTCCTACTTCCAGTACTCTAAGCTTACTGTAAGTTAACTCTTAAGAGCTCTACTTTGGGCTTAACTATTTGGTAGGTTTGTTATGCTTCAGATTATGAAAAAAAAACAAACCTCATAATAATAAAATTAAAACCACTGTTACAGAATAAGATTTAATTATGGATTCTGTAATACTTGGTAAACATTTGTTGGAAAAGCTCATAATTCAACCCTTTTTTAACACAAGTAACAAACAAATTACAGTAATTTTCAAAAGCATCTAGAAACAATAATTGTGAGACTGTCTGAAGCTAAACAACTCCTGATGAGATGCAGTGGTAGGAATAGCAAAACAGACAGAAAATCTATACAGATAATTAAGAAATTATCCATTTGGGAGAAGTTTAACTATCTTTTACCTTCTTGTCTGTGGAAACCAATACACATAACTTGTTCTTCCTTATCAAATCTTCTCCACCTCCAATTATTTAACAATAACATAGGAATTGCTACAGTGTAAAGAGGCATCTGGGAATAAAGCACGGGAGCCTGAGGACTGGTTAACACACTGTCTAGCTGACTCTTCTCTTGGCAGAGTTAGAATCCCAGTACAAAATACTAGCCCCAGGGGTAAACAAGCTCAGAAAAAGACTTTAAGAACATTTTTTAGAAATAACGCTATGATGCTGTCATGGTTTAACCCCAGCCGGCAACTGAGCCCCATGCAGCTGCTCACTCACTCCACCCCAGTAGGTTGGGGGAGAAATCCAGAAGAGTAACAGTGACAAAACGTGTGGGTTGCGATGAAGCCAGTTTAATAAGTAAAGCAAAAGCCGCACACACAAGCGAAGCAAACCAAGGGATTCATTCACCACTCCCCATGGGCTGGCGGGTGTTCAGGAAACCTGGGCTCCATCATGGGGGATTGGCTCCATCATGGGGGATTGGACTAGATGATCTTTTGAGGTCCCTTCCAATCCCAAACATACTGTGATCATGTGTCACGGTGACTTGGGAAGACAAATGCCATCACTCTGAATGTCTCCGCCTTCCTTCTTTTTATTGCTGAGCATGACATCTTATGGTATGGAATATCCCTTGGGTCAGCTGGGGTCAGTTGTCCTGGCTGTGTCCTCTTCCAGCTTCTTGTGCACCCACAGCCTACTTGCTGCTGGGGTGGTGTGAGAAGCAGAAAAAGCCTTGACTCTGTGTAAGTCCTGCTCAGCAATAACGAAACATCCCTGTGTTATCAACACTGTTTCCAGCACAAATCCAAAACACAGACACATACTAGCTACTATGAAGAAAATTAACTCTGTCTCAGCCAAAACCAGAACATTCTCCACCTCTTATTCCGTATCATTTACATCATGCTCAGGTCCCAGACTATCCAACACATCCTCATTAACCACCACAGCCCTTCCCATCCTTTGATATAATATGTAGATGTCATTCCCTTAGTTTATGGACCACCCCTGTAAAATGTCCACAGAATGTCTGCAGAATGTGCATTGGGTGAATTTAGTCCCTGACTTTGGGCTCCATCTGTTACGGTGATGGCTCAAGACAGTAGAGGTGGTGTGTTGTGTGCACTTATTTGGCACCAAAGTCAGCTCAGGCCGGGCCACTGCATCTTGTCCTGATTTGGTTTGCACGGTGCCTAGGATAGGTTTTACTCACTCGTCCTTTTGTTCTTTCCTGATAGTATGAAACCCAGTGATTCTGTTTTACAAGTTTCACGCAGATAAAAAGTAACCAATAACATCTCAGTTACAGCCACCCGTGAAATAGAGGTATCTTTTAGTATATGAAAAAAAGTAAGAAAGAATTATTAGATGCCCTCCAACTAATGCCATTCTTGGTAAGATGTGTAGTGACCCTAGGAATATTAGGCAGTATGTACAATGCACACATATGAGAGAGCTTCTGCTATTATATAGGTAATGCTGTTTCAGTGGAGGCCCATCATCCTTACCAGAAGTATCTTTGGAACAAAAATAAGCCAAGATAATGAGGCAGTTGAAGCCCAGGAGTTGTCCGGGCTGCCAAGACTAGAGCAATTTGGGAACTGAAGAGAAAACAAAGGGATTTGTGAGTCTGGGCTGGAAAAGAAAAAGATGTGACAGTGCTGTGGGAGTGCTTGCTATGGTCGTTCTATCTCCCATGGTGGGACTCCAGCACGCTCACCTCTGAAGTACATTGTTCCATATCTTCCCTTCAGAGGAAGAAAGATGTGGTTGATTGAAACATGTCATTTAAAGATCAATTTCAACTAGTAAGCTCTGCTGCTTCACGTGTCTGGATAAAAATACATTTTCTTCTGAAGGAGTGAATCTCATTGTGATCTCTCTTCTCCTTCATTCTTGTTCTTTTCTTTCCCACCATCTCCCTTCCTCCAGCCTTCCCAAAATAAGGTATCAGGAGCTGAAAGCAGTCAATTGTGTAAAGATAAACTATTGCATCACTGTGTTGGTGTTAGATTCTTTACTCCCAGAACAGCATGGAGATCAGAGCTGTGCAGTGCAATACATATTGCTGGGATTGCACAATGATCCTAAATTGTCATTCTAATGCAAATAAAAGTATGTCAATGATGTCACCCCTGACAAATGTAAAACGTAGCCAAACAAATATCAGAGTGCCAATAAAATGCTAGATGCCTTTTTCTAGCATAATAAAGACTTGCTAATTCATCTCCATTTTTAGGAAGTAAGAAAAAATCAGTGTAGTGATACAAACACGTTTTATCTAAAGTAGATCTTTATCACATGCAATTATGCCAAGATATATTCTTACACAGCCTAACTTCAGTAGGTTGAAGGCTTTTCATTTATTGTTGAGAAACCAAAATAAAGAAGACATATGGTAATATGAAGGAATAGGGATCCTATATGAAGGACTAGGGATCCTCCCTGAGATTTCAGAGTTCAGGTCTTTCTTCTGCTCTCAGATTCACGGCCAAGTTCCTTGTGAGCAGCTCCACAGGGTTATTTAGATGCACTAGATAACTTAGATTTGGTATCTCATAATAATATATTCCTCAAAGCAGTGAGCTTGCCCACCTATCAATGTCCTAGAGATAGTGACAGAACTTCCTGAACAATCTCTTCAAAGTCTTCTTTAAACTATACTAAAACAGAAGAGTGAAATTTTGCTTACGCTGGCTGCACACAACTTTGCTTTATAGCCCTTTCCCTTGTTGCCTTGCCGTGTGGATCATTTCATCTGAGTGACAAAGGGGAGCAGCAGGACTATATTATGCAGATTGCATTATCAAGTAACTAACTTTTTCTGAAGAGTGATGGAAAGTGGTGGACTCAAGCTGCTGGGAGGGTTATGCTTTTTCCTTAATAAGTACACTGTTCAATCTAATGCATCTTTTTCCAGTCTTTTGCTGTAAATTATATGTTTTTAAGAATCAAGGAAAATTCAATCACGTTTATGTTGTACATAAAGGCTAGACCCACAATGTAGTGTGGATGAGAGTGATTTTCGGACTTCTACAGGGCCAGACCTTGCATACCACATTTGTCACTGCGGTTTTATTTTGAGCAGGTCCTGAGGTTCCTTGCTGCTGCCTTGATCATCTGTAATTACCCTTCCCTTAGCCCAGGCTGATTTTCTACTGTAGGGCTGGAAGTTGTTCAGACCACCTCAGTGCCTCCAGGCCATGTCTGCATTTGTCTTGACAGCTGTTTGTCTATCTGCTTCTTAAAATCCTCTGGTGACAGATCCCCCAGTCTCCTTAGGAAATTTATTCCAGTCCTTCCCTGCTCTTACTGCTTTTTTTCTTTCACATCTAACCTAGATGCCATCTGCTACAACTTAATTATTCCTTAACTGTTCCCGTTGTTTCTTGTCCTATCCTCTCTATTCATGGAGCAACGTCTCTTTCTCTTGTAGTAACATTTTACATACTTGCGGTTTAACATTGCAATAGTTGCATGGAATATCCTTGTCCGGTCCCACTAATCCTTCAGCACTTTGGGGAGTCAAAGAAGAGAGAAACTAGTGGCTTAAGACTTTGGGAAGGATTCTTCCAAAGATGTGGACACCATCTTTAACCACTAACAGACTCTTCACCTCTTCTCTTGACATCAAGAAGAGAAACATTTTGGACCAGATTCTCATCTTGCTTATGCTGTTTTTTGATGAAAAACTGTTCAGTGGAGTGACTTCTAATTATGAGTGAAAGGGTGTAAGTTGGCAATGCCACTTGTTCTCCACCACCTCAAAGAATGAGATCGGGACTGGGAATTGTTTGCATGCCTGGTTTTAAGTAGTAACAGCAACAATGGTATCTCTAATTTCTGCACTGGTGGTAAAATACTTTACCCACTGTCTTGTGGTTTAAAGTATGTCTGGAGTTCTGCTTTCCAAAGTTTTGGCTTACATTGAGGCTTTCAAAGAGACAAAGTCCTGAAGTAGAGGAAATGCAGGATCTCAAAATTTGTTTGTCTGGCTCATCGCTGTGCAAACAGGACCCAGTGCTAGGCCAGTCTAAAAATGATACATGCACAGGGGCTGGGGAGGGGGTGGGAGGATAAGGGAGGAAGGTGGGAGTCTGAGTCTGTGAGAAAATGGGACAATTAAGCATGAACCCACATCTGACACCCTGCCCTGATTAATTTAACAATAATTAAAGACTTTCAGTGGAGATCAGCGTTCTGCTGGTTCCCAGCTGCGCAAAGAAGGATGAGTCGTGCAACGGTAACCAGTCCCTATTCTTCACAGGCAACACACAGAGCAATTACCAGTGCTGCCTATAAACTGAAGCAGACTTTTGCATTAATTGATTTACTGGGACCTTTTATTCCCTTTCTCTTTTGTTTCCTCCTTTCGTGTCTTATGTTTTCATTTGAAGGGCTGGTTCATTTAGCCACAACAGTGCCTGTCCACAGGGGTTGTGTCCTTGGGATACATAGTGGAGCTGCCTGGATTTGAGACACTGTGCTCTGTGACACTCCCATCCCCACGAGTCTGTGTTTCCCAGGGTACTGCCCATGAGACGGTTTTCCTGAAATCCACTGTAGCAAGCAAAATGGATCAGACATCTGGTCTTTCTGCCTCCCTTCCCTGCACCTCTTCTTGCAGTCCTCTGTTTTCAGCAGTGATATCATTTGCCTCTCATTTCACGCTGAATATGAGAGAGAAATCTCATTATTTCTGACTTAGGTATTCACATGTGTCTCTCTACAACATGTCATGCCAGTTGCCAGCTTGTTACAACATCAGAAGAAGAATTCAAAGTGCTGATTTATCTGCTATTGAAAATGTCTCTAGGGATGAAAGAAGATATGGGAAGGAGGGGGAGAGGGAGAGAAGAACACAGGGGAGCCAGCACAGGGCTGCAGCTTTCCAGGGCAAAAATCTAGCCTTACCTTAGTTTGCTTGCTTATTTGCTGCTGTTCTCCTGGCTGGACAGGCAGAATGATCAATGGGATGTGAAATAACCAATGGTGTAATGGGCAGGAAGCTTTTATATCTATGGAGGAAAACTATGGGAGAAAGATGCTACAAAGTCTGGCTGGTAGCTGTTGAACAAAAAGAAGAGGAAAAAAAAAAGTTTGATACTTAATCCTCGTCTTTTGTTGGACAACGAACAGTAGTTATATTTTAGAGCTGAGCAGCTTCCAAACACAGAGAACACCCGTCTGCTCCTTGAATATATATTGGAATCAGATGTCTTGGTTTGGTCCTCTGTGTATGTTTTTTGTTTCATGTGTCTGACTCCCCATAGCATTTGTTGCAGGAGTGGGTAGTTAATGACATCTCTTGCCATGGGCATGACATTTGTAGCTGTACCCACAGAAAAGTAAAAGGCAGTGAAATGCCTTTGTGTCCTCAAACATTGGTATTTGTTTTGGATGAGCATGTAGCAGTCCAAATGAGGGATCCCAACTCCATTATGCAAAAGACACAGAGTAATTGAGGCCAGAAGGCACCTCTGGGGAGCATCCAGTCCAACCCCTGCTCAGGGCAGGGACCGCTGCTGCAGGTTGCTCAGAGCCATGTCCAGTCAGGTTTTGATTATCTCCAGGGATGGAGAGACTGTAACATCTCCAGGCAACCTGTGCCAGTGTTTGACCACCCTCCCCATAAAATAGATAATTTTTTTTTTTCTCCGTATTTCACTTGGATCCCAGGGCACATACCTGCCTGCAGCAGAGGTGTGCTCTCCCTGCATGAGAGAGTGGCATGGCACAGGTAACATTTGCCTATAGGAAATGTGAAGATGAGTAGCTGCTACTCCAGCCCCCATCCTGCAGGAAAGAGAACACTAGGAGAAGGCAGACAGTGGTGCCTTTCATCTCATTTGTGTTTGTGGGGAAGCAGAAGCTTTCAGTATCCAAAGAGAAGGGCCTGGAAATGCCTCATGGTGTTTCTGCTATGGAAGTGTTTCCTGGCTTTCTTCTAAAATGGGAGCTTGCTTCAGTTTCATTTTTTTGGGGGGGAGGAGTGGGAACATTCTTTTCCTAGTCTTTTATACATAGATTATGTATCAGAATGCACATCTTTTGTGGATAATAAACAAAATGATTCACATGGGTCTTAAGCCATTCTTGAATCTGAGCTAGTACCTGGTGAAATGGTTAAACTATTAATACCTCAATGCTTAAAGGGATGCTCTGAAAACAAACTGATATTTATGCAGTGCTTTGATGGTATAAAGTGTGCATTATTTATTTACTGTTATCATCAGAGAAGTGATTGATAGCTTCTTCTTATGCTGGTATTGGCATGAACCTGTGAATAATATATATCAGGAAAATGTCAGTTTGTTTGCAAATGGAAAAACCAAATGGAGGGGATCCTTTGAAATGATAAAGAAATAAAACAACAAAGCTATACAGCAACCTTAAAAACATATTATAGTGTTAACTTTTCTACTGAATTTGCATTTTGTATTATCAACAGCCTTGCACATTGGCTAGTGGGGTCCAAAATGTTCGCATTTCCATACAGGGAGCATTTTTCATTCAGAAAGAGAATAAATTATGCTCCAAAAGTCCCATTAGTATTTTTAAATTAATGGAAGACTGGTAGTAGCTCTCTGTGACATCTACTTAATAAGCTGTTGAAATGATTTAGTGATCAATGAGCGCTGACATTTTGAAAAGAGAAAGGCAAACTTTGGCACTTCTTTTGGCACTGCCTCCACATCTCTTTGCTGTGAGGGGCATCCTTGGGAACCTGAGTCTGCCCGAGATGGGACACCTTCACTGCTGCTTGCAGGAGACTGTGGGAAGAAAGATGCAACAGATCTTCTTCTTTCCTGTTGGAAAATAAAAAGAATAAATATATATTCTCTTAAATGTTGACAGACCAGAGCATAATCATAGGCATGAAGGATAAGGCTACTCCAATGTGGGCATATGTTTAGATGCCTTGTATATGACTACCTTATGTATATTCCTTTTTTGCATTGGGATGCTGCAGCACGAGGATGCCTAAAGTTCTGTGTAACTCAGGGGGAGGGAGGCACGTAGGAACTGGCTTTCTCTTGCTCCAGGGAATGGACTTCTGCACATGTGCTGGAAGCCGCTGTTATGTGGATGTGAAAGGCACGCATCATGGGAAGCCGCCATTGTGCCCAGACTGTGCAGCTTCTCCTGGAACAGATTTAATGATCGGAAAGAAATTCCTCAGGTTATGCTCGTTGCTTCCCTTTCAAAATAGCTGACAATGCACAAATAAGTGTAGTTTGCCATGTTAGCACAAAGAGTAAGAAGGTGTGAACAAAACCATACCTGGGGGTATTTAAAAGGTGCATAGATGGGGGATTCTTAGAGACATGGTGTTAGTGCTAGTTAGGTTATGGTTGGACTTGATGATCTTAAGGGTCTCTTCCAACCAAAATGATTCTATGATTTGTTGAGGGTACATCCTTCTTAAGAGCTGTGCTTCACCTGGGGTTCTGTGCCAGGTCCTGTGCTTGTGGCTAACCCCTGTATCTTTCATTTGCTCTCACCAGTCCTTGCTTAGCCCTGCTCTGGAGGGATGTGCAGGCCCATGGTGGCACGAGGTAAAAGGGGGACCTGGACTCCAGTGGTCCTGGGGCAGTAGGGCCCATGGCTGTCCTCTGGTGTACCCGCTCGGGTGTACCTGCTGCTGATGCCGAAGTGAGACATATGCCACGGCTCTCCTGTGCTTGTTGCCTGTGGAAAAAGTCCTGTGAAAGATGATGGGGTGAGACCTGTCAGGCCTCCCTGAAGGAACTCTGAAAATCCAAAGGATTTAGTAGAGAACTGCTCTGCCTGGAATCCTTACTGCAGGATCTGGAAGAGCTGGAAGTGCCTGCTTGACCACTCTGCAACAGTTGACCCTAAAGAAAGGAACACATTCTGCCAAGTTTGCAGGTAACCCACCACAGGCTGGGCTTTCCACAAGGTCACTGAGAGACGTTTATCCTGGTGCCCGGGGAGGCCATGCCTGGAAGTCTGCGCTGTTTGAAAACTTCTCTTAGCCCTCTCTCCAGGCATCTGTGCCACAAGTGTCTACATACAAAGATTCAGGCCCATGTGTATACCATATATGTGTGTAGTGTGCATACAAATATATATGTGTATGGTATATGCCGTATATATGTCGTATGTCACATTTTTTTTTTAATCTCTCTATACATGTATATATACACACATACATTTTTGTTTTGCACATGCTGTGATAAAAGCATATTTGAAAAATGTGTTTTTTCTGCTGCTCCTTTTTCACTGAATTCAACCACAGATGCTTGACAGTGAGGAGGAATATTTTATTAAAATAACTGAGCCTGTTTCCCTGAACTCATTGAAAGTAAAACCCAAGAACAGTGTTAGCATTTAATGGACCAGACCTTCAGTAGGAGTAAGTCATTTGACCAGTATCAGTGAAGCTACACTGATTTCCACTGCTTGAGAACTTGAGCCCAGGTTTTTTGGTTGATTGGCCTGTTTTAGTGTCCTCAAATGAGTCTTACTTTATTCTTAGCAGAAGATACCATGCTAAGGACCAGATCTGTGTACAAAGTAGTCTGCTCTATATGTTGGCACACAAACGTGGGGCTCAGCAGTGGTGGAGCAGGGATGGGCCATGCAGCTCTGAGAGCACAATTTTGCCAGTTGACTGTTTCCTATCCCTTCTATTATGTTTGCAGGCACAGAGTTAATGAATAAGGACAGTTCTACTCTGGAAGAACCTTTGTAGATTATTATAAGGATTAATAGTCCCCATCACAATGTATTTGTTGACATACGCTTCAAATGATGATAATTAACATAGCTTAGTAGCTAGTCCCACTTCTTCCTTTGTCCACTGCCTTAATTCACGTGTTTTAGGGTCCCCCCTCAACATCAAATACAGCACTTGGGTTCCAAAACTGAGGCAAACAGGAAAAAAAGGTGTGCTGTAAATTCATATTTGTAGGTCACCTTAGCCAGGCAAGTATTTCAGGAAGCCCATCAAAATGTTTCAAGCATTAGAGCTACTCTTGGGAGATCAGGTGAGGCTTGAAATGCATTCCATAGTTGGCTTTCCTTGTCAGGTTTGATAGCAGGAAGTTACAATGGGAGTGGATGAGATTTGACTGGGATTTTCAGTCTGTAGACAATGTTATTGGGCAGGTCACTGTGAGCCTCCCCTGTCCTGCTGGCCTCGCGTTCGGATGGCTGGAGTGATGTGCTGCGAACTGACAGCTCGGGGACGTGCAAGCGAGATGCTCTCTGGAGTGCAGCTGCTCCGCTGGGCATTGCTAAGGTGAAGCTGGAATCTGCTGAGACGCCACTGGCTCTCTGCGATACGGCGAAGAGGAATTAATGCTTGGATACCAGTGCTGCAGCTCTTGAGAGGCACCCTGGCATAACACTGGCACTGCTAACTGCTGAAGAAGCTCCATTTCTTCTTTGGCTCTTTCTTCCCTTTCTTCAAACTCTGTGAAGCAAAGGAGAGCCTTTGGTCTGCATCGCAGAAATTGCTGCATGTGCTGCCTTTTTAGGGGATGAAAAGAGAGCATATAGCTTCTTTCCCTTCTACTGGAATCTTTTCTATGCTTTCCTCTGTCTTACAGTCCTTTCCCCATCTCCTACGCAGTAACCTTTGTCTTTTGGGGTAAATATATTCTCTGCTTTGCTGTCACCTTTGGGTTAAAATGTTAGTCAATGCAAATGTCACTCTGTTGTCTTCTTTAAAACAAGCCTGTATATCAGTGGGTTTTGATTTGTGTGCATGACTTGAGAGAAAATGAAACCTTAATCTAAGAAATGTTGCTGTTGAACCTTTGGCAGCCCAGTAGCTGTATCTCATTTTGCACTGGGCTATGCCTGAAATTGCACGCTGACCTGATGGATTCTCCAGCCAGCGATGATTCTTGCTTCTCTATCAGGGAATGATAAGCAAGGACACGTGAAACGCTGAAATTTAACTCTTAAAGCTAGACCTTACCCTGTTTGAAGCAATGGTCTGGGGACACTTCTGTGGACTAGTTGCAGCAGCGTTTATGTCATGCAAGCATGGTGGAGATGGACCAGTGTGCAAGTAAGTGTTCAGGGCACTCAGGGGCCAGAGAGAATTGCCGTACTGGGCACCCTTGATACCTGGGATACCCTGTAAGCCTCTCCTCTGGTGTCTGAGGATGAGGGGATCGAATCTGCCTTTGCTGTTTTCTTCATGCCGTTGCTAAATTGTCTTCCTAATATTAGGATTTCTGTCAATAATAAATGCTGTTGATGTTTTCTTCTACTGGCACACATTTATTGTGGCTTAAGATCCTGACTTACTGCTTACTTTCACACAAAACAGATTGTGTGGCTACCAAAACACAGGGTCAAGAGGGAGGTCAGTGAAACCGTTTGTCTTAATAGACAGTCTGTTCTAGTCAGGTCTTTATATTGATCTCTTTTAGACTTGGGTGTTCACTGCACTCTTCTTTATTAGTTTTACTTTTTGAAAACATAATGGCTATGAAATGAAGCAGAGTACCAATACCTGACAAAGAAAGAAGATGGATTTGGGGTTTCTTGTCTTCTTTTTTTCTTCCTCCGGCACAAGTAATTATTTGCCTTAAAACTTCATCTCTTTAGAGGCAAAAGTCTCACCAGGAGTTCAACTGGTGACAGAATTTGAAGTGGCTTAACCATAGCAATATGCAAATTACTCATGGGCCTGTTGCACTGCATAAAGCTGCTAAATGCCTGTAGTGTGCCGAGTGTCATGAATGGCACCAGATTTACTCAGAGAGAGAAAGCATGATGTTTAGAAACAAATAAACTGTACAGAATAAAAACAAAACTTGGGAACTGTACAAGCAACTGTTTTGTAAAGGAAAATATGTATTGAGATACAGTACAAGATATTCATCTCACACGCCATGTGCCCCTTTGGCTGTTTGAACAGCACAACAACCCCTATTACACCAGCCTGCTAATATTCGGTGCTGGCCTGCGGGAAAGTCTCACTCCTCCACCTGGAAATTTCTCTTTGTTTCACCACTTCTGCCCCATGTCACCCCTCCTTCACAGCCAAGTCAGCTCATCTCCAGCTAAGCTTTTAGCTTTTACATGGGATCTGCTTTTTGCAGTGATCCAAAGTGAAGCCTGTCAGGAAGTTTCTGTTCTCTCATTGTGGAAGGGTCTGCTGAAAGCCAAGCAGTTCTCCGGCCTTCTCTGCCTCTTCAAGTTGCTCAGCTCTGGGAGTGGAGTTACCTGTGTATGGGGCAGAAAAAAAATCCCTCAATTTACTAGATTCAGGCCCCTGTTTGGAATCTGTTATTAAATATCTTACGCATTAAAAAACAAACCAAACCAAAACAAACTCAGGAAAGCACAAAACTACAAATGTCCTTATTGAAAAAGTACAATTAAGGTTGTAAAAAATATGTGTGCAAAGTGCCAGAGCTGAAGTTTTTCATGCAACCTTATTTTAGCCAACACAGACATGTACCTTCTGCTTCAGCCTTCGTTCAAATGATGAGTTGTTGCGCTCTTCAGTGCAGGAGGCTTAATATGACTAGAGGGCTTTTACAGTGGATAGTTGGGAGGAGTACATGGGAGTACCATCGACCTACCCAGCTCTATTTTAGGCAGATAGTGAAACAGTCCTCCTGGCCTCCTTGCATATTCATTGGGAAAAGGTGGGTGTTTCTGGGGGAGGTTGTCCCTGTCCCCCAAGGAGTTAAGGTGCATGTTAGGAAGGCTGGATCCTCCCCTCTGCCCTTCTCATTGCTTTTCTCAGTGTAAATGAAAGATCACTTACTGGTTTTCTGTCCTCCTTTCTGACCCCACCTTCTGCTTCTTTTATGCTGTTGTGAAGTAAAGTCTGTAAAGAGCACTGATGTCATGGTCCACTAAGAAGGCAACACCCACTGGCCTTTAAAGCCTCCAGCATCTCTCTCCTCAGAGTGGCAGAGATGGGTTTTGACCCACTTCTCACAACCCCCAATGCAGGCAGCGCAGCGCGTCTCTCCATCCATTCGTCTCCAGCTGCCCTGCTCCCACCTGGCTCATTTCTTCCCAGAGATCTGTGGTGGCTGCTGGGTGCTACAGCCATTGGGGTGAAAGAAGGGGAAGGGCTGGAACTTCTCCGTGTGTTGAAAGGGCAAAGGGAGGAGACCTGCACATTGCAGGCAAAGCCAGCTTTGCAAAAGTCATTAGAAAGCTCCTTTACAAGGAAAGTGAAGGGGTGTGAAAATCCTATCTCTCTTGCTTTTAGAGATTTGAAATGAAATGCTAAAGCCCTGAGTGCTGGTCCAGGACATGAGCAAAACCTCCACCCAGAATCCTAATGTCTTCCAAATGAGCCCAGATTTCAAGCAAGTGTCAGAAGAACTGGACAAGGAAACAAAACATGAACACAGCTCTCTGTTAGCCCTGGAGTGGCTGCCTACCTGAGGGAGTTTCAGGGACCTGCCCCAGCTCTCCGAGGGCACTGCAGTGCCAGTGCTGCCACTGCCCAGCAGCATGAAGCATCATCCTGTGGTGCCAGCCTGGAGTTAGGGGCACAGCTGGGCTGGGAGCTGGGCTGGGAGATGGCCATAACAAAGAGAGGATGTGCTCTGGGAGGGGAGTACACTGTCCCATCAAACACTTGCCCTCCCCATGCTCTCTTGCTGCTGGAAGGACGGTCCCGTTGTGGTCAGGGGATTAGGAGGTAGAGACTGGTATCCTAGGTCTGGCCAAGCTGTGGATTTACCTGTGATTTTGGGCAAACTGGTTCACCTCTCTGCACTTTGCTCTGTTGGGGTCTGCCATAACCATTTATACAATCCCAAACCATTGTCCCCTAAAGGGCTTGGAGAGCTGCTCCCATGGTGTTTGCATAGTGCCTGCCTCAATGAGCATGTGCATCACACCTGGTGAAAATGGTTGCCACCACTAACCATAATCATCAGGCCTGACACAAGTAGGGGAAGAGGAGGAGGGGGACACTGAGCTTTCCTTGTTCTCTAGACATTGTCATTTTGGCTTGTCAGGCCTCCCTGTGAATTAATCTAATGGCAGCTGAACCTTTGCATGAGCTGTGTGAGCTCTAGCTTCATTGGGACACTTGGGTCTCTTTGGGCTGGAGAAGTGGGCTCTTGTTTTCTGGAGTAACCTCCTTCTCAGTCTTTTGACAGCTTCTGCTCTCCTTTGGAACAGGGAGAGGTGAAATGACACAACAGCAATGTACAAGCACCAGAGAAACCTAGAAGCAGCTTTGTTGTGAAGGCCTGAATTGTGTCTTACTGCTTCCTAACTGGGCCCTTGATTTTAATGCAATTAGTATAGTCTGAGGTAACGTGAATTCATTGAGCTTCTTTGCCTTCAGGACTAAATTGGTTTCTCAGGGAGATCCAGAAATCCCTTCCCTATCCCATTACAGTGCAACACAATATGATGTGTATGAAGGGGAGCACAGCAACTGAGCTTAAGAGTATAGGCTCAGCTGCGTGAAAATACCTGCATGTCCAGCCCCTACTAATTGGATGTCTAAGTACATTTGTTTTCTGGGCTGAGGTGATAGCATTTGGAGAGAGGTAATAGGGCAAAGAAAGCTTCCCTTTTTTCCCCCAAAGGAAGAAAAGCAATTTCCATTGGGGAAATCAGAGCAATTACTTGAGTTTATTAAATCGTGCTAGCTTTTCTGGTAATGGCTTATCTCCTCTCCCATATCTTGAGCCTCTTGACCAGGCTCCCTGGCTGGCCTGCATCTCCCCTGGTGCATCATGGTCTGCATGGGCATAAGGGGAATAGCATGGTGGTGCTGCATGGTTGGACATATGTAGGCTAGGCAAAGAGCATGGGCCGTGGAAAAAGACTGAAGTATTTAGACAAATAATAATGGGCTGCTCTGGTGATAAAGAAGGGAGGAAACTGGTTTAAAGCAAGAGTCAAGACCAATGCCTCATTGCAGAAAAACTGATAGTTTATTTTGGATCAAAACACCAAAACAGTATCCGTCAGTCTTTCCAAATGGAAAACTTCAGTTTTTAGCTGAGAACTGAACTGTTTCAATTTCTGAATGCCAGAATGTCTTTGGTGGGTTTCTATGAAAAGTGAAAAATGTCAGCCAAAAGCACACAGATCAGGATAAAACTCTTTTTTCCATTTTGTAAAGCAGCCTGAATAGGAGAACCATGGTGGTCATTTCTTGACATCACAACATTTGTACGGGAGCATTGGAGTGTGCATTCTGTTTATGAATGAAGAACTGTTCATTTTAAAAGTTTTCTTAAACTACTTCTTCACACATGTAAGAGAAGGGGACATGCTGGCATTGATCATTCTGTAGAATGCTAATTATGAAGATGGGAAAAGAATACTTATGCTTGCTTTACTGCTCTAGTAAAATTGAATATACATTTTTTGTTATTCCTTTTAAGAAACATGGGAGGGTTTTTTTCATGCACTCTTTTCACAAGGGACACAGATGCTATTTTGCTGTAACAAAACATTTCCCTTGCAGTTCTTCTATTGACATTGATTATTTATACCTCTTATGTCTTAGTTGCCATACAAGGTTTCTGCCTTGACAACCCCAATGGTTCCCTGGGGGCACCGGGGTTGTTTCCTACTCCAGGAGACACAGCCCCAGCAGGGCACTGGCAGCTGGAGGCATCCCCAGTCCTTCCAGTCCTGCTCCCCATGCGCTGTGGTGGGTGGGATGGAGAGGGAGGATGTGGTGCCACCAAGCATTGTGTCTCCTCCCTATCTGATGGCCAGACAGATCGTGGGGTGGTGGGCTGGAGAGGGCAGGAGGTGATGGCTCTGCCTTGCCTGCTGTCAAGGTTTGATTGCAGGGCGACAATAAACCATGGCAGATGCTTTGTTAACTCCCCCTCCCTCCAAACCCCCCACTTCCCTCCCACTAGGGAGAGGCAATAGGAGGAAGAGAGAGACAGACTTGCAAGTTGGGAAAAAAGTTTAAAATGTTTTACTAATGCTACTAATAAAATAGAGAAAATAATACAAAATATGCAAAACCAATCTTGAATTCCCCAGCAAAGGTCAGAACTGCTCCAGTAACTGCAGGGCAGGCATCTGGAAGTCCTGGATTGGACTCTGCAGCAAACCGGAACTGGATTCAAGGATGCGGAGTCTGTCACTAGGCCTCAGATTGCAGGGTCGGCAGGCAGGGTCCTCCCCAGATGTCGGCCATAGCTGAAAAAAAACGAGACTCTCGTGATTGCCCACTTTTATATGGTGTTATGACGTGGATGGGTTGGAATACTTGCTTGGTCAGTTTTAGTCACCTGTTCAGTTCGCTCCTCCTTGCTTACACGATGTGCATCCTTATCAGCGACCTTGCATACCATTGCTATGTCTACCAAAACATGTATTTAACTTCAGAAAAGTGCAGTTTCTAAGGAGAACTTAGCTAAAAGGAAAATTCACTAAAGAGAAACTGGTCTTTTTAACAAAATCTGGACACCGGCCCCTGCCCTCTCTGCCTGCTGACTTGCAAAAGAATTGGGTGGCTTCCGCTTTCCTTTTCCTGCACCTTTTCTCCCAGCCCTCCTCAGAGGAGTGGGGCAAATACATCTCTTGGGATTCCTCTGGGCAGACCGGCAAGAGCTTGGCACAGTCATCCCCAAATAAGCAGTGAAGGAAGTGGGAAAGAACAGGAACTCGGATACTGTGTCACAGCAGGTTCAGTTAAGCATCTATCTTGGGATATGTTTGTTTGTTTGGGTTTTTTGCCTTCTTTTTTTTAAATTTTGATAAGGCATTTGCTTTCACTGCTGTTCTTGGCCATCAGCCTGCACATACACCTAAGCAAGAGTAGACGTTTTTCTGTGCTTCATTTTTATTTCCCTTCAAAGCAAGTGAGACCTTTTTATACACACTTACTGTAGGGAAGCAAAAAAACTTGGTGAAGACAGTTCATTATAACTGTAACTCTCCCCACCTTCTCAGAGCTGTGCTGAACACCAGGGTGATACTAATTCATCCAAGCTCTGTTTCCTTTATAATAAACCTGTAGATGCTGCTTTGAAGCAGAAAAAAATCCTCATGTAACCTGCTTCACTGTACTGGGACCAAACAACGTGGAGACTGGTGGGAAACGTGAGCCCCCAGCCCTGTGCCACCCTGCAGCAGGCTCCACGCCTGCGCCTTTTTCTGTCGCAACTGGTTGGCTCCATGTGCTCCTGCCACGTGGAGTAGATGATGGGGTTCTCTGCCTGTTGCTGTGCCAATATGGAACAGTAAACTTTGTTCCCCTCCTTTTTTTCAAAATAGTTTCATAGTTCTGGACTATATATATATATGTGTGCATCTGTACTTCTAGTATTTGGAAATGGGCAGTTGCTACTGACAAAAATTGCAGTGAAGACGTTATCTGATTATTTTAGATTCCAGCCTGGGCACCTGTCTCATAGCAGTATTTGTCAAACTGTTTCTGGTTTTCAGGTCATCAGGAGTTTGTCAAGAGTAGCCTGGGGTATAATTGATGGTGACCTTCCTATGTGGTTTTAGACTTAATCTTTCTCATCTTGTTTTACAATGTTTCTGTCAGTCCATCTGTCAGCTCTATGTCTTTCATTTTGCTCAGTGGCTTAAACTGGGGATCCGCTTCCTGTTTTACTTTCAGAATAACTTCTGGAAAGGCAGAAGGATCACTTCACAGGCTATACTCTGTTGTGCAAAGCTCAGCATAGTCATCCTGGTTATCAAGATAATTTATTGGAGGATAATTGAAACAAGAAAGTTGTAATTAATCTTGCAATCAAGAGACATATCCCAAATAAACCTTGGACATGAAGAAAATTTGTCACAAACAAGGAATGAATTCAAAATCCAGATTTTTACTAGAAATTGCTTATTCCAGAGCAACACATTCAAACACAAGAGTTATGTGACATAGCCCACCATTTGGTTTCCTTAGGAATTACTTCTTGGCCTGGGTAATGCCAGTTGTCTTTTATAGGCAACCAGAGTCATGCGTATTTAGTCTGGTCCTCTCAGTAATGTCACCCAGATGGGAACTCTCTAATGAAACAATGGATGGGTTTTGAAGGGACTTGCCTACAGTTCTAAATAAAGATGGTCTTTGTTGAAGTTTCCATAGTGAGTGCTGGAGTATACATGGAGGAGGCTGGCAGGGTTGACAGTATGCTCCAAAACCCAAATTCCCACTACCCATAAAGGGTCGAAACTCCATTTATGTCTTCGGGGAATGTGGTCTGTCATTGCCCCAAAATAGTGTTAACTGTTTTCACACCCTGCATAATAACATTAACTTTCCCCACAGATCTCCATTTGTTATCCCTGTTAGTGATGGTGTGATAACTGGAGACAGTAAAAGACCTTTTCTGGGAAGTTGGGCATGATCAGGAGGGTGAAGGAATCCTTTGCTCCAGATTTCCAAACTGGAAAAGCTTGGTGGACTTTCACACTTGATGTGAATTATACAGCAGGTCTGCTGGAGATAAAACTGTGGACATCCCAAGGAAAGCAAGTTGGGAGATACGGCTCTGGTTTGCAGGGAGAAGGAGAACACTGACAGGGCTTTCGAACGAGTGGTTGTTTGGATTCAGCGTTTGCTGAAGGAGGTAAACACACCCATCGGAGGGAAATTTGGAGATAGTATCATTGGCTAAGCTGTGTCCAAAAGAACAATAACACATTTTTTAAAAAGCACATATTTGTTACCTTGTGCCTTCTTCTAAATCCTGTTTCTGTTCTTATCATTGTAGCTAGGACAGGATGCTCAGGTTTGACAGGATGGTTTCTTCATCTACTTTATTCTTCCTTTTGTATGCAGTTGCAATAATCATGTTGCTATTTATGCTTTTCTAAACAGCTCTGACATATGCTTTTTTATAGCATATTAAAATAAAATAAACGCTAGGAACCAATGATTATTGCTTTAGTAAGAAATCAGGGTGTCAAGTAATGGAAGAAATATCAGATGAGAAAACCCGTTTCAGTCTCAGGTTTACATATTTCTGTAACTTACAGCAAACATTAAAATAAAGTGGTGAAAAATATTTCCAACCACAGTGGTGAATTCCCTATTAGAAGCATGCTAACATTTTCAAAACAGTCACCTCATTTCTGCACACTATATCTCATCCACAAGAAATAGCTTGAAGCTAAACTGGGTGGGTGTAAATCTATAAAGCAGGGAGCACTATTTTTTTTTTCTCTTAACAAAATTGAAGCTAATTTTGAGGTGGCTGCTCTAAAATAAGGATGGAATTTAAACAGGGCGAGTCAAGATTGTTATTTACTCCCTTTCAATTAACCTGCTTACCTTGACATGGCTCTGGTTGAAATTGTGTCGCATAGCTGGTGGTATTGCAGGGAGGTGATGCTGACCTGCTGCCCAACACATAGCTGATCAGATCTTGGCCTTGGAATCACAGAGTCATAGAATGTCCTGAGTTGGAAGGGACCCACAAGGATCATCGAGTCCAATTCATGTCCCTGCATATGACAACCCCATGGGAGTGGTGAGTGTGTATCTTTCTAGACTACCTGTGCCCAGCCCTCCAGATTTGTAAGTGAAATTCGGTAAAGAAGACAGGCAAATTGGCAGCTGTTAGGGATCCCTGCCATGGACTTAAATGCTCCTTGCTGTGAGAAGACTTTAGATGCATCTGTGGCAGCCTGCGGCTGTGGCAACTTTGGGGTTGCAGGAAACCTGTCTCTTAAACCTTCTGACCATTTCAGGGCTTGAAAGGCTGAGGACCAGGGAAGTTCTTCCTCAAAAGTGAGCACAGGGTTGTTCCTGGTCACTCCTGGTCCTCCAGCACCTCAGCTAGTGTTTCAGGGGACCCATGCAGCAAATGCAGCAGCAGCAGCGGCAGGCTTAGCCTCTGTGTTGGGGGTCAGTGCTGGTGGGACATGGTGACGCTCCTGCAACTCATTTCTGCCTTTGTTAGAGCCTTGAGATGCTTGTGGCCTTGAGGTATTTGGGAGAAGCGTTCTTCTCGATTTGAATTATTTGGCCAGAAGAAGCCACAAGAAGGAAGGTTTGTATGTGGAGATATTTCTCTTACTCACAACCAGAGTGAAGGTGTGGCAGCAACACAGGGAATATTGCTTTACAGTGCATGACAGTAAGCACAATTTTAGGCACCCCGACTTGGATCAGTATACCTGCTGAGTGCATCTTCATCTCAACATTCTGGTTTCCACAAAAATCCCCAAATCTCTCCCTTCTCTTGGAACAAGTACAGGTGTCTTTTGAGCTCCTTTGTTTCAGCTGCCTCTGCTGGTAACTTGTACCCCATGTTTATTACCCTTCAGCTGAAGCAGTTCTGCCTGACAACTTCCCTGTTTAGTCCCACTTGTTTTATTTGAAATGTTTGCAGCCTGTTTTGACATTGTTTCGCTTCCTTCCATCCTCTGCTCTTCCAGCCTAGCTTGATAGAGCTTACCTTGATCACCCCCTTTAATGATTTGAAAATCCACTACTAGGTCACATCAAAGCTTTGTCTTTGCCAATCAGAATAAGCATAACATGCCCTCACTTCACCCATCTAATAATTTAGAGCCCCGTAAGAGCCAAGATCTGGTTTCACTTTTTGTTGCCCTGCTCTTGTACCCTCTGAGGCAATAACATTCTTGCTGTGACATACTGACTAATACAGAGCATCTGTTAAGCCTCCATCTCCAGAACGAGCCGTTGATTTCTAGTTGTTATTGCTATATCACTACCTACCAACACAAGTTTGTATCACATTTCTCTCTTTTTTTTTTTCTCTTCTCTTCTCTTCTCTTCTCTTCTCTTCTCTTCTCTTCTCTTCTCTTCTCTTCTCTTCTCTTCTCTTCTCTTCTCTTCTCTTCTCTTCTCTTCTCTTCTCTTCTCTTCTCTTCTCTTCTCTTCTCTTCTCTTCTCTTCTCTTCTCTTCTCTGATGTTCTGCCATATATTGGTGACTTTAGTTATTGTTTTTTCCACTACAACCCTTAGAATCCTTTGCCTCTACAAAGTGTCATGTCATTATGGCACTTAGCATATACAGCATTGCCTGATTTCTTTCTCAGGGATTAATTTATTTTGTGCTTTTTGTGCTGAGCTACATTTGCTGAGTGAACCAAATTCTTCTGCATTGGCTGTGCTCAGCCTAGCTATATTTCCTCACTGTGTGAAGATATGCTTTTCAGTGTTTCTGTATTGACATCAGTGTACAAGTACAAGCACAGTACTGTCAACCAAAAGCGACTCTAAAGGCCATTGTTCATTGCTGATGTAATTTAAGAGCCCTAATTAAAGGCATTGTCGGTCATGAGGACCTTTTTGTCTGGAAGATGCCAACATGGGAACAGTGTTTGGGGCAAGGGAGATGGGATAACCCTTGTAGATCTGACCCCTCCACTCAGTAACCCTCTTCCCAGTATAAAGCTCCTACCCAATATCTGATTTTCTCACTCCACAGCCACTGTTCCGTGCTTTTACTTTGCAATCCATAACTTTCTGTTTGTCTCCATTAGCCGTCTCTGACAGTGGACCTTGCCAAAACTTTGTTTGAAAAATCTAACCTCAGTATGCTATACAGCATCTGTCATGTTTTTCTTATCTGCCATGGCAGCATTATCTTCAAAGATATCCAGCAGGTTAGTTAAGCATGACCTCCTGTGTCTAAATGTATGCTGGCTGTCCTTAATCAAACTGTCTTTCCAGGTGTTCTCATTTCACATCCCTTAAAGGTTTCCTGTGCCAGATGTTAATCCTACTGCTCTATAATTTCCTGGTTTGGCTCTTGACCTCTTTTGGGGGTGGGGAAAAGAAGCCAGAGTGCCACTTTTAGCTTCAAAAATTTCTGCAGGACTCAGGGTACTCTCCTTTATCCCCTCTTTTATCACTGTTTTTGCTCAGCCCTATTAATGGCTGCTGACTGCTAATGGGCACTGAGACCATAGTCACCTTTCTAGACCAGTTGGTATCTCAGAGGCAAGACAAGCTTTTATAACTGAGAGGATATGTTGGTGCTTTGCCAAAAAAACAAAGGCCAGAATTGAGCACTCAAAATGAAGCAATGTTGTAGCTGCCCTTATTTATTAAAGGGGAAAAAGAGTGAAGAAATGCCTCAGACCTCTTGCACCAAAGTGCAGTGCCTTGGGTTTACTTCAAAGAGATGTGTTGGTAGCAGGCTCATTTCTTTGAATTGCAGCAGTCATGAGAGTAGGAAGAGAGATGGTACCCCTTTTTTGGCCTTGGAGAAACATTCTCCAGTGCAGAGGCGGTATTTCTTCTGATGAAGAAAGTAAGTTGAATCTTCCCTCTTCTGTATGCCAGATCAGAGATTTTTCTTCCTGCTCCAGAAAGCCATGCCATTTCTTACTCTTCTTATGTGCTAATGATATATAGTCCATAGCAGGTTTGTTTTGTTTTGTTTTGTTTTGTTTTTCATACCACCAGTTTAGGCTGGTAGCTTGTATGGAGGAACTCAACCAAAGACCAGCTTCATGGGTCTCCAGTCCTCTTTTTCAGTGAGTGAAGATTCACATTTCTCAGCTTATTGCTGTGGGTGAGACCTCAGCACCAAGAAAGATAATTAATGTGAGTAGGTGTAGAGGGGCCTTGTTCTTCTTTGTGCCTTCACAGAAACAGAGAAGATAAATGAAAGAATAAAGTGGCAAATAGATTATCTCATACTGCAATAGAAAATGTTGAAAATATTGATTATAAAACATGGAAGTAAAGACAATTGTCATTCTTCACTCTACTGACTCCCAAATTCATGGCTTGTTTTAAAATATTAGATGAAAATTGTCTCATTTTAGCTGCATTAGAAATAAGAGCATACACCTATGTTTCTGTGCTAAACGCTATGTTCTTGAAGAGGCCATGATAAATCTAACTAAACTGCTTTCTGGGTTTTTTAAATACCCAGAGCAAAAGCGTAGCATGCCTTTGCAGGTCCAAGTAACTGGAATTACCTTTATGGAGTGTCCTCCTTGGCTTTTTAATTAACCTCCATACCCTTAATGTTGTGATAATTAAGGGGTATTCTTTATGATCTCAGATCGGCACAGCACATACTACCGTCAAGTCCAGGAGATCTTCTCTGGATAAGGGGATGTGCTAAATCAAGGCCAAACCGCAGATTCTTTCTTTTTGGTCCTTGGGTCAGTATGATAAATGGGATTTAGCCCTTGCCCACACAGGAGCAAAAGGACATTAATAAATGTATACATGCGACAGAGGTTTTGCTGTTGATTTCACTGCACGAACTGATCATAGTGTTTAAAGAAAAGAGGGTATGTAAGGGTTTGTGTGACTGGTGCTGTAGAATGAACTCGGCCTTGAATAAACCAGGTCTGGCCCTCCTCCCCTCAGTTCTCATTCACAGCTGCTTCAGTTAGAAAGATGCCGATGTTTCTAATAGTATGAGGGACTCTGCTTCCAGGTCAGACTCTTCAAAGCCTGAAGCGGGGCTGAAATGCTTAGGAGGTTCCCAAATAACCATTAACATTTTGGTCCCTAATCTCTGGAAAGTAACTGCAGAGTTTTATGTATTTCTCCATGCACCAGTTAGGGGCAGACCTGTTGGAAAGCAGCACTGCAGAGAAGGTCTTGGGAGTTCTGGTCAACAACAGGTTGACCACAAGTCAACAATGTGCCCTTGTGGCTAAGAAGGCCAGCAGTATCCTGGGGTGCATTTAGAAAAGTGCAGGTCAAGAGAGGTTCTCCTCCCACTCTACTCTGCCCTGGTGAGGCCCCATCTGGAGTCCTGTGTCTAGTTCTGGGCTCCTCAGTTTAAGAAGGACAAGGAATTACTGGAGAGTCCAGCAGTGGCCTACAAAGATGATGATGGTCCTAGAGCATCTTTCTTATGAGGAGAGACTGAGAGACCTGGGTCTGTTCAGCCTGGAGCAGAGAAGGCTGAGAGGAGATCTCAGCAATGCTTATAAATATCTCAAGGGTGGGTGTCAAGAAGATGGGACCAGACTCCTTTCAGTTGTGCCCAACGATAGGATGAGGAGCAACAGGAACAGACTGAAGCACAGAAGGTACCATCTGAATATGAGGAGAAACTTCTTTACTTTGAGAGTGCCGGAACACTGGAACAGAGAGGTTGTGGAATCTCCTTTTCTGGAGACATTCAAACCCACCTGGACACATTCCTGTGTGATCTGCTCTGGTGAACCTGCTTTAGCAGGTGGGTTGGACTAGGTGATCTCCAGAAGTCCCTTCCAACCCCAACCATTCTGTGATTCTGTGATTCTCTTATAAAGCCTCTACAGACCTTTTTCCCCTCCGATTTTGCATTTCTTGCTTTCATATACTGATTTCATTTAGAGATATGTGGGGTGAGGGGGGAGGGGAAAGAAAACAAACAAGTGAAAAAAAAAAAGAAGCAGGAACATGAATATGCAACTGAGAAAACTCTTTCAACAAATATTACTACTACAAACCTGCATACCAGTCTGGTTTTGTTACTATAGCAGCAGCACTAGTGAGGTATGTTCTCAGGCTGCAAGACCATAAATCAAATACAAATGCTTTAGCTATGTCCAGTATCATCTTGTCCCATTCTGCAATATTCCTCTGCCTGTACTCACTATGCAGTTCTGTTTGGATAGAGGAACATCTGAAGCATAATTTGTAAAGGAAATCACTTTCCTCTCCAGCCGCAAACCAGAAATGCCAAATTTTGTGTTTTCATCAGCTGAGAAGACATTTTCTCTTGTGAGTCAACTTCATTCAGGTTGTTTAATAGGTATCAGTACATGTGGAGGCCTGAAAGCATCCAACTAATTCTTTTAAAAAATTAGCAGAACAGAAAGTATTTGCAAATTTTGTTTGACAACAATCCAGAAGAATCTGGATTGCCTCATCATTGTCAGGCAGATAACTGGGTGGAGCAGGCTGCTTGGTTTTGTTAGCGAAACGAATGTGGAGGGAAATGACTAGCAAGACACACATAATTGGTTTGGCCAGTGGCCTGATTTGACTGGTTGGTCAGTTTATCTGTCTTTGTTTCTTTCTCCAACCAAAATAAATGAGCTTCCCAGTTCATCTTTCGTTTTCAGTAGAACAAGTCTAGCCATTCAGTTTTCTTCCTTGACTGATCAAAAGATTCAGAAACAGAAGTGCAACCAAACCATCTGCAGCATTTAAAGGAAGGCTGTCCAATTATTTTTATTAAATTGATTAATTGCAGGAAATTCCAGTTTCTGACTGACATGCTATAATACAGATGCTCCTTAGAGAAAATTATTGTTCTTTCAAGAAACCTGCCATGTGCTGGGTTTCTTTGGGCCTTTTTTTCAACAGTTTTGAACTTTACATCTGCAGTCTTTTTGTTTTGTCTTTCTTTTCAAATGAGACGAAAATATAGGTGAGTAGGAATTTTCGCTAGCATAACTCTTGGATTTCTTTGTCTCACAGTTATTTTAATGTGTTAAAATGCCAGTGGAGCCAAGATAGTCTGTGCAGTCTTTTGCTGATTGGCATGCCATCTATGCTGGCAAGACTTGCACATCTAACTTCCACTGAAAAAATGGAAGGCTAAGCATGACTAGAGATGACAAACCATGAATTTAGTATGGACAAGAGCATGCCACTGAGAAAATGTGTAATATGAGCTTCAGAGTAATGGAGAAAAAACCCCTCTCCCAGAATAAAGGAGAAAAACCTCGTTTCCCAGACCCCTAACTTTGTTTGCTTTGATTTTGGGTAACTATCAAAGAGTCAATATATACAAAGGTGTTTTTTTCTGGCTGGCTGTATGTTATTAAAGCCATTGATAAAAACAGTTGCTGATGGACAGGGTTTTTTTGCATACAGAGCAGTGTAGTCTTCCCACTAAATACAAGACTGCTCTAGGAGCCTTGGTGACTTAACTGCATAGCGCTCTTGCAATCTCTTTCTTTTTCTCCCCATCCTCATCCCCTCTGTTTTCAAAGCATCGCAAATGAACTCTGCTCTTAATGAGACTCCCTCATTGCATGTTCCCTTGCCCACATTTGTAGCAGACAGCGTTAATCCAAGATCAGCTTGGAGCAGGTAGCACCTGAACAGTGAGAGCTCGGTCTTTAGTGAATGTGAGACCATCCTTTCTGCAGAAATGGTTCACCTGGCTTCCATGAGTCCAAACAGCTAAAATTTCAGTGTGATCTCAGACATTGTTTCCTCTGGGTAGCTTACAGATGCCTTATGTTTGCATAGGCTTTAATCCCTATACTGATTTACTTCCACTGCATTGTGGTGTTGTTTTACCTATGTATGCTTAATGTGCCACCTGGGTTTTATTTTCAAGCTGATCTCCTTTGTGTCTCGGGCTTTACTATGGATTCAAATGGACACACCCAAACACATCCTTTTTTCTGCACCCTTCCTTTTTTTTCAGTAATTTTTTATTTATATGTATGATGAGGTTAGTCTTCTTAGCCATGTAGTTATTATCATCACTTGTGCCAAAAGTTATCTATTACACATGATTTTGTGAGGAAACTGAAAGTTTGTACTTTTTACTGTATTTGTTGTTGTTATTGCCTTTGAGTACAGTTCAAGAATGGTGAAGTGGGTTGTACATCTATACATGTGAGATACTTATATCACACATGTTTATGATTACCTTGGAGTACATTCCTAGGTTTCTGCACCACTGGAATAAATTGCATTTAGTTTGCAGTTCTGACCTTCTCACCTGCACTCTGCTCACTATAATCTTACTCTGCAGGAATTGCTTTGAACACCTCAATTCAATAAGACTGTTTTTATACAACACACTATTTTCTAATGAAAGTAACCTGCTATAAAAATACTTTTCTGTTTTTCCCCTCTGCCATCTCTTGCAGCCTCCACTGAGTCACAGCAAGGAATGACTATTATACTGATCTAAAACTTAAGCACTACAGGCTTAGGACTGTATATATTAAGAACAGATTATCTCATGAATCAGCTAGGCTAGAACAGAAGATGTTTCACCAAGGTCCTTGAAAGCTTTCTTTTACAACTGGGAGGAATAATGAAATGTTATCATACCTTAGAAATCAAAGAATTTTGTGGTTGAAGACGGAGGAGAGAAATGATCTGTCCTACTAGGGAAAAGGAAACTACGGCAAAGGACAAGGGAAAGTGAGCCAGGAGGTGAGCCAGGAGGTGAGCCAGATTGTCTCTCCGATTTTCTTTTCCATTTGTTCCCTTCAGTGCCATAAGGAGAACGGCAGAATGGCTGTTCAGGGCCCTGCTCAAACCTTCTCACTTCTGTGAGCATCACCATGTGAGGCACCTACAGCTTTTATTTTCTAAAACTTTATGCTTTTCCTCCTAATTATCTGTTAGGGATCCAATCCAAGAAGTTTGAGTACAATTTAACTGCATCTAGTAAAAGAAAACATGCAATGGTTGCTTCAGAAAACTTCTATTTTTAATCTGCACAGGAAAACATTTGGTTGCAAGCCCAGGTTGGAATGGTGTGTGTAGATATTGTCACCCAGACATGAGCAGGAAAACAGTGCATTGCATCGGCTGTCTATATACACGCTCTACTTTGAACAGTCGCCAGTTTTCTATACTTGAGCTAACTACTATGCTGAGCTCAATTAAAGTCATACAATATATGATATTTTAAAATGGTTATCGCTGACATGCACAGCAGATGTTTTGGGAGCACGTTTTCAAGCAGAGATAGCAACTGACAGTGACTGGTTTTGTGCAATAAAATAGTAAACACTGGACAAGAGATCTCTCATCGTGCCTCTTCCTTCTCCCATATTTAGTTTGATGGTGAAGAAATTCAACAGTAAAGTCACAGGTTAGATCACCTGTGTGTCAAGAGATGGTCTTCTAGTATCTTAATTTTCTTTTATGCACCCAAAAGGGTAAGACAATTTGTTTCCAAAATGCAGAGGAAGGAGTTAGAACGTGACTTTGTTTGCTGCAGAGCTGAAGAACTGTGGGATATGCCTTGAGCAGACCTCGTGAGGAAGGAGACAAAGGTAAGAAGGCACCATGTGTTTGTTTACACCCAGTCTAGATAAATTTAGATCTTCCTAACTCGTGGGCCAGCTCTGCTTTAGGATCTGAAGTGTGATTTGACTAAGAGTTAAGTCTGATTACCATGACTTTGTAATTAAGTCAGACTTAGTCAGTCTGTCTCTGACTAAGAGTAACTGCATCAAAACTGTGGCAACCAGTCTGTGCGCAGGGCTGGTTCCAGGGGACTGATGTGGCTCTGCCGGTTCACGTTTATTCCAAAAACAGCACTGGGATAACTTTGTACTGGCAGGTTTTATGCGGGATCGAGTGTCGTCCATCCTCCCACAGCTGGCGTAAGGCCAGCATAAACTCCATATCATGTGTTCTAGCTAATTCATCTTAAATGTGATTATGTGCCCTGGGCTGATCCAGATCAAATGTGTACTGAGAGCAAAGAGCCAGGATTAATGATCATGGAGGCGTGACCTGAATTCAGCCATGGAAGAGAAAGCTGTGATACAGTCTGGTTGCTCTGACAGAGCTGCTTGACACTTCTTTCCTTGGGGAGGAGGGCCAGGAGCAGGAAAGGACCAAGTCACTCATGGGGAAGGTTTTTCATGGTGGTGGTGTAATTTTGTTGCTCTCCAAAGGTGCCTGTGTTTACTCTCCTCCTTTGAACTATGTAACTCCACATGTGGATTGACATAGGAGTTAGGAGATACCTCTGTAAAATACCAGTTTCTGTTCTGCTGTAGTCTTTCCAGATCTGATGACAAAGTTGGACCTTTCCATTGCTAGGGTAGACCTGAGGCTCTCTTAAATTCTTAATTATAAGAGCCTCTTAGTGAACCAAGATGCTACAAGTTCCTCTCTTTCCTTGATGTGAGGTGAGAGCTGCTGGATGTGCTCCCAGCACATCTCAGCACTGGAATGCAGAGGAGTCTTCCTGAACCTTCCACCCATCGACCTGTGGTGCTGGCTGTCCCAGAGCCCCAGCAGCACTGCTCTCCCATGCCTGGCCATGTGGTTCATGTCTGTCATGGGTGCTGCTGGTGGAAAAATCTTTGGATGGGAGACCTGACAGGACATGGCTTTTCCAGGTCGCTGCCAGGAGGACAGGAGTATGAGGATTTGTAGGTCTGATCCCTGTAACCCAGGAGACTTTCTGACTGTAGAGCCATTGCAAGGCATGGGAGTTACCGTTAAGTGTTCCTTGAGGGAAAGGAAAAACTCTGGTGGTTTTGCCAGCATTGCAAGGACTACAGCAACAGAGAGCATACAGCGATGAGCTACTGTCACCTTACAATCCAAATGCAACTCCCAAATGTCAAAACTGAAGCTCAGATGGTGGCTGAGAAGAGGCCAAACTTGCTTGAGCTCGGTGTGGAAACCTGGAGGTAGTTTTGCAGTAAGGCCTGCACAAAGGTATGTGGTTTGGAACCACGGGGCTGTACTTCACCATCCTGCTTCTCCACCAACCAGACCCTCATGCCAAAAGTCCTTTGATCACCTTTGGCTCCTCCTGCTCTCATGTTCCAAACCATTTGTAGTAGAAACTTTGGCCAGGCACCTATCTTCCACCCAGAACTTAACCCATCTCCTTAGAACCTATAGCCCTATTCTTCCACAGCAGTGCTTCTTTCATCTCCCTCTCTATAGCCATGCTGCCACCCACTTTGAATGGTTCTCTCTGTTTCACCCCTTCATGCTCAAGCCCCTTTATCCCCTGACTGATGTGCTCCTGTGTGCATGCTGCTCTTCCAAGCTGTCCTCTGACTCATTTCTCCACCAGTGCTCCTAACCTTGCCTGCAGATTTTTCTTTTTTTTACCAAGCATACTTTAAATGTGAAATCTGCAGTTGATCTGTAAGTCTTTTCCTGGCCCTGAAGACACTCCTTAACCTTGTTTTCTACATAGAATTATGCAGCTGAGAGACACTGGATGAGAGGAGTCAGCGCTTTGTAATAATACTTCAGATATACAAATTGGAAGCATTTGCTTACATCTTTCTTACCATACCTTTGCATATTACTTTGGCAGACAGTGGTGAAATACTTAGATCACAATTTCCCTCAGGCAAAGAGCAGGCCCTCCTATCTGCTTTTTACCTGGCACTGATACTGTTATCACATGAGCGTCTCATGATGGTAATTGGACCTAAAAATTGAGGGATTTGTCTCCCTGTTTGAAGATCTTGAGGTTTTGATGAAGTATTTTCCCTAACACCTAAATATATTGCTTCTGAAACACTGCCAGGGCACTTTGTGAGTTTTATAGTTAATAGATGCTTCAGGCTTCCACTCTGGTCTTTAGCCTGGTCAAACCAATGGCTCCCCTGTGGTAAGGGGAGACAGCCCATCCTGGACAGGCACCTAATGTAAGGTTGTGAGGGATGCAGGACATGACCCTGGGGCGAGAGCATGAGCAACACATGGAAATAGTTCCCCAAGTTCACTGCAGCAGCATTTAACACCTGTACTCTATGGGATTTAGTGCACTGGAGTTTTTCAATAGAAAACAGAAGTTTAGTAGAAAGTGTTCCTTAAGCAGAAACTCAGGTTTTTGCAGAGTTGTTTTCCTGAGGAAAAATGTCTACCAGTTCTCACAATATTAATAGCTGAACCTCGAGCTGCTGCTGTATTTTAAACCTCCAGGATCTTTGGAGCCATGTTGAAGGCTGTATGTCTCTTACTGTACATAGTGGGGATGCAAAGCTATCCTTGGAGACAGTGGAATCATAGAATCATTTTGGCTGGAAGAGGCCCTCAAGATCATCAAGTCCAACCGTTAACCTAACACTGGCACCAAACCATGTCCCTAAGAACCTCATCTACACATCTTTTAGACACCTCCAGGGATAGTGACTCTGCCACTTCCCTGGGCAGCCTGTTCCAATGCCTGACAATCCTTTCTGTGAATAATTTTTTCCTAATATCCAATCTAAACCTCCCCTGGTGCAACTTGAGGCCATTTTGAAATAAAAAGGGTCAGAGTATCTAGTCTGCTTCTATGTAATTAACAGTAAAATCATTCCATCGTCATATTTCAAACCTGCTTTTAAAGTGACCTAGGAAACCCCATCTGACAATGTTGAAAGCTGCTGGCACAAACCACGTCTCATTCCTATCTCAGATGCTGAAGGCCGAGAGATAGTTTTATTTTGGCAAAATTATATTAAAAAAACACTGAAATATCTGTGTGTGCATGTGCCAGTGGGCAAATTTAAAGCAATGGATTGCTCTTCAGTATTAATTATGTTAATTTATGTCTATATGTGACTCATTTGATTACTTATGAAAATCAAAGCCAAGTGATTTTCTCTACAGTATTGTAGGAAGAGTATGTGTGCATATGTGCATGTGTGTGCGTGCATTATCAAAAGGGAGTTACCTCACCAATCAGATGCCTCTGCTGCCTTTTATCCTTGCAGCCCATGAAACAAGAATTAATGGAAAATCAATTTTCAGTGCTTTTAATTTTTTTATTATTTTTTTTCATTAAGGACTGCCTGTCCCAGCAATTTGCTTCATTTTTTCTCCTGGGGTTTTCTAAATTGACAGAACTACAGGAGGTTTCACATTCAGCATTTTAATGTTTCCCGTGTTCTGTTCTTTATTTTTTGAATTTATCACAAGAAAAGGTTGAAGCAGTTTCACCTGTTTGTACATCTCATAGCACAATGGGGCTCTAATTGAGACACCTCACATTACTGAGCTGATGCCATTATTATTTAAAAGCAAGTAGGTACATATTAGGAATATTTATTCCTTGTCTTCTATCAAGAAAGCAATTTTCTAAAGAGAGTCAAGTTTTTGTCTTATTTAGGGTATTGATTACATACTGCTTTGAAATAAAAGGAGATTTATATGCTCTGCTGCTAGATAATCTGTGAAAGACTGTTGTGCTAAGATTGAGCCCCTAGGCTGGGAGCCAAGAAGAGAGAGGATGTTTCTCAGCTTGGCTCTGCCTTTCTCACATGATTCATTGGATGCTATTTAAATCTCTTTGTACCTCTATTCAGTTCTTGATTTCACAAGAAAGTTGTAATTGTTCTAATTGCCGTGATGCTGAGCTCCCTGGCTCATGGGGCCTGCAGGAACACTTGCCATAATACAGAGTCAATGTGCAGACAGCTCTTCTGCTCTGCTCTCAGCCCCAGATATTCAGAAGCCATGCCCAAATCACCTGAGATTTGTTTAACTTTTCTTCATTATCATTTGGGTTTTTTTAATCTTGAAACATTTTGAAGTGTTTCAAGTGTTTTTTATTAATCTACAGTGAGATTAGCTAGAAAAAAAATCTCAGTTTTAAATCAAAACAGGGGCTCTTGCTATCAGGTGATGCCAAGAGCTGAGGCTTTCAGCAGAGTGGCAGATATAGTAGCTAAAATGGTGAAGGGTTGATGAACACTGTATGTGGTTCTGCAGATGTGGCTCTTTTGAGGAAAAGACGTGGAGCTTCAGGAGGAGTGATGAAGGAACCTGCATGTTCTATAGTGTTCTGTAGCAGCAGTAGTAGTTTCCTAAAGCTTGCTTCAAGAGGAAATAGGGCCTTTAGTAAATGGAGATATAGGGGAACATGTAGCCAGCAGGAGGAAAAAGGGAAAAAAAAAAAAAAAAAGATAAAAGAAGAGGAAAAAGAAGAGAAAAAGAGAGAGGGAAGGAGAGGGAAGAGAAGGGAAGGGAAGGGAAGGGAAGGGAAGGGAAGGGAAGGGAAGGGGAAGGGAAGGGAAGGGAAGGGAAGGAAAGGAAAGGAAAGGAAAGGAAAGGAAAGGAAAGGAAAGGAAAGGAAAGGAAAGGAAAGGAAAGGAAAGGAAAGGAAAGGAAAGGAAAGGAAAGGAAAGGAAAGGAAAGGAAAGGAAAGGAAAGGAAAGGAAAGGAAAGGAAAGGAAAGGAAAGGAAAGGAAAATAGAAAATAGAAAAAGAAAAAAGAGCAGTTTAAAAAAAGGTGGGGGAGTGAATCTTCGTGCTTTCAGACAGATGCAGAGTTAAGGGCTTGAAAGGTTGCTGAAGAATTTAAATTTTCTCTGTTTCAGTAGGTGTGTTTTGCACTGCTTCCATTGAGCGAATCTGGAGGAAGCACCGAGTAACATGTTCCTGGTAATACTATTTGCAGGGATGGAGGTGAAGGAGCACTGTCTCCCAAGCTGTTCTGGAAGTAGTAACACCATAATTTGTGTTGGCGTGAGCAACTCCGAGTGCAGGCTGCATATTCTCCACACCCCCAGAAATACCGACTCACTGCTGCTCACAGATCACCGACACTGAGAAGACTGGTTCCCCAACTAGTGGCATGTACAGTCGAGATCTGGCCCTACATATTTTTGGTTGGTTGCTTATTGTATATGTTGACTTTGATTCAGTGGAAGGTGGGAGCAGAGCTTGTAAGAACTGGGTGATTAACAGATCAGTCTCAAAGCAGAGGATAATGTTCGGATTGGACACAAGAGGGAAATTTTTTACTATGAGGACAATCAGCCATTGTCCTAATCTAGCCAGGGAAGTGGTTGATTCCCCAACATTGGACACTTTTGCTGGACAGGGTGCTGGGCCATCTTGTCTAGACCGCGCTTTTGCCAAGAACGGTGGGACCAGATGATCCCTGTGGTCCCTTGAAACCTGATGGTCTTGTGATTCTATGAATATAATGGGCAGCATAAGAAACACAGAGGAGGGGATTTTCTGCTGCTGTGTGTTTTCATAGCCCCACTGACCTCAGCCGGTCGTTGGCACTCAGTATGAGCCTTTTGGGAACCACAGCACCAGGGCTGGGCCCCATCTGATGGGCTTCCCATTGTGTTGTACACAGCCTGGCTAGCAGCGCGCTCCTGCTCCTTGGGCCAAAAAGCTGAAAACTTCAAAAGATGAAAGCTTCCACGAGTGACCTTTCCTCCAGGCTGCTCCAGATTTCACATTTCCCCTGCACCCAGCGAGATGCCCTGCCCAAACTGCCAGTGCTGGCACGTGAGGAGAGGGCTGCCGCTGCTGAAGCACCATGCTGAGCATCCACCCTGCAGCCAGTGCCTGCAAACTTGAACCTACCGTGTGCTAAAAAACTGTTTGGATTACAAAGCCCACGGGGAGGCAGAGCCCCAGCAGGAGAGCATCCTGGCTTGTGGCAGCAACCACAGGTACCTTTTCCTCTTTCCCTTCCGAAAAACAGTTTTAGGAAATCTGAGTGGTTGCCTTTTTTGCCTTTTTTTTTTCCCTTCTCTCTTTGCCCGAACAAGTGTTGCTGTGAGGGATGGGGTGGGAGGTGGTGTGGTAACCCCAACCTTGGTGCTTGCCCAGCACGTCACTGCTGCAAACTGGCGTCCAATGTGTGTTGCATTTTCGCTAGGGAAATCATCTACGGGGGATTACTGGGTCAGCACAAACCCAGTCGGAGGTCTGGGAGTGATGTGTATTTAAAATGAGATAAATGAAGATGTCGCTTGAGTTCAGCCTTTTCCAGAGTTGTCAGAGATTAATGATTTATTTCAAATTCCTGACATAGTTCTCAGTCTCAGATTCTGGCAGCATCTGTTAATCCTCTTGGCTGTACAAAAATCTGGAAAATAAGAATCCTGAAGTTTCAAAAGGCAGAACATAAATTAAAATCTCCTCAAGACAGTTTTCCAAACTTATTTTTTTTTTAATTGAGATTTTAAAATTACCCCTATTTCTGCTTGAACTGTAACTCATAGTTTTTGGATTGCCTGGGGCAAACAACGCTGCATAGTCTGTGTGTTTTGAAATCGCCAGTCATTCGCTATGTGTATGCATGATTGTATTAATTGGATTATATTCTGAGTGTATAGATACTGTACTATATTTGTGGAAAATGAATCTAACAAACACTAATCCTCAGAATACGCCAACAGAGAAAAAAGTGGTACATTATATGCAACTGATAAGACAGATTTAAACTATTTACCCCCAAAGTGGTAGCAGAGATGAGACTTGAACTGTTACTATTATCGTTCTTCAAAATCTCTTTCCAGTTGGGATTTATCTTTTTTCCTCCATGCCTCTTATTATGATCTGAAACTCCCATTTATTTTAATTTCCTTCTTTCTCCTGTCTTTATACATCTCCTTTTGCAAAAGCTGTCATAATTTGTTGAGTGAAAACTCAATTTTGCATAATAGTGCTTAGAAGTGATTGTTCTCACAAGTTTTGTAATGGGTTTCTCCAAACTCCAGGGTCATTCTTGGCTGGGCTGATCAGGTTTCACATTTGCTTTTCTACTCAGTGCAGATATACAACAGGTTTTAAAATGTATTTCACAACCTAGAAGTGGCCCCTGGCCTGCAACAACATGTCACTCTGTTTGCACCCAATGGAGCTACAATATCCACAATTTGTGTCACACCAACATTTTCTGATTCGCAACAAGCAATTGCTGCTTAGTTGGGAATGTCTTTGGAGGGGATGGGATGGGGTGGGCTAAGAAAGGAAACCCCGTTGCAAACAGCTTAGGCCTTGCAAGCCTGGGCTTTTGCCAGCAGAGCTTTGTTGGTTTTATGGTCTAGGTTTGAACCGTACCTCATCAGATAAGGTCTTTGTTTTCCATGCCTGGCGATGCAAAGAAGAGCTGCTGGCAGAGGGCTGTGGGGTGTCGATTGCTTATGGCAGGAGCAGTGTGTTGTGTCCCCTTCTGTGAGCGGCCCGTGGAGCTCATCTGGCAGAAAATATGAGATGGCCATATCATTCTTTAGGTTGGCTTATATATTGTCTGTACCAGTGGGGCAACAGGCACTGGGGATTCAGGAGCACTGGAAAACTCTTATTTGCCACTGACTTCATTTTTGCTCTGTTTAATTTCTTTTCTGTAAGTGTCAGAGCCTTCAAACAGGGATAAGCCCTAAAGGACTAAGCCTTATAGAGATGCTGGAGGTGCTTAATTACTTTAGGTTTGAGCAGCACATGAACAGGTCAAACTACGTGCATTTTTAACTCCAAATTTTACAGCTCTGTTGTTTCCTAAAAGCAGGTCTCATGCGGTGAAAGTATCTCCTCTGCTGCAATTGCAGCAGCTTGTCTGAGCTCAGTAATTCCTCAAGCCTTGACCTGCACCAGTCACAAAAAGAAACTGTCTGAGGACAAAAAAAGCTTTTCGCCCTTTTTTCCTTTTTTTTTTTTTTTTTTTCCAATATAATTCGAACTGTGTTTTTGCTTAAAGGACATTTGCCCTTTTTACATCCAGCACATTCATTATATGTTTCCATAGAGCATTTCTATCCTTTCAGTCAGGATGACCTTTATTTTATATTTAAATGCAACAGCAAAACAAGAAGAAAAAAGAAGTAATGTGAATTCTTCCAGCTCCTTCGCTGGCTTGCTCTCTGCACATGAATGCAAAATGGCAGCTGCCACTGCAGCACAGTCAAGAGTTCCCATTTAAAAATGCAGTGCTTACAAAAGAAGCCCAAACAGCCATAAGCTACAAAACCCAACATCTGATAAATGGAAAAGGACAAAATCAGGTCATGGAGGCAGCACATATCTTTTGCCCTTATATTGCATCTTTCATCCGTGGATCTAGAGTCACCATAACAGGCATCATCCTACCTCCCGAGTGAAATCGTAACATCATAGAATAGTTTGGGTTGGAAGGGAGCTTTAAAGGTCATCTAGTCTAACCTCCTTGCAATGAGCAGTGACATAGAAATGGAAAGGAGCAGAGAGGATTGTGGATCCCAGAGAGATGGGTCAGCCAGGTGCTTGTATAGAGCACCATTTTTAAGAGGGGAGGTAAAGAATTTCAGGCTGGGCTGAAGCTGCAAGTGGCATTTCATTAGGCACAGGTAATTAACAGAACTGGAATTAATGCTCGTGTGTGCAACAGAAAGAGCCCTAGGATTTTAATCAAGGCTATTAGTCAGCATATTGGTGAAGTGACGCTGAATTCTGCAGCGCCCCTCATGCGGCAGGCTCAGAGTTGATTACAAATTCACCAACAGCCTTCATTTTTCTTCAATGACACCCCCAAAAGCACCATTTTTCCAGTTCCCGGGGCCCTCATGGAGTGTCCCAGCAAACAGGGGTCTCAGCCTGGGGGAAGATGTGCAGGGTCTCCTTTCAGTGTGGGGTGCGGGAGCTGCTGAGGGGCTCAGCCTTGCCTGTCCTGGCCCCCCAGGACGAGGAGCCCCAGGCAAGGAGCAGGGGCAGGCAGGGAGCTGGGCTTTTCATCTTCCTGCTGATTTATGTAGTGCAGAGAGGTAAAGTGTGTTTGCATTTATGCAGTGCCACTTTACAAAGAGCCCTCAAGAGCGAGCTCTGGGTTGCATGAGAACAGACGAGAAGGAGAGCATCCTTGCTACCAGCAAAAGCCAATGGCTGCCTTCCCCGCTGGCTACACTCTATGCATTTCAGAGGATTTCTCGACCATTCCTGCATGACTTCTGATAGCCAGTGAAGTCCCAGCACTGTAACCTGGGTGTTACGGTATTAGGCATATTTTGCATTTCTAAGTTAGTATCAGCGATTGGCAGATTCTGATTTTGACTATTTTTCTGTTCAGCCTGAAGTGTTAAGGTATTGTCCAAAATTAAATTTGAACACATGCACATGTGTGCATGGAAATGTGTATAAGTGTGCATATGCAAGGTGAATTTTGCACCAAATTTCTGTCATGTATCTGAGTCATCAGTGCACGCAGGCTCTTTGATTTTTATTGATAGGCAGAACAGATCTGTGCTGGTTGGGGTCTGGAAAGTACATACCTGCCAGGGGAGACTGCTCTGTTCAAAATGAAAGTACAGATCAACCTCTAGGTTTATTTTTCAGACTTTGCATATTTTTTGAGGAACAAGCTCTGGCAATGCCAATTCCCTTTGCATAGTATCTTTTGTGTGCTCTTTTAGTCTAAGAAGAACCTCATCTGTGTGACAGGATAGAACAGTACCCACAGGCTTTCCTGCCATCCAAAGAATGGTATCAGCCCTGGGAAGTCAGGAAACTGGCCTGGACTGAATATCATTAAAAGCTTTTGGAGGAAAGTCAGTTAATTCCTTTTGTCTCTGAAACTCCCATTAATCTCTGCTCAGATTCTCTCCATTCCTGCTGCTACACCTGGCTTTTAAAAGCAAAACACCCTTGGTCTCCACTAAGCATAAAGAAAGCAACATGAAAGAGAAGCTATAATTGCTTGCCTAAGAGTGTCTCTTCTCCCCCACCCCCTTTTCCTGCTGTTTGGTCACCTTTATTTTTCCCTTTTTCCCTGAGGTTTGATGTCTTTGCTCATTATTTTAACTGTCAACAGTACACAGCAAGCTCTGTGGAGCCAGGGACCTTGGGCCTGGTTTTGATCTAATTTTCACAGATGTAAAGGGAGTTACTTGAAGTTTCTGGTGGTGTAATTGATAGCAGAATCGAACCCTCCTTTGAGATCTCAGGAACATGCCATCCACCCCTGGCATGGCATAAATGTTTGTTACTTCCACAGCAACTCTGCAGAGAGAGCCTGGTACACTTGTGAGTTAACTGCAAACCTTTGTATATGTGTTTGTCTATCTTTCTCACTGTTCTGATTCCTGTCTACTCTGTGGCATTTAATTTAGGATTAGCTATCATTTACTTTCACTGTGTTGCAAACTAATTACCAGAAAGTTCATTTTTCTGATTGCCTTTCTTTCTTCCTTCAAGGATGAAGTTTGCTGCAGTGATCTTCCTTGCAGAGGTCACCTTGGATGGCTAGAGGAGCATATAGGGGTCTCAAATTCACCTTAGCAGGGCAACTGAATAGTAGCTCCGGGGCATTTTCGGCTGGTATGGAGCCAGCCCAGCTTGGTGCCAGTTCCCCTCGGATTTCCTGGGTGCAGGAAGCATGTCAAGACGAGGGATAGTGCATTCCAGTGGCTGAAGAGCATTGTGCTTGGATCTGCCTTGACAACATGATGGTTCCTGAGAAACCATTGCTAGTCAGCACTAATTAACAGCCCCCAGTTTGCCCTGGTTTCTGCCAGCAAGGAGTTCAGTCCCGGTTTTGGTGAAAGCAATACTGTGGCTTAGAGCTGAGCTGGACACAAGCACAGCAGGACTGCAGACCAGAGAATGAAGTATTGCCTCCTGCAAAGTTTAATTATGGGTGGGTCTAACTCATCTCTGCTGTAACTCCTTGGTAGCCAACACGGTTATACCACAAATGAATGCTGTTTTCAATCGGAGGCGCCTGGAGAGGGAGATCAAGGGCTGATACAAAGAGATAATTTCTTGTGACTGATTTTGGGGAGGCAGTGCTCATTTCAATGTTCTTAAAGGCTATTTACAAATGGCAGAAAGGGAGAAAAACTATGTTAAAATTCCTGCTGTTTTTTGCATTTGGAGCATCAATTTGAATGTGAAGAAACGGGGCCAGCTCTAGTTCTTGACCTATACTTGCAGTGTTTAATTCTCTGTGGCGACTATGATGGATGCAAATGCACCAGAGCTGGCATTAAATCACGACTAACTGTGTAGCTGCATCAGCACAGAGCTAACTGCTTGAATATTTAACCACCTCGTCAAGCAGGCTGTGCTGCATGTGCTGAGCTCAGTGCTTTCTTGTCTCTACTGCTAGCAAGCATTTGAGCCACTGAGCTTAAAGTCTCCGTGTGCCTATAGCCACACAAAGTGTTTTTGCTGCTATGATGGCAGCTGCTCTCACAGATACAGGCTCTGATGCTGTCGATCATGGCCAGTTCAAGATGACCCCTGGGGGTACTTCTGTGGAGGGAGCTGATTTTGCCCTTCCCACTGCCGTGGCCATGCATTCCTGCCCCTGTGCTGTAATTCATTTTTGCTAGATTAGTTTCAGCCTGGATTAGTTCCTCTGGTCTGGCTCACTGCAGAGCTGAGCAAATGCTTGTGCCAGCACCAGGCAGAGCAGAGGGGGATGAAGAGGGACAAAACGGCATCTTTGAGAAGTAGGGCTAGGAAAAAACAACTGTGAAATTGTGGCCTCTTGCTCTCACTTGCTTCTCCTTTTGTGATGAAGAGATATTGCTGTTGTGTCTCCTTGTTTGCTTTTAATTTCCTTCCTCAGACTGATTATAGAAGTGAAGGAATGGTGGTAGGTATTATACCTATAGGCCAAGTCATCTCTGGATGAGCCCAGCACCTTTTAGTCACTGCATTTTGCTTCCAGAGCTTCATAGATTAATAAGTCACTATTGAATGATTTCACCAGTGTGCCTGGTGAATTTGGCCGAGCATGTTTCCAGTACTTCCCTTACGTACCTGATGCCCATCAGCACCACGTGCCCTCTTGTCACCCCAGCCAAACCCCAGTGCTCAGCCTCCAGCTGGGAGCTGGTGCTGAGCCACACAGGAGCCAAATAATTTATCGGTGGCAATATGAGAGTCTCTGAGCTGCCCTGCTTTGCATTTATTTCTCAGCATCACTCTTGCATTTAAACACACCCGCTGCCGGGTGCTCTTGCCTCTGGAGGGCAGGCAGGTGGCTTGGCACGCTGCTGCACAGGTTTGGGTGGTGGAGCGCTCTGTTTGGGGACTCCCAGGAGAGGTACCGGCCCCTGTCCTGCACTGCAGCACAAACCAAGGATGGGTTTTATTTTTCTGAGCACATCAGGTCTTCTAGCACAGCATGATGTTCTGCATTCTGTCAATGACTTCAGGCTGCTTGTCAAGGAGGGGTGCGAAGTAAGCTGAAATGTTGCTCTAATTTTTTGCATTATCATTCCTGTCGCAAATGTCATTATTTAATTAGGCTCTGCAGTACTTCCAGAGGAAATATTTTGAAGGGAAGGCATGTGTGTTCCCTGTGTCTCAATGCCTTTATTACATCTGGGCTAACTGGATGCAATGTGCAATAAAAAAGCAGAACCAGTGGCTTGGGTCCAACAAAAGAAATGGCTTCAGTAGCTTCAGCCTGGTTCCATATTTGGCTGTGGTGTGTTGTTCCTCTCACTGCAGCCATAGCCATAAAAGGGTAGCTGACCAGTTGGTTTCCAAAAAAAAGTGTGACCACCTTTCCTACAACATATGGACTAATCCCTTCAGGATCCTTACAAAAACAAGTTTAGAGTTTTTAAATTCACTGAGTAAGTGAGAAAGTCTTTGCAGCACTGTGCAGATAGTTGCTGCTCTTCTGCTATTTTTTTTTGTTGTTGTTCTTTTATAATGGAGCTTTTGGCAGTACCGAGGAAAAGAGATTTAGTTCCACGTTATCCTCAAAAAATAAGTCATACTCGACTCCTTCTTTTTTCCAGAGGAAAGTCCCAACCACTTATCAGATTGCTGGGGTGTTGTAGAAAGGATTGTCAAATAAATCCCCACATTTTTCCTCTGTTGCTAGTTCATGCACTAACTACTTTCATTTTTTGTCTAGTGGCCTTTTGTATCTATCAGCAACTTCCTTTTCCACAGTCCCAAAACTACTCAAGTCTTGCTCTGGTGTTGCAGATAGGAAAGCTGAGAATGCTTTGCTGTGTTGGCTTTGCAGTAAGGATTTATTTATTTTAACTTTTAAAAGGTGACTCTAAAGTCACTATTATTTAAATAATAGTGTCTGTAGTTGCTGCCTGTTGCTTTTTTTATTGCCAAAGTATTTTTCTTGCACTAAAAGGGCCTGTGCTTGTTGGTAACAAGTATATGAAGTGCTCTGACATGTGAAGTACCTCCTGGAGGAAGGACTAGGCTGTTCATACTGTACTGTAGAATGGTTTTTTTTTCCTAAGTTTATTGAAGGGAATAGACTGCACAGAGAGAGGTTATAATAAGCAGAGACCCATTGTTGTGAAGCTTTATGCAAATAATGTGTAATATTTGCGTAAATAAGATTTTAAAATGATGCTCATATTTGGCTAAATCCCAGCAGGCCTGCTCGGTTATGTGGGATATTCACCTGGAGGACAGCTGGTTGCTTTCAGTGGAGCTGTTGCATTCTCTGCCTTTGCCAAGAGCGATCACTCGAACGAGTCTTTGCAGACTTGGACCTGGTGTTGATCTGACCTGACTTGTAAGGCTTCCCTGCAGAGCCAGGATAAGGAGGTCACCCTGGACACCTTCACTGGACTCCCCCTCACACCACCGCTGGGGCAGAAGCAGAGATTCAGGTCTCTGATGGACTCCTATGAGATACCTCCAGTAGGCTGTTAAAAATGGATGGGTTGAATCTGTCCCTCATTTCTGAGTTTCCAAAAAATAAGTGTATGCAGCTGCTCTTTACTTGTGTAGACAGGGAAATAATTTTCTAAGACTTGCGAGATGTTACTTGTTCACAGCCACCTATATAAAAACGTCATAAATTTTTAGTTCTCTAACTCTGCATTCTTCCTAAATAGTAAAGTTATAGCCAGCTGTAATTTCTGGAAGGATTATCTGTATCTGATTGTTTTTTACTGAATCTCGTCCTACCTTCACAGATGAGGAGTTTTTCTTTCGAAGGTGCCTCTGCTTGGAGATAACATCCTCATATGAAGAGATTCCCCATCATTAATAACAATTATTTTTATAGAAATAAAAAAGATGAGCTCTCACTAAACAGACTTTTATTTTTTCCATATGTAGCCAAACAATAAGCATAAGGAGACATTAAATGGGATCTAGAATGCTGGTGTGAGACCTCACACCCTCTCATATGTTTGTACCTTCGCAGATTTTCCAAATCTCTTTGTCCATTCTAGAGCATCATGCCTGAGCGGAGTTAAGGTTATTTTTTTGTTCGCCCTTGGCTTTCTTTTCTCCTGTGTTGTAACCAAATTAATTTAACAGTCCACTTAATTTGATCCCTTATCTCTTCCCAAGTTAGTTGTCAACCTTTCAGAGAGTCCTGGAGGAGTCCCCCCTCCTTGGTCTTTGGAGCATATAGAGAGTGGGATGCTTGCCACTCGGCAGGGCGATGCATTGCCAGGACCCACAGCACTTAGCACTTCGGCAGCTTGCATGGGGGACATCCAACTTGCAAATGCTCCACAAAAGGGAAAGCAAAAGGCACAGCTTGGTGAGAGAGTGAGAGGAGGCAGCAGCTGTTCTTCCAAGGCGTGATACAGCCAAAGCCTGGTGGGTGCTGTAAGATGACAGGGTACTGGTGAACTGTGTTCCGCTGGCTGGGTAAGGGAGAAGAGAGTAATTCAAAATCAGAGCAAGCAGGAGCGTTTGAAGTCACAGCAAGAGAGGGGAATGGAAACTGGGGGCAGGGAAGAGCTACCCACTCGAGCTGCTGGAGCATACCCCCAGATAGACTGCATTTTTTCAGGCTGACAAACTGAAGAGATGCATTGCAAGAGCCCCTGTTTTTTCCCCCCTCACTGCTCATCCCCTTATCAGCAGAGATGTGCACATCTGAGAGTGACATTAGTCTGGAAAGCCTTGACTCTGGCATCTCCAGCACACGCATGCTTATGTGCCAGTGAAAACCTTCTACTCGAGTGTGTAGCAATTGGAGTGATTTCCGCAATGCTCTTGGTAAACACAGGCTGGAGAAGGTCATGGAAAGGACAGCATCCCAAGCACTGGTTGAGACTTTACTTTTATTTCTGAATGTAATGAAAGACTTCTTCCCTCCCTCCTGTTTGTATCTCCAGCCCCTCCTCCCCTTCCCCAGCATCACCCTTTGCCAATGCCTAACACTCTCGGCAGATATAGATGTTAATGTAATGACTTGGTTTTGTTTGTCCTGGCAGCCAATGAGGTATGCAACGCTTGGTGGCACGTATTTCAGAGGCATTTAATAACTTCAGTGTCTCATGTTTTCAAGCAGAGTAATTACGAAATGCAAAGGCAGCCTCTGTCCAATGCAATGCCCCCACGCTGCTGAGCCCAGGAGAGTTTCCCAGCATCTGCACCTGGGTACGTGCCACAGCTATGTCCAAAATCCACGTTGGGGCATGACCAGGGCATGCACCGTCCTTTCCCATTCTCTGCTGTGCCAGGGAGCCAGAGCACACAGGCTGGATGGGAGCCACAGATCGCTCCAGCAGATCGCATGCACGTCCCCTGAGACTTGCTGGAACATGCCCTTGTAGTCAGCCCTGGTGCAACCACTATGGCACAGAGAGAAGGTGACAGAGAGTGGATTTGTAACACTATACACATGGGAATAGTGGTCAAGTATCAGCTTCATGCTGGGGTGTGGGGATAAAGGTGAGAGGAGAAACGAGGGATGCTCCCATCAATGGCAGTTTATATCCGAAACACAGTGCAGGATCTGGGAGCAGCATGCCACAGCTCGAGTAAGTGAAGAGTTTGGCTGTCAGATGAAGAGCTGGGTGAGATGCCAACATGCTGGTTCTAACTGATGAAGGTAGGAACAGAACGTTTGGAATGAGTTAGATAAAAATGCTGTGCAACAGAGCAACGTAAATCATAATTGCTCGGAAAATCCCTGTAGGTGAAGGATGTGGGCAGAGGAAAAAATCCTGTAGCAGCTGAAAAACACCGTAAGGAACAATGACTTTGAAGCTGTGGTTTCCACAAAGACTCAGTAAGCCATGCAGAATGAATGCTGGGCATGACCAACCAGCTGAATCTCAAGTATGATTAGTTAGGAAGACGACTTAAGATTTGAAGGGGAACATATGTACTGTGCTAACTTTATCTGCTGAGACCATCTCGCAAATGAAATAGGTGGAAAAGACTTGCGAAATTATTTTTTTCAAGGGAAAGGTTGGAGGAAAATAAAGTATATATCATCCTGCCCATAACGTGTTTTTTTCTTGTGGGGTCTGAACTCTTCTTATGGCTTATGGTACCAGTAATATAATACTACTGTCACATGAAGGGGTTTGAGTGTTAAGATGTTTATTCCTTCTAAGAAGACAATACTGAACACATAACCTATGTTTCTGCCACCATTAGCCTGGCAATCTCTCAAAAGTATGTGCATGCTTTCAGTGTGTGTCCATATTGTTATTTTCTGGTACAAATCGTTCTGCATGCATAACCATATACAAATCTAGTTTGATTAATTATTCAGACACCACCAGCAAGTGCTGAGAGCTTAAAAAACCATCATGGGCACAAGGTATTTGTTCTACTGATTTTCTGCACAGAAAAGGGGAGGAGGGGAGGAAATTTGAAGGCCAGCTCTGATAATGTAGTCTATAAATTCAGTGTGGGAAGGCTGCATCCTCCCTTCTAATATATTCTGAACTTTGCATTTTTCAGCTTGTCAAAAGAAAAATGGGATAAATGTTTATCTTCCCAAAATGATCTCTGGTTAGGCTTATCTTGACTATAGATTGAAAAATCAAAATATAAATCATGAGCCTTTCTTATGCAAATGCCTATTGTTAACATTTGTCAGACACAGAGAGAAAACACTCAAAGTCCTCTCTCATCTTTATGGAGGAACAAAACAAATCACACAAGTAAGTAATACTGAAAGTGCTAATATTCTTTGAAGCCTTTGAGCAGCATTAGAATCCCAAGGAACCTGAAGGTGAACTGTCTATAAAAATATATTAAAAAAAATGTTTGGCATACTAGTGACCCAAAGCCACCATTTAGGAAGCTTCACATTAGGATGGCAAAAATACCTTGGCAAAAAAAAATGACAAACTCAATGGCGACTGGAATCCTGGGATTTCATGTTTCTTTTGTAAGGCATGATGATCTCCAAGATAAAAAATAGCAGAAAACGGGAAAGTTTACATTGGCCACATCAGGATGAAGTCAGAGAACAGCTAGATTTTTTAATTGAGGAAATATTTCAGACTATTTTCTACCCCTGGAGGGTTCTAAGTTTCTTTCTTCAAAGCTGTCATTTTGTCAATATGAGGTACTTGGAATTCTTGAGTTATTATTGTCACCAGCTTGGAGAGGCTTTCTTGACTGGCGTAGTTGGCTGAGAAGGGTTAGTGAGCCCATGAGGGCTTTTGTAATTTATTTTTTTCTTCTAAGTTGGAGAATATTACCTAGCTCTCAATCACAGCTTCATAAATGTAACTGAATAGTATCATCATGATCTCAGTGACTATGGTCGGAGATGATAGGATCTAAGTAAACCAGACCAAACTGTGCATTTATGAATTTGGCAGTCTTGACCCTTGCTAGTTTTGAATGTGTCTGATTCAATGAACCAGCCTTCCTTCCTTCCTTCCTTCCTTCCTTCCTTCCTTCCTTCCTTCCTCCCTTCCTTCCTTCCTCCCTTCCTTCCTTCCCTCCTTCCCTCCTTCCCTCCTTCCCTCCTTCCTTTTCTTTCTTCCTTAAAATCCAGGCCAGTGACTACTTTTTCACTTAAAGATGCTCAAACTGTCTTATGTTTTTGATGTATTACATGCAAAGTGGATCCCTGGGCTCTTCAAAACTTCATGTATCTCAAGCCTCTGCCATCAGTCTTATACTGGAAAAACATATAGAGAAGCCACTCAGCCACAGCAGGCATTTTGAAATGAGAAGTGAGGCTATATCTGCAGGAGAAAGAGGACCTCGGGTCTTTTACAGTTCTGTCCTCCAACAGTAGCAGGGCTAGTGGCCTTTGGTGGCAGAGACATCATAGACTTGTTCTTGGGTGATTGTGTCAGTGGTCACAGGAAATCTGTAGACCTGTTGTAGAAATGCAGTTTGAGAGGATTTCAGAGTCCTGAGGCTCCGGGTGGAAGTGGTTTTAGTAAATCTGATAGTTGGCTTAAATGCTAGGTCAACATCTCTAGCTGTAGGTGATCCTCATGACTTTTTTCTTTCTGAAACCTGTGAGTGATTCTTGCATCCTGTGAGCTTAAATGGTGCAGCGTGATGTAGCTAAGAGGAAGGTGGCTCAGGTCCTCAGGCTTCTGGCCAGACTTCACCAGCACAGCGAGAAGAGAGGCTGGCATGTGTGCTGGGATCCTTGCCCACTCTGTACATGGCCCAGATGCTTCCCATGGCCCTTGATGCTGTAGCCTTCAAGTATGTTGCTGCACACAACCAGATGATCAGGTCCTGTCAGCATGGGTTTATGAAAGGCAGGTTCTGCTTGATCAACCTTCTATGACAAGGTGACCCGCTTAGTGGATGAGGGAAAGGCTGTGGATGGTGTCTACCTAGACTTTAGTAAAGCCTTTGCTACTGTTTCTCACAGCATTTTCCTGGAGAAACTGACAGCTTATGGCTTGGACAGGTGTACTGTTCGCTGGGTAAACAACTGGCTGGAGAGCCAGGCCCAAAGAGTTGTGGTGAGTGGACCGAAATCCAGTTGGTGGCCGGTCATGAGTGGTGTTCCCCAGGGCTCAGTATTGGGGCCACTTCTGTTTAATCTCTTTATCGATGATCTGGACAATCTGTGAACTAATGCTTATCTCGTTTTGTCTGGAAATTCTTGTTTCTCACTGTAAAATCCATTCAATCCTGTATCAGCAGCAAGATGATTATTATATATTTGTATATGACTGGCACAGTAGGTCCGGTATAAGTAGGTACCTTACATCACATCACAGGGCAAGTTAACAAATATTCCCAGTCAAGAAAATAAAAAGTCTAAGTGGGCATCTGTAATACAGAATACGTCTGTCCTGCATATTTTTTTCAGTGCTTTTCTCTGCTTAAGTGAAAACCAGATCCCTTTGGACAGTCAAAACTTTTAATCTTTCCTTTCTCTACATTTTTTCTCTATTTATCCTTAAAAAAAAGAAAAGAACTGCAGTCTGCAAATGAGGCCCTCATCTTCTCTCCCGTGCTTCCATATTGATGAGATGAGATGAGAGATGAAGATACTGAGGCTGTGTGGCTGTGTTCCGATCCATCATTGCAGAGAATGCAGGGATGCTGTTGCAGAGAAATGTCACAGATCCATGATGGATTCTTGTGGCTTAAGGGTGTGCACCTCTATGTGTGGGGCACAGTGCCTCCTGTCTCTGGTGCACATGGCTGTAAAGATACTGTGGAAATTTTCCTACCTGGAGATCATCCAGTGCACTGGGAATGTAACTCCTAGCATGGTATTAGGGCCTGCCTTTGTTTTTTGAGACAGCCCAGAAGGGCTGGGCAGCTTTTGAGCTCTGCCAGCCCCTTCATGGGTCCCAGCATGGATCAGGAGGGATGTTTAAGCATACATTGGGGTGAGGATGCTCTTTGTTTCAGTGCTTATTTGACATGAGATCAGCAATGCTGAATGAGTCCCAAAGAGCGTGGCTGGGGGGAAAGTCCAAGTTCAGCTGCCTTTGCTGCAGGGCTGATGTCAGAAGGATTTACCCAGCTCTAGGGACTTTTGTTTGGGAAGGCTGACTGCTTTTCAAGAGACAATGGCCACGCCAGGGCCAGGGCTGGAAGCAGCGGGAGACGGACGCATGGTTGCTGAATGGGCGCAGCCGCCGCACAGATGGAGGGATCAGCCAGAGGAACAAAAGTAAAGCTGCTGCCAGCACATTGCTGAAAGGAGAGGGGCAGGACAACGCGCCTGGGCCGGCCTGGGAGCTGCCTGTGCGGGTGCTGTGGAGCCAGCAGGGCTTAGCGGTTACTTCGGTCCCCTGAGAGAAAGACACAGCCCTCATTTTATATGGGGAGAATGAAAGGAGGCTCGCCCGCTGTCTCTCGGCATCAAAAGGGTCAAATCCCAACAGGGGCCGGCATTGCCTTCGTACCTGCCCAGCGGCTTCTGTGGATTTAGTGATGAGCTGAGCAGGTTTTCGCTGGATAACGTGGTCCCAGGGAAATTGCTAGGATCTCTCCTTCACCATTACACTGAAGCAATTACACTGGATCCATGGGCGTGCTTTGGCTTGCAAGGAATTTAAGATTTCTGGTCCTGAGGTCTTCTTGCTCATGAGACATGACTTCACAGAAGAGATTTTGAGATTTTGTTCCAGGAGTAAAATCGTATTTGTGAATGACCAGCTATGGTTGCAGAAGGCATCTTTGCAGGTTGAGTGGTTTGTTTCTTGCTGCTCCAAGTGGAGCCGTGGCCACCGCACGTCAAGTGTGAGGTGCACGCAGGGAGCAAACCTGTGCTTCTTGTGGAAAAACCACACAGGTCAGGGGCAGAGGTGTGTAGGCAAGATGCAATGGCAAGGACCCCGCATGGCTGGTACCAAACACAGCTGAGGGGTGCCATACTCTCTGGCCAGCCCAGACATTCATAGACACACTTTTTCCTCTTGGAGTAAAATCCTTCTTTCTGAAAACACCAACATATTTGCTTCTGCTCTGGTGATGGAGTAAGTCATGTGTGTCACTAGGGTTTTGACTCTGCCAGTGGAAGGGTTGGCCATACCTAGCCAGGAAATGACTTTAGGGGAAACAGCAACAACGTAAGAAGTCTTCTGAGTTGCTTTGAATACTTTTTATGACCTCACTACTCTGAACCTTAGGGGGCTTCTAATTTCCAGCCTAAATTAATTTTGACCAGTTTATAACCTTTGTTCTTGAGATGGCTTCAATAGCCTGCCTTTGATTTTGTCTTTTTTCTCCATGATTAATTTAGAGAAGGCACCAATACAATCCCTCAGCCTTCATTTTGCAAGACTAAAGCTGAAGCTTTCAGCATCTTGTAAGAGAGATTCACAAATCCCCAGTTCCTAGTATTTTTTTCTGTTTCAGAGCTTAGCTAAAAGGCATTCTTGGAAATCTTACCCAAAAAGGGATGTGGGAAGTTATAGTGCTTTGTCCCTCTAGGTTTTTTCACCTCTACTAGGCTAACTGGGAGAGTGGTGTGTGTTTGTGCAAGTATATATGAATACGTAGAGTCCATGCACATGTGCATATTTCAGATGTGATATCTGAGAATTGTTATACATATCATATTTTTGTACAGATAAGTCCTTATCTATATTCTCTTGAACTACTTGGTTTATTTTTTTACTCCTTACTGTATCAAAGAACACAAATAACTTTGTAATTTCAGAAAGGCCCAAATCAAAATTACATATCAGTTCAGTATAGAAAAGGTACCAAATACAGCCTTGGAAATCCCACCGATCTCTGGTTTTCATCTCTTACAGAGAAATACTCGTTGAAGTAATTTCATCCCTGTCAGAGAAGTGAGTGAAAGAAAATGTTTCCAGGGAAGTTGGTATTTCAGAGATACAAGGTTTCTGAGGAATTAAAAAAGGTTACTCTTTTAAAGCAGCTGGTGCTGCCAAGCTGAAAAACAGGCTGTTTTGCTGTCTAGTCTTTTTAATTTTGATTACAAAGAGTATTGCCGGCTTGGATGATGAGGCATTTGGGAGTAAGCTTTTTTAAACAAGTGTTGAAAAATGAAAGCAGATAGAAGAGAAATATGTTCATGAGCAAAGGGTAGCAGCCACTGAAAACACCCCTTCTTTCCAGCCTCGTCTTGCAAGGTGAGCACTGCCAAACCCATCTGCGATGCCTTGGAGCTACTGCCTGGCGGGAAACCCTTTCATTTTGGTTTCCATGGGCATTAGGCATACTTCTTCTTAATAGTGCCTTCATTTGGAAGCCAAATATCATCTCACTGAGCTCCAAAGGCCATTTTCTTCCAAAGCTAGTCTCCAGGGTGACCTAATGTTATTTAGTGTATAAAAGTGCTGCATTTTCTATCTCTGTTTTTACAATGGTGTGGTTTAACTGGTGGCAAGTATGCTCTACGCAGCCTGTGGCACACTTAAGTGTCCCAAAGAGATACTGGAAATGCTTGTGCCAGAAGAACCAGATGCTGCTGTCTGCTTGCATTCAGGAGCTGGGCTGGTGATGCTCCCATGGAGCAGAGGCTGACAGTCACTCCTGAGGGCAAAAACAACTTATAAGGGATCTCAAAACCTGCATCAGGATGCCAGAATTCAACCATCTTGTCTTTGAAGAGGTAATACAGGATATTAGAGTCTTGCAAAATCAACCATACTAGAGGGTGAGATCCTGCATTGTGGCTGTGCAAGGGTCAGTGGAAAAATATGTGGGCCAAAAGTGGCCTTTGAGCTCCTGTTACACACCGAAGCTTAGAGCTGACCAAGATCTAGTTTGTCTCTTGCTTCTGGTCTGCCCTGCCATTTGCTGGCTACCCGCAAGTTTAAATGATTGCCATATCAAGGAGAAGGGACTTGGCCAAGGGGAAGGATGCTTTGGCTGTGTGCTGTTTCCTCAAATACGTTTATGACAGCTTTGAACTGCTATACTCTTATTTCAATGACTCTAGTCCCAAATCTTATTTTTATAAACAGAATGATAGTTACTTTGAGATAACTCATCTCAGCAGTAAGACAAGGGCTACTTTCTAAAGTTGTGCGTGATGTATAAGGTCTCTCTGCTTCTATAAAACAGAAGTAAAGGCCTGTAATATGCCCAAGTCATTCCCCGATTATTATAACAAGCAAGGAGCTCTCTTTAGAGCCCTTCCTACTTTCCTGTAATATGATCCCAAGAGCTCTCCAGTGAGCTTCCAACCATCTCATGCTGCCAACAATTTAAAAGCTATCAGATCTGGAAGAAGAAGGGCATCCCAGCTGATTGATATCCTGTGCTCATTTCAGCAAAATACATGGGGCCTCCAGAGTCAAAGGTGTTGAAGTGACCTTCATGTGGTAGGGTGTTTAATGGTCAAGCAAGGTTGCAGAGTTTGAGCACAGGAACCTCTGCCTGCTTGGACATATAGCCAAAAAATTCCGTTACGGTCTCTGACTTATAAAGACTTCACATTATCACATGGTACTTACTTTAGAATAGCACATTTTTACAGATACAGGTGAAAAGGCAAAGGAGCAACTGAAAGCTTCTCAAAGGTGGTGTATGCTCATTTCGCTTCTGAAGTGCTTTCTGTTTTGCTTAGGCTATGGAGGTTTATAAGGAAAATCCAGTTTGAGAACTCAAAATTGGCATTAAATATAGCATTAAAGACCATCTTGTTGGAAGGCAAAGTCACTCAAGATAAGCTGGAGTAGTTGCTGCTGCTTTTTTTGGAGAACAGTGTATTCTTGCTTGAAAGATACAGAGGGGGGAAAAAAGGCAAATAGCAATGATAAAAAATGCTGCTTCTGTTTCTGTTGCTGAGTATCCTGGCAGCCTCAGCACAGCAAGAGGCTGAGTGCAGCCTTATCGCTCAGTCCAAGACTTGGCAAATTAGGACCAGCATTAAGCTGTTTATGACTGTTTTTAGCTGTCTTTTTGGTTATGAGCTCACTACAAAATTGCCAAAGAAATACTGTTGACAGCTGACTGGGCTTCCTTAGACAGATGGAGAAAAGAGGGAACTAGGAAGAGGTTGAAAGAGTCTTTCCTCTGGATTTTACTCAGAGCTGGGACCAGTATTCACTGTGCACGTTTTGGTGAATTGATTTCTGGTCCTGAGGTCTTCTTGCTCATGAGACACGACTTCACAGAAACTCTGGCATTAGTTCAGCTCCTATGTGGACTTACTCCGGCCTTTATTTTTTACTTTGATTTTTATTTTCATAAATAATTGCAAGTAACAGACTAAGGTCACACAGAATCACAGAAGCACAGGATGTTAAAGATTAGAAGGGACCTCAAAAAGTCATCTAGTCCAATCCCCCCACCGGAGCAGGAACATCTAGATGAGGTTACACAGGAATGTGTCCAGGCAGATTTTGAATGTCTCCAGAGTAGGAGACTCCACAACCCCCATGGGCAGTCTGTTCCAGTGCTCTGTCACCCTAACCGTGAAGTTTCTTCTTACATTTAAGTGGAACCTCTTGTGTTCCAGTTTGTATCCATTGCCCCTTGTCCTATCATTGGTTGTCACCAAGAAGAGCCTGGCTCCATCCTTGTGACACTCAGCCTTTACACATTTATAAACATTAATGACATCACCCCTCAGTCTTCTCCAAGCTAAAGAGACCCAGTTCCCTCAGCCTTTCCTCATAAGGGAGATGCTCCACTCCTTTAATCATCTTTGTTGGCCTGCGCTGGACTGTCTCCAGCAGTTCCCTGTCCTTCTGGAACTGAGGGGCCCAGAACTGGACACAATATTCCAGATGGGGTCTCACCAGGGCAGAGTAGAGGGGAAGGAGAACCTCTCTCGACCTACTAGCCACCCCCCTTCTGATACACCCCAGGATGCCATTGGCCTTCCTGGCCACAAGGGCACAGTGCTGGCTCATGGTCATCCTGCTGTCCACCAGGACACCCAGGTCCCTTTCCCTTACACTGCTCTCTATTAGGTTGTTCCCCAACTTATACTGGAACCTGGGGTTGTTTCTGCCCAGATGTAAGACTCTACACTTGCTCTTGTTACATTTCATTAAATTTTTCCCCACCTAACTCTCCAGCCTGTCCAGGTCCCAGTGGATGGCAGCACAGCAGTCTGGTGTGTCAGCCACTCCTCCCAGCTTGGTGTCATCAGCAAACTTGCTGACCCCGCACTCTATTCCCTCATCCAAGTAGCTGATGAATATATTGAATAATACTGGTCCCAGTACTGACCCTTGAGGCACTCTACTAGATACAGGCCTCCAACTAGACTCTGCTCCACTGACCCGACTCTCTGGCTTCTTTCCTTCAGCCAGTTCCCAGTTCACCTCACTACCCAATCATCCAGACCACGCTTCCTCAGTTTAGCTGCAAGGATGCTGTGGGAGACTGTGTCAAATCCGTCGGTTTCCATGAAAATCTGTATGTGTCAGGAGCAGGGAGGGAGCAGGACAGAGTACATTTTGTTCTGGCCTAGACATGGAGTGAAAACAGACGGCAGAGAACATCCTCATATGTGCAGCCTCTTTGCTGCAGGTGCAAGCTCATTTACTAACACTCCATCATTGAAACAGGGGTCTGGCCTCAGCCCAGCATCAAGCCGTAGGGAAAACACTTAGGGGAGCCTGTCTTGTGTCATCGTTGCATGGTCAATAATCCATCCATTTGTTTGTCATAGTTATGGTTCTGGCAAGAGGCCCAGTCTCAAGTACTGAGGCTGAATGAGGTCTGCGCTGTTACTGGAAAGGGTTTTATCTTGATGAGTTCAGTCTCTTCGCAGAAACTGTAGCCTGTAGGACACATGTTGCAACTTTTAACCCATTAAAAAGATGTTCATATTAGAGGATCATTAATTTTGTCCATGTACTGTTGTATTGGTCCAACTTGCAGTGTATAGCTGGTGAACGAGACTTGCCTGCCTGGCCCTGGTTGAAATTGAGTGGATTTTGTGAAGGTGGATGAGAAGAAAGTTTATTCCGTTGAGGGCATTGTGGCAGGTGGCTGCCACGTTGCAAAGGAAACCTTTTTATAATCATTAGAATATTTTTTGCCTGAGTCCCTCTTCCCCACATTTTCTTAATTCTTTACTACTGGGAGGCAAGCACCCAACATCCATGGTACTTATAGCCATGAGAGTTTGACCTCATATGCATTTTAAATTCCTGTTCATTGCAAGATATTTTCAGGCACTCTTTGGATTTCTTTCTTTTCAGAAACAGGCTTTTAGATTGTAATGTGAGAGACGAACAGGGATGAAGATGCACACACATAATTTAATGTGATGGAATCCTAATTTGCCAAAAGAAGAACAGATACAGGCATAAACTTTGATTACAGTCTCAAGAAAAATTAAAGAAAATAAAAATTCAAAATCTGTGCCCAGTGGTGCACCACAGTTTCACACCTGCGTCATCTCGTGTATCTCTGCATACGCTTTTTCGACCATAATATGAATCTCACAGCTTGTGTCTACAAAGACGGTTTGAACTTGAGGTTTCATTTACACAGAATTAAGCATAAAAATTACTGTCTATCTGTCATATTTCTGTCTTCCTCTGTGCACACACATCAATGATGAAATGGATTGCAGAAATTTATGAGCAAAAATCTCATGAAAATTGGAACGGCTTATGCAATAAACTTAACTACATAAATAGAAGTTTATTGGTGCGTCATTGCATCTTTCAACACTGAATTTGAGGTTATGAAACACGAGTAAACATTGTAATTGTGAAGTTTCTAAACACAAGCAGTTGGAAGTTGATAATTGAGGCTTGAGAAAATGGCTGTTTGACTTTCTTATGGGACTGAACAGACTAGTCAGAAAAATCTGATGGGATGTATTAATTTAGGAAATATTGATCACCAGAACAAACCAGTATATTCCTCTTTAAAGAGAGATTGCTCAATTTAGTCTGACCACTGACCACTGTCAGAAGATGTGTCCAGTCTCTTCTGATTGGTATCTGGTGACAGGACATACTGAAATCACAGGAAATTCCATCTGGAAATAAGAAAAAGCTTTTCTGTGGAGTGATCAAACACTGGAGGATGTTGCCCACAGCAGCTGTGTAGTCTCCGTCCATGGAGATGATCAAAACCTGACTGGACATGACCCTGAGCAACCTGGTGCTGTGGCTCCTGCTCTGAGCAGGGGTTGGGCTGGACACTCTCCAGAGGTGCCCTCCAGCCTCAGCTGGTCCGTGAGTCTGATCTAGAGAGTTTCTGTCCACTGTGGCTGATCAGCACGGTGCTGGGAAACCTTTTTTTCTGAGGGACCTTGTGACTTCTGGTCTTTTAAAAGTTAGACACCTAAATCTCAACTGGTTTTCTCTGCTTCTGTTGTGGTCAGTGGCTGCTTATGGAAGAGCCATCTCTCCTGTGTGCTAAGTGTTTAAGATGGACATGATATACATTGCATTACAAAGGTCTCTTATTTCCCTTTCTTTACCAACTCAGATTTACAGGTCTAGCTTTTAGACCCCCCCCAAGTTGGGTGATTCCTACCATGAGTTTCTCTCAGTGCCTGCCCACCCTTGATACATACAAAATTATCAAGTACCTATGAAAATACCGATGGTAAATGCATTGTGCCAGCCACACTTTCTCCATGTGCAAAGTGAGCAATGGTGACAGTGAGCCAGGTTTGTAAAGCCCGTTGAGGGCTGAGAACAGACTCTCTCTAGGGAACTCTGGGCTCTGTCTGAAGGACAGCAGTGCAGGGCAGCAGGAACAGGGCATGCAAAGAAAACAAAAGTCAGTGCTGAGAACTTAGCCCCACGTTGCGCATCTTGCAGGGGCTCGCCAGATCTAGCCCCACAGACTGAACACACTTTAGCAGCTGGAACATGGTAGATGTGTTCCTGAAGCACATCTTGCAGTTTGTTTTTATCTGAAAGAAATCCAGTTTGCACACTCCCAAAGCATTCTGTGATGTGAACCAATGCATGGTGTGTGGGTACAAGAGGGAAATTCACTTCCGAGGCACACATGTGAACAGGACACAAAAATGTGAGTGTACCTCAGGAAAGTTAGAGAAGATCAAAGTAATTAAAAACAAACAAACAAACAAACCAAAACCCCACAACAACCACAAAAACAAACAAAAAATGACAAACCAAACACACACACACACCCCCCAGCAAATGGACAAAGTACATTGCAGTAATACTACTAACAGTGCTCTCTTAAGAAAGGAGAAAATACAGCAAGAGGTGGTTTTGTCAATACAGGGTTCATTCTGCCTAAAATGTAATTTCAGAGGTACTGAAATTGTTCTAGAAAATGAGTTAAATTTGATTAGTATTTTTGACAGAGGAGAGAAGGAAGTGAAGGTTTAACAAAGTCAAAACATTTCATTGCAGCAATTTTCTGAACATGAAAATATGTCATTTTCAGATTTGCTGTATTAAACTTTTCAACCCTTAATTCTGAAACAGTATGTTAATTTAAAAATATGATCTGAATTTTGAAAAATCATAGAAGGCAGCTTTAAACTATGCTATGTATATAAAAATGGAAGCAAGGATTTTGTTTTTACCTAACGCAATAGAGTCTACATCCATTTGTGATATATGAAGTCCTTTTTGGGTGTGGGGAAGGTAAAAAGAAAGAAAATTGGAGGAATGACAGGTTCACGCAAATGTTTAGATTGGGCATGGAGTGTATTTCTTGTCCATTTCACTTGACAATTGTGTGTGGCATTTGTTATATTCTGCAAAAAGCGACTGTGAGTTTCATAGGCAAGAACACACTTTAAATAAATTTTATTGATCATTTTCTATCTTCATTTCTGGAAAAGGAAAAAAAAAAGTAAAAAACAGAGGATATGATACAGGAAATTCTACTTGGCTTTGTAGCACGGATTTTGACGACAGGCTTATATAGATAATTGTGACTTCTCTGCTCTTGTACAGCAGAGGTTTCCAGGAGTGTCACTGCATTGAGTTGTGCCCTGTGTGTATTCTCATACTATGGTTTTCACAGTTGCTACTGGATGCTGGTTTTGGGGGGAGTTTTGGGGTTTTTTTTGTTGTTGTTGTTGTTTTGTGGTGTTTTTCTTTATTTATTCTCAAAGTATGAGCTACAATGGCCACAGACCTCTCAACCATAAGTTTAGTTCCACTTTCATTTTAAATATGATAAAGCTTTTATTCCAAGTGGATGCCTATAACAAAATGGGATTAATTCCCGTCCATCCTTTTCATAGTTGTTGCTATTAAGTTTTTCCTGGCTAAAAACTTCATCTGTGAACAAATCTGTGTCCTGCATCAGTCTGCAGGTTATCATCTGCCAGAGGGATTTCCATGTGCAGGAGCTTTCTTCCAGTTTAGGTTTTGCTTTTGACTGTTTTTCACATTCCTTGTCCTTCCAGCTGCCCAAAAATGGGGCAGAAGAACTCAGTTATCAAAGATGCCATGCCAGGAACTCATCCCAGTGCAAGGGGTCCTGCCTGCAGCGATCCGGTGCCATCGCCTTTGCCTGTGATGGGGCCCTGAGCAGGGCAGTCCCTGGCACTGGGAAAGTGAATGTAGAAGGTGGAGAGGAGCTGCTGACAGTGTCATTTTTCCCTTATAGTGAAACGAGTCAATTCACATATTGGTGCAACGTCTCTTGGTCACACCTAATACTTTCACAAGTACATGGAACAGGAGATTTCCCTAACAAAGCCAACGAAATGTCAGGGAAATTCACATGTGCATTTTTCATGTCCACTGCTCATCTCCTGGATCACCCAACTTATCCAGAGGTGGAGGGCCTGGATATCTAAGCATGGAGTGTTCCATCCTGCCATGGAGGAGAAAACACCGACATTCACCTGGCGCTATAATATAGGTCATGCATGTTGCAGCACAGCAACTGAGCAAACGTGAGCGCTGCTGAATGGGTCTGTGGATGGTCCTGAGAGAAATAACAAGCAGTTTGCTTGTTTCTACCCTCCTGTCTTTCCCTTTTTTCATTCCTCCACCTCTCCCTGCAAATCCAATACCACTGCTGTCAAAAATACGCGGGTGCTGGCTCTGTTTTCTGTCAGTTCCTACTCACTTTTAGAGCCGACCATGTTTACATAAGTGCAGCATACATGGAGTTCAGGGTTTTTCAAGTATCAGACTTTCTCTGAAATGATGCGCTTTGATTTCTGTCCTTACCTATGTATGTACTTAATGTATGCACAGCTGTTGGTGAGCTGGAGGGAGGAGGTGCACTGGCCCATTTTAGCTTGGGTATAAGTGAGACTGAATTTTCAGACATTTAATACTTGGAGAAGAGTGAGAGAACCAGAAGAGTGGCTATATAGAGCTCTGAAAGCCCGGGGAAATGAAACCACAAGGGGTGATCTTATTTACTCATAGAAATCAAGGAGGAGATCGCCATGTTAGTCAGTCAGGGGGCACTGTAGCCATGAAGGAGCATGATAGAGGGGTCTTTACTATTAATATGTTTCAGCACCTTAATAGCATGTTAATGTGGGACTCTCAGGGCAGATCACCTGGGAGCGAGACACTGGGATGACTTGGAGGAAAACAGATAGATGGAAACCAAATCTCTCACCGGTTCTCCATAGGAGCTAGTAAAAATGTTCCTAGTGAGTGAAACCGAGTCAGTAAGTCTGTCCCTGAGTTGCTTTTCCTCCGCTGCTCAGAAAAAGCTGGAGGAAAGGCAGAGAGATGTTGCTGTGCTCCTCAGCACTCACATGGCATTGTAAGGACCCGGGAAGACGTGCTGTAGGTTGGTCTGTCACAGATACTTACCTTCACAGCACACAGTGACTTCTCCCAGGGTGCAGCAGAAGTACAAGCCAACCTTGGTAAGCGGGGAAAAAAACCCAGAAGTTAGCATCAAATGTCCGTTTTCATCTCAGCTGCTTTCCAGGTTGCTGTGCACTGAACTGTCTGTTTATTTGCCCCTGGAGCTCTTCATTCCAGTCTATGTGATTACATACTACTTTTTTTGGCCCTGTTTGGAGACAATGAGGAGGTGTGTTTGTTCTGGTAGCTTTAGGGTAAGAAATAGTAAAAGAGGTACCATCTCCTCTGTAGGTGGGAGGAAGAGGAATGATGATTCTACTATTACAACAGACTCCATCCTGGGGTTTGCTAAGTCCATGCATGGACATGCACAAATAAGAGGAAGAGCAGAGAAAGGAATAAGTGGAAACAGAACAGCAGTACTGAGCATGCTTAAATATTTAATGTTATTTTTCAAGGCAGTCTTTCAACAGAAGACATTGCTCCGTGATCAAGGAAAATTCACCCATAAAACGTAGCCCATGTCTGGAGTGGGATCTGGGGGTCATTTCCCAGCACACCGCACGTTTTTTCAAATCATTGAGTATTTTTAGGAAAGGAGGGGAAGTGGTTGTGAGTTTGGGTGGTCTTTCTCTAGGTCCCCAGAAGCCAGAGGAGAAGGCAAGAAAATGGCAAAAATAGGCTTTCTCCCTAGATTGGCCCTCAAGCCTGAAACAGACCTATAAAACACAAAGTCCGTATCCTCGGAGATGGGGGAGCCTTTGGGGCAGAAGCTGTTGTCAGCATCAGGGATGGATGGGTGCAGGAGGGAAGGGAGCCCGGGCTGGGGGAGCTCTGGGTGTGGAGGACACAGGGTGCCTGGGACCCACAGCTGCCCCTGGCACTGCTCTGGGTGCAAAGGCAAAGAGCAGCCAGAGCACCCCCCTGTGCTGCCGGCCTCCCGGGAAGCTTGCACCCCATATTGCTGCCCTGCTCCTCCCAGCTGACTGCAGCTTGTGCCCGGAGGAGCAGAATAGCTTCCTCCATGTTTTGTGATCTTATCTGGGGAATGATGAATGTTTTATTTCGCTGGGTTGGGTTGTTTTGGTTTGGTTTGTTTTCTAGGACAGGACTCTTCCTGAGAGGATCAAATTAAGCAGCATCACTAACTGCAGTTTTTTAATTTCTTCTTTGTTTTCTTCCATTCCGCATTTTCTCCTTGTTTACAGATAGATTTTACACAAGATATTCAGGGAGATGAAAAGCAATTTCTGAGTTCTGGGAGAACCAGTAAACCACGGGAACCTTCCTGCAATTCAGAAAAAGGCTGGGGAAGCAGAGAGGAGAGGAGCAGCTGTTATCGTAGCTGCAGGACACAGCTGACGATTTCTGTGTAAGAAGCAGAACCATGCATAGATAAGCTTCCATAATCATCAAGAAACTGAAAAAATCTAGATTCCATTCAGGAGGACTGCATCATTGCCTGTTGGCTCACCCATATTTGTTTTAAGGAAGACTGGGATGAGAGGGAAAAATGTAGCATGGGGACATGCTTCAGTTCTTTATCACCATGACCAGTTTGCAAGGTCTTGCAGATTTTTCCTATTAAGAGAGGAAAAAAGTCTTCAAGAGTGAGTTGAGTAACAGATGGAGGATCGTGAAAATGGCTGACAGTTGTTTCATGTCTCTGGCTGTAGAGAGTTCATTCACATTTGCACTTGTCTGCATGTACTTGGTACCCATCAAAATTAACCTCTTAGCCCTGGTTCATTGAAGTGTATGTGATCAACCATGGATACAAAATTAATTCCAATGAAATCAGTCAAACTACAGGTGTATTTAAAGTTAGGAATGTTCTTAAATACCTTGTTGAATCAGGGCTATTGCTTTCATCTTTTAGCATAGAAAATATGTTGGGGGGAAAAAAATCAAAGGATTTTCCTCAGGTTTTGGAGACCAGATAGGAAAAGCTTCTTTCCTGCCAAATAAACAAAATCTCACATCTTTAAAAGAAATCCATACCCATATGCAAAATATAAGATAAAGATGAATAACTTGAGGGCAGTAACATGCCTGCCAGCATGGTCATATCTGTCAGAGAAATTCTGTGGTAGGGAGGTGCTTATCCAGGTGCAATGTCAATCATAGAAAAAGATAACAATTTTACTATCAGATTTCATGTTGTATTAAAAAAAGTTACAGAGGAAAGCATTCCTGCATTTTCAATAGTAGTGAGAGGTCTTATGTCCCATATGGGGGAGGAAGAGAGACACTTGTAGGGGTTTGGGTCGGTCTGGTTTTATTTTAAGGTGTAACTTGGCAATCCCAACCTAAGGACACTTGTATGGCTTTCCTTGTCCTGTGATGCACAGGAGATGAGGCACTATAACCTAAGGATCTCCACCATGAGTAGTGAAACCACCTGAGCTGAGTTTTTGCCAAGGGGAGTTTCAGACTGTGGGCTGAGTACACCTTTAACCCTGTCTCAGTAGTATCCTGTATTTCTGTGTTACATATAATAATTTTTGTGATAAATCTAGAAAGCTTTCACAATTTACAGTCTTTATGCTCTCTCTGTGTCACATTAAACCTTTCAGGACTTCCATCTCTTCCATTATTTTTCGTTTTCCTACCAAAATCATGGGTTTTTTTCCATCTGGTTTCTCAGCTTCTGTGATGCTGCTTGCTCAGCTCTTTATTCCCACAATGTTCACATCCAGTCTGCAGAGTTCATATAGAGCTTTTCTACAAATCCAGACCCCTTTCTGCTAATGGTTTTATCTCAAGATATGGTGATCTACCAGTGCGGTGACCTAGAGAATGACTGTATTATGTATTTCAGCCTTTAGCTCTCTGTAAAAGAAGCACTGGCATTTCATTTTTATAATGTCTGAGTTAAAAAAGAAGGAGTGGTAGTTTGTTTTTTTTCTTTAACTAAACATCACTTCTTTTCACCCACATTGGCTCAGTATTACCTCTCTTCCCCTCTTAACTAAGATGAGCAACAAGGGGCTTAGCAATCAGAGAAGGAATGGGATCAGTTTGGTGGCTCCTGTAGAACCCCAGCTTTTTATAGTGATGTAATTCAAAGTGCCAGTGATATACTGGGGAGAGTCTTTGGGACACAGTGGTCTCCGTTTATGAAGTGGCTGCTTCTGTTCGTGTTAACATGTTAGACACATCATCATGAATGATAAAATGGTGCAGAACCCCTTCCTGAAGTGCAGGCTGCCCGTTTCTCCGCCAGTGCTGCAGAGGTGTCTGCAGCAGCTGGGCTGCCATGACATGGCACAGCTGCTCCTCTGAGATTCCTCTTTTAGCTGCTAATTCTTCAGCCCTTCATCTCAGACAAAACCCTCCCATGGAAGCCTTTAAGGCACCGCATTTTCCTCATTTGTGGTCTGCTGTTCTTTTTCTCTTTCACTTTTCCAAACAAATAAATCCCAAATCCCTGAATATATTGATTTGATGATGTGTCTGGACAATGATGTCACTACTGATGTCACTGATAAAATACAGATACATAAATGCATCAAACACACTTTTCTGGCCAATTCAAAGACTTGCCCTGAGGGGGAATGCTGTGCAGATTGACACAACTAAAGGATGGAGCGCTTAAATAAGCATTGAACCTAAACAACCCAGTGATGGAGTGATTAAGTTAATATGCATCTTGTTTAGCTTGCACTGAATTTCCAGTCTCTTTTTTTTAATCCATCCTGGAGAGAGAGATGAAATTGGGATCCTTTGGGATACATGGTCATGACAAAACTGAGCAGAGGAAATACACGGTGTGACACACCAGGCTGCAGAGTTCATCTCCAGTAAGGGTGCTGTGGAAGAGCATCCAGAGTGGAAAGCAAGAGTGGGAAAGAGGCAGAAATGCAGGCAGAGAAAGGGGGGAATGGGGGCTATGTTAGAGCAGTGGACGGAGGGTCATCATCCTCAGTTTATTGTCTCATTTATTCCCCGGGCTTTTTGTCCTTCTTTGGGTGCCATTTGGGCTCAGGCTGAGTTTAGCCACCTTCCTTCATTGGTGTTCTTCTCCCATACTTGGTTCCCTGTGTGAGTGGCAGAGTATCTCTGCTTCATTTGAAGTTTCCTTTCCTGTATCATCTCTCAGAATGGAGTTAAGTCCAGCATCACAAGAGCCCTTTTGCTCTGCTCTAACCCTCAGGTTCCTCTCCTGCACAACTGCTGCTGGCCCAGTGGTTCCCTGTCATTTATTAGTGTGCCTGATTCTTCCAGTCTTCATGTAGAAGCCCTTCCTTATTCATATTGAATTATAGTGTGGTTATTCAGGGACAAGAGTTGTACTCGGTGATCCTTGTGGGTCTCTTCCAACTCAGGACATTCTATGGTTCTCAGAATGTTTTTCCAACTTGAATCGTAATCCTGTCCTCCAGGGCATGTGCAGTCTCTTCCAGTATGGTGTTACTGGGAGTCTTCTTTTTGCTCCTTCCTTCACCCTTTTAAAGCAAGGATTCATGCTTACCATTTTCCAGCCTCTGGGCCTTCACTCATCTACAGATTCTCAGAGATGACCACTAATGAGTCTGTTAATCATTGTTTCTGTTACTTCTCTGTTACTCATCTAAGTACTTTTAGATGAGTTTCCTCAGACTCATGTGATTTAAGAGCATCTGCCCATTTAAGTACTTTCTCACCTGGTCTTTCCATGGCCCAAACTGAGGTCATTCCCCTTCGTAGATACTAGTTGTTACAGAAGCTTTTTTTTACTTTTTTGGTGAACGCTGATGTGGGGAGGACAGTAAACACTATTAACAGGCTCATTCCTCTTCAGATATGTGCTTGTCTCCAAAAGGAGAGGCTGCCGTGGGACCCCTAGCTGGCAGAGGCCGAGGTTTTGGACAAGCCCTCAAGCAGCCTTTTCTCTACAAAGATGCCTTTTGGTTATATGTTGGGCTCACCCCATGCCTGTGTGCCCTGGCCCAGCTGACTGGATGAGCTTTTCACAGGGCTGGCTTTCTCGGAGCGGTTGGAGGGAGCAGACAGAGGACCGCTCACTTCCCGCTCGCTGTGGTACGGGCCGCCCCGCAGACTGTTTGTTCAGGTGGTGCCGGATTATCATTATCAGACCTCACACTGTAAAAACCCCAAGTTTCTATGCTTTGAATTAAAAGAGTGATGACACGACATATTAACTTTTTCCTACTTCACCCCACTGCATGCGCCTATGCTCTTTTCCACAACCTCCATCTAATAGCAATAATAATAACAACAGAAAACAAAGCAAATCCACAGCCCATGCAGGAAACTGCTCATGAGTCGCAGACTCAGTGTTATTTTTTTATGTCTTGCTTGCCAAAAACAACATGAGTCTGCCTCGGGGATGTGAAACCATCTCAGATTTATTAGAAATTAGTATTTTTCATGGCTCCTCCCTCTTCTTCCCCTACCATTTTGACAAACAGCCAGTCCATAATGGCTTTCCTGCAAACTCTGCTTTGCAGGAAGAACATGCAGCAGTTCAGTTTTCCACAGAAAGGCAAAGGGTTGGCTTAAAAACCACTGGTACCATTGATAGGTTTCTGGAGGAGGGCATTCATTAGTGCACACCTTAAAAACACACCAGGTCCTTTCTGGAGTGGTTGTTTCTTTGCTGACTAAAATGAATGTGTATATATTTATACATATATGCCCATCACCACCTTCTCAATTCCTGGGAATCCAAGTGGCAGCCCCAAAGTAAGCAGCACATAGAGAACCACAAAGTCCTGGTCCTGCATGCTCCTTGCTGAGCTGAAGGCATGGGTGTTTGAAGGACTGCGTCTGGTCGATATGACATCAAACATGTCCATGGCTTGGTAAAAAACAGGAAAGGCACCAAGCATTGGAGCTGTGGAGCAGAGCTCTGCTTTTGACCTCCCTGCTTGGGCTTGGGCCTGAGGGCATGGCTGCCATGTGGGTCACTGTCTGCCCACCTCATGGACACATTGGGGTGCTGTGGAGCAGGAGTCTTGGGACTGATCCTGCATGGCTTCTTGTGTCCCCATTGTTGGGCACATCAGGTGCCCCAACTGCATGTCCTCTCCTCCCACATCTGTAACCTTGTGTAGACAGGTTCAAGGCTTAATGCAGGACTTTTCTGCATTTTTGTCATCACTGTGCCTACTATCACTGGGTTTTGAACACGGAAGGTGGATTTTCTTTGCCAGTGGAGAGCTGCAGAGCAAAATCTCATAGAAAGTGCATGGTGGTTATTAACAGGCAAATTTATTTATCACTTCAACCTTTGCTGGCCATAGATGTTTCATGAAGCTCATCACAGGAGTCAGAATTCTTGCCAGTTAGTTTTGCCAGCACCAGTCATTCCAGGACCAGAAATGTACCCTTTTTACAAGACCATTTGCTTTCATATTTCTTAGCTTTATTTGGTGGAAGCTTTTCCCTGCAACCAAGAAAGCTAGAAACATTTCATTTTCCTTCACATAATCCACTGTCTCTCACTTATTGTTCAAACTGATTTTGTGAATGCTTAGGGTCTGATTTGTGAAATACAAGATGTCATTTTAAAAGTTATTAACAGAATTCCCCATCCATGGCATTGGGATGATTAGTGAAGCTCACTTGACTTTGGAAGTTGATAAGTTTCAGTGACTGAATTTGTCCTAAGAGAAAGAAACAGTAGACCAAACATGATTTATTAACATGGTGGTCATCCTTTATCTAGGAAGAAGAGCAGCCAGCAAACCACAAAAATGTAGGGTTTGCCCTTTGTCATTTATCTTTAAAATCACATTATTCTGAATAGTTTCATTCTTCCCTGTTCTCCTTGTCATGCCACTATGAATGTGATTGCCACCCCCTAGAAATGCACTGTGAAGATCTGAAAATAGCTTGTGGACCCAAACTGCTAAAGCTCTTGTGGGGGTCTCTGTCAACCCCAACATAGGGGAAGGGAGGTGGGGGTACAGCCAAAAGAGGGGGCGTGCTCTTCCGAGGAGGGGTTGTCTCATGGACCAACAGGATCTGACAGGCTGGGGCACCAGCGCAGTCCTCCCAGAGCAGCCAGCTTTGCCAAGCTCTCATCATGTGCTGGTGGTCAGAGGAAAAATGGGAGTGTTCCCCCTATGTGACAGACAGCATGAGCTTCAACTTCAAGTTTGGGAGGGCAAAACGGTTAGGTGTTTATACAATTGGTTACAAATATATGAAATGCAATGTTTTAAAGAAATACATGTGTGTGCATCAGTTTGAACATGGAGATGACCTGTCTCATTTTGCCACTTTTACAATGGACATACATGTTTTGGAGCCATAACCACGCCAGGCTGATATTTTTGCAGGCTGTCCTTGTTGGAAAAGAAATATTTTTGGGAGAATAGGATTGAGGTGGGCTTTATTTCCAAAACCCTTCTCAAAGCAGGGTAGCTATGTCAGTGTTTTGTGTCAACTTAGAAGTAATTGGTGCAGGTACATGAAACTCAGCCTCTGAAAGGACAGGGAAAGGTTGCTGAACCTGGCAGAACTGGAGGCTGGAGGCTGTTAGCCTGTTCAGGCAAATGCCAGAGTCTGAACCCCAAATACAGTATGTGGATTTCTATTACAATGATGATGCAAGCTGAAGATACCTATAGATGTATATGTGAGAGAAGAAGAGGTCTGAGAAACACGTGTTACAGACCAGATTTGGGACTTCGGAATGCAGATCTAAACCTTTTTGGGTTGGGCTCACCCCACTTAAGTCATTCTGCCTTTCATTGCTCCTTGTTATGAAACATGCTCTCTGCTAATCCTGTCTCAGAGGTCTGGCCTCCTGGGCAAAGGAGAGCCTGCCTTTTGGCAATGCAGACAATTCCTCGACTGGGTGAGCAGACTGTGGTGGCTGCTCGGCTGGCTCTTTGGGGGAGCTGTGGGGCCATGGGGAGCAGCCAAGCTCACCCTCCCTACAAGCTTCTGTCTTTAGTTACCCACTCACAAGATGAAGCAGACTGGTAATGGCTAACAGATGGACATTCATGTGTTTAAAAAAAGACACTTTCTGGACAATCAGAAGCAACTGAGTGGCAGTTTGTACATTAAACCCTAATTTAACAACAGCATTTGCTTGCTGACCTAGAAGAAATAGAGGAGAGGGCCTTTGTGTTGCCCTGACTGAATGATTCCCCATCGCCCCTGCATCTGCCAGGGGGGCGTGTGTACATAAGGAAAGGGTGTGTGTAGGAGCATCACTTTCACAGCTTGTGGAGAACCTTCCTTCTAATGGGAGATGGCCAAGGCAGTTAATTTTAGAGTCAAGCCACTTTGTTGGCCACCCTTGTCATTTCTTTATATGTGTTTCTCCCTAGAGAGGGAGTGTTCTTAAGTTCATTCCCACTGAAGGGGTTCTGCTGCAGAGTGTAGGTAAGTGTTTTAAACCAAACCTTGGCAGTACATGAGTGGTTGCTATGGCTCCTGCCATAGAAGATAGCGTGAGTTTGGTTACAGCTAAGCATCCTTCATCTGTATTTCTGTAAACTAAGTTGATTGAATGAATGGAAGATCCGTTCTATGTCTACCAGGTGGATGTCTGTTGAATACAAAAATACAAACTGTCATCATCTCTGCAAGCTATAACATTAGCCTCTTGTGTATACTGAGTATCTTGTTTGACTGCATGTACTGCATGTACTGATATGCTTTACAGTTTGACAAGTATATAAATTTAAAACATCAGGAGAATAGTAAATTCGTAAACTTAATCTCTCAAAAGCCAAACAATAGCATTTAGCCTTAACTCTGCCTGTTTGGATTATGGTTAAATAAACTTCCTCACATGTTATTCTCAAAGAATATAACCTGTCAGCACATGTATCTGTCAGCAAAGATAGTGTATTTTTTAAAAAGCCGGTTCTGTCAATAGGACTTAACATGCTCGTGACTTCGCAGGAGTATCTCTTCTCCTTTCGCGTGTAGAATCCAGTCTTTGTTTCCCTAAATTTCAAAAAATGGCATCTAAGCATTTCTAAAGGGGAAAGCAGGGAAGAGTGGCCCTCGCTGGCATACTGAAGCTTCCTTCACTAGAAGGGGAGTCACCAGAAGGGTGCAGAAAGCTCCCATCTCCTCCGTGCTTCCTCGTCAGTGCAGCAATTTCCTTCAGACCAAGGAGGGGTGCTTTTCCATGCGGTGTTTTGTGGTTTATTTGTTTTTGTAGGTTTTATTACACAGGACTTTGTACAGATGGCTACACAATACAAGTGTTTTCTTCACTGTAACTGTACCAGCAGCCCAGAGTGATCTGTCTCTTCTGCTCAACCTGACCCTCTTCAGTATTTTGTTGTGTTTGTATCCGAGGTTTGTGCCCTTCATGGTGCACATGATGGATGTTAGTCTCTGTCTTGACTGTGTTCAGCAAAGAGGTTTCTCTCTTTCCTCAAGGATTGCCAAGAAACTGAGGGAAAGGATGCTCATCCCTGAGGTGCATGTGAGTTCATGTCAGAGATGAAGTCCACAGGCAACCAGTATCTGTATTCACATGGCCTTGTGCTCAGGCAAGAGGAACAAGGAGAAAACATTCCTGTGCAGTAAGTCCTCTCCAAGGGAAAGAGAAGGGAAACCTCACTCAGTCTGTATCCATTAACTGTATGGGGTGAGCTATATATAGAGTGTGGTTATAATTGACAATGTGCTATTGTGTACTAGGGATGGGCAAACCAGGGAAAATACCATTATAGTATTAGTAGGATAATCTTCCTGGAACTGCATTACTGAGCAGGCATGCTGGAGTAAATAAAACACTGGCTGAGCATCTCGCCTAGAAGTCAGTGTCCCCAGACAAGGCCACTCTGACCATGAAAAACATTTGGGTAGCTCTTTCCTCTGCCCACTCTCTGTGTTTGTTTTTGTCAATGCAGTGTCCCACACAAGACCAAACGCACAAGTTACGCCATGTTTTAAGACAGACAGAAGTCGTAATATTCCTGGTTCAGCAAGAAGCAGTCAGTGTTAGTTTCCTGTTTCCTCGTCATTGGAAACCTTTGCTTTCTCCTGTGGCCTCTCAACATATTTTTTTTCCTCATGCCAATTATTCTTCCACTTCATTAGCTCTTCCTATAGCTACCTACTAATAAACTAAAAATCCCTTTTCTTGCACGGACTGAGAGCCTTGTGAGCCCAACACTTCCACTTGGGATACTGTTGCAAATTCTGGGGTATTTGAAAAATATCGGTATGCTCCAGCTTGTGCATTTATTCGATAAGGTGAGACTTTCAGCTTTCAACATGGAAATGTGGCCCACATATGTTGCATGCAGATGAAACACAGAACCTATGGTGTTTCCTAGTTCCAGGTTTTTGGCAGCTTAGCTGAGACATAGCAGTGCTGCCATCCCTGTCTGCTGGGCCATTTGCCCTCTCCCTGTTGCAGACTGTCACAGAGCGTAGACTCTGGGTAGGTTTTCAGGTGTGATTACACTCTTTATCTGACTCAGAGCCATAAGACCCAGTTGGCCGTGAGCAAACTGTCCCTCCTCAGTGCTAGTCCGACTGTGGGTCCAGAAACCTACAGGCATTGCCCTGGTTGTCACTGTCCACTGACTTTTTGAAACCCATAGATGTCAGGTAGCTTCTGCAGCAATGGTGTTGCTGCAATGCCAGGAGACAGTTTTGTAGAGATCCTGGAACTGAGCTGAGCCTCTCATTTGTATTGCTTTTACAGTCAGTGATGGCATCTTTAAAAACCCCAAACCTCCCTCAACCTTTTCCTTTCCTTCTCTGAGGATTGGATAAAGACCAGAATTTGACCCAGAATCCCAATAGGATTTTGCACAGGGCAGATGACGGGTTTGAGGCATTGTGTTTCCTATCTCAACCACTTCACTTCCAGGAAGCCAGAGCCATTCTGAGGCTGAAACGTGGGCCATGAGCAAGCACTGCGCTTTGTTGAGCTCCATCTCACAGTTAAATGCAGACCACAGTGGGCTTTTTCCCACCAAGGAAGGTCTGTTTAAAACCAAACAAAACAACTTTTCAGATTGCTTATGAGTTAGGATTGTGTGGAAGGGGGCAACATAAAAGCAGGGTAGAGCAACTTGTCAGTTAATATCAATATGTGCTATTTCGCTCTCTTTATAGACACATAAACACACTTTAAACACCCATCTTGTTAGAAAAATCATGGCTCCTATACATGCAGCATAAAGATTTCAGGCTGTTGAATACCACTCACCATTATTTTTAGTTTACTAAAACAAAAGTCTTAATTATGTTTCCAATGACAACAGCATTGTTAGCAGCCAGATGTTTTTCCCTTAAATTAAAACACACACCAAAAAGATTGTTTGGGGGCTTGTCTGAAACAGAGGTACACTTAATGAAGTTGGCATCGAAACACTAGGCGTTCTACATGTCAGGATGACATTGTGAAGCTTGTGAAGAGCTCTGCAAACCCATCATCCCAGCCACATGCCCTCCATAGCTGTTTCTCAGCATCGCTTGGAAAAACAGAGGCATCTGAAAAATAGGAATCTTATGTTCTCTCCCAAGGTACATCTAGAGCAGTACAATAACCCAGGGCCAGAGCACAGGGCTGATGACTTTCACATCATCACCATGGTGTTACACCATCGTATACATTCATCGGTCCTATAGCAGCAAGCACCATGGTCTCCTGGTCTGTTACCGGGGTTGCTATGGGGTTGCTACACGATGTCCTGGGTCTCAGGGCAAAATGGTCACCATGAGCAGCTGTCCCTAGCATTTCTGGGCATCAGGGAATCCTGGAAAATGTCCACTGCACACACAGAGAGTGATGCTGAAGTGATGGGGGGTGACTGTGCCTCCATATGCGGGACATTTTCCACCTGCCTCTTCCAAATCTGCTAATACCAACAGGTGGATATCTGGGGGAGAGAGGGCTTACTTTTTCTCTACCCAAAGCCTAGTAGTGGATCCTCAAAACCTAGGAAAGGGATCCTCATTGTGGTCATTGACTGAGCTGCCAGAGAGTGGGAGTAAGCTCTGTCCTTTCTGCCTCCTCTCCATTCCTTGAGGCTACTTCTCATTGCAAAGTGTATTTCTTGTCCAAAAGTGCTGTGTAGTAGCCCCAGTGACCAGCTGACTCTGTGTTCTTCTGCCTACCCCTGCCCACAGGTCTCCCACCTCCCGCCAAAGCCACCCCCTCTGCATTGCTGTCACAGCACAAGGCAAGGAAGGGGGCCCAAAATGTGGCTAGTGGGGCCCTGGCCATGCCCTGCACTGTTGTGGGTGCAGAGGGGCTGGCCTGGGGATGGCGGCATGGCCAGCTGGGTGGTACGTGCTCCCCTCCCCCTGATTTATTGCACCTGGGAGAATGGTCATGGTCGCCACACTGCAGGAGCGGATATCTTGTTTTACAGAGCAACCAAGAAACAAGTGACATCTTCCCTCACACCCCCTCTCCCCACATCTTGCCAGCTTTTTGTCTCCCAGAAGATCAGGGACAACCCTGTCCTCTGGCTGTGCCATCCCTGCCCCTTGGGGCAGACATGCAGTGTGCAGCCAGAGCCATCACATCGTCCCCCCTCACCCATGCCACTGTCATTTATACTGATGCTGTTTCTCCTGATTTTTTTGTTTCTCTCCATTGGCTCTTGCTTGGCCCAAACTGCAAATTAAGGCTGCAGAGATCGTTTTTTGTGCCCTCTCCCTGTGGTGCAGCCTATTTTTTTCTCGCACTTTGCAGCACTTGCAATTTGAAGATTTATCTTTTCACCATTTCTGCAGCAGAAGTGGTAGTTCTCCTGGTCTTTTTGCTTAAGCCTGCTTCTAGCCCTGACTCATTTTGCTATTTACCAAATCTTTTGTTTTGACAATCTCTTTCTGATGCTGCACAATCCATGTGAAAAATGCAAGTACAGTAGCATCATCCCTTCCTCCATCTTGCTATGATGTCTTTTAACACTCAGCCTCCTTTTTCATGCTGCCATATCAAAATATTTACAACTCATCTTTTGCCATCATCAGATTTTATGGTTTTAAATTCAGTTTCAAAATTAAGGGCAGGGAAAATTATGATCATTTCCACATTAGTCACTCCATCCAGTTTCTTTGGAGTGATGAGTGAATCAATTCCCATTTTGACTTACTGTAGGGGTAAATATGTGTAATTTGAGCAATTTTTGGTTGCTTAATATAATTGTTTGCTGCTGCACTGCAATGCAAAATGCGAGGATGTGTGAGGAAGTACTTGCAGCAGGCTCATGCTTCTTGCCTTTGGTCCCTGCCAGTTTCTATTTTGCAATGCCAAGTTTGCTGAGAGCCTGCCTTAGGATGCAAATGGGCTTAGTAAAAGGACCTGGTAGACGGTTTCCCATGCACCATGTCTGATCACATAGGGGAGGCATGTTACAGATGGGGTTTACTTTGCACCCCCTGTGCTGTTCACTGGGGTACGGCTCGGTGAGAGGATGAGATGCATCAGCAGCAAAGGCCACATTTCACCGCCGTGGAGGGAAGGGTCCCCTTCTGTTTGGCAGCCCTGAGCGTGGCAGCAGCATGGGTGCCAGCTGTCCTCGGTGCAGTTGGGGCTGGCATGTCACAACCGTGGGGCATCCAGGGTGCACATGGTGGCACCACGGGGACAGGCATTGCTGCCATCAGGATGCCTGACTCCGTTCAGAGCAGGCCTAGTAGTGCAAAAATTTTGAGTTTTGGCATGAGTTACAGCTTGTATGGCAACACAAGATAAGCTCACTGGAGATGATGGGCAAAAATGAAAATAAATTTCACTGGGTGTTTCTATGCTGTCAGATTGGTTCACTCTCTGCTTTGCCCTGGGGCACAGCTCCGCTCTTCACCCACGCTATAGGTGTAGGTTTGTGTTCAGGTCTCCAGTCAGAAACAAGCCAAATATTTCTCTTGGCAGGGAAATCACTGGACCCCACATTGAGAGCAGTCATGAATCAGTACACACCGTTTGGCCCTGGGGTGAGGGCTGACTCACGGCACAGAGAATTGACTGGGACTGAACTTGCCACTGATCACCAAGGCTTTTGCGCAAGGCTGGTGCACAGCAGCATCCCTGAAAACATTAAAAAATTTGGCACGACTTTGTCACAGCAGGTCTGCTGGAGCAACTGCTTCATTATTCAGTCACCAGCAGAAAAGCTGTGGCTGCTGCTCTACTGATACTTGCTCATCTGCTTTCATGGAGAAAGCCCATTCCAGCGGCTGAGGATGCCGTCAGACATGCAGATGAGTCAGGATGATTTTGTATTTGTGTTTCAGGTAGACCAAGGGGCTGAAATTGTGCCAAGATGGAAGCCCTGTCTTTTGAGAGAGGCAACAAAAGAGCTGGACTTTAAGGCATGGCTTTCATATCTGAGGGCTTTTCTAATGACTTCTTAACTAATTGACTTGACTTTGGCGGGGAGACAGTGAGCAACTGAAAAGGATTAAAACTGTTGGAAATGAACAGCTTTGAAGTGGCTGAAACCCTATTAACATTTGGATGGCGTATTTCTTTCCAGTGGTATTTCTTAACCACTACAGACTGGTAGAGTGAGCTCTTCATGCAAAAGTTAATGGCGAAAAAGGAAAATCCAGGTAGTGGAGTCGAGTCTCAGAGCTGCTGCCATTCAGTTATTTGATAGCTGTAGGATACCTTGTGTAACCCATGTATCCCACAGATATTGTTTTCAAGAGAGAGTATTTTGTGTTATGGGAATATTTTCTTTTTATCATATTTCTGATCTGACATAGCATGCACCATGGTGGAACTAAATAGTATATAATTTTCCATGGTCAAATGAAGCTCGCTCGTTGAAACAATCTGCTGTAGAAATTACTCTAATTAGGACTTTCTGTAGCAAGCAGTGATCCAGTTCTGTAAGGCTGAAAGGGAGATTGTGGCAGATGATAGCCATTTAAGTAGAGGTGATGGAAATTTTCCAAAAGAATGTTTTTATCTTAGAATATGCCAATTTTTTCAGATGTAGAACATCATATGGAAACACTCTCCTTTCAGCTGATTTTCTGTCGATCACTCTCTTTCCCCCCTTCCCCGTCGGGCAGGTTTTCTCAGAAACCTTGCAGGCTTACTGCCTGCTTACCTGCCCAGCAACTTAGAAATCTGCCTGGAAGATGGCATCAGAGTGGGGTCCACAGTTCCAGGACATGCCCGCTGGATACTCTGCCCCAAGGAAATGGACCTCCTGGTTTCCAGACCCCCAAGCCAGCTGATTCCTCTGGCATCTTCATCATCGTTGTGGAGGGAGCCTTGCTGTCAGACCCAGCTCTTCAACCAGCTCTTCAACCAGGTCTCCAAGGGTGCTGAAGCTTCCTACTTGGTTTGGGTGCCCCACCCAATTAATGGTCTGGGGATCCTATGGCCATGCTCTTAGCATGGTTTCCATCATCATACTGTCAGAAAGCTGTGATTTCCCCAGGTCCTTAGCGCTCAGTTAGCCTGGCTGTTTATGGAAATCTGGAAGACGTGTTGTGTATCACGAATGAAGTAATTCTGGATTTTAGTCCCCTGAAAATATCTGTCATTTGTCTTTTTGCCCAATGTTAAAATGTAATTAAAAAGCTGTTGGATGTCCAAAAGTGAACACAGAGCACGTATGTGATTTCTCAGGCTGACCCGCTTTTAGCTCTGAGTTCAGCAAGTATGTGCAGGAGCACGGCTTTAAGTTCATGAGTAGTTATGCTGAGGCAGGTCGGTGTATCCACTAACTTAAAAGCAGGTTTGTACTGAACAGTGCCCTGAACTGGGCCTATGGGAGTGAAGTGTGTTTTCTACAGATCATGGAATAGGTCATAGTTTCCTCAGGGGCATTTCAAACGAAAACCTGATGGCTAATGAAAAGCAAACTGTAGTACTCTAATTTACATGGCACTCAGCTGCAGACCTCTGACACATGTTCAAGGAGATCATGGCTGGAACTACTTTTAATCAATCATAACTCCTGCTGGCATGAGTCTGAAACAGGAACAACTTAATTAATTCAGTGCAAATGAGCTTTACAGCTACCATGTAATGAGAACAGACATTGTATAGCTATTCTCCGTATAGCTATGTAGGCATTCACATAAAAGCATTATCAGGCCTAGACAATGCACTAGGCACTTGTGTACAGTCATAATTTCAATCTACCAGAAAATGACAGGGCCCTGGTCTGTGCTGAGTGTGTGTGTGTACCTCGGTATAACATATGCATATTTTACGTAGTTTACATAATTAAAATCTCTTCTTAGCATAAAGCAAAGTAGAAGTGATTCCCATGAATGAAGTAGAAGTTGTTCCCATAAATGACATCGTTCTTGCGGTTACTTATCTTCTTTCACAACACCGTGTGCTCCCATTGTGAAAGGAGCTTGTGCAGAGTTCTGGAAAGCCTCCATAGGTAAGGATCAGTGAGTGGTTCTACTGTAACTGCCTATGTATCTGTCTTTTATGCAATAGTTTTAGCTAATTTTGGAAAGAGAAAGAAAAACAAATGGAGGAAGAGAGCAAGAAAGGAGAAAAAAGAGAGAGAAAGAAAGGAAAAGGAATGGGAAAAAAGGGAAAGAAAAGATGAAAAAGCAAAATAGAAAACAGTAAAAGAGGAAAGAAAGGAGGGAGGCAGGGAGGAAGAGAGAGAGAGGGAAGAAAGAGTGATGAGCTAAAAAGCTGAAACTCAAAACCATGAAAATGTATCACAGTAGATGGAAAGCTCTCCCATTTCCCCATCATTTCCATGGGCAGATGGGACCGACACGGACCCAGTTGCTTCCCGCAGTCCCCGTGCCATAGACTAACCCAGCTGCCAAACAAAAAGGGCCCCTGCAGCTTTTTCGGCAGTATTTTTCCAAAGGTGGTTTCCAATCTTACTCTGAATAACCTAGGTGACATGGTTTGTTCTTCCCCTGTGTGTGTTAACATCCTCTTGGCTTTGGTCACGGTGCTGAGAAGATACTCCTCAGAAATGCTGGCCGAGCCATTCCAGAGTGTCCCAGGCCTCCTGGGCACAACAGCAGAGCTGCAGTCTCCCTCTATGCAGGTGAGGCCAAATTCTGCTATGACAGTCAAGGGAAACCTAGGCCTGTCACAGTGCCCTTCTTGTCAGCCGTTCTTCATGGAGAGACTCCTGCTGAAGTATGCAGGGTGTTTGTACCAAGAAGGGCCCTCGACAGGTTTGCCAGTGCTCTGCAGGCTCGTGGTAATTACTGGGGCATCGCTCAGTTTTCAGACCATTATACAAGACCTCAGCACTATGAGTCCACTTGATTTTTAAGGAGTAAAACCCTCTGAAAATGTCTTTCGCAGTTTGTGTGTTCCAAGTGTAAGGAGGAGGTCCATGTTTTTTCTGTGATTAATTGTATGTTTACAGTTTTGCTCAACAAAACCTGGCTTAACTTTGTGGTATGAAATATGTCTACTCAAGAAAAGCATTCAATTAACATGGCCCAATTAAAACTTTAAAAGAAATAATCTTCAGTTAACAAACACCAGATGTACTTGTCAGGGTTATCTTACTGCTGTTATATTAATCATTTATAAGCTTTGTTCATTTGAGCACTTACTATTGCAAGATTTTCTTTCTAAATATTATGCCAAAAATAACCACTTCCCTGATCCTGAATCTGTTAAAACACTAGATTAAAAAAGAGGGAGAGAGAGACTGGGAAGGAAAGCATACTTGATTATTTTTTAAAAACAAAACAACAACTTAACCTATTAAACAGGTTGAATAAAATACTTTTTACTTCTTAAAAAGTCAGAAATGTTCATTGTATAGCATGTTACTGCTTTGTGGGGAAATTGAATTATTTGTCTGCTAAAGCAGCACACATGTGACAAGTGTATAATTGAACTGCCAACAGAGATATGGAAGAGTTTTCCAAGAAATGTTGACCATAGCCAGGAAGAATAAACCAAGGAACAAAACCACCAGAGATTTACTCTAGTTTTTTTGCATCCTGGGCATTCACATTAGCTTGGTGCAGAGTTGCAGTTTCCTCATCTAGGATTTCCCAGTTTTTGAGCTTCCAAAGAAACTGCTGGACAAAGATATTTGTTCATTAAGACCTGGATTCGTCTGACGCAATGTCCCTAATGAGGAGTGTGGTCACCCTTGCCTTAAGACCTGAAAGTGCCTCACCTCCAGCTGCAGGAGGGACCAGCCTGACTGTTTCTCACCTCAGTCCATGAGGTAGGTGTCTAATTTTAGGTCAGATGAATTTGGATGTAAAGCCCTGGTTATACAAAACTGGGCCGTCAGTCAGTTGCTGAACGTGTCTTCAGATGTGCAGGGTGGCAGTAGATATCAGGGGCATAATTTCTTTTAGAGACTGAAGGTGTCCTCTTCAGTGGGCCAGTGTATCTTGATGGGGTCTGTTGTGTGGCAATGAGGCTCTGAACACCCCCTGCCCCAGTCACCCCCATCACTTTGTTCAGGACTCCTCAGGTCTCCCCACTGCTCTACTGGGCAAATGCATGTAGAAAAGGAAAAAAAGCTTCTTTTTTTTTTTTGCCCAGCTGCAGTGGCCACATATAAGAAAGAAGTATGTCCATATTGGATTTATGTTTGGAAGCACATTATACTGTTAGCTATTTTGCACTGTAGTAAATCTATATAATAGATATAGATCTACAGATAGGTCTATGTTTTGTTTTGTGATCAGTTTTCCCACTTTTGAAGAATATTATTGGTATTGCACTGGGAAGCACTTCGGAGAGTAATGGGTCAAGAAAGATCAGTCAAACAGGGAAGTAACCTTTCAAACTACTGTGCTATGTATCTGGATTTGAATGCCCTCAAAACCACAACAAGGGAGAAATAATCCTTATGGAAAGGGGAGGAATTTGAAAAGACAAGGTTCTTTGGGCAGCTGGAAATCATGTGGAAAAAAAAGAAGATTCAAACCTGAGTGAGGATGAAGAATTGTTTCTGGAGCACCACTGAGGAATGAAGCCTACAGGGTTTCTGTGGTCAGAGAAGATGCATTCTTGGTTTTCCTTATCTTGTGCCGTGGCAGCTAGGCTGCACAAATCCAGAGCAAACCTCTTCAAGTGACATCTCCTCGTGCTCTTAGCTTGGGCTCCGTGCCATTTCTAACAGTTTCACTTAACCAACCATCAGCCTGAAATTTTCTTCAAAGATCATAAATACTGGATTATCTCACCTCTTCAGGAAACTGCTGTCAGAACAAAACCCAGTGTTTTCTGAGTTCTTGCCTGCTGCTGCTGCCCTATTGCCTGGGGCCTTTATCCTGCTTTGTCTCACTCCCTGCTTCCCCTACCTTGTGTGCCCAGCCACATCCTCACGAGTGGGGGAATAAGACCCAAGTTTTCACAAGAGACAGTCAGGTAGCAGGTGTCATTTTCCTAATCTCTCTCTCTTCTGACATGCTGCAATATTTCACCCATATGGACATTTGTCCTTTAAGGGAAAGATGCCAAAGTTTTAAAAATTATTTTACGTTTTTGCATCATGACGGGGCCTCATGTGGCAGTGTCTTTTGGGGTATGCATGCCATAATCACTTAATTCTTTTCCCAAAGTCTAAAATAACATTTTCTCTTAAGACTGGGAGAAAGAAGGTGTATTTGTCTCATTGTTTAACAGTGATCTCTGTAGGATGGGGGACTAAGGGACTGAGCTTGGTTCACAGGTATTTTCATGCAGCATCTCATCAGCAAGACCAGCCTTCCTCCAGCCTAATGCAGTGAAAGGTATTTTACATCCTTCTGGGAGGCTAAAATTACCTCGGATGACTCGCAGTCTTGCATTAAAAAATAACCACGGTACGACAATATTGTGCTGAATCAAAGACTCAGCATATCAAACAGTAGTCTGAATTTCGTGTTGGGTTTCCCTCTTCGGCTGAAATGGAGGCATTGGAAATTTTTCTGATTTTGTACAGTGATTTGAAAGTGAAACCTGGTAGAGAGTCCAGGAGAGAAATCAGGGCCTTGAAGTTAGTTGGAGGCTGCTGAATGCAGAGGGCATTTCATCTGAGGAGCCCAGCTTGCCTGTGCCCCAGCCCTTCCACCCTTCTCTATGTTGTGGTTGTGTTTAAGTAATTTTCTAGTGTAAGCTTATGATAATTTAATTCATTATGTTATTAATTAATTATAGTCTGTTATTTTAGATGACTGATGTACTCATTTGAGTTCAGAATGTGGTGTTGCTGTTCTTTATTCTAAATGTTACTTTTCCAAAAGGTTATGGACAAATGTATTTGTTCCTGATGTTCTCTCCCCTCTCATTTTTCAGTATTCCTAGTTGTTTTGCATAGACTGAATTTTTCATAAACAAAAAATGGCAATGGTAGAAAGCACTGCCGCATGCATTATGGCACAGAGACAAATACATTCTTTTTCTCACTGAGCTCATGCCAGTTTTAGTGCAAGTTATACGTATGCAGGCAAGGGATTGGCAGAGGTGTATACAGGAGCTCTGTTCAATCTGTGGGAGTATTTGTGTACATGCTTGTGTGCAAAAGAGAGAGAGAATGTTGAAACCTGGGAACCATATCATCTGACAGCTCTGTAGTGACATGTATAGTCCTGATTTAAGAATTTGCTTTAAAAGACACTGTGGGATCCTGTTTTGGGATCCTGTGTGGCCTCCAACTGTGCACAGTGCAGTTTTGTTTTCTCTGGTTTTGCTAATAAACTGTAACATACAAAACTTAGTATTACCTGGGCTGTTTGTTTTCCAATTAATTTTAAAGTGAATGCAGTGTTAATACAGGTTACCAAATTGACAGCCTGGATACTTTAGTCTTCTAATTCATGGGTGTTGCGGCATTGGCTATGGTGTAGTACACACTGCCCCCTCGTATTCCTGCTGAATACATTGTAAGTTGAGCTGGAGAAGGCACATCTAAATTGCTGTCATGAGTCACAGATTGATGAAGGCACTGTGAACTCTCCATGTATCTCACATGACACCCTGGTGGCCCTGCTCCTTTTCTATCCCCACACGTCAGCTGTGGTTGAGGTTAAGATGAACAGGGCCTGCTTACACTGTGTGAAACAATTTCTTGGAAGCTTCCTACAGGTGGAGGCAGACACTTATTCTTTGTCTCATTTGTAAAGATTTCATTTACAGCTCTGGAGAATAGGAGTATGTTTTCTGCAAAATGAAGGTTATGCTCTCCCCAAGTGAAGAAACTGAAACCTTTGGCATGCCCCTATGATAACCAGGGCTAACTCTGGTTTTAGTTGCCACACACTGTTTGCTGTTCTCCTCAGAGTCCTTCCAGGCCAGAATTGCTCAAGCTTATGAATTATTAAGATGTATTGGAAAGTCTTATTTTCATTTTGAGAACCTATTTGGTATAAAAAGAGAAAGCGCTTCTTCAGCTCATGCTCTGTGAAAGCCAAGACCGAGCCAACCCCAGGGCAGGTGGTCCCACCTCACTACCTTCTCATTTCTTCTGCTACATCCTTGCCACTCGAGGAGCAATTGAGACTATTGTGTGACACAGAAGTCAGAATAAACCTGTGTGATTGGTTCTCTGACAAGCTCATTGTGAGAAGTTACTTCCCTTTAGATGCCAGGGAAGACTTGGTATCTCTATACTGACCCTCTCTTTCTTCTGCTGTACTCATTCATTGTTTCTTCTCTACATGCTGTAACACCGCTGAGCATGGACATGTGCTTCAGCAGTGCCCTAGAAACCTAGAGTTTTACTAATCAAAGAGAAATGGAAAAAATATCTGTGAATGCAATAAACTGAAGCCTGAGCAAGAATGTGAAGACTGTGGATAAGAATTCACTTTGCTAAGTCATCCTGAACCTAAATCTTGATTTGTTTTTACTTTTCCAAGAGATAATATTTCCATAGTTTAGATGCTTTCAGTTATTACAAAGGGAACTGTGCAGCTTTAGGCAATAAGGCAATGTTAAGAAAGCAAGCAAACTACTGAGACACCCAACTTCCAGCCAGACTTCTGAGGGATAATGCAGTCCTCGTGGATAGGCACTGTGTAAGCAGTTTCCAATATTGTACCAGTGGAATGAAATCTTCTAGGGATATAAGATCTGTGACAGTGAGTAGTATGTGTGATCTGCTTCCCTGTTTCAGACAATAACCGATACTGGTGGGTTTTCAACATAGCACATGAGATGAACATATAGCACAAATCAGTGTACACAACAGCAGTTCCCATTGGTAGCAACAGCAAAGGCAGTGTTTAACCCAAGTCTTTATATTACTTTTTCTGATTATTTGTCTGGGTTTTTTTGTTGTTTTAGTTTTTTAGCTGTGAATTGTAGCCTCTATTTTACTGTTTGTAGTCCCTTTTTTTTTTTCCTCAAAACAGAAAGCTTTCCTGCTTGTAAAAATAAGTATTAACTTCATAGGGCAATGTAAAGCCTCTAATAAAAAAAGTATATACATTTTGTGGAGAAATAAAATTCACAGAGGAAACCAATTTAAGTAGCAGAATTCCGCATAGTGACTGTACCTATAGCATCACTGGTTTGTCCATCTATAGGTAACCAATTGCTTTTATTCCGCATTATAAGCATAATTGTTCTGATCAACAAAGCAACTTTTATCTGAAACCAGAAAGGCTAAAATAAATATTCTAGCTGCGTAGATTGTAAGTCATTTAAAAGACCTTTTTAAACCACTTTTTATCCAGCAGTATTGTATGAATAATACAAAAATTATTTATAATTATTTTTTTAATCGTTGCCTTTTCCCCTTTTAGTACCTCAAAAGCACAGGCTTCTTTCCTGCTCACATTTTGTTTTACTTTTACTAAGATTAAGTATTTATTTTTTATTATTATTTTCTTGGTAACGTAGCTTCTGAAGATCCATGCTGTCTCCATGTGCTCCTAAACTTGTCATTAATTTTTCAGATAAATAGATCCAATGGCACATAGAAATGTTACTTTTAAAAACCAAGGCCAAGTGTGCACAGCATCAAAGAGTGTCCATTGAAAGAGTAACCAGGGCCCAGAGAGTGAGCAGAGAAATAGGAGTCTGCCCTGGCTCTGGCCAGCTGTGACCAGGTCTCTTCATTTCTTCTTCTCTTTCCACAGGTACCTCCTTGGTAGTACATTGTGATTCTCTCTTGATGTGAGACAAGTTGCAAACTGCTGCCTTGGGAGAAGTATGAGGCAAGCAGGGCCTTGTCCTAACATGTTTGATGGTGGCACAAGTAACCATCAGATTAGGTTTCTGACTTACTGGGTCCATTGTAGTAAAACTGTACCTGGCAAGGCCAATATTGCTGATACAGCAGAACACAAGTAGATCAATTTGCTGCTTTTAAATTCTCAGTTTCCTATATTGTTTCAAGGGGTAGAAACATCTTTCTTACTTGTTTGGTTTTTAACTGGTTCTGTGAGAAGGCATGGATTTTCCAGGGAGCTCTGTTTTCATGGCATGGCAGCATCCTGGCATGACAGGGCCAGGGGGCCCAGGTCGCTGCCTGTCTACCTTGGGTGAAAGGGATTTGAAACCGGTTTTTGAAAGGAGAATTGCTTTATCACAGTCACAGGAGGCTCTCCTGGATTGCAGTGGGTTTCCCTGGAGCCAGGCGTGCATCTGATCTGTTTTTCAATCCCTCTGTCAGTCAACAGCAGCTCTTTGTTGCAAGGCACCATTAAACTTCTCCTGGCAGTGGAGACGCAGATAGCTGCAGATTTCCCTTGAAGTCTGTCCAAACCCTCTTTGGCCTGGCCCATGAGTTATGCACACGGGGATCTCTGGGTCCCTTGGAAACAGAGAAAGCCTGAAACGTTCCTCCAAAATTTATTAACTTTTTTTTACAACTTCACATTTCTGTAGTGGCTTGGCTGTCCTGGATCTCACACTGCTATCTTTATTGGCTGCGCAGAACCTTTCTAGTTTTGCAGTTAACATTAATAACAGAACATGAAAATATCTGGTTTATGTTTGCAGCCTGAGAGTAAATCAAGATGGACTCTATGGGTACCCCCCTGCACCCGCGCATGCTGCTTGGGCAGCTGCTCCACCTCGCTCAGCCCGGGCCCAGCACCTCAGCACAGACAGATGATGAAGAGTGTGCCTGGCCCAGGCCCTCAGACCTTACACATCACCACAGCTCTTGGCTTCTTCTCATATGAGATAGGGTGACACTGTAGGGCTGTACCCTCTCATATGGGTGAGGATGCAGCGGCTCATGTCCACACGGTGTTTGCAGAACAGAGATTCCTGCCAGCTCAGCACTGAGATGACTTCATCTCCTTTCCCAGAGAAACCTGGGCCACGTCAGTCTGACGGTGCAGGCAGCGGGGTGAGCTCTTGCCACGGGGCCACTGCGGCGGTAGGGATTGTGAACAATATGTTCTCCCACAGGAACTTCACTGTTGGTTTTTTGCTTGTTGCACTTTCCTACTGCATGACCAAGTGGGACATGTTTGCTCCTTGTCAGTAGGAGAGGTGGACACTGACCACAGAAGGAGTGAGTTTATCAGGGAATGTATCTGACCACATCCTTGGACTTCAGATGATGAGAAAATGCATAGAAATATCTCTTCTCCACACTTTTCTTTCTGTTTCACGTGGCAATTGTTTATCAGTTGATCTTCCCCTGAATAATACAGGAATTTTAAAGGATGCTTTTTAGTTAAAAAAATAGCACTCTTTCAATTTTTCAGCATAAGCCAGATTTATGAAAATTGTTATTATAGCATTAAATTCTGCCATTCTAGGCCTATATTAACTCTGCAGGAAAAATAGTATCTGAGGAACTCATAGGAAACTGATGCTAAACTGTTAATCTCCATTCATTTCAAGTAGTAGCACATCTGTGCAAGTATCCTGTCCTGAAGGCCTGTTGGTTTCTGGATGACTTTCTCTCCTGGAGCACTGATGAACCTTAGGACTTTTTTTCCAGAAAGGGAAATAAAATTAAGTCAAATCTTTGTAACAGATTGATGGCAAATTGGGATCAAATCACGTGTATTCTCCAACCATGTTTTGAACCTCGTAGTGGAGTGGTCTGTCTTCCACTCTGGCTTTTTGAAGCAACCCTCTCCCCAAAAGGCAACACTTCGATTTAATGGCCAAACAGCGAGCTGAAGAGGGCAAAGGGTTCCTTGATGCCTGTGAGATAAATGGGAGGCAATATGCTTCAAGGGAGGTCCTGCAGTGATTTACAGAGGACAGCAATTGTTCATAGGCCAACATTAGCTTTCTACTTCTCCAATAAATGTGTCGGGCTGGAATGCAAGTGTGCGGTCCCAGTGTCAGCTTTATGGCCCAAGAAATGTATGCTGCTGGAAGCACAACTGCTCTGCCAGTCCCCTTGTGTTGGCTGCCTAACTTTTGTCTTGATGATCTCTTCTCTTGATGACCCTGCTGAGGCTTGTTATTTTCTGTGCTATCTCCATTCTGATGTCCATTTATTGGTTGTGCTCTGGCCAGGGGGTCTGTGGCAGAGACAAATATTTGTAGGGGGTTTGTGCAACAGCTTTTGTGTCTGCAGGCAATGGTCAGGGATAGACACAGATTGGAGCTTTCTTCAAGTGGGCTGTGTGCATGCATGTGTTTGTGTGTGAATACTATTTGCTTAATTCAAGTAAGAAATTACAACTGTTTAATTAAAATGTTTGCCTACCAAGTAGCATAGATTGTGCTGACAGACAGACACCTTGTTTGCCCATACGTTTGAGAAGGAGGTAAAGATCTTTAAAATCTTTCATCAGTGTTCTTTTCTTCATGGTCTAGTGGTCTGTGACTCTATTTATTATAGTGTGATACTGCTTGTAGGTAGGGGATGTGGATTTGTTTTATGTCCCCAGTGTCCTCCTTTACTCTGGCAGTGGCTGGAGAAGCTGAAGAGTCAATACCCTTGCAATGATGACTCCTCCCATATTTGGTCTTTTGCAATTGGATTCTCAGCTAATCAAGGCTGGTATCAGCAGAAATGGGGCTTGTTGAACTGGATCTGGTACGACAGCAGAATGTGTGAAGTAGTATAAAGGGAAAAAGAACAAGATGAACACGTCAGAGAAGGACATTTTTTTCTATAAGCTTTCCAGTGAGGTGAATGCAAGGAATATTATGAGGAGCCCAAGAACAACAGCAGTAAAAGTCAGCTAATGCAAAACAAATGTTTAAGAAAGTTCAACCACCAAACAAAGGTGCTGTAAAAACATCACAGATGTGATTGATAGAAGGTTGTTGACTGTTCCCAGTCAACAGTTTCACCTCTGGTCTGGGCTGGTCCCTGCATACCAGTGACTCCTCCACCTGCCCATCCAAGCTCTGTCCAGATGTGGTCTATGTAAGGACTTCCCCAGAAGGCCTGTCTTCGTGTAGAGACTGGAAATCTGAAAATGTAAATAATCCCCCCAAACAAAACTCTACTAAAATGCTCAACCTCATACAGGGCTTTCCTGTTTGAGAGCAGATAGCAGGAAGGATGAAGCACATGTAGGAGATAGCAGGAGCATTTCTGGGTTCGTTCTTGGAGGGAGTTAAGGTTTTCTGCCATGGAGTAGGGCCAGAAGTCGTGGGGAAGTGGGGTAATGCAAAAAAGATGTGAAAAGCAGCCAGTACTTTTGATGATGGATGTTTGTCCTTTGGCACCAGTCAAAGCTCTGTACTTGACGGTCTTTAGAATTTTTATATTTTGAGGAAGAGGTGTTTTCCTGCAAGGACGAGGGGCAGATGAATTTGACAGCTGCTTAAAGTGGAGCATGCATTAATTTTTAAAATGTTTAATAATTTATTATTTTTAGTCTATTTTTTAAAAAGGTATTATGCCCACACATACACGGAAGTAGTTGTGTTGATCATAGATGGCGATTTACCATAAGAAAACAAAATCTAGTGTCTCTCATTTCCTGAAACTCATTGATACCTGCGTCACTGGAATTGAGGCTGAGAGTAGGGAAGGGAAAAAATATATATAAAAATAACATTCAGCTTGTCAATGAGATGGGATTTTCTGATGGGGAAAATTCACAAGGTATGGAGGAAGCAAAGCAAGCTTTCCTTTCATATAATGAATCTATTCACTACATTAAAGGGCTTGTGAGAGGTTGTTACTGGTGACAGCAGAGACCCTTTCTTGTTCTTTCCATCTCCATGTCTCCCCCGCTTTGTCACACCCAGAGCACTACATTCCCAAGAGCTCTCTGTTTGTTAAAGCCTTTGAGCAGACCAGGTTTTTCTGCCAGAAGAGAAAAGGGGATTCCCTACTGCACATGCACTTGCACTCAGGAATAACCATGTCGAGCAGACATACGCACAATTCATTCAGAAATGGTGTTCTGAAATGGATTTTTTAAGTGTTTACTCCCATCCTCAGCGCAGCTCAGCAGTGGCTCGAGCAGGACACTGCTCGCAGCAGAGAAACTGCGGTTCCAGGAGATCTCTTAGAAGGCGACTGATAATTGAGCAAAGCCCAGAGAGAGAGGGAACTTCTCCTTTCCTCATGAGGAAGTTTCTAGGTTTCAGTGTATGCTTGCTAGTACTGCAATGCCCTGAGGACACGTGGTATCTAGGAGTTAATGTGGAGCTGTATGGATTAATAACTGTTCAGTTTTCTAATGTGGCGATGTAAAAAAAAAATAAAAATCCTTAATGGGGATTATTGTCTTGGTTGTGTAAATATGTAGTTAGATATACTTAAAATGCATATTATCAGCCTCTTTGGAATCACTGCATTCTCTCATGTAAATATGTATTTAGGGCATTTTTAAAATGCAGGGGTTTGCCCTGATTATGTAAATATGCTTGTACACGAAAAATGCCAATTTCTTCTTCACCCCCCCTTTTTTCTTTTTTAGAATATGTAAGTGAATTTCATGCTTAAGAAAGTGAGAAACTGCTAGTACAGAATGGCTAAGAATATTTAGGGCAGATCCCGCACAGTCTTTCTCAGAGAGCCTGTCAGTCCACCTAATCCAGCTATCTCCGTATTCCAGTCCTTGTTTTTTGCTGAGCTCGTTCATTAAAGCTGTCAAAACTACCAGACTGGAAATTACTAGGCTGGCATTTTGGGCACAATCGACACATTTTCTGTACCTCATGAACTGGAATACAAAGCTCTCTTTATAGAAATATAATGTTCTTCTAATGACAGTGCAGATAGTAACCATAAATTTCACTCCTTTACATCAGTAGAGAACTTGGATTCCTTTATCTTTTCTTCACTCCTTTTAATCCCTTTTCTTCAATATTATCCTGAGTCAGTTCATTTCACTGATTAGTTGTATCAGTCCAATCGTGATAATGAAAGGAGACAGTTTTGACACCTGGGTGGAAGTAATTTCTTTTTTCTTAGCTGTCTAAAAGTATCTCAAATGTCCTCTAGAGACAGTGGAGAAAGACCAGTACCTCTGAAGAGTGAGACAGCCCATCCTGAGATAGGTGGAATGAACTCTGCTGGGGAGATGCACGTATTTCTTGACTGTGGAAAGAACCTAAGCTGAACTTTTAGGCAGGTGAAACAAATCCCATCGCTTCTGCTTACTCAGTTTTATGATGATACCTAAAATCTGCAGAAGGAAGAGTTCTCCCCATGGCTGCTACATGGGGAACGTTCATTTGGTGGTGCACCCAAAGGTCCTGGTCTTTTGATGACCCAGAGTAGGAATGGCATTAGAGTGCAGAGTGTCTCCCCTGGTAGAGGGGCACCTACGTACACCCGAGTTTGTTTCCTCTCCTTTATAAGCGAGAACCTTGGAAGAGGGAGAAGGAGGTGGTGAGTCAGGTGAAGCGTGCCATTATCTTACCCCAGCACCCAGCCAGGACATTGCTGGGGAATGACTCTGAGTCCCACTGATCACTGGGCAGCGGCTGATTTAGGTCCCACTTCACAGAATCACAGGATGGTTGGGATTGGATGGGACCTCTGGAGATCATCCAGTCCAACCCACCTGCTAAAGCAGGTTCACCCAGAGCAGACCACACAGGATCCAGGATCCAAGCGGGTTGGGCACTTGGGGCTGTTCTGACCCTGCAAGCTCGGAGCCGTGTTTGCACAGGGCTGTCTCTGCCCCCAATTCCCTGGGACCCACACTGGAGGAGCACGGGCAGCTCAGCTGCTCTGCCCACTGAGTGTGCTGGAGCTTGCCGTACTGGTGGGTGACTTTATAACACACCCTTATGTGAGGAAGACTTTCGGTACAGCACATCAGCTCCCTTTCAATGCTAACCAGAAGATCCACAAGGAGAAAAATGAGGCGTTCCTCCTATTCATCCCGTAGCCTGCTCTGTGAGCCTGCATGCTTCTTCAGTTGTACTTGGCCCAGTTGCTAATGTGCTGTCTCCCTTTTGAACATATGGGACTGTAGAGGGAGGGGAGAAATTTATGGTAAGAAGAGAAAAAACAAAATACAGGAAACTAAGAAAACATTTATTAAAAAAAAGCTACAACCTTTTTTTTTTTTTTTTAAAAAAAAAAGACCTACCATAATATGTTCTTTAGAGACAGTTTTGCTGGCATGTTTATTCATTGGGGTTTTCCATCATCATTTCCATGTGGTGCATTCTGATCGCTCACAGTTTTGTGGGTTTCTATCCAAGCCTTGAATAGCAAACATTTAATCTGGGGAACTCCCTTTCTGTTCTCTCCTCTTCCCAATTGTATGGATGGAGTGAATTACCATACAAGATATATAAGATTTTGTTTGCATGGTGAAGGGGAAGGAAAGACAACAGTTGACAGCATTTTGAGCCCTGCAGGCAGATCTCTAACTGGTGTAAATTGTCACAGCTTCAGTGACTTCAGCAGAGCGCTTAACAACATCCAATGGCTGAGTATCTACTCCCTGGTTTTGGCTTTCTCTGTTGACGGCCTGCTGGGAAGCCCAAATTAGCAGCTGGATGAGAGACAGCAAGAGAAAGAATAAGAGCAATGCCACAAAATCTTTCTTGCCATTTTAAACAGAAGAGCATTGATGGAAATGCCTTCATCCTGGAACATTTAATTTTTTGTCACAGCTGTTGTCACTGAAACAAGCTGTTCTGCAAAGTGGGGCATACCTCATCCACAGATGTATAGTATTTTAACCACATACATGCACAGGCAAGTTTTTGTTTAAAATAAGAAAATGATGGTGCTGAAGATGCTTCTGTTGAATTTGTTGTTTTGTGATAGATTGTGGACTGGAAATTATCCCCACAAAGCTGCGAGCATTGCTTTTCATAAACAGATTAATTCATATTTGAAAAACTCTAGAAATAACAAAACCAGTTGACTGATAGAATAAACTTTCTGTTGGCTTTGGTGGCCCTTAGATGAGGTTAGAAGAATCTTTTTCTAGTGAGAACATCCAGGGTGGTAACTTCCTTGCTTCAAAGAGAAGAATTGTGGTTGCCCTGGGAGTAAGGACCATTCCATTTGAGTATCAGCCCTGCTAAGCTCCTTGGAATTGTGCCCTTCAGGCAGCACATGTCCTTGCTTTACTGCACTGATGGTCTTATTTCTGGTAGCTTGAGTTGAGATACCAGCTGAGAATTCAAGTTTCTTTTGGTACTCGGGTACATTTCTTCAGAAAATGTAAATCTAACTACCACACAGTTTTTCATGCTGGGAGAATGCCTCCTTTTAAAACCCTCACCACCCAAAAGAGGGAATGCAGTGTCTAAACCGGTTGGTACCTAGACTGGTTACTGGTTGGTAAACCCTGCAATTTGCAGTATATGTATTAAGTGATACTAATCTGTGGATAGATTTAAAATGCTTCATTTAGATGCCTTTTTAAGATTAGGTGATCTTTAAAGGAGCCTTCCAACCCAAACTGTTCTATGATTCTGTGACATTCACCTACCACCTGGATCTGGACAGGGTTTTCTGCCATTTGAGCATCCCTGCTGTAAACAGCTCTGGTGCAGGAAACGTTATCCGAGTGTCAGATTAACTAAATTGATATGTCAGCTAGAATATCATGTCAGATAAACACAGTGAATCTTCATTGTAGCTGTTGTCGCACACAGTATTCACACTGATCTGGTTGGTAGGTGCTGATTGCCCATCTGTGTTACCTGCTGGAGAAATATTTTTGGAATAATGCCATTGTGTTAGAAGTAAAATCCAAAGATGTGGCTAATGGCTGCTAACAGGTGTCTGTAAAATCTAGGAATCAAGCCAGCCTTTATAAAATCAGGAGCCAACCTAATTTGCACCAAACTGTTACAGAAGTCTTGAGCTAGATTATTTAACTTTTGGATTCAAGTATTGTTTTTATGTTCAATCATTGCTCAATGATTTCAGCTGGAACTAAGGGACACGTTCATCACCCAGTATTTCTCATTTGGGTAAAAGATAGAAGTCCTGGGCGTGTACTAGAAAGAAGCGGTTCCCATGAAACACCCAAGGATACTGTGTGTGTGTGGCTGAAGGGGAGAGTGCCAGAAGGCACTAAGCAGCTGCCAGAAATCTCAGGAGCTGATAGAGACTTCAGCAAGAGGAGAACTTCAAAAACGTTTGATCTCATTGTCCCTTATCATTGATGGAAAATTACTTTAAAAACCCAGTTTGTTAGGGGAAATCTAGTTTTTTGCAAGGTTCAATTCCAGAGTGACCAAGTGTAGGTGGAGTCCCTGAGCTTGCAGTCTCCTGTCAGCTGGGTCCATCCCAGCCATAGGAGATGCCAGGTGCAGGAGGAAAGTGGGCTGTGAACTCGCTGAGTCTGCCCTTTAATGAGATGGGAAATGAGCACATCACTGGAAATGTCTGAAGGCCTCTTCTCACCAACTCCAATCAGAGCAGGAAGGGCATTTTGCATATTGTAAAAGCACAGTGGAAAGAAGGTTTCTTCTGGAGAAACTTCAGACGCTTGGCTCTCAGTAGGTCTTTGAACGATTGACGAAGCAAATGTTGTATATGCAGTGGGTATCTGAATGGGAATGACAAGTTTTCTCTTTCAAATTATAGCCATGAGGGTGATGTCATGCTATAATAAGGCATGCAGACATGCTGGGTCAGATTTTGCGGCTTCCAAAATGTAAAAGGAAGGATGCAAACATGAAGGGCAATGTACTCCACTGGAATTTTTATTCCAGAAACAAAGACATGGTACTTTGCCAGTATCCTAAAACTGATCGTGCAGACACGAGACCTCTCAGTTTTAGGCAGCATTATCTTAAATCCCATTTGAAATGTTTTGCTGGTTGTTTCTTTTGCTGTTTTCCCCCAGAAGATTAACTTGTGATTGAGTCCTCAAAAGACACTTTCCTAAAGCTGCTAATTGCAGAGCTGAGGAAAATGGGTCATGTGGTACATTCAGCATTTCCCTAATTAATACACAGCAGCACATGCTCGTGTCGAACTGGCTGCAAATTCAGCTCTGGCTGACTGAATGCTAATGACAGCACCTACTGTAATAAGCTGATACTAGTACAGAAACCGAAACGGCCTGTTAAAATCCCAAATGGGTGATGAAAGTTCTACATCATCCAGACTTTTAAATGTAATTGTGTAATGGCACAGACTGGCACTCAGCCTACCAGCATCCACTTAATTAGTAAATAAAACACTCTGAAGGCCTTGGCTATATCATGACACACTTACAAATCCAGCTGAAGTTTCTTGACTACATGCAGTAAAACCCAACCAAAATGTTATGGCTGATGGTAAAAGTCATCATGTGAAAGCACATGGTAAGATGTGCTTTATTTCTGTATTTCTTTTATTTATAACACATGGTTTAGATACCGTTTCTGCTGCTTCTCCATGAATTTAAATAACCTCTATTTTCACTGTATTGCTTTTGAGCCATTTGGAGCTTTCTGTCTTGTGATGACCATGTATCAGTGTGTGACTGGTAAGGAAGGCTCCTTGGGCAGCTATGCTGTCCTACAGGTTATGCAGTTCACAAGAGGGAGCTGCTGTCAAAGGCTCTATGAAGTTGCAGGGGGGGCACCTGAAAGGGTTTTTATGATGAATTCTGACAGAAAGAGTTGGCTGGAGGATACTGCCAGCCCAGCACTTGTTGCTGTAACTAGTCAAAGTGTTTTTTTTGGAATGTTTAAGCATGCATTTTCTTTTTGTCTTTAAAAAAATTATTTGACCTCTATAAATATGCTATAGTGAATTTAGACGATATCTAGCCTCAAACCTGGAGTAAGTTTCACATTGTGTTCTTCTGAACCATAAGCAAAACTGTTTTGTTTTTCCTTCCTCAAAAATGCTGACCCTGAATAAGTGGCTCACCATTCTTTGTTGTCTGCAATCTCATTAATCTGCATTTTCCCCTCAGTACCCTGCTGTGCATATACTTTTACAGTGCCATTTCCCGACACACTCTCTGTACCGTTAGCAATTGGGAAGGTCAGAGCAGTCGTCCATCTGGGCATCCCCCCAGGGCAGTGCAGTAGCTGAAGCAGGAGCTGGTGGAAGCTTCTGCCCAGCTCTGGGCGGGTACTCACCCAGCTTGCCAGTGGCTGCAGTACTTGATTTTCTGCTGGGCACCGTATCTCTAGGGCAATGGCATTTCTATGACGTGGGAGATGCTCTAGTCAAGGACAAACGTTTTCAGCTGTAGAAGAGCAAGCTTAGTGCTACTCCTAGGATTAGTAGCATCCTTTCGTGACAGTTATGGTGGGTTGCTCTGCCACACCTGGGAACCCTCCAGCCCTTTCCATGGAGAACTTGATGACAACATGTTCCTCTGATTCCATCTCAGATTTGCTGGTATAGTTGGAAAGAATGATTGCCATAGGACCACAGAATTATTGAAGTTGGAAGGGACAGTGGCTTTCAAACCATATAGTTGTTGTGAGCTAAAACAATAATGTAGATGGACCCGGAGAGCACAGCAGCTCCTTTAGATGTGTTAGGAGAAAAGATCAGAGAGCAGAGGTAGTAGCCACAGGCATCGCCTAAGTTTTCACTTCTGCAAATGATCATCCTTTTGGGTTATTTTGTTCTGTGCTTTGTGTGGGTTTTTGTTGTGTTTGTTTCTTTGTTTTTCATGGTTTGGTTTGGTTTGGTTTGGTTTTCTTCAAGTTTGGAAGAGGTTATGAGCATCCAAAAGTGCAGAGGTCAAAATGCTGATTGCTTGGGAGCAGTGTTCCTAGGAGTCTGACTGCTGTAAACTAAAACTATGTCACCATTGTAGAGGAAGGTATTCTCAAATAGGCTGTAAAAATAGACTCAAGACATTAGTAAAACAAGTCTGAATTGAGTCCATGCTGTTTGTAGCATACTCCTTCCAACTCACCATTGTGGTACACGGGACTCAAAGAATCTCACTGTCAGATAACAGCCACATGCTGTGCATTGTATGTAACTGGAGCAGAAGAAAAAGAGAGACACACACACCCCTGTGACTTTCGTTTCTTAAAAAAATACTTCTCCTCACTCTGGGTAATAAAAACTTAGAAGTTCGAGGCGTGGATCTGCTCATTATTGTAGGGTTGTTACTGTCTTAATTTTTTTAAGAATATATAAATAGTTTCATACAAATATACTGTGTATATATAGATATTTTCTATAACATATATACTATATATAGTTATAGCTAGCTAGCTAGCTAGCTAATTACTATAGAATGGATTGAGTCATTCTGAGTGGTTAATAGAAGCCCAACCACCTCAGCTTCTCCTTGCTGTCTGGGCTCAACAAAGCACTTCTCAGACATCTCCTCTCCTCTCCTCTCCTCTCCTCTCCTCTCCTCTCCTCTCCTCTCCTCTCCTCTCCTCTCCTCTCCCTCTCCCTCTCCCTCTCCCTCTCCCTCTCCCTCTCCCTCTCCCTCTCCCGCTCCTTCTTCCTCTCCCTCTCCCGCTCCTTCTTCCTCTCCCTCTCCTTCTCCCTCTCCCTCCCCTCCCCTCCCTCTCCTTCTCCCTCTCCCTCCCCTCCCCTCCCCCTCCCCTCCCCTCCCCTCCCCTCCCCTCCCCTCCCCTCCCCTCCCCTCCCCTCCCCTCCCCTCCCCTCCCCTCCCCTCCCCTCCCCTCCCCTCCCCTCCCCTCCCCTCCCCTCCCTTCTCCTCCTCTCTCCACCTTTTTTCTCTCTAGCTTCTGTGTCTTCTGTTATATGGCATGTGGTCAAGTAACACTTCAATTGCTTCTTGTGCCTTGCCATAGGGAATTAGGGAAAGATCTGTCCAAACATAAAACAAAACCTAGATCTCAAGTCCTCCAAATGATGAATGGATGCTTGTGTTCTTCTGGTAGGAAAAGAAGAGCTTTTTCTTCGGGCAGTAAGAGAGACCCCTTAATTGCCATTTTCTCTGGAAGATGGCCTTTACTGCAGGGCTGAGAAGGAGACAACTTGTAGTATTTCTTCCTTTGAAACTGAACTTCTGCCCACAGACCAGGGGAAGCTCAGCTGCACTTCAATTTGGCACTTGCTTACAGGTTATCTAGCTCTTCACCTCATCCCAGCAAGGCCGGTGTACCATTCCTAATAATAATCTGGCACCTTTGGCATAAATGATCTCCCACATGGGAGAAGTTGAAACCACAAAAGCAAGAACCCAGAGGAATAGAAGCAAGGCAGAAGAATGAACAATGAGGCTTGGGCACAGATTGTTAGCTTTGAGGTTTGTATTGATTTAGTGTCTTTAATTTTTAATTTGGAAGAGATTGTGCTAATGTGTGAGCTAAGAGGGGAGGACAGAGGCAGACCGAGAAATCAAGAAAAGTAAGAAGGATGGGGTAGTGAAGTGGAGGTATTGCCAAGTGCGAGTGGAGTCTGGCCTCCAGGATTCCACGAAGACCCGTCCTCTTGCTACTATGGGGGCAAGGGTTTCAGCCACGGCATTTAAGGAGGATTGAGGATCAATGTCAAAGGTTGACACAACTTAGAGAGTCTGCTTTTATTTGCTTTTCTTGAAGTGTTAAACAGTGTTAAAAGACACAGTGGGGATATGCTTACCTAGGGTTTGCCACTGCAGCATTTTAACTCACATGAAAAGAGCAGTCTCTTGGTTGTTGAATCCCACTAGACAGTAAATTAACTAAAAGTTAAGTTAGTTAAAATCCGCACTTCACCGTTCACATGGCAAGCTGCCATTTAAAAATAAGCACGGGAGATGTCTATCATTGCTGGGTCTAACCTTTCTGAATTCTGAATGTGCTGGTTAGCCTGGGCTGCTGAATGGCCTTTTTCCTGGTGCTCTGGATCCCCTGCAGAATATGAGCATCTCTAACTCACTCCATGGGTGCTAATATCTGGGCAGGCCTCTGCTGTGTGCTGATTTGACTATTGCCTTGGGCAGCAGAACTGAAGGACTAGCCCATTGAGTTGTGAGGATATATAATAGAGTAAAGTAAAATTGGATCTGTTTCTGCCTACCTGTAGATACCGTGCAGCACTAATAGACACTAACAACTAGTTGTAGATTTTTAGCCACATGTCATACACGGGCTTGTTCTGTAGAAACCAGTGTGAGTTTCACCATGTCTTTTAACGAGGAAGAGGCAGATCAATAACAAATGAAAGTGCAACACTGGCTCTGAACAACTGGGGTTGTTTTTGTGTCACTGCTCTGGTCCAGCAGTGTAATGCCAGAGTTGGTACATTATTTCAAGACTCACCAGAATGGCTGGGGTGTTTTAGGAGGAACTGCCTTCTCAGGGCCTGGAGTCTTAACTAGATCAAAATCTTAACTAAAACAGATTCATAATTCAGTAATTCAGGGGCTTACACCACTGTACCTCATAATAGCATCACTAGAGTGACGTAAGTAGAAGTGGACCAGGATTCAGCCCTATGCTGCTTCTAAGTAGTTTTACAGTTTGCTTGTTAGTCTGTTGGTACAGCACCTTCCATATAGAGCAGTCTATTTTCTCCAGTACTTTAACAAAACCACACTAATTATGGTGGGATCCTCTTGGGTGTCTATTAGCATTAATTAAGGGATTGCAACTTTCAGATGAACAGTCGTCTGTCTTCAGCAGACCCTGAGCAGAGTTATCAGGTACATGGAAGGTAAAAAACAAAGGAGAGGTCAGGAAACGTTAATTTTTCAGTATGGACACAGTTGCTGACCCTGTTGTTTTCCTATCTACTGTCATGCTAAGACATGACAAAAGATGAATTATTTTAATTTCAGTTTTAGCATTAGATTCACATCTTCCTTTTAAGAAGCACTCAATCCTAAAACCAGTCAATTAGGCTTGCTGAAAAGGTACACTTCCACACAGGTGTTCTTGCCAATAATGCTAATCTGCTAAACATTATTTCATCCCTGCTGGTGGCTGGCGGTGGGGAGAAGAAGGATGTTTAAGGGTGAAGGAGATTTTGGCATAAGGAGGACGAGAAGATATCCCAAGATGATTTCTTTAGTATTTCTCCTGAGTCTGTCCCTTTTCACTGTGCTTCTTCCCTTGCCCTACTAGGGTTATACCAAAGGGTAAAGAGCTGGGCTCATTCATCATACCTGGCACCTGGTGGTTTCACAGGGCTGTGGCATCCTGCCAGTAACTTTAGCAGAATAACACTGCTGCCTTCTACTGCGTTGCTTGCAAGTATCTAGGTCATCACATCCATGCAATAAACCTGAGTGGGGTTGTTCCTAGATGTGGTGTAAAGCGTGATTAGTGTACTCATGGAGATCTCAGGATGTGCTCGGTACATCTGTTTATCTTGCCCAGTGGAGTCTGTAGGCTCAGAGTCTGCCTTGGGGAAATTCTCTGAAAGGCTTGCCAGCTGGATGCACTACAATTATCTTATCCTCAACCTCAGGAAAATAAAACCTTCTTGCTGGGCCTGTGGTGCTGTGGTTAAGAGCAGGGCCTCTTTTCCTTTGTGTCATCCTTGAAGAATATCAATCATGGCATGACTTTTGACCTTTCCATTTGGGTAGCAAGCCATGTTCTATGTGCAGTAAAAAACTGATGTGTTTTTTGTTTCAGTAAGGGTGCCTGTGCGTGGTGCACCCCAGCTTACCCTCTACTGACCTTGCAAAAACAGCATTTGAAGCACTGTTTATACAGCTTCCTTTTAGCAGGCCCTCAGCAATGCTGCCCACATCTTGCAGCAGGGATGCGATAGTGCAAGCTAGAAGACTGGCCTGACTTTGAGCTCCTACTTCAGCTTCTTCGTCCTTGATGATGTAGACACCTCAAAATTTTAATACCAACTGGTTGGGAACCCATTGGTACCTCTCAAATAACTATCGGGTAGTGCTTTTAGTGAGCAGGTTGTAACACATTGAGCAACCAGTCCTGTTGGCTGTGTCACTTCTTTCACAATGAGAAACACCCAAAATCCATCTCATTTTATGTGGGGCTTTTTTCAGTTTTTACAATTTATTACTTTACCTTATCTCCCCTTCCTCGCCCTATCCTTTCAGATCCTGTCAGTTAATTTGATTTGTTCCCATTTTAAAGGGTATTCTGTTATTTGAATGTGTTCTACTTGCAGAAAATAGCTTAATCAAATAAGAAGCACTTGAGTGCCTGAAAGCTTGTCCATTTTTTCTAACCCTGGTCTGTGAGACTAATTAACATTGCTGTTGCAAGCTGCTCAGCAGCACAGGCACAAAATGATTTTTGCTGCTTCAAAAGCAAAGGCTTGTGGCAAAAAGGGGGCCAAAGCTGGGTGAAGAGTTGAGATGGGGAGATCTGCAGATCTGCTACTGCTGTGGAGCCTGCAGGGCTGGAAGTGGCAACTCCACCAGAGGAAGCGGATGCCTCCCTCTCTCTTTTTTGGAAATACCTTACCTGTTTGCCCATTGTTTTTCGGAAGCAGCAGCTACCCAGCCTTGCCAGGGCTCTGGCGTGGGACCATTTCACTTCTACAAGCCATGTGTTGCCCAGGAAGACCATCCACTTCACCTCGGTCTGAAGCTGGCCTCCACCCATGAAAAGAAATTACTTCTCCTCATGAGCCTTACCTCTGTTGTATCTCAGCTACAAGAGCAAACTTAATCAACACTGAAGAGGCTAGCTGAGAGCAGTTTTCAACCCAGAATTGATCTAACAGAAGAGTGAGAAAATTATAATCAGTACTTTAGGATCCTTTGAGGCCAATTCTCTGGGTAGGTGGACATGACAAAGAATAGCCTCTAAATAAAGCAGTTTTTTTACTGATGCTCCATGTCTTGAGTATATTCTGAGGATGGAGAATTAGTATTCTGGCCATAATATAGATTAGAAAACAATACAGTTCGTTATTTGTTGAGCTTCAGAGAGATTTTTGTCTCTAGTAAAAAGAAAAGGCGGAGGGGTAAGGGGGCATATTACATGTGTTGCATGGCATGCATTCAGTGCTGTAATGAAGGTTAAAAATTCTTTGGCCTTGGAAAACAGCATAAGGGATGCCATGTTGAACTTCTAGCTGAACTACAGATTCCATATGAATGGTATGGCTGTATGTTGACTAGATTATTGGTTTCCTCAGGATTACTCCAGTTAGGCAAGTGAATGAACTTGGCTTTCTTATTAGATACTCAGCAGCAGGCAGTATGCAAAATACCAGTTTTCAAAGTAGTTTTTTTATCCTAACAATTTCTGATACGTGTTGAGCCACAGAAGAGCTGATGGTAGTATATGCTAAACCACTCAAATCCTGGATCCCAGACAGTGGGCAGATGGCTCAGACCTTTGGGATGGCACCTGGGGAGAGTTAGAATTACTCAGTGCTTTCCAGAACTGGCACAACAAACTTATTCAAGAGACAAAACCCTAAAAATACTTTCAACTTTTAAGAGTGAAGGGCTCATCTTAAATATAGGCTTCTAGTTTGATATCCTAGCATTTATATAGCACATTGGAGCAGTTGATCTAATTTTTAATGTCAGGGCTCTTAGAGGTAGTTGAAAGATGCTCTGTGCTTGGAAAGCTGTTACTGCCCTGGTGCAGGTGCCTTGCCATGAACATAGGTATATGTTTTATGGTGTGTCCTGTTTGCAAAATTTAACTCAAAGTGGACCAGCAATTCACGTATTCTTGTCTCTGTTCCCAGTGCTATAGTGTTGACACTGACATATTAGACGCATCTAACTCATATAACTTTGGGGAAAGCCAAAAGATGCTCTGGGCTAGCAGGTGAAATCCAAATGAATCTTTATTTCCATACACATCATATGCCTTCAATAGTACAGTAGGGTTAATGTCTTCCCAGGGTATTTGAGAAACCTGACTAGAATGGTGCTTCATGTTTTGTTTGTGGGGTTTTGAGGTTTTTTTAAAGGCTGAATACAGTAATGTTTTACAGCTTTTTTTTTTTTCCCTTTTCTCTTCTTGAGGCAGTGTGAATAAAGTGAGAGACACAAAACCTGTATGTGCTGTAAACTGTGATCTAAAAATTGAGGGGGCTGATGAGGATGGCTGTTGGCAGCATGTTATAAATGCCATTTCTGTGCTGGAGTTATTCCAGGAGTGAGGGTGCTACTAGTGCAGTCCCGCCATTAGTCAATACCCACGACTGTAACATGCTAAAAAAATACAGGAGCTCATAAGTGGGTGACCAGACATGAGAATTACTGAGGAATTTAACCCAAAGGCTGCTTGTCCCATTGCCTGGTCCTCAGTTGGTATTTAGGTTGAATTACCCTGTGTTTTGGGTACCTCACTACCAAAGGGGAGTTTCTTCAAACTAGAGTCCCTCTTCAAGCCACTTCCAGAGGCACTGGGGAAGGGAGGACTGGCCCAGAGGGGCACACAGGCCCCCAGCGGATGGGACCCAAGCACAGGTTTCCTTCTGCTCTCCTCCCTGCCAGAGGTGCCATCAGAGGGCTTTCAGCTGTCGCTGTAGAGCTCGGCCTGGCTTAGAACCTTGCTTTCCTTTCACTAGGAGTAGTTGTAGCTGAATACTCCTCTAGATGTTGAGGCAGTAGAAGCTGGCATCTTCCCATGGAGATCACATGAACTACACTGGTAAAAGCCCAGCAAAGAGTGTTCCGTTTGTGTAGGCCCAAAAGGTTATTCACAAGTTGGTAAAATGGGGCTCTATCAAGTCTGAGTTTGGATTTCCAAGTCCTTTGGCCACAGATGGGCTTCACAACTCCCTTTGTTAAGACTGTCAACTCATGCGGTGTCAGCACATGGACAGTGGTGTAAGGTGGGATGCCCAGTACAAGTGAAGCCACAGATGTTGTGAAAGGTTAAATAACACAGAAGATAATTTCTTCTTGTTTCAAACCCATTATCTACAGTCATTGCATATGTGGATCATGCCTTCATCATGCCTGTCAAAACTGTTCATTGAGGAGAAAAGAGAGCATTCATGTTGAATGCCTTTCTCTTTCCCATCTGAGGTTATACTTTAGCTAGGCCTAGATTAGATTCATTCAGATCATAAATAGATGCAATATGAGATGATCAAGAGAATGGGATCTATAACTGTGGGGTGAAGGTGGCTCAGCACTCAGAAATTTACCAGTATACTTTATCCAGTGGAAAGTGCTGATTTCCTAAAAATGGAAAAGTCTCCCCAAAATTGTTAATTGTGATTTAATTTCATTTTGCAGAATATTTTGGAAGTGTTGCACTAAATTAAAAAAAAAAAATAAATTCTAAACTTCACCTTATTGAATGGTTTTATTTTCTTGTTGGAAATAGCAGAAACATTTTTTCTAAATTAATGTGATATAAGATTGTGCATACTGAACAATCACTTCCACTGTTGTTGAAGTGCGACCGAAATTTGGATCAAGCTGAAAGTAATTCCTTTTTGTCTGATGGGGAATTAGTAATGATTTGAGGGTTTGCCCAGATTTTAAAAATACCACAAATGGCCCCCGCTTGGAATTTTGACTTGTAAGACTATTTATTCCCTTAGAACAAAAATCAATTTCAAAATTCAAACAAACGATATTCCTGAGCCTGGAAGCAGACATACCATTGACAAAATCTAAACGGTTTGCAGGAAGAACAGCAAGGAAATTTATGCATTGGGCATCCTGGACAAGGAGCAGGGAGCACATTGTTTTGCTTAGTCAGAGCAGACAGAAGTTTGAGGTCCTGCTGTGAACAAGGGAAGGAGAACCTGCAGAAGTAGAATTCAGTTGCTTTGAGCCCTGCAAGTGCCAGGCTAGAGGAGGAGGACACAGCCACATTGGCTGTGTTCCCTCCACGCTGGGTCAGGGGAACCTCCATCACACCAACCGAACATTGCCCGTTCAATTGCCGCTGGAACCAAAGCCTCCCTTTTTACTCCATTCTCCAGTCTGCTGTTCACTGGTGCTGGAAATTTTTTTGGTTTTATTTTTAATAAATAACTAAATAAAGCAGCCCAACTTTTTAAGGCTGTTCCCTCCCTGTCTGTGCGCAGAGGACTGCAGATCTGTGTGCGATATAATGAAGGCCTGGGGGAGAATATTAGCACTTCTGAAAAGAGCTCAGGGAATTCTAGTTTTTGCTCTGACAACTGAAGGCAGAGGAGAGTTTTTCCTTTCATGTTTGTTTTCAGTACATAAAGTGATTGAAAGCAGTTTCCCAAAGAGGAAGATGGGGAGGGAGTGCTGAAAAACCTTAGCATTACTAATCTGCTGCCTTAATTTTGCTGCTGCTGCACTCTCACATGAAGTCAGAGAGACATCCATGTTATTTGCTTCCACGTGCACAATATCTGTCTTTGGTATATGTTGCACTGGAAATGTGTAATTGTGGTTGTGTTTGATGAAAGAGATGACCAAAAAGCTACATGGAGCTTGATAGGATAGTCACCGTTGCTCTCACCTTTCGCATCAGGTTACTTGTTGAATAACAATTCAGAAGCAAGAGCTTAGTGTACTGGAATGCCTCTCTGCTTGTAGTTAGTTCTTAATGAAAAAGGAAGAATGGCTGTGTGTGTTAACATATATATGGCACAGAGAGGGCTAACAACAGCCAGTTAATAATCTTTGACTCCCTTGCTGCTGGCATAAGTTTAAAACAAACACACACAAAAACCATCCCAGGCACGTGTGCTCACAGATGCCTATGCATGCAGGTATGGTTTAGCATAAAGAGTCATATAAATTAGCAGGGTTATAATTATGCTTTTTAATCCTTTCGCTTTGAACAAGCAAGCTTTAATCAGCAGACGGGAAGCCCATTTAAAACCTGAAACGTAATCCAAGGTCAAAAGCTAAGGGTCACCACCCTTGACTGTGGGCTGAACAACCAGGTGTGACGAAAAGCTGAAATGAAAGTCACCCTCTCCCCTTTCCCCCAGGTACCCTGCCTGAGCAGGGATGGGGGGCACAGCATCTCACAGCAGAGCCCTAGGGGCTGTGAGGGCCGCCATGGATGGGGGCAGGCAGCCACGGAGATGAGGGGTGGAAAAAAGAGCAGGAACCTAATAAAAGCAGTTCCCTCTCCAGGGATAATTGGGGAGGGGGTAGAGTTAATTAGTTTGTGTGGGTAACAGAGGTTAATAGGGTTCTTGTTTTGGTTTTCTCTCTTCTTTTGATGGAGTGTGTCAGTTGTTTAAAGCTAACAAGCTGATGAAATAAAATAACAAATTAAATATGTGATCCAGGTGTTGCCAAAAGTTGAGGCAGAAGTGTTAAAAGGAAAAGCTTACAGAGCTGGCTAGGAAAAAAAGTAAGGTGTGCATGTAAAACAAACAAACAACAACAAACACAAGCCTTGCATTATTTGTGACTCAGGTGTTTAACTAATGGATAAAAAAATTGTGAGAGCGAACAATGTAAGTATTAAAAACAGCCCTCCTGCTGCCCTTATGCATATCTTTTTATTAGCATACTCCAAAGCACTGCTGTACAGCTTGCTGTCATTGAGTTCCTCATCAACAAACAGGAGGAGACTGGAAGTTCAGTGGCTTAGTCCATGAAGCATACATCATCTTTTTCTGCCCAGGCAGAGCTACCCTCTCTCTGATGTCCCTTGACTCCTTAAGATACCTTGCAGCTACATGAAAAAGTTTCTAACTTACACAATATCTTGAATAGGAGCCTTCCAGAAACACTGGGCAAGTGCTCACAATCAAAGCTCTGGTTTTCCATGTGGCACCATGGGGATGTGAAAACTGGCCAAAATTTCCTAATGATGCTGTATTCAAATAAAATTCAGTAACAAAAGTCAAAATTTCCATAACAAACTACTCCACCTCCTCTTTCTTGCTGAATCTTACATACACCTCCAATTCCCAGTGCCATTAAATTTTTAGTGAATATTTCTAAGCCCTGTTCCTCCTTTTCACCCTGCTATCTCTATTTTTCTGTGTACTAAGCACTGTTTTCCACTTCTTCATTCATCACCTTTTAAACTGGAACTGTAGGTGTGAAGATGACCAGCTTTCAAAACTTTGTCTTCACAGAGATACCCATAAGGTCTCTGCTTAGGAGCAGTGGTTCACCTTTCACTCCTAATAGTAGCAGGTCAGTTTAGAAAGGAAATTTCCACACTGGAAAATGTTTCATGGGAAGGGAGTTTCCACACTGCATGGCTTGTCTTTATAGATGTTACCAACATCCTTCCTAAGAGTATGGGTCAGTTGCAAAAGCAACTTGCGCTTAGGAAATGTGTGATTCAGTGGCAACAACCAGCAGGAGAATTGCACCACAGGTGTTGGAAGGAATCACACTCAGCTGACCAGGCAAAAAGCTTGTGTATTTAAGGAAATTACCAGCAAATGGCATGAAGGTGTATTATCCTGCGTATCATCAAGTGTTCTGAGGTATTCAAGCATGCTCTCTTGGAGCCTGCAGTATCGGGGGAGAATGGCAGCATGAGGGAGTCAAAGTTACTGAAGAAGATCTACGGGCATCGAAAGGCAATGAGAACTGACAACACCACAGTCATGGTGGGAAAGCTTCTTAGGAAAACAGTCCTTTCCTAAGCTGCACAAAATGCTGGGTGCTTCTGTTTCCAAAATGTTTTAGTAGACAAACCGCTTGGCTGTTTTACAGGATTTGTTAAGTTGGAGGCTAGCGTAATCTGCTACTGCTTTTGCTGCTGCCTGGAGGATGATTTTAAAATATCCCTCCAAGAAAAAGCAAATACAAGAGCTCTGTATGCAACCTCACTCAAAAGTGAGATTTGAAGCATCAGCGCATGAGTAGCAGAGATGTTTGTGGCCAGCTCCAGCTCTTTCCTGGGACATTTATTTAGTACAGCAGTATAGTTCAGATGTAGGGAAGGAGGAGGAGATGGAATTCCTCTCACAGTCACTGATAACTTGAGAAGAAAGTCCCACCAACCTGTCAAATTCATCTGCCTGGTTTCCTGTTTTATGCAGCTCTCTTTGCTCACCAGGTTGTTAGTAGAGCAGTACAGTAACTTCTGCTGCAGCCAGTCTGTGACTGTCTTTTTCCTCATGTTCCCAGTGGGGAGCAGACTGTCAGACTTACTTCAGAAAAAGTATCCCTAAGTTCATAATATCCAGACCTGGAATATCCTTTGAAAATGCAAGAGGAGTATATTTGCTGTGAAAGGTTAGAGGAAGAAAGGTGGAGCCCTGATGGAGAACTTGTTGCCACCACCATCTCTTCTGTTTTGTGAAGAAAGCTCCGACAGCAAATTACACCAACCCAGAAAAAAAGAAGGGACCAAATATGCTAAAAAGCACTGCTTTCCACTTGCAAAAAATTCTGTTTAGTACATGTTTATGGAACTTTTCTTGGATTCTCTAGAAATAGCCTTGCAGGAGGGAATCTTCCCCTCCCTCCAGGAAACCCTACACATTCCTAGCATAGAAGAGCAGCTTAATCCTGATTTTCACAACAAAAAGAACAGTTATTTTTAGCACTTTTAAAAATAGACTTCAGTTGCCCAGTACCAAGTTGTGGAAGCAAGACATGGAAGATGTGCCACTTCACAGAAGAGTGGCACAAGTTGCCAGATTCTAGATGACCAAAATGTCTGAACACAATATGGTGGTTCGGATGTGTCAAGAGATGTTATGATAAAGTTTTCAGACAAGGCTTGCAGGGGAAGGAAAGGACAGGAAAAAAGAGCCTGAGGAATGTTCTGACATTGATGGTGAGACAGAGGAATGGCACATACTAGAGAGCAGTGGTTCAGTCTGGGCAAATGAGGGCAGAACCAGAGAGCATCATGTCTTCTCGTGGCTCAGGTGATGGGATATCTTCAGCAGGACAAATGTTTCACAGCCATTTGAAAAGTTATAAGGAATATAATAAAGCCTGGTTATGTTGTGACAGAAACCCGGTTAAAACCTGCTGCTAGTGAAATCTCACAGACTTAGTTCACCCACAGTTTTGTCATCTGGACTCAGTGCATTGTCTCTTGTGGTTTATAGATGTGTCTTGGAGCAAAAATACTTGTGGGTATTCCTGTTGCTGCCCATTGAAACACAGTAAATTTCCCAGATTTCCCATCTACTCACCAGGCCATGAGCAGAGCAGTGCACACTAAAGCTTTTGAGAGGCAGTCAGGAGTGCTGGCAGCTGGCTTCTGGTAGTGTTACTGAAGCTCAGGTCAGAGTCTGGGCTTAGTGCTAAATGCCTGACAAATACAGCACTACCTTACCTGGAAGGCCCCACCAGAAGTTCATAGCCCAACAGCACTTGCTTCCTCTTCTGTGGGTTTATCTCCTCTAATCTCTTTCTTTTAACTGTCTTGCACTTTGACTCCTAGTGCAGGCCAGTCATCTGGGCTCCCCCTGTGGTCAGTGGAAAGGACAGCATTTCCAGAGGGTGACTAAGATCTCCAGAAGCCTAATACATGTTTCTGAGAACAGGGGGGGAAGACAAAGGAAAGCAAGAGTTCCCTAAACTGGCTTTGCTGATAAAAAAATAGTGTGTATAACTACAGTCCAACTCTAGGATAATCTGTATCATCTATCTGTAGCTAGCTTTTCCCAAATATAAGTATCTACAAGGATGCTTTAGACAACTATCTTACTAATGTATACTTCCCACACAACATTTTACTGATCTGCTCCAAAGGGTGCAGCTGGAAGATCTCAATTTGGCTGATATGCCTTGAAAGTGATGGGATGGTGCTCATCTGTCAAATAAAGCTGGGAGAGAGAGGAGATGCTTATCTCTTACAGACAAAACACCTGGCTGTCTGGCTTTGTGAATACTAATTTTGCAAGCTAAAAAAAAAAAAAAAGGAAGAAGAAGAAGAAACCACCAAAAAACAAAAGCCCACCATTTTCCCCCCAAACTAAAACAAAAATATTTACATCACATTTCCTCAGCCTGTATTTCAGTTGTATAGAATGGAACTTAAAATCCATGGAAAAGGGATGATGAATTACCTTCTTTTTCAATGATTCTAAATATTTTTACTTAGTATTCACTTAAATATGTTTAGTTAGTATTCCCTTGTGGGCTTTATCCTTTCTTTTTTTTTTTTTTGCTGTTTTGTTTTCAAGCATTTGTATTCCCATCGTTCAAGCTAGGCTGGGTGCATAAAATCCTCCTTAATAATCTAATTTGTCAAAACTAGGAGCGTTTAGTAAAATATCAGAAGAGCCTCAAATTGAATAATGATGAAAATATAGAGGCATATTTGATCCGCTGTTTTAAACATGCCTTGCACTTGACTCAGCAAATGTAGTCTTTGCTATTCTTGCCTTCTGTTTTTCATGCAGTCCTTTGCTTCTGCTCCCCCAAGAAGACAGACCTTGAGATGAAGTGTCTGAAAAGTACAGTGCCTTATAAAAAGCAAACTTCCTTGTAAAAATAGGACTGACTTAACAAAACACAACTCTGTTCTAACTAATGTTGGCAAACAGAGATTCCTTTCTGGAGAGGAGCAGATCGTATGGTGAAGAAACCCCCCTGCTTTCAAAAATGGGATGTTTCCTTTGCAAATTAACATGCTATCACTTAACATGCTAATTCAAATTCACAAGTGGTTTTGCAGATTTTGAGAATGCTCAGTTTCATACTTAATGATACTTTCAGCTGTAATGTCTGTAACTTCACCATCAGCTGTCAGTAAGATAGTTCAGTTAAGTGTACACAGTTAATAACAAAAAAAAGGACTTTGTGACAGTTACTGTTCGTGTTTCTCTTTTTCCTTCACATTTAATGAACAAAGACCCAGAAACCTCTGGTACAGAAGTAGAAAGCTGCAGTAGCCAATTAAACAGGAGTGAATAATATGGTCTCCCTTGGGCCACAAAGTCAGGGATGTTGATACTGCAGGTGGTAACAGAGATCTGCAGCGAGAGCTGACTTGTGCCTCAAGTTTAAACTAGCATCACACCTAAGGTTCCACATTAAAAAATCATGGAATCATAGAATAGTTTGGGTTGGAAGGGACCTTCAAAGGTCATCTAGTCCAACCCCCTGCAATGAGCAGATACATCTTCAACTAGATCAGGTTGCTCAGGGCCCTGTTCAGCCTGGCCTGGAATGTCTCCAGGGATGGGGCATCTACCACCTCTCTGGGCAACCTGGGCCAGTGTTTCACCACCCTCATTGTAAAGGATTTCTTCCTCATGTTTAGTCTGAATCTCCCCTCCTTTAGTTTAAAACCATCGCCTCTTGTCCTATTGCAACAGGCTCTGTCCCCATCTTTCTTATAGGCCCCTTTAAGTACTAAAAGGCCACAATAAGGTCTTTCTGGAGTCTTCTCCAGGCTGAACAACCCAACTCTCTCAGCCTGTCCTCACAGCAGAGCTGTTTCAGCCCTCTGATCATTTTTTGTGGTTTCCTCTGGCCCCTCTCCAACAGGTCCATGTCTTTCCTGTACTGAGGGCTCCAGAGCTGGACATAGGACTTCAGGTAGGACTTCAGACTTTCCAAAAGCAAAAGGATAATTCTTTGCTCTGAAAATAAACTGGACCCCTGAATTCTTGCTGATTTTGCCTGCCTGCTGAGCGCGCAGCCACAGGGCTTGGTCCTTGAGGCGCTGGGTGTATACATCTTGTTGGTGGCATGGTTGATGAGCACTTGCTATACCGTGGAATTGGATCAATGCTCTTCAAACATAGCTCTTCCCTTGCAGCTTCCCAAAGTCACTTATAAACAATTACTGCCAAAGTTTTACAGGCTAGCTAAATATTAGATGTTTGTAAGCTTAATTGCAAGCTGGAGGACAGCCGACAGGAGGAACGTATGGCAGTAGGCTAACAAGCATCATTGTCAAACCACTCCAGCTCTGAAAGGGAACATTAAGGTATCATTTACTCAGTGCCCTGGCTTCCTATAGAGCACTGCTAATGAAAGACCTCTTTGTGTGTGCGGTCACTAACTACAGAGAGCAGTTAAAGACTTTACGGACATAACCATAAAAAAGAGAGCCTGTAGGCCAGAACTGATCCTACAATTAGCTCCTGTCTGTGTGAGTGGAAGCACCTGCTCTTGCTGCAGTCCCTTGCAAAACCGGAGAGTTTTTAACCTCTGTCTGCTCCAAGGGTTGCTTTTTCCCTCGAATGATTTGCCTTTGTTCTCATGTGTGCAGGTATTACATACCACACTTGGTGGTAAACACTAAGAGAAAATTGCAACAGGAGGCAAAGACAAGCCTTGTGTCTTCATGCAAATACCTATCCAGCTACAGAGGGCAGTATTTAGTGGCCATGCAGACTTTGCAGATGTGACTGATAATCCTACAAATACATGGCTATACAACATCAGTTTTCAAACATCTCTGTCCTATCCTTTTCCCTTCCGTACAAATGCTCTGGTTTGCAACTTCCTTCTTCTCAGTTGCACATGTATCTCAGTACACATGAGAAAACATTTTTATATGTGCATGTAATGCACACAAAGGTGACTAAAGAGAAATGAGTGTAAATTTGCAGATGTTTTTGACTTTTCAGCTGTAGATACCCACTTTGATACAGATCTATTTTCATGCTGAATAAATCAGTACCATCACACTTTGCTCATGTATCTGAATGTTTCAGTTGTTTCAACAGCATTCAGTAGATTTTCAAACCTCTGATATTACTTAATAAATAGTGAGCTGCACGTTTAAAAAAAGTTGGATTGGTAGGAAAATCAACCTTGCCAAAAGATACCTCTTCTAACATCACAATTAAATTTGAATGTGTTGTCAGTTTAGTAAGTTATTTTGCCTTCGACTGCCAGGAGAATTTAATTTTCCAGTTTCAAGTGAAAATCCTGTAATTAAATCAGGTCTTGGCCTTATCGTCAGATAGTGCTGTTTGTGTAAGAGATCTGTCTATGCATACAAGGCAAATCTCTGTCTAAAGGCACAACATATAGCTGAGCATAGTTAAATAGCACGTCTGCTATCACAGGTTCCCATCCTTGCATTCGCCGCTGGGCCAGCTGGACTGACCTCAGCATCAAACTCCTATGTGCCTAAATATACTGGGCAAGCTCAATTTCAAAGTTTAAATGTTTGAGGATAAAAATAAGATAAAAAAAAACCCACATTCTTTGGCTTCATTGGAGAGGATCATTTGTTTGCGATAGAGGATGCCTGAGCTTGGCAAAAGCTCAGCAGAATTAAAAGCAAAGACTTTCAAATTTGCATTGCATTACAGCCCATCTGACTTCATGTTCATTTAAATGCATTTTAAACACATACCACAACCCACCTGTCAGTGAGGTGGTTATTTCACAATTACAAAAAATTAAGCCACTCCAACAAGGTCATCTTTTGCATCCAACAACAAATTGGCAGTGAAAATGAGAGAAGAAAGAAAGCATTTATAACAGTAATTGCCTAATGCAGTTGTTTATTTTGTTCCTGCCATGCAGCATGAATTAGAGGGCTGGTTGCTGAGGGCTGTCAGTCAGGAAAGAGGATGGAAAGACAGCTCTCACAGCTGGTGGCCTCTCACCTCTGGGAACAGGAGCTTGATCTGTCACAGGGCACTTCTCTGCCTCTTAGTATCTAGATTGGCATCTAGGCTTTGACAGGCAATCTTCACGCAGGAGGAGCATTGAATTAGGCAGACGAGAAGATGTAGGTCAGAGCTGAGGCAGTGGCACAGTTGCCAGAGGGAACTTGCGTAGCTCAGAAATGGGCCAAGTCAGCACATATGAGCACTAAAATTAATACTCCAGAAAACTCAAGGTGTTGGAAATAACCAAGTTATGCAGTAGATGGGATTTTAAACAGCCTCTTGGAGCTTGGGAACATATGTAATTGGCATCATGAAAGAGAAACAAATCTGTACACCTTTTAAAAATGTACAGCAGTGTAGATCCCACCATAAGCTAGATTATTTTGTATTTTCATAGTCTTCCAGTTATTCTTTCTTTGCTAGTTCATGTTCTAAATTTTACCAGTGTATTTTCCTGAGGGCAGGATTTGTTCTCTCCCTGCTAGAAGTAAGAGAAAGAGGGGTGGGGGGAAATACACTTGGCAGGTTGCAAAGGCTGAATTTAAGAAGTCCTGAGCATTTTCTTTGTGAGAGAGTGTCTATGTCAAGCTCAGAAGATCTTTAAGCCCCCCATGCTTCTTGCCTTTCTGAGCTGCTGCCTTTCTGGCAGAACAGTTGTCCTTGAAAGAGAGTTAAAAAGCCTGTGTATTTTCATTTTAAAGGTGTAACTAGGGTTTATATCTTGCTGCTTACCTCCCTTAGTCAGGCAGCTGACAGGCTGCTTGACCCTGCTGCAGGCAGGACTGGAAAACCTCTGACTTCAAGAAAAAGCATCATGCGCATTTCAAATACAGGCAAACTTGCGAAGACACTGCAGCCATCCTGCCACCATGGTGGCTACACTAACGTCTTCTCTACAGAAAGGTTAGATCACCAGTAAAGCCCACCTAGTGAAAAATGGCATATTTCTTCAGAAACAGCACAATGCTGTCAGTGCTAATGCAGTCTCCATTTCCAAAAGCCAAGCATCTTTGCAGCGCTCTTTGTTTGGGCACCATAATCGAATTTGTTGGCCTTACAAAGTGGCAAGTCCCCGTGCCAAGCACCAGATAAACAGAGACTCACAGATTTTGAGATGGTCGTCGTGTTTCTCCATCCCTTCTGCAAAGTTTTGTCTGACCATGTCTGACTGCTTCAGCTCCTTCTCAACTGCAATCCATTGATCTGTTGGATAGAAGTGGAAAACGTTTCCAGAAATGAGCATGTCATCTGCTACTGTTTGCTGAAAGGCATCCCTCCGCTCTGAAGGGAATTACAGCTTCCATCTGCTCCTTAATACGAAAAACATGTATGGGCCCCTATGCTGCAGAGTCACTATGTTACCAAGCTGCGGAAACTCCTGGAGATTCGTGACTGTTGACATTTGTTTCGAGGAAATCAGGCCGCCATTCTGCAATTACTTCACTAGGCCCACAAATAATCAGATGAGGGGTGGTCTGAGATTTGAAAAGCCAGGCTGTTGGGACTTTGAAAGACATCCAATTCTTCACATTCTCTTTCAGCTTTTTTTTAGATTAAGTGCAGCATGTGTTTGAAGTTAGAAAGTGTCGAGTTCCAGTGGGGAAATGTTTTTAATGTGTATTCAAACAGTACGCATGTTAGCCACGTGGACAAAATGCTCCACGTCCTTCATCTTGTACATACGATGCCTGTTGAATACTGAAGTGTGTGTCTGTACAGATGTAGGAAGGATGTTTAGTGAGCAGATCCCAACTGGTTCATCTGTGTGGTGAAGGGGAAATGTTCAGCATGTTGCTGTACAGCAGATGGAGGACTTTGTTGCACCTTCTGGGGAGAGCTTGCACTGGGCCCGCAAGCTCTAAGGACCAATGAATGGGTCTTAGTTCAGTGCTACAGCAAAGCACTATTGAAGATACCCAGCATGGTGGAGTGTAGGCTGTTCCATGACAGCAGCTCTTTTGGGACAGTGATCCCCCCCAGACACATGGTGTCCATGACCCCATCTGCATGAAGAAACAACCCCTGAAGCAGGAGAGAGACCGAGACAAGAATTTTTGGCCAAGCGTTGGCTTGGTGGCTGTGAGCAAGAGAATTGAAGGGAAGAATGCCAAGGGGCTCCTTCTTGCCATATGTTTCCTTCGTCCATGTGTCTCTGTCCCCATCCCTCACAATGGTCCCTCTCTGCCTCTTTACACCATATTCATGGTGTAAAGGGTTTTCTAGTGTCTGGGGCTTTAAGACAGGAGCTTCACAGCAAATAAAGGAATTAGTATAATGAGGAAAAGCCACTGTTTGGCCTAGTAACTGCACAATTAGTAATACTAAGAAGCGGATGAGGGCAGGCTTCTTGTTTGGCTGTAATCTTTTGGCATATCGTGTTTTAATTACAGGCCATGCTACCATCTGGAATATTAATCATCTCTTACTGTCACTCTTGATTATTTTGTCCAGAAAGAATGAAGTCCGCCTTCTTTTGTAGCCGTTTTATTTTTTTTTAAACTGGCTACATTATTTTGAAATACATTGTACTCATTAGGAGAGATTGTGCTTAAGTCAAGCCCCTGTAACCAGACTTAAGTGATCTGCTCTTAGTTTCATACATGAAAAGAAATGTTGGCGTTCTTTTTAATTAAATTCAAAACTCATTCTTTTTCTTTAGCTTTGCTTCATATTCTTTGCAGTTACTCACTTCATTACTCACAGACAGAACCAACCAGAAATAGATAATTTTTAGAAAATATGTCAATGAAGTGATTTCACTAGCAATCTGAGAAGGAAGAAAGATAGTAATTTTTAGTTTTGTTAATTAAGCACTTTCTAAGAACTTGGTACCATGAGGGGGGATTGTGTAACTACAGAACAGTTATAAAGAGAAATTAAATCGGTTGAAATAAGACAAGACATTGAAAGTGAAACCTTGTCTCTGAAACCAAACTGAGTTTGCTTGTGGGTTCTCTGTTGCTGATGTTACAGTTATATTAATTTTTCCTGAACATTTAGCTGAAATTAATCATACTGCAGTATACTCTTGAGAACACTGGTACTAGAGTCTAGAATCAAACTGCTTATATCTATATATTAAATGTGTTTTCACTTTTACAGAACAAAAATCAGGACATCTCTGTGTGAATTTTTTTTCCCATGCTGACTTGGACAAATCCCTTTAAATCTCCATGCCTTAATTTCCTGGAAGATCAGTGAATAATATGCCTGCTGTTGGGAAGAGAAGAGACATTACCATTTGTTTTTAGACCTTTAACTGATTTTTTTCTCTAGGCAAAAAAATAATCCTTTTGTGTTCACATTATTCTGGATCTTGTTGGTGCTCACACAGATGGCAAAGTCTGCCACCTTGGACTGGCTCTGCAACTTGTTTTGCTGGCTTATGGCATTTGGTATTTTTATTCTTCTCTTCTTCTCTTCATTCCATTCCGTTCCATTCCATTCCATTCCATTCCATTCCATTCCATTCCATTCCATTCCACTCTATTTTTACTTATTATTAGGAAGGCTCCTTTCTCAAACACCAGTTGAGGAATTTGTCTTGGGAAGAACTGGAAAAGCCAGTGAGAACCATGAGCAGTACTGAATAGAGAGGCACACAGACCTTGCCAGGTTGGAAAAATGAGCAGAAAATAACAAAGTGAGATTTGACTTGTTAAAACACAAGTTTAAGCTCTAGGGAAAAACATGAAACATGTTTTTGATGTTTTGAAGTGGAACACAGTTGCACTAAAGGACCATGTGGGAAGGCGGGCAGTGCTTCACTGGCTGGCTTCAAAGTAGTTTTAAAACATAAGGCATTATGGAAAGACTTCAGGTTTCTGGAAAGGAGACAGTAATACCTGTCTCCATGAGACTTGTTCTGTAAGTGGAGTTTTGGGGTTGGTTCTGATCCGTCAGTTGCCAGAAATATAGAGGTAATTTGGCTACAGTTCAATAAAGGGCAGCAAAGACGGAACTGGAAGATTATTAGACTGTTGATTGTGCTTTGCAAGAATTAAACCTGGCTTGCTTGGCAGTGCCACAGCCAAGGAGGAGATGCAATAGTCTGTGCCTGTAGAACATGTATAGGCCAAGGCAGAAGAATCACAGTAGTAACCAGCAACTCTTCAAAGGGAAAAACATCCTGTTTTTTCCTGTGCTGTGCAATAATTTCCAAAAGGAATGGTGAAGATAGGATTGTTGGAGCAGTTCACATCAAACTGAAGGAAATCAGGGTGTGTAGAGCCTCTTAGGCCAGTACGGCCTCTGGTTTACTCCACTGAAAATACTAGAGCAGCTCCATGCTCAACAGACAAAACCCTGAGTGAGCACACACACGTGAGTCACAGCTTGACCCATTTTCTCTGCTATTTATGGCAAAACAGCCTGCCACACCTGCCATAGCCCGCGTGCTATTTATGGCCGTATTTTGGATAGCAGTGGCATCTGTGTATACGTGACTACGTTTCCGTGTGAAATCTGGGCGATGGGCAGGAGCCAGCTGCCGTCGCTCCAGCGGATGAGCAGAGCCATGGTTTCAGCAGCAGCAATGAGACCTGCCGGCTCGCCTGCCGCAGGCGCAGACCACCCTGGGCAAGCGTTTGGCTGCAGCAAGGCCACGTGCCCTGGCAGTCTCCCCATGTGCCCCATGTCTGGGGGGAAAGAGGCAGTGGGGTGGGCTGCACAGGGGGCAGCGAGGTGTCTTTCTCCTCCCCAACCCATGTTGCAAATGCTGGAGGTTGGGCCAGGAGGGCGCACCCCACTGACCCCTTTTGGGTTTTCCTTTGAGGCATGGAGCCATGCTGGGCACAGCAGTTCACCCTCCAGGTGAAACCAAGCCAGAAGATGTGTCCCAAGAGGGTGCCCATTGCATTGCTGCTAGCAGGCATAGGGGCAGGTTAGAGATGGGTGGGGTGGGGGGTGGGGAAAACACCCCCAAACTGCAGGTCCTGTGGACATGAGGTCCTCAGCGATGTTTTGCTCTGCAGACCAGCTCACATTGCCCTGCACCACTTGATAACACAGACCCCAAGAGGAAACTCTCCGTAGGCCCATGCACCCTACATGGGTGATGACAGTTGCCTTATCTAGAAACGATGTGGTATCAAACACCTGTTCAGTGCCTGGCCTCTGGGCTAGGGCTGCAAGTCATACTGCAACAGGGTTTCTGCTGAAGTAGCTCCGTGTTTTGGTGAGAGTTAATGGCATTTCAGGAGCTCCACAAGGCAGCTGAAGCAGGTCATGAGGATGGCCAGTCACTGCTGACTTTGCATTTTAAATGGTGATATAGAAGAAAAGCTTGATAGCATGTTGTGATTAGCCAAGGCATCCAGCCTTCCTTGCCTCCTTTTACTCCAGGCAGGGAACCCAGATAATGTCACATCAGAACAACAGGAAGACTATAAATACTCAAAACTTTTTTGCTACTTATTTGTGTATCTGTCAAGTTATCACAATGCAAACACAGGCAGCACTGATGGGCAAAGAGTTGACAGAGAGAAGACAGAAAACCAGTTGTACAAATTATCTCAGATAATATGGGAGCAACTTTTGCACTGGTAAGAACATTGTCTGGAGCCTTAGGCTTTCATTTCAGCATGCTTGATGTATATAACCCATAATAACGTGTGGGATAACACCAGTGATTTCTGGGGCCAGGAGTAAATTTGGGATTAAAATGAGATAAGTATACTTGGTCAAGGCAGTTGAGAATTCTGTGTTTGGCTGAGAATTCTCTCTTTGCAGCACAGACATCATTCCCTATCTTGCGACCTTTGCAGCAACCCATCCGTAAATCCTTGGAAAGGGGTGCTGTGTCCAGCAGGAGAGAGGAACCCGCCTTTCCCTCTATTAGTAGCAGACCCTGTGATTGCTCCATGTCTCCCTTTGGAGCAGGGCTTGGTTTTGGTGGGGTGGTTCTCTTTTTTCTTTTCTTTCTGGAAGCTGAGCTGGCAGCTTCTTTTGGATTATGTTTATAGTACCCTAGCGTGCTATAGCTGATGAAATATAAATGACGGAGTTGATTCTGAGCACTGTAAAATAAGTCTGGTGCTGGAAGTGCAAAGGCGAGTGTGCTTTTGCTCAGTGAAGTATTAGTTGCTTTTCCAAAGGGGTCATTATTTCAATTTTCATGTGAGTTTTCATCACTTAATAGAACATATTATTTTGCACATTTGCACGGCTTTTGAGGTAAGTGGTGGAACATAATACTGAAATAGTGCTGCTGCTTAATCTTTCCCGTGAACAGCACTGCCAACTTTGTTCAGTCAGACTACGGACACACACAAGACAAAGGTCAAACGCCACCAACAAAATGGGGAAATCCAAACGCAAATGCAGGTCCTCACAGCTTCAGAAATTGTTAGCTTCCTTCCTGGGCCTCACACTGCTCCGTGTCTAGGTCTCTTGGAGGCTCACGTTTGTTCGGACTTAGATTGTCCAGGGCTGGCTTCCTTGGCACATCTGGATGTGGCTCTCCTGCTTGCAGCTGTCCTATGGCTGAAGAAGGGGAGAGTCATCCTCCCATACCACAGAGATCCCACCATGCTCAGAGGTTAGCAAGCTTACAGGAAAATAGTATTTTTTTCCATGACAAACTATAATCAAAACTTTTCTCCTTGCATCCAGTTCCAGCAGCTCAGCTTGGACTTCAGTATAGGGGTGGACCATATTTTAAGGATTTACCAGTTTATGCCAAGCCCAGCATGGGTTAATTCCCTTTGCTGCTGAGTGGAAAGCCCGAGTCAATCTCTTCCCGAGACACAAGCTATATTTAGTCAGGAAGTGATAAATAATGCTATTTGAAGTACATTCTGCTTCTTCCTCTTTCCTCCCCCAACCCTTCTTCCTCCAAAATAACTACGAGGTATAAATAATTTGTACATTTAACCTGAATATTCCTTTCCTACTTAGGTGTGCTCACTTTCTGTCCCTACACAACAAGTCACTAAGTGGGTTGAAAGTTGTTATTTTATTGATGTACGGTATAAATAAGTCACACTACATAAGATGATTTGCAGTTAACATGTGCACGCGTGATTCTGTGTCCTCTGCTTTCTTATCTGACGTGCCTTTATCGCTTGAACTATTCACCTTAAGAAGTGAATTCACTGTTTGATATTTGAAGGGAAATGTTTCCACCACTTGCAGAAAAAAACATTAGCTGCTATTGAGTGCCTGCAGTTTCTTACTTTGGCTTTGTACTTGTCGAAATGTCTGCATTTTTTTTGGTCCAAAAAAATAGATTGCTGCCTTTCTGGTAAAGCAGGATTTTTTTATTTGGTTAAACATTAGGTAATAATGACATAAGAGGTTTTAAATTTGTTTCTCATCCACAGAGATCTTTGAACAAAGCAAAATGTCTTTGTTAGCAAAGAATTTTTTCTATGGAAAAAAAAATATCTTCCCTTTAGTGTGCCTCCAAAGTGATGGTATCGATTTGGAAACCATAAGAAAATCTTTATTCCTTTCAAAAAACAGCTTTTGCTGAAGGAAGTTTTCAACAAGCTCCCATAGGTGCAAACATCTAGCTCACCATCACTTGAGAAATCCAGATAAAACCTTGGATTTATGATCTATGAAAATCTTTTAGGCCAGGTGTTTTTGATGGAAATCACAGGAGGCAGATCATACGAGTTATTGAATAACCTTGGGCTGCAGGATGTTTGCATCAGAGCGGCGTAAGGAGGTTGTAAATCAAAGGAGAGCTGGGCTCTGTGTCAGCAGCACATTAGCTGCTGAGGCCACGTTTGCTGGGAGCCCTCACGCAAGGGCCAGAGCTCCTGCATGTAGCAGGGAATCTCTTTGGTAAGCGGTGTTTGGCATGTAGAATCAAGGTTAGTCGCATAAGAGGGGAAAAAAACGGACAAGTCATCAGTTTTCAGTTTCAATTTTTCTGCAAGAGTTGCCTTGCAATTTTATTTATTTATTTATTCATTGTGAGGAGAAGACCCAAAATAGTTAAAAGATTCTGTACATCTAGACAGGCAGTGCATGGCTACTCGTTCTGAGTAGTGAATGTATCTGCTTGAATCCATCTTTCGGACAGTGAAATGTATTTGGGAGGAGGAATGGTGCTAGTGGTGTGGGAACAAACACTTCCCTACCTGGAGCCTAAATTGAGGACTTGGGGATTTAAGAGCATTCCTAACAGAGATCTCTGCCGGGAAACAAGGAGAAAGAGGAAAATACTCCAGCTAATTTCCAAGGCAGGGATTCATAGCGGCTCCCTAAAAGTGAGTTATCTGGTCTAGAATTCTCCAGGCTCACTCCAGAGGCAAGGCAGAGCAGCAGACACTTGCAGGTGGGCATTCATCCCACCATGATGGAGACATCCAAGGTCTTGGGAGTTGCCCTCTGAAAGTTCTTGTCTCTCTCCATTGACTCAGAGGAGTCTGGACGACTGGATTAGGGTAGGTGCTTCACAGTCAGACAACAGGTGTTAGATGAGCTGAACTTCACCCTATTGGGCAGGTTTTCAATGGGGTTCAGTCCCACAGAGGTATAGCTACTTTTTGGGAGTTTTCAGAAGTGCTGTAATGTGTCACCTAAGCACCAATGAAACTGTGGTAGCTGAAAATCTGTCCTTCCTTTGAGATTAATTTATCTATATGGATATGTATATATTCATGTCCTGTGAAGCATCTGTGAGGACCTCCAGTCCCTTTGAAAATCTGCTTCTGTTAAAATGTTGCTAGTATCGAATTATGTATGACATGTTACCTTCTACAGCACCTTTTACCCACCATGGTCCACTGCCTAAACTTCCACATCTGAAAGGCCATCAAGGCAGGAGTAGCAGTTCAGTTGTTTAATGTGGGTACCGGGGCTCATTGGAAACACCACATTCAGGAACTTCAGCATAGTTTTTCCAATGAAAATTAGAAGGGCATCTTCATTTAAGGCAGTTTGATTTGAAGAAAAAGGCCAGTAGTCATTTTGTGGGGCGTATCATCAAGGTCTTTAATGACCACTACTGGTTGGGACACCAGCATTTACAGAACAGCAGTTCATCCCTCCACTGAAGAAAGACCGGATCCAGGATCATTGATTTAAAATTCAATGTCCCTGTCACAACCAGTAACTTAAATCGCAGAATCACAGAATGTTAGGGATTGGAAGGGACCTCGAAAGATCATCTAGTCCAATCCCCCTGCCAGAGCAGGAACACTTAGATGAGGCTACACAGGATGGTGTCCAGACAGGTTTTGAATGTCTCCAGAGTAGGAGACTCTAGGTATCTGAGCACGTAGTGGCAAGCACAGAAATATATTCTCCTCCATAGCCAAGTCCAAGAAGGACCTGAACACCCACAACTCCCATTGTAGAAAATGGAAGCTAAGAGGATTAACAACACATAACATATGCTCGATATTTAGGGCAATTTACAAAGTCAGTATGGCTATTGTGGACTGATGGCCACGTATGTATGTGTATGTATGTATGTATGTATGTATGTATTAATATGTAGGTAATCAGTGATCCTAGATGTAAACACATGTGCATTTGAGTATAGTAAATATTTGTAAATTCCTAATTCAGTAAAAAATTACTTCTGTAGGGCTAGCTGTGATCAGCGTGTCTAGCAACATCTGATCACAGTACCCTCCCCTTTCAAGTAAAAAAATCACCATTTTCACTCTTTTCAAACTAATTTGCCCTCTTTATTGGCACTTTCTCTTGGATTTTCACATGCTATTATAGAAAAAAAAAACACAACCAAACATGTCCTCTGCCTCTGCAGTTTCCTCCCCTTATCCTCTCTTACTTCTACTAGCCAGAACAGCACCTTTGTACTGCAGACAGGTACTGACGGTTAGCAGGAGGGTTTCAGCTTTGCATTGCAGATTACACAGCTGCATAATCTCCCAGCTAAGCAGTGATATGCAGTCAGCTGGAGGAAAGCTGGGAGTTTGGTATTTCTTACCTGTTTTTCAAATCTCTTTCATGACTCTGAAGGGACATGAAGAAGGGTGTTAAAATAAAAAGAAAGCATTTTATTCTTTTTTTTTTTTTTTTTTTTTTTTTTCCCCTGATGGTGCTGAGATTGCCAGTAAGTATTACCTGAGCAGCAACTAGCAAGTTTTTTCAGGAGTGTGTTGATGGAGCAAGTAAGTAGCGGTAGCTCTGAATAAATCATTTATGTGTGCACTGCAGTCTGTGCTTCGGGGATTGGCATTAACGGTGGCACACTTTCAGACAAACAGAGGAAAAGGCTTTCACCCAACTTTTTACTCAAACCTCAGAGGAATAAAACAGGTCAGCGGTGAATATTAAATTAACTTCTGGCCATCTTCCAAAGTGATCTGGCCTAGTTAGGAAACATCAAGAAGGAAGAAAGCTTTGCTTCTTCACATCTTGATTTCTCCAGGGAGGGGAGAGAAGGAGATCTGTGCGTGGTATTACAAAGGCAACCTGGTTTTATAAGTCAACAGTTCTTCCATACGTACACAGAGACAACCCCATGCAAATCTGCACAACACCTGCAAGCACTGTTCTTGCAATGCTGCAGCAATATTTAATCCACCTGCGTTTTTTAATGCTAACTTGTGTATTCTGATAAATATGGCTAGATCAACAGGGTATATACTCATCTTTGCAAAACCATCAGTACAGCCTTATCAGGTGGGCCATGATGTGACTTTGCTGCCCCTGCCTCCCCGGTGCATGTGATAGGATTGGTCCCTCCCTGGAGAGCACACATCTCCTTATCTCAGCCACGTGGAAGCCTAGCCAGGCTGACTCCAGTCGAAACTACTTAGCAGCCACAGAGATACTGCATGGAAACACTGCCCTCCATTTTCTGCACTTTGCGTGTTTCTCCAAAACACATAATTTTTTTCTGGAAATTATACCTTTTTAGGATAAGCCTAGGTATTGAAGGATAAAGAAACAGTGTGGTTAAACCATCAGTACCCATTGGCCATCCCTTGGAGAAAATAAAGATCTATATCATCTGTTCATAGGGAAAAAGCTACAAGAAGAGAGAGTGGGAGATCGGTGAGCCCTTTGCTAAACTTGCCCTTTGCTAAATTTGTAGTCAATCATCCCATTCAGAGGTGCAGGTAGTGAGAGATATAAACAAAACATTGGGACCACTGGAGAGCCTGGTACCTCCCCATCATCTCCCGGGTGTGCCAGGACAGCTTCACACTGGTCCTCCCATGGGACCTGTCTCAGTAACCTGGAGAGAACTAATGTTCATTACCCCAGTTAGATCTTCTTCAGGGAGCAGGGCTACCGAGATGAAGTGCTAATGGATCCACACAGCCGTCTTTCCCCACCACTTGTGTTCCCTTCACAGGTCTTGGGCTTATTTTAAGGGGAAGCGAGTCCCCAGCAAGGCAAGGCGAGGCAGGTGGCAGTGGAGTGGAAAAAACAGGGTATCATGGACCTCCCCTTGGCACACGCTGCCCACAGTCACCTCTTCAGCCTCTTGCCCTGCTTGCTTCTTGTGCTTCGAATGCCTTGTCAGATGGCTGTGATCAATGCCACCAGCATGGGAAAAGCCCACATGCAAAATAGAGAAAACACTTCAAGGATGCAGCTTCCTCATGCTTCTGTGGTCAAAAATGGGATTAAAAGGTTTTAATAGAGTTGGTCAGAAAATGTTGTGAGTGGGTTTGTTTTTTAAGGTTTTTTTGTCGTCTTGTGGAAGTTTTCAACACAAATGTAGAAGCCACAAAGCAAATATTTTGTGACACACACCTCCAGCTGAAATTCCAAAATGCCGCTGCGGGGCCATGTGGGAACTGTATTGCTGCACATCTGCAGGGCAGACCTTCTGGCCAAGGTACTTGCTGAGGGTATTTCCCTTACTCCCCTTCATTAACCAGATCCCTAGGGTGGTGTTCCCGGGGGTCAGCATGGGAGGTGCAGCTCGGCCTAGGAGCCAGCCCCAGGGGATGGAGGTGGCATGGGGTGGCCACCCTGACCTCCTACTGCAGGCCACCGCCACGTTTCCACCTTGGTACTCTCCAGGTGTTGGAGCTTTCCAGTCTGAGGGAACTTTCTGATGGGAGAAAAAAGTTTTACCCAACCTGTCTTACTGAGTCAAACACATTATTTTCTCTTGGATGGCAATTATGACAGATTTCTTAAATTTTAATTAACCCTCAATAATGTCACAAGCGCAAAGCTTGGCAGCACCCTGTGAAAGTCTCCCCAAGGAGGGAATGGATTTGCCAAAGCACCTGGCTCTCCCTCTGGAGCCCACCAGGGGCTCCTTCTTCTCACCCCTTCGCCCCCACTGGGAACTGGCTGGGCGCTGATGGCCATGGCAAACCCAGCCATCTCCAAGGCTTTAGGGCTGTTTGCAACCTCAACCAGGTTTAGGCGATGGGTTTCCTCCCTGAGGTTGAGGGGTGAGCTGCTGAGCCACCAAACCCTCAGTTATTTTCCACATCTGGTTTGATTCTCTGCAGATAAACAGCAGCCTTGCCATTAACAACAAAAACTTAATTCACTGAAGTTTGTTCAAGCACTGAGAGCAAATATTTTTCCTGTGCAGCTTGGGGTCATTTTAAGGGAAAAACAGGGCTGGAGGTATATCGCCCCTTTAAAAATTATTATGACTTCCTAGAGAAAATAAAATGTAAAGCACCTCTTCCTTCCATTTCTGAGGTTATTGTTACGGAAAAATTGCTGGCTTGGAAAGGAAACATTGCTTTGTGCTTGACTTGGGATCAGAGCAGAGGATTTGAATAAATGTATGGATTAATTTACTTTTTTTTTTTTTTTAATAAAAACATTTATTTGTAAGTCATACCTCAATAAAACCTTGTAGAAATGTTTGGTCTGCTTTGCTGTCATCCGCTCCCTCTCGGTGTCGGGGCTTATACACAAAGGGAGGGGATGGAGCAGCAGGCGAGTACTGCAATTATAAGTATTTTAGGAAATGTCCGTGGCTGTATAAGCTGCTGATTTCCCTCACTGCTGCTTGGGAGGCTGAAGCCCCTATGTAGGTCACGTTCTCCAAGGCTGCTGCCTCCCTTACAGCCAGACCTGCTGTTGACTTGGGCTGTCTTAATGCATCAAAGAGCCTCTGCTATGCTTCAGCTCCCCTCCTGAACTCGAGCTGCACCGCTCAGCTCTTCTTGTAATCGCTGAGGTGGGTAGCCTGACCAGGGGAACTCGAGCATTAATCACAGCCTTCCTGGTTCTGCAGATGGAGAAAAAAAATTCTTGTTTTATCATTGCCATTGTTATTTTTAAATCTTTGAAATCTTTCCCTAAATCTCTTTTCCCGCCTTTTCTCTTTTTTTCGGTTTCTGTGTGTCATAACTCAGTTACTACCGTCGATGATCAGATGCGGTGATACAGAAGAGGCAGTTAGGACTTTTTTTTAATTAAAAAAGACTTTTAAGAGAACAAATGGAGAGCCACATAAAATGAAAATAGGAATACTACTGGAGAATATTTCTCTCTGCTACACACTGATAATAACAGTGGAGGTGCCATGACATGATGTAGCAGCCTATTGAACAGCCAGTGGGCTTGGGGTAGGGACTGCTCCTTAGCTGAAAATCACTTTTTCCTCCTTGCTGTTCTGCACAGCATCACTATCAGATGTGGAGACCAGAAACTAAGAGGATGGAAGCACTCAGCTGACAATTTTCAGGAAACCTAAGGAAGTATTGCACAAAGGTGCTGGTCATTTGTCCCTCTTTGCTGCAGTTTCTGTGTCCAGCACCATGATGCCAAGCCTTGTGAGCAGTGTGTGGTGGGGTCAGCTTCTGCTGGCCTTTACCCAGCCAGGAGAGTGGCACGTGTCTCTGTAATTGGGAACTGCCTGATGCGCAGAGTTGTAGCCGGCTGGGCTCAGGCAGAAGGAGATGCTGAGTGCATGCTGGTGAGAAATGGCTGGCTTTAATCACACCTGTGGGTTTCTTTCTTTCCTTTTTCTTCCTAGCAAATTTTACCAGTCATGATTTTTCTCCTTTGCCAGCCCAGTTATTTCTTAAACACTCCCACCTCTCCCAACCATGGCAGGAACATTTTCCAATGTCTTTGCTGTTAAGCCAGAGCAGGAGCCAAGTAAGAAATACAGGGCAAGAAAGCATTAACCCCCTACGGATGGCCAGCATGAGCAGGGGGATTACTGCTCCCCACTGTCATTTGCCACCTCGTTGCACCTTGGGGAGATTAGGAGGACCAAGTCCCAGGGCTGGACCATCTGTGTGCCTGGATGAGGAGTGGGGAGGCTGCACAGAGTGGGTTCCCCACGCCCCTTTCTCCCCCAGTGTGAGCACCACAGTGTCCCATTGTGGCTGGGACCTAGTGGGTGCCATGGAGGACAGAGAAGCCCCTTGGGCATCAGACTGCAGAACGTGCAGCCACAGCCCTGAGCTCCTGTGGGCTGAAGAGTGCAGGTCAAGTCCTTTTTCTGCCTGGGTTTCCTCACAGGCACGGCTGGCGGAGGCAGGATGTTTTCCCCAAACTCCTGCTGAGCAGAGCTTGCTTTCCTGCACAGTCACACCTCATTTTAAGGATGCCTCCTCCTTTTTTTTTCTTTTTTCCATTTCCAGAGCCAAAGAATGCAGTAAAACTTTCAGTAACAGGTACTTCTTATCAAACCCGATTTACAGAGTGCTCAGACTTTTCAGTTTGTCCTTGCTTTCTACAAGTTGGCAAGCCTCCCTGAGTATTTAATTTTTATGATTTTATTTTTTGTTTGCACATGGTCGAGAGGCTTATCTGAGTGGGGGATTCATGCAATACCCAGAGACCCTCCCCTGCCAGCCGGTGGGCTGGGGGGCGAGAGCAGGGAGCTGGGTAGCGATCAGCTTTTGGCTGACTTTGAGCCTCCTCCCCAGGGCTGGTGGTAAAGGGGTGGATGTTAGTTGTTTGTCAAACACCACTAACCTCCTACAGATAGCTTCATGGGACAGTGGAGAAAGATGGCACTGTTTTTTGTGAAACAACCTTATCTGAAATGCAGCCAGCCTTCAAAGCCAGCTGATACACTTTTATTTATTTTTTCTCCTCTCCTTGCAAAGCATCTGTGGGAGCAGGGTGGGGGTCTCTGTTATTTTTTTTAAATGACAGCACTGATATCACATAATTGGTTTGGTGATAAAATCTGTAGAAGATTGTTGTAAACCCTGATTTGTTCAGTTCTGCTACCATGGATAAATAGCTCTATTTGTCTGCTCCTTGCAGAAAAAAAATGCAGACTGGGCAAGATTTTTTTTGTTGTCAAATGAAACACCAAGTTAAATAAATAAATGAATAAGACCCTGGGCAAAATTCAGTCAAACATTTTTTTTGCATCAGAGGCACGATCAGTTTAATAAGAGAAATCCAGCTAAATGCTCAGAGGGAGGGAAATGGTAGGAGGGAGGGCTAGAGAGGGAGTAGCAGGATGAGGCTTGATGTGTTTAGCTGGGCAGTTAGCTCTTTCAGCACTTTTCTCCACAACTTGAAAGGTCGGTTGGATAGGGTTTGGTTTTGTTGTTAAACCTCGTTAGTGTCAAACCTATCGATGCCTGGTAAAGATTAGGCTAATGTGTAAGCCTTTGGGGGCTCTGTGTGTGCATGCACGCACGTGCGACTATATTACTAGCAAATGCTGACGGGCTAAAGGGGAGGTCAATAGCATATCACTTAACTCTGGGGCCAGGGTTGATCATCTCAAAACACTGTCAAGGGATGAACGGCACCGGTGACAAAAATGTCAGGCGTCCAAGTGTTAATGACTTAAACACAGGCACCCCTTTTGATAGTCCTCCTGGAAATAATGCATGAGCCTTCTGCTGTATTCAGCACAGCTCTTTTCTTCGGCCTGGTGCTATTGCTATATAGTGACACCTCCCAGTGGCACTCTGCGACATTTCACTGAAGTCCAGACAGAACTGCTTCTCAACAGGTTTGTGAAACCAAGTCTTTTATTTGTGCAAATTAAGCTTTATGAAATGCAATCTAGCTTTGTGGGTACTTTATTTACAGAAATCATTCAATTCCTCCCTCTCCTGAACATGTGGGCCCCCTATTAATTAACAACTAAAAGCAAATAAGTGCTTTCTAATTATGTCTTCAACAATTTGACACTATGGTACAAGTTCCCCAAACATAATCACTTCTTGTGTCTCAAGAAAGCAATGACCTGTTCCAGATGTTGCTGCTCTGAGTTTGTGTTGTGAGAGCTGTAACTGTGTATAACACCTGCTAGCAACGTCCAGGGCCTCCACAGACCTGGAACACACAACTTAAACATGTCTCACTCTCTTAAATCAGGAAAAAACAAGATGGGGGGGATTCAGATGCAGTTTCATTACTCTAAATTACTAAGTTCCTGCCATCAGCAGAGCTACCTTCCCCCATTTCTCTGTTCAGTGGTCTCCATTTACCTCAGCTAAAAAATTTCCACTTTCAATGGTTTTCCCTGAGCTGCAGGTAACACCACTCATCATGTGGATGAGTATTTGTATAGTAGTGCACACACTGGAGCATCTCTGTAGATTTTATTTGCTAAGTCCTTGCAAGCCAGTTGTGGCTGCACCTTTAACCAGAAACAGTCTGTGAAGCCACTTTTGTTTTGCATAATAGGGACTTTCATAGTTCAACTGAGCTCAATTCTAAGTCTTGGTGTATGTCAAAAATATGTTCTCAGCTAAATAAACATGTAATCATAAAACGATTCCATGAAAGGGTTGCAGACTCTAGGACAGACAGACTGGGCTATTTTTCTTTAGCAGCTCATTTTGGGTTCAGCAGGAATCAGGTAGGTTCTGTCCTCCTGGGGAAGTGGAGCTGATGTATAGTGAACACAGCCGCACTCTGATGAGAGGTACTCTGGAGGAGCTGCCTTTGTGGACTGTCCTCCAGAACACATACGGATTTTAGAAATGATTAACATTGTGCTGCTTGGATAAATCTGCTTTTGTTATGGAATAGAGTCCTCATGAGGAAACTACACAAAATGGCCAGAGAGAAATACCATGTGCACATCAAATTCCCTATGTTAAAAAAGACCTTTAAAATCAGTTCTCTCCAGACCAAGCAAGAACTGCATCTCAGTTTAACATGAAGGGTTTGTACCATAACTACCTACCATTTAATAATGCATCTTTATGTTAATAGGTGCTATTTGATCTGTGGACTAGCCCTTAATCATAACAATAGATGCCAGTAGTTGAGCTGAAGTCATCCCCTGGAAAAAATGGTGGGATCAGTTTGGAGTAAAATAAGATTTATAAAAGAGCTATCAGAATTCGATCAATGAAATTATGAAAAATGATAGGCAAAATATGAAACATGAGGCTGTGAGGTCCTCTGTCTGGCTCAAGCCAGCGAGTGCAAAGAAATTCAGACTTGCTGTCAGCTAAAGCTCCAGCACAGCCCTTTGACATGACTATGTAATGCAGCAAATCTGTTTCTCGTCATCTGACTCTCCGCTGAGACCTCTTGCTATGCTTAGCTGAGAGCTTTGAATGTCCTTGCTTTTGTTGGCCTCTTATGAAGTCCCTCAAAAACACAGTTGATGTGATATTTTACTTTGCTGTTGCCAGCTATCCTGGTTGGTTTTGGATAGTACAGACCTAGTAGCAGCTGGTGTAATGCTGGATTTTGTATTAATTCAGTCACGGTAGCAGGGCAGCGGTTGTGCTGCCTGTGCAACCCCTGGCCTGGCATGGGCAGGGTGAAGGGAGGACCAATTTGCTCTGCTGGTGTCTGAGGAAAAGGGCAGCGTGGACAAAGGTGTTCACTTTGTAGCCATCCTTGTGGAGCAGGAGGCACAGCTGTGGTCCTCCTACTCACTGGGGCTTTGAGGCAGTTTCTGCACCCCCTAGACAGTGGTCTCTGGAGCTTTTCTGATGCTGGGTGCACAGTAGGATGCCAGGTCCCTGTCCTGGTCTGGTGGCTCAGGGCACCTCAGCCAGTGAGTGCTAGAGATCCTCACAGCTTTGTCCCCAGCAGATCTGTGCTCACTTTCATAAATGACCAGTAAATGAGGGACGGAGTCATCCTACCCCTATTGAAATCCTTGTGTCTGGCCTTTGGATGTCTTTTACAGCCTGTAGTTTGAGAGAGCTTCCACTCAGCTAAAGCAGAGATGCAGGGGTTGGCATGAACCTGAGGGTGACATGTGGGCAGTAGCAGTGTCAGACCTGGGAGGAGGTGGCAGTGGATAGAAATCCTGAGTCCTTGTGTCTATGTTCTTTACTCCTGAAAAGCTATCAGAAAATTATATGCTGCCCATATTCACCTCATGATAAGGCAGAAGCACAGAAACAGAAGGATGTGCAGGAGTCTCCCAGGTTTTGGGCTGGACTTTGAAACCCAGTTGCAATTTCTCAACAGCACAAGTGAAGTCTGAATGTCAAACCTTGATAGGATGGAGGAAACAAATGTTTTTGCAAACTGGGAGAAAGAAGGATTCCATGGAAATGCTTCATTCCCTTTCTTATGTCATTGCACCCACAAGTAGTCAGGAGGAAACTGTGATTTAGGTTTTGAGCGCACAGTAAATCATGGTGAGAGCCAACGCCCTGTCTGCATTATATGCATCAGGAATGGCCTCTGGCCACCAACAACTGCAACTGCCAAAGTTTTCTGCCTCTGAAAGACTCACTGACAGTTCTGAATTTTGAAATGCGATTGTGCTGTAAAGCCTCCTCAGAGCTTATGCTCTCGTAGCTGTAGGAGGTGACAGCAGGCCCTGGCCACCAGCAGCAGCAAGGGCACTGCCGTTCAGCCTGTGATGGCTGGCGGGGCAGCGGCACCCGTTCATGCCTTGCTGGGCTTGGTGTTTTGGGAGGGGGATATTTGCTCAACACTCCAAAGACATCAAGGGGCGGACACGTCAGCTTCTCTGAGTGTGTTGGGGAGTTTATAGCTTTCTCCGTCACGAGGGATTAACTGCAATGGACTAGATAAACTGGCCCATGGACCTCTCCAGAGGTGCTGGGAGACCAAATGGACTCAAGCCCCAGCATGATCTGTGGGCAAACCCTGTGAGCAGCACTGCCTTTGGGGGAGAGGGGTCCTGCTGCCTGCAGTCCCTGGCTTTGGGCTGTGGGGTGTAGGGTGTTCCCAGCCCTGCCAGCTCCTGCCTGGTGGGATGGGTACCCTGGGTCAGGGAGAGCAGAGCCTGACTGGAGCCTGCTTCAGGCACTGCTCTTGTCAAGTGACACAATTGCAGCAGTGAGGAGTATGAAACTGTGCTTCACACAGCACAGGTCCTGGGGCATGAGGGTAATAGAGTAAATGAGGCAGTTGGGGACTGGTAACCAAAAGGGAAGGTAACAGGGTGGGTTATCTCCTGTTAAGAGGATGGAGAATGGGGTTTCTCTGGCTGCTCTGCAGTCTGTAATCAAGATGCAATCACTTACTGGAATAATAGCTGTTGTGATGGTTGTTGGCATTAGCATGTTAAATATGGCACCAGCTGTTCCAAAAACATACCATTGGAAGAAAAGCAACTTTAAAGGTGTCCTGTCAAGGTATGAAGGCTGTGGCGGGGCAGACTTAAAGCAGGCTTCACATGTAAGACTTATCTCAGCAAATATACAACCAGCAGGAGCTGTTCAAATTATATGGCCAAGACTGCTTCTAGTCTTTCAAAATCAGCAATGAGGGCATAAACCTACTTCTGGGCAGCTGGCTCTCAGTGTGCTGTGATAACTGGATCATATTAAAGGGTTTGTGGTTATCAGTTCCCAGTTGTTCTCACAGCATCACAGGATGACCAGATCCTGGCACAGGGCTTGTAGGGAACAGCTGTGTGAGCACCCACCCCCTTGCCCCCATAGCAGCAAAAAGACCAATATTAAAATGGGGCCTCGCACTGAGCTTGGCCAGCATCTCCATGTAGTGACTGGTCAACCTACAACATAATATGTATCGGGAGACTGTGATGTCACAGTTGATTAGCAAATGCTGCAGAATATCACACATCATGATGCAGTCCCCATACAGGGTTTTATAGCTCATGCCTCTCACTCCTAATAAAGCCTAATGCATGACTGCAGTGACAAATACAACAAATGAGCTGCTACATTGCTTGAGGTGATAGCAGCTTTCCTGGCCAATAAAGGGACCTGTGGCATAGAGCCCAAAAGCCAAGTGTGAGTGGACTAGATGGCATGAAGTGCCTGGCCCCATCTTAGTAGACCATAAGCAGCTTTAAACTCTTCACTTTGAGCAAAAAACAGACTGCTGTGGGCAGGAAGGAATGAAAATATGCTTTTTCAGTGAAAAAGTTGGCCAAAAGATTAATATTCTAATGCAACATATAGGTCATTATTATAGCTTGTCATTGATGATACAGGACACCGGGGTTCAGGAAAGGTGTGTAATGGGTGTGTTAGCTTAGAAGCTTCGAGACTTGGAAAACTGCATGAGCTATCTCTAGCAGACACTCAGAAAGTGGATGGATGTACTGGATGTATTGGATGCAGTACAGGTGTCTAAATCCTGCCTGGCCTCCGGCTGCTGCCCCAGGGTCCTATTTTGTATCAACCAGCCACACACAGATGTGTTGGATACCCTAGGGCATCTCAAATGGTACTGGACACCTTTGTTTAAGCAACTGAATCCCACGCTGAGTGGTTTGCTGAAGATCATATGTAAAGCCTTTGTGATAGCTGGGACCGAAGCCCAGACCTCTTCACATGCTATCCAGCATTTTGATGACTGGAACGTGCCCTCTCTCAGGAATGAACATATCCATATGGTGGCTTTGGTTGGATTTCTTTTTGCTTTTCACATTTTGGAATAATTTGACTAGCCAAGGGTCATTAAAGGAAGTTTTGCAGTGGATGACAAATGTTTCTCCTCAGTGTATGTCATGTACAGGAAGGGGATGAAAGTCCTTTCACCTAACCTTATTATACTTTTTGTATTTTTATTTCAGCCTTCGATGTTATCATGTCTTCTGTGCTGGGTTTTGGAGGGAAATGCACATGCTCTTTAGTATCCCTGTGCCAAGTCTCACCCTAACTGTGCGGTTGCCTTAGGTTATTTGTTCTGCTATTCGAGAAAATGTCTGTGTGAGCCTGTGGTACAAAAATCACGAGACAGAACAAGAGGGAAAGAAACCCTGGACTGAAAGAAAATACAGCCTAATGCATGGCAGAAGAACAGTTGTAATTGTCAGCAAGAGAGTCCAAGAGTTTATCTGGCATGCAGTGGGCACAGTAAGGTTGTCAAACTAGCTATTTAATGCAAGGCTTTCCAGGGTCAAAAAGATTTCCATGCTGCATATGTGGAGCAGTAGCTGATAGTGGGGAGGGTCTGGAATCTCAGCTGCCAGTTTAAGGACTTAGTGGGCTGCTAAGAGAAGCGAGAAAATTAGAGGCCTGGGATGGAAAGAGAGGAATAAACTGAATTGGGAAGCATTAGATCAATAGTTTGTCATACCACTTTGACTGAGGCTTGTAACGAATAAGAAACCTGCTGAAAGCAATTATCTGAAAAAATGAAGCTGCTCAGATTTCTGCCTTTTAAATTTCTCCATTGATTTAATCCCCCTCCCCATCCGTTCTGTGAGTGCCATGTCCAGTCTAATGAGGCCCCCTTCATTCTTCTCGTTTGGGCAGCCGTCCGAAACTGCTCTTGTCGAGAAGGGCTTTTTCAGCCCCAGCAGCTCCCGAGGGATTTGGAGGCAGAGAAATACAGAGTTCAGAGGAGCGGTGACTACTTGTGGGAGTTAATGAGGGGAAATGAACTCATTTGTGATACTTGTAAACTTGAAAACCAGTTACAGGATGGGGAGAGGGCTGGGGCATCCAGCTGGTTGTAATGCAGACATGCTGATCCGGGGAGAGGCAAGCTGGTTTAAATGGGATTCCTTTGAAAGAAAGTCCAAGTCATGAGAAAAAAAAACTGTACATGCCCTTTCCAAACATCCTGTCCCCGCGGTGGGACTCTGACCGTGTGCTTTGTACCCCAGTGATACTTTGTATACTCAGTTTGCGAAGCCCTCTGAGCCTTTAGCCTGGCTTTCCACTGCGCTGCCCTTAGTGAGACGGCGCTGATTGATGCCGGTCTAACCCCATACCTTTGCAACAGGTACTGCAGAGAGCTAAAGTACTAACAAACTGAAAATGCTTCATAGGCCACCACTTGGTGTCTTGTGCTTTACATAATTTCACTGCCACATTACATTTCAGCCATTTGAAAAGCAAACATGAAGCAGTCAAAGACACAAATGCCTAAACTGTACTGTTTTGTTCCCAGTCTTGCTCTGAACAGTATCCCCCTCCTATACCCCCTCCTCTTTGATCCCTAAAAAGCCAGCTATGGCTTTAGATAAACTGTAAGTGGGGACATGACTCTGCTTGATGTCTGGCCTGCAATGGAAGTAAAGTGTCACTTCTAATTTTGTGTGGGTGCAGAACAAAGATGCCTGTGACCAATCCAGAGTACAGTGCACTGGTTTTATTTGAACAGGGAGCTTTGTTGAGAAGCGTATTTCAAAGGGCCAGGGAAGCAGATTTTAAATGCTGTCAGAGAGAAATGATTTTACCTTTTCTAATTCCCATTCATGGCATTTTGTATTCCTACCTCATGGACGCTGTGCAATAACCTTGCACAGTAGATAGCTGTGCAGCGTGGAGCAGTGTGCCAAAGACTGGCTCAGCTCGGCGGGTCTCCATCCCAGGACAGGTACTGACCCATGTTAAGTCAGCCAAAGCAGCTGAACACAGGGGCATTTGCGAACAGAGGAAGGGCAGAAACAGAAAAGCAGCTAGGCAGTCTGCAGCACCGCTCATTTGCAAACAGCAAAGCCCAGCCACATTTGTCTAACCAACTTCAGTCACTGTTGCCAATACCAAAGCAAAAGGCATGACGTCTGCATGAGCTAATACCATCTATATAGCTGTTAGCACAATATTTTTCAAGAAGAGTACAACAACCAAGGATTTTAATAACATTAGTCCCAGATTTACTATGAATAGAAGTTTAGCCAGGCCTCACAGATGCTAGCAGGGAGAAGCTGTTTTCCTATCAAATAGCAACGTAGCTGAGTAAGGAATTGAGATAAATTGTTTGAATGACTTCTAATTGTAGACTGTGGTGAATAAATGAGGTAGGTCATGCCTCCCCAGCAGCCTGGGTTTCGATTTCAAATCAGGCAGTTCTGTATCATCGTGCCTGTCTCTTCTGCACCATTTGCTTCATATACTTTATGTACATCCCCCCCCCGCTTCCACTCTCCCTTGTAAATATTTACTCATAAAATCTCTCTGCTTTTCTGGTTCCTTGTATTTGACTTGTGCTTTATCCTGGCTACAGCATCTGGGAGCTGGTCCTTGATGAAAAGGGACAAAGCGGACCATCAAGCTATCATGCTTTGCACAAGGCATTATTTTTTCTATCTGTCAAAATTAAGTAGCACTAAGGCTTTTCCTTTGGCCTATCAATATTCCTTCAAAATTCAGGGCTGTCTAGTGAAACTCAGAGGAAATAGTTGCATGATGACATTCCCTTGCATATTGTCATGGTGCCACATGGCTCTGTGCAAACTTTTTTTTTCTGCTTTTTAAAGATTGATCCACAAAGAGGATTACCACCGCTGCTCACTGCAGCCCTGCCACTGCTGTTGCACACATCAGCCTCAGCCACCGGCCTGCCCAAATAGGCTACTGTCTTCCAGACTGAGCATTTTTAGCATCAGTGGAAACTTTTGGTATATAGAAGACACTTGGATGTTCACAGCCTTGGCCTCACCTGGATGCAACCAGGCATCTTGGCTGTGGCTGGGACAGGATTTTACCAGTGCACCATTCCAGATGGAGAGGGCCACTATGGCCTCTCACAGAGAAAGCTTTGACATGGACTGTCTCCCTTTCTTATGAAGGAGTTCAGCTTAAGCCAGCTCATCTCTGAAAAAAAAAAAAAGCAGCCATTCATTCCAGAACATAAAGGCTCAATGTCTTCTCCTTTTTTCACTTCTCTGAACAGTTTGTGGCTGTTATAGGCAGCAGGTAGATATACTTCAACTCATCTCTCTCCCACATTTGATTATGTATGTCCCTCTCTTCATTTTCCCAGAGTGGTGACGATGACAGGGTGGAAATACTAGTGTTCTCCCCTCGCACTGTCACCAAGACAAGCACAGACACTTGGCTTTTAAGCTATTTTTTAGCTAAAAGCAGCAGGTGGTCAAAGCTTGTCAGAAGAGACAACTGGTCCCTCAATCAAGGACACGTGCTCAGGTGCTTTCTTCCTCCGTTTCAGTCTGGAAGAGAAATTTCAGTAGCAGATGTAGCTTTTTAGACACACAGAGCCAGCCACAATAAGATTGAGAAATATGCAGTTGCATGTATCTTTTCCAGGCTCTTTTCTTTCCTGCTTTTACCGTGACCATGTCCATCCTTGCTTCTCCTGCTGCCTCCTGGACTGGCCTCTCCAGAGGGATAGCTCAGCCCCACCACCACAGGCTGGTGGTTTTCTGGTTGTAACATAAACAGAGCACTCCTAGCTCACAGGGCAGATGATGATCGACTCCTTCAGATCTGACAGATGAAGCGAACAGATATGAAGGAATAAATACAGAATTCCCCTGATCATATTAAATTCTGTGTGTGTTGAAAGGAATCAGGGTGGTTCTCCTAGGGTAGCAGATGGCAAACTCACTTGGGAATAATTCCTGTTGGATTCCTGGTTTTGTGGTCACTGCTTATAGAGGTCACTAATCCCCTAGCTTGACTTCTCCCTGGGGGTCACTTATGTTGCAAATCAAGCATGGTATGTAAGAGTGGTATGTGCTAAGTGCTCTAACAGGAAAATCATATGTACTATTTTAATATGTATTACATCTCAGACTCTTAACAAGACAGGCAAGTAGATGATAAATGTAATTTGTCAGTAAAATTCAGCAGATATATCTTCAAGGTTTAACTCGATATCAAAGCAAGAAGGCAGGACTGAAAGTGTAGCACTGAAAATCAGGCTCCACAATCCTTTTCCATCAAGTGACATTAATTATTAGGTAAGTAATAGTGATTTGTACCAATGTAGTCAGTACAGAGTGACAGTTCCCGAGGTGGTGGTTTGAGTTTGTGGGTAGAGCATGCCGCAAAGCACACGATAAATGCTATGAGATTATTGCAGTTCTGCCTTGTTGTAACAGGTCAGAATAGGGCAGTTCTCACTGGGTGGCTTGCAGGACTTTCAGATACAAGTTGTGCTAGGACAATGGCATGGTTACTATTTTAGGCAGTGGGTTACTTAAATGTGACTTTTATTTCTATTGACATTGAAAAACCTTACAGTGTTTTCAAGCAGTTATTAATCTGTATTATAACAATTGTGTCTTTAGCTGTTTGAAAAGCAAAGCCCTGGCAAGCAGAAATATAGAGTTGCCAGGCTAAAAGCAAAATATATTAAGTCAAACATCAATATTTATGACACAGTCAATAGTTCTTCTGAAATAAACAGGAAGAAAATCTTGTGGAAAAGGATGGGGAAGGCTGGAAACACTAGTGTAAGACAATAAACATAATACAGTTACAATATAAAACTCAAATAACTCAGGACTGGGTTGTTCTAAGGAGCATGGCACAATCACCTGTAGCTAAGCAGAGGTTTCAAGCAGACAAAGTGAGTGATATGCTGTTGGGCAAAAAAAGTGTCAATGAGAGGATGCTTTTCTGCCATCCTTATTTTGCACCTGATACCCAAATAGCGTGGCAGTTGAGGCACTACTGGTTTACGTAGAAATGAATGGAGCCACATATTCACATCTTTTAATTAGTGAGTTGTGAGTGAAAGGTACATTATGAACCCAAGATATTTATACTAGTACAATCCGTGTTTAAAAACATTTCCATTCTGCTCCTGGTGACAAAATACCAGGCAAATATATTGATCCTGCTACAACACCTTTTATCATCTTAAGACTTGTAAACCACATCATAATTCTCCCAAAGCACAGGGCAGCATGCAAACAAAACAGGATAGCAGGAAGAGTAGACAGGTAAAAAGTATCCCTGTTACCTGGGGAAGTATTCAAGATTCAGTTCAAATTTGTTTTTTTTTTTCATTCCAGGACAATCCAGGTTCTATTTCACAGCCTGATGATGCATTAGTTAAACTAAGAGAAATAAACTTTATGTCCTGATGAGTAGAAAGTTTTGCTGCTTCTTACTAATTTTTGAGACTCTAACATAAAACAGGATCAGTACTGAAAACTAGTGCCATGGTAGTGTATTGCACAGTGAATACAGCGGGTGACGTGAAAAATCTCATCATTTCTTCAATCTGTGAGAAAAAATGAATTTTTTTAGTTCTTATTTTGCACCCCAATGTCACCTACCCACCTGGTTGTCCCCATGTGGATTTGACCCGTGTTGGCTAGTGAGGCTATGGTGGCCAGGGACAGGGGAAGGCAAAACCATGCAGGCAGCATGATCCCATCCCACTTGTTTCTGCAAGAAACAAGGCTAAAAGCTGGTTGTACAGTGTATGTGCGCGACTGAGCGGCACCCTGTAGTCATGGCAGGAAGAAGAGCAGAAAACTGTAATAATCTTCACCACCAAGTGCCTTGATAATTCGCAGCTGCCACTACATACAGCATATTGAGGACCTGGCCTTTTACAAACAAGGTGAGAGCAGGCATAGCTCCAGTGGCCTTTGCTTGGTGACTGTCCCCTGGTGCCAGCACAGCCAGGTAGCCTGGGGTAGAGCAGGGAGCCCCCAAGGAGGGTCACTCCTAGTCAGCCACCCAGGGGCTGCACACCCAGGTAGCCAGAGAAAAGTGCCCAGGTGGGCTTCTCCTTTCTGCAGTGAAAAAATGGCGCTCCTTGAAGCTCCACGCAGGAAGCCCAGGTAGCGAGTAGTCCTCTGGAGAGGTGAGGCACTGGCTTTCATGTTACTGCTGCCACCAAACTCCCTCATGCTTGGATGGCCATGTATGGAGGAAGGAGCCACTTTCTCCCGTGGAGCGACCATGTAATGTGGAGCTGGAGCGTCTTCATGGTAGCCCAGTGGCCCGGAGCTGCAGGAGCAAAGTGGTGGGTGCTGGTGTTAGAGCTATGCACTGCCAAGTCAAATGTAGTACGCTTACATGCATATGCATATATAGTGATGACATATATATGTGTCTATTTTTATATGTGTGTGCGTACATATATGTGATACTTGAAATGCTGCACCTTTAAGTATTGCACAAGTTCCCAAAATACACATAGCACATACACACATACACAACTTAAATTGAGATAATAGGTGAGCAAAAAGAATAACTTCTGATGTTTCCAAACATGCTTCCAATTTCAAAAATTGTCTGCATTAGATACAACCCAAACTGGCCTAAGGACCAGCAGGGAAGTTTTAAAATCTGCCCACACAGCTGTAGAAGCTTTTCCATTGTTAGCTCCAACATGTGCAGTTGCTACAGCTGCAGCAAAACCAATACTAAAAGCAGAGGAAAATGAGAACATTCGCCCAAGCTAGCTTCATGATCTGGTTTCTGTGACCGAGCCCTGTTTCTGGGAAGGAGGGTGTAGGGGGAGAAGAGGAGCAGGCACCAAGAAGGACAGACAGCTGTGAAGATGTCAAGTATCACAGAGCACCTTGCAGGTGCTTCAGCCGAAAGTTATCTCCTGATGGTGGTGCTCTTCCATGAAGACAGACACGTGTCAAACTGGTGGAGGAGCAGCACTTGGCTTTTACTCATTGATTCTGGTTTAAGAAATGACAGTGTATAGGACATATAACTGACTATAAGAAAGGCCTGCCTTGTAGTAAGCAGAAGAGTTGTGCTTCGTGCATTGATGTTATGAACGGACCCTGAGGCAGTGACGTTGTAGCCTTGAAAAATGTTTTTTTATGATGTGTGAGAAAAGTGCCTGCTATTTAATGCAGTCTTTTAAAGGACAGAACCACTATAAGGACATGAACAGCCTGATGCTTTCTGGTTTTAACATAATATTCAGTGAGGGTGAGAACATGGGTCTGTGGCAACATGAAGGTGCCTGCATACGCAGATGGGTAAGGGTAATGGTCCAAAACCTGGTAGTGGAATCTACTCCCCCCTCCAAGTGCTATCCCCAAAAACCTCAAGATGCATCTTTATTGTATTGCATTGTTTTCTGGTTCTTCAGTATTTTAATAATACATGAGCTGTTTGTCTCCTAGAAATACCATTTACTTACCTCCCAAATACTAAGAGACCACTCTCTGCCCTAATGTAGTAAGATGGAAGTTGAGCTTCTCAAAACCAAGTGGTTTTCTTGATGAACCCTTCAGAATGGCTTTGACAATCTCACTTCCAGGCATGAGTATGCTATTAGTTATTACCATTTGCATTTTGTGGAACTTTACTTTTGGTATTTTCCATTGCTACAAGCATCTGCAATATGTCTTACGTTGCTTGTGGCAAAGCAACACCCATTTCACATGGATGGCAGCTAGAAGACTAGCCCAGAATACGGTTACTGCAAAAAGAGGAAAGGCTTGCAAAATGAAATTATTGCTCTGAACTTGTTTGCTGCCTCCCATTGTCCCTCCCTACTGCTCCAACTCTGACATTTCCCCTCCTGCCTCCTCAGAAATCTTCAGCTCAGCATGTCCAAAATATACTACATTTTCTGTATTACAGAACCATTATTTTTTACTGTATAATTATTTTTTACTGCACTTTCTCGCCATTTTGCATCTCCTCTCCCCATGTCAACAGTTACCTGAATTTACAACATTCAGTTCATAGCTCCAGCATGTAAAAAATATGACCCGAAGGAATGGCAGGAAGATGTGCCAGGGGAGGTTTAGATTGGACATGAGGAAAAGGTTCTTCCCCCAGAGGGTGGTGGAGCACTGGAACAGGCTCCCCAGGGAGGTGTCACGGCCCCAAGCCTGACAGTGTTTAAGAAGAGACTGGACAACACCCTCAGACACATGGTGTGAACTGTGGGGTTGTCATATGCAGGGACAGGAGTTGGACTCAATGATCCTTGTGGATCCCTTCCAGCTCAGGACATTCTGTGATTGTATGAATGTTAAAATCAAGACCAGCCTTTGCAAAGGGCCTGGCATGAAGCCTTGGAGGCTGGAATTAGGTGTCTGGCTGTCACTGAGGCTGCTACCTGCTGGGGACATGAAACCCAGCTGTGGTGAATGAAGTACAGCAAAGGTAATGTGATGAACGTGTGAGCTGTACTGTGTGCCCAGGGCACGCCTGCCATTCAAACTGTATGGCAGGTACATGGAAAGTGGAAAATGGCAATAGCCCCTCTCCTTCCTTTCTTGTTTCTTTCCCTTCCAGATTTCTCTTTCCTTCTTCCTTTTTGTCTTTCATTTCTCACTTTCCAGCTGCACCTTGCTGGGCTGTGTCTGTTTGTGAAGGCCTGACTCAATAAGAAGCACAACCCCAATGAGGATCTTCAGGGCCAGTCAAGTTGCTGTCACTTGCCTAATGGCAAGATGCTCAGAGCTGCCCCTGCCGAGGATGGGTGACTCCTCTGAAACGGGAACAGCAGGCTGGAGCAGCCTGTTTTCAGGGTACCACGTAGTCAAGTGAAGCAGGAGGGAAAATAGGCGATGAAAAAATGGCACTGAGATTTTGTCTCAGAGGAATGCTGTACCGTTCTGTCTCCTTCTCTTGTGTCAGGTCAGCAGAACTGGTACTGGGTCTTATTTCTTCTTTCTTTCCTTGAGAAGGTAAAATAGAGGGGAGGGAGGAATATTCATGCTGCTTCTGCTTGAAAGCTAACTTCTATGTAGTCCAAGTCAGCTTTGAAATTGAAACCTCCCTGGAATAATGTAACAGGAGAGGCTGAGTTCCTATTTAGACTGATACTATTTGGCTGAGGGCAGTCTTTACTTCAGAGTAATTTGGGGAAGTGACAGACAGCCATGACCTTGATTTACTTTGTAACATTTTGGGTTGAAATGGAAGAGTATTGAAATTTAGAATTTTTTTGAAAATTGCAGGGACATCATTAAAGGAGAGGACTTTCAGTTCTTCCTTTCAGTATACTCTGTAATGTTAAAAATAGCAGAGGATGTATAATGGATGTGTGACATTCATCTGCTGACTTCTTCATGTCTGTTACCAGACTTGATTGCGTTTAAAGACTAGTCAAAGCAGAAAAGTAGTCCAGAACTCTCAGCTCACCTCTGAATGATGCTCAAAATGGAGAACACCCCTTTATACACTATAATATGTTTGTTAAACTGTGCTCATGGGAGGCATAGTGCTAGATTAAAGAGGATATTGGAAATCCTGAACAAGGTGCATTTGTTAAGGCAAGTGGAGAATTCATGCAGTATGGAGGATATTCTACCCCATTTACTTTGGAGATACCCCAAGGTACACTGAAATGCATACATTAAGGCAGAGCTGCTACTTGACACTCATTTATTTGAGTACTGATCTTCTACTCGGTCACCCAAATACTTGAAACAATCTGCCTTTGCCAAATGAAACTGTTAGTTAATATCTGTGTAACAGGAGGGGAAATGATGGGAGAGGTGGGCAAGTTCCTCTTTCTTCTGGCTGGAAGGATTTGTCCCTCTTTGATTGGGACTTTAGGAAGCTCTGGATGTTGTTTCAGCCCTCATTTATTTATGTTGGGTTCTTTCCACCCCCAATCCCACACTTTGTTTGCCTGTTCTTTCTTACAGGAATGGGTATGTTTGCCTTCCTAGAAAAACATCTAATGAGCATGGAACTCATAGAGTTGGGAGCGATTATAGCCAGCCAGCAGTCTGCAAACAGTCCCAGATGTGGACTGAAACAATGCCATCGATTAGGAGAACCAAAGATTTAAAAAAAAAAAAAAAAAAAAAGTGGATGTCCAAATGTTTCTTCAGGGGATAAATTACCTGGGTGCTTGAGATCCAAAGTGCTGATAGACGTCTGAGAAGCAGATTTAAGAAAACAGAAACAGTAAAAAAATTGTCCCATTAACTGAAGAAAACCAAAAAGTAAGACTTAATGTGGATTTTTCATCTTGTCCTTTACTCTCTGAAATGCTCTTTGCCTTCTCAGAAAAGCCACAGGGCACCTTTCTATCTCCCAGGACAAGTAGACCACCATTAGCACAGGCCCAGCCAGCCAGTAGGTTCCCATTGGAAAGTGTAGTAGTTGAATTTTACCTGGCTGTCCTCAATGAGAGTGGCACTGATTTGTGGGGTTTTTGATTTTTTTTCCACCTAGAATGTTCACGAACTTATTTATGTAGAACATAATCAAATTATTAAGGCAAATATGGGCAGGGAACTCAAAAATTCCAGGGATGGGATGCAGGGGACAGACAGTGGGTTTGCCTTTTTTCCTTAAGAAACTGGGTTAAATGCCTCTTTCATTTAGAAGGGAAATATGGAGATTTAACTGGTGAACTGGCACACTTTCTGCTTTTTTCTCTTTTGATCTAGTATATGATGTATAATCGATGTTACTCCAGAGATGTTATTGATGCTGCTGCGTGTACGTAGGTAGGATCCCCCTTTGCTAATGACTGTGATAACCTTATCAGAGCAGTGAGAAAACTGAGGTTTGACTAATGAGTGGTGGCAGAGGACATGCTATTCTGTATTTATCTCAAGGTTCACATCAGAGGAGCTTCGAAGATGGTCCCACATCCCCATCCACCACAGTCATAACTCCTCAGTCTCAGGCCTGTGCCGGAGGCCAGTGTCTGCTGCACGCCTTGCTAAAAGATGGAGAAGGAAACTCCCTGTAGCAGCAATCCTACCTCGGAGAAACACCACCTGCTCTTTGCAGAGTGCGTAACATTCCTGTGTCCCAGCTGAGAGAAGATGTCAGGTTTTCAACCCTGGCTCATTCAGAAGGGCTCTGGTGTTTGATATGAAAGTGTTACCAGCCCACACGCAAAACACAGCTCTGCAGAAGGAGAGAAGCAGGAGGGAGTTATGAATAAACCCTGAGGCAGGATTTTTACTGACTTCCTTCAGCTTCCCGCTGGCTCCCTGTCTTCAGCAGGGATTTTCTCTGGGACCTGGCGCACCGTCATGTTCCTAATTCAGAGAGCTGCTGGGGTTTCACTGCTGAAAGACTTCTGCAGTGTCCTGCTATGTAAGACATTTCTAGAGTGCCAAGAAGTACCATCATGTGACAAGTCTGTGACATCCCACTATACCTTTTAGAGGAGTTTGCATGAGTTTTGGGAAGGTTTTACAGCCATATCTCAAATACTCACCTCCAATCAACCTAGCAAAGAGGGTTATATTTGTGTGCAGGCTGTATAGGCAGGTAATTCACAAAAAACTCTGAGCAGGTTTGCAAACGCAGCCTTACCCCATCGGTCATGTCGCTTGTGCAATATTTGATACATCTGCGGCATTGCTGGTAGAGGTAAGAGATCCAGAATGCACGTCTGTGTTTATATCTGCATGCAGCTCTGTGTATATATAGTAGGTATAGGAAGGCATATGTTATACATATGCATGTACACACAGACTCTTTTCTTCTGCCAGCACTGTGGCTGCCACCACTGCTGCTGGCTGCTGCCACGAGCACGGGAGCATGAGGGGGCTGCAGAGCCTGAGAGCCGCCGTCCATCCATCCATCCCTCCCTCACCCCGGCGGCAGCAGGGCCCACCTCAGCCACCCCAGTGACTGCCGGACACCTCGGGGATGGGCAGCCCCAGCACCAGCCCCCGCGCTAACCTGGGAGAGAAAAGGCAGGTAGGGAAAATGAGGCAGCCGGTGACCTTGGCAACAAACAGGCCCCTCAGCTCAGCCCCTCAGGTGGCTCCTGCAGCTGTCAGTCAGTTGTGACAGTGTTTTGGGAAGGCCCCCTTCAGTGATGCTTTAGGCAGAGAGTGCCGGGGCTCCGGCAGCCTGTGCGCTGGGTGCTCGCAGCCGGCTGCTGTGTAGCAGCTGGGAGTGCCGGCCAAGGGATTTTGCTGCAGCATCCTTCCCAGAGGTTAGAGGAGGGAAATAAATGGAGTTGTGAGGTGAATCCTGGGTACCAGGGGAGCGCTCCGGAGGTACCTGCTCCCTGTCGATGCCGGTGGAGCCAGCAGGGATAGAAATGAGACTGATCTCAGCCCAGCGGCTGGGTGTCCTGGTCTGCAGCAAGTGCAGGGTTATTAAATCCAGATAACAGTGTGTAAGAGAAGAGGATTTTGTGAGAAGCGACAATTGCTTGGGAGCCACCATCGCCTAGGTCCTCCAGATGACCTCGTCCCAGGTAGCTCTGCTTGGGATTCTTTTTTATTACAGAAGTAGAGTTGGTGTCTGATGATGTCATGCTCAGGGGGAGGGAAATTAAAAAAAAAAAAAAAAAAAAAAGAAAGATAGATTGCAGTCCTAACGCAAGGAGGATGCAGCAAACCACAGAGAGGGTCCTCTGCTTTAAGGAAGACAAGGCAGAAGGCAGAACCCCTAGGAGGGTCTTTCTCCCCTTCCTGCTTCAAAGAGGAAGACTGCCTTCTGTAAACGGAGCTGGCTGTGTAATGCACTATACATCTCGAGGTTAGACCTCTTCTGATTTCTTAAGGGAAAGGCTGTTTTATTTCTCAAGTGGGTGCCAGCGGGGACGCTGTAGGAGCACGTAGAGATGGTGCATCCTCTGTCCTACACTGACACCAACCTGCGCGGTCAGCTGCAGACTGGGAATTTGGTGAGGATCGAGGACCAAATCTGGAGCCAATGCAGGGGGAGAGGAGCAGCCTCAGCTTTTTTAGCAAATGAATGGGGAGGGGGAGGAGGGTAGTATGAGCAGTGATGTCATCTTTAACTAGTTCCTCTCAGAGCCGGGGAGTGAAGTTAGAGGAAAAACCTGCAGTCTCAGAATGGCTCTCAGCCTTGACTGGAGACTCTAAATGACTGAGGGTCTCCACGATGGTAATTTATTTTCTTTCCTATGCAGAACTGTTCCAGTAGATTTTTATTTTGGGTCAAGCAGATGGCATTTCTTTTTTTTTTTTTTTTTTCTCTGTCTCTCTCTGTATGCTTTGAGGGTTTGACTTCAGCTTTTGCCTCTGGTTTGTTAAATACCTTGCAGGTTATTTGAAGTTTTGCCTGGGTAGTTCGAGAATTTGTCTCTGGTGTGGGAATCCATGTCATTACAGGAGAGAGTTTAGCATGCAGTGCTTCTGCTACTCGTCAGAAAGGGAGCTGCAGAGGTTGCCAAGCACACAGCTTTCTGCATGGGAAATGTACTTTTAAAATCACAGGTGAAAAGAAAGGGACTCAGCTGGCATTTGTTGCTGTAATGGATGGCATTTAATGTTGCTTGTAAGAGGCAGAAAGACTTCTGGTCAACTATATAGGTAGAAATGAATCTTGCTTTGGTGACAATTTCTTTGCTTTTGATTGCCAGGCTTTTATTATGAGCATTTTAATTCTAGTGGAACTGGATGGAAAATGTCACCGTGAGTGGTTCTGGTTGTTTGAGGCGGTATATGCATGGATATTTCTTCATGGCATGTATCAACCTCTTGCGTGCTGCTCCCTCCACTGCACTTGCCCTGTTGCTGCCTTTCACAGAAATTAAGGAGCTGCCAGGCTGCGCCATGGACAGCCGGCAGCACAGGGGGTTCTGCTGCTCACCGGTTCCTGGAATCAGCAGCAGCAGCACTCAAGCCATTTTTAGATAAATAAGTTTGTCAAGACAGGTCCATCAGGGGTAAAGTGGCTTAGTCAAAACGGTGGGCAGGGAAGAGCATCTCCTGTTTATATTTCCAAGCTACTGGTGTCACTGGCACAGTTTGGGTTTGCGCTTGTTGTGATGCTCAGTCCGAGGGCAGAGGCTCTAACACTGAGAGTCCAATTGGCTGTGGAGGGCTTATAACATTCCTCTCTGGACTCCTGTTTGCCAATGATGAGACTTTCTTTGCTTCTCACCCAGGAGAACATCCGAGATAGCTGAGGAAGCCAGACCTCAGTTTTGCTTACCAGGAACTTGGGATGTGCATGTGATAGCCACATAGCCTTTGCTGTAGCCTATCATGGCAACTGTGAGCTCAAAGAACAGAGATCTGGGCTCAAGAATGAGGAGGCAGAATAGAAATGGGAACATCGTGATACTTTCTAAATATGAAATGTTCCTTCAGGAAGTTCCTGCTGATGATAAAAGCTTGGGGAATCTGTTGTTACCCTTGAGAAAGCTCTCAGAGAAGAGTATCTGTGAGGAATAAGCCTTTATTTTGTCAGCTATCATGAAGATGTTGGCAGCCGTCATAGGGGCTGTTTTGAACTCCTCCCCCTGCAACACACCATGGTGCAGAGGGAGAGTAAATCTGGTAACCTCTTTCTTCTGCCAGTCCTCTCAACATTAGCCTTAGTGTTGTAATATGTAACTCAGAACTAAAAGCCAGGCTTTAAAAATGCCGTGTTCCTCTCAGTGTGGTTTTCCTCCAGATGTATGCTTGCTTCCACTTGCTTCCTTCTGTGGGGGCGGTGTGCCTGGCAGGGGGAAGAAATGGATAATAGGCTGTACTGAACTAGTCACCATGGCATATGGAAGCTTCCCATCTCTCTAGTGCCAGGCTGAATCTGCTGCTGTGGATAGGCAACTTCATTTTCCTCTGATTTTAGCATGGCACCCTTCACCAGCAGGAAATTAATGCATTTTAAAAAGGAGACCAAAGAACTGTGCATCTGGAGTAAGCACTCCATCCTCCTCCTTTGGGGGCTCAGATATTCCCCCTGCCCCCTGCTGGGGTACTCCAAGGCACTAGTTCTGGCTTGTTTGTCTCAGTTCATCTGAGGTGAGAAATTGCAAATTCATGGCACCAGAGATGGAGACCGCTACCCGAAGAAGAGGGGAGCTGCATGTGACTGCAGTCAGTGTGCCCACTTCTGCAACCTTCCCCCTTAGGAATCAGCTGACCTTGCAGCAGGGAAGGTTAAGAAGACCTTGCCAAGTGCAAAGAGAAATAAAGCACTGGGACAGGCATCCCACAGAGTTTATGGGATGTCCTCCTTTTAGGTTTTTAAAGAACAAGTAAGAATAAAGTTGGGGTGGACTAGGAATGCACAGTCCACTTTAGAGCAGTAGGATGACACTTGGCTTTGCATTTTGGTGTCCTTAGGACAGGTTCAGTCACACATCAGTCAAAATTAACCACAGGAAGCATCTTGTGTGTCTTGGGATGGGTGCCTCATTTGCTGTTTTTAGCATTTTAGCTGTGTTTCAGGGTTGGAAAAGTCATGGACAAGACAGTTCTCTCACACTTCCTTCCTGCTCTACATTTCTACTGCAGTATGACTTAGCGCCATTGAGGTCCTACCACCAAGGGGACAAGAATGTTTGTCTCTGAGTCCATTCAGCTGTAAAATTTTCTACTGTTATTGTCAGCAAAAGCATTACAGATATGTCAAGAATGGACATGATTTTTAGGAAATGGGAACCAGTGTGCAGAAATGACTGCAAAGGTTGCAGTATCTCTCTGGACTTCGGTGAGCTTTGGGTCTTATCATTAGTTGGCAACTCAGTTTGCTTACACTGGACTCTGGTCAAAACTGCATGTGGTTTGGAGTGGTCTCTTGGAGAAGGTTGGGGCAGTGCAGCTTGAAGGAAACAGCCTTCACTTGAGTGATGTAGTTGACCGCTGTCCAGGAGGAAGCACGTTTTTCATACTGTAGCCTTGACACAGTATGACTTTCAATCTAGTGTAATCCTTTCGTATGTTTATGTGGTAGAATGTACTTACTGTTCCAGTTGTTCTCACCTTGCTTGATCTTCTCAGGGGAGGACAACATAAGCTGTATGGGAGTGAATTCAAGCTAACAGGGGTGTCAGAGAGGTACTTTATGGTACATGCAATGGTGATGAAAGTTACAGAAGTAGTTAACAGAGGACTGAGGCTGGGTACTCAAAGCCCTGACAGGAGGTGAGAAAATCAATTTCAAGGGATGGGATCACATCTGTCCTAGGAAAGGATCCTTATCACTGTCTCCCATAATATACTCCTGCAAAAGCTGGTAGCCCATGGCTTGGACAAGTGTACTCTACACTGGGTTAAGAACTGGCTGGAGCGCCGGGCCCAGAGAGTGCTGGTGAATGGGGCTGCATCCAGCTGGCGGCCAGTCACTAGTGGTGTTCCCCAGGGGTCAGTGTTGGGTCCAGGCCTGTTTAACATCTTTATTGACGATTTAGATGAGGGGATTGAGACCATCATCAGCAAATTTGCTGATGACACCAAGTTGGGAGGGAGTGTCGACCTGCTGGAAGGCAAGAGGGCTCTGCAGAGGGATTTGGATAGACTGGAAAAATGGGCTGATTCCAATGGGATGAAGTTCAATAAGGCCAAGTGCCGGGTGCTGCACTTTGGCCACAACAACCCCCTGCAGCGCTACAGGCTGGCGCAGAGTGGCTGGAGAGCAGTCAGACAGAAAGGGACCTGGGGGTGCTAATTGACAGGAAGCTCAACATGAGCCATCGGTGTGCCCAGGTGGCCAAGAAGGCCAACAGTATCCTGTCCTATATCAAAAACAGTGTAGTCAGCAGGACAAGGGAAGTGATCCTTCCCCTGTACTCTGCATTGGTGAGGCCACACCTGGAGTATTGTGTTCAGTTCTGGGCCCCTCAGTTCAGGAAAGACATTGAAGTGCTGGAGCGGGTCCAGAGAAGAGCAACACGACTGGTGAAGGGACTTGAACATAAGACCTATGGGGAGAGGCTGAGGGAGCTGGGGTTGTTTAGTCTAGAGAAGAGGAGGCTTAGAGGTGACCTCATCACTCTCTATAACTACCTGAAGGGAAGTTATAGCCAGGTGGGGATTGGTCTCTTCTCCCAGGCAGTTAGCAATAGGACAAGGGGGCATGGGCTTAAACTCTGCCAGGGGAAATTTAGGCTGGATATTAGAAAGAAATTCTTTACAGAGAGAGTGGTCAGGCATTGGAATGGCCTGCCCAGGGAGGTAGTGGACTCGCCGTCCCTGGAGGTTTTTAAACTGAGATTGGACATGGCACTTAGTGCCATGATCTAGTAAACGGACTAGAGTTGGACCAAGGGTTGGACTCGATGATCTCTGAGTCGTTTCTGTGATTCTGTGATTCTGTGATCAGTGTTGCAGAGAAAATGCAAATAACTCAGTGTGAATGTGTGTGGGGGAGGAGGAAAAGAAGAACTTCCCAGTCCCAGATTTAGCAATGAGTTCAACTCTGTGCACGTGACCAAGAAACACTAAGGTCAAGTGTCTAATTGCGTTTATGCCATTGTCATCCAAGTAATTATCTTTTCCCCTTGGCATTTCAACAGGGTAAAACTGAAGTGGGTTTGGACTGCTATACTCTGATAAGTTAGAAAATAGGTAACCTCCCTGGCTTGCCTGCTGGGCTGTCACCTCTCTTTTGGGCTCTGCTGGTTATATTCCTCTGGGATAGTTTATTTAGGTTACATGTTTAAGTTTGGAAAAATCTTTGTAAACATGTCAGTTCTTGGAAGGTAGAAAAGTACCTTCCAAACCAGCAGTATGTGTTTGGTAATAATGCTCGACAGAAGTGATGGGATTTCCAAGAGCATCCTCATATGACTGCATGTAGATGTTGATTCTGCGTCTACTGCAGATGGGAGTGTGTCCTGGTTTTGTTGAAAACAAGACCAGTTCTCTTTTAGTGAATTTTCCTTTCAGCTAAGTTCTTCTAAGTGCCTTCTAAGTAACTGCACTTTTCTGAATTTTTGCCTGCATGTTTTTTGGACACTGTGCTCAAAACTGATAAAAGTGACCAATGGAATGGTGAAGAAGCTCATGTTTAGATTTATTGCTGTGACAGCTAAGAATTATGACAACATCCCATAATTGAGGGGGTCATGTTTGCAAGGGGGGACGGACAGAAGAGGTGACTAAAACTGACCGAGTATTCCATTCCATAATCATCATACCCCTATATAAGATGGAGATCATGATGGTCTCGTCCCTCTTTGACCATGGCCAGCATCTAGAGAGGACCCTGTCTGCCTGCCCTCTACAGGCATCAGGCCCTGCATCCCTGCAACCAGTTTCTGGTTTGCTGTGAAGTCCTGCCCGTGACTTCTGGGTGCCTGTCCTGCAACTGCTGCAGCCATGCCAGCTCACAGCTCTGCTGCGCTGGAGTGACACCAACTCCATATTGGGCATTTCAAGATTGTTTTTGTATATTTTGTATATATTCTCTATTTATTAGTAGCATTAGTAAAGCCTTTTGAAACTTTTCCAACTTGCAAGACTCTTTCTAACTTAAAGACTCTCTTCCTTATCTTTCTATTGCCTTTTATGGTGGGAGGGATTAACAGCGAGCATCTGCCTTGCTTTAAACCTTGACAGAGTGGGATCAAATATAATATATCCCTATAACAGCACATAGTCAAGATGAATGATTCTGGTCTGCTGTGATACATGCATGAATCCTAGTATCTTCAGTCTTTTCAAGGAATGAAAGATGTTGGCTCACATAGGCACATAAATGAAGGAGCAGCTGTTTTGTGCCCTATGAGGTGTGCAGACACAAGGTGTTTGGGTGGTAGCAACCTATATACATAGGACTCTACTGTCATCGTTGGAAAATGGTGCCCCTTTCATTCAGCCTCCTAACAGCCAAGCTCTTAATGCCAGAAGTTCTTACTGGAATGAATCAACCACAAAGGCTGTTCTTAAGGGTGCTTGAAAAAGCTGTCACTTAGGTTTAAGATGAACACTAGAACAATTTGCTGAAATCTGAAGCCATTTTGTGACCCTTGCATTTTGAGTGCCCTCTGGATATAACTATAAAACAGAGTTCTGTTTTCTGCCAGTGTTTGAAGGGGGAGGAAAGCAGTGGGAGAAAAGGCAAGTCCTGCACAATCTTCTCTAGTTTCAGGAAAGACTGGTGTTTTCTTCCAGGTTTGCACAGCAGTGCTGCACATCATTCATCTCCTAATTATAATAGTATATAATCTTCATAATAGTGATAATCTTTATGTGCAGCTGCAGATTTCAAATTCCTCCCTGTTTTTAGCACAGATTTCATTTGATGGCATCAGGAGACTGTTTTTTCATGTCCCTGCCTATTTACCCCTATGTAACCTCACTGCTAGCTATCAGAGACCAACTTTTGATAAGTGATGCATCAATGGCAGAATATGCAGATTCACGTTTCACAGTAGTACCTCAGTTCTCATGTACCTGACCTTTTTTTTTTTTTTTTTTTGGGCACAGCATAGGCAATCAAAATTTATCTTCCAAATTAAGACTGTAATTATATTTTGATAAAGATCTGGCAATTCAGTGAGAATGAAATTTTAAGGGTTGCCGGGATACAGATGATTCTGGGTTATGGGGAAGCGTTTGCATGTAGAATACTAATAAGCCAAGGTTGTTCAGCATCCTTATCTAGACTTTTCCAATAGTGTCTGATAACACAGGCAATCAAGTGGTTGTTTCTTTGCTATTATTCTGGCAGAGTAATTAAAGATACAGGTTGCCTTTTATGAATGAAAAGGCGACGTGCTCAACATGGAGCGACACAGATGTCCCCCTATTTGATACACAAGAAAAGTGGGGGAATAGCATGCTGACCATGCCCACATTATTGAGCCCACCAAAATAAACCTTCCGTGAGGTTTCCCTAGGTCTAGGGGATGCCAAGGAGCCTTTGCAGGAGGATTGAGCCTGTTCCTGGGTGGTGTGAGCTCTGCCCAAGGTGGGTGCTGCTGGGAGCCTCCTTTTGCAAAGCTGGGTCTCCACTGGGGAGCGGGAACTGGAGAAGGTCTCAGGGATCATAGAATCATAGAACAGTTTGGGTTGGAAAGGACCTTCAAAGGTCTTCTAGCTCAACCCCCTGCAATGAGCAGGGGCATCTTCAACTAGATCAGGTTGCTCAGAGCCCCATCCACCCTGGCCTGGAATGTCTCCAGGGATGGGGCATCCACCACCTCTCTGGGCAACCTGGGCCAGTGTTTTGTCACCCTCAACCAAACAGAACAGAGCTTGCTGCATCCCGGCAGGATGGCTGCAGAAGGAACAGCACTGTAGATCTTTGGGAGGTGACAAACCGCACAATTCAACAGGTGCTTGCCAAAGGAAAGGTCCTGGCTCACGTGTGGGTACTTTGCTGTGCCAGCCCAGCAGATGAGGAATGCTTGATCTCACCGCTGCAATCCAATGAAAAAAGAGAACTATAGCACTTTCTCTCTTATAAGTGTCTGGTCTGTATGTGACACTAATTAGTTATTATGGAAAGTTATTGCTATCCAATAATGTGGCCTGCCGACAAGGTATTATTTACTGCCTGTGCTGTGGTGGCACTTGTAGACCTTGGAGGGGTTTGTCTTCAGTGCTGCTGGCACACTGCCAGAGCCCTCAGCCCGGTCCCGATCCAGCCGAAAACCCACCCGTCTCTCCCGGTCTCTGCTGTGTGACTGGCCCGCAGTGAGTCCAGTGCGTGGTTTGGTTGTCAGCTTGCTAGAGCTCTGCACCATTCTGCTTCAAACACAGGACTGGTAAGAAAGCCTGGAAAGGGAAAGATCTATTTTCCCTTGCACTTAGTCTGTCCCAGACATCCTCCACCCTACCAAAGCCTTTCTTCAGTTCAATGTCTTAAACCCAAATGTTGAGCCAGCCTGTCAGTAATAACTGTTATACTCTATTCAGCAGTGGTTTAGGGACTTAATTGTAGCATGTGGTTTTATTTTTACTGCAGATTAGAACAATTCTGTGCCTTATTTTTTTTTTTTCCAATTAACTGTGCAACAGTGAGTGTGTCATATAATGATTTTTTTTTAAAAAAAGTTCTGGTGGGATGTCAACTTCATCAAAAAGAATGGTTTTATTTCCTTACTTGTCTGAATTCTTTCCAGGTTTTTGGTGATTAAATTTTATTCTCAAGATATTCTTTCATGATATGTAAGTAAGAAACTTGACTTATGGCCGTGCAGTTTGAATGGCAGGTGGAGCAGATATGATTCAGGAGCCTGGGGTTAATAAGCATTCTGGGAAGGCAGATTCCATTGGATACACTGCAGCTGTAATAGGAGACAAACAAGTTAGCCCCTTCCATAAGAGACTGAAAGGTCTTTTCAACAGGAGGTGTGCACTGCTTAGATGGTAGTCTCCTAGTCTCCTCAAATTCAACCTGCAAAAGCAGTAATGTGCTTTCTATCTTCTTCTGTAATGTGTATGCACATGTGGTGCTGATCTTGGACAACTCTAAAACTGCAGGGTTGTACCCCAGTTCAGATCTTGTGAGTTACTGTTAACTTTGAGACTGATCAGGGAAGAGGCTCAGTCGATGGCTCAGTGTCTGCAGCCTGGCTCTTGCAGGGCCTGGGGAAAAGGGTGTTCATCCTGGAAATGTGCCTTGCTTGGGATCCCCAGTTCTGACATATACTGAAGGCTCAGTCTTGGTTCTTTGGGGCAGTTCAGGAGTGTCCATGGCTTACAGCGTAAACCTCCCTCTGGTATTTTTTCACTCTTTCAACTTTGGCGTTGTCCAGCAAATACCTGAGAGGAAACTGATTCAGGTTTGATAAAATCTTTAATGTTGAGTTGTTTCTGTCTCAATTTATGACTGACTGCTGTCCTTTCCTGGCTTGGCAGTGCCAGGTTTCTACTCATATGAGGTAAAATTAACAAATAAACAAACCTGTAAATTGTACATCACTGCATAAATGTACCACAAGTGTTTAGCCAATGTGGAGGTATTACCCTATTCAGTATCTGACTGATGTGTTGGTCTGTTTTACTCCAGCCTCCTTCTCTCTTGCATTGGGTTTCTGCTTACTGCATGCACAAATTTTGCATTTCATGCAGGTTTTCTTCTGTGTGCTCTATGGTGCCTCTTCGTAACACCTTACACCTAGTGGTAACTTTTCACAAAGTCATCTTCTCTGCCCTGATTCTTTCAGTCAGCCTTGCTTATTGTCCAAACCCACCGGGTTTGGACAGTCATCCCCACCGGGCTGGCCTCATTGTGGGCTCTGAGCCTCCCTGGAGGACAGAGATGCTGGAGGTGGGTGTCCAGGCTGCTCCCTCCCACGGTGCGGGGGGTGGCTCTCCAACCACCCCAGCACCCAGGGCCCAGCTGCAGCCCCTCTCCGAGGAGTGGGCAGTGTGTTCCCTGGTGGCTCCTTGAAGCACTTTCCATAGGAAAGCAAAATGGGAAAGGAAGGTGAGTGGGAGCAAAGGAATGAAGACCTTTACTGCAGGCTCAGCAGATGCAGTAATAGATGCAGAAGCACTGTAGCTGTGCTGCAGGTGGGAGCATGGTAACTACTTTGTTCTTTGTGGTCTTGTTTTCTGCAGTGGGTGGCCGTGTGATATCCTCTTAGCTGAAGAAAGGAGAAAGGAAATGGTTGTTTCCTTGGAAGGTCCCAGTTTTTTTCTGGTGCCATCATTACGGTGAAGGCTCCTTGGGATTATCAGAAACTTTTTGGAGGCAGGCAGAGCCCTGCCTTCGTCTTCTGGCAGCCACTGTTTAAACAGAGGCACTGTGCACTTGGTGATGCCTCCAAGAGATGCAACAAACATTATTTAAATTATGAATTGCTGTCCATGGGTTATCAGAAGAGGATTTAGTACACAAAACAACCCTAAAGAGCTTATGACATCAGGAAAAGGGTTTCAGCTTCACTGAGTGGAAATTCTTACTTCCTGGGCAGAAGTGTTTTCTCAGTAGGTCAAGTGGGGAAAACTCAAGGTGGGAAATTGTAGCCAGTGAGGCTGGGGGTAAAAACTGTAGTGCCGCAATGTCTCACACTTTAAAATCTTTTTAATGACATCAGGTTGTGTTCCCCAAGACAAGTCTGAATGAACACAAGGAAGCCCATTTTCTTCACTATTCGTTTCTGCTTGTACGAAGGAACAGAACAAAGCTCTGAAAAGTGTGTGATCTTTGACCAGCAAAACTGTGCCAGTCAAAGCCATTACTACCATTTATCAGCATAACATGTCTTTTTGATGAATGTGGAGGTGTGAGCAGTAGGCCAACAGCTAAAATGCAGTTCTGTCAGTGTGGTTGCAGCTGCTTTACCCGTACAATTTATTGTTGAAAGACAAAAATCATTTTAGTGTGTTAAAACCTGAAGAACATTCATAGTTTGAGAGCAGAAAATGACCCCAGATAACACAGTTGGAGTTAGCTAGACTCTAAATTATTTCCACAAGTTAATTAGCTTGAGTGTGCAATACACTGCCTTGTAGCTCTGCCTTGTACCACCTCCCAACACTTACACATGGAGTTCCTGCATGCAGTGTGTTGTCAGGCTGGGAGATATTATGAAGTTGTAGCTTAGATATAAAAAATAGCAGCATGAAATGTGACCACTCAGCATCATGTTGGTAGAAAGAATAGGACAAAGTAGGATAGGTAGGCTAGAATAGAATAAGAATAGACTAGGATAATAGACTAGATTAGTCTAGACTAGACTAGACTAGAATATTTTCAGTTCGTAGGGACCTAACATGATCATCTAGTCCCAATGGAAGATTGCTAGTACAAAATTCAGAATGAAACTCTGGTCATCTTCAACTGTAATCATAAAACCAGTGTTATGTTATGTAGGCACCTGGCTGGAAATGTGAGGTACCGCTGAGATATGTGCTCTAGGGACAGCTAGACCCAAGTCTCCCTGGTTTCATCATGCCAAATGGGGATAATTACCTAATGATCTGTGCCCCCATTGATGTGGCTGGGGATGACAGCAGCCAAAAGGCAAGTGTGGGAAAGTCGCAGCTGTGGTTTGGTGTGGCTTTGCCTTGTTGGGCTGAGTGTGGAGTTGTCTGAGGGAAGAGATGTTTTCCTCTCTGCTGGGATGAATTAGTCGTCACAGACTGGGCAGTGATGGTGCTTTTGCAAAGCTGTGCTTTCTGTGGTAGGCAAAAAATTCATTTCAGTTTAACCCCCAAAGAAAGAATTTCTGAATAAAAAATTACCTTCGGGATTACTTGAATAAGCTCAGCTTTCGGCACATATCTGTCTCAGTGGTTCATGAATGGGAGGAGGAAAGTGTTTTCTGCCCACGACACTACTCGAAGGCTTATTTCTGTGAGTGATGTGTGTCACTTTGGTTATCATTGCTTTGTTCTAGCTACAGTGCTTCTGGAGCAACATCCTGCTCTCACCGAGCATCCACAGATAGAAGGGCATTGAAGGGGAAGAAAGATGAGTGTCTTCTAGTCATCCTTTTAGCAAATATTTCCCTTAGTCTTCAATTATCAGGGATGTGGCTGTAACTTCAGTAGCAATAGAATGGGAATTCCTCAAAGGCTTAAAAATTATTCCACTGTTCTGAAGTATCTGCAAAAATACATTGTCTTCTGGATCAAAATGAGAGTCTTCCAACTTTAGATATTTTCTTCTGACAAGCTGAAGTTTTGCTGAAGCTTTTCCAACCTAGAAGTACATGTAAATTTTGTGGAAAATAGGGAGGGTTATACTAATTGTGGGGAGGCTGTTGTGGCCCTTGTAAAGTGAAGAAGCATTGCAGTATTTGTAAAATGTTACTATTGCACAAGTATTACAAAGATATAAGGAATCGGGATGCTAATAGAATGGAAAAATGATAGAATGAAAAGCATACAAATTAATGTTTGCCTAACTGCCATTTTCATAGGTAAGTAGCGGCTGCACATTTAGATATTTTTTTATTCTGTGTTGTTGCATAGAATCCCTTTTCTGGGATAAAATCAAAGTGCGTTAAGTATGCCAATAGCCAAACTTCAGCAATAATTCTGCATGACAGAAACATCGCCAAGTAGTGACCTCACCCTCACTCCCTACATGAAGACGTACTGTATCCCACAGGAAATCAATGCTTCCTAATGTGAACAAACATGAAAATGAAATTATCAAATGGGCAAGTCAGGGAAACAATCTTGATTTATCAGAATTATCTGTGATTTAAATGCAGTGGTTAAGAAACCTCAAGTGATAATGAATCTGGCAGATGATCAGTGAATTTGTGCATTTCCCCATGTCATGTGGGTCTGCGCTCTGGTGGGAATCACCTAGGGTGCCAGGCTGGCTCTTTTTTCTTTACTGACCATGGCAGGTTAATTCTGAATAACAAAGCACCCATTACTCACCCAATCTGATGTTTTGGAGCTCCTTACAAATGGTAGGAGGTTGGTTGTGCTTGCAGGGGCCTGTGGGTCCAAAACTGAAGCCCAGGCAATACCAACTGCAGCTCATCTGCAAAGCTCATCATGCACCAAAGAGCATGCCCTAGCATGGAATAAGCAAGCCTACTTTTATCTGGAAGAATACGACACTAAGAAAGCCACTCAGTAAAGTATTATTGGACTAGTGCATTAAATGCATGGCCTATTAATTTAAGTGTAAATGCCTGGTGTAAATGACGATTTCTGCCCTTAGAACACAAAAGCAGAAAGAACATAGAAAAGGTTAAAAGGTCCCTGAAGGACAAGAGATGGCTGTGAAGGCCAGGAGGTGACTTGCCCTGGGTGTGAGCGGGGATGTGCCAGTATATCCACCTACCAAACAGAATTACACATCCAAACAACATCAGCCCAGGCAACCACCATTTGAAAATGCTGTCTCAGTTTTTTGCTTTTCACCGCATACCAGTTTCTGCATTTTCTTCTTCTTTTCTCTTTTTTTCTTTTTTTTTTTTTTTATTTTATTTTAAGCTCAGCAGCAGACTTAAGAGCTTGTTTTCATATTCTGTGTAACACCCTTATGATACTTCAGACGGTACAAAAAAAAATAAGCAGATGGCTGTGAACTGATCTGTATTTGTATATAGAATGTCTCCAACTTAACGAACAATATCCATATTATAAAAAGAGTTGGCTGGGTTGGCTTCCCCTCCCCCTGTGCTGGCAGATGCTACGGGAGTTGGTAAGATGTGAAGATTGATTGGCAGCTCCCCCCATATCAGGGCTGGGATATATCCGTGGGTGTCGTCTGCCTTTCCCTGCTGAGCACATAAAGCATCTCAGCCTCCGGAGCAGTCTGGCACCTCTTCCAGCACTTTTTTTTTCACTTGACACTGCTTGGAAAATCCACACAGAAAGAAGAGAGGCAAGGAGGAGAAGGTGGTGAAGTGGGAGGGAGGTAATTAGGCCCAGACCTGATGTCCCGGTGTATCCACAGGGGCCAGAGAAGTCAGACAGAGCCACGACTGAGAAAGGACAGAGCAAAGACAACAAAATTTGACATCAGCCTATTGTGTCACATTTCTGAGCATTTTTGTCCCTTTCTTCCTAAAAAGGAATTATTTGTTCAGTTTCTTGGGCAATGCTTCACCTTTTGAGTTAAAAGTCACCTTGCTTGGCTGTGACCCAAATTTGTTTTTTCAGTTTGCCATTAAATATATTAAACAAGTAAATGTGGGAACCCATCCATAGCCTCGCAGACACACATTGGTTTCCTCACAGGCAATCCTGCTCCCATGTAAAGGCAGCATCTCCCCACTGGGTCCCTGATGGTGCTGGGACATGCCAGCTCAGCACAGTCCGTCTTCTCATGGTCCTTCCATGGTGAACAGATGGGGACAGGCTCTGCTAGAGGAGTATTCCGAGCTCTCAGAGGCTCATTTGTACTCAAAATCAGCAAGTAGCCTATCTGTTAGCTACAGAAATTCTCCAGGGCAAACAGATCTCCCCTGGGGAAAGTTACTTTTGTGATTACTTCCCGTTGTCTGCTTCTTTATGCTTGGAAACGTTGTCAACTTTGCTCCTCGTGAACAAATCCAGGCATCCCCAGAGTGCTCTCTCCCCTGATGCACCATTCCACTCTATACACAATACATTAAGGTCAAACACTGTTTGCTGCTCAACGGCCCCATTTTTTACTTACACTTCCTGCATGATAATTTTAATGACAATGCCCTTCTTCCCCCTCTCCTAGTTTCCTTTCCTTTTTCCTTTCCTGAAAGTATTTCTTCTGGTTTTATGTCATTTCCTGTAGTTTGTTGTTTGGTTTTTTGTGTTGTTTTTGTTTTTGTTTTTGTTTTTTTCTGTAACTGATTTCCTGCAGTTTATTTTGTTTTCATCACTGCTTACAATTGACAGTTTGAAGAATTCCAGTCCAGTGTTGCAGCCAGTGTTATTCCACGTTGGTATTTCTGATAGTTACCAGCAGGTGTTGATGCCTGACATTTCTGCTCTGGTTTTGACTGGATGCAGCTAAACGTAGCCATTTCACCACACCTTCTGGTTTTCTTTGCATGGGCAGTACTCAGTACATGGTCATAATAAAATGTCTGCCCACACTTCAAAGGTAATAATTTTGTGTGTACATTAAGCGAGCAATCGTTTGCCACTCTGTGTATTTGCTGTGCTAAAGCCAATGTGTTGACAACTACCTTGTACTCTGTCCAATGCACACACAAAGACAGGTGAATTACAAATGTGCAAGAATTTGCTTTCTGCTATTATGTTCTGGCCAACAACTCTTGCCAGAGTAGTCCACATCCATACAGCATCTGACAAACCCTGAAGTTCTTCAGCAGTTGTGGCTTTTCAGAAACCCCATCAGAAGTCAATTAGGTTTTCTGCATAAATATGTGGCTTAATAATATAAATGTGAGCACAAACAATAGGATATGGTTTTGGCTCACAGAGCCATACTAGCCATAACAATAAGGACAGTCTATGTTATGGTCTTTATTAACACCTTATGACTTCACAAGAAGTAAATGTTTTGAAATTTGTTTTAGCTTAATCATTTTCATGCTGTGTTTTATGTGCTAGTTGCCATTGGCCATGATGTCTCTGTTTGAAGTGGGGGTTAGCAGGCTGGCAGGAGCTGTAGGGGCTCCCTAGCTGGCATGGTAACAGGTTTGCATCCTCTGCAGGGATGTGCAAAGAGATACAGCTAACAATGCTCACCTCTCAGTCAAATTTGCATGCTATCATTTACCATTTGAGGCTTGTGGACCATTTTAGGTAAGCAAGGACCTGAAATACAGTAGAAAAAAAACAGTGCAACTCTGCAGAAAAAATATTACTGCCTAAAGTGAGCAAGCTGAGAGCATGTTATTCAAATAATAATAACAGTTGGAAAATAACTTATCTTGACATAAGTTATTGATCCTGCAGTCTAGGTATACCATATCACTAAGACAGTTTTCAAATGCTATCTGGATGGGTTCCTTCTAAAAAGTAATCCAGTATATCTCAGTGGCATAGAAAGTCCAATAAGTAATACAATCCAAACCATCTATCATAACATGTCTGTGCTTTGCAGATTAAGGGCTAATTTCAAGCCTAAAAAGCCTGGAGTTGAGAGGCTGCAATACCTGGATAGGAGCTGGAGCCCCAGTGGGGACTGGTGCTGGGACATGTCCTTGGCAGTGCAAGGTGGGGTGGAGGGGACTTGCAAGGCTGACAAGAATCCATCCCTAAAGCAGGTTTCTTCATTAAATTAAATTCCTTTGAGAAAGTATAGAAGGACAGGGGGCAAGAATCTACATTTTCAGGCAGCTCTCCTTCCCCCTTACGAAACAAAATAGACCATTTTCATTATTGTTTCAACAAGTGAAACTCAGCAAGTCAGCCAGCCATCTTACTTCTTCCTAGCTGACTTCTTCATGTGATTCTCTGAACCCTTACAGCCCTGTTTGCTCTGATGTTTTACACAAGTGTCTTGTCAGAAGTGGGTCCGGAGAAGGATATTGCTGGACAGTGTTGAAATAGGACCCTCCTCCTGGCCCAGGGCCCCTTCCTGGGCTGTGGGTTCCACCAGCCCAGTTCACAGCCAGTTGTCTGAAACAGCACTTCAAGTAAAGCATTTGGGAGGCTTGTGCTAAAACAAACTTCTGAGAGGGCTGGTGATGGAGAACTTATGTATTCACTGAGTTTGAGAAAGAATTGTACTGAAAGGACCAAAGGAGCTACACAGTAAACTGGTTGAATCATTACTTGCACCCCTGTGCCCAGCTGATCCTGGGCCACCAGCAAGGTGGCACAGGAGTAACTTTTTGAATCATGTGTCTGATTTTAATAGCCTGCTCCGAAAAATACACTGCCTTACCGTAATGGGGAGGAAGCTTCCCACGGCAGGCATGGCCTCAAGAGCCATTAGAGACCTTAGAGAGGGCCAGGTCACTCAGTCCTTCTGCAGGAAAGGACTGGTGAAGCTGCAGGAGCAGCAAGAATATTTCCCCAGGGGAAAGGAAAAAAAGTTGCCTTTTGTCCCTCTGAGGTGATTGACTTTCTGTTTTCCCTCAAATGCCAGTGAGTAATTTGGAGGAACATGTGTAGCAATAGTAGCATAGTATTTACTAACTATAATTGGAAAAAACTGTTGCTCCTAACCTCAACTTGCACTTAAGCAGTGTTCAGGGCATCTAGCCAGGCACGCTGAAAAAGACTGATGGGTAGGAAAAGGTGTGAAGTATGAGCCACCACCTCTACTCTTCACACATGGCTTGTTGTTCAGGGCTTTTGGGGGTTTGATTTCTCAGCCTACATTTGGTTCCAGAGGAAAAGAAGAGGGGACCTACATGTTCATTTTCTGCGTAAACTCTTCAGTCTTGTTTATCACTTGGGAGCAGCTTCCAACCTCAGATATTGGCTTCCCCATGCAGTTTGCTGAAGGCGAGAAGGTCAAAAGGGTTGTCAGGCATTGGAACAGGCTGTCCAGGGAAGTGGTTGAGTCACCATCCCTGGAGGTGTTTAAAAGACGAATAGATGAGGTTCTTAGGGACATAATTTAGTGCCAGTGTTAGGTTAACAGTTAGACTCAATAATCTTGAGGGTCTCTTCCAACCAAAATGATTCTATGATTCCATGAAAATCACCCCCAGCACTTTTATACTAAATACAAAGTGTAACCTGTGTCTTTGGATTGGGCTTGCTCTTCAAATTTCTTAGTTTTTTTCTGCTATAGCATATGCATTGCCCTACCAACACAGTGACTTTGTCATTACCCACGGGGAGCCACATCAGGGACTAACAAGATGAAGCGATGGGGCTATAGGGCTTTTTTTTCTTACAGGTTATCGTCTTGAATGAAGGGTAGGTCAGCAGTAAACAAAACACTGTCACCCGCTGATGGCCTTCTGATGCCCTGCGCAAAATAAGTTGGTGCCCTCAACCTGCAGTCCGTGAGACAAGTTTGTGTATCGCAGCACCTCAGCGTAACTGATGCTAAGTGCCACTTCTGAGAGACAAATGGAGAAGGCACAGAGGTTGATGGGGACTAACTCTTAGAGTTTTGAATTTAAGGTTGTAATTTATGAAGATTTTGTACTTATTCCAAGTCACCTGAATCTTATCTTCCAACATGCCGAACACAGCATATTCCATGTTGAGTATCATCTTCCAGTGTGCTTTTTCAAGGCGCCCGGTGTTTTACAGCTGAACTGCATGTTCACAAACATGGAGATGTTGTTTGTACCACAGATGCTGATGTGGAAATGGGTGTTCCAATGTGCAAGCCTCTGCCCTTCTTCAAAAGAGGATCCTCAGCATAGAGTAGGTATACTTGTTCAGATAGAAATATGCAGGAGAATTGAATGTTTTGAGTAGGAGAATAGGCAAGATACGTTGATTGACAGCCAGCTGAAAATGAGCCAGCAGTGTGCCCCGGTGGTCAAAAAGGCCAACAGCATCCTGGCTTGTGTCAGGAACAGTGTGGCCAGCAGGACTAGAGAAGTGATTGTGCCACTGTACTCGGCACTGGTGAGGCCCCACCTCAAATCCTATGTTCAGTTTTGGGTCCCTTATCATACGAAGGACATTGAGATGCTGGAGAGAGTTCAGAGAAGGGCAGCGAAGCTGGTGAGGGGTCTGGAGCACAAGTCTGATGAGGAGCAGCTGAGGGAACTGGGGCTGTTCAGCCTGGAGAAAAGGAGGCTGAGGGGAGACCTGATTGCCCTCTGCAACCACCTGAAAGGAGGTTGTAGCATGGAGGGTGTTGGTCTCTTCTCCCAGGTAGCGAGTGACAGGACAAGAGGAAATGGCCTCAAGTTGCACCAGGGGAGGTTCAGATTGGATAGTAAGAAAAATTTCTTCACATAAAGGGTTGTCAGGCACTGGAACAGGCTGCCCAGGGAAGTGGTGGAGTCACCATCCCTGGAGGTGTTTAAAAGGCATTTAGATGAGATTCTTAGGGACATGGTTTAGTGCTGGAGTTAAGTTACTTTATGGTTGGACTCGATGATCCTGAGGGTCTCTTCCAACTGAAATGATTCTATGATTCTATGAAAACTGCTGTCAAAACACTATTTTACGTATCACAAAAATGTCTATAGGCTGGGGAATGTGAGGGTGGTTTTTTTTTGCAAGATCCTGAAGGTAAGGATTAACCAAGGTAGGTAGAACAGTAAATTAATTTTGTAAAGCTTTGTTCCTGAGTGCTGGCATGTGAAATCAGGGTGACTGATCTGAGAGTAGCATCACAGTGAACCACACACTTCTCTATGACAAAAGGGAGAGCATTATGGTGACCTGTTGGAGCAACTCCAGCAAGCTTAGTAGTAATTTGGGCTGAGTCAGTACAGGGGAAAAATAGCAGAGCAGTGAGGGAGAATTGCAAAGGATGTCTAAAAGCGTACTAACAAAGTGTTTTTATAGAGGCCACACACTACAATGCCAGAGATAAGAGACTTTATCTTGCTGTGTATTGAGAGTGGGAGTAATGTGAAGGGTCAACATGGGAAGAAATCTGCATTGACAAGCACTGAAAGTGTCAGACTAAAATAAGTGCTTTCAACTAATTAAGCATGTAGGATTGAAAGGGCTGTCTTGAGACACTGATTTCAGTTACATGCTCTGGGGTGAGTATACACAAACGTGTATGTATATGCATGTGTGTGCTGTCCTATCATCCCTGCTATAACAATCCATCCTTACCATTAGGTCCAGTAACCTTAAATTAGTTTGGTTCAGCATTTTTCTTTAACATTGCTTATGCTTTCACTGTTTTACCGGCTAATTAGCTTTTTTGTTTTCTAATGGAGCATGGCAGCAAGCTGAAATGAATATGGACTCATCCTGCAGAATAGCTGACCTAACAACAACCTCAGGTTTGCCCAGCAGGACTCTCGTGTTGCCTGCCTTCTTTCCCATTGCCCTGCTGGCAACACTGATGCTGCCTTTTGTATCACTTCTACTCGCTTAGGTGGGGCATGAATGACTTCCCAGCTGGGTTGTGGTCTCTGAAGATGTAGAATTGGATTAAATGTTTGATTTCATGTATACACATACACAACTGAGGAAACTTTTGCCTAGTCCTGTATCTTCAGCTGCCCTGGGAATAAAGCCTGACCCCATTGGTGGTTTCTTTTTTTGCTTACTAACCTGCTTTCCCTGATGGGCTTCCTGCCATCTCTGACTGAACAAGGACCATGGAAACACCATGGCTACACATACATTATTGAACATTTCAGATGTTTGTTAAGATACAAGTATGTTGCGCTCTATCCAGAGCTTTCTGTCACCATGCATTAGAAGAGATGTGCACTGAGGGAGATTTCTTTGCTACAGAGCTGGGTGTGATGGGGTGGTGGGGTACGCACAATTGCACATATTCATGGATATGTATTATATAATACGTAGACACATGCACCTAAAATAAAAATGCCATTCACGTCTCATGGGTGAGAAGGGCAACTCCACTAATGAAACCCTCCAACAGAAAACTGCTGTCTGTGGCTACATTTGCCACTATTTTGTAGCTGAAAGCATAAAGCTATTTCTCTCCCAGCCACTCTTGGAGGCCATGTAAAACATAGACCAGAGAACAGGAATAAAAGGAGAGGAAGAAATTGCTGGCTAGAGAAACTTCATAGGAATAAAAGGCTTGAATGTACCAAATACTGTGTATTTCTGGGAGGTTATTGTCTCTCCTGCAGTGACAGCTTTGAAATATCAAGTCCCATTCTGGCTGCTGTAACTTATTTGACCGAGTTTGGGAAAGCAATTAATATGTTCAAACGCCACCAGCAGTGACTGAAAGCAGCAAAGCCAAGAATGGGATTAGCGTGTGGTACTCTTCACATAAGTGCATATTGCTTAACATCCTGATCTCCTTACATGTATAAGAACCACACACTTCCCAGCCCTCTTGAATTATGTTTGTTCTTGTGCCAGTTAACTGCACACTAGGTAAATGCAAAATTCAAGGATCTGCACATTGAAATGGCATCCAAATCATATGCTTTCCAGTTTTTTAATCTCTCTAGATAACTGAACGCTGAGTAGACATAGAGTTTTGTCCACTTGTCCATTTTTCTCCTGAATAGCTGTTATTTCCATATGTGTGGCATAAAGGGAGGCAGAAAAATGTCACAGAAACCCTGGCTGAAATGTGAGAAGTTTCATCATATTGGCAAGAAATAAAACAATACAAAGAGCATAAAAGATCATGGTCTTTCTCAACAGTTTCTGCTGCCGGTGAGGCTTCTGCCTTTTTGCTTGAGTTTGAAAAATTTGCTAAATTGTCCATCCATGAGCACAGAACAGAATAATAATTGTGCTCATGTTATTGCCCACATGTAGTTAAAGCCTTAACTTGTTTTGTCATGTCTCCCCTCCTGTTTGTCTGGAGGGCAGCTGCAGCCCGTGCAGACGCAGTTGCGCTGGCTTTGATTTGAATGTGTGATTGCCGGTGGCAGGGGAGATGTGGTGATCCAGGCTTCAGCTCCAGATCAGTCACCTAAACCATGTCTTGAGGCCTAAGGCACTGGAGTTTGCTCCTCGTATCTGTCCTGGATTCAAGTTGTTCAGTGCAAAAAATGCTCAGAGATAATTTTGGTTCCTGCCTTGATAACAGCAAGAATAAGATATAATGATGTGCAAAGGCATTATAAACCAGGTTTTCCAGTGTGGGCTCGCAGAGAGAAGTAACCAAGGAGCAGACCACCTGAAATGGGGCATCAGTCACCCATAGCCCTGTGACGGTGTGCACTGCAAGGACTGAAAGGGAAATGTCTGCACTGAACAGTGCCCTCATGGCCGTCAGAGTCCACTAGGAAAGCAAAACCAAAAGATGTGACCAAGGATGGGGGAATCCCATTAAGATGCTGAAAAAATCCCAAAGATGCACAAGAGTGGCAAGGAAAAGGAGACAGGGGTTTGGGTATGCAGTTTTCTATTTCACTGAGGATTGAGGGTCTTATGTGAGAGGCGTCCTGCTGGGTAAGTCCCAGCACCCTCCATGGCATCCCTGTGAAGCAGCAGACACAGAGGGAGCTGCTTTGAAAGTACTGAGCTTGCTGATGCATTGCACAAAATGTGGGACATGTACGGTGGAGGAGCGACTGTAGATTTTTATCAGCCTTGTATGCTTAAACCCCCTGGGTGTTACAGCAAAGACATGAGTACTTGGGGAAGGATACATTTGAGACATTCAGGGCTATAAATAAAATTCACATCAGACTCAGCACTTGCCTCAATGAAAAATTTATGCACTAAAATGCATGATGAAGTTGGATGTGTTGCCAGACTGCCTAGTCTTTGGGATAATCTGGTTTTCCTCAGAATTAATTTTCTTGCAATGTTTTGCATACAAACTTAGCAGTAACTCACTGCTGACCTGGGCAACAGGTGTGGAAGTTGGATCGGGTTGAACCCTGCTGCTGCTGCTCGCAGAGGCCTGTTTATTCAAAGCTGTGCGGACATACGGCTTTCCTATTACACTGACTTTCACAAGAAACCTGAAATGGCTAGAAAAAATGGCATTTGCTAAAATGACAGCTCAGGCATGTTAACGCTGGAGGAGAAGGGCTCCCCAAGCAGGTCTTGGCATGGTGCTGGTGGCCACAGCAGCCTTGGAGAGCATCCTGCATCCCTGCAGCACAGCAGGGAGAAGAGGTGGGTGCACAGCCCCCAGCTCCTCTGCCTCCTGCACAGTGCCTGGGTCATTAGAGCCTCTCATAAGAGCAACTGGGCTCTGAAAAAGGCTTATTTGCTAGTCTGAACCTTTTAAATTGTGGTTTTTGTCTCTTGGAATCCAGATACTTCAATCAGGATTCAGCAGCTGCTGGTTCAGCCATGCTTGTGCAGGAGTTCAGTTTGTGGTGGCTCTGGGCTCTGTCCCTTAGTAAGTAGACACCTTCCTTGCTTGCCACTCAGATCCCCTCCAGGCTCCACACTTCTTCACACTTTACACTAATTCATGTTTTCTCTTTGAATCGGGAAATTATCTTTCCCTCCCCATACCCATGCCCCCGCCACCCTCTGCCCCCCCCACCTTATGGCAACTATAATACAGAAAGAAATAACAGAAAGTTGAGAAACAGAAGGACCTTGAGTGGGGGAGGTAAGCATCTAGAGAAGCAGATGGAGTTGGGGAGGGAAAACCCCTGGATCTATCAAGTAAATAGAGCAGAAATCTTGCTTGGCCTTTGTGGTGTTATTATTAGAACAACCACGCCTGAGTGCACGAAAGCTGCACAACCTTCAAGCATCCACATCCAGCTCTGCCACAGCAGGATCTTTTTTCTGCTTTGCTAAATGAGGGAGGGAGCATGAATGAGAGGATATGAAGACAAGAACAGTCTATAAATGATAAATATGATCAACTTCAATGAAACAGCTGTTTGGAAACCTTCAAAAATCTTCTCATGAGAACAGCTATTAGTGTATGTCTGTTTGACATTGGCTGTCAGGAAACCAGCCAACGTTAATGGATCCACAGAATGTAATGGGGAATCCATTTAAATGGTCTCTTGTCATTTTGTCATCCCACAAGACCAAAAAAACAATTACTTTAACTCAGGAATGAAATGAACATGATAGTTTATATGATTCACTTGTATATTCTAAATTGATCAAAGTGCACACTAAAAATATATTAACAATCCATGTCTGATGCCTGAGATGCAGCATTTTCTGTATCTGTATCGGCTGCTTTTTCTCATTCAGTTTGGTGTCCAGCTGTTAATAATTTAAAGACTGTGGCTTTACAGTTTCTGTATTGCTTTATTTATTATGCATGTTATGATGATGATGAGGGGCTATAGCCACACGCAGGTTCAGCATTGTGAAAACAGCCTGAGGAGTAAAACACTGAGTGAAGGGAACTGCTGGCTGGAAGAGATACCTGATCCCCATTTCACAGGACTGAGGCATAGGGAGTGTTGATATTTAACCCAGGCTCTTAGCAGAGGTAGATGGTGAAGCTTTGACTGAACAGGTCTTCTGGATCTCAGCCCAGTGGTGTTTGAATAACCTTGCCACAAGGATGGCTTTTTTTATTTTTAGTGGAGGTGAGAGATGCAGCCCTGTGCAGAAAATCAGACGTTCAGTGGTCCTGAAAGCCCACAGTCCACTCCTGTAATTGCATCCTCTGGCTTCAGCTCCCAGCAATGGTGCAAAGGACAATGTGCAAGGAATGAAGTAGAAGCGGGTCCCACTTTTGACAGACAATCACATCTGGAAATCCCCTTCAGAAAGGGTGCAGGCTCACTCATTTACCAGTGAGCTTCTTTCTCCCTCTTTCTGTTTTCCGGGAAGTTTTTCTAGAGCTTCTCTGCCCAGAGGTTGGGATGCTGTTCTTCAAACATCCAGCCTAATTGCATTTGTGGTGGGTTTATACTTATTTGTCCTTGGGCCAGCATTGTCCTCTACCCTACCCAGTGCTTCTGCCTCCCTCTGAGCTTCTCCCCCACCACAGGCTGACTATTCATCTCCTTGCAGCTTTTTCACCAGCTCTTTTAGTTTCTATTCTGGACTGCCTAGAAAATCCACTCCTGTCTTTAAGTATTCTACAGGACTGTTCTGTTCTGTGTATTGTGCAATATTTCTGCTTTCTTGGTATTAGTGGGGCGTATTCTCCAACACAGCAATTCAGAGTTACTGCAGGAGAAGGTGAGAAGGTTCGGATGTGCACTGGCTGGGGCCATGGCACAGGGTACTGGAAGCTTCTTAGTGCCCTATCATTTGAAGATAAGCAATGTAATTGTGCTTTATTTTTCCTTTGGTACAGCACTATGCACAGCTCTGCCAGGTTTGCCAGCTAAGGGAGACTTGGATGGCTAAGAGGTCATGCTATTTTAGTAATAACTCCGAAGAGCAATGTGTGTCTACAACCGTAACTGTGTAGTAGAATTGCTTTAGCTAGGTTTCATTTTTAAGTCTCACACAAAGTATAGTAACCCAACTCCCACTCTTCTTATTTGTGAAACACTGCTGCCAAAGTGAGAAGAGCTTTCTACAAGTTAAATTTTGCAGCAAAATCTATTCTAGTCTAATGAAACATGTGAACATTTGACAAGCAGATAAAACTTTCCACTCACTTACTGAGCTTCATCACAGAGAAATACTAGAGCTGCAGTCTAGACAGATTTTTTTCTGGGAGTAGGAAGGAACTGCTTGTGCCTGCCATTTCATTAGCCTCCGGGGTACAATTTGTGATCATGAATATCACATACCCTCAGCAATATAAAGAATGGGTGGGGTATCATTACTATCACTTGTAAATTTTTGTCCTGAGATGAGCTTCCCAAGGAGACAGTGCAGCTCAGAACAGGATTGAGGCACTTTATTTTGTGTTTCAGTATGTTGTCTGTAAAATAGACATAGTGCTTCCTTGCCCTCAAGGGGTAAAGGAAATATGAAAATCAGCTAATGATGGTGAGATATTCACCTACTGCAGTGGTGACAGACAGACAAGCTATCAAAAGCTCTGCTTGAGATTTGGCAACATTACGTTATTACAGTGTCTATCATTTAGTAAGTAAATCCTCATTATGAACACCTAGAGGTTGCTGTCATTCATACTACAGACACCCCCACTATCAATCATTTTTTTTCTCACCCTGATGCTGTTCCTTGCACTGACACTGTGGCCAGTTGCATAGAGCAGCACTACAAACATAGAGTGAAACCCACCTGCAAAAACCCACTGAGAGGCAAAGTAAGGCTCCCTACTGGACAGGGAGTTCGAGGTCGCTTCAGTGGTGCTGAAGCTCTGAGAACCTGAACTTCAGCAGGTCTATCACCATATTATACCACCACTTTCATCCTGACATCCACAAAGTGTTGTGAACTGGATTTTTTTCTTATTAAAGAATAGCATCCCACACATGGCAGAATGGTTCCTGGGTTTCTCCCTTTGTGTCTGCTTCCTCCTTCTTCTCCTACAATACTTTCCCCGTTCGTTTCTCTATACAAAGCACACTGGTATGCCTTTGGCCCAGGTGAATGTTGTTTTGCATCAAAAAAAGCAATAAAACCAGAAAAAGCAAAACCTCCAAGCAGCTCTCTGACATGTTGCACTGACTCCCCTTCAAAAAAGGGCAACTACTGCTGAAGATTGGAGAGCGCAAATGCATTGGAAGTAGATGGGAGAAAGCCCCGAAAAGTGCAAGCTCCTTGATTGGAGACAACATACTGCTGCAGATGTTTCATCACCAACCCTTTTCTCTGGCTTAGCTTCCCTCTTGGTGGTGTGCCTTGACAGCAGCATGTCCCTTCTTCTCTCATGGAAGTGGTGATGGCCCTGCTGGACAAGGGCTGGGGGCTGTGCTTGCTTGGAGCAATAAAAACAATGTAAGGGACGAGCCCAGACACAAAATACCCATCATCTCAGTGAGCAAGGCAGGTGCTGGAGGAGGGGTCTGACACACAGGCTGGTCTCTAACACAGAGTTACAAATCCCTGGTAATGCTCTCTGTGTAGGAGGGCTCCGGCCATCAGCATTGCACAGGACCGTTTGAGATTGAAGCCACCTCTGCTCTAGCTCTCTTGCCAGAGAGGGGATGTGCTAGGGAGAGCAGGGCCAGGGTGTACTGCCCTGCTTGAGAGAGATGAGGGCAAAGGAGAGGAGCACATGGCTGGTGGAGGCACCAACCCAAGGCACGCTGGCTGTTTAGCTCCTTGCTGGGAAGGGAACTCCAGGAGGCACCTCCACTACCCTTCCTCCCGTGTGTGAGGGACCCTGCCAACATCACGCTGCCTTGTCCTGTAAGCAAAACAGGTGCAGCAGCTCCTTGGCATTGGAAGAGGAGATGACTGGAGAGACTGTATCAATGCCTTTGTTCAGCCTGGAGAAGGGGAGACTGAGAAGACACCTCATCTCGGTCTACAGCTGCCTCACAAGGGGAGGAGGAGGGACAGGTGCTGATCTCTTCTCTTTAGTGACCAATGACAGAACCTGAGGGAATGGCAGGAAGATGTGCCAGGGGAGGTTTAGGTTGGACATGAGGAAAAGGTTCTTCCCCCAGAGGGTGGTGGAGCACTGGAACAGGCTCCCCAGGGAGGTGTCACGGCCCCAAGCCTGACAGTGTTCAAGAAGAGACTGGACAACACCCTCAGACACATGGTGTGAACTGTGGGGTTGTCATATGCAGGGACACGAGTTGGACTCCATGATCCTTGTGGGTCGCTTCCAACTTAGGACATTCTATGATTCTGTAGAAGAAGGAGCAAGCCCAGTGCTGTAGCTGAGGACATACCCTGTGCTCTTGCTGCTTTACGTAGGTTGATGAGCACAGGTGTAACAAGCCTGCTCCACTCTGCCAACCACAGCAGATCCCTGGCACCCCCCATAGCCCTCTTTTCCTGCTTTGGCCCCTGGAAATCTGGCTCCTGCATACGCTGAGGTTGGGAACATCTCCCCTGAGAAATTCTCTCAGACCTTTAGTGGACTTGGTTCATTTAATTTTCAGAGGCAGACTTCCGGGATTTCTCTGTGGAGGAATGGAAGTGTTCCTGAACCTCAGAAGTCCATCTCTATTAAGGGAACCTCTTTTGATAGATGACAGTTAAAGTCACTCAGCAGGGTGGGCAGTTAATCTCAGTCATTATACCCTGGAAGGCAACAGGCTAGCAACCTGTGTCAGAAATTAGTCGTGCATAACATGATGTAGTGAAAGAGCATATTGGCAGGAGAAGAGGTAAATGGGAGACCTATTCCACCCTCTGCTCTTGCTTGAAACATCACTGTGGGAAGGTTGCGCAGCTTCTTTGCATTTTCATTTTGCTGCCTATAAAATGATTATCTGTTTAGTCCACGTATTTCACATCGATATAGTAGCATTTCCTCCAGAGACCTATTTTCAATCTGACAAAAGGGCATTGTCTAAAGGCTAAATGATATAGTGTGGTATGGAAATACGAAGAAGATAGTGGTTGCTCTGATTTGGTGGGAGGAGAGGTGCTGTATCATCACCAGTGCCAGTTCTTGGCACTGGTCTTCCAAGCGAGAGCCTTTTCTTTTCAGCTAGGTTGATATAAGAGAGGCTAGGAGTCTTACCCTGTATTCTGTTTTTATCCTACAGCTGTCTCCAACCTGGATGCAGAGAGCAAACTGAGTGTCTATTACCGAGCACCTTGGCATCAGCAAAGAAACATCTTCCTCCCCTCCACCAGACCTCCTTGCGTGGAGGAGCTGCACCACCACGCCAAGCAGCACCTGCGAGCCTTGCGCAGAGGTAGGTGCTTCTTCTCGCTCCAGCTCCATCCATCTGACACCTCTCCATGGTCCCCTCTGGGCAGCAGTGGTGTACTCAGGCACGGGCACAGGGCTGTGGGCACTGGTCTCCGCTGGGACTTAGGTACTCAGGCTAAGAAATAAATCTGAAGAAATTCTAGCATTAGAAGAGGTTTGTGCCCTCTTTTGGCTTTTCTCTGCTTCCTTGAGTAGAGCTGAAAAGGACTTTTTATTTTCCATTTTAAATTCTTTGTTTAAATGTTTTTCTATTAAAGTGGATATGTCTGAATTTTAAGTGTGTGCAAATTCATGCTCCAGCCCTAAAAGGCTGGAGGTACTGAGTGTATGAACAAGGCCATCTTGTCTCCCTCCGCTAAACAGATGTTAAACAATGCCTCAGCTCCAGGACAGACAAGATTTAACTTCCCAAGGGCTGAAACTGGAGCCCAGGGGTATTACAGAGTCTCCACAGAAACTGAGCTGTCTGTGTGGGGTTTCTAAGCATGATACTGGAGGAAATATGCATCCTTCAAGGGTGACAGCTGAAAGACAGGTGATATGCCAAACAGCTTGGAAGGGTAGGGAAGGTGTCCCCTCCCAAGACCAGGGAACACCTCCTGGCATTGCCTGGCAAACAGGAGAGACCTGTAGCCTCAAAACCAGAGCAAAGCGGGAGCAATCAAGGTCACAACCAGGCTCCTGGATCCCTGCCACTAAGGGAATTTGCTAGGCACAAACATCTGAATGGCCCTACAACAGCACACTACCGGGAAGGCAAAAGATGGGGAAAGGTCAGTTTTCACTGGGAACCTAACAAAGAGAAGATTCTTACCAGAAGCAAGTAGAAGTAGGCAAACAAGCCTGTCTTTCTTCTGAGCCATAATGAAGGAGAAAATCCATGCAGGTCACCCTTAAAATGTCCAGCAGCAGCCTCCTGTGTTGGAATTGTTTTGCACCGTCAGCTGTCATTGCCTTGCTCATTTATTATTGTTATCAGGTTATAATAATAATCGATTACTCAGATCTGCAGAGCATCTGTTAGCTGGATAAAGCATTCAAATTAATTACTGCGTTTGAACCTTTGTACAGATCTTAGCTCAAGAACACACTGAGGGTGCAGTATGTGTTCACAGCACTGCAAAGAGTGGTACAGCCGAATTCCAATCACAGTAGTGCGGGAGTAGAGCAGAGGTTGGCTTTTCTGTTCTCAGCAGCTCTGGTTTGCAGTTGTCCCAGGAGCAGGCTGATCTCTGCCTGCCATCTTGTGGGCAGGAGGAATCCTGACAGCAGCACAGGGAGGCAGCTGTCAGAAAATGCCTCATCATTTTCAAGCTACAAATCTCAGTTTTGGCAGCTTCCCATCCCCCGTGTTTAATAGCAGCTGTGCAGGTTCAGCAGGCAGCTTGTCGTGTGCTGCTTTATTTTATTTTCCAAATAACCGAACGTATTGGAGTGAAATTATAGTCTGAAATTTACCTTAAACATGTTTTTTTTGTGTCTCAACTATTTCTTCTATCAGAATGTCATTATCTCTTTATCTGTTTGACCAGGAGTAATTACAACTAAATGTTAGATCAGAAAACAGCTATGCTAGTAACAAACTTTTTTGGCTGGACCACGGCTACGTACATCAGGTGAATCCATCATCCCCTTCCAGCAGCACTCCATGCATGCATTGACCATCATCTAAAATTAGGGATGGGAAGTCCATGAGCATTCCCTCATTCACATGGAAGGTTTCAGAGACTTGGGAGTGATGGTGGAAAAGGACTGAATATTGTGAGCTGTTGGTGAAGGAAAGCTCCTCTGGGCCTGAGGTGGAGAGATTTTGACTTTTCCAGGATGATCTCCATACCAGGACACAGAACTACTGCTACAACAACCTTCATGACGTCAAGCCAAAGCTCAGGACCTGGTGCTGCTGTGCAGCCAGGGAAGGAAATCCTACACGGGGCTGTGTTTCCTTTTTTCTCCTCAGAGAGGTATATTTTATATGGGTAGAGCTCAGGAGTTACTGCATCTCAGCGTTTCAGGTCAACAGGAGCTGCAGGCTCGCATCGGGAATCAGGCCTCAGGTCCCAAGTGCCTAGAAAATAGCTCCTTTATCACCAAGATAAAGGGTATAAGTCCTATTTGGGGACAATTCAAGTTTAGCGCACACACCGAGGTGTGTTGTGTGAGTGTTGTTCTTCCAGGGGCTTGGATGTCGGGTAAGTGCTTGTCCTCTTCAGTTGCAACAGGGATCATGATCAGTGGAGAAGGACCTTCATCTTTGGAGTCCATGTCCTGTTCATGTGTCTGTTGTGCTGTTAATGGAGACATTTATATGTTTTTACAACTCTGAAAGACTCATGTCTTCTTTCTCCTCCAAAACAGAACATCGAAGCCGAGGTGATAACAGAGAGCAAAAAGTCCAAGGCCCCATCGCTGTGGTGGCTCCCCCATTTCCTCCATTCCCTGCAATCTGCAGTCAAAAGAGGCAAGCGATAAAGGACCGGCACTTCCTACCAGTAAGTCTTTCACTACAGCTATCACACACCAACATGTTATTAGCATGATGGGACCTAAGCATGACAGTGCTTCACAAGTGACCCCCTCACCCCTAGCCTGTGCAAGGTACAACACAGCTGACCTTAAAGACTGTCGGCAGCGTAACTCAGGTCGCAGTTTCCAGCAGCCAGCCCCAGGGTGGATGTTTCCATTGAGAAACCTCTTATTTTCACACATGGCCAGCACACATATGTTCTCATTCATACACTCCTTCACGTTCTCCACTCCTGCTTTAGGTAGCACTTCCAGGACCCTCCTGTAATTTCAGTAAATGCTGTAATTTCAGCCCTGGCATTAGCATTGCCAGGAGACAAAAACTCAAGGGCTTTGAGTACTGGCTTGAAGTTCACATGTGCAGACAGACCCAGCAGCACTTATCCAGCTACAAGGAATGACAGTTCCCACATATAAATGGGCAATGGCCCTGTTCTGCATTGTCCATCTCCATGCATTTTTTTCAGATGGTTCATGTCTCACACATGTCCCTGCAGCCAGCCAAGTAGGAAAACTAGCTGAAGATCTGGTCCTGGGTGTCTGTGCTGACTTGCCACTGCTGCACTAATTTGAAATCAAGTTAGTGTTGACAATATGGTATTTATCGTTGTTCAAGGAAATGTACCAGATCCAAAAGTTTAACTCTGATTGTTTTCCCAGTGGTTTCAGCAGGACTTGGGTACCTCTGTGGCTCTGGGTGTTTGACCCATGAAAGGGTCATAGTAGTTACATTCTACCCTGTGTTAAAATTCATTGCATTCCTCAAATGATTTTAAATTCCGCAAGTCAGACCTGGATTTGACTTTTAAGCAATGTGTATGTCTAGTGCCAGCCCTTAGTGTAAGGATAGATTTGTCCTGCATCTGCAGGTACAGGGACAGTGGCAACTACAGGGATGCTACACAAATGAGCACATTGTAAGTGTGTGACTACTAAATAGTCACTTACTTAGCTTAAAAATCCAAGTACCTTCATCCTATTATACAGGATATATTATATAAGATTATATTAATCATATGGAAGCACTATAATGGTAAAAGAGTCACAGTGTAAAGCACTTGTCCAGGGACCAAAACATCATCTCACCAGTCCACAGGAAGAGAGGAAGAGTTTTGTTTCTCATTTGAGAGCATGAAATGCATGTTAAGGTTTTGATTAGTTTGACTATTCTGGCTTTTTTCTGCTTACCTAGATAATTTCAAGGAAAGCATCACCATCACTGCAGGCTTTGAACTGGTTAAATTTTCAGGCCTTATGTTTCAACTGAAAGATGATACCTTGATGTTAAGGGACAGCATACAAAAGAGTTCCAAGAAAGAAAGGAGAAACAGACTTACCTGTTTCTTCTTGATATGTCATCACCAAAGCTAGTGCTAGTATACTCGTTGAAAGGTAAAGGAGATGTGACCCCATGTTATGGATCAGAACTAGTTACAGACAATAGTTTGGACAGTATATTGAACATAAAGCTCTCTTAGAACCAGGTGGGGAACAAGGCATGTCTTTTGAAATTGTATGCTCAGTGGGGAAAGGCCTGAATCTTTGCTGTGTTTGGAAAACAACCAGTGTGTTTTAGACATTACTTCCATCTGTGGAACACAAAATAATAATAAGCAGTGAGCAACCCTCTGAGTCCTGTATTAGCTGGCAAAATTAAGTCATGCTGAAGGCAGATGTCTTGGCTTTATCAGTAAGTCCACCTTTTTCTTTTCAAGAGAGAGAATATTAAGCTTTTTGCCCACCCATATTGGGCCTTTTATTGGAAGTTGACCAGGTTCAGTGTTCCCTTAAGGATGAACAAACCAGAGCTCCTTGAGGGTTGTCGTCCTATCGATTTCAAGGCACTTGGCAATGCTCTGCTTTGGTAATTGCGGATACTCCGAGGCCAGAGTACTTCAAAGTGCCTTGACCCGTTTTTTAGAGAACTCCTTGTTCGTGGAGCAACTGTAAAAAGAGAGAACAAGCAAATGAAGCTGCACATGAATGCTCTGTCTGGCAGAAGGTTAATCAGAGATTTTTACAAGACACTGCAACAATGAATAGCTAATTGATATTTTGCCAACCATCATGACTTAATGATATAATTACAAAAGAAAGCTGAGAATGCTGTTATTGGCTAGCTTGCCCTTTTTGGCATAAGCTCTTTGTCATCTGCAAATGTGTATCTGCTTCAGAGGCTGTTGGTAATGTTTGATGTCTGATTCCAGTCAATTGTATCATCTATTCGTCAATGAACTAAAGGTGTTAAATCCCACAAGAATTTTTATTTGTGGTGTAGCAGTGTGTTCTGTATACCACTCTTCTGATGCATTGGAAAGGTGCTGGTGAACGCAATATTAAACAATAAATGCCCCCTTCTTCATTTCTTATGAATTCAGAAAGTGATCAATTAAAACCTGGGAATTTTTTAAAAATTATAGGATCTGACTTTTCCAAACTGCATATCTAAGTTAAAGGCATGAAATAAGTGGCTTGATTTTGAAAAAAATGTTCCCATTACCACTGTGAGGACTAGGAGAACTATCACTACTGAGAGATACTGCCAAACAGGTCACCTATGTCTAGATCAGCCAAGACTTCCATCTTAGTACATTTCGACTACTGTTTATATTGCTACCAATTAGGTGGTTATGAGCTTTTCCAAATATCTTGCATATTGTATAGTAAAGCTAGAGAAAATCAGCCACAACAGATGAAGATTCACTTCAAAGCATGACGATGTTTACAAGGAGAAAGATGGTAAAGTCCCAAAAATTCCAAGAAAGGCCAAATCAATTCAAGCCCAAAGCAACTAATGCCACTGTAAATGGGCCTGGAGGGATGTTTTGTACTGTTCCATCACAATGATGTCACTTTGTCATGGAAAAGAAGTAAAGAACTAGAAATGACACAGGACCTTTTCTGTCTTAGGCAAGACAAGTTTGGAGTTAGCTTTACAGTCTGCTCTTGTTGCAGGAACTGTCCCCATTAACCAACAGCCCAGAAGGGGATCCTTCAGGAAAGAGTATAAGAACAGGGCATGGTTTATGCTGTTTATTGTTGCATGATTTGTCCTTCCAGTTTCATACAGAAATTAGTTACGGAACTCTTGAGCCAGAGATCAAACATAGAATAGCCAACAAAGAACCTTTCTGCATTGATTTTGAGACTTGTTTCATCTACTTTTTTAGCAAATTTACACCTTTGGCCTCAACCACCTCCTGTGACAGTGACTTCAATAATCTGTATGAAAACAAATCTTTTAATTGTTTCCTGATGCCTCATAATTTCATTGCATCTCTTCTAGTTCTTAGACTGTGAGAAATAGTGAGCTCTGATTCCCCATTTCCTTTCTCCATGCCCCCCCTGGTTTTGCAGACATGATTTTACTTTCCTATCCATTCCAGTCATTCATTTTTAAAGCTGAAAAACTCTAGCATACTTAGTCTCTCTTTCCACAGAAGAACTATGCAACCAAACACATTTATAAGTATCATTCATTCAGGCATTTTTGCCAATGGAAAAAAAAAAAAAAACCTGAGGTGAGTACGAGGAAGGTATGAACTTGGGAAAATGAGGGAAATATTCCTTACACTTGTTCCCATGACAACCCTGCCTATAGCACTCCTGAGGCCAGTCATTGAGTGTGAAGATGCTGTGTCATTCCAACTGCATTTCAGCCTTCTCTCGCATTTTCTCTGCATTTTTTTCTTTCTTGGTTTTCCCAAGTCCATCCAGCCAGGCTACAAAATCTCAGTGCTCAAGTTCAGGATGTCATGGGACCACACTTTCTCAACCCCCTCCTGGCACAGCTGCTATAATAAAACAAGGAAGAGAAAGCAAGGAACGCATAATATTTGGAAAATCACACTCACAATCACACAAAGTTCAGTGTCAGGTTGTTTGGAATTGCAATCTGAGCAGAAATCTAAGGGACAAGACGCAGGAGGTTGTTTTCCAGTCAGGCTTTGCCTCTCCCCGAGACCTCAGCTAGGGCAAATGTGAAGAGAAAATAATGCATCAGGTAATTCTATTCCACTTCCCTGCCATTTAAAAAAATATTCCCTGTGTTCTGCCTTAGCATGCTTTGTACAGCAAAGGGAAACACAACTGAATGTACTAACTTTCACATTGTTTTGTACTGAAACCATACAAAGCCTCAGAAAAAAATAACTGAGTTAAGGGCTAGGCACAGGTTGGGCTATGCAGTTTCTGTGTGAAAATACTGCCTGTAGCTGTTAGAAATAAAACCTACCTGGCATTACTCGTTAGAATGAACTTGTATAGCACAATTTGTGCAATAAACATAATACCTACTACCCCGTATCATGGGATGATTATTTTGTACCTTTGTCTGCTGGAATGCCATGTGTGGTGTGACTTCTGTCAGAAAACGTCTTTTCTTTGTCTTTACCTTGTCAAAACATTAGATCAGTACATTAATCGTTAAAGGATTGTCAGTACTTTAACTGATCACATTTGTGATGCTCAAAAAAAAAAAAAAAAAAGGAAGAAGAAGAAGTAGAAAACACCTACAAGCAGATAAAACAGAAACTGGAGGAAAATAGGAAAATGAAACGTACTGAAATATAAACGTTGTGAGCAGGGCTGTTTTTTGCAGCAGAAATAGCAGAGTCAGAAATATTCCCGTTGTTTTCTCTTCAGCATCAGTTGACTGCATAAGTAAGCTGCTGTATAGGTGTGAATGTTAATTCCTAATTAAGTAGTCAACTGTACTCTGAAAACACTGGAAAGCTGCTAACCTTTTATTAGTATTTCTTCTCATTTTACCAGACCTTTAATTTTTCCACCATACAAATCAATACCATTTTCTTGTGAGTTAATGAAGCAGCAGGCTCTCTGTTTTACAGGCAGACGGGGAGGTTTCACCCAGTGCCACAGGAGTCAGTACTCAGCTCACATGAATGTGGGATTAAACGCTAGTTCGCACTTATTCTACATGTTACCTTTCCAGTATTTGAACATTTGCTTTCAAACACCAGATCAGGATGTACAGTTAATAAGTACGTATTATTTCTGTGCTCACGTAGGGTGAAAGCATCCTGCAAATGTTCTGTCTGCTGTTGGAAATAGACTACACATGATGCCTGTAGACACTGAAGCTTCATGCTAATGCTCTGCTCGGGTGAATATCACCTGCTTTATTCATAAGGTTGTCCTGGGAAGGAAATTTCTGCCACCTAGTGCCACAGAAGCCTGAAGTCAGAAATAATATTGATCCCTTATGCTTTTTATTAGCTGCAACTTTTGGGTGGCAGGCATAAAAAACAATCCTCTGGAGATCACTGCTGTGCTGCTAGCCACCTCCTGCCCTCACCAAGGCTGTGTTGATGCTGCCAGCACCAGCCCTGTGCTGCTGGGGCTGTCACTCAGCCACCGACATGTCCTGCGAGGTAATTCCTTGCCTACATGATCAAACGTGGTTGAGGAGAAAGGAATCAACTCAGCCATGCCTAAATTTGATAAATATGTTGAGCATAAATGCTCTTAATGAGGCTTTAGCATTCTGAAGACATCTTTAATTGCCTGAAGAAAAATTAGTTTATTCTTAGGTTTATGTTTTTCCCCTTGCCATTGCACTATACTCAATATGCCCTGTGCACTAACTTTGAAATCCCACTATCTCCTGTAATGCTGTTGCTATAAGTAAGGTACATGATTTAATGCAAATGATGCTTCTTGCACTAGTCTTCCCTTATATCTTGAAGATCCCAAACAACAGTAGCATCTCAGAGCTTTGGGGGCTAGAAAACAGAAGAGGAGCTTAAATGGTATTTTTACCATCTTATTGGCCCATTCATTTCCTTCTCCAGATCCCAGCTCTGGGACAGTAAGTGAGGCAGGCCCATAAATTGCCAGGCTGGCAAGGCTGTCGACTGCTAAATTGCCTCTTTGTCACTGCACTGATGGAGTGCAAGATTTTCATTTGCTAAAAGGGTGAATAGTGTGTCCTGGCATAGGTACCTGCAAGTGACACAAGGCTTTTCCTAAAATCAGTGGGGAGAGTGTTCAGGGGTGCTTCATCTCACCTCAGAGTAGATGCTGAAGGAAGGTGAGCTGAACTGCTCTGTGGCAAAGCCCCTTTCTCTTTCTGTGTAGGGCAAGCCTTGTTGACTCGTTCAGACTTGGACATCTGATTGTAGTGCACAGAAACTGAAGACTTTCACATTGAAGAAATGAAGTGCACTGAGAAATAAGATCACATGCACATGCAACCAAGATTTTTGCTGCAAAGCATTTACATGAGCACAATAGCACCTCTGCAACTGAAGTTGATGGGATAGCTCAGAAAATAAAGCTGCTCACATTTGTCAGTGATTGCAGAATACATCCCTATTCAAGCATTTATGCACTACCTTAGTTTCAAAGCAATCTTAGCCCATTAAAGAAAAATGCCCATTTAAAGTATTCTGGCTTTGTATTTAACAGATTATCACTGTTGCTGTTTGCCAAGCACACCCACACAAAATAAATTCACTTTGAAAACTGCCTGTGTTTTGCCCATCAGACCAGAACAGCCTTGGGTATATAATAATTTCTTGCTTAAGTATGTGTTTACCCCAGATATTTAGATTCTGGTCTTCTGAGTGAACGAGGACATTTGAAGAATGGCAGCTCTCTCTCCTCCAGGATGGAGGTGTCAAAATGTTGAGGCTGCTGCTATATCTCAGCGTGCATTGGCTGCCTGGCAGCAGGCACCACATGGGAACAGACAGTAGGTGACCTCAGGACCCTTTGGCCAGGTAGCAGTGGCACCAGCTTTCCCAGGAGCACCGCTGTGACAGCAGGAGCTGAAATTTTGCTGGTTACCTCCATTTTTGTCCTACCTCTTCATGGTAGGAACTTAACCAAGGAAGTTTGTCCTGCTGTGTTTTAACAGGGACCTGAGACTTCAGCACATCATATGATAGCTGTAGATACATGTGACTGGGTGGCTGTTTTTTTGGAGGCGTCAGGCAGAGCAGCACATGGGGTTGGTAGGAAAGCCCTGCACCAGCAGGACAGAAGGGTAGCCAGACCTTGCTTGTGTCAGCTGTAGCCCACATGACTTTCTCCGAAGCCAAAGTCAAGGTCCCGCTGTTTCTCCTGGGAGGTTTGCCCTGAGCAGCTTGTGCATATAGCTGTGATTGAAGCTTGGGGCAGGAGGTCCCTCCTGTCCTCTTCTCCTTGTGCACTGACTAGGACCATCATACACTTTTGTGGGGCATTGCAAGGATTTTCATATCCTGAACTCTTGCCACCTCAGCAGCATTTGCATCCCCCTGTCTCAACACCCACCAGAGATCGTCTGACACCTTCCATGGGAAAGCTGAATTTCAGTTCAAACCCTGATCCCATTAGCTGCAGTCAGAGCAGGCGACTGGAAGCTCATCTGGAGGACCAAGCGTGCTTGGGTATCTAAAAAGTAGACTGAACTGGTTGATGTATTCAGTACGCCCACAGCCTTTGTTGCATGAACAGAAGAATTTGTCCTGCGATAAGGACTTCTCCCAGCTTGGGAGAACTGGTTTTGCATTGACCTGGGTAGAAACAGCCTGCTGGAAATGTTAACTGGGAACAGTCCTTTTTTGATGTCCCCACTGTGCTCTCCTGTGAGGCTTATGGGCACCTCATTTGGAGGCTGCCTTTGGTTTTAGTCCTGCACATGGGACTAGAGCAAAGCAGGAGGTGTTGCACCATCTAGGAACAGAGTAGGACAAGATGGAGAATTAGGCCTTTTGAGACTCATTGCAACTTTTCTTTTGAGGGGAGACCATATAATGCAAAGTATTTCAAACTGATGTTTGTTGTTGATCTATCACAATGGTGCTGATAATGACTGGGAAGAAAAATGTTCATATGATTATTTGTCAGGTCTGATAACTACTGCAGGGGGAGGTAATAACCTCCACCAAGAAATAAATGCTAGAGCTTTCCAGTGTGACCAACAGACCTGTTTTCTTTATCTCCTTTTTTTGTTTTATTCCCTATTTCAAAAGAAGTCATCCTACAGTTCTTGTTTTTGTAAAAAAGGACATTGCAACAAACAAACCAGAGTTTCTGCCAGATGAGGATTTCAGAGGTGCAGGGATGCTGTGAGACCCAGGACATCATGGGCGTCACTGTTTGTCCTTTCAAGCGTTACAAAAAAGTGACAAAAAGCCAATTGGCTGTTGTCATCCTGATACAATGATTGCAACCTTAGAGATGTAATGATAACATCAGAAAACCTTAGCAGTCAATTTATTTGAAAAATCACCCTCAGGACTACCATTATTTATATCCATTGCTTAAATACCTCATGCAAAAAATGTCCTTTATATTGTGAAATAGATAATATATAATGTAATTGGGTAAGTACCTTGCGCTGCTTCAGCTCCAGGCAGTACACAGTTTGCGTTAGCGAATCAATACAAGGCATTCTTGGGACAATTTAAGCATGTCTGTACAAGGAGGTTGAACCAATTTCACTGCAGTTTTTGTCTAATCTAAGTAAGCAAAATCAGCACAGACTTCACAGGGGTCCAAACCACTCTGTGGGCATAGTTGCTTGAGCTGCATTTTGTAGAGAAGTAGTTTGTTCTGGGGAACAAACCCATCCGTAGGAAACAGGGTGGAAACCTCAGCTCGTTTGGCCTCTGATCCTAGTTTATCCAGACAAAAATGATGTGTTTTTACCAGGAACGTTTTGTGTGTGTTTTTAATTTTAATTTTCTTTTTTTTTTTTTTTTTTTTTACATTTCACATTTATAGTTTAACAGCACCCGTTCGCCCTCCCCAATTGAGTGTTGCCACATGACCCCTTGGAGTAGAAAGGTACTGGAAAAACAAGCAATCCTCAACTAACAGCTCTGTCTCACTCCTCTCCCTTCCAGATCCCAACCCTTCTTGCTTGCTTTTCACTTGCTAACTTTACCATGCTAAAAAAATGCCTTTTCTGTTTTTTCTCTTGTCAGTAAGACAAAACAATTACTTTTTTCTCCCCTCACTTTCATTCTTCACCTCAGATGGGTTTCAGGAGCTGGTGGCCACAAGGCCACCTCCTCCTATCGCCTCTTTTAAAGGGCGTGAACCGGGACAGATTCTATATAATTATCGATTGTATTTAATTCTCTCGCAATGTTTTTGAAACAGCCGTTTTTCTTCTTTTTTTTTTTTTTTTAATTTCCTAAATGGTAAGAAACTGCTTAGGCAATGCCAACACGACAGTGGGTGTTTATTCTCTGGCCATTTGGTGATGCCACTGTCTGGAGAGGAGGAGCTCTGGCAGCCAGGGTCACTTCTGCTTTGTCCAGAGCTTCATTGTCATCCAGGGGAGGAATCGGCAACAAATGCAGCCTCTGTGTGTGTGCGTGTGTGTGTGTCCGTGCGTGTGTGCAAGGGTTTGGTTTTTTTGCATGCATGCACCAAACTTTTTTTTTTTTGGGGGGGGAGTTACCTAGGAAACAAAGTCTTTTGTGCTCGAAGTTTATATGAGCTATTCACGTTTGCTGGGGCTCAGCACAAAAGCTGCAGGCAGAAAGAAAGCTGCGATGTTTGACTGAAATCCTACGTGGGAAAAGGGGGTTTTCTGCGGGCGGGAGGAGGAGGAAGCGTGCCTTGTCTGGGGCCTGGGGGTGCAGCGGGAGGTGATGCTGGTGAGGTAAGTAAGTGCCCTCCGACAGTTTAAACGGTAGCTGCCGAGTTAAGATCTTAAATGCTTTCGGGGCTGGGGCGTAACTGCTGTTTGGCGAGCCTGAGGTGCTTAATTCCCCTGGGATTTGTGAGGAGCCTGGGCGGCGGAATGGCAGAAGTACAATGGCAGCCCGGGCGAGATCCTGCCGTGTTCAACACCCACCCGCTCAACGCCCTGCCAGGGAGATGGGGAGCAATATTTTATCTTCACCGTGTTCGCTATCGAAACTAAAACTGGCAAATGAAGTGTAAATGGCAGGCGTGAGGGGGAAGGCTGGTAGTTAAGCAGCTGGGAATTCGGGACTGAAGAAGCCAGAATGAAAGGGATTGTGCTTAATTTTAAAAAAACTGAGAGGCAGACAGACGTCCTGAGCTGGTTGAAGAGTTCTCACAGCTCACAGAAGAATGTATTCATGGAGAAAGGGAGGGAAATTAGGCAGAAAAAGGTAAGTGTTTCTCCCCTCCATCCCTTCCAAACAAAACAGAAACTTTTTTTTTTTTGCAAACAAAGAGAGCCCCAAACCTGAGTTGGTAGCCAGCACCACATGAAAATATGTTTAATTCATTTCTCTTTTACTAGATGAAATTATAGCGGCTTTGCAAGACAAGGTGTTGTGTGGGGATCTGTTATTTCTTCAAAAACAAACCAAACCACCTGTGTTTCTTCCACACAGTTTACTTTTCTCTGAATTTCTTTATCGTCCATATCTAGCGCTTCTTGTAGCATGCTGTAAAAATGTGCATGGTTTCGAAATTCCCCTTTTAATTTCTTCTGGTGGTGGCTACTCTTCTCTTTGGCCACTGTCCCCTCACACTGGCACTGTTAATGTCTGCTACTCCGCAGCGACGACCTGCTGGCTAGTTGTGACTTCGCTCTGCTCGTGGTCTGAGTTTGTAAAAATGAAATGCAAATGGATTGCTGAAGTACGGAGGGGTCTTCTTTAAAACCCTGGGCCTTCTGATGCTTCTCCTCAAATGAACGGGTTACACGGGGCCAGTCCTCACTGGTAATCAGCAGACTGGGGTGTTCAAAAGATTGTGGGTGCAAATGAGGGCCCACGTGTCTAATGCTGATGGTAATTGAGGGCACAACTGCAACGGCTACCCAGGAGCGCAGGACGTGCCCCTTCTGACAGAGGAGATATCCTGTAAATGTCACTCTAATTACGAAGGACGTTGAGGTATTTTTCTTGTATTAGCAGGATGTTGATTTTCCATTGGAGAATAGCTTGTGCTGTGTGACTGAGCTAGAACGGTTCCTCCTTGTATCCCTGTAATTGATTTCTGCTCTGTGTGTGTGCTTTGTTTGAAAATTAGCCTTGTGTGCCTGAGTGGGAGACACTGATTTTGAATGTATTCATTTGCAGTCCCATCCACCAGAGGACGAAGATACAGATGTCATGTTAGGGCAGAGGCCGAAAAATCCAATACATAATATCCCTTCTACACTGGATAAACAAACCAATTGGAGTAAAGCACTACCTCTCCCAACTCCAGAGGAGAAAATGAAACAAGATGCCCAAGTGATATCTTCTTGCATTATCCCCATCAATGTCACTGGTATAAATCTCTTCTATTTCTTTTCGTATTTATTGCATGGTTCAAGGGAGGTCAAGTACTTACTTTGTTTAATTTATTTGAAGTCACAAGACTGTGCAGTCTGGGGGCTAAGACTCTAGATTGAGGATTTAGTTTCTGGAAGACAGTGGGCTAAATTCATCCCTCATGCGTGGCCACTGGAGTCACTGGAGCTGCATCTAGGATTAATTTGGCCCATATTTTCAGAGTCATGCTATACAGTGTAGCGTAACACTGGTTCACTGTGTAAACAATGTACTTGTGTTGTGTATATAACCTACAGTCTGTATTTACTAAGACCTCAAATAACTTTTTGAATGTAGCTGCCTGAAATAATGAAGAAAGTCACTGAAATTAATCATATGATTATCATGTGTAGCAGGAGAAGAGAAAATAGAGAATGTAGGCTACTATTTGCAGTGCTTTAAACATGTGAGGCTTGACTGTGTAGCATGCAAACCATCGCTCTGAGATATCTTTACATGCAGCTATGCTGAAGGTATAGTAATGGCATTTTCTTTTACTTATACAACATTTGGATACATTTGGATAGATTTATTTGAAGGAGAATTTGTTTATAGAAGAGGGAGTTATATCACTTGTTAAATGTGACAGATTACTTATTTCTAGAATCAAAAATCAGGCTGTTTTTCTCTTTTTCTCTTTCTCTCCTTCCAGAGGGCTATGGTAAACATAAAGTTGATCTGAGTTTTCCTCAATAATATTTCGCACCAAGTTTTGATTAATGTAAGAGCATAAAGTGGGCTGACTTCCACGGTTATAGACTTGAATATCAACAGTCAGGAAAAAAAAAAAAAAAAGCAGGGAGCTTTCAGTTAGCCTTCATTCCCCAGAGAAAATATTTGTATTTAATTCTGGTTTTCCAGTAACTGGGGGTTGGGGGGAGGTCATGGCCCCTCACATCCCATTGCTCTTTCCCGTGTCCACCAGCAGGGCCTGACCTTCCTGCAAGACAGGCAGCGGCGTTCACTGTGGTGTGGAGAAGGGCTGTATGCCCACAGTCCAGCGTCAGGCCCCAACCGAGGGGCTCTGGTGTTAAAATGATGCTCTCTCTAAGTGCAGTATAGGAGCCTAACAGGTGTAGGCTTTCTCACATGGCTAACATCACCTAGCGAAGGTCAGAGGAGAGTTAGGTCTGGGACCAATGTTAACTTTTCCAGTAATAGCCCTTTTTGCCTAGACTCTACCCGCCATACATTGGAACCAAATTTCCACTGATCAGTTTTACAGATCAAGAATGGTATGTAATCTTCTGGATGTTTATGTGTATCATTCTCATTAGCACTAATGGGAATAATTTGTATGCGTCACGGGGAGGATATACCCTCTTCCACTTTCCTCTCAGAGACGACCCCCGTGCGTCTGGCACACAGAGCATGTTCGGCTACTCACAGTTGCTGGAAAACCAGCAATGATGCTGATTGAATTTTCATTTCAAAGAGTTTGCTTTCAGTTCTCTGTTTTTGTTTTCTAAGCTTCTCCCAACCCTGAGAAATGTTCACTTTTTTGAAAATGACTGTTGTTGGAGTTTATGGCACTTTCTTTCTATATTAAAGAAAGTTCTTCCTCTGCTTATTCCAGGGGCATTGGTGGTTACAGGACATCTGTCTGAAGCCTCTATTTCACTGTAGTAGATTTCAAGAAGAACTTTTACAAGAAAGTTACTTTTTAATGTTTTACATTGTTATGTAGTGTAAATATGTATGTGTATGTCTGTGTATAATTATGTTTTCTATAATTATACGCTATTAAAATAGAGCTTCTTATCAGGATTTTTTTTTTCCTTTTGTTCGGTTTAGTTTGTTCGTTTTTCTTAAGATTACAAACCACTGTACCAGCGATCCTTATGTTAATGTTTTTATGGACCTGGCATATTTTTTCCAACCTGTCCCGTGTCAACTTTAGAGAGTGTGAGTGTACAGTTGTGCAAAAAGCCAGCACAGATGGGCACTCGTCTTCTTGTGGGCCTCCTTTTAACTCTGACAATACTCTGTGAAAAACAAAGTGAAAGGCATTTCCCTGTGCTAATGCTATGGAAACATAAAGAAAATGAGGAATTTTCACCTCTGCTATATGACTGTGATCATAAATAAATATGCCTGTGAACTTGGACTCCTAAATCCAAACTGAGGGTTTTGATTGACTGCGTGACCTGATTCCCAGAGCGGACTCCCACCTTGTGCTGAGCTCTTGTAAAAATCAGACCACTTACCAGTGCGTGCAAATAGGTAACAGCTGCCTGTTTATGTCATCCTTGGACATGTGTCATCATCCCAAAGAACGCTCTCTAAACTTGCATGGGGACTTGGCCCCATTTTAGCTGTCTCCTTCCTTTTTGAAATGTCAGCCCCTTTGCCATATTGGTCTCCTAAAAAGCACCCAACTACTGCAATATGGCATTATAACCTTAAATCGTTTTCTTACACTTAGTTGCTTAAAATAAGTCAGGCTATAGCTGAACAGATTACTCTCTGCAGACAAGTTACTGTCATTGTCCCTATGACAGATGGATAAATAGCTGTAAGAAAGATGGCCTGTTACCAAGAGCTCTCAACTCTTATTTTCCTTTCTGATTTTCTTTTCTTTTCTTTCCTTTTTTTTTTTTTTACTCCTTCTGTTATTTTTGGCAGACCGGGCTGCTGAGAGGGAGCTGGAATTAGATGTAAAACTGTGATATACTGTGATATAATTTACATAAGAGCTACATAAGGGCTCCCTTATGTTTATTCACAGGCTTAATCCAAGCTCACATACCTCCACTGTGTTCCAGCCATGAAAATTTGTTTACTATTTCTAAAGGCTAATGAGACCTATTTATGGGTTGCAGGAGTTGGTTTTGACAGAGAGGCTAGTATACGCTGCTCTCTTGTTCATTCACAATCTGTACTACAGCGGAGACGAAAGTTGAGGAGGAGGAAAACCATCTCTGGCATCCCCAGAAGAGTGCAACAAGAAATAGGTGTAGTATAAATACAAATCTTCCGTAGATAGCTTTCTAACCAACTTAAATTGCAGGGATATGAGCTGGTAGCCAGCCTTCCAAAGAAATGAAACCTTGAAAGTGTAAATGCTTGTGGAGTTTGGGAATGATGTGGTTTGTTTTTTTGATTTACTACAGTAAGCAAAGCTATATTACTCCATATGGCCTTGATAGACCGGGGCCTTACCGAGTAATATAGATGTACGTGTTCAGCTCTTATTGTGTAAATGTTAATCAGTTCTTTTTTTTGCCATTTTATTTCTGTTACGAACCCATAGTTACATGCATAAAAAGTAACTAGATTAAGTGAAAGTTTTTTCTTGTGTGAGGAGAGATTAAGGTAAAGAACTGACAGATGTTGCTCCGCAAAGTGATGAGGAGCTGTCACAACAGCCAGATAACTCTCAGATGAGCAGCTGAATATCCAAGCTAGAGACAGCTGCTGGTACCCTATGGGAAACTTTGCTAAACATTCCTTTTATTTATCACACTCTAGTCCTCCCTTTCATTCTTTATTACCAAGGATATTTGCCTAAAATCGAGTAGCTTATCTCACTTTTTGTCCCAGGTAAATTAGGAGCAACTCTATTGAGGGTAAATCCAGTGTAAAATTGGTATTAACCCAAAACAAAACTGACAGGACTGTTGTTTATTAATGTTCATCTGCACCTGAAGATGGCTCTGGTATCTCGGTCCGTTGCCAAGAAACTTGATGGGAAGCAGAAGGAATGTGCTTATCATAGGGAACAAGCAACCAGAGAACCTATGAAAGAAAGATGCTGTTGCCTTGCAAATATTCTTGGTAGTAAAGAAGCAGATAATGGGAATTCTGAACAGATAGGTTGTCAGAGTAGAGTTAGTTTTAGAAGCCCATGGAGTGTTTTGTCTAGCAGCCACTCCTGAAAACTGCCTTTTAACTAGTTGAACTAGAGTGATAAAACCTGAAATCTTAATATTTATCTTAATATTTACCTCAGCAAGATCAGCTCCATGTGCGATCACATTGCAGAAATAGGAGAACTGAGATCACATTGCAGGACTAGGCAAATTTCCCCACCTCACTGGGCTGAGATCTTCCTTATATACTCTTTATGGCAAAGTTAAATTGGGTCCAGTGCTCAGCAAGATTAAAAAAGAGAGAATACAGCAGATAAAGCTTCTTGGGTTGCTCCGCGGGTCATCTCGTGCCAGGGAACGTGGAGCTGTTTCCCACTCACCCAGCTCTCCATGTGTCCTAGATTCAGACGAGTCGCCGGTGGCAAGAGAGCGTAATGTGATTGTGCACGCAAACCCGGACTTCTCCGGCTCCGGCAGCAGGAGGTCGGGGACCCGGGACTCCGAGTGCCAGACAGAAGAAATTCTGATAGCTGCTCCTTCCCGGCGCCGGATCCGCGCCCAGAGGGGTCAGAGCGTTGTCGCTTCCCTCTCCCATTCTGCTGGCAACATCTTGGTGCTGGCGGACAACGGGGATGCCGTCTTCACCACCGCTGTCAGCAACCGCATCCGCTCACGCAGCCTTCCTCGTGAGGGTGGCCGGGCCAGCGAGGGCCATCAGGACGCCACTGGCAAGAGTACAGGGTACGAAGCAGAGCACTTCCTAGGTGGCCAGGAGAGGATCCCGAAAAAGGGGAAGGAAATCTTGAGCAAGCAGGGTTCACAAGAGTGTCAGCCCATTGGTTTAACTTGTCCTCAGCACCTGCACAGCCCTGAACACAGCATTGGTGAGAGGGGGAGATCGCGGCTGTCAAGGATGGCCGATTCAGGCAGCTGCGAGATTTCATCCAACTCAGACACTTTCGGGAGCCCCATTCACTCTATCTCCACGGCAGGAGTCCTGCTCAGCAGCCACATGGACCAGAAAGATGACCACCAGTCCTCCAGTGGCAACTGGAGTGGGAGCAGCTCCACGTGTCCCTCCCAGACATCTGAAACCATTCCTCCTGCTGCCTCTCCTCCGCTGACGGGCTCTTCACACTGTGACTCCGAGCTGTCGCTCAACACTGCTCCCAATGCCAATGAGGACTCTAGCATCTTCATCACGGAGCAGTTTGGTGACCACGCAGACAAGGTCAGGGGCCACAGGGCGAGCTCCTTTACCTCTACTGTGGCGGATTTACTGGATGACCCCAACAACAGCAACACAAGTGACAGTGAGTGGAACTACCTGCACCATCACCATGACGCCTCCTGTCGCCAGGACTTCAGCCCCGAGCGCCCAAAGGCGGACAGCCTGGGATGCCCCAGCTTCACCAGCATGGCCACCTATGACAGCTTCCTCGAAAAGACCCCCTCTGACAAGGCAGACACTAGCTCACACTTTTCTGTGGATACCGAAGGATACTATACCTCCATGCACTTTGACTGCGGTCTCAAGGGTAATAAAAGCTATATTTGCCACTATGCAGCCCCAGGCCCCGAGAGCAGCCAGCCTGGGAGCGTGACCTCCAGCCTGGCTGACTGTGCCTGGCAGGAGTGTGTGAGCCACAGGAGACAGGGACGGCAGAGCATCTCGCTGAAGAAACCAAAGGCAAAGCCAGCCCCACCAAAACGAAGCTCGTCTTTGAGGAAATCGGAGGGCAGCACTGACCTTCCTGACAAGAAAGAACCAAAGATCAGTGGCGGGCAGCATGTGTCTCACACCGCCAGGGAGATGAAGCTGCCCCTTGAGTTTTCAAACACACCTTCCCGAGTGGAAGGCCCCAACCTGCCAGCCAAGCAGGAGCTTCCCTGGGCAAACCAAGGCGATGGTGGGTTAAAGGACACTCCGTTCGACACCACTGATATCCCCTCCTTTAAAGACGAAGGTGCTGAACAACCTCACTATGCAGACCTCTGGCTTCTGAACGACTTGAAATCCAGCGATCCTTACAGGTCCTTGTCCAATTCGAGCACCGCTACGGGTACTACAGTCATAGAGTGCATCAAGTCACCAGAGAGCTCCGAATCCCAGACGTCCCAGTCTGGATCACGAGCCACCACCCCATCCCTCCCTTCGGTCGATAATGAGTTTAAGCTGGCCTCCCCAGAGAAGCTGGCGGGGTTAGCTTCACCCTCCAGCGGGTACTCCAGCCAGTCGGAGACACCCACCTCTTCTTTTCCGACGGCATTCTTCTCGGGACCCTTGTCTCCAGGGGGAAGCAAGAGGAAGCCGAAAGTGCCGGAGAGGAAGTCATCGCTGCAGCAGCAGGTCTCGAAAGACAGCACCGCCTCGGTGAGCAAAGACCTCGAACTTCCAATTATACCTCCTACTCACCTCGACCTAAGTGCTCTTCACAATGTCTTGAGCAAGCCCTTTGCCCACAGGCACCAGCTGCATGCTTTCAGCCATGGCAAGCAGAGCGCGGTCGGGGAAGCCCTGCATCCCAGCCCTCCCTCTGCCCTTGCCATCACGCCCTCTGTTCTCAAGTCTGTCCAACTCCGGGCAGTCAGCAAGCCTGAAGGAGGGAAACAGAAAAGCAATGTGCCAGACCTGCTCTGCATACAGGAGACCACCTTGATGGCGACTGATGTTTCTCCAGGCAAAATGAAGCCACTCTTAGCTAAGAAACCAATATCGCGCCAGTACTCTACGGAGGAGGCCATAATGTCATACATTGATGCTTCCCCAGCAGAAGCCGGCCCTGGAAAGCCGCCTTTAGAGAAAAGCTCCTCTTTCAGTGGGCAGAATAGCTGTGAGCGAGAAGCTGTAACTTCAGCAAGCGTGGGTCTGGTTGAAATCAAACCTGGGAAGGACCAAATGCACCCAACCGCTGAGCACTTGCCAGAAAGTGCTTTGAATCAGATGTGTGCCACCTCCACAGATGGGTTTGAGAAGGGCTCAGCTGTCCTCACAGGTGATCAAGAAGCAAAGAAACCCAGCCAGGGAGCAGAAACAGAGCGTGACCTTCAGCAAGAGCAGGCTCAGAGAGAGCTCTCTGCAAGCGGTGATGGGAGGTTGGAAGCTGGGCCTCCAGGCGAAAGCCCAGCTGAGGCTGAGGGGGTGGCCATCAGTGATCAGCTTAAGCATCAGCCTGATCTAATCCACCACGTGCCTGGGAATATCAGTTATGACACGGAGATGGCGGCAACGAGTTCACTCAGCGAAGCGAGTTGCAAGCAGGAAAATGATATTGCATCAGGTATCCCAACCAAAAGTGCCTCTGATGACAGCAGAGCGGACGAGACAGCAGGCAGCGTGGACGAACCTTCGCTGAAAGGTCAGTTGTGAAGTCTTTCTGCATGACACCCCATCATGTGTTTTTGGACATGACTGGTAGCACAGTCAAAAAGCAGGCTGGAATTGCCTCTGTAGGTTTAAGCACAGAGCTCCCCATATCTGTTAGCTGACCAGCCAGTCCAAAGATATTTTATACTTTTTCAGTATATTCACAGTGTATTTTTCTGATATTTATTTCCTCCATTGTGCTGCATTTCAGCTGAAAATTGGGAGGAGCGCTAGCCGTGGGTACAGAGCAGCCTTGTTTTCACAGTAAACGGGAGATCCCAGTTTCGATCCTTAGCGGTGCCCCCTTTATGGGCTCCAACATGGAACATACACAATGTTTAGCTTAGTGGATAAAGTCTCTATGGTGGTATCGGCCGTTCGGTTGTGCTGTTGCGAAGCATGGTGGGGTCTGACTCATAGCGTGGCCTCTTTCCGTGTTTCTAGAGTCTTCTCCAAGCGATGAGTCCATCATCTCTCCACTAAGCGAGGAGTCGCAGGGTGACGCTGAGGACGTCTTTGTGTCTCCAAACAAACCCCGCACTACAGAGGATCTGTTTGCAGTCATTCACAGGTGAACTAACCTTGTGGCAATGGAAAACAGTAACACAAAGCCCTGCACAGTTGCCCACAAACAATAGCTATAGGATGGTTATTGAATGGTTAAGTCTTGTCATGAAAGAACCTTTTTTAGTTTATTCATTTTCTAAAAGGCAGCTTTTAAAAAATGCTTTATTATGGTCTGATACGCACTCTGAGTATCTTCACGGCACGTGTAGGATGCTTTACAGGTAACAACATCAGGCCATTCTCTCTAACAAACATATGTCTCCAAAGAAAACTACCCACAGTGGTTCCTGCCTTTTGCCCACTAGCTCTGTACCAAGTGAGTGAGTCATTGCAGCAAGAATGATGAGAAGGCACCTCTTCAATTTTAGAGTATTATATATTCATCTGAAATTTGTGATCACAACTGAAATTACAGATGTCTGATATTGAATTGGTTACACTGAGTATTATTAGAACCTAAAAGAGACTCTGGCTCAGTGCCTCATTCAATGCATAAGAGCTATCACAGCTCAAAGTGCCATCAGTCACTGCTAGCCTCTGATATTTGACAGAGGGATTATGAGAGCTCTAGCTAATATGAAAGCACAGTCAATCTGTGAAACTCCAGAACAGCTTTAAGTGTTATTCTACAACGATAATGTATGAAAGAGTGTTCCTTTGTGCTTTTACAGATCAAAAAGGAAAGTTCTCGGGAGAAAGGATTCTGGAGACCTTTCTGTAAGAAACAGGTTGAGAGCTTCGTCTGGAACTAGCAGCCAGCCCCCTGCCAGCAGCATGCTGCCCACCAGCAATGTGCAACCGGCCAGCAGCGTGGGCACTCCCATTAGCAGCCAGAGGTCCCCTGGGCTCATATACAGGAATGCCAAGAAGTCAAACACATCCAATGAGGAGTTCAAACTACTGCTCCTTAAAAAGGGCAGCCGATCCGATTCCAGCTACAGGATGTCTGCTACGGAAATTCTGAAAAGTCCTATTTTGCCCAAGTCTCCTGGAGAGCTGACAGCAGAAGCCCCCCAAAGCCTGGAGGAGTCTTCCCCTGCAGCGAGCCCTGACGCATTGTCCCCACTTTCCCCCTGCTCCCCTAGGGTCAATGCAGAAGGATTCTCCTCCAAGAGCTTTCCCATGTCAGCATCTTCGAGAGTGGGGCGCTCACGGGCGCCGCCGGCAGCCAGCAGCAGCCGGTACAGCGTGCGCTGTCGGCTGTACAACACGCCAATGCAGGCCATCTCCGAAGGAGAGACGGAGAATTCAGATGGCAGCCCCCACGACGATCGGTCTTCTCAGAGCTCAGCGTAAGCTGCACAGGCGCCAGGGACGGGCTGCTGACACCACTTGGGTTCTGGAAGGATGTGAATATAAGAGGACAATGCTGTAGCAGTCAAAAAAACCCAACAAAAACAAAAAACAAAACAAAACAAAAAAAAAGGAAGAAAAAAATTGCAGGGCAATATCGATGCTTAAATGTGTTTGTGTTTATAAGATGTTGGGGAAACAGAACAGAGGACTACAGCTGTAGCTATTTATTACACTACATTTTCTAAAGGAGGAAGATATGCTATGTCTGTTCTATTTTCTTTTAGCTCCATTTGGTTTATCCCTCTCTCATTTCCTTTGTCACTGTAGATTTCAAGGCTATATACTTTCCATAGACTTAAAAGTGACTTTGGTTTGGGTTTTTTTTTGTTTTTTGGAGGGGGGGCTGGTTTTTGTTTGTTTGTTCTAGAAGTTACCCATTCCCTCACTGTAGTGCTTCCCTAGGAAGAAAGAAAAAAAAAAAAAAGCTCTTGAGGATTGGTATTTTTCTACACTAAAATGAGCTGAAATAAAATTTAGAAGAACTTAACATATGTAAATACCATATTTTTGATAAAAATTTGTAAATAGAATTATCAAAAAGTGGACATGGCAAATTATTTACTGCATAACAGCTTTGTTTATAGAAGACGAAAGAAGTCAAATGTAATAACTGTATTCTGTGAATACCATTTTCATATCAAACATAAAAAATTCACATGGCCACTGATAACCACTTTCAGTGCGACAAGCCTGAAGGACAGACATTGAGCAGGGGAAAGGAGGAATTCTCTGCCTTAGCGGAGGAAATAGAAAGGCTGACTGCGATGAGATTAAAGTAACCATTTGTCTTTCTAAGGCAGCTCCAAAGAAGCTAACTGAAAAGCACAGCTGGGAGGGTTACCATGAGGATCGGTGGGGAAGGTGAGCGTTCTTCCAACAGAGCAAAGTCATGACCGATGCAAAGCCCCAGAGGGTCCCATCCCACAGCCTCCCCTGGGCCTTTATTCATGCAGGGATCGCTTCAGAGAGGATAGATGTGGGAAGAAATAGTATTTAACTTTCATATTCCTATTAGGCTATTGGGATACATAACACAGTCATAACCACGTAATTATAATCTTTAAACATGATTAGTTTCTGGTTCGTAAAGGAAACAAATAAATTATAAGCATGCAAGAAGCGCTTTCGATTTATCAGTAAATATCTGCGATGAGTTTTCAGTGAAGCTTTCTCTTTGTGCTGATGAGATTCATGCTACCTAAGTATTTACAAAAACGACACTGTGAAAACCTAGCTGGGAAATAGGTATCTGTATGCATTATTTATATTCATTGCTGAGCTGGGAAGGGGAAGGCTGTGGTTCATTGTGCCAGCCACATACAGTTGGGATCTTGTCTGGTTTTACCAGAAACATGGAACAGGGTGAGGGAGTGGGGTGGGGAGGGAAAGGAGACAAATCAAAGCAGCTGCTTTGATACAAGTGAAGGCAGGGAAATAAAATCTGAATTACTTGAAGTTACTTGAATTTTCTCATCTTAAAACTGCAAGAACATGTACTTTTAAAACTAAACCCGTTAGTCGCTTTATACTCTTGATTTTTAATCAAGATAAAAACAACAGGCCTGATTCTCCTTTGGAGCACCATGGTTTCCATTGATGTAGCCCCGTTCATGCTACTCAGAGAACAAGGCCCTCTGTCCAGAATTGATGCAGTCAGTGTTGGTTGCTGTAGGATGTGGTTTGGAACAAAGGAAAGGGTAGTGCAGAGAAAATAGTGTGAGGATGAATGTGGTGTGCAGTAGGACAGGTCGAGCAGGATGGCAGAAAGAGCATACTTTGGTACTAAAGAAATCAACTAAAAGCTGGCTTTAAGCATAAGTAAATGATAGGGAAGTGGGAGGTGTAAAATTGGTATTTACTAGGGTTTTTTTGCTTTAATTGTATAATGCATATAGCTGCGGGCTTTTAAAAGAAGGTAGAGTGTGTTTTAATGAGAAAGTTTCTGCCTAAAACTGTTATGATTTTAGAGAGTCTGAGCAAGTCAGAATGGTTTAACAAATCCCAAGAGTTATTCTCCATAAGGTTCATGTCTGATTTCATCTAGCACAACGTCTACCACAAGAAATATATTATTCAGGGTTTCCTACCATCCTCCTGTGTAGCCTGGTTGCATTTGGTGTGTGAGGTAGAGTCGCTGTGCATGTGCTACGTGTGTTGGGAAGAAGGGTGGTCTATCAGCTGAAGGGCTGCAAAATTGGGAAATCTAAATAATCCAGAAGTCTAATATAGTTTTCAAGGAGGTAGTGGGAGCAAGGTTTTGGAAACAAAAGGCTAATCACATTAGTAGCTTGGTTAAGAAAATGTCTGAACACAAGTGAAGTGAATGAATGAGAATGTTTTAAGAGGGAATATTTAGCATATAACAAGCCACTGTCTGGAGGACATGAGGAACAGAAGTTTAGATATTGGGCAGAAAATCCTTAGTTTATCATCTTCAGTCATTTTCCTTAAAATTTTACCAGGAGCACTTTTACAACATGTTTAATAGTCCTGAGTTAAATAGTCATTCAAAACTGTGAAGAGAATACAACTGAATTGACTTAGATGATACCACTTTTTATTGCAAGTCAATAATTTCATAGAGATGATAAGTATATATACTAAAAAAATGTTTCCGACTGGAACGAGGCAATACTTCACATACAAAACAGCCACAGAACAATCCCATTATAAGATAGTATTCCTTCTTTTGTTTAATTTCCTAGTTTACGTTTAGCAGATTGAAACCCAAATAAAGAGAGATTCTAAATCCACTATGAAGAACAAAATTAATAACAATGTGGGAGTCAGAGGAAGACAAATGGTGGGGACCTCTGTAGTGTTGCCATTAAGGCACTGGAGGACAAGCTGTAAAGCAAAGGGAACGTCACTCACCTCTTGAGACAGGGTACTGAACATGCATCAGGGAACCACTGAACTGTCATTTCAACCTACTGTTCCGTTGTTTGCACTGATGTTACGGAAATGATTGCTGAAGTTATACAGCTGTGTGTTCCGAAAAATAACATTTTCCCCCCTCTTTTTCTTTTCTTTTCTTTTTTTCTTTTTTGGTTGTTGTTTTTGTTGTGGCAGCATAGAGGACATGGAATAGTTGTAGCAAATAAAGCATGTTTGCTTTTGCCAAAGGTCAGTGATTGAGTGCATTTGCTACAATGGTGGCAGATAGAGAAATACTGTAGGTTATGACTTAAAGAATTAAAATTAAAAAAAAATTAAGAAGGTTACAGTGTAACTATTTTGGTACTAGCACCAGTTCATGCTGGCAGAAAAGACAATGGTTTATGGACTTGCATCCATTTTGTATTTTTGTAATATTTGTAAATACGAACTTTTTAAATTGTTGCAAAGATGGTTTCTTTTGTAAAATGTTTTCAAAGTTTACATTAAATCCAAGCCTTTGTATATTTTAGAGCTGTGCAACACTTTAAGTCTTGTATTTATTTTTAGTAAAAACGGTGACAGTTTCATTGTGAATCCCTCTCGAAAAATGTGTCAGAAAAGTTTGATTACCTAGAAAGTGTGTATAGAAACAGCAAATAAACGTGACTGCAATTAAATCACACCTTCTCCTTACTTTCTTGTGATTAGATATGAAGCCTGTTCTGTGGGCTACAAGTATGCGATTTCTAAAGGTTTTCTCTTAAACTTTTTTTTTTTTTTTTTTTTTTTTTAAATAAACTAAGGGGAAATCTGTATCCAAGTTGTCATTGACTTTAAGTGGAATTTTGCCCACAAGTACAATCTTGCCAGAATATAAAGACTGCTGAATTTGCCCCATGTCTTTTATTGATAAGAAAAAGGTAAGAGAAAGGAAGCTGGGATGAAAAATAGTGGAAAGACTGCTACTTTATCTGCAGCTGGAAAACAAAACAAATTGCAACATTTCAGACCCAAGGCATAGAGAATCCAGTGACTGAACCTTATCAGATAAAGCAAGCCATGGGGAAAAGGCAGGCCATAAATTCTGAAGAGAAACTTAGAAGTGCAAACGCTACTTTAGCTTAAAATGGTTTGGTTATCAGTAGGTTGAGAAGTCAGGACATGGAAGCTAAGTGCCTAAATGATAGCCCTTGCATGTGTCTTCAAAAATTGCATACTTGCAGGAAAAGTGGAGGTGAAGATTCGTGTCATGAAACTTTGGGCTTAGCTATCATTTTGTCAGCAGCTTTTTCACACTGTACTTGGTATTTTAAAAATGTTTCTAGGAAAAAAAAAAAGTGCTGCAATGTGCACGTCTGGTGCCTTAGAGCACAGCGAAAAGAAAACAGCATTGGGGGATGCTGCTGGGCTATCTGCAATCATGCTTTGCAAGGATACAAGCATTGTCCCAATAGCTGTGTTCTTAGAGTAGGCTCCAAGTGGGAATCAGTTTGTCTAACATTTGTTTTAACCAGATGGCCAAGCAGTTAATGATTATGTAGATCATTTCCTGATGTACTGTGTGCCTTCCCAATCCAGAAATACAGATAAGCAAGACCTGTAGAAAGAGCTTAACCCCTAGAGCCAGGCACAAGCTGCTTTTCCTCTGCCTGCTGTATGCCTGTATATTTTTTTCATGCTCAATGGAAGAGAAGATTAAACATTAGGCTACATAAAATATAACCAGTGCTTTTTAATATATACAAGGTGAAATAATTCTAATTATCTATAATATATGTGAAATCAGTGACTTTTTAAAGTCTTTCTAAAATTCAGGCTTCAGTGTGTACCTTTGGGTACGTGTACATGGCATACAACTATCAGGCCCATCCAGTGATAATATAAACTCTATAATATAAATAGTATCACTGCATTCATTATACAAGGGTTTCTCAGGTTGTACTATCCTGCTTCTGGGAAAGCATCCCACCATGCTGTGTGGGTATTTAAAAGGAATGTATATAACCATGCATGGGAAGAATTATGGGTTTGGGGGCTATTTTTTAGAGGATAATAAAGCACATGGGTGCTAAAACTTAGATGCCACATTGAAAATTTCAACACCTTCTCCCCAAGGTGAAATTCAACCTACAACCAACAAAACTTCCTATACACTCTTCCTATAGTGTTCTCAGAGACCTGGCAACTCAGCCCACACATCCAAGCCAGTGGGTTCTTCCTCGAGTCAACAAGCAGGAGGCATGTCTTAATCTCCATCTCTTGCTGAAGCATTTATCAGAAACAGGGGTATCGATCCACATGACAAAATCCTGTTTAAGAGAGGGGACTAGTGCAGGCATTCATTGCAAGTACTGAGTGTTAGTGCCTGCTCTTGAAAGCACTGCTGGTCACATCTGCTGCTCTGCATAACATGGATACAGTCCAGGAAGCAATGGATATTCCCCAGATACGGGCCTGACCACCGTTATCACAGCCACTGTCGTGGTTTAACTCCAGGTAGCAATCAAAACCACAATAGTTGCTCGCTCACTCCCCACCCCCCTGCTACCCCCAAATAGGGGAGAAAATCAAAAAGGAAGGACGAAGCTTGTAGACTGAGATAAAAACAGTTGAATAAAATAACAAAACAATACTAATATACTGATGCTGCTACTAATACATATAAAATAAAAGAAGATATAAAATTAGTGATACTCAATGCTCTTCTTCACAAATTCCATCTGTTCCAAGCAGGTAGTCCTGCAAAGGGAGCACCCTGGTCCCGAACAGCCGATCTCGGGGAGAGAGCACAAAGGGCAGAAAGGGCCAGAGGCCAACTGCAAAACAGCAAACTAAAGGAACTCCCAAAGGGAACTCAGCAGGAACAGAGCAGAACTGGAACAGATCTCCTCAGCCAGGAAACCAGACACTCATTAAATGAGAAGGTTAACACTAATGGCATAGAATATTCTTATTTATCAGCCTGAATGTCAGTCAAGGTCTGTCCCATCTATGGCCCCCTTCCTTACTGCCTCACACCTGCAGAGAGAAAGCCCAGAAAGACCCTGGTCTCCCAGATAACAGTTAGGATAACATTAAGTTCTTACATTGTCTTCATACCAACTTTAAAACACTGGACAGTTACTTAAAGAAAAACATTAATTCTATCCCACAGTGCTATCTTATTATTCTCAAGCTAAATCCAAACAATGACCGTGCTGCCTATGAAAAAGAAGGGTTTCTAACTGCATGAAGAAATTAACTCAGTTTCAGTTAAACCAGCACAGAAGGCCAGTCTTCTCAGTGAGGGACACTCCTGTTATCACACCTGTAAGGTGAGGCTTTTGGAAGAGCCCATTGTGCAGAGGCAGAGGCAGGCTGACAGTCCCTTTTGCCCCAGCAGCCCCAGGGGTATGTGCCATGTGTACGGGCTTTCAGGGCAAATTTAAGCCAAGGGTGGGGACACTTGAGAAGGCAACAGCACCTCCCGGACTGGGCAGGCAAGAGAAGGAAAGGTGTTTCAGTGCCTTTGTTTGGATCCTCCAACATAAGCTCAAGGACAGGTCAACAGATAAGCAACTTAATACAGGCTTTCCCACTAGATTCACGTCCACTGCCATTTAAACTTCCCCAGTTGGAAAATCAGAAAACCACTCTGAACGTTAAGAGAAATTTATCTTAAAACAGATGTCAGCATTCTCAGTGAAGTTTACTGTCTTCTTAGAAGATAAATTAAAAAGCTGTGCAAAACAGTGATGGCAGTGACAGCATCATGAACAGGAGTGGTAGCTTTTGTGCACTTTCACTCTAAATAGGAAGCTGTCAATTTATTTTTTTAATGGAAGATCATCAGGCTCTGACACTAATACTTCTGACTATTGCCATTTCATAAAAAGGCTGCAAACTGTAAGCTATTCCTGTGAGGAGACAAGTGCCTCTACATCTCCCATTTTAGTTCATCTGGGGTGAGAGGAGAGGCAGGAACACCTCCCCCAGTCCCCAAAGAAGAATTACAAAGGCCAAGGAAATGCCATCTCCTGATCAACTTATAGGTTAATTCAGATTGTTTATCTATATTACAGCAACATTCTCCACACCTAGCAGTGAGGTACTAATGAGGCAGAATAATAAGCCTTTTTGCTAATGGCACCTGAACAAATAAGAGAAACCTTGCCCTCTAAGAGTGGTTTTGTGATAGTTTTGATTTAATGTTAGGCTGCTTTCTTTTCATACCACTCAAAAAACCACACATCTACAAAACAAGCAATCATCCAATGAGTTTCCTGTGGAAATCCACACTATGGCTTTCATTGAGACTGAGAAAAGTAGCGTGACTGAACCTGCGGCTTGGACAGCCTGTTAATGAGTCACACTGAATCTAGGTTGGGTGGTCTAGTTCTGTTACAAGCCTCCAAAACTTAAAAAAAAGAAAATTAAAAAATCACCAGATAAAACCATTTTGATGAATAAAGGACATTAAAAATCTGTAAGAACATGGCATTCAGTATACCTAAGCGGTCAAGTTAATTTATATATTTTAAAGGCTGGCACAGGACTATTATGTTATTACCAGTATTTATTCTTCATCTTTTAATGTTCTCCTTTTAAAAAGTACCTTCTTTTGGTATTTACTAAAAGCTTACGCAGCAGCAGTCGGCAAAGGGCAGGGTTATGTAAATAATTTATGTTTAATGCATTAACTAAGTGGTAGAAGCAAATGAATATGCAATAGATGGATGTAATAAATACCGAGAAGTGCAAATCAGGTGCACGCTTGATTAGAGGAGCAATGCTCCAAGCGTCCAGTGCACTGTAATAGAAGTGCCTCCTTTTTAACACTTTCAAAACAGTGTTAAAGAGTCTTTTTGCTGACTTTTCGGTATCAGTAGGGCAAAAAGCACAGAATTGTTAGTATAGATAGGTGAGGCTGAAATGTCTACATTTTGTCCATCCTAAAGGCCCATAGTGTCCCTGTATGAACCGGAGTCGTAACACATGACTTCATACCGTTCTGGGAAAACAACCTTTTGCAGCTTTTAATTTCCCTCTGTTACTGGACTTCTCCACTACAAGTGGTTTGCAAAGAACCAACACTGAACCTGCTGGTGTGATAACCAGACATTATGGCATGCTGACACATGGGGCTATGGATGGCACGCACAAGAGGCTCCGCAGTTTCAGAACAACAGAGGCCCAACCTGAAGCTACTCACAGCTTTGCCTTCCCGGAGGGACTCGGGGAACAGCTCAGCAGCCCCACATCCTCCTGAGGATGGAGGAGCCGGCATGAAACCGAACCCACTTGCTTCTGCCAGGCCTCAGCCAGCAGAGAGTGTGGCAGCGCCAGGGAACCAAGACGGGCGCAGAACAAGCCGAGACACCACCCGCAGCGCGAAAGCCGGTGCCCAGCATCACACCTCCAGCACCAGGGACGAGACTGCGGCCCAGGGCGCGGCCGCGCGACTGAAGCAGAGGGCGGCACCGCCCCCGCCCCCCCGCTCCCGTTTGCCAGGCGCGCCCCCGTGCCCAACGCGCAGCCGCACTGGTTCAAAACGGTTTGTTGCGCACGTCGGAGAATCCGCTTCCGTTTCCAACGCCACATTCTGGCCACACCTGTCTGTGCCGGAGTCCCGGCTCGCTCCGCCGCCCTACCCGCTCGAGGAAGGCCTCGCGCTCCACCGCCTCAGCAAGCCATGGCCGCCGAGGGTAAGGTTCCCGGCCGCCTCCACCCCGCCGCTCCCCCGGGGGAGGGAAGACGGAACGGGTAGGGCCGCCAGACCGCTGAGAACGCTCCCTCATCGTTCGCAACGGCTCCAACGCTCTCCGCCGAGCCGGCCAAGCCACGCCCACCACGCCCGCCGCTATTCGCCGGTTCCGGCGCGCCGAGCGGCCGCCATTGGCTTGCTCTGCTGCCCGTCACCGTGGCGTCAGTGGCGGGGGGGGGGGGGGGGGGTCGAGGCAACGAGGACGCGCGGTTGGAGCTGCTGCGCGGGGTGGGGGCGGTGGCGGGGCCGGCAGCTTTAACGGTTTCCGCGCGAAGTTGAGGGCGTGGGGGGTGCACGGGGCGGGCGGGAGGTGCTGCGTTTCCCCCGGGAGCGCTCGGGGCTGGGCCTGCGGGCACCAGCGGGTTCCCGGGCTTTCCCCGGAGACGCGTTTTCCCCAGGCGCCCCTGCAGCGTCACTCCTGCCACAGCTGGACCAAGGGCAGAGGGGCGGCCGTGCGTGGCTGTGACGCGGTTGAGCTGGAAGCAGGACTTTCCCAGTGACGTTAATTCTCAGAAGAAGTAATGTGGCCGAACCACAGCTTGGTTGCCTCATGGTGTAGGGCCAGAAGGTGACAGTGGCAGTTGCATGGTGTGTGGCGGGGAAAGCCTTTGTTTTTCCTAGTGTTCAAATGGTGGGTGAGCGTAACAGAAAAATGTTGGGAAAATGGCTGTGGAGCAGTGGTGTCTCAGCCTTGGCGGGTGTTTGAGTGCTGCAGTTACATGGAAACAAACCTCAGTAGCAACAGAGAAGAGTAGTGCTCCTGAAGTGAGATGCCTGAACCTTTTCCTTCTGAAGACATAATGCAACTTCTGTATCTTAGAGGTACATGGGCTTCATTTACATGGTATCAAAACAGTTATATTTCTGTCAGTTACATGCTAAGAATTGCAATGTGTCCTGAGTTGCAAAGGACCCACAAGGATCATTGAGTCCAGCTCCTGTCCCTGCATATGACAACCCCACAGTTCACACCATGTGTCTGAGGGCGTTGTCCAGTCTCTTCTTGAACACTGTCAGGCTTGGGGCCGTGACACCTCCCTGGGGAGCCTGTTCCAGTGCTCCACCACCCTCTGGGGGAAGAACCTTTTCCTCATGTCCAACCTGAACCTCCCCCAGCACATCTTCCTGCCATTCCCTTGAGTTCTGTTATTGGTCACCAGAGAGAAGAGATCAGCACCTGCCCCTCCTCCTCCCCTTGTGAGGAAGCTGTAGCCGCCATGAGGTCTCCCCTCAGTCTCCTCCAGACTGAACAAACCAAGTGACTTTAGCTGCTCCTCATGCAGCTTCCCCTTCAAACTCTTCACTAACTTAGTAGCCCTCTTATGGATACTCTCTAGTAGCTTAATATCTTTTTTTATCCTGTGTTGCCCAGAACTGCACACAGTGCTCCAGGTGAGGCCGCACCAGTGCAGAGCAGAGCGGGACAATCATCTCCCTCGCCTGGCTGGCAATGCTGTGCTGGATGCACCCAAGACATGGTTGGCCCTTTTGGCTGCCAGGGCACAACTGTTGGCTCATTCAACTTGCTGTCAACCAGAACCCCAGATCCCTCTCTGCAGAGTTGCTTTCCAACGTCTCATCCCCCAGTTTGTATGTACAGCCAGGGTTACTATGTCCCAGGGTCAGAATCTGGCACTTGCTCTTGTTTGAACTTCGTGTGGCTGCTAATTGCCCAGTTCTCCAATTTGTCCAGATCCCTCTACAGGGCCTCTCTGCCCTCGTGAGCATTGACAGCTCCTCCCAGTTTTGTGTCATCAGCAAACTTACTAAGTAATTCCTCAAGTCCTGAGTCTAAGTCATTTATGAATACATTGAAGAGTGCTGGCCCTAAAATGGATCCCTATGGAGCCCTGCTAGTGACTAAAAGTTAGTGCTTCACCTTGTCTTTCCAAGGAATGATATTTATACAGTCTCATATCAGTTAAAACTCATTTAACTTGTCATTGCTGTCACAGATCTCTGCCCACTGAAGAGATTCCAGTGGTCTCTTGCTCAGATGCCAAATTTCCTTCTGTGACTTCATGGTTCAGGAAGATTTTCTGGCTAAAAAAATAATTTTGTTTTTGAAGTGGTTAGGCTTTGGCCAGTTCACTGTGCAATTATACAAGTGTCAGCGTGCAGTAAAGGAGTAGGACTGAGGTGTAGGAGAGTGGGAGCTTAGCAGCCTTGATAAACTCCCAATTAAGCAAATGTACGGGTTAATTCCTTGGGTGTCTGTTACTTCTCATTTGTCCTCATTTTTTTTGTTTCCCAATTTGCTTTGTTGATAACTCGGTACTCTTAACCAATATTAAGACTGTTATTCCTCAGCAATACAAAAGAGGTGCCATTAATAATATTCCTCAGTCAAAACGTGCAGTATGAGCTCAAATCTTATTAAACATCAGAGGCCTCTTTGTGAAGCTTGTTTTACTTGGAGTTTTGATCTTACTAGCATCTTGCTAATCCAAATATGAGACCTAAAGCCACAGGAAATCTTTTTTCATTATTCTGGTTCTCACCATAGTATTTGGTTTGCATTTGCTCAATTTCTGAATGTATTGTCTTAATCTGTTGCAAATTTCAGCCATGGAGAATTTGACTACAGCATTCTAAATTAGCTATTGTTTTAATGTTCAGAGACATTTGATAAGCATTTTATCTCTCATAGAGTATTCTGATGTCTCTGATCTATGATAGCTTATTTAGATTAAGGACAAAATTATAAGTAGTATGATAAATTCATGGGTGCAACTTGAGGTGGATAATACTTAATTTTTCTGAGTGTAGTGTTTAAGCATCTTTATAACATGTAGTTTGTCTTACACATAGCTTCCATGGCTGTCTGTTGCACCTAGGAGTATTGAGATCCTGTTTGCACAGATACAGAGATGTGTCTAACTGAATTCTTAGCAAATGAAGAAAGAACACTGGATTTCTGGGAAAAGTTTGATTTGATTTTAGTGATTTGGTAGGAGCCTCCAGGAACTCTGTAGTAGAGGTTGGGATAGGATTTGGTACCACTCAGTGCTTTCAGCTCTCTCCTCCATCTCCCTTTACCATTCCATACCTCCATGGTTACCTACATTTCAGTTTCCCCACTAAGTGAGAACATTCGTCAGGTAATCTTGACTCAGTACAAGCCCTTCCTTATCCCACTGGCTTATGTGGTGTATTGAATTAGTAATGTACTTGAAGCAAGAAAAGTAGTCTGTCAGCTTGTCTTCAGACTTCAGCCAGATGCAGTTGTATTTCTGTGCTTGTAGCTTTGATTATCATAGTATGCACATATGTGGTTAAAACTCATTTTTGTCTGCAATGAGCTAGAGTTAATATGCAAATAATTACTCGAAGTTGTGATGAGATGATGCTGTCCCTGAAAGGCACTTGTGTCACTGCACTTTCCTTTGTGTTAGTTCCTTTTTTTGTGTGTGTGTATGTTAGCATAAGTGTCAGACCATAAATTGAGCAGGATCTAGTCGTGGTTGGAGTTAATGCTAGCTGGCTCTGTTTTTGTGATGTAGTTTAAGCTCAGGTGAGTTCTTTGATATATCCTTTGTTTGTTTGGACTGGGTTACTTTGCTTCATTTGCTTTGGTATGTAATTCATAGTTGCTACAGAGTTTTTTGAGATTTTATGTTTGTCTTTTCTTTTGAACTCTGGCTTTGAAAGAGTTCATGTGTGGGGTTTTGTGGGGTTTGTTTGTTAGTTCGCTTGATCTTTATTATTTCTTGATCTTTATTATCAATATATTTCCATCACTAAATTATTTTAATGTTACCCCCTCACTCCCTCTGAGTAGTCTTTATCTTGCAATTTGGTTTTATTTGTTTATCATTCTTATTTTCACATTTTTCTTCTGTTCTCAGCTATTTTCACCAAAGGCTATGCTACTATACTACTTGTGGATAGATGACTGAGCACTAGTAAAAGATAAGCTGTCATTTGGTTTCTGGAGTACATTGATCAAATGACAAGAGTTTCCAAAGAACAGAGAAAATGTTTAAGTCATAGTAGCTTTAAATTATATTTCTCTGTTTGTTATTGGAAATAAATTCTTTATGATGCTTGGTTTTACTTTTCTGCATAACAAGCTGTAACTTGATATAGTAACGTAACTTCTGATGCAGGGTTAGGTAAGCATTACATTTCGCATGTAAATCATTGTGAAAGCTCGGCTCAAATTTAAGTGCCTTTAACTTTATACAAAGACCTGCTTCCTGATGATTTTGTGCAGAAGCAAAGAAGAGCTCCTGGTGAAGGAATTCTAAACAGTGAACATAAACGGCTTTTAAGTTAGTAAGAGCACCACCAGCCTTGGTGTTCTAATTTGGTCATTTCATAGCACTGCTTTGTCTATAACTATCCTTCTGTACAATGCATCTGTTATGAACATCTACCTTATAGCATATCCTGCTGCCTTACTGAAAATAGTAAGTCATAGTCTATACCATATAAACCAGAGCATGCATTAAGTCTGAGAAGGAAATTAGTTGGGTGACATTTTCTAATTCTAGATGGTTGTCAGTTCAGTTTTCAAACAGAACTTCAGAGTTCTCTTAAACTGATAACTTGTTCCCATGATTGGATAAACCAGCCTATTTAGTGAGTCTTACTGTAATACAGAATTCACTTCACAGTAAAAGTATTTTTTTAAATATCTGAATGTAAAATATTTGCCTAATCACACTTTTTAAATTTATAATTTCTTTCAAGACTTACTGGAAACATCTGAATATCTACGTCATGATAATTTATGTCTGTGGATTTAATTAATGCAATGAAATTATTAAATTGGCACAAGAAATGCTGTTGCATCTTCATTCAAGTCACAAGTAAAAAAATTTTGATGGCTTCATTTTTATTGTTTTCAGGAACACAAATTAATCACAGAATCTGGCAGTTTGTGGTTTCTACTAGAGAAAGACAGATATGTATTTCATATTGTTTGGTGCTATATGTATGGCATTACATATCCCAGCTCATGTCTGCTCCACCAAACTCATTTTTGCTGGGCAGCTGTGCCCCAGCTAGCTTTTTGGCCTCATTCACTAGTATAGACAAAGCTATTGAGTGCATGGGGATTGGTGGGTGTTTCCGAACAGACCCTCGATTTGGTGAAATAGTCTTTCCAGATCTGATTACAACCAAATCCAAACCCTGCTCTATTATTTCTTCTGGATGAGATGGGAGTATTACCCAGAGGGAGAATTTTATGATCTGTGTAATTCAGCTTCTGTCCCACCTTTTGGTCTCTTAAGAAACTGGAACAAGAGGGAAGAGAGCAGGATTTGGAGTGAATTGTTTGTATAAGAGTGAAGAACCAGACCACTGTTCCATTCATACAGGCCTGATTCATCCCTGGAGCTCAGTCTATCCTGTGCACTGAACAGCATAGAGATCCTGTGGAAAATACGGCATGTGTTCATATAGTTAGTGTGTCATTATGCATGTGTGCTGGCTGAATTTATTTCCTAACCTTAGTGGTTCACAGTGTGGTTCCTTCCATTAATTTGTTTCATCAAGAATAAATTCCGCTCCCTCCTCTACCCTCTCCAAAACACCAGACATAGCTGTAATAGCTATAATACAGTTACTCTGAAACTAGGCCACTTTTTCGTGATGTAGTATGTTTAATTGGAAAAAATTTGGTACTGGAGATTTGCCATTCAGTGCACAGTATGTCATTGGGAGCCAATGTTTGGTTTGATCTGAATACCAAATATGCAGTTAGCATTTATATGCTGATTTGTTTCAAGTGTAAATGTCTAAGCATTTCTTATTCGTGAAAGTAAAATTTCAAAGCCAAATTAATATGTCTTGCCCTATTGGATGCTTGAAGGTAAGTAGTGGAGTTCTCAGAAGTGCGTGTTACTGACTTATAACTGTTCCTGTTGAAGCTGGACACTGTAGGAAGAGTTAGGTACTGAGCAGTTTCAGGAATCCTGCCAACTAAGCAATAGTAAGCTGTTTCCCTTCTAGTGCATGTTCAAACCTCAATGGCTGTGTTTAAAAGTGACTTCACATTTAAATGCTAAAGTGAAACTTGTTTTAAATTAGCCTATGATACAATTCAGATAATGCTAGATGTGATACAAGCACTACAGTTTTCATCTGATATGCAGAACGGTGTCCTGTTTCTCTTTCTGTATATGCTAATAGATTATGTGTCTGTGAATGTTGAGGATGATGTTGAAGCAGTTATTATGGACCATGGAGAAAATGGACTGTCCCCAGAAAGCTGCATGTCAATGGGACAAAACTCTGAAGTAAACAGTGGTGTTCACCATGTGGCTCAAGTTGTTTATGGTAATTACCATTCATTTTTGTTGTGATCTAATAGTTAATGGCTAGTTCTAATGCTGTATGTTCAGTGCTGCTGTCATTAATGCTTTCTGTCTCACCCATATCTTTAAAACATATTTTATTAGAAAGCTACTTTATAGAAATTGGTTGGCAATGCATTTAAAAAGAGGGACCTGTTTAGTTATTACTAACCTGCTCGAATACTATGTTTTAAAAAGACAGTTTTTTACTTACTTATAAAGTAAGTATACCTAGGAACAAGTTAGCAGGCAATTTGGAAAATAAATGTCATCAAAGAACCTAACACAAAAGATGAGGTTTTTTTAGATAAGCTGTCCAGTGTAATTTAGTGGAGCACCAGGAATTCTGATGTGTAATGATAGTAAGATGGTTGTTTATGGTGGTAAATTATTAGCTGTAAGTAGCCTTTGGTGATTGTCTGTAATACATTGTATTTGTTGTAGCATGCAAGATCAAAGTCTCTCAGAAACCTTACCCAATTCTCCATTGGCCCAGAAAAAAAATTAGTCATAGCTGTTATGAGCATTTAGGAAGTCCAGTAGCGGTATTACCAAGTTAGCAAGGAAAATGAATGTAATTAAATGATGGTACTGTCACAGAGGCACCCCAGACATCAATTTAGACAGATGATAAACTGCAAGCCTCCAAACAGATCTGGGAAAGGAATCATAGAATCATTTGGGTTAGAAGAGACCTTAATAATCACCTAAAGCTAAGCCCCCTGCCATGGGTACACCTTCCATTAGACCAGCTTGCTCAAAGCCCCACCCAAGCTGGCTTTGAACACTTCCAGGGATGGGGCATCTGCAGGGTTACCTGAGCAGCCTGTTCCAGTGCCTTATGACCCTCATAGTGAAGAATTTCTTCTTTATATCTCATCTAAATCTACCCTCTTTCAATTTAAAGCCACTAGCCCTTGTCCTATCACCACATGCCCTTGTAAAAAACATCTCTCCAGCTTTCTTGTAGGCCCCTTTCAGATACTGGAAGGCTGCTGTAAGGTCTCCATGGAGCCTTCTCGTCTCCAGGCTGAACAACCCCACCTCTCTCAGCCTGTCTTCATAGCAGAGGTGTTTCAGCCCTGTGATCATCTTCATGGCCCTCCTCTGGCCTCACTCAAACAGTCCCACATCCTTCTTATGTTGCTGGCCCCAGAGCTGAATGCAAGAAAGGAAATTCTGGAGCTGGGTGGGAGGGTAGGTAGGTTTTAATCTTCCACTAAGAGAACAAATACTAAGCAATGACATGTATTTTTATTTTATTATTCAGTTATTGATTGTGATTTCAAAATGATATTAGCTACACCCCATCTACCACAGATCTTGCATATGTAGCATCTGTCAACTCTCCTACAACATTTGTCTGGGCTTTTAATGCAAAGAACATTTTCTTTTTTTCTAGGTTGTGGTACTGAGTATATTATTACTTTTCTGTCCTGCCTCTGGCCCTTCCTCTTCAAGTGCATAAAACAAAAGTGGTTGTCTTTGCTTTTCAGTATTTCTCTTAGCTTGTCCCTGTCCTGTTGGATTTGTTTTCTCTTCCTTCACTTCTGAGATATTGGTTCTTCCTTCTAGCTAGGCCACAAAATTAGTTCCATTATTTTGCAAAAGTACTAAGAGGTACCCTGGTAACTTTTCTCATGTGACCACTTTTACTTGGGAGGAACTTGCTGTAGATATCCACAAAACTTTCCCACCACACTTTTTCAGCCTGACCTAAGCTCTGAAAAGCTCCTTCACAGCAGATAGTATGGTGGAGACTTGGTCTTGCCTTTTTATGCTAGCTAAGTTTTTCTCCTCATTTCTTGGAAGCTGTGCAAGGTCTTGTTTAGCTTCTTAAGTTTTCTCTTATCTGTATCTTGTTATCTATATATTGCTTGGCCTGTCTATAGGTAAAATATACAGACCTCAAGAGGAAAGAGTTAGTTACTTTTTTGTTTTTTCCCCTCTTAAGAGTGTGTTTGTTTCCTTTTAAAGAAACTGAGGACAGTTTGAGATAGAAACCTGTAAATGATGGACAGGCAGATTTGGCAGTAGAGTTATGCTTTTTCTCTTCACTGTGAAAACTCTTTAACATTCTTCAAAAGGTAGGCTTGGCACTGGTGTGGTCTTCAAAAGAATTGGGATGGAGGAATGTTCAACTGTAGTAATGGCTTTTTAACTGTGTGCCAGACCTGCAGGTGAAGATGTGGAGGCATTTTCTGTTTCACTTGTGGGTAGCTGGTGTTTGGTAGCTTCTCACCTACACTGGCTCAATGGAGGAGATACCTGGAGCAGATCTGTTTTGTTGCACTGTGCTTCAGTGACAAAGTAGGAGGGGACGCTGTAACTGTAGGGAAGGGACAGCTGAGGACTAAACAAATGGGAACTGTGTTTTACATCGTGGGTATGTTGCCTGAATTTCAGTTAATTGGTTTTGTTAAGGTTTGGAATTCTGTGTCTTTGTACAACTGGAACTGGAAATGAGAACAGAGAATCAACAGTGAAAAACAAAACAAATGGAGCCTGGTGAGAGTTAAGAATAAAGAATATTAAATTTAATTTACCAATTTCATATCTAAATAAATTGGATTTATAAGTGTTTAGTAATATGCTGGTAAAGAAATTTCAGATAACCAAGGAGTTTTAAAGTTAAAAAAAAGTGTGACTGTGCATGTTTTTTGTAGTGAAATGTTTAATTCAATAGGAGACCTGCTGATATGCTTTGATTTCTCTCCACTTTTCCAGGAAGTGAAGGCTTATCAGTGCTATCTGAGCGAGTGGCATCACAAATGAGCCATTCTGCAAATATGCAGAGAGGAAATGGTCACAGCCCTGAAAAAATGGATTTTGTGTTTTCGCATAATAAAAGAAAACGACTTGCCCCTTCTGTAGTGGGAAGAAATGTGGTATGTTTCACCAAACAGTAGCCCTTTGTTCTGAAGCCAATTTCAGTCTTATTCAGAATGTAATTTTTCTTTCACTTTTGTGTGCTTGTTTGATGACATCCCAGTGAAGAAGTGTGGATAGGATATCCATGTAGTGCATGGAAGCTTCTAGCAAGCATAAAACCTTGTTGTGCTGGATACTGTATGTGCGTATAACAACAGCTAGTGTACAACAGAGAGCAATTTATACTAATTTCCCATGTAGATGCTATTATTTTTTTCAGTAAAAATCTCTTTGTGCGATTTAGGATAGTAAGAGTTGGAACTTACTGTTGAATAATGATTTGCCTCCATGAACAATTAGCTCCAAAGACAGATTGCATATGATTTTTACTTGAGGCAGTCACAAGCTTAGTTCATGTCAGCATGCAGAGGTTAATTCTTACATTCCAACATTCAGGATGTCTTTGATGCTATAAAAGCAGCTTTACCCTGTTTAATTCTGCTTGTTGTAAAACGAACAAAACCAACACCCACCCACCCACACACACACCCAACCTTCCTTTTTTTAAAAATAAGACCTGATTAAATATGATTTACTTTAAACAAAAAAATACCACCAACAAACCACCAACAACAAAAGCCTTATGAAGCCTGTGAGGTGTGGTGAACAGGTGTGGTGAACAGGAACTGCTCCTCCAGTAAAAGAAAAATGTCACAATTGTCCAGGTGGTGGCACTGTTGATTCCTGTCTAAAACCAGTTTTCAAGCTGAAAGAAAAATACATCTTTTAGCTTGTAAATAGACATTTTTACAGCTTCTCTGTGCATACTTATACCCATTGAAATAAATGCACATTTTTTAAAATTGATTTATTTAAACTACTGTAAAATCTACATGTAGTCTCATAATTATATAAGCTTGGTTATATAGTACATAATATAGTTAGATGGGAAAGTTCTGGCCTTAGAATAACCCCATAAAAATACATATTATTATATAAATTTGTATGAAGTTCATATTAATTGAGAATAAGATACTCTGAAACCAAAAGGGAGGTGATTATTCATATGACCTAACCACAGGCGCATAAATGAGATTACTTTGTTAAGTTTTGTAGCCAGGGGAGGGAGTATAGCTGTAACTGAAAGTGTTGAAGTTGGATTCCTAACAGTTTCTCTCTGTAGTTTATATTTTGAATTATTTCATTATTCAAAACATTAAAAGTTCTTTGTTATTTCCCAGATGAGAACCAGGGAAGGAGAATATGAAGATAGTGACAGTATCATTTATGAGTATGAACCAGACTATGAATGTGTAAGTTAATTTTCTTTTGTTTGGTTGACTTTGAAAATCTGCTTTGGGGATGCATTATATGGGGTAGACTAAAATAACACTGAGGTTTGAAGTTGGGATTTCTAGGTTTAACATGTTGTCCTAAGACTGTGTATAGATTACTAGCTTACACTTTTTTTCTTTTTTTTTTTTTTTATAAATTACTATTTTAATGAAAAAGAGGAGTACTGTATCTGAAGCTTCCTACACTGGAGATCAGCAGAAAACTCTTATGGAGGTCCTCAGTTATTGCCAGGTATTTTTTTTCCCTTGTTTCTGAAATGGCATTTAAACAATTTTAGTTAAATTTTGGGAAGATTTGCAATCTATATTTTATAATCCATGACTTCAGCCTTTCTGCTTATTTACTTGTTAGTTGCCTGCTTAACTTCAATATTTTTAATGAAAAAAACAGTCTACTTATTCTCTTGAGTTTTTCACACCATAGTTGGCAAGAATACTTTTCAAATATTAAGCTTTAATGCAAAATGTAATGTCTAGAGATTTATTGGGAGGCGCTTCACAGTAATGGGAAAGATCTGACTGTCATACACACAGCTTTTGAAGGTACATGAGGCTTGCCAAAATCCTGGTAGTATAATTTTGTTGGGTTCTTTGCTTTTGACTTCTGAAGCGGTGGCTGGCAAGATTGAAAATCATTGCACTGAAAATTAAAAGCATCTCCTATTTATTCAGGTGAACATTTATGTGACTCTGGAGTCACAGTACTCTATATAGAGTGGAAGAGATTCAGGCTATGCTTTAGGGAGGACAATTTGTGAGTGGCTTGTAGCCAAGTATTAATGTCTTGGAAGTCTCCTTAAGCATATACTCCCCAATGCTGTGGAAGAAAATTGACTAAGATTGTGTGACTAACATTCTCGTCGCTAGTCAGGGAATCTGAGCTGTAGCAAGTGGCAGTGATGAGAAGCTATAGCCTCTTTTGCTGCCTACTAGCCCCTTTCTGTCTCCTTCTCCCCACTGTTACCCCCTCCCAGAGTAAATCTGCCCTAGGGCTACATGAAGCCTTTTAAAAATGCCTGTACTGTCCACAATGATTTAATGTCTTCTAGTGCTTCCTCAAGATATTTCTGAATTTTGGGAATATTTATAGATTCTTTTGTCCAAGGATATTTTGGTTGTTTTTTTTTTTTTTTTTTTAAGATAGCTATCTTACTGAAACCTAACTGTTGGTTGTGATAAAATTGAAATGAATTTGAAACTCTGTCTACTACAAATCCATCTAGTGACTTTTTTTTTCACAGCTGTATGTATTCTTAAACATTTTCTCTGTCTAGTTATGCGATAGGCTAAAAAAACGCACATTTCCTCTTTGTAATTCATATAGCTATAATATCCTTGTGTGTCTTTTGCAGTAATAACCGATGACAAGTGCCTCAGATGTGTTTTCAAGTTGGCAGCGTCCTTTCAATACTACATTGATATTCTGTTATCTAATTCCTTTATACCATTATGGCATAAAGTGTATGTCTAAATTGCTGTGTAAGCATCATGTTTGAGTTGCTAAATCCTGGAAACACAGAAGAAGGAATTTTTTGTTTCACACAGTGACATATATTAATAACTGAAGGACTTTGAATGCTTTATTTGGTTTTTTTTGTCTGAAAGTTTCGGTCTTTACAGCAGTACTTTTAAAAAGTTTATTCCTGATTGCTCTAGTTAGGCAAAACAAATTTTTAACATCTGAAAGAAAATTTGACCTTGGGGATTGACTGGGGATCAGAAACTTATAATAAAGCAAGTCGTTTTTTCAAATTCTTCATCTTTCATCCTCTAATTAAAAATGTGGGTGCAGTTGATTTCAGTGCCATGTTTTTTTATGAAAAACACAGCTGTGTTTATTTCTCTGTACATCATTTACCCTTTCCTCATTTTCACAGAATCACAGGTTGGTTGAGGTTGGAAGGTACCTCTGGAGGTCATTTTGTCCAACCTCCATACTTACGCAGAGCTACCTAGAGTGAATTGCTAAGGACCATGTTCTGATGGCTTTTGACTATCTCCAAGAAGGAAAACTGCACAACCTCCCTGGACAACCTGTGCCAGGGCTTGGTCACCCTCCCAGTGAAAAGGTGTTTCCTGATTTTCAGAGGGGAACTCCTGCTTTTCCGTTATTGCCCCTTGCCTCTGGTCCTGTTGCTGTGCACCACTGGAAAGAACAAGGCTCTGTCCTCTCTGCACTCTCCCTTCGGGTATTTGTATCCATTGAAGAGATCTAGCCCTGAGCTTTCTCTTGTCTAGGCTGAACAGTCCCAGCTCTCTCAGCCTTTCCTTGTAGGAGAGAAGCTCCTGTCCCTTAGTCATCTTCATGGCCCTTTGCTGGACTCTCTAGTATATTCGTGTCTTTACTAAACTGGGGAGCCCAGAGCTGGATCCAGCACTCCAGATGTAGCCTCACCAGTGCTGAGAAGAGGGGAACCATCACCTCCCTAGGCCTGCTGGCAATCTTTGTTTAACAGCCCGGGGTACCATTAGCCACCTTTGTGGCAAGCGCACATTGCTGGCTCACATTCAGCTTAGTGATCACCAGGACACCCAGCTCCTTTTCTGCCAAGCTGCTTTCCAGCTGGGTGGTCCCAGCCTATACTGGTGCCTGGGGTTGTTCCTCCTCAGGAGCAGGACTTTACACTTCCCCTTTCTGTACTTCATGAGGTTCCTGTCAGCCTATTTCTCATGCCTGTTGAGATCTCTCTGGATGGAGCATGACCCTCTGGTTTCTCAGCCACTCCTGCCAGCCTTTTGTCATCTGAAAACTTGCTGAAGGTATGTTCTGCCATCATACAGATTGTTAATGAAGATATTAAATAGGATCAGACCCAGTGTTGACCCCTGAAGTACTCCGCTAGTGTCTTCTTCTAGACTTTGTGCTGTTGATCACCACTCCCTGGGCCCAGCCAATTGTCCAGTTTCCAATCCACTTCACTGTCTGCTCATCCAACCTGTACATCAGCAGCTTGTCTGTAAGGATCTTACGGAAGACAGTGTTGAAGGCCTTCCTCAAATCCAGGTAGACAATATCCACTGCTCTCCTCTTACCTACCAGGCCAGTCATTTTATCACAGAAGTTTATCAAGTTGGTCAAACGTCACTTCCCCTTAGTGAAACATGCTGTGACTACTCCTAGTGATTTTTTTTTTTTTTTTTTTTCCTTCCTTTTATCTGCCTGGAAATGATTTCCAGGATTAGCTGCTCTATCACCTTCCCAGGACTAGAATTGAGGCTGCCTGGCATGTAGTTTTCTGGGTCTTCCTCCTTGCTCTTCTTCAGCATAGGAGTGACATCTGCTTGTGTGTAGTCTTCGGGCACTTCTCCCGTTCACCCTGTTTGATCAAAGGTTATCAAGAGTGGCCTCGCAATGACATCAGCCAGCTCCCTCAGCACTTGTGGGTGCATCCCATCAGGCCCCTTGGACTTAATCTGTGTCTGGTTTGCTGGATTCCCTGACCAGATTTTTCTTCCATCCAGTGTCTGTCTTCCTTGTTCCAGCGTTTCCCCTTGGTCTCTGGAACCACAGAATCACAGAATGTTTGGGATTGGAAGGGACCTCGAAGATCATCTAGTCCAATCCCCCTGCCGGAGCAGGAACACCGAGATGAGGTTACACAGGAATGTGTCCAGGCGGGTTTTCAGTGTCTCCAGAGAAGAAGACTCCACAACCCTCCTGAGCAGCTTGTTCCAGTGTTCTGTTACCCTTACTGAGAAGTTTCTTTTCAAATTTAAGTGGAACCTCTTGTGTTCCAGTTTGAACCCATTACCCCTTGTCCTATCATTGGTTGTCACCAAGAAGAGCCTGACTCCATCCTCGTGATGGCCGGTCGTGCTAGTAATGGGTGAGGAAAAGGTGGCATTGATTGCCTCAGCCATTACTATGTCCTGTGTCACCAGGTCCCCCATCTCATTCAGCAATGGGCTCACATTTTCTCTACCCTTCCTTTTGTCACTTGTGTACTTACAGAAGCCCTTCTTGTTGTCTTTGGTATCCCTGGCCACATTCAATTCCAGTTGTGACTTTTTCTTTACAGAGAGTATTTTTTCTAAATATATTTGCCATTGGTGTTATAGAAATCAGTATTTCAGTGGTTACTTATAAGCCTTTTACCTGTGTACTTGGAAACTTGAAAACCATGACTTAAAATAGCATATCATAATACCTAACTTACTTTAGAGCTTGTTGGTAGCTTTTTAATGTAAAACAAAACATACCAAATAAGTAAAAATAAAACATCTGCTGGAAGCAGGTAGAACAGCCTTTAAGTGCCAGCCACATTAAAGTCACATTAGTAAGCTTCTCTGAGAAGTCTTTGTACTTGTAATATTTACCATTGTCATATGCATTTTCTATCTAAGTTGGTCTTTAATATGCTTATGGGATTTATATATTATGTACAGATCTTAGTTGGTTTTAGGGAGGGAAATTTGCCCTTTGTTTTAGTTTTTATGATTCCTTCAGATTTAAATTGGGTTTTTGTGAAGCAATACTGTTTTCATCTTTGCTTTTGTCATCAGGCCATGTATGATGCCATTCAGAAACTGGATAAAAAATTTGACTTGCTTCATTGGAAGGTCTCAGAAATGCAGCATACTCGTGTAAAGCCACTGTTGCTCAAACCTGTGAGTAGTAAAGGCCTATGACATTTTTCCTTTAATTCTTTCACTTCCTCTGATGTTTATTTTTTAAAAAATCCTTTCCTTTCACTAACATTAAAATTAGCATTCCATATTTCTTACTATATACCAGTGTCAGTCTCCTATGTTGTTATTAACCAGTTGTCACAGATTGGCCAGTGGCCCCCGTCAAATTTGGGATGCTGTGATAGATGCTGTAAAATTCTGTTTGTATCGGCAAGAACAGAAATGAATTGTGTAGGTTAAGTTTTAAACTTGGGTATGTTGATGTTGCTGCTTTGAGATGTATACTGTCCATGGGTTTCTACGGTTAGAAGAGAGTTTATGCATCACTCACACAGGCTGGTTTGATTGATGAACTGATTCTTAGATCTCAACAGTGTGTTGTCATATCCATTGTGGTATAGAATTTTGTTTACCCAATAAAACATTTTTTTCAAAATTCTTAAGAAGGTTTGATATTGAGTACACACTGTCTATTTTTGTTCCTGTAGTCAATCCACTGTTAACTAAGGAGGCAGAATGTTAGTACTTGTAACTCTGCTCTTTAAAAGAAAAATATAACGTATGATTTTTGGAGAAGGTTGTAAAATCCGTGATGACCTTTCTTTGTCAGCAATACTGCAAAGCTTTTAATGTGGCAGAGGTGATCCTACTGTCAGGGGAAGTCAAGACATCAGCAAGGCTGTTTGCTTTAAGAGTGGGTAAGAATGATGACATTCTCATGCATGTCAGTTATCGATAGGATACTAGGTTTTATTTGGGAATGCGATTTTGTTGACGACTCCAAGCTTGTACTGTCAACACATCCAAAAATATGAAATTCGGAGAACAGACTGGTCTACTGGTCTTATCAGCTACACTTGGACCCTGTGGCATCTGCGCTCTTACCCTCCCCTCTGATCATGTGGAATAGCAGCTGCTGTAATGTTCAGATTAAAAGTGACCTGCAGTGCTTTTTTGGAAGAAGGCTTTTATCACTATAAGGTGTAGAGGGGAAGCCAGCAAATGCAACCTGCTGACCATTTTCTTAAGTTCTGCTAGCACTTCATTTCTAAAATAATCAGGAATACTGTAGATTTTTTGTTGTTGTTGTTTATAGCTGTACCATTGTTGAATCTGTAGTGGGATAAGGATATGAATAAGGCAAAGTTTGTGGTAAAGGTGCTATTTTTTGTTATGTAACTCAAATAGCTGGAGAAATGGACCAACTTTAAGGTATGTAAGCTCTTTTCAGGTCACAGATTTTTAAGAGTTATAAGGGTGGAATATAATCAGATACCTATAAGAAAAAAAAAAAAAAAAAGAACCAAACAAAACAAAAAAACCCAACCAAACAAACCCCACCACAACACGAAAACACCCACATGTGTCAGCTACGTTTGGTAGCTCCTCCTCAGTGACTTGTATTTTGAACTAGAACACATGCTTGAGGGTGTCTCTGTTTCTTAATAAAAGTACTGGAAGTGGTGGAAAGCGTAGCCTGTCTCTCAGTTTGTCTGTCTTGTTCTCTTTGGAATCTTCCACTGTAGATGTGATCTGAATGTTTAATGTTTTCAGCTAGCAAGTAAGGAATGAAGAGGCAGCCAAGAGAGAAAGTCACTTGCTTTTTCTTGTTTAAAAGGAAGTTAGCATGGCAGTGGAGACAGCTGTTGAAAATTCAGCAGACTGGCTCAATGGCTGACAAATTTTAAATTATATTTTGACCCTTTTTTTTTTTATAGAGCTTTTTAAAGAGCCTTTACAAAGCTGCCTTTCTCATCATGTATTTCTCTGACTTTTTAGAAAGCAATTGTGCCAGCATCCCAGGTGGAAACTTGAGAAACTTTGAAGTTGACAAGTGTTGGAACTACAAGTGAGAATAAAAGAAAGTAGAGGGAAGGCTAAAAAGTAATAGCACGGGCTTCATGACAATGGTTACTTCAATGAAGAGTCTGTTGCCATTAGCATCGTTACTAAAATCTAGTCTTCCTTGTTTGCAAAAGAAAAAAATGACCAGATATGTCTAATTTAACGTTCTATTTGTTTTCTGAATCACATTTGCAGAAACCAGTTGGATTTACATACAGAAGTTCCAGTCATTTGCCTCAAGGAAAAATAAGAGTACAAAAATCTATGGAGAGGGAATCAAGTCTTCATGTCTCTTCGCCAGGCCAGGGAAGGCATAGCCCAGTCATAAGGGTTGCTTTACAAAATGGCCATGTTCAGGTCAATTCCACCATGAAACATGCTCAACAGAGTATCGAGCTTGAATTGCAGCACCCTGTTCGTAGGCAGAGCCCACCGCTCCCCACTATAGTTTCTACGCATTCATTACATTCATCATACACAGCATCTAACAGGATGCCCGACCTTTCTCCACAATCAAATTTTGTAGGCGGAGTTGTGGAAAATACTGTCAACATTGTATCATCATCACTGGCATCAGCATCCGTGCCAGCACCCTCTGAGGCCAGTCTGGGAAATAATGCTGTGGTGATGAACTACAGAAATGAATCTGGGAGTGTGAACATCAGTAAAGAGCTGCCATCTTCTCCAATATCCATCAATCCTAGCTTTGGTGAGTTCCTTTGTAATAAATACTCAGAAAAAGGAAAAAACAAAACCTAGTGTAAAAAAAAAAAAAATGCCTAAAGAAATCTTTATTTAGCAAAAGTGAAAGGAGCAGAACTGGCTGCCTTACAAGCATTTCTAGGATAGAATACTGTTTAAAACTCTTAAACAAAGGTCATAGGAATGTTTAATATGCCAAGGACCACTTAAAAACCTCTGCAGTGTATATATGGTTGTGTAGACTGCTACAAGTTCTTGATTTACGGTACATGCTTTGCATTCTTTTAAGACTGGGCCCTCTTTTTCTTTCTTGGAACTCTTGATGTCAACTATTTTTAACCTGTGTATATGTCATAGATAATGAATGCGTGCTATGCATATATTTAAAAAGACAAAAGAGATTGGCAGTAAAGCGAAGTGAGGCATATGCTTACCTGATTTGTGTGAAGGAAATACCTGTTTTCTTCTTATGGAGGATTTTATCAGTGAAGAAACCTTTTTATCATCAGCTCCTCCAGTGTTTGGTTTCTTTCAAAATACTTAATTCCACAGAAAATGAAGAATTCCATAGATCATTGTGTTTATGATAAACAAGCACATATAAAGTAGCACCATGTTTTAATAATGGATGCCTTTGTTTCTGAAGTATAAATCCCTTGAGTCACGTGGAAGGCTGGGCTATGAGTTTTTGGTTGCTTTTGGTCTAAAAAATAAGTTCATACAGCTTGAGCTGTACAAATAGTAGGTCAAATATTTTGATACCTATCTGCAAATTTGTAAACAGTGTATAATTTATCAGTACTATGTATGGATAGGCCATTCTTCATGGGTCATTGTCTTGAAACCACACATAGTATCTGCATGTGTGCAAAACAGGCCAGTCTGAACATTTTGGACTCCTTAATGTTTAATATATTTTCTTATGTGTTATTATTTCAATTAGTTATGTTGGTGAGTAACATGAATTAGAAAGATACTTCTGTTATTGCAATTTAAAGTTGCTTTTATAAGAGCAAAGATGGCTAATACGTAGTAAAATTAGCTGTAGTAGAAAACATAACCAGAGAGTACCATAGAAGAGGTCAAGAGAAAGTTTGAAAAAGTGTTCCTTTTTTTAACAACTTGCCTGGGTTTTTAAATTTATTTTCTTCAAATGTTTTTGTTTTACAAAAGAGTTCGTTGGTGACCCAGTGAGAAATGTAAAAGTTCTTGGAAACTATTTGACGAAAGCTCGGCAAAAGACTAAACCAAAGTACGCAGCGCGCTACTTAGTTCGTGTCTTGTTCCCCAAGGAAACGTTATTGTGCAGCATTATGGGAGTGAGTGCACGGGGGCGCAGAACTTTGGATCCAAACAAAATTGCTGCAATAAGAGGTATGCTACCTTTCGAAATGCACAGATTTACTTCTTTAATACTTAATGAGTTTTTAACTTGCAAGGAGTCCTTATCTGCATGTGTCTGCTAATTGTTGTTTAGCAACTAGTGAACTGATAAATGTGGTACTGGGTGTGCTCTGCTCAGCTGTGTTTTCGTTTTGAAATTCCTACTTTGTAATTCTCATTGTTGATTTTTCTTCGATTTGGATAAAAAAAAAAATTGATTACTCCTAGTGTACTTCACGTTCATCAGCCACTCTGAATTTTTCATTACAGCTTTGTGGGTTTTGTGGGGTTTTTTGGTTGGTTGGTTTGTTTCTTATTTTGTTTGGGTTTTAGCCACGGTATACCCAGGACAAATATTAACTAGTGATTCTTAAATACTCTTAAGTTGGCTGCTTTTGTTTGTTTGAGAAATGGTAAATATGGTGAGGGCATTTACACAGATCACATGGCATGTATGTGTGAAGCTATAATTCTCCTTCTTGTTTTAAAAGATGGGAGACTATTTAAGCCATGCGAAGTAGTTACAGCATCAGCATTACCTTGTCACTAGTTCTTGTGGGGTTTTTGTTGTTGTTGTTGTATGGTTTGTTTTTTGTTTTGTGGTTTTCTGGCATTTTCTTTTTCTTTCTTTTTTTAAGTTAGTATGCTCAATCACACCTTTCCCCTAATTCTACCTGGAAAAGCTTAATAATAAAAGCATTATTCACAATACCTTAAAAAAGTATCACTGCACATCTTAAATGCATAGTGATGCTTAACTTCAAAATGTGAGTTTACTATCTCTGTTTAAATTAAAGGTGGAAATCTAAAGCTTCTAAGTGGAGAACAGGAAATGTGAAGCATTTCTTAGCTTTCTCTCTTTCTAAAATAGAGTAATTTTTAATAATGCTTTCTGTCGTGAAGCTTAAAAAAAACTTTTTGTGTTTCATATGCAGAATTTCTTGCAACTAACTTTCCAACCTATGATTTGAGTGAGCATGGAAAAGACTGGAAAACCTGTATCACAAATGTCAATGCTATGATCCGCTGTTTACGCTCTGAAACAAAAATAAACCCAGTAAGTTGTCTCAGGGTGATAATTTATTAAATACCAAGTTTGTGCTTCTTTATCAAATTAATTGTTTGAACTTCTCATTATATGAGTCTTCTAATTTGAAATTCCTTGGGTACTGTCTTTGCATTGCTCAGCATACGCCTGCTGACTGCAGCACTATTTCCATGTGGGGAATACTGGAAGCATATTCCTAACTCTTGCTCTTCCTGATCCTGTGTCCAGCATTCATGTATAAGCATAGGATTCTAGAAGGAAGGCACTGTAAATGTTACCCAGAAGTAGTGTCAAATTTGATTGCCAGCTTAAGCATGTAGCTGCTAGCACTGTTTTTGCAGGCTTTGCTTCAGATATATCCAGCCATCCATTCAAACTTTATATTGACTGAAACATCACTTGTAACTCCATTTACCTCTGCTTCTAAAATGCTTTGTGCAAATGTGTGAACATTTAGTATCTGTATCACCTGTAGTTTTCCTGATTGAAATGGAGGAGTAACTATATTGTAAATATTTGGAGTCTAATTTATACTAAATGGGAAATGAAGTGGAACGCTAATTAGAAAATTGGTAGTCTTTTCCCAGTGCATGGGCTAACCTCATGTAATGTTTCAGGGGACAGCTGAAGGGAAAGAAAAAGTGGCCAACACTCCAGACACATCTCATTGTGTAGATTTAAATTATAATGAAGATAGTGAAGGCAATTCTCAAAACTCTCAGAAAATGACCAGCTCCACAGCTGACACATTGCAGAATTCAGGATCGGATAAGCTTCCAGAAGCTTTTCGCACACCTTCGGTCAAGAAACTTCAGTCTTCAGAACCTATGGGTAAACTGTGATATTTTCATCCTCTGAATTTGTGTGTTACATTTTAAATGGTCAGTGAGACGCAGAAGATGCTACTGTAGGTGAAATTGTGTAGAAAAGGGATTCAGTGAACTATGCAACTCTCCTTTTCCTCTTGAGGCAGTCATTTAGTGTATATACAGTAAGTTTTTATGGGAACAAACAAGAACATCATCTGGCTAACAACATATGTTCACATCTACTAATGTCCCATAATGCATATCCACCATAAGACTGTAAAGTTCGGCTGTGAGATATTCTGTCCAGTTTCTCTGAATAATTATTTTTCAATAATTATTTCACAATTGCCCTGGGTTTTTTTGTATTTGGTAGATATTCTACCTTAGTGCAGTACGCTAGCTCAGAATATCTATTGAATGGTATTACAATTACAGAAAAAAAGCACACCTTTCTGTAAAATTGACAATTTAGGACAATAAAATTTTAAAGTGGCCTTTTTACTTTTTTTTTTTTTTTTTTTTTTAAATAATGAAAATGCACAAGATACAAATTCATTGGAAAAAATTCTGTGTACAGAATGTGATGCCTCTAGAGAGCTTCAAGGGAAATGAGCTGAGATTAATTGCCCTTGGAAATAATTTATTTGATTAGAATCACTTTGGGGCTCTGTGAGATCTGCTCCTGCACCCAAGATTAGTTAGTCTGATCCCACAGACCTCCTCAGTTACTATATGTTTTGCATTTTTTAAATGTTTGCAGTGGAGTCAGGTTGAAGTAATTAAAAAAAAATTTATTCTTTTTCAGCTTCCACTTACAGGATCTAAGCACCATTGAAACAGCAGTTCTGTTTACTTATGTAATTGGAATAGCATCATCTTTCCATGTGAGATGAAAACAATTTAGAAAGCAATCATTATTAATGCAGGTTATATTGTTAGCATTGCTGAAAGCATACCAGAAGTGCTGTTACATTGTTGTAAAACAGTCAGGGTCTTCTCACCACTTGGACATTTGTCTGCAATGTGTTCTGTTTTAGTCTTAGCTGGAGCATTATGGTTTAGCTCTGACCTGTCAAGCAATGCATTGGTTTCGGGGAGAGCTTGTTGTGTCCTAGTTTTACTATAATACAACCACTTTGAAGCATGGTCAGTGTTGGAAAAGTAAAATCTCTGTCTCTCTCTGACATCCTTTCTAGAACTTCTTGGAAGCCCGTGGCGCAATGTTCAGTTACCGTTTTCAGTCATTTATGTAGCTAAGGGGAAGTCTCGGCCGGAGTTGTCAGCTCGCTACCTAATTCGTCACATGTTCCCTGAAGATGTGCTGGTAAAAAGCAATGTATATGGTAATCTTGAACGTGGCATGAGCCCACTGGACTGCAACAGAATTAATGCTCTCAGAGGTAAGAAAAAATCTCTGTTCAAATGATAAAGTGGGGAAGTTAACAGGAGTGATGAACTTTGTATCCTATGAACAAACCATGGAGCTTCAAAAATAATTCTGTGAAATCTTCTGACAGGTATTAGTGCAAGCAGTGGAACAGGTTGAGAGAAAGTAGATGAGGTTATGTTTAAGCAACACACAGAAGTCTCCAGATCACAAACCTGGCTAATATGAGGAAACTTAGTCTCCATGGCATCTGCTTGGAAGGACAACACAGTGGGAGATGTCCCAGAGGATTCTGGAGGGTATTGGGGATGATTTCTTGATACAGGGGCTAGGTAGGCCAACCAGAGGTAATGCACAGCAGATTGTGTTGCTCTTCACAGAAAGGGTTGGGGCTTGTGGAGACTATGAAATAATGGATCTCCAGATCCTAAGCAGAGTTTAAAAAGTCTGAGAGTACAAACGCTGTAGCTTGGGAGAGCCAGCTTTGGCTTATTCTGGAAACTCATAGGTGGGAGATTGTGAGAGACAGCTCTGAGGAGGAGGGAAGCTCAGGAAAGTTGGCAGGTCTTAAAGGAGAGCCTTCTGCAAGCACAAGAGAATCCATTGTGATCCACTAGTGAGCTCCCATGCAAAAAAGCAGCATATAGAGAATGGAAGCAGGGACACCTTATTTACTGGACTGGATCCCAGGCTGCAGGCAACGTAATTGTGGAGTGCCTTCAACATTTCCCAACACCACTGGCTTGATGTAGGGTTTTACTTCCTCCTGTGTCCTAAAGAAATCACTATGGGACAGTGCTCACTGGGTTAGTAAGGTTGCATATTTGACTAGTTACTCTCATCTGAATGAAACTCTTAGTCATAGGATTTAGTTTTAAATAGTCCTGTGAGGAGCAGGGAGTTGCACTCAATGATCCTTATAAGTCCCTTCAGACTTGAGATATTCTGTGATTCATCACACTTTTCTTTCAACATGCATCTCCTAACAAATCTTGAAACTGATTCTCTTCCATGTCTGGGGTACAGGGAGGGTGAAAGGGTTGTTAAGATTTGGACAGTGCGGCCTACAGCTCCGCAATTGTGGCAAGATTGTCTCGGAGGATACAGCAATAGTGCCAAATAAAATGGAGGTGGGACTTGCCCTCTCTGGAGGGATGTCTGGGCATGGCTTGAGGGACAGTGCATGCCAGAAACCATTCCCAGTATTACAAAACTATACATAAGAGTGGGCTTCCCCAAACTGTACATATTCCTTCACCTGGGAAGCCTGGGAAACTTTGTCACTTTAAGCACCTCAACTTACTCCTATAGTACACGTATTATTGTGTCTTGAGGCTGCTGAAACATAATGTAGGCTCCAGAGCAGATGAAAGACAAAGTCCTCTGTGTTGTGATTGCAGCCAGGCTGTGTCACTTGGCTCTGGGGCTAGAGGGCAGTCCCTGGCCCTGTTTTCTTTAACATTATAACATAGCCTGGTTGGATAGCAGAATCTGCTCCCTGAGTGTAACCCTGCAGAGCAGGAAGGGACCCTGGGTAGCCTTGCTATATATAGTACCAACAATTGGTCAAATTATGTGAAAGAAAAGGCTTAATTAAAAAGCTGTTTCATGGGCCATATACAAAGGCTCTGTAGGCCTGGTAGTGGGAGTTCTTGTTCTGTATTGTAGCTCTGAGGCCAAGCACTTCACTAAATTTGCCATCAAGGATGAAGGGGACGAGAGTCTGGCTGCTGCTTGTGTATCCTTTGTCAGCATAGTTTATTACAGGAGCATCCTGGGAATGAAATAATGTAAGGTGCTCTCACTCCCCCCTGACTCTCCCTAGAGCAGAGTAAACTACAAGAGCACAAGTTTTTCCGTCTGTTACTTTCTTCCTTCAGACCCATGCTTTTCTGGCAAAATAAGTTTCCAGGTTTGGAACTACAAGTTAAAATAGCAACTGTAAACAATGATGCTATATTAGATTTTTACTTGCTAGTGTATCCAAGAGCATTGGAAGAACAAAACTGACATAATATCAACTAGCTATACCTTTCATTCTACTAAGGTAAATCTAGACGTTAATCAGAGAAGTAGAAATAGTATTGCCTTTGATTTGAAATTACAGCTTAGAATTCCTTTTTTGGTGCTTATTTAAATCTTCTAGGGGCTTGCTTAGAGAAAAAAACATTTAATTCAGCAAAGCTCAGAAGGACAATCTCTCCTCAGTAATTAAAAAAAAAAATAAAATAAAACCTGGTTTTAAAACTATTCATTTTACTTGTTGAAGAGGAAAAAGATGCTGTAGTCTTACCGCACTTATCCCATTGGTACTGAACTCAAGTATTTGTTTACTGATCTTGTTGCAGTATGGTAAAGATCGAGCTCTTGCCATTCTTCTGTCACTATTGTTCCTCTACAGCTGTGTTACGTTGAATTGCTGTGTTGCATTGTAATGAATATTGTTGTCAGAGATGGTGTGAAGGAGGGACTGGTCCTGCCAAACACTGGTCATTCTGAAATGGAGCCTGAGATTTCTTTGCTCTGGTTGACCCATGAGAAGCTGAAGTTATTCAGCACATCAAGGGATCCAGCCCACCTACGTGGCTATGTGCTTTCATGCTTTTTTTGCATGTTTTGGTTTTGTGCTTAAACCTTTTGTTACTCCTTTTCAAACTAAAGAGAAAGAGGAGGAAAAAATATCTACCCTCTAGCTTTGCTGTTCAAGCCTCATAATATGCGTAGCTGTCCTGTTTTGGTAGCACGTATTTGTTTTCGGTTAATTACACCCAAAAAGAGTATATAGCTTGCATGAATAACTGATAACTTGCTATTATGTCCTTGTTTATTTTTAGACTTTCTTCAAGAAAATTATCCATCCTTTGATCTAAAGGAAACTGGATATGATTGGAAGGCATGCGTAGCTGCCATGAATGGCACAATCCGCAGTCTCAGACATGACCATAAAAAGTCTACAATTGGAATCCGCCCGAAAGTCTTGGCAGTGCCACCACTGAGTGTAAAGAGTCCTCCACAGAGTCCGACTTCAGTAAAGCCGTTTGAAAGTGACACTATCAATCTCACAGACTGAAGCTCTCTAACATCTGTCTCAAATCTTAACTTAGCAGGTTTTTATAAATCCCATGGAGAAGCCTGTTACATTGAGTTGTCCTGGTACACTGAGTTGTTGACAGCACTAAATAGTATTATTTCATGAGACCAAAGTTAGCAGACTTGGGAACCCTAACTCCTTGTATAAGTAGCATTTGTGCTCCTCAGAAATTACTTCCACTGTTCCCTGTAGCATTTGCAACATGCTGTCTCCTAAAAGCACCTTCTCACATTTCATTGATTCTGACAGATTAATCTGGTTAGAAAAGGTGCACTGCGCATGAGTTCAGCACAAGCAGATAGAAATGTGGAGAAGAAACGTTGTCCTCCTTGGAGGAAGACTTGTAGCCAACTAAATTGTCTTGTTATGTGTGAAGAATGAAATTTTCTTTGACAATTGCATAGCTTAAGCAGAAATATCTAATGTGGAAAAGAAAAAAAAATTGCATCTATCTAACTTATGTCTATCTCTCACTTCTTTTGCCTCCTACAGCAGTCTGTTGTAGGATCAGGAAAGAGGCAAACAACAACATGAGTACAGTTGGTAATATTTTCTTTGTTGTGATTTAGCTCTACAAAAGCACAAAAAAAGCATCCAGAAGAAGCAGTCCGATAGTTGGTCTTTTTTTTTTCTTGGTGAAGATTAAAGAAAATACTTCTTCAGGGCCTTAGGCTGCTGTTCAGTGACATATGTCTCATCTACTTATGTGGATATCCACAAGATGCAAATCAGGATTTGGATCCTGATGCAGATTTGAGAAATAATTTCCATCAGCTTCAAGTCACTGGTCCTTCAGTTAAAACTTGAGTACACATGCTGGACTTGCCCATCGGTTTCATTTGTAAGTTGAAATACAGCAACAGTCACTGTACAGAAGTTAATGGCTTTTTTGTTGGGTGGATTCTTTTGTTGTTTGGGGGCTTTTTTGGTTGTGGTGGGTTTTTTTGTTTGGGTTGGTGGGGTTTTTTTGTTTTGTTTATATTTAATTTCTGTTACTTGTGTTTCCACACGGTTCTCTCGCTGTCTGCATATTGGCTAACTGGTGCCTCAGCTTGCCTTGCCACTTGCATTATGTCTGAGTGTAGCCTCACATGGCCAGCTTTTTTAACAGAAAGAAGCTTCTCAGAAGCCTGACGCAGGGAACCAGTTTCACATTTGAGGGTTGATGCAAGTGTGGCTTTCAAAATTATGCCTGTGTACATAGCAGAACAAGATTTAACTAAATCTGTCCTCTCTGAAGCAAAGGTTTCATGGTTTGTTTTTTGTTTTTGTTTTCTTTTTTTTAGCAATAGGATAACGTAGTGAGGTTATTTGTTCTCACTTCTATTTGTAACAAACAGGAAGTATTTATTATATGCAGTATAGGATTGGCTTTTTTATTGCAAGTTAGGATATGCAATGGCCTTATCAAATCTGAAATTAGTAATTTAAGTTTCCTCTACATCCTCCTTGCAGAAGTCTTCTGTAGGATTTAAGAAATAGGCTGAATTTCTGGTTGTGTGTGGTTTTTTGTTTTTTTTTTTTTTTTAAGTATAAATGTTGTTCTGCAAATTTGGTTGTTCTGGTTTACTACTAGCATTCTGCTGTTACTGTTCTATACTATTATTCTTGTAAATGCCAAGAACTTTGTTGTGAGTAGATATTACTGATTCTAAACCTCAGAAAAAGCTGAAATTACTTATTTTTTCAGTAGTTTTATGAAAATTTTTAACTGTCCTTCACAGATTTTGATGGTAGAATGATATATTTATTGAATGACCTGTCTGGCACTGAAGGCTGTTAGTGTGGTGCATACCTATAGCTTCCATACTGAAAAGAGAATTGAATAAAAGTAGAAATAGGTTTTTTGTTTCTGTTTCAAATGTATGAATTTTTGCTAACTTTTATAAAATTAAATTACAGTATTTTGCTGTTAGGAATAAAGTATTTTACAAAGAAAACTGGCATATAGTTCCTTGATTACATACGTGTATCTTCAAGTTTTCTTGCACCATAGATCTACAGTTCAGGTACAACTTTATCTGAAAAGATTCTTTTGATCTTGTTTCAAGAACCAGTGCTTTGAGGAGATCTTCTGATTGAGGTGAGGTGATTTCCAAATTTAAGAGTGCCTTATCTGTCTCAGTAAACCAAAGCAAACTCTTTTGGACTTGTCAGTTACAGTTTTGTGTCAGCTATCTGAAACAGAGATTTCCACAGAAGGGTAAGAGTTGGGTAAAATTTAAGAAACTTCTTTAAACTGGTGCATTTTTAGTAGGCTAGGCCTTATTCATGCAGTGGAATCAATTTCTTTATTAGTCCCTCTTCAAGGAATATAATGGGGCTGGAAGGTAATCTGTTTGTTTGAAACACTGAGACTTGACCACCTGTCCTCAGTCTTTGTAGACCTAATACCTGTCCCTAATGCAATGCAAGTCTTTTCTCTTTTTAGCGGAGCTGGGCTGCTTTATTCATGCATGATTGATGTTTCTGGATTTGAGATGATACTTCATAGTTCATCTGGTACTTCTGGCATCAGATTTGACAGCCTTCTAATCTAGTAGTGTTCAGGATCTAGTGCACATCTCCTAGTAACAGAAAATGTTATACTTTCTTGATACATTGATTGTAGCCTTGTGAATGGTGGTGCATAAAGTATTTTCATACAATAAATTAGTAATTACATGTATAACTATGATATGAAAAAAGTAGTATGTATTATACAAGTATCTAAATGCCCTAGTATTAGGATCTTAGGATTGACTCTAGACATTGGCAGTGATACAGAAATAAACACCATGGTAATATTCTGTCGTGCTCTTCAGCTCTCACTTGCAACTGTTGTGGATTTCAGCAGAGGTTTTGTGAACATCAGACCTGCAGTACTGGCTCTTGTCATATTTGTGGCCAGATCCTTGTTCCTATAAATACATCTTCCTGCAAGAACAAGAACTTGATGATTCTGTTTTAAACACAGCACTTCCATAGTAGTAAGAAGAATTTGCAAGAGTGTGCCTTTCCCTTCCTTCTCCAATATGAAGAGGGTGAAGGTTTGTTTGGAGAGGGTGGTTGGTTTTTTGTTTGGGTTTGGCTTTGATTTTTTTTAAGTTTAAATCTGTGGAGTAGGTGTTGGGTGACTGATGGCTCTCTGTATCAGATCCTGCTCTGCTGTTGGGCAGGGATGCTTCAGATTAGATGTGCTGCTAGACATTTTTCCAGCAGATTTCTTAGCACCTGCTCCCACATTGCTGGAGCAGATAGGTTGATGCATGAGTGAGTGAAATGAACAGAGCGAACACAGATTGCTCTCCCTGAGCCTGGCAGCCCCATTAAGGGTTTTCTGTAGAAGCCAAGAGATAAATCTCCATTAAATACTTGCGTTCTTCCTTACCTGTGTGTTGTAGTGTGGATGACTTTTGTGTATTTGTGAGATGGATCGCTGCATGCTTTTGTCTAACATTGTGCTTTATGTCAGGGAGCAGCTTACACGGTGCTCCCCCTGTGAGGGAGAGCAAGCTGCAGCTGAGGGCACGCACAGCAGGGGCAGCAGCATGCCCTTTCTGATGGGCTGCTCTGATTAGGGCTGGAGTAGTGGCTGGCAGGGACCACCCACAGTCCCGGAGGAGGCAGGATAACATGTCAGGTCCAGAGTCCAGTCAGCAGCAACAGAGACATTGCTACAACATGGCTTTAAGGTTCATGCAGGAGATGGGGCCAGGCAAGACTGGGGACATGACTGTGACCAGGATGCTCTGGTCCCTCTGCCTGGTGAGGAAAGCTGCAAAGGTCAGGGCTGGGCACAGCCAGCCTGCAGCGTAGCCCTGCAGGGATGAGGCCAGGGCTGTGCTGGCAGGGAGGCCCTGTGCCCATGCACAGGGTGACCGAGAGGGATAGGGACAGGCTGCTCAGGGCAGCTAAGGCCTCTTGGTGCCCCTCGGAGCTCTGACTGAAAATTTTGCAGGTTTCACATCCCATCTCACAGACGTGTTCAGCTTTAATAGCCAGAACTCACTCTTTAGAACATTATTGATATCGTTATTTTCTGTTTTCTTGAAATGTTCATTTGCTGGAAGTGTTCATAGGATTTTAGAATATGATGTAGAATGGCTAAATATTTGTGCAATTCTTTATTTCTATTTTTTAATAGGGCAATGTTATAACCGTGTAGTTCTCTTGTACAATCATCGGTTTGTTTTGTTCAGTATATGGTGTGATGATATCTGTGCGTGAAGTGAGATGGGAACTGCTGACTTTAAATGCCATCAGACCTATACGTTTATGTAAGTATTTAACTTACAAGTTCTGTGTATATTTCCTGCTTCCCCCTTGCTTAAGTGGTGGGGGGTGATATGGATTATAGTACTCCATGAAATTCACTTTTGCACTGGAAACAGGGCTTTTACTCCTGGGTGGATTGAAGTGCTATAGCACCACCTACTGAGGGCCAAAAGTTTTTCAGTCTCTGTTTCTCAGGAAAATAAATAAATAAATAGAGTCAATATTCTGACAGAATGATGCAGTTCTGAGAATTCAATTTTAGTGCTCTCACTGAACAATGAAGTTTCACTTTTGGCTGAACTTTATTCTTTTAAGCTAAGTCTTTCCATTTAAAAACAATCTAATTTGACTTTTGATTTCTTTGTTCAGTGAGGCACTATTTTTGCTTGTAATTAAAGATTTATAAATACTGGAAGAAGTAATATATGGGGCAACTGTTCACATACAGTTTTGTATGAACAATAAAATGCAGGGGTGATGGAACATCAGGATCAGCATCCGCTTTTCCTCACAGCCTCAGAAGATTCTTTGGCATTTAATCTGCTAGTGTGTACTTTCCAAAGGTGGCATGTGCTTCGTATGCCCTGTCAAGAAAGAGATCTTCAGGGGCATCAGCAAGCAGGCAAGTACATGAAGCTTGGAAAAATCCCAAACTGTGCAAAGGGACCACAAATTGTCCCAAAGGACATATTTCTGCTTGTAGTGCCAGGGTTCAGAAGGCAATACAACAATCTCGTAGGCCAGAAGACATTTAAAAATATCATTGGGTGCCAATTTGAGATAGGAAAGAGTAACAAACCAGCCCAATTTGAGGGGATTTTCAGATGTGGGAGGTGGCTATTTCGAAAAGTACTTTGACAGGTGAAATTAGGGAAACAGGAGTTTCTAGCTTCAGGAAGACTTCAGGATGACGTGACAGTGGTGCTGAGTAAGTGCCAAACAGACAAAAAAAGGAAAAGGAACCAACCAGATGTGAAATGCTGCAAGGTCTTCTGTTTGGGAGCAAAGGTTGCTAACCAAAGATGAAAAAACATACTATGAATAGGGTGGCCATGCTTGTCTTTCCTATTGAATGCCCTAAATTGCTTCGTTTAGGTATTTTGTGGACTAATACAGTATAAGATGTCCAGTATTTGCGGATTAGTGCCTTTCCGTATGCAAAAGGCAGTCCACACTTCAGTTGGTTCAAGCCAAAGGAGTTAAAATTCAGGTTGCTGCAAACATGGCCTGTTTGATGTACATTCTTCTTACAGTTAATGCTTGCTAATGTCAGACCTTCTAAACTGCATGTAGACAAAGCCTGAGTGTCTGTAGGAATCCAGAGTATTGTCTCATCGAAGTTGCTCTCTAAGGTTTTGACTCTGAAGGCTGGCTGGGGGTTTGGGGAAAGGACCCAGAGTAGTGTCATCTGGAGCAGGCCCCTTGTAGCCAACCAAGCTTCCTCTCTTCTTGGCTTTGTGGAACACCTGCTTCTGTGCAACATTATTTACCTTACTCACTTCTTTTACTCAGTTCATGTTTTGCCTCACATGTGTAAGCCATGATGAGAAAGACAAGCCGTTTCATTGTTTGCTTTCTGAGGTCTGCATTACCACTGGAGAATGTTTAGTGGCCTGCAAGTTGAAAAAGCTGGGGGGAAAAATGGAAAATATCTGTAAATATTGTTCAGTTCTGAGAGACCGGTCTAAGCAAAAAGAAAAAGTAAATAAATATCTGTAAAAGTTGTTACTTTCCTCCATGTAGCCAGTGAGACAGTTTTATAATAATATCTTATTTTGAAATGAAATTTCTTTTTCTCTCTTACAACTCTAGCAACAGTAAAGATATCTTTCCTATGTTAAAACATCAAAGGCAGCATATTCTTTATAAACGGGGAAAAAGCTCACCCCAAACTTTGAATCAGAACATTGAGAAGGGGGTGCTGATCTCTTCTCCCTAGGATCCGGTGACTGGATGGAAATGGTTCAGAGCTGAGCCAGGGAGGGTTTAGACTGGACATCAGGTTCATTTCTTTACTGAGAGGGTAGTCAAACACAGGGACAGGCTTCCTAGAGAGGTCGTCAATGCCCCAAGCCTGTCAGTGTTTCAGAGGCATTTGGACAAGGCCCTTAACAATGTGCTTTAACTTTTGGTCATCCCTGAAGTGGTCAGGCAATTGGGCTAGCTGGTCGTTGTAGGTCCCTTCCAGCTGAAATATTCTAGTCTGTTCTGTTGTATTCTATTTTTGTAGCTTTTCTCAGTTTCATTTTAAATATACACTTGTCCTAAGAAAGCCTTTTCTTAGAAACTGTGTGCAAAACCTTGTCTTGCTTAGTCTGGAAGCAAATCCAGTCAAGCTTTTGTTTGCCTTTGAATTTAATAAGTATAACTCATTAAATGATCGATCACAAGGAACAAATATAAGAAATGTGGTGCTCAGACAAGCTTTGCAAATGTAGTTATTCCGTATTCCTTCTGGGGGTTACTGACCCCATGGCAACTGTGTGTGTGTTATAAGTTACACACTCCGGTTCATAATTTGGCATCAGAGCTTGCACTGCACAGGAACAAGATCTTGCATGAGTACCCTGGACTCTGAACAGTGGTTACCCAAATGCTTTTCTGCTCACTTCTGTGAAGGCAGAAAGAAGAACTAAGAGGAGTGACCGTGCTTCAGGCTACTGCAAATCCCTGCTAAGGGAACGTGAGCCAAAGCCCAAGCTTCCCCTCTGTCACCGGGTTCTAAGAATATGGTCACAGTAGCAACCAGTGAACCCTAATTGCTCTGTAAAATGCAGAAAACAATCTCCAGTACTTTGGATTATGGAGATGTTTCCCCTATCTGTCCTAATTTCTCCTAAAAATGACCATTCAGTTGAATGTCAGGAAAATGATAGTGACAGTGAACAAAAGCTGCTCGTTCACAGAGTAGAGGGATGTTGAAACAATGACAAGCTTTCTGGGCAAAGGGTCACTTTATTTTTGTTTCTATACACAATGCTTTGCGCAAAAGGGCTTCTGAGCAGAGTGCCTATCAGCACTACAATAACGAAGTAAATTCCAGCCTTTATTTGAAGGCCTGACTCAAACCCAAATGAAACTGAAAGTAATCTCTCTGCAGATCTTACTGGAGGTAGGCAAGATTCTTCGAAGTGCAGCTATATAATTTTTTTAATTTTATATGGGTTATGTATAAATAATTTCTTTGAAGCTTGAACTTTTTGAAACAGCTTTTGTAATGAATATTAGGTCTTCAGCCAGGGGAACAAATGCAAATACATCTCATCTCCAGCTGCACATGAGTTGAAATGTGGAGTCCCTAACCCTACATGCACACTTTGAACACTTTTTTTCCTTTCTGCTGACAGCCTTTTAGTAGCGTCCCCTCAGGAGGCTTATAATATAAAGTGTAATCTATCTTCAGTTTGGTGAATTCTAGGATATTTAAAGAAAAAGTGCTGAAAGAAGCAGACTGCTGCTGAATGCTTTGTCCTGAATCAATTTCTGAGTCTTACGTGCCTGTTTACTCCTGAAGCCCTGCTTATCCTTATTTTAGGATTAAGTATCCTATGTGCTAGAATGTAGCTATTTCTTTTATTTATCTAGTTCCCCTTTTCTGCCTGTACCTGGTAGCTGTGAGCCACCCTTTTCTGTCCCTACTTTCTTGCAGAACAAACCCATCCAAAGCAGCTCCGACTCAAGTGGTTCCCCACTGCGATGTCCCTCTAAGTTCCCTCTTTCCCAGTTTCACAGTGTACCTGGCTGCATAAAAGCATTTTGATTTTTGAACGGTGAGCACTTCTTTTGTCTTTTTATGCTTTCTGCTAACTTGGGAAGGTCAGCTGGAAGAGCTGTTGTTCAAGCAAATGGAGCTTAGCAAGTGGTGACTCAATAATTTGTATTGTCTGGTATCTCCTGACTTGCATCAGAAATGGAAGAACAATAGTAGAGTCTGACTCCCTGGAGACTCTGTGGGTTTGGTTTTTGTTTTGTTTTTATGAAAGCCAAGAACATTTGCTGGTGATCAGAATGTCTTAGGATATTACAGTGAGATCATGTATTTCAGCTGAGCTTTAGTAGGCCTTCTAGCTGGAAGAACTCCACAAAGAAGAATTGTTCTGTGCAAAAAGAATGCTTTTTATGTCTGCAACAGGCATTGCATTTTTTATGTGATCTCATGTTCTGAAGTGCGTTGCAAATGTAACTGAAAATATACTGTAAAAGACTGTGTAGAAAGATATAAACTTAAATAAGCTATGTGAGAGAATTTTCTTTGAGAGAAAATTTTGTGAAAGGGAAAATAGAATACCTCCAAGCCTCTATCTTCAAAGCAATGCAAATGTTAGACTACATTTCATTTTTGTATGTCCTAGCCATTGCTTTCACTAAAACGAAAAATTGTTCCAAACATTTTCTGCAGTGAAATACCTAGTGTTTCAGCCGTCTGTAATAGGTACCCCCCTCACTACAGCCTTCTTGTAGCCCATCACCAGAGTCTGTATTCCGATGTGCTGCAGAAGGGAATTAATCTCCTTACAGGTTTTTTTTCTTTTTCCTTCCTACACTCATATGACATTTCCTGTGAGATTCTGAATCCTCCTATCTGTGCACACCATAAAACAAATATTGGAATTGTAGGTCATTTTAAAGAAAGCCTTTAGAAGAACAGTGCTTTAATTAACATTTACTTTTATTTGCAAAGGAACCTTGAATATCCTTTATATCAGAATATAGGTCGCAGCTCCTGAAGAATTCCAATGATGTACTGTAAACTATGCTATTGATATATTAGTGTCAGACTCCCAGGCATATTAAATCTGCATGACTGTGAAGCACTAATTATTTCTATTAATTTCTATTACGGTAATGTGTAGTGACTACAGAGGAGGTCTAAGCCTACTATAAAAGGTGAGGGATGCACAGAAGAGATAGTACTTATTGCGGCCTTTCAGTACTTAAGAGGACCCTATGAGAAAGACAGGGACAGACTTTTTAGCAGGGCCTGTTGTGATGGTTTTAAACTAAAGGAGGGGAGATTCAGGCCAGATATGAAGAAGTTTTTTACAATGAGGGTGGTGAAACACTGGCCCAGGTTGCCCAGAGAGGTGGTAGATGCCCCAACCCTGGAGACATTCCAGGCCAGGCTGGACAGGGCCCTGAGCAACCTGATCTAGTTGAAGTTGTCCCTGCTTATTGCAGGGGGGTTGGATTAGATGCCCTTTGAAGGTCTCTTCCAGCCCAAACTATTCTATGATTTTGCAGTATGAAATGAAGAGGCAGGGCTAAACAAAAATATGAAATGTCCCCAAGGCGCAGCTTTCCCTGCTGCTGTGTAGCTGGGTAAGCCACCACCTCGGCCTGGCTGTGCTGGGACATTGCTCACACACCCCCAACTTGCTCCTGCACATGGAGTGTGGAGCATGGGGGAGTCAATGGTGGGAGCCCCAGATTCCTCCCCCATTGCCTGCATGGAGCAGAGACCCTATGGGGCTTTTTTCCAATGTTTGTATTGAAGACCTGAAGCACTGGGGGTTTCTTTCTTCAGGTGTTAGAGATAGAGTAAAAGTAATGAAAATCTGCTATAGCCTGAAAATAATAGAATTCCTCGTGTTCTGCCCATCCTCTCTAACCCCCTGGAGCATGTGAATTCATTGGCACGATAAAGTCAGATAGTTTATCTGCTTGGCCACGCAATCCTGGTTTGTATCCAGGGGACTTTACAGGTGTAAAATTAACCACAGGAGAGCTCTTCTATTGTTCACTGACTGCAGTGCAAACATATGGAGGACTACAAGTGAAAAATAATTAAAACAATATTTGAGTACATGCCTGTTCTCTCACTTTATATGTACAACACATGTAAATTTATCTTGGGTTTTTGTTTCATTATCTTAATACAGAAAAGTGAAACTTTCTTGTTTGAAATATAGTTTTCTCTGTGAAATAGTACCTTTTGGAGATAAATTGCCTATGCTGAGAGCACAGCAGTGTCCAGAAGTACGCACAAAAAGAAAGGTTTTATTGCTTGGCATGAGCAACCGAATACCTTGGAACGATCCTGTGAAAATACTATGGCAGACTTTTCTAATTTGGCTGCCAGTGCCTTTCAATCACATACCTCTTAAAAAAACTAATTCTGGATTTAACTGATACTAAAAGGTCATGGTCCATCAGCTACACTAATACGTTTTTAAACCTGTATCAGTACACACCCATCTGATAAACCAGGGAGGCTCCTTCTGAGATTTTTTTTTTCTACCTCGTACAGAAAGTGTATATTAAAGTTTGCCTAGACACACACTTTCGCAGCAGACTAGAGTGTTTTTAAATTCAGTGGGTTTTTAATTAAAAAAAAAAAAAAAATGAAAACAATAATTATATCTTTTTCCTCAGACAGGAACAGCTGCAAAGGTGCCATTCTGATTTCTCTGATAAATACCCTGCGTTTTATTTACTTATTAAGACATTTAGCACTCCTGAAAGGTGCCAGTTTGAGAGCTGTAGAGCATCCTATTTTTTTTTCCTCTCCACCCTTTTTTATTTTGAAGTGGCCAGAACAACTGTGGCACAGGCAGCTGTGTTGTTGGCTTCCCCACTGTGCCTGGCAGTCTCACAAAAAAAGAGACAGGGATTCACTCAACCTTCTCCCTCAAGTGGGAGGGGTGGCAGAGTCACTGAGAATTGGGTGCGACCAAAGGTAGAAGGAAACAAGAAAACAGGGGCAGAAATGTGTATGTGGGAGAGACAAACAGAGATGAAGCGAAGCGTTGCTGAGGAAGACAAGGACGCTCCTCCAAAAGAGAGAGGGGACCTCTGAGCAGCTAGATGCAGACAGTGAGGTGGCAGATCTACTCCCACCTCAGACACTAATCTGCTGTCTCAGTTTTCCCCAAAACCTTTTTTGTCTCTCACCTGAGTAAAAGCAAGTCATGCTTTCCCTTCTGACGGCATTGTGCATTTGATCGAGGATCTACAATATCGTGTTGCTGTTAAAATAGATTAATATGCACATGTATCATTGTATCTGTGTGCACAGTGACTGAGGATTTCTGCCCCAGCGCTTGCCATCATAAATTGCAACTGCTCCAAACTGTTAGTAATCCACGATTGGCAATTGCTGGGGCGGGGATGGGGGGGCATTTCATGGCAATTACATCTGCAAATATGGTATGTGTTATGTTCTAGTAGTTCCTATTTTTTCTAAAGCAGCAAACAAAAAGGAACTTACAATACAAGCCACTGCCTGGTTACAAATATTAAATCCATTAGTAGCAGAAGAAGAAACTTTTGGGTGCAGATTTGGGGTCATTATCAAATTTGCTTCTTAGGTTTATTGCAGTCGGCTTAATCTGATGCCCCTCCCCCAGTGTCTGTCTGGCTGTATGTGTGTATGTGCACCAGCACAGAAAATATGTATATCAATTTTTTGCATGTAGAAATACAACTGGTAAGCATTATTTCAATAGCATGCAGGCACACACACACAAACAGGGATGTGTAAAATTTCACGTAGGAAAATTCTTTTTAAACACTGGATTTGGAGATTGACCTCTCGAAACTATCCCCTTGGCCCAACTCCCTGCCATGAACATCAGCAGGAGCAGGTTTACAGCTCAGCTGCATTAATGCAGGTTTGCAGCAGCTTACAGCTCTCCTTTAACCTGGATTTAATTTGTACTGCCAGCCCTGGTGGTACGGGATGGTGCTGGGTTATGCGAGCTGAAGCCCCAGAGGAGGTCAGGCACGGAGCCGGACGTGCCAGCACACCACCCTGCCGAAGACCAGGTCAGGTAAAGAAAGTGTAGGCCCACAGCAGCCCACAGCTGTGTCCCTGAGTATGGTACAGACAGCACAGACCAGAGGCTAAACCCCCTGTCGGCTACGTCAAGTCTGGTCATCTCGCTTTTGCTCAGGGCAGGAAACGCTGACTCGTTTCGGAGGCCTTGGTTTGGATGGGGACAGCACTTGCCACGTTTCTTATTGTGGGCCCCTGTGCCTGTGCCCCCTTCCTCCGCTTCAGGCAACTTCTGGAGGGAATCACTGTAAATTGCTTCATTTTCCTCTTCCATTGTCTGCGGTGGGGGGAGATGGCAAAATATCTTAAGAGGCAGCAATGCTAGAGATGATCTCAGAGTGCAAGTGGAAAAAAGGCAGTGGAAGCAGGCAGTCAGAAGAGGAGGAGGAGGATGAGGAGGGCTAGGCAGCCCTGTCCCAGCCCCAGAGCAGGAGCAGAGCATCAGGCTGTAAGGGCAGGCAAAAAAACCACAACCAAAACGAAAAATAAAACAAGTTGGCACCATCTCTCCCTAGCTTTAAGGGGTCTGAGCAGAGTTCAAGGCTCCTTCACAATGAAGCAGCTGAGCAGCACCTGCAGGCAGTTTACTGAAGTTGTTACTGATTATTTTGGGAATCTGACTGGGTGCCAGGCTGGCTGCTTCTGAGGAAATAAATACTTAAAGACAAAATGTTCAAGTGTTTTGCCCAAGCTACGTGTGCTGGTAAGAAGAAAAAAAAAAATACAACAAAGTGTGTGGTCAGCAACAGCCCAGCTAGACTGGAATGTGGAGTTCATAAAAAGGAGAGCGTGGATGCGGCATAGTGGAGCAGAGCAGGCTCTACCTGGGCATCCCTGCCTACCACCTGCATCCCTGCAGCCCCCTTATTCTCAGCTCAGGCATCCCCCAACCAACCCCTTTGGAAAGAAATATTGGGTGACACACACAGAAAAAAAAAGTATCAGGCACTTATTCTTCATGAAACATAGCTAGTGATTTTAGTGGATGGAGAAACTGGAGGTGACTGGTACCCCCACCTTGAGTTGTGAATTACCCCTTTTAAAACCTGAGTACAATGCTTGGAAGCAGTCACCCTGGTCACTGTCAAGCACCAGGATGGTGCTGGGACAAATGATGGGGCCACAGGTGGCTGGTAACCTCAGCCAAAATTAATGCTGCTTGCATTATTAGGACAAGACAGTAGGGAGCAGGGCTGGTTGGACTTTAGCAGACCATTTGTCAGTCCTTAAAAGACGTCTTGGATGTGGAGTGCCCACTTTTGACATTGTCACAAGAGAACAGGAACATTTGCCATCCTCAAGGGAAGCAGGTTTGGAGCCCATTCACTGGCAAATTCCAGCCCTTCTGGCCATGATCTGAGATGGAATGATACAGATGATGAAGAGAAACTATGTGGAGCAGAGCAGGTGGTGTATCAGCCACTGAAGAGCTCTCTTAGCATCAAAGTATTCAGAAACACGGGAGGAAAGAAGTCTGGAGGAACCACTGCCTGCCTCCCACCTCCACAGCCTTCGGGACTAAATAAGGCAAGGTGTACCTGGGCATATTTACACATGGCTTTGCTTTTTATGCTTTTCTTAGACCTTATGAAACCCAAACAAGCAAAAGCTCCCCAGGGTGATGTGGTTACATAGGGAATGTCCCCTTCTGCACCTCTGTAACAGCAGTCCTGCAGAAAGCGGCTATCTTCTCATCCAGGATTTAAACCCCTTGCCTTTGGGACCCAAAGCCTGCTGGCATCAGACAGGGCTTTCTGCCCAAAGACCTTCATCGTGATAACTGACTAAGCCACAACATCTGCTGGTGGCAACAGGCATGCTCAGCTCAGCTGTGAAGCTCTTGGGTGCCCAGGGAGGCTGTGGGGCTTAGTCATGGCCATACAGCAAGCCAGCAGTGGAAGGATGTGACACCACAGGGGGAGAGCTGAGGTCCCAGCACAGCCCTGACACCTCCACTACTGACACCACTATGCAGCACAGCAGCAATGTCAGTGACCTTCCCCTTTGCCTGCTGTGCTTGCAAGTGTTGCCATCCAGGGCTGTGACAGAGGTGGGTTTGCCTAGTTGAGCAGAAAGCACTGTTAAATTCACAGTCTGGCTGCTTCAAAATCCTGCCTGCAGCAAGCTTCCCTCTTCATTTGCTCCTCCTGGGAGCCACGCTGCTTGTGCCTGGCTCAGGAAGACAGATTCTCCATCCCCTGAAACCAGAGTTAGAGCCAGGAGCTGCTGTGTCCGCCCTCTCCGTTCCCACTTGCTGGCTCATGCAAGTTCTCCCAGAGCCTGTGATCATGCTGGCCCCTCCTGTGCCTTTCTGCTCGATAATATACATGCCATGTATCCATGGAGGGATACCAATACGCTCCGACCTATTTCTGTATTGCCCTCAGATCAGTGGGTAGGAAGGGTTTCCTCTTTCTCTCCTGCTGACTCTCAAATTGCTGCTTTTTCTTGGCACTGCTGGTGTCTGCTTATTTGAAACGGAGGAGGGAGGTTTCTTTTTCCCAATTGTTTGGTGGTTTCTAAGCCTTTTGCCCTGTATTTTAGCCCAGGAGAACAATACCACTACAGCATTGTCTCATCTGTTATGCCTCTCTTCAGCAATGCCATTTGGACAGAAAATATCTCTCGTTAAAATGAAAGACGAAGCTGGGAAAGATTACAGGCTGTTAAATACGATGTCGTGAGTTGAAGAGCCTTACCATGCGTTCCTCAAACTGGGATGGCTGCCCTAACACTGCCTGAAACACAGCTTTCCCGCCAGGCCCACCAGCAAAGTTAAGCCTCTTCTTCCCTATTGCAAGTGGTGTCACCCGGGAAAGTCACAGCACGAGGAGCGCAAACCTTGCAGCACAGGAAGGCTTTGTTGTTGCCCTTGCAGATAGGGACAGAAAAATTAATTGGAATTTCAGAATATACTTCATTGTCTTTCTTTTGCTGCTACCAAGCTCTGTAAACATAATTGCCAAAGAGAAACTGCTAGTTTTTCAGTGAGCTCCTGTGCTATTCATTCGATCTTCAGGAGATTTAAATGGCTTTTTCCCATGGCAGCACAGGGAGGACTACACATGTGTTGGTCTTAGGGAAAAGATGGTGACACCTGCAGTGGGAGTAGGAAGCATGGCAGTAAGAGGGCCAGCGATGGATGTGCTGGAGACGCCTCTTTCAGTCTGTGCTGCCAGCAAACACGGTTTAGACAAGGACAGAAGTTTCTGACCAGCACAGCATGCACTGATGTGGCCAGAGATTCAAGATGCCTGGTCCTTTTCAGGCACATCCATCAGACCTGATCCCAGGCATTTGAACAAATGGGAGAATTTCCTCTGCCTCTAGTTTGGGCTTTCGGGGGGCAAAACACCAGGGGATCCAACTCCCCTCCTCCTCAGAGTTCCCGTGAAAGCCTGCGCTGCTGCAAGCATGACCATTACTTGTTTGGGTGCCTCTGCGGCAGCTGAGCTCCTTGAGTAAAGTCTCATCCTGACCACAGGTGCCATGTACTTGAAAATGTGGCCCCTCAGTGCTGTCTGAGTAAATCACCTGCAGTGTGCTTGAATCAGATGCAGAGTATGCCGTCACCTTTCTTGACTGACGTAGGGTTTCCCTTAAGGTTGTTCCTGAAACCTGCAGTTATGAGCCTGCTTCAGCCACCCAAACCTTCTGCAGCGGTCAGCAAAATGTGTTCAGATTTAATGTCAAGAGCTCTGGCACAACACTCCTTCAGAGCAAAGCTGGGTGATGGGAAGAAGAGGCAAAATCTGCTCAGTCGTGATGACTTGTGTCCTGTCCTTTAGCAGTTCAGCAGAGCACAAAATACTCATCTCTTCAACGGGGGAAAGGGGTAATGAAGCAGTTTCAGGAGTAGGAAACCAAGCTGGAATGGGAACTTGAGATCAAATGTTAGTGCACTCAGCGAATAAATCAATGCACCAGTAAGTCATTTCCCCCATCACATCCACCTGCCTCACAAATCTCCCTTGACTTAAAACTGAAGCCACATCTTTCCCCTCAAAAATTAGCATTTTGTTACCTGGGAAAGAGCTTAGCTCTTGTGCACTTTTGTATTTCAAATTTATGTTTCTCGGTTGCACCAGCCCAAATAATTGGGTTGCTATTGCTGCTGCAACTTTAATAACATGCTCCTCAATACAGACAAAAGTGCTGTGCTTCAGAGGCTAGGAAAAAAAACACCCTGACAGATGTAGGCTTCTCTGAGAAAAACGGGGAGAGTAGAAAGCCTCTACAATAATAATGTTCTTCTGAGACCTGTGTGCAAAAAGGTATGTGGAAGACCTGTTGTATCCCCTATGGGCTGACACTTGGACCCTCTGTCAGTGACAACAGCTTCCTCCTCCACGTCACCATAGTTAGTCACTACAACAGGCTAATTTAGTTCCTCTTGGTCTGTGCAAACTCATTTTTTCCATCCAACTGTCAATGAGTTGGCACGCCTTGCCTTTTTTCCTCCATCTTCAGACAAGACAATGAAGCCACAGAGCATACAATAGTGTTTTTTTTTCCTGTGGGGAGACATTGTTTCCTGAGGAACCAATGCTTTGTTTAAGAGTAGCTTTGTTAAAGAAAAGGAGATTCTGAGGATTAACCCCACCTCTTGCCATTTCTTGAGGCAGCACACCCAGGGTCCCACGGTGGGGGACTGGAGGTAGATCTTTTCACCTAAGAGGTGCATAAGGACATAACTTCCACTCCCTCCCCAAAATACAGAGTCAGACCGAAGGTTTATCTAGTTCAAACCTAACCTTCCACAGTTGCCAGAAGCAGACACCTAGGAAAAGTACTCAAAAGAAATCTAGTGCAGTGTCAGCCTTCTCCTGGCACAGCTTTTCGGCCTCCACCATCCAACTCTTGCAAGACTTCCCAAGCTGGAGGTTGTGTTTGCAATTCAGATTCACAGATTACCCATACGCTCTGCCCTGGGAACTTTTCTAATCCCTTTTTCAGTTGCTTTGAGCCATTTATGGCAATGAGTTGCACAGCTGTAATTATGCACAGTATGAAACCAGCTTCTCCTCTGTGTTGGTTTTCAAATCTGCTGCCTGTTTATATCATGGGGTGCCTCCTAAATCTTGTGGTAAGAGAAAATTTGCTCCCTGCCCGTCTTCCCCATGCCATCTGTAGTTACATAGCCCTCGGGCATAAATCCTCTCCGTCTCTGTTACTGCTGTAGAAGAACAGAAGGGTCTTCGTCTTTTTAGTCCGCCTTCACGTGTAAGAGGTCCCATGTTTCTGATCACCCCGTTCATCTGTCTATCTTCTCTAATTCCTCCGTAAACCCTTTTGGAGAAGACTGACCAGAACTGCATATGGTAGCTATGATGTGTGTGCTCTATTTATTTTTGTACCAGCAGTGCTAACTTTTTTTCCTCCTGAAGACATACAGCACAATAACAATGCTAATTATTCCACCATGCCTTAGCAATGTGTATTTCTCAGGCTGCTGAAACCTCATTTCCTGACACAAGTGAGTAAGTAGTCTGTCCTCCAGTGCCCACTCATGGAGGTTGTTCATGGAAGCTGGTCATAGAGTCATAGAATAATAGAATGTCCTGAGTTGGAAGGGACCCACAAGGATCATGGAGTCCAACTCCTGTCCCTGCATATGACAACCCCACAGTTCACACCGTGTGTCTGAGGGCGTTGTCCAGTCTCTTCTTGAACACTGCCAGGCTTGGGGCCGTGACACCTCCCTGATCCTGGAAGAAGTTGTTGCTGGTTTGTGATGTTGGTATGCACTCCCTGGACACTTGATTTGTTCTGTTAAGTCACTGAAGAGGTGATTAGATGGCGGTGATTCCACATGCTACAGTGCAGGCTGGCCTCAAAAGCATCATGAAAAGTTAGTGGAACAGTTCACTCTCCAGCCATAGCCCTGAGGATCTCCAGGATTTACACAGTGTTTTCAAAAGCTAAAAAAACTCTGACCTTTCTCAGGAAGGTGCTTGAAATTTCACAAAGAAATTTTAAACTATTCTGTTAATAAATTTAACCTAGATCCAGCCGAGTAAACATAAGGCATTAAACATCTGCTGAACATGAAGAACTACTAAGAATGCAAAAAATGTGTAATCCCATTCCTATTTAGGTCTTTATTCATCATGGCAATTAAATATGTGCATTTGTGCTCTGCTGCATTAGGATCTAAGTACCTGCATACAATTAAACACTGTGCTGAACTGGGTCCCAAAGCCAACATTGCTGTACAAGATTTTAACCTATATTTCTGTCTACTGTGCACCTCAGTTTAGTGCAGAGAATACTTATTACTTTAACAGATCTTTTTCCGTGTAGAGGGATTTCCTCTAAAATATGTCACATGAGCTATTTTAATGATTCCAGCTTGCAGAATTATTTCATTATAGGAATTATTAATAAGGTTTTATGCATAAATATATAAAAATATAAGCTTAATCTCTTCATTAACTTCAAGACCGTTCTAGGAAGCAGCATGTTTGCAGCTTTGGCTATGTATATATCAAAACATTTTGAGGCTATATGTACAGTAAAATAATCAGAGTTTCATATTGGTTTACATAGATATATAGGATTTATTATTAAGAATACCTGACAAACTTTATAGAAGCAATTTAAATCTCATCTAATCCAACCATTGCACTTTGAGCTGTAATCTTGTTTGACTATTAAGATCTACAACACAAACACTGCTCTTCACACTGGTGTTCCCAGCTATCCCTGGTTTCTTTTGGGTTTGCATTGTGAGCTTGTTTAGGCAGGAATGCTTCTTTCAGCAGCGGCATCTGCAGCATATTGAATAGTGGAGCATCCTGCCATCCATTCTGCTTTCATCCAGTTGAATTGCTGGAGTGACTGGGATGCAAAGAAGTCCCAGTGCTTGCCCACGGCCACACAATGAGTCAGTGGCCCAGCTGTTTTAAAAAAGAGAATAACTTTCCAGTGTCTTTGCTTTAACAACTTTATAGCAAGGCATCCCTTACATGCACCAGACTATTTCTGTTTTGCAGAAGGGATGGGTCTTTGTGGATACCACTTATGCTTCTGCTCACATGCTTGATCACCACTTTTCCTGATGGAAAAAATCTTCCCCAGGGATTGCTAGTGGCATTTTTTTTCTCCTTGTTCTATGAAGTCAGTGGACAGAACAAGCTAAATAAATGATTTTTTTTGGCACAAATAGAAATACTCAAATTGCTGCAGTCCTGTCTACTATACAGCCCCATTGTCTCTCTCACTTTGCAGACCTGGCACTACTCTCTTCAAAAACATTTTTTTCTCCAAGACCTGCCAGTTTTTCAGATCAACCTACATGGTAGTTTCATTTAATGATTGCATGACATCTGGTCATGCCTTGTGAATACTCAGACATTTAATTCTAAAACTTTTTGCCACTGAATTTTCTCAATTTCTTGTATGATTTTTAGTTTATTATTATTATATCTGAGTGGAAACCAGAATGTTGTTCCATTCATGGGTCTTGTGTCTTTGTCTTTTAAATACAAATTTTTTTAATGAGACTGAAATTCCACAGAGGTGATAGATTCATACCAATGGATGGCAGTGTCTGCATCCTCGGAAATACAGCATCAACAGTACAAAGCAACACGTGCTGGCTTGTCAAAGTGCTCAGATATAACTCGATAATCTGATAATGCCTCAAGAGACCTGGGGGTACCCACAAACACAGTAGCTGCAAATGTGCGATTTTGCCCCAAAGTTCACTGGCTTCTTAGGACACAGGGTTATTTTTTCATCTTTCCAGCGCAGATTTTGACAAAATGCATCAAAAGCCATGAGGAGCTGAATTCAGCCACAGTATATGTTTGTGAACTTGCGGTATGACCCATCTTGGGTTGCTCCTTTGCAGGACTGGCCCTGCTCACTATCGACTTCAGGTAAAGTCATCTTTGCTCTGTCCTTGGTTGTGTCCTTACCAGCTTCCTCCCAAAAGCAGTAAGAAATAGGTGAAATTTAACTGCAGTTTTTACTTGAAAGAATCCAGTGAAGAGATATTATTATGAGCTGCTTGGTCACTGCTATTTCGGGTTACAGTGAGTGAGCCCTCTAGTCGTTGATACTAGTAGTGGTTTTTGCCACACAAACCAGTAGAAATGGGCTCACACAGTACGCTTTATCTCACGTGATGTCCCACGTTTCTAGTCTCTCACTGGTTTCCATGGGAAGATATGAATAAACCCAATTAAAAAAAAAAATCGCTCCTTTTTACTCCCATTCTGTTTGCCAGATGTGCAAACTCATCCTGGGCTTTGGTTGCCAGCCAGGCTTCCTTTTTTGTTTATTGACTTACCCTCAGCAATGTGGGTTCCCTCAGGGGCAGATCCTGGGTTCACTTAGAGCCTGACAGCCCGTGGTCCTCAGCCCATGTTTGCACTCACGCGATGGGTGGGTGTGGAGCTGGGAACACGTCCCTGCCCACGGGGCTCCGTCAGCAGGTCCACAGTGATACATAAAGTGGACTGGAGCCAGTCGCCCTCCCTGGCTGTTGGGAGTACTTGGCATAGCTAGCAAAAATTAGCACAACTGAGATCATATACATTTTCATTAATCATTGTGAGCCTGAAATAAAAGCAGCCCCGCTGGCAGCTCTGATTAAGAGCTTTCCATTGATCATAAAAGCCTAACGCTAAAATGAATTGTTTAATGTTGAAGGATTGAGATAACAGCCAAATAATTTGATTTATCGCAAAACCAAGACATAAGACAAAAAGAAAATATTTCAAAACAAGAACACTACAGTCTCTGTGGCAGGCTGTGAGCTAATTTCAGGCAGACCAGGAAAACACCCCAGCCTCGATGGCCAAGTCTGCACCACAGCGCAGGGTGGTCACAGCCCCTTGATGCCTGACGGGTGCCTTGGCCAGCACTAATGTGGAGGAAGGAGATTTGAGATGCCTTAGCTTCTCCTCTCCTCTGTGTGCATGTGCTTTCACATGCCCCCACTATAATAGACATACATTTTTATACAAAGCAAGTAAATGAATGCAAATATTATATATTGTGAGTGGAATTCACCTCGCCTGACCACTTCAGCCATATGAAAGCAGAGCACTCTGGCTGGTTATTTATACTGAATAGCCTCTGTTGTTACTGGAAGGAGACAAAGCAGCTCCTTGGTGAATATCTATTTGAGAGGATCTGAGCCACCTTCTGGAGGTGTCTGTTTCTGTTCACTGTCTAGGCAGGAAACCAAGACTCTTAGGTTAGTTTAGACACCTAGTGTTTAGATTAAGCTAGGTACTGGTACTCCTATGTGTGTGTGCACAATGGTAGTGAGTGTGAACAAATAACACAATATCTCATCTTCAGACCCCGATGAGCCCCAGAACTCTTTCACAAAAAGTAATCTGCCATTCCGGTGTGTACTGAAGGCTCGCACAGAGCTTACCATCCCGGGCACAAAATGCACTTGCCAGTTCCCTACCATACTCTCAGTAATGAGAAAAAAAAAAAGCAGATCCCCTTTTCTGACTATGTTCATGCTCCTCAGCAACATGAGTTTCTTCCAGGATGGTGGGATCCTCTGGAGGGGTTTTGATAGATAAAGATTTGTTGCTGAATTAGTCAGGCTCAAAGGAATCTCAAGGCCGCTTCCAGAAGCTGAGAACGGAATCTGCTGTGAGAAAGAGGGGTGTCTCCTCATTAACGGGGCCCCAACATGGCGTGAATCATCGGACGTATCATCAGTGAGACTCCAGCGTGTGGACAGCCCATAATACTCATTTAGCGAATCCATGTTTGGAGCGTGGACGCGTGATTAGAATATAGTTGCGTATATAAGGAGGCTTGTTTCTATAATAAATGTCTTTGCGTGATTCACGTTGAATCGGAATGCTGAGTCCTTTATCGTTTAACAGGCTCCTTGGAAGGGCTTTGGCCATCCATCATCAGCCCTGAAGTCTCTGGGAATAAGGGAACAGGGAGGTGGTGGACAAGTCATTTGGAAGAAATGAGACACAATCCAAACTTCTCTATACCAGCTTAGCTACCAAAATGGCTGCTCTGGCTCTGTGAGCAGCTCAGCATCTGTCAGGTTGCTCTTCTGTAGCCAAAGCTTGCTCAGTGGGCAGCCAGCTGCAGGCTGGGAAGTGGAGCTCTACCAGGGCTTAAGGCAGCCATTGCCTACGAATGTGTGAGCTGTGCAGAAAGAGTTGGGGGAAACCCAAAGACTAGCTATCTCCTTCACTTGTCCATCAGAAGATAATATTGTACTTGCCTCTGGCTGGGCAGAAGTTTGCAAAGAAGTCAGGTGTCTAAATGTGTGTGCCAAGTGTGGGGAGATACGTGCCGAGCATGACACATGTTTGGGAGGTGTGTGTCCACCCCATTAGGGCCTAGAGCACGGGAACTCTCACTTGGGGGGATGTGTGAGTGGCACAACCTCCTTATCAGCTTATAGGTAAGTTCTTTCAATGTGCCTTTTTCATAAGTCTGTGTCTGGGCCTGTCTGCTTGTGAGCATATGTCTTCAAAATGAGTGCATATGCTACTGAAGTCTGTCACCCAAACCCTCCTCCCAATCTTCCACCAGGTTTATTCAGGAGTCACCCTGCTTTACTTCCCACTTTAATGGTTGCCCTCCTTTTGCTTTTTCCGTATGCATGAGTGTATATAGATGCCAGATAGCATCAAAGATCCCCACAATAATTTCGTCCTGGAGATCTGCCCATGAAAAATAGGGCAGACAACAGCTCTGTCCATATAGTCAGTGTTGCAGTGGAATTAATCTGTTTCTTTGTTTTGTTTTGTTTTGTTTTTTTTTTTAAGGGGGGGTGGGTGCATGCCTTTCAGTAAAGCCTTTGATACTGTTTCTCACAATATTCTCTGGGACAAGATGTCCAGCACACAGCTGGGTAAACACACAATGCAGTGGATGAGCAATTGGCTGATGGGCTGAGCTCAAAGGGTTGTAACAAACGGGGTTATGTTGGGCTGCCAACCGGTCACTAGCGGGGTTCCACAGGGATCCGTCTTGGGGCCAGAAGTCTTCAATGTCTTTATAAATGGCTTGGACACAGGGCTTGAGGGGTTGCTGAGCAAGTCTGCTGATGACACAAAACTGGGGGGAGCTGTTGACACTTTTGAGGGCAGAGAGGCCCTGCAGAGAGATCTGAACAAACTGGAGAACTGAGCAATTACCAACTGCATGAGGCCAACCTGAGCAGCCATACAGAAAACCCTTGCAGGTGGCACTTCTTCTCCACAGGCAGCTTTGCCAGTGTATCACACCTCTGGCTTGCAAATAGATCTCTAGTTCCGCACAGAATCAGAAGGGAACCCTGCTTATTTTAACAAAAAAAAAAAAAATAGAGACAACAGAGAGAGAAATATAGCAAGAATAAGGGAAGAAGAAGGGAAGGGAAGGGAAGGGAAGGGAAGGGAAGGGAAGGGAAGGGAAGGGAAGGGAAGGGAAGGGAAGGGAAGGGAAGGGAAGGGAAGGGAAGGGAAGGGAAGGGAAGGGAAGGGAAGGGAAGGGAAGGGAAGGGAAGGGAAGGGAAGGGAAGGGAAGGGAAAAAGGCAAAGAAAAATAACAAAAGAAAGAAAAAGAAGCAAAAGGTGAACCAACTACATCAAGCTGAAAAACCCTACTGTTTGTGACCTAGATTTTAGTGAAAAAAAAGGACAGGCACTTGAGGATGTGTTGACATCAGTTTGTGAGCATGCATGATGGTCAAACTTCTCAAAAGTGACTAATGATTTCAGGGATCCGGGTTCCCAGTGACTTAGACTATCCAGGCTTGCAGAGAGCTGTGTGACCAGGGTGCCCAGATGAGCCACAGGCAACCCACATGCAGCCATGTGTTGGTGTGACTGGTGATGGTTGTGCCTGTGCCAGACGGACGATCTGTCTGACTTCCCTCTGAGCCCAGAGATCAGCAAAGTGGTTGAGTCACCATTCCTGGAGGCGTTTAACAGACATGGATATGGGGTTCTTAGGGCCATGGTTTAGTGCCAGTTTTAGGTTAACGGTTGGACTTGATGATCTTGAGGTTCTTTTCCAACTAAAATGATTCTATGATTCTATGCTCCTTTCTGGGCAGCCCCACTCCATCAACAGCTGGGTCGAATGGCCTTTGCACAAGCTGCGGGGCAGTGGTGTCCTTCCTGCCCCTGTGCTCGCCAAGCCCACCTTGGTCTGGACACCTGTCCCTCCAAAACAGCCCAGCCCTTGCTGCAGTGGGGGAGTGGGTCCCACTCATACCCACCCAGCCCAGTGGTTCTCCCCACAGCCGGAGTCACCGTGGTCCCAGAGATCCCCGCTGCAGCACTGACACCGCCCACCAGAAATTAGAAGTTGTTTTTTGTTTAAAAGTAAAGTCTGCAGCAGGCTCCTATGGCAGCCATCCCTACTCAGCCTCCCCATCTCACCAGTTGCCATGCAAGGGGGCCTGCGGGGCCAGCCTCCCCACATGCCCTGGCCACTGACATCTCCCCACACCCTGCAAATGGCAGCGCCTCCCCCACATTACCAAGCACCACATGAAATAATGACATTAACAATGAGAGAAACTACAGTAGCACCAGCATCCCCCACCTCATACATGCAGGTCTGGTGCCCATGCCAGCCTGTGAGTCCCGGTGCAGTGGCAGCCATCCTCAGTGGCCATAGGAGCTATCCTGCTGACTGCCCTGAAAGGTTTGTCCAAGGCTTGTCTCCCCACATCCCTGCATAGACTTGGTTCTCCTGCACACTGAAATACAGCCACCTCAGGAGCAGCTGTCCTGCAGCTGCTGTTACTGAGAAATTTCTACAGAAAGCTGTTTCCATCAGCATTTGCCTGGGGTATAGAGGCACAGCAGGGGTGTCCATGTGCCCAGCCTGCACCACCTATCTTTCCAGCAAGCCACGCTCACATGGAAAGCTGAAATGTCACTGATCAGAGCTCATGGGATGGGGGTGGCAGAGAATTTCATCCCTTCTCTCTGGAAAGCGTGGGCCAGCCGGTGAACACGAGCCAAAACAGCTCAGCAAAACCCACCCCCTGGCCACTTGCCATCTTCCCCTGATGAATGAGCTGCAATGCACTCAAAAGGTGAGAAGGCACAGCCATACTCGTATCTTGCAAACCTCAGCAAAACGGGGCGTAAAACCTGTGAAATATGCTTTTTTATTTTTTTTCCCCCATTCTGTTTTTATTTTTTGTTCTTGCTTTTGGGCTCCCTTCCCCTGTGCAGCATGCCTGAGCGGGTCAGGGCTATGAGCACAGGGCTGTGGCAGGGCTGGGCAGAGACCCGAACCTCACAGGGTGGGAAGGAGGGCAGACGTCAGGCTGAATTGTTCGAACGAACACTGTGCTTTTCCTAGAGTGACGTCAGGCCACCTTTTCTGCTTGAATTGTAGTAAAAATAAATACAGCTAGAATGTGTGGGCATGGTTTGGAAAAGGATTAAGGGGAGATTTTAACACTGGTCTCACTGAAGTGGAAATGATTTCTGATAGCCAGCTGGAAGCTGGCAGAGGCATGAGGCTGAAGTTGAGAGTTCGTGCAGCTGGGGTTTCATAATATGGAATTGCTAGTATTTCATTTATTACTTCAGAGTCAGATCCTAAAATCTTATTTATATGATTAGTCCCTCTGGGCCATATCCTTATTTCTCTTACACCAGACTGACTCAGGAACAGAGGAGAGGCAATCTGTGAGGCAAAGCTACCTCATTAAAAGGCCCCTCTAGAACGGAAAAATAAAAGCCAGCTATGGTAATGTCCTCTAGCCTGCAGCTAGAAGGCATGGACCAACACAGAAATAAACTACACACCAGGCAGCTCTCTTCAGCAGAACTAGCACAGCTCTCCAGAGCCCTCCACTAGCTCCTTCTTCAAATGAGGGTTCAGTTCAAGTACCCGGTACTAATCATCCAGGTCATTAATTTTTTGGGTCCAATTTACCTCAAAACCTGCTCCCTCCTCCGCACTGAGCAACACAACAGCCATTACTAGGGAAGCATCCAGTGCAGAGACAGCTGGCTCAACTGCCCAGCTCCTTCATTTGAACCCACAGCCAGGTGCCCAGGACATGGTGGGGTTCCTGCTAGTTTTCTGCCAGTCCCAAACTTTTTGGGACAAAATTTGGGTAACACGCCAGGGCAGTGCCATATGGGCTGTGTTGAGCAGACTGTCACAGGTCTGACTCAGCTATACAGCCCTCCCGTGATGTCCCAGCAGGTCTGGCACCTTACACCTTCCCTCAGGCCACATCCGCATCCCCATTCCTCACATCTCTTGAGAGCCAGGCTACAAAGCAATGGTTCTTGGAGTGCTGCAACACAACCCTCTCATCAGTCTGTGCACTTCAGGCTGCCCGCCACTTCCACAGCAATGCCTGTAATAATGATGAACAGTCATATAGTGTCACATAGTGTGGATTCAGCCATTTGGCTGCAAACAGGGCCAGCCTGGAGCAGTGTGGGCAGAAGATGGTGCATCATGTGCTTGGCCTGGAGGCCAGTGGCTGCTGGCAGGACAGGTACCCTTAGCAGTGCAGTATCACCCTCATTATGGATTTGGAGAGATGCTATACCAGGTGGGACCCCGGGCATGGGAGGCCCCTCCAAGAGCAGAATGATGGGCAGAGGGCAGGGAGACACATCTATTTTGTGTGCTGGTCTGGTACAGAGATGTCTGAGGTCATGGAGACCTGAACTAGTCCATCCATACAGTGAAGCACAGGTTTGCCAGCTCAGCCCCAGATGTTGCCTAGGCAGCTGAGCCCACTAGGCAGCACCTATCAACCCAGAGGTGATGGGAAAGCAATTCCTCCAAGCCTGATTCTGGAGATGGGGGAGTCCAGCATGAGTGCCCTGGTGTGTGCCCCTCCTGCATATCTAATCTTGTATGTATCTCCCACACAGAGAGTTTGGGGCTCCTTGCACCTGGTGGAGTACCCTCTACAATATTCTGACTCCCAAGCCTGCACCTTTATCAGCAGCCTCTTGCAATAACAGTTGTGGAATGAAAAGGAGGAGGAGACAATTCAGGAGGAGGAAGATGAGGAGAAAGTGGTCAAGGTCTCTGGTACACAACGAACTCGAATGAAGGCAGCCTCCTTTCTGGAATGTGTTCATGCTGTATAAATATCCTCAACAAATCAGAGATATAGGAAAAGATTCTTAGGCAAGATCCTGAAGAATTAAGGCTACAGGGACATATACATGTTCCAGGATCCAGGGCAGAAATTCCCCAGCAGAAACGTTATGTTGGGGGCAATCGACCAATTATGCTTGTTAGCACCTGCAAGCATACTTTTTAACAAACCAGCACTCCCTCACTGTGTGGAAAGGCACAGCACATCCCGCCAGGCTAATTAAATAGCAACCCCTCCCTTACAAAAAAGGGCACTGCAGTGGGTGTGCAAGGGCTCAGCCCCTGCTCAACAAAGGGCAACCCTTCCAAGGTTAGATTCCAACAGGGAAATAAAAACTTCCAGCAATGGGGATCTGCTCTGTGCCTGATGCCACAGCTCAGCTCGCTCAGCAAAGCCAGCCCTGCTCTGCCCCACACCCAGCCGGAGCAGCTGCACAGCGTGCTGCCCCCACTGAGCCCAAATCCCCAGCTTTGCATCCAGACTTCATGGGAGCAAGCAAGCTCTGCCGGCTTCTTGGCTCGGCTCCCCAGGCCCTACCTAATTGATGGCCAAGGTGCGTGTAACACCATGTGCCGCAGAGCACTTATGTTTGTCAACCTGGAGGGCTTTGTGCAAGTCCTATAAAACACAGGGAAAGTATATCCAGCGCAGCACAGTCCGGCGTGCGGCGCAGTGATGTCGTCTGCACCTGGACACTTCTGGGACCCGTTACCATTGCCGAGGGCGGGATAAAAAAGTACTTTGTTTCTTGACTGCATTTTTGAAAACTGAGAATACCGCTCAGGGATTTCTGAAGCTTGAGTTGATTAGCAGTTAATGATGTGTGTCCTGAAGAAAAAGTAGGATTAAATATTGTGCTCATTTTGGAGCAGGGCATTTTAGGCTTGAGATTTACAGCTATTTTTGTTGGTATTTCATGAAGTGTTTAGGTCTGCTCAACTCTTGGTTACACAGCCGCTCAGTATTTTGAACACTCATTTTATGCAGATGTAACTTAAACAACCCATGATATATTAAAGTGTGTAAGTGTATGTGTTACAACTACATGTTAACTTTCAGGAAACACTATTGGAAAACAGACACACGGGGGGACGCAAGTCACTTCCTCGCAAGCTGCAGCTCTGTGCTGAATAGCTGCAGGCTCATCCCTGTCCCAGTCCCAGTGCTGACTGTCCTGCAGCTTGGGCTGGAAACTTGCTGGGATGAAGCTTGTCCTGCTGGCTGGTTGCCTCAGTCCTTTGCCATCCTCTCGACTCCTCTCAGCAGGAGTTGCCTTATACTCACTTTGGAAGTGGTGCACAGCCTTTTCCCACATGCTGCTTTTCTGAGTTGTGTTGCCCACCTGTGGCCTCCCAACTCAGCTTCCTGGGTGCCACCCTTGCACTGTTGCCCGTAGGATGTGGTGGAGCTCCCCCAAGCTTTCCGTGCTCTCACTACTTACCTATTTTGGTGCCATCCTTCCCGAAGACTTCCTTCTGTCGTGTTGCCTCCAGGGAATCCAATCCATACATGTATCAGTTTCAAAGAAAGGCAAAGAAGAAGGAGGCGGTGTTTCCTAATCTCTTAGAAGATAAACAAATCATGCCTTGTCTCCCTTTCTAGGGCTTTGTCTCCTTAACAAGATGAAGGTGTGTGTATGAAGACATACAAGAGCATTGAAGATGCCATGGAACAGGCTTCAGGCCTTGCTGATGAGTCTTGGGAGGGCAATTGGGTTGCTGAGCCGTTCTGATTCCCGCACGCCATCCTTTCACTCCTCTTGATGTTCGGGCTGAGCAGTTTCAATGAGGCATAGGTATGCCCAGCCATACTACATTCATGACTTCATTTTGCCGTGGAGACATACTGCAAGATCAACACCTAACACATCATGCTTAGTAAATGGTGATAATACAGTGCATAAAATGAAGGCACTCATTTTTTTTCCCCCTCATTTGACTAGCAGAATAGCAGTACACTTGTGCAAAAGAGTACTTATTTGTCAACACAGGAATTATAGTCAAGCAGGCTAAACTGGACAAAAACTTCAGGTCTGACATGGCTATTAAGAATTTCCAATTAATTAAACACTTGGCTGACAAATGCACACAGCCACATTTGGGTAGGTATTTCGTTAAAAGCAAGCCTCTTACTCTAAGGAAACCCTAGGGAAATAATTTATAGCACAAGCCTGTGGTATACTTTACAATATATAAAATGCATATCTCAGGCCAGGAAAAAAAAAAAAAAAAGGAAAACAAAAATGTTGGAAAGAAGTGAAACAACACATCTCTTAAAAGTTTTGAATCTGCATGTATAAAGTTGTTAGTCTTTGATACATATGAACCGATAAAACTTGTGTTTCCAGTTTGCTACACACACAGACACGAGGCAGAGTAACTGATGTTGCTCAGTAGATGCTCTGTGTTGTTACTGTCTTTGCCGGGCTGGAGCTCACACAGTTTTGTTACCAGGATAGCTGTGAAAACCTTCAGACTTTCTCTCCCCCCTCTTGCTTTCCAGATGCAAAGATTAATTTCTATCTTGCAAAGAGGTACTATAGCTCACATTATAAACTGGCTCTGCTCCCTGGCCTGACTGAGCACGCTCTGTGTGGCCAGGGGGATTAGCAGAAGTCAGCTTAAGTGAATTCTTTTTTTTTTAGAGGAAACAGGATGCATTGTGTGTATGTGAGCCTTCTGAGGCAGCTTAGCAGAAGCACTGCAGTGCTGCCGACAGGGATAATAGCACTGCTAATAGGTATGGCACATCTTCCAAATGCAATCAAAACACTGATGGCTGCATCTCTTTGTTATTTTCAAGTGACAAACACCAATGAAAACCTATAAAATCATATTTTAATTTCACCAACATCCACTTGAAGGCAACGTGACTTAGAGTTACCTGCTAATTTCGGGGAGAAAGGTTGTTTTAATGCATTGTAAAACAAACATTTGAATTGTGTTTTAACATTGGTTTTCTATAAAAGTCTAAAGGTCATGTTCCTGCTTAGTGTAGGACTATATCTGGTGTATATCCAGATTCACAAATAGCTAAAGAATAGAAATTCTTTCCTTGGCAGCTGCAACAAAGTGTCTTAAGCAAAATCATGTGTTTGAATCTACATCCAGACATGGATCTTACTAATACAGGTCTGGAAATTTCTCCTGCAGTCAGACGTACATTGCAAGCTCTGTATTTTAAACAGAGCACTGGGCTTAATTTCTATTGCTTAGTCCATACCGAAAAAAATTGTAGATATTCACAAATATGACCCCTGGACCATTCCAGCAATAAAGTTTGAATCTAGAAGAACAAACTAATGTGGCTAGTGATCGGGCTTTCTGGGAGCCTCCTCTTAAGGCAGACCTTTCTACCTCTAGAACTGAGGATGGGACACTTCTCCAAACACCAAACTATTGTACACATCAGAGCCTGAAAAGCATTTTGAAAGCAAAAGATAGTGGAATTGCTTCAAATGCTATCCCAAGCTCCCTTCCTTTTGGATTAAAAATGGTTCATGACTTACGGTTGATTTCCTATGATCATGTTTATTGTCCGAGAGTTCTACCCGATATTTTGACGGAATATCAAAACTATGGGTTCTTCTACCTGATGACCCTTTGTGTGGCACAAATTTCATGGGTCATATGGTAATATTTTTTTTTCTAATTGGATGAATAAAACATCTTATATAAGAAAAAAACAAACACCACTAGTGAATGAGGTGCTTCTGGCACAAACTCTTGGAGGCCTACTCATTCATTCTTAAAATTCATGCCACTTTCCCACACAAGGGTTGTCACATACTTGGCAGTGGTCCAAATAGCATAAAACATAATCTAGGAATAAAGGCAACTGAATGCAGGTCTTTTCACTGCAAAACCTCTACAGATCAGATTCTGAAAAAAAATATATTTTTGGCCATTTCTATTAACGGTGTTTGCTGTAAAACAAAATGCACTTATACAGATGGCTGTGTGTTAGTCCTTTTGGGATTTTTTATTTTTTTTTTTTTAACCCTTAACTCCTGCATTTTATCTTCTTTTGTGGGTTCAAGTCAGACCATCAGTGTTGTTTTCATAGGGCTGTTTGTGTTCTAATTAAGCAATAAGGAGCAGAGACTGTTCTGGGAATTAGGAGTGACTTGGAGTGTTGACGCAAAGCTGAGAGCCATTAGTGACACTTGGCTATTAATTCCCCAGGAGATACTAGTGCCAAACTCATCATGGCTGTTTCTAACAATCTTTGCTGCTTTTTTAATGGGGAAAACCATAATTTTTAAAATTATTTTTGGAAAGTACCAATGGGCAGGCGAGATTACTGCAGTTTACCATCTAGGAGATGACAAGAATAAAGAGAATATGGATGAGTATAGCAGTGTCTATAGGAAAATATTTTCTCAATTGTCAACCCCCACACACCTTTCCATAGCAAGTAGATATTCAACATACAAGTCTGAGAGCTGAGGTGGGAGATATTTTCAGAGCTATCAGTTTACAATAAACCAAATTTCATTAGACAAACCAAGCTGACTTTCAAATGGCACAATGCTTGCTGTTTATCAGTTTTTAAACTGTTCCCATTACTGTTGCTTGATAACCATATAAAACAATGTTACTTAGCGGAGAGGGAATGGTGGGTCTACCCATTTAAGCACTTTTGCATTCCTGCTGGAAATACAGTAACCATTCCCATCCCTCCCCCTCTTTCTCCTCCATGCTGTTACAGCACCTTCATCTGAGACAGCCTTGGATCACTTCTGGGAGAACACTTCCACTAAATTCTTACAGGATATTAATGGACATTCATGTATAGTATTGCCATATGAATGTTTCAATGACCTAGATAAATGTGCATAATTTCCTTTGCGTGTAATGGGCATGAGTGTTTAATTATGACAAGTTGTGACTTTTGTAGTTTATCTCAGCCCCCCAGGGAGCCCTTGAAAATGAAATTTCCTATTCCCTGGTATGCAGTGAGTGCAATTTTACAATAACCCTATACCAGGGTATCATAATCCACGTTGCTTCCTCCATTTTCCTCCACTTAGTGTATACAGAAGAGTACAAACACTCAAACTGGAGTTTGTGTGAGAGGGTGGGCTTGTACAGAAAGCAGAAGGTTAAAAATGAAAAGAAAGATTTACTGGGAAATGTGCTGCAAGACAGCAATCAGGATAGTTTTTTTTTACAAGTCACTTAAATTACTGACCACACATTAATTCTGAGGTTAACTCCGTTGGTTAAACTAATCACTATTAATCAATGAAGCTGTTAATCAAATTGCTGAGAGCACAGGACCAAGTAAATTGGACAGGCAGATAATCTCTTGGGCTGACCAAAGATGCAGAAAACTTTGTGTCCCCCTCAGGAAAATGAGCAATGATTTATCTAGTTTGCTGTGTGCAAATGCTATCTGTCTGCAATGACATTAAAACCTGCAATGCCTTCATTTTTGGGGGGTCTCTTTCTCCATCTCCTGCCTTTCTGCAAAGGCGTGTTTTTGGCCCACACTTGCACCCTCTCTCTTACACAAATACACATGTAAGCAAGGATGGAAAAGGCTTGCGATGGAGAGGTTTCAAGTGGAGGATTGATGGCTGGTGATTGTGAAGCCAAATCACTCGCTATACTTGTTTTGCACTACACGATTTCCTGCTGTTGTTTCTAGTTACACTAGATAATAAAAACTGTTACAAAACCCTCTTAACAAGAAAACAAAACACAGATGGCATGTTGAATGTAAAGCATCTGGGGATGGCGATTGACTCTGGCCTCAAAAGCTGTTTTTGTTCCATCCCAGTTTTCTTGAGAAAGTGGGAAGGGGATGGCAGGAAATGCTGCGTGAGTTGCTGGAGCAAACTGCCAGCTACGAAGGAACAAACCCTGTGCTGGGGAGTAACTGAGTCTGCAGGGGAATAGTGGCTTTTAGGAGCGCTCAGGGCTAATGTGTAACTGTTCTTATCCTCTTATCTCGTGAGGACTTGGCTGGGAGAGCCATCTCTAAGACGTTTATTCCTCAGATTGATAGCCAACTATCTGAGGACCTGCATGGATATTTCTAAAAGAAAGACAATGTGGTTATTATTTGTGCTATAAATTCTGAAAACGGAATAATAGCCAAGGCTTAAAGAGCAGATGATGCCTTACAGAAAACTTTTAAAAACATCCCATTGAGAAATATTTATGTCTTGCATCATATTTTAAGCCTTTCTCCTCCTTTGTTCTTTGGCAATACAGATAGTGAACCAAATCTGGAAATCAATTACACAGTGTATATGTGGAATACCTTCACTGACCCCTTTTGTGTTTGTTAGCCTGTCTTTACAGCCCAGCGCCACAGAGAGCAGCCGGGTTCAGTTTCAATGCAAAGGTCCCCGCAATGAATGCATTCATCTCCCAAGGGCCAGCCTTGGAGAGTGCTACCTGCTGGGGGAATATTACCCATTCGTTTGTGAGAACACGAAAACAGATAACGACAGATAACGAAATGACTATGCCCTCATCCTTGTTGGCAAGTGAAAAGCAATGGAGCGTATCTTGGGGAAGATTTACACCAAGATGCTTTGGTCTTATTCCCCGGTGTGAGCTGATGCAGGCTGAGTGGGCTGCTGTGATTTATGCTGACTGCTGAGGGCTCTTTTTCCAGTGGACATCATGAATTGCCCTGAGCAAGAGAACAACTTCCACATTTGCTCTGTTGGGTGTCTTCAGGCCTCAGGGTCTGGATGGAAATGATTTACTGACAATAGCTCTCAGCATTTGCATTTGGCCACAGATTTTGGTGGCTCTTTCTGGCTCTTTTCCTCCATGGGGACTGGCAATATTGGCCTCAGGTGGTCCAGAGTCTACTTAGCAAAAGCAATATGATGCAGAGTGGACTCAAATCTAGGGTGAAAACAAGAGTCTCAACATCTCCTATTTATTTGTTCCTACTGACAGAGGCTACTCGTTTCTTATCAGACATATCCTGAACACACCACCATGTCTACGAGCAGCTTCCCATGCCCCAGAGGACAACTTGATGACAGACAGGTTGAATGGAAGTCACAAGGGTGGCTTTGAAGCAGCTTTGAAGCTCACATGGATTTTGCTTACCTAGTTTGGGTATGGAAAATTCATGGCAGGTATATGGCAATGTGCTGGGCATAGCAGAAGAATGAGTGGGGTTTCACATTTTACTGAGGACAGCTGACGCTTGACCAGATTTGTGTGTCTGGAACACCATCAGCCTAGAGTTCACAGTTATTTCAAATATGGGACTATTATCTTAATCAGCTGTCTTACTCACTGTGGTGTTACCACTTCCTAGTGACTCCAAAACATCAGAGTTGAGTGCAGGTGCTCTGCCCCATTGTTTGAGCATCATGTGTTGTTTTTGAGAAGCAGAAAGGATTTGAGTAGGAAAGATACTCATCGCTGTTCTGTTGCCAGAAGGTGCCACTTACCAAAATTTTCAGTGATAATTTCTGACAGTGACAGTAGCATCCCATTCACCAAGAGGCCAAGCAAGGGTGTCATCTGTCAGAGGGAAGCTCTGAAGGGCTACATGGAAGGTCCTTACAGCAGAGCATGAGCAGTGCAATGAAATCCAGCAAGAACCTGTGACTCCTCTTAACCATGTCACGTGTAAACCCTGTGTCACTAAAGTAGCTAACCCAGATGGCTAAGTGGGCTGTGGTTGAGAAAATTTCCTCCTGTCAGTTTGCAGCAGGGCTCACACCCACTGGCAGCTCTTTGAATCCTGTCCAGGATATCATAGAAACTGGTAGTCAGAAGGGAAATGGCCTCAGGACATTCAGGGAGGGCTGTGACACAGTGTCCAATACAGTTCATTAGTAGCTCCCAGCTTCCCTGCTGAGATAGGTGTCTGCTGCAAGGTGATGCTTGCCCTTCCATGAGCTGTGTGAGGGTGTTGTGTTTTGCTGCTGACCAGTCCCTGGTGTTAAGCTGTAGGACCAGCAGTCTGAGAGAGTCCTACAGCGAGACATAGATGCAAGCCAGGGCAGCAGATAGCAGTGTGAACAAGGTTCAGTCCATTTGTCCACTGTGGACTGTGAATTTCCCCATGAGATGGCACATGTTACTCACTTGGGAGGCACTGATCTGTGGCATCTGAAAAGGTGTTGGAGCCTCTCTGGAACACAAAGCTATGGACAAGCTTCAGGCCAGGCCCCGTCTGATGCCCCAGCACTTCCCACAGAGTGCATGTTCTCAGAAAAGTCTTTCCATGTTTCTTGAAAGACAAAACATTTGTGAACCTGGAGTCACAGAAGGAAGCCTGTGTGAGCTATGTGAGCACAGAGGGGCTTTAATGGCATATGCAGTCAAGCAGAAAGGCTAGCGGAGGCTTCACTTGCTCTAGGAATTGGGTTTGGAGGTGGAGTAAGCACAGCTTGGTTGATGATGAGCTGGAAAAGAGGAGAGGGAGATTTTGTTCTTTCTTCAGCAAGTCACACCTGGGTAAGAAATGGTCACTTGAGAGTCCAGAGCCAGTCCACGCAGTCGTCAGGTGCGTGCCTGCACAGAGCATTCTTACAAGTGGTGAAGGCTCCTGGGCACTGTGGCAATGCACAGAGCAGCCTTCCCTGGGAACTGTGGTGAGTCCCCTCTTCTTGGCTGTGAAGTTTCTCCGTGCACTTCCACATCAGCTAGGTGAGGTTGCACAAGCAGTGAGGTGTATCTGGTGTCAAACCTGCTCCATGCCAGTAGAACACCTTTACAAGATGGGGGTCCAAGGGCCTGGGTCTCTGGGCACAGCCCTCTTATATTCTGCAGCCCCAGTGCAGCAGGGCTGCCTCACCAGAGAACATGGCCAAAAAGTCTTTGTGGAGGTTAGCAATGAAGACGGGAGGTGCACTTGGCCTCAGTCATGGTTCTCAGGCACGGGTACAGATGATTGCAGACACGTCACCTCACTCGCGAAGGACAAGGGTTTGAACCTGAGTTTCTGGTACACTGTTGCCTAATCCTTACCCTGTAGATTCTTTTTCTTTACCTCCTCCATCTGTTATTCCGGAACTTTTCTCTCTGCCACTGTCATCTTGACTCTGAAAAACCTTTCAGATGCAGCTTCATTGAAGCCGTATGTGGGGTTTGCAGAGCTCCAGTTGATCTGATAAAAAAGGTGAGGGTTATTGGAGAATTCAGAAACATTACAAGGGAGCATGGACCTGTGGTATTTATTCTTCATGAGGCCAGCCAGTGGCTTAAAGCCTCCCCTGTCCCTCAGGAGACAGGTACGACTTTCTCCTCCTCCTCATCTGTTTCTCCAGGCTGCCAAGCACCTGGCCTGTTCCTGGGAATTACCCAGTGCCATTAGACTGATCGCCAGCTCTGCTCTCCTATATGCTGATCTCGTGGGCTCAGGTAATAAAATTATAGTACTTACATGAAAAATACAAAGGTTGGCATGACAACAAAGCACTACATTTAGTACTGTAGACCAGACATATATATGCCTGTATATACATGTAAACAAAACCAGACGTAGTGTTTTGTGGTGTGTATTTTCAGCAGTCTGCCCACAAAATCAGAGATGGCAGATGGTTGGTCTCTCAGCAGGATAAGAATTAGAATTATTTGGGTACCTTAGCTGTTCCTTGACACATATCCAGTTATGTTTAATGCTAATTTTGATAGCTTTTTCAACCTGGGGTATTTTATGTTATTTGATGTAAATGCAGGGTTGATTCTTGACTTTGCTTTTGAAAGCTTCATGTGTGCATGAGCACGCGCGCGTGTATGTGTGTATGTGTATGTGTGCTTGACGAGGATAGCAGCATAGGGTAAGGAAGAAAATGATAATGTGCGAACATGCATCACCCTCCCAGCAGGGAAATGACTTGCCCCTGAGGGTCATGTTTGCCTTAGGCATTTAGAAATGAGATACCTGGAAATTTCGCATTAGAGGGCTACAAAGACCAGGAGGGATAACTGGAAGGGGCTAGATGCCCAGACGTGGGCTGGGAAGCCGACAGCTGAGGGCCAGCACCAGGGAGACCTGTCTGCTGCAGAGGGGGGGTGAAGCACGGGCAGGGACACCCCTCCTCCCCCATCTTCAGAAGGCTGTACTTGCCTCTGAAAGGAGTTATCAGTCCAAACACTCTGAATATTTTTCTGGGGACTACTTTTCACTTAACTGAGCGTAAAATAAAAATTACGTGGACGTGGAGGGTTTATAACAATGGAGAGATGTGGGGAACATGTGCTTCTTAAAAAAATAAAAGCAAGCAGTCCCGTTGCTACATCCAGTACTTGGGATGTAAAATATTGGCACACATTGCAATGGCTAGAGCTAGACATGTCAGTGTGACTTTGAAGGTCTGTTTGATTCTCTTATAAAGTATTTAAGCCAATTGTGGCTTGAAGCTAATTCCTTTTCTCTTAATTGCTGCTCATATAATAGGAAGCCAAAAAACAGGCAAAGAACAGCACAACAGGTTCTGTGGTAGAGATGCACTGTATTTTCCCCCAGAGATGACTGGGCTAGGAGTCTGATGTGCTTCCCTGACATGGTGCTAGTGACATTTGGATAGCAAAGCTGTAGGACCTATTTGGCAGCAAGACTGTGCACTTCTTCACAGGATCACAGGATAGTTATGGTTTGACAGCACGTCTGGAGCTTGTCTAGCCCAACTCCGTTGTTCAAATGGCATTTTAGATACTAAGGGTGTATTTTGCACCTTGCAGAGCTTTAAGATCTAGCAATACATAAACTAAGAGGGAGAAAAGAAAGACACCCCCCTCCAATTTGCAAAATACATTAATTTTTATCTCTTTTTTAACAGAAGGATGAGAAGCAGTCAGAATCCATTTTGTAATCTGAAAAACTTATTATGTCCTAAAGATTCCTCTGTGGGTGAAATTCTTACCGTTCCTTAGAATACTGTAAACTATACCTATTCCTAGTGAACTCTGTGCAGCAAATCGTATTCAGTGAATGAAAGAGCAGAGCAGAGCCGAGCCGTGCTCAAGACAGGGGCAGAACCGTCTCTTTGCTCCAAAGTCTTTTATACAGACACTGCCTCTTTTTTTTTTTGCAATTGTTTCCTGGATAATAACGTCCTACATCAGTGGTTCCTTAAGGTGCTGCTACAGCTATTCTCAAGTAATAACTGTGCATTGTACATTGCCAGTCTGAGAGCTGGTGTTAGGGAAAGACCACCCTGACCATGGGTGGTGTGGCTTTGCAAGCAGGGTACCTTAACATTGCTGGGGGACGCAGGGTGCTTGAGTGCCCCACTGCTGTGATCCTGAACTAAACATGCTGGCGCTGCATTAAGAGGGCTCTGGATTTTTTACATTTCATGTACCTTACCTGTTTTAACACAAAATATACCTGTCATCACATCCTCTTGCTCTCACACTGTCAGGATCCATTTTCCACTGTGTGCATCCAGGTGGCTTTCACAGGTGAGATTTTTCCCACTGATTTTTTTTTTTCAATACAAAGATGTCACTTTATTTTAGGCACTAAGAGTGCTTAACTGGGATATTATTTTCCAATGAAAGTTCTACTTTCCTAATCATGGCTGAGTGACTTTCACAGACACCTCTTCAGACACTGAGTCGTGGCTCAGCAGCTTGGCAGTTGCCTCAGTGCCACCGAAGTCTGCAGCCTGCCATGGCTGCTCATGGAGACCTCATGTTCCTCTGGGATGCCCACAGACCCCAGTCCTTCCCCTGCTTGAAGCATCGTGACAGGAGAAGGACAAGCTCTCTTGTCATGCAGCTGGAGCTCCTCACTGCACATTCTCAGTGTCCCAGGGCCCACCAATTGTTACCCAGCCATGTCTCTGCGCCAAAGCCCGCGAGGTTTGGTGATGGTGGTGTGGGACACTTGGTAGCTCTGCCTCCCTATGAGAGGGCCCATTGGATTAAACCCAGCAGGGATCATGTCTGAGGACAGGGCATTCATCCTAGTTGTGTCCTCCTGTTCCATTAAGTAGTTACTGAAATGTATGATGCGTTCAGTTTCTTTCATATTACGCTCCTTAATTGTATTAATAAAAGGTATTTACCCTTCATTATTTTCATTCTCCAGAGGATTACTGAAGACAGGATATAATTAATCCAGATGCTTATACGAATCCAGGGAGGCTGTGTGCAACAACCACTGTCTTTGCTAGAAGTAATTGCACACATTCACCACAGTCCAACCTCTGTGGCATTTTAAGAGGAGCATGTCTAATTCATGAAAGGGAAGAATTGGTTATTATCTGTATTATCTGTAGCACTCCAGCTTAATTAAGAGTGTTAAAGAAAGATAAAAGGTAGGATAGAAATGCAGGAAGATGAAATTATTTGCCCAAGGTCACAGAATGGAGATTAGCACCTGGGTCTTTACAGTCTCAATCTAGTGCCCAGCCCATTAGATCAGATGGCCTCCCAGATCACCCTTCCCAAAGATCAAATACCTTGAACACACATGTAAGTCTGACAAGGAGAAAAACAAAAATGTCTCAGCATCGTCTGATAAAATTATAGCAATGCTCAAGACATTGCTGGAATTCATCAAAAAGAATATTTATTGAAAAGCAATGTTAAAAAGCAAACATTCATGCTTTAAAACAGTCAAGGCAATGAAAGCTTCCACCTTGCTTCAATTTGGAACTCATATTTTTGTAAAACTAATCAATTAGATCATGCTCTTAATTTAGAGTACTGATGCTTTCAGCTACATTTCTAAACTAGGAGCAGGTTTTCTAGGATTCACAGCTTCTGAAATAAAAATAATTGGTTTCCAAGGAATGTAAAGTGCTAAGGAAGTAACCACTTACTAACCTATTCATCCGGGAGCAGTTTAAGGAGCAACTTCACATCTCCGGGCATCTGCAAGATAAAAAAAAAGATACGGTTCATTAGCAGGCAAAAATGTTAACACTCAGGTTGCAGCTGAAGGGAAAAGGCAAACTTCTTGGGTGTTTTGGCAAGGATGGCAGAATGAGTGTCATCCCTTCTGAGCAGCTCTTCTTCAAACACCTCCCTCAGCTGTGCCCTCTACCCAAGCCACCCCTGGTCCTCCAGGAGGTCCCTGCTCATTGAAGCAAAGATCACCTCTGCCTTTTATCCCCCACCCTAAGCCCTGTGGGGATGCTGGGGGGCTGTTGGAAAAATTCAGCCCGGGTCTGCAGCCAGCTCCTTTGTCCCTCTGAAACAACATAGTAAAGGGAGCAATTGAGGGATGGAGCACTGGTCCTGATGGCAGTTTCAACATGGGCAGTAACCTCTAACAGCTATAAAAAAACAAGCCTCTATCCCAAAAATTCAAAAGGCAACAGCTGAAAGACTGTTTGTCTTAAAAGATCAGTGCAATTCTCAAGTATCTCCAAGGAAATCCAGGTTGTAATTTTCCAACACAGAAATTTTAGAAAATGTTGCTTTGCTGAAACAAAAGATCTGCCACTTCTGGGATGGAATTTCTGCCCAGACCATGGAAGTTCAATGGCCTGTGAGATTAAGGTCATTTCTAGCTATTAATAGTACAATGGAGTGAGCTACAGACTATACCAAAGCCAACCTAAACTGGCTAATCCAGAGTAACTGTAAGGACAGAAGGTGTGATTTGGTTTAAAATTGTCACATAGACCTATGTGAGCTGGATATTTAGTTTCACATTTGCAATCAGTGGTGATCCAGGGCTTGGTACTGTTGTGTAACCACGGATGTGTAAAGCCATTTGCAACATCACAGGTTGTCTGAGACATCCATGTGAGACTGGCAGAGGTGGCAACACATCTGTGGGTGACCTGCACCCTTTCGGACCACCAACTGGGGTCCTGCTTTTCCAGTGGCCTCACATCTGATAATAAACACTAATGTTTAGATAAGAGCAAAGCCTTTTGTTGACTTTTGGACGCTTTGATGAGGACGCTTGAAGTTAGATCACTTCGGTCTGAAATGCCGCTGTGGGCACACCTTCCTCTCAAGCCCGTTTGATGTGCCTCTCTTGGCAAGCCTCACCACCCAGCAGGGCCAGCACTTTGGGTGCAGCTTTCTATTGACACAGCTGTAAAACCCACCCATTCTGGCAGCCAGGTAGATCCTGTTGGGCTGGGCCTCTCCACCCCGTGTTTCATGGCACAGTGTAGACACATCCTTTGTTTCCAGACTCTTGTTTGAATCAAGTGAAGCGAGGCCCCAAACTTTGGGCTCCCTTATCCCTGGCAATACCTGCACTCTCACATCTTTGTTTCTGCAGGCTCTCTGGAGGGAAATCACCTCTAGCACTCAGCAGTTACTATCCTAAAGCCCACCAACAACTTCTGCAGTGAAGAATCATAGGATCATACAATAGTTTGGGTTGGAAGGGACCTTCAAAGGCCATCTAGTCCAACCCCCTGCAATAAGCAGGGACATCTTCAACTAGATCAGGCTGCTCAGAGCCCTGTCCAGCCTGACCTGGAATGTTTCCAGGGATGGGACATATACTGCCTCTCTGGGCAACCTGGGCCAGTATTTTATAATACCATCCCCATTGTAAAGACCTGTCCAGTGGCTCCAGCCTGAGGTTCTGTGTGCTATCCCTGTGGGACAGGTCGGTCTGTCTCGAGCCTCTGGAGTCAGTGGAAAGGATGCATTAAAATTTTTCAGATTGCAGAATTCCATCAGGTTTTTAATTGGAAATGTGAAAAAAGCACAAAGGATAGGATTCGTGTCGCCTGATTTTAGTACGTGTCTGTTGAAGGTGACTGTCAAGGCACTTTATACTCTATGGGAAGATAAGTGCCTCCAGCGGTTAAATCATAATGTTTCTCTCTCCCTTACATTATTTTTTATGCTTAAATGGACATCTGTTTCAGGGGAGGGGGAGAAGTCAGGTGATGGGAAAGTTCATTTGAAAGAGACATCTCACATCTAACTGGCTGGGTAAGATAATTCCCTGCCCTGCTACAGCAGCAAGCCCGCGGCTTTTCCATCTAACAACTCCCTGTCGCAGCACAGGCAAAGGCTGCCCTTGAGCCTGCTAAAGCCTGAGCCTGCTAAAGCCAAACTGCTCAGCAACACCAAACAGCCCTCACTTCATGGTCCATGTTTTGTGTGATCAGGGTTCAGTTCTCATTAAATTTACCACTTGCTCGACTTTAATCAGAGACAGATTTGAGTCCTACAAGGCTGATACAAAACTGTACTTCAGAGCTTGCCTCTGGTTTTGAGTACTCAGTGAATGTCTTCTTTCTAAAAGAGTGGATTTAAAAAGTCAAAACAAAGAAAGATTAATATTAAATTAAATGGGTCAAGTGAACACTCTGGGGATTATGCTGACCTTGATAAGGTGGTAAGAGAATTCAATTTTTCCTTAGACACTTGCACTAAAGATTCATTTTGTCACTTTTGCGCTTCCCACAAGATGTAAGCCCACTTCCTGATATTCACTGTAGCCCCCACCTCAGATCCACATATGCTCAAATTTTTATATTCTTATAAGATCCAAGTTTGCCTAACTCCGCAGAAACTGGAGTAGATAACCCAGCAGCCTCTCCTCAGGAATGATTTTTTAAATCCCTCTCTTTAAGAAAAATCCATGTGAGTCAAAACATTGTAAACAATTAGAAATTACAGTGGACACACAATACACCTCTTTGGATCTTGTTTAGGATTTTACTTTTCCCCAGATGTGCTTGTGTGATTTTTTGCCAAGGGGTCATTATATTCCCATGTCTCCTGGTTATGCTTTTTATGCTCTTCTATTTCCAGCAGTAATTTCTACAAGCATTTGAAATGGTTCTGACAACACTGTCAAGCAAATGTTTGTGTTTCACAGAGCCCTGCAGTGCCATAAAGTACCTCAGGCATCTGGATGCTAACCAGTGGGCACCTAATGGCATCCTTCAGCCACAAAGCAGGTACCAGACTCTTTCTGCAAGGGGAACAGTAAACAAAGGATCCTAAAGAGAAACATAACAGAGAGTCTCCTATCCAAAACAGCCAAAAGGACTGAAAGAAGTGGGAGCATTTACACTCATGAGGATACCAAGGAGACATGGGCTAAATGGTATCCCCCTTGAAAAGGGGATACGTATCTGGCTAGCAAACTTTTAATCTGTCTCCAGCAATGGAAGATTCAGATTAAGAAAGACACAAATTCACTACAGAGAAAACAAAAGACAAAAAAATGAAGTTGTGAGACATCTGGGAAATACAGCATTGGTGGCTGGCTGGCTGGCTGGCAGGAAAGAAGGAAGGACGGAAGGAAGGAAAGACGGAAGGAAGGAAGGAAGGAAGGAAGGGAATGAGGAAAGGAAGAAGGACAGGAGGGAAGGATCGAGTTGTTTTTTTCCTGAACGGGGTTACTGGAGGGGAGACAGGGATCTCAAGAGTGTCTTAAAATGTGTATAAACTTGCTACAAGGATGTTACTCATTTCTTCATCATGACCAAAGGCAAGACAAGAAATTATCAGCTTAAATTGCAACATGAGGTATTCAGGTTAAATGTAATCATTGTTAAAAATTGGCATGGGCTACTGAGACTGACAGTGAAGTGTTTTAGGTCTACACAAGACACACATCTCTCAGTAATGGATGTTCACTCCTGCCTGAGGACAGGAGAGTGGATTAAAATTAGCTGACCTCCTGAGGTTTAAGCTAAGCCTACATACGTATGAGTCTACAAAATCAAAACCAGGCAGTTTCCAAAAGAGACATCATCTCAGACCAGCATCTCTGAGGATGGCTGCTATTCCACTGTTGCTATTGGTTGGTAATATTTTAGGCTAATTACTTGCATCTGCAATTATTTACACAATTTAAGCAGACATACAAAGCAGCATGTGATGGGGCTTTTTTTCAGTGAAGTCTTTGTTTTAAGACAATCAATTAATTTGGTATCTAATCTCTGTCCCACTTCTTCCCTGGGATTAAATATTTGAACATATTAATAAAGAATTTGAAATAAACGCTAGAACACACATTTTGTTATAAATCTCTTTGTTTTGCAGAAATATACTTTGACATTTTGTCAGTTATTGAACAGCTTTTCCCATGTACTCTACTTCAGTATTAAAGCTGAGATTTGTTGAAATATGAAAAATTCACACAGAAGCATGGAAACCCACTGCACTTCAGGTCAAAACTCCTGCCTCAGAATGGAGCTTGGAATTTTATTTCAGAAAGGTATGCTGTTTTTTTCTTGAATAGTAAAACTTGTTTCTTTTGTAGCCCTGGGGGTGTGCAAGGGATTTTTCCAGAGGGACTTCTAGAAATGTTTACAGAGAATACTAATTTTTTTAACAATTTGGTTTTGTTTAGTTTCTGAAGGAGTGATTTTCTCAGGTTCAAGAACTCTGCAGTTCAGATAATCAAAAGTAATTAAATCATAACCTGTGATTTGATAACCATGATCTCATAATCTCTAGGAAATGCAAAAATGCATTCAGTATGTATTCTTACATGGCGGTTCCTGCAGTGTTACAGCTGCAGGAACAGCATTCTTCCTAAAATAAAAAATAAATCCAGAACATCTATGAGTTGCAATGAGATATTATTGACATTAAATTCACTGGAAAATACATCATGATGGAATAATTGAATACTTCCTACTAGAACTGAAGGCACCACTTGCAAATCCAGTAATATTTTCAGTAATTGCTGTTCCATTGTGTCTTGTCAGTACCTCTATTCCCTGGGGACCAAGTGTGTAAGTGCCAGACTGTTGCGACCACCTACGTGGAGCTCAAGCCAGCAACCACACGTGAGCTTTTGAGGTTCAGATATTTCTTGCCCTTTCCTGCTGGTAGGACCTTTCATTTAACATCCTCTGAGCCCCTTCCATTTCTAGCTTTACCAGTGCTGAGAGACAGAATACAGTTTGAGCTGAAGGCAAAGAACTGTAGATGCTCACACCATGGTGTCTGCATGGCCATTAGGTTTCTGCACTCCTATTGCAGATGGGGGGATCTAGGTGGGAGGGAGTTTCGTAACACTGCTGTCCCATGCCCCCTGAGATCTAGGTTGCCCATCAGTGTTTGCTGTAGGATAAGGCATATTGCTCCCTTCCCTCCATTGACCTTCTCTCCAGTGATGAAAATGGAAATTTAGGCACCCAGCTCTGACGCGGAGACCTACCGTCAGAGACCTTAACCTGGACCTGAACCCCAGGTGTGCCTCCAAAATTTCACTGTGCCCATGTGAGCACTCGAGGATAAATGCTGTAGCTTCTGAGATTACCCCAGCAACTCACTTCTGTACCTCGAGCAGTGCTTGTCAGACTCTGCTGCTCTGCTGACTGGAGGGCATCTCAGTGATCTAAATGTTCTTCACCATTGTTTTTTTTTAATAAAGGCAGAAATTGCTTCACTGATTGTCTTCCAGAGAAGCACTGGTTATGACTGGCACACAAATAACAAAAAGAAGCCTTTTGAAATTAAAATTAAAGCCAAGACAGTTACATACCCACAGCTTTTTTTTTTTTTTTTCAAATTAATTCTAGCTAAGTTTCCAGGATGTCTTTCCATACTCCTCCAGCCATTTGTTTTTGCTTCCTAAAAAGCTCTGTGTTGTTTCTCTTCATTATTCAGCAGTTGCTGTTTTCCAGAACAGAATGGCTGTGCTTCAGGTTTTGGCAGGAACAGCCCCTTTTTCTACACTTCGTGCTGTTTGTGAAGTGCTTTGGGAAACTTTCCACTGAAAAGCATTGTGAAAACACAAACTTATTATTCTTGCAGCAGGGAATAACAGGTTCGGCTGTCGACTCACTCTGTGAGCAGGTGCCAAAATCCTGCCAGGAAATACTGACGGATTTTGCTGATTCACTGCAGCAGATGGGACGTGTTAGCTGGGCTCTGTGTACTGAGGGGGTGCAGGGGGCTGTCTCGGCTCGGGGGTCTTGGCCTGGAAGCGGGAGGGTGAGCAAGTCTAAGATTTATACCACAGGAGTGCATAAAGCACAGGTTTTAAAAGCCCAGCCCCCAGGGAAGTGGATGGGTTTTGGCTTTCCTTCGTGCCTTGGAGCTCAGTTTCGAAGCAAGCTGAGAGAGCCATCTGCTTGCTGACTGCTACAGAGCCGAGTGGTGCTTGTCTCTCCTCTACCTCCCTGTAATTGTTTGTGGCGTGCTGAGCTTATCCCACCTCTCTGTGGGAATGCAGGGACCCAGGGCCAAAGTTTAAAAGATTTTCAGGTGCTACGCTTCACAAGCCTCAAGCAACTCACAGCCTGGTCACCACTGTTCGGGATGGGGTGGTGGGCTGCTTGTCTTGGGGGTAAAGGATGCTGCACGGGGAGACAGGTTCTGATGTTTGGAATCTTGAGTGTTGTAGGGCCTTATGGGCTAATGTGACCTCAGCGGTGGGTTTGGTGCATAGCGAGCCCTGCGCAGGAGCCCAGCAGAGCCTGCAGTGCTTCAAAGACAGGTGCACGGGGCTCTGAGCAACCTGGTCTAGTTGAAGATGTCCCTGCTCAGTGCAGGTGGTTGGACTAGATGACCTTTGAAGGTCCCTTCCAACCCAAACTATTCCATGATTCTGTGATTCTAAGTGGCAGGCGCCTGTGCTGTGGATGTATAGTTCAGACTTAGTCCCTAACAGATTTGCAGATGATGATAGCAAGGTAAGCAGGAGACAGAGGGTGGCAAGCATCTCTACAGATGAGTGATGTGCTGCCACTAGGCATCCTAATTTATTAGTCAGCATTGTTGAAAGTACTTTAAAATTAATATAAAAAGGAGGAGGTAAAAGCAAAAACAAACAAATAAAACCAAACCGTGCAGAAAGAAGTTTAAAGAATCCCCTTTATTGAAATGTTTCTGGACTTAAGGCACTCTTTCGAAGGGAGGCTGTTACGGTATTAAAAAAACCCTTTGATTTTTGCAGTAGGATTGTTACCTGCATCTCTCAATTAATTCTGAACAAAGAATCTACATTACTGACTGTACTGTAGCCAGTCAGAAATAAACCTAGCAAGGCTAACAAGCATTTGTTGGCCAGTAAGAGAAAATCCTACAAAAATGTTTTCCCTTGTGTTACTTAGACCTTGCTATTTTTCATAGGAAAAACTGAAATACAGAAACATTCAGTAATCCCCCCAAAGTGTCTCAGCTATGCCCTTTGCTGTTCAAGTCTCCTTCACCTGGCAGTTCACTCTCCCCTGACTCTCTCTCCTATTTCTTCACATGGATGGAGGAGCCAGCAACATTTCCACATCCTTGACTGTTCCACTTTTAGCAGCCATTTCCTCGTTTTTCTTCATGAGGAAGCACTTTTCTTGCTCTGCACTTCCATTAAGAAAATGTACAAGCCTAATAGTTACTAAAAAGAAAGTGACTAAAGCTATCCTAATGTTTTTATGGACTCATTAAAGGTCTTATTAATTTTTCTGCGTATTGGAAAAAATCTAATTTTTTACTTGTGACATAATCAGGAGCAGTACCTGGGTTTTCAGGGGTGAAGCGTTCCCACGTTAACCTTTCCTTCTGCTTCCAGCAATCACTCTTGTGAACTTGCTGAACTACAAATCAAAGCAGGGCTTTTAAATGAGGCCCTTCTCCTCCCAATGTCTGTTATACCCTCCCTTTGCACTTTGAAGTGTTTCTCTGTGTAGCCAAGCTGGGACCAAGATGACTTCTGGAGAAGCACCAGTCTAAAGGCACTCCATCCCTGGGCTCCCTGTGTCCTGGGGCTCCACCATGACACCATGGGCCTTTGCTATCAGGGCCACAAGTCCACTCATTGGGGGTCTTTGGGGCTCGTTTCCAGCTGCTGTTTCTTTTTTGCTTGCTGTACTTTGCCTCCTGCTTGTTCTCAGTGTCAGGATCTAGAAAGGGGCTCCAGACTGTATTTGGAGCCTGCGGTAGACCCAAGGACCCCACGTGCCAGCCCAGCATCTTGGTGGGAGAACCACAGGTGAGGATGCTGGTGGTCCCGCTGCAGGGGATGGTGCTGGGAGATGATCCCCACATCCAGCATTGGGGAGGGAGGAGAGTGTCCGTATGTCCCCTACCCAAGAGTGATATATGATAAGTAAACTTTTAATTGATTTGGTTACAACAGCTAGTGGCTAAAGTTAAGTGATGAAACTACAAAAGCATAAAAGTGAGAACACGGGGAGTGATTTACAGCATGCTATATCTGCTTGCCACTCACGGGGCTCCAGCGCAAGCGGGCAATATTTAGTGATGCAGCGGTGGTGATGTGAATGTTAAGCGCAATGTCTCACAGTGCTCCCCAACTCTCCCGACAGCCAGGCGTGAGTTATTTCAGAAACGCGTGGCGTGTCTGTCTCATCCTGATGCCTCTCTTAACAATGATACTTCATAAATCCCTGGTTTATAAATTCACTGCCAATGGAGGGGAAAAAGTGTCAGTCTATAATCTGTTGTCATGGAAATAGTTGGAAAGTTTGATGTGCAAAGGTGTGTAACTGGGATGGGAAAATATAAGTGTGCTCCTGATTTTGTGTCTTGAAGTTTTCTAACCTGGAAATAAAGGCAGAGGCTACACCAAAGCCTAAGGGAGATGCATTTACTTCCTGGACAGCTGCATTTCTCTAGCCAAGAAGACCACATCCAACCTAATCCCAGGCATCTCAGTGAATCCACTGTAGTACAGCACTATGTTTTCCCTTGGCTGTCATCTCTCACCTGCTGATCATTAAAATCTTGTGCTTTCTGTCCTGGGAATAAAATATCTTTTTTATAAAAAAGTCCCACACAAGATGAAAAGTGAGACAATGACATGCCAAGAGAAAATTAAGAATAAATGTTAGAGGAGGTGAGTGCAGAGAAACATATTCTACTTAGGTTATTATGGAGGTTTTAATTTCCTGAAAACATTTTATATGCCAGGCAGGTGCATGAGTGGACGGCAATCACATTATCAGGCCTCTTATCAACCTTGATTTTGCTCGGCCTTACCTGAATGGATTATTTTTTCAATAGTTCAGTAGCTAAATTTAAAAAAAAAAAATCGCAGCTTGGTTCAGGATAATGTATGATGTTTCACTATTTCTCAATTCAGATGAATTTTAGAATAAAAACATCCTCTCAAAATAATGTGTTGAAACAATTTATTCTGAAACTGTCAAAACAAAATATCAAGGAAATATCAAAAACTTCTCACTCCTCTATTTTTCTCCATTTATCCATTTAATCTAACTCCAGTCAGTATGTAGTTCTTGCTGGAAACTGAATTTTTCATTTGTTCTACTTACTATTCATCAAAACAAATCCTGTCTACTTCTGTTGTAGTTATTTAATACTCACTGAGCTGCCATTATGCCACTACAGTGATAAATCTTTCATCTCCTTTTACGGCGGCTCCTCAGGGACTAGCGAGATGCAAAAACGTGTTTTTTTTGAGGAGCACCATGATGTGAACTTCTTGAGGAGTGCCAAGACGTGTAGGCTGAGCTCACTTAGGTTATGTTCACCTGGGAGCGCTGGTCACTGCCAGTGACCTTGACATGGCGTCACCAGGGGACCCGGCAGCATTGGCTGCCTGCCGCTCCTGGCACCCTGGTGCAGTGGGGCTGGGGGGCAGGATTTATGGCACCAGGGAGGGTTTTGCAGCATGGGACGTGGGGAGGGGATGTCCCAGGCACTCTTCTGGCTGAGGCTTTGTCCCTCAGCCGGCTGGTGACAGCAGGGAGCCAGGAGGAACAGCCTAAAGGGACCTTAAGTCACAGCCACGGCAGCAGGGGTGTGGGTGATTCTGGTCTGAGTGTCTGCAAATCTTGTGTGTGGACATGACCAGGCTTGATTTTCAGGGATGCTCAGTTCCAGTATTCTGTTTCCTGTGCCACAGGCTGTAGAGTGTGGCACTGAAAGGTTTCCCTTTGATAACGTGGCTTTCAGTGGCTGTCTGGAGTGTTGAGATGCTGGGAAACCAGAGGCAGGCAGAGAAAATATGTGACGAAGCACTTATTCTTGAAAGGTTTTTCACTGTCACAGTGAGAGCTTGTGGGACTGTGTCAATGACCATATCTAAAAACCAGAGCAACTCCTGATCATATTTTATTCCTACTGGAAGATGCTGCTTTATTTTTTTATTTTACTTTTCTAGGAAATTACTGGATCTGGACCATTTTCTTTGGGAAAGATTCAGGGGCCCCGTGTGACTCAACAGAGGGGCTGTGAAAGATCCCAGACCCATTTTCAGATAGGGGGCTGAGGATGCTCGACCGATGGTCACAGAGCTTCTGCTGCCCCAGTCCGCCTGGCACTGGGCTGGGGACTCGTAAGCAGCTGAATGCCCCTGTTAGGTTCTTTCAGTTTCAGAAAATTTTCAGAAATATGGTCTGTGCTGGAACAGTGACATTTCCTGTAATAGAGAAATCTCTGTTTTGGTAAGCATTACAGCTAGTCACTTAAAAATCTGGATCCCTGGGAAAAGCAGCTGGAGACCCAAACCACAGCTTCAGGAGGCTTTGTCTTTTGGTTTTTCTCTTCACTGGTGGGCTTTGGGCACAAGTCTGTGGGAGGAAAATGACATTTGGGCTTTTCCTTGCAAGGGGTGAAAAAAAAAATCCCACCGATTTCAAGACAAACCTCAAGCCTGGACTTCTGGAAAGAGGAGCTCTTGGTTAGCCACACCAGCCGGGCTGGGTTTCACCCCTGCTGGGGGGATGCACACGTGGCGGGCACCACCAGTCCCAAACACGAAGCACCGAAGCTATGTGGCACTGCTACATCAGATCACCTGGGAAGGGGTGACGGGACCCACAAGCCTTTGGCTCCCCTGATCGGGAAGTTTGGCACTGGCACAAACCCAGAAACTCCTGTCTCTGTTAAACGCTTCAGCTGTTCCACAGAGAGCTTTCACACTGTCCTGAAGTCCACACAGGTTTCTTTGCAGTCAGTACTTTTGTAGAAGGCTTAAGTAATCAAGACATAGTTTTCACCAACCCTTCTTTTTATACATTTCCCCCCCGCCCCCGCTTTGCCCAGTCATTGCTGTGCCATCACCAGCTAACAGCCTGTTTGTGCTCCCTCCCACCGTGATTTATGTCTAGGAGCAAACAAGGAAAGAGAACCGCTCTTGAAAAGCTGTCCTTGAAGTCCCGGTCTACAATAGTTGTCTTTTCTTTTTTTTCTTTTTTTTTTTTTTTTTAAGCGGGGATCAGAAAAGCATAAATTGCAGTATATCTTCAAAGTGTTCGGGGGGTTGTTTGCCACATGACTCATATTGACTTTAATGGGAGTCACATGCTAAACTCCCATACAACACTTGGAAAGTTTTAAAGTGCCACCGCTTTGCGCAAGAGCTCCGAATGAAAAGCTACTTTTGTTTTCGTGCTCCACAGTGCTGACATTGTCCAAATCCCAGCCCTCCAGCAGGAACGCACTGGGACGGGGTGGGAAAAACCCATCCAGGGAGCCGGTGGTGCTGCCAGGCGCCCCTGCCTCCTGCCTGCTGGCTCTCCCCACCTGCTGGGGTAGAGGACAGGTGGAATCAGTGCTGCTTCAATGCCTAGAAAGCCTTGCCAGAGTCCCCAGAACACAGGGGCAGGAAGACGATAGGTCTGGCACCGAGATATTTGTGCTCCCCCTCCTGTTCCTTGTGCCTGCTGGTTAGCTTCCCTCTGTTTCAAGGGGTTACATGAGTTTTCAGCGGTGTGTCTCACGCCCCTCATAATTCCCACTAAAGCTTCTCTTTACAGACCCTTAAGGTCATTGCCATTATCTTGGCATTTTAAAATATTCCCAGAGATATCCTTGGGAAAGAACTGATTAAATACGAAGAAAATTTCCCTGAGGAAAAAAAAAAAGCTCACACAGTAAGACACAGGCAGGGTTTTTTGTTTTGAACAAGAGAAGAGCAAAATCTCCTGCCCTTCCCCGCCCTGAAACAGGTCACGTATTAGCCTGCTGTCAGGTCAAATGGCTGAGCATGATTTAGAGGGATAAAAACCATGTTAAAGCAAACTAAGAGCAGATTGTTCCAAGTGCGCACGTGGTTAATCCTTGCCTAGGACTAGGCAGCCTGGGCACTGCCGATATGAGAATCTCTCTGGGTTTCTTTGAAGTATGGGTGAGTATATTAAAGCAGGAGGAAAGCACTGACTCCTTCAGGTGGTGATTTGTGTTTATTGGCTGTGATTTTTATGAGTTGGGGAAAGAGGCAGAAATGCTGGTGTATGGTAATTGAAATGTACGGGGTTGGGTGTAAGAGACCCTTTCACGATCAAGGGAAGGTGACAAAGCCCTTTCAGAAGAATGTTTTTCAGCTTTCACTGATGTTACTGCATAAAGGGTCCTGGTGCTAATGCTGCCTTTAATGGTGTAAGTGTGAAGCCGTGAATCATCCACCCAACGATTATAAATAGCAATACATCCTCGGCCACTCAGAGCCAGCACCCCACAGCATTTTAAATCACTTGATTTAAAAAGCCTTTCAGTGCTGCGGGTGGGTTGCGTGATCTGTATGGCCATCATGGCCTGCTACAGCTCCCCCAGATTGCTTCAATGCCTTGGGGTGTTGCCTCATCCCAATTAGGGAGGGAAGCAGTGGCCCTGCCGAAAACAGCTGGCTGATAGCTGTTTCTTCTGTCTGCTGTTGTCGGTGGTGAGTTATGCATGCCTTGAGCTGCAAAAGAAAAAACACATGGGATGTAAATCCGGCAGCCAGGAGCTGCATTGAGGTTCCTCAGCGGTTTCAATGAGACATTTTTTGCAAGCAGGAGCTGCCAGAGCAGGTCCTGGCCGTACACCCTCAGCATGAAGGTGAGAACGGTACCACAGTGGCGTTCCATGCATATGGCTATTTTTCTGGCTGGAAACATCACATAAATAGGATTGAGGATTTTGGGTATTGTTGCAGCAGACCAACTGGCATTGTGTCTCTGCCAGACATCCAGAAATGCTGGACAAAGGGCCACTGCCTGCAGATAAACCCTCTCTGCAGTGCATGTGCAGTGAGCCCAGCATGGCCGGGGTGTTTATCACACAGGCGCTCTCCTACCCCGCAGATGGCCTGTACAGATGCAGTAAATCAGCCCCATCCTGACGTGCCCGATGCAGCACATCTGGGCAGCGCATGCTGGGAAACACAGCCCAGCAGCTCTCTCTCCCCAGGGGCCGCACACAGGCAGCCCCACACACGCTGCTGGCCTCACCAGCCCAGCGCTCAGAGTCTCACCCCGCAGGGAAGCTAGAGGAGATGGGAAATGTCATCCTCCACCTTATTTTCCAGCAAACGTTTCTTCACCCGCTTCCCTTTTCTTAACAAAGTGGGAAAGCGAGCGAGGTTTTGTTGAAGGCTCAGCTCGGTCCCCGTGCTGCATCCCCCCAGCGAGTGACCACCCATTCTCTCCCCTTCCTTCTGCTTCCTCATCCTCCTAAAGTTCAGAGAAAATGTCTTAAAAATAGAGTTTTATTTCCAATTTTCACTGAAAAGGCCATCCCCTTGCAACCTTGTATGGAAGGAGGGCTGGCATGGAAGCTGTCTCATCTTGAAGTGTATCCCCAAATTCAAGACTGGGTGGGGGGGTTGCACTGCATCCACCCTTCAGTGCACTTGTGCACTACCTGAGGCAGCATCCTGGAGCTAGGCAGGGCAGCTGCCAGCTTGCACCTTCAAATGACAGCACAAATTACAGTAATCTCTGGAGCCCTCAGCATAGGAAAGACGTGGACCTGTTGGAGAAGGGGCAGAGGAGGCCACAGAAATGATCAGAGGGCTGGAACACCTCTCCTGTGAGGACAGGCTGAGAGAGTTGGGGTTGTTCAGCCTGGAGAACAGAAGGCTCCAGGGAGACCTTATTGCAGCCTTCCAGTACTTAAAAGGGGCCCATCAGAAAGATGGGGACAGACTTTTTAGCAGGGCCTGTTGTGATAGAACAGGGGGTAGTGGTTTTAGACTAAAAGAGGGGAGATTCAGTCCAGACATGAGGAAGAAATTGTTTACAATTTTTTACTCTGAGCAACCTGATCTAGTTGAAGATATCCCTGCTCATTGCAGGAGGTTGGACTGGATGAGCTTTGAAGGTCCTTTCCAGCCCAAACTATTCTGATTCTATGGATTTTTTCAGGATGTACCGCTGGGCCAACAGGCCCTTTGCTGCACCAGACAGAGCATAAGGATGTCTCTTCAGTCTTACGGATGAACCTTTTGAAGGTACAGCTCAGTACAGGCAGCATTTGTTTGTATGCTTGGTTTAACTTCTTTCTTTGCATACTTGGCTGGGAAATGGTCTGCCTGACCTTGAGAGCTGGCTGAAAAATTGGTTGCATGGTTTCTTGGCGCAACATGCAGATTTTGTCAAAAACAGACTATTTAATAGGAAACATTGACTATTGCCATCAAGTCTTTTGACAAGGAAATGTTGAGACATCGTGTTTTGAAAAACTGTGGCCATTTGTGTTCAATTGTCAGTCCTTTTGCCGTGCTACAGCCTCTCCCTACAAGGTGATTATTTTTAATCCTAAAATGTGCAAGATATGTAGTTAGTCAAAATCATCAGAGGTCTCCAAGGAAAATGGTTTGAATATTTAAAAAAACTCTATAGGGTATTTACAATATTCATCTATTTATTAGTTTATAAAATTAAAATGTTATCCCGAAATTGTGCTACAATAAAATGTTCAGCATAACAGCCCAGCGAGGTCAAACAAAATTGGATGGTGGGGGGCTTCTCTTTGCCTTTTTATGCTCTTCACTGTAGTTTTATAGTACTTGATTTCAGTGTATCACCACATACATATGAGAAGAGTATGGGCATAGCTGTGTGTGTATATTATCTCATCAGGTGTACAGACAAATTTAGGAAATGAGAGTTTATAAAAGAGACCTCAGGTCAGGCAAGGGAAACACAGGCACATCGTATTGCTTGTTTTGTTGAATAATTGGAAGATATGAGTGTATTAAGATAGTGAAAGTCAGTAACAGTCCCATCAGCAAATAGATTATTATTAATGGAGGACCTGCTTCCTGGATGACCTGCTAAGGTCTTCTCCTTCTCAGAGGTGTGTAATCAATGAGTTAGGAAGTTCTTTATTTTCTGGATTAATGAATACTTTAAGTCACCAACAAAAAATGACTTTAGCAGAAAAGGCTGAGCTCATCCTGGAGCACCCTGAGGCCCCATGATCAGATCATGGTCCAAGGAGCTGGGCTGAATCCTCTGAGGCACAATGTGGATGTGAGGCTGAGTTTCTAGTACATATGGGCTGCTCTCAGAGCTGGACTGGGCATAAGGAAAGTTTGCAGGCAGTTTTGTGAACCCAGCTTTCATTCCCTTGGCTTTTGTGACATCAGTGAAAACCAGCATGTTGTGTTTTAGGGTGTTTGACCAAAATTTAAAATCATCTTTTACTTTGGTGAGGGGAAACAAGTAAAAGCTATTTCAGGTTGATTTGACCCTATTTTTAGATTCTTCTTCAGCTCATCTGATGAACCAATGGCAGTGAATCATATAGCACTATCCTAAGCCCAAAGTGATTAGCAACATCCTTCCCTTTAAAGATGCTAACTGGTTTCTTCTCCCCCTGAAAGACTGTTTTGCTGTCCAGTTATGAAGTGGGAATCTATCACACCCAAGCCTACATTTTGATGACCATTTATTTCATTAACACAGAACAACTGGGGAAAAAAGTCATTATTCTTCTGTTGGTCATACCTAGTATCCTCTAAGGAGGTATTTATGTGTGAGAAAAGAAGTTCATTGGCTTAGCTAGGATGTTTATTACTGTTCCTTGTATAATAAAGCCATCAGTCAGGGTGGAAAGGGGTGAGGGAGAAGGGAGAGCCAAATCACTGCGAGAGAATTTATGTGTAGATAGTTGTATATAGGTTTTCTTTTATTTTTTACATGTTGATTGGAGTATGAGGTCCAATAAGATATACAGCCCCATAGCCATACACATGTGCTGTTATAATGCAGCCATTCATTCAAAAAGGCTGGCAATGGTTAGGTTGGCAGATTTATTGTGTGTACCGCAGGTTAAGGATCATAGGTCATTTTGCAAATATCCTTTTCAGGTGTCTGTAAATTCCTGTAAAAACACACACAAAGTGCAAGAACACTCAGAAGAGTTATTTTTTTATTACCTTCCTGACTCAGAGCCCAGATGAAAACAAGATAAACGTGTTCTTACTGGGAACACTGGGAGCAAGCTAACCTCCCAAGGTGGAAGTCCTCTGCTAGCCTAAATGGCTGTGGCACCTGAAGTTCTCTCTTCCTTGCACGTAGGCCTCTATTTTGTTCCACAAAATGCCGTAGCGGACCATAAACTCCCTCACTGTTGAGCAAAGTCTGCTTTTAACTCCCATTAAGGATACATACCTTCATGGAGGAGCAGCATAACCAGCCCAACCACCTTTAAAAAGGCCACCCTGACCCCACTTCCCACACATACAGTGCTCAATGGGAAGCTTAGCTGTACCCAGCCTAAATTTTAAATGATTTATTATTGCTTATGCAAATGATCAGACAGCAGCTAAAGTAGGGTCACGCATGCAGGGCTGGCTGTGAGCGTCGTCCCAACAAGGGCTGCCAGCCCCCATGCAGGGGGTCTCCCAGGGCTGCCAGCCCCTGTTCAGGGGGGTTCCCCACTTCCCTGGACCAGCCACCAGCAGCACCACCTGTGCCCTGGCTCCTGCAGGGACCCTGCCCAGGGTGAAGCCACGCCACTGCCTTCCCAAGCCCTGGCAATGATGGGTGCTCATCATGGTGCCTGTGTACCCTCCAATTTCACCAACTCAGGACCAAGAATGGTTACTTACACCAACTTACACCAAGGCTCAGAGACACACTAACTAATTTCATGACTCCCCAGAGGTTCCTGAAGAGAATGGAATCACCGGAACTCCTCAGCCCACCATCCAGCTGAAATGTGCCCCCCAAGAGCCTCTCTCTCTCCGTACCTGACAGCCCTGTGCTAGAAGAGATGGCACCAACAGCGCTTGCACAGGTGAGGGTGGGACACAGGTGGGAACACACCAGCAAGAGGTGCTGTGGAGGGGACCCAGGGGTTGCAGTGGTGCATCTGTGCCAGCCCACCCTTGTTGGCACGATGGAGCAGCAGCTACAGCTGTGTTGGCAGGATCCTTGTACCCCTGCTGCAGCGGGGCATTTCCCACTGCCATTCACATTGCAATTCCCAGTGCAATTCCTAGCACCGTTCTCACTGCAATTCCCAATGCCATCCCCTTTGCAATTCCCAGTGCAATTCCAACTGTGATTTCCAGTGCAGTTCACTTTGCGATTCCCAGTGCAACTCCCACTGTAATTCCCATTGCACTTCCCAGTGCTATTCGCAGCTCAATTCCCACTGCAATTCCCTTTGCAATTCCCAGTGCCATTCTCACTGTAACCCCCAGCAGGATCTCAAGACTGGTCCTGCTGGCCCATCACCAACCATGAGCTTTATCTCAGCCCCAGCAGGCCCTGTGGCAGTGGCCAGTCCTGAGAGATGAAAGGGACCTGAATGACTTTTTTTTTTTTTTAAATGTAAGATTTGGCAGATGAGCTAGCCAGGGGCATTAGTGGCATAACATGAATAATAGTTTCTGACAGAAGGAGGTCACACAGCCCATTTCAGTCTGTCCACCTACGTGGAGGAAAGCAGCATGACGAAGCAGGAACACTAAGTTCTTGTCTGAGTTTTCTGACTGTTCACTGTGCTACTGTAGATGCTTTGGCAGCCATTTGAGCTTCATTGCATGTTAATTACTGTAGCTGGTAAGTTGGGTTTTTTTTAACCAAAAAAAAAAGGAGAACTTTGCTGACAAGTTGCCTCAACTCCCTTCCAATTTTGGCTGTCATTGTGGAAAGTCTCTTTTTTTTCTGCAAAACCAATATTGTCTTAACAGTTTAGTTTACCTCAGTGGTATGGTTATACATTCAACCAGAAGCAATGGTTTTGGTCAATGAATCGCACTGACAATCAGTTTGATGAAATAATTTACACACTGAAAAAAAGTCAGGTCTTCTGAGCACTTCAGAGCCAGGTGATGCATTCTGAAAATGACTGGGTTTTTGTTTCTTAGCCACTCCTTGTAATTAGTCTATATAGCTTATTTCCACACACTCCCTTCCCCCAGTTGGTCTCATCTTAACTAGAGCTCCTCATACTTCATGGAGAAACCTCTCCTACCCTGAGAAGGTGTTTTATTCTGATGAATACGATCCCAAGATGCTGTCAGGTGCCATGTGCACCCACGGGCTTCAGACCTATATGTGCTGGCACTGGTGATTTGGAAAATAACATTTTCATTAGTAGAATGGCTGTTTGGCCAGGGCTCCAGATGTGTCTCTCCTGCCTTGACCCAGGGCCCCAGTGGACGCAGCGGCTCTGTCCCTCAGGAGTCCTGGCCTGTCCCTGAGGTGGCTCTGGACTCGCTGCTGCAGCACAGATGTTCTGCCCCTCCACGCTACACTGCACCTGGGGAAGAGACCTGGGGAAGGATCTGGTATTTGGCCATGCTAAATAACTCTACACCCTCCAAATGCATTACATTGGCTTCTCACTCTAATGGCATTTTATCACAATCAGTAACACCACACAATATCTTATATTTTGTATGAGACTTTCTAAGGTGAAGAGCTCCAGACATGACCTAGGGTTCGTTATTTAGGACATATATCAAGGCAGATGAAGATTTTTTCTGGACACTTCTTTCTAATTTCCACATAGTATTTTTTAAATACATTAACGTCCCCCCATAGTTTGAATAAGGTGTTGCAGGAATTTTTCATAATATTTCATATACTTTTAAAGAGTTAAAATCTAATAGAAAAGCCCTCCCTCACCCCTCAGGTCCTGTATTTTGGACTCTGCACATTTTTTACCATCCTCCAGCTTTTGTCCCTAAGCAGCCTGCACTTGGGCAATAGACATCAGGGACGTGGGTAGGAGGCAGCAAAGGAGACTTTCATAGCACACACATGAACATGAGCCCCCTTCCCTGCTGCCCTAAAAAACAGTCTTTTTGCAGTGCTGCAAAGAAAGTGTGGAGCTTCTTTTTGGTAGTATTGGGTCTTAGTATTAATAGCAGTGCAATATTCAGAAGAGTGGAAAAACATGTCGATGGTGAGACCCACTTCAGTCTTCATCAGGTAATACTTTATATTTCAGACTAGCCCTAAGTGTACTGGTAATGCTAATATTAGAGTTATTGCACTCCATTCAAAAATGAATCTTTATTTTTAAAGGAAAATCCCTGCTGAAGCCAAGTTTAGAGTTGTCAAATTTTGTAGCTGTTCCCACTTCTACCACAGTTGGAGGAACATATTACAGAGTTTTTGAAACGACCTGCAATGAGGTTAGTTTCCCAGAGTTTCACTGAGATTCAAAATCTCCAGACTCTTTTAGAAATCACCCTTTATTTGCTGCCCCACTTTCTTCACTCCAGCAAAAATGCATTTAATTCATTTCTTTGCAACCACTCCTTATTTAATTTGGCAAAGAGGAAAGCGTGAGTTGGTTCCCCTCATTTGAAAGTGATGCAGCAGTTTCTCAGCGTTCACATTGAGCTGTGTCCTTGAATTCACTTTTTCAGATCAGCAACCATTTTTTAGCCCAACTGTACTTCTGGTGCAGCCAAGTCAGGCTGGGAATGAGCAAAGCCAATGGAAGATCATGTCTCTATGGAGCAAAATGCCCCGTTCCCTAGCTACAAACAAGGATGTGCCAGAAACCCCAGCTTAAGTGAGAATTTTGTGCTAAGCACTGAGGTCACTGTGACCTTCACAAAGATTACTTCATGCATTTTTATTTCAGTAGGTGTCAACAACCGTGCTGAGATAGCAGATAGGTTTGTGCTGCAGCCTGAAAGGGTAGGGGAAATTAGACACTTTGCATTGGCCGGGATTTTAAATGGAAAAGTCCTTCTCTCTTTTTGTTTGCTCAGCCTAATACAAACCTGCTTTTGCTTTTATCTTATCGTGACATTCAAATTCAGAAGCAGAGCATGGGAGCTCAGGAGGAAGCACTGAAGGAGAGGCCTCGACTTGTGACCTTTCAAGACTGCCTTTTACCTCTTTACCTCTTGCTTTTGTCTAATACAAACTAAGCCCATCAAGGCACGCATGGCAGCACTGCCACACCATGGCTTAGCCTGCACGCTGGGCACCCCAGACAGCCTGGACAGCCAGGCTGGCCCCTCCTGGCCATGGAAACCACCACGCAGGCTCCCCTGCACTCATCTGTGTCCTCCACGGGGGCAGGGTGGTCATGAAAATAGAATCCTTAATAGAATCACGCAATGTCCTTCTAAAGCAGGTTCATGTGGAACAGATCACACAGGAATATGTCCAGGCAGGTTTTCAGTGTCTCCAGAGAAGGAGACTCCACAACCTCTCTGGGCAGCCTGTTCCAGCACTCTGGCACCCTCAGAGTAAAGAAGTTTCTCCTCATATTCAGATGGAACCTCCTGTGCTTCTGTCTGTGCCTGTTGCCCCTCATCCTATCACTGGGCACCACTGAAAAGAATCTGATCCCATACTCTTGACACCCACCCTTGAGATATTTATAAGCATTGATAAGACCCCTCTCAGCCTTCTCCAGGCTGAACAGACTCAGCTCTCTCAGTCTCTCCTTATAAGAAAGATGCTCCAGCCCCCTAATCATCTTCATAGCCCACTGCTGAACTCCCTCTGGTAATTCCTTGTCCTTCTTAAACTGGGGAGCCCAGAACTGGACGCAGTACTCCAGATGCAGCCTCACCAGAGCAGAGCAGAAGGGGAAGAGAACCTCCCTCGACCTGCTGGTCACACTCTTCCTAATGCACCCCAGGATCCTGTTGGTCTTCTTGGCCTCAAGGGTGCATTGCTGGCTCGCAACAGGAAGATTTTATCAAAAGGGGCAGCTGGCAGAAGGCTCAGTCACCCAAATTAGTCTGGACCACTGCTCACACCACTGAGCTGCACTACAAATACCTGAGTCTGCTTGGCTTGCAGGTGTGATAACCTGAACAGCTGTGAGTGCACGATGACAGCTAAGGCAAATCAGCAAGCAGCATTTCTATCAAGTACAATAGCAATAATGGAATCTCTTACTAATTCATTCACTCTTTCCAGGCTATTTGACTTTCTCTTACTGTCTTGCTTCCAAAATGACCTGTCCTCAGTGCATAAGCATTACCAGACAGCTGTAAGACAGTATAATATTGTGCAAATATAATCAAAGTGTTTTCATGTGATATGTTGTACATACTTTGAACATAATTTCTAGGGATGACACCCTGAGTGCTTCAGACAGGATCACAGAAGTCATGGATTTTCTTCTGTTTGCCCTGCTGCATATTAATACAGCAGATTTTTTTTTTGGCACAGACATTTGTGGAAACTGAATTTCAAAAATGTGCCTGAGGAGCAGTGAAAAATGAATCTTACATTTGCAGGAAGGATAATTCCTACTGAAATATCAACATGGCAGGAATCAGGGGATCAGAAAGGGTGTCCTACTATCTCTATCTAATCAGAACCAGCTTGCAGCTTTCAAATATTGAACACCTGCAGAACGGAGTTTGGAATCAATCAAGCCTCCGAATTTAAGATTTGCAATGTCATCCAGAAAATCAAGTGTATCTGAAGGACCCGCAGCCTACTCTCTCACTATCCACAGGTAGTAATGGGAGACTCAATCAATCAGACAAAGTATCCATTGCCAGCCACCCACTCTGCTCAAATCCAAAGGGACTGTTTCAGCTGGAAGTGGCTCCCTCTGCATCCTCTCCTGACTTGCAGCTGGATTTACCCTCTGCAGAACCATTTTCTTCAGCACGAAACACACCGTCATTCCACCATATCTCTTGACTAAGTTTCGGTGCTAGAATTTAAATAAGGGGCATAGTGCGCAGACACTTGCAAAGCAGACTTGTATACTCAGGTTTTAAAAAAAACAGAATGACAACCTGAGTTCAAATACCACAATATGCAGCAGGGAGAAGGATCTGGACATTGAAGTTGTAATGTGGCATTTTCCAGCTCTGCTGTTGCTACTGTGAATTCAACTTACAGTTAGTGAAAACAGGCTGACCTATGAAATAGCTCCCTTCTGTCAGCTCAATTTGCCATACGTTATTGAGCTCAGTCCAAGCTTTAGTAAGAGGCAGTTTGACTCCTTGAGAGTCAAGATTGTCTGGGCAGTCGGTTCTGAGGGAGTTTAATGGTTCTGGGTCTGTTTTTCTGGCGAGGGCTGGTAGAAAAACACAAAGAATTAGGCATTTCCACTTGTCTGGTAAGAAACCAGAAGGACTATGTGATCTATACCTCTGTAATATTTTTTGAAACAAAATACACATAATCTTTTTCTCCCCTTCCTCCTCCCTGTCAGATTTAAATAAGAAAAATAAAGCTACTTCTTTGCAAGCCCACAAGCAGAATATCATCTGCAAGTCCAGCAGTGGGCACGGTGACTCTGGAGTCAGGGTGGAGGCTGGGGGAACTTTAGGACATGTGCTGTGCTCTGAGGACATCCCAACCCATTTCTCTTCTGTTTTTCTTACTTATGTCTTATCGCAGCAGCTGTCTGCTGTATTTTGGATGTGAAGCCTGCCTGTAACTCAGTTGGGTTAACGCTACACCTTACAGTACAGGTAGCTCTGATGATGTTCTGCATGTGCACCAGGTCATTCAGAGAAAAGGAAAAAGTCTCTTTTAAATTGTTGTTATATGCCTCTCGCCCCACCTCCATAGCAGCTGGTGTAAAAGACTGATGCATACTTGAAAAAATGGTACTCCTATCCAAGTTTACCCTATTTTCCTTTCCATCTAAAGTAAAATTAGGCTTCTTTTCCTAAAATTAGTCCCCGTGACTCTTGTTTTCACATAGGCTTCCTGGTTCCTCATACCTTTCTCCCAGTCTCCCCATTCATCTGTCCCATAGCTCTTCCATCTGTTGGGCTGGGCCTCCTCATGGACTTCTCACTTAAGACACATGTGTGGGCAAAAGTTGAGGCTTTGACCTCAACTATTTGTATATATATATGTTGCTATTATTATTACTATCTAATAATACAATGTAATAATACATTACAGTAATACAATGAGCCAAGGCCCCCTCTTTCTCCTGATGATGGGTCCAGAGCATATTGCCCTCTGCTGTCTTCTTTTGTTTGACCTTAACTCAGAAAGCTTCTGGTTTTGTTGCTGCTCACAATTTCTTAAGCTTTTGGCCAGGCGTTGTCATTGCAACCTCTACTGGTGTCAGCTGTGAGGTTGTCTCCTGTGCTGTCCCCATGACCCAAGGGAGGAGGGCATAGAGAGGAGCCGTGCGGGGCAGGGCTCCTAGCTCACAGCTTAACGTGTCCAGGCTGCCCTGTGCACCGTATCGCATTAGGAGAAAGCAAACTCTCTCCTGCTGGCCCAGAAGATTGCCACACAGCCTGTGCTCTTCTAGTCTCACCTCTTCCTTAAATGTCCCATTTTGACAAAACACCTGGCCTGTCACTGGGCACTAGCCAAGGAAAGCAGAGGAATCACAGGAGCTCTCCCTCGTGGTCTGTCTGTAGACGTCAATGGCTGCTGTGTTTGTAGGGTCAGCCATGCCTGGAGGTGTCGGAGGAAAAACACCCTGCCTGAGGGGTCATTGTGCCCCATCAATGCTACTAGCATGCTCCTCAGCTGGAGGGGGGCTGCTGGTGGGTAAGTGTCATGCCTCTGCGCTCTCCAGCTGCATGCTTTATGATTCCCAGTTCCCGACTCCATTCGTTTTCCACCCATGGCCTGCCTATCTGAAGTGCTGCTGATGTGCTCACAGGGTAATAGCAAGTCTTCTTCAGGCACATAGAGCAAGAACTAATTTTCCGACCAGCTGACACAGGCAGAGAGGAGGCAGGGTGAGAGGCTCGGTGCTGTGGTGGGGAGTGCGAACAATCCACAGGAGGTCAGGTGAAGGGGATATGGTCAGGCTGTAGCATGTGCTGCTGTTCTCCCTTCACATGTCCATCCGTCAGAAATGTACCTGCTGTGGGAAGGTGTTTTTTCAGAGCTCTGGACCCTCTTCCTGGGCCATTAAGATCTGCAAGGTTTTCTTTAGTCCCCTTGGGCTTAAAGGACTAGCTGGAAGGAAGCTCCCCGTCAGTGGTTCTTCTGGATGCTCGGCAGCCTCAGACCCTGTAGCAGGGGACAAAGATGTGACCCTCTCTACTCGGATGCCCCTTAATGACACAATCCAGAGCTCTGTCTGACCTCTCATAAGAGATAACTTTGAACAAGCTGCCTCACACCCCCACCGCTTCCCCCTGGACAGCTAAGGAGATCATCCTGTGCCTTACTTGGGTGCTGAAATTTCCCTCCTGGTATCACCTCTACGTGTTTCCAGTTTTCTTCCAGAGCAGGGTGTTGCACCACTTCCCCTCCCAGAAGAAGTCCCTGGACACACTGGCCTGTCTCCTCCTGCCCATCTCCATCTTCACCTGCCTGCAGACCAGGTACCAGACAGGAAGAAAATGCCAGTTACACCAGGAGAAGCAGCACATAAATTGCAGACCTTAATGCTGTAGGAACAGGAGCAGCAAAATGAATAAACATGCACACACACAAAACCTGCCAATAAATAACAGGATGGTCCTTCCCACCTCCACCACCCTAAACATTCCCCTTTGAAATTATACCCTAGCTCCCTTCACCCGTTCACCACACAGCAGTCTGATTTCTATGACTCAAGCACTGTATTGCTTTACATTTAGGACACCGAGGTCACAGAAAGTGCTTTGTACCGTGAAGAAGTTATCTTCACTTGACTGAAAGCTTTCTGCAACTGCATATTGCATCCAGTGTTTACGGCCACTGATCCATTATTTGTAAAGGGAACAAATCCCATCTTTTGCTTTTCGGCTGGCTGAAGATTTAACCTCTCTCCACGGAAAGAAAACATGATAGTGTGAAAGATTTCCAACCATTTTCCTTTTTTTTCTTTTTTTTTCTTTTTTTTTTTTTTTTAGTATTACTATTACTATTTTTGTTGTTGTTGTTATCCGTCTACTCTAGCTGTGACATGCAAAGCCGGTGCATCTAACACCGCTTGGCGTGACCAAGGTATTTTCACAGTGATGCTGCAAGGGGGGTCCCTCTATCCTATTTCATTAAAAGATAGAGCATTTTATGATTTCTCCACTCCAGCTGCAATGATATGGTGCCAGGTGCTGTAGCTTGTTCCCCTCTCTTTCCTTTGTCTGCAGAAGCAAACCAGCTTGGATCTGCAGAAGTTGCAGGTTGGACATTAATCAAAACTACAGCAAGGATCCAAAAGCAGCTCCTGGAGCAGGAATCTGTTTAAAGAGTGTACAAGATCATGATTTTACCTCTGTGCTCAGTAAACCCACCTACAGATGAGAGCTTAGGAAAGAGGAAAAAAGTATTCTGTAATCAAACCCTAATGTTAATAGTGCTTTTCCATGAAAACATATGCTTGCTTGACTTCAGTTGCTATCCCTTTCTCTGCAAAGACTAGGTGCTAAGTGAACAAAACATATCCAATTTATATTATACATTAATGCATACATATGTGTATACATATGCATTTAAATGTGCTATGCGTATGCATGTGCACAAAACAAAGATCTTTTACAAATGTATATTTTCTAGACACTACTAAATACCTTAGTGTGAGATTAAATATTTTCTTTAAATGATCATAAAAGGTGTCCCTAAAATGTCACCACTTATTTTATTTTCCCAGCTCGCCCTACAGTTCACTTTAGACTGAAACTAATTTAAATTACTTTGTAGCTCCCAGCAATAAAAGGAATTTAGTAATTTGCAGTTCATTTGCCCTTGCTATTCTTGGAAATGGTGTTTGAGGTTGTCCAACCCTTTGCATTAGGAAATGTGCAGAGCGCAAGTAGCAGTCATGTCATGCCTGGCAGATTTTGCCAAGGAAACTATTGGTTTTTGCAGCTTTGAAATTCTGGGATAATTGACATGTGCTCCATTCCCACAGAATAGCTGCAATCCTCATCACTGCCTGGCTGTGGATGAGTTTAGTGAACATTGTATTTCCCAAGTGGTGGTTAAGCTAACTTAATTAGGGAAGTGCCTTTATCCCAGCCCGGACAAAGGCTGCCCTTTTTGGAGCACTGTTGTGAAAGCAGCTCTGAGGCAAAGGGCCTCTGAACTAGATGTACAGAGGTGTCTCTTCCCTCATCTTGAGCTTCTGTGGGGGATGAAATCTTGGGAAGAAAAAGAAAAAAAAGACATTTCTAACCTTCCCATCTGCTAACTAAACATATGACCCCTTCACCTGGGGGCAGCCTGAGAGGTGACCGTAGGGGAACGCCCTTGGAGCCTCGATGCTCCCAGCTCGCAGCCTAGCAGGAGGGAGGTGAGGAGCCCAACAACCCCACCAGCATCCCTGAGACATGCTGGAGATGTGCACACCACTGCCCATTGCACTGAGGAGTTGGAAGCTGCTGTGAGCCATTCCCACACCTATGCGCCACGGCAGCCCTGGATGAGGGTCTGCAAATCAGCACACCCACCCGAGCAGATTTAGGTCACCTCTAGGACAGAAGCTGTCTTGTCCGGGGCGCCATCAGCTCTGCTCTGCTCGACATGGGACGCACACCACCACTGTGCCTCTGACACCCCATAAATTAGCATTGTTATTGAGCCTTACAAGAATAACGAGAGGGGAGAATGCTTTGGCTTAGAAATCCAGCTTCAGAGCTAATAAAAGGGAGGAGATAAACCACTGTCTTACAGATGAAATCATAACACTAATGGCTGCGAACAAACAGTTGAAGTTGTACATAAAGCAGCGTTAGAAAGAAAACGTCGCTTTGGATATATTAGCTGCTTCTGCGTGTGCCATAGGGTTCTTCCCGTCATCACTCTGGATTATTCAGTGTAAAAACATGGGAGGAAAATATGTGTGTCTGTGAGGCAACACTGTGATATTGAGGTTTGTTTTTAAAGTGAAGAAGGTCTCTTACCCAGCCTGGCAAGAGCTTCATATTCTCTAGATTCCCCAAATTTATCAGGAAATAGAAGCCTAGTTCTCACAGTTGCCATAAAAATAACAAACTTGTTTTCTCTCTTTTTGCATTAAATACATTTTCGTGTCCAAAGTGCCCTGCACCCCCTCTGCCAGCAGCCTCAATCCCCCTGAATCAGCAAAGGACTGAGCATGCCAGTCCCCCTCGCCCGTGCCAAGCGCAGGATTCGGGGGGTCAAGGATGCTGGCAGTGGGGGTGCAAGGCACTTCGGGCACCTTGTCCACAGCCTTCCTCAGATTGACAAACATCGCAGAGCTCTGCCCGCTTTCTTGTGAAGAAGAGAAATCAGTTCCTCCATGGGAATTTTGGCCTGTGCTCTCAATTCGATACCTAATCTGGCAGCTCTCTGTGTCCTACAGCAGTGATAATCTGTGCATTAGGATTTCTGAGGGAGGGTTTTAGTCTTGTAGACTGAACATTCCTCTATCATGATAACCACACATGCAGAGAAAGATTGGGAGTGGGAGGGAGGGAGCAAAAAAATCTGTGGAATGAAGTTAACCACTGGCTTGAAGATGTTTTTCTGAAGGAAGTCTACGGTAACATATTGCATTGCAATTTTCACTTCAAGCTGAAGTTAGAAGGAAGTAAAGCCACTGTTCTTCCTGAATTTTTCTTCCTTGTTCTGGTTTCCCTCTGCAGAGCTCTGTCAGGGCTGGGAGTCTCTGTGCTGCTCATCAGTGGCAGTTCCTGGGTGTCTGATGTGTCCCTGAAGTCACTAAAAACCTTAGGCTTGTACCTTCCCATAGCCTAATAGTAATTTGGGACCAAGACTTCAAGCAAACAAGAAATTACATTAAAACAACTGTTGTGGATAGTTTTAATTTAATTTCCCCCCAAACAGTCCAGCAGCAACATATGGCTTTCAGTGAGATCCTGCTGTTACACAGTTTGACAGCTGGGCTGACTGAGACACAAGGAGGTTGGGCACCTTGCAAAGGGTACAACACATCAGCATCTTGGACTGAGGGAAAAAATGGGGGGAAAAGCCAAACCTTGGTCCCAGTTCCCTCCCTGTATTGCTCTTGGCTCCCAGGGCTCAGCCCTTGGGATGGATCCCAGCTACAGAAACAACAAATAAGATCTTGCCACAGATAGAAGATGACTTCAGATGCCGAAGTTAGTGCATTTTATCAGCATTGCCATTTCCATAATAAGCAATAAATGTACCAGTTCATGAGAAGCCTGTGATAAGGATTTTGTGGGATATTTTCCAGTCATATGGAGTGGAAGACTTGAAGAAACTGTTAAATCACCCAGACTGGCATACCACAGGTTGTCAGCTACTGCACCCCCAAAATTCACATCAAATCTGAAGATCCTGTAGTGGACACAGGCCTTAGTCCTGAGGAATAAAACCTGTGTCAATGGCAGAGGGCACCCCATGCCCACTTGCCTCAAGTGTCCTGGGCGCATGGGGCTGCCTGGGTGCTACACACCCCCACTGATGCTCCCAGATGGACCAGCCCCAGGCTGAGGGCTTGTGTTCCATTTGGTCTGCTCTTCTTGTGTTTGTTTTGTTCTTTCCATGCTCTCAAAAACCTTCCCACTGTTCTCCCTTCCTGTGTTTACAGGTCTGGGCACAGCCACAGTTACCTAAGCAAAGTTAATGCTCCGTCAGAAACCTGAGAAGAAAACAGTTTTGGTGATGTGCTCTGAATGTCAAGGGAATTGTATCCCAGCTGAGAGGAAGCATTCCTCTTATTACCTGACTCTGGCGCTTTCACACAAATGGAACCTGTTAAACAAGTACCGTGTGGGGTGATCTGCTTAGATTACATGCTCAGCTTATCCTAGTAATGTGCCTTGGCAGATAAATATCTGATCCTCTTTAGCTGGACGGTTTCTAGTTGCATGGCAAAGTACCTTACCAAGTGTCTTTTACATGATCTTGACACATGCTTCTCCAGTAAATTTACTTTTTATTAGCATTCCTCTTTGCCACCCTGAGCACATCTGCTTCACTGATTCCCTCTTAGAGTAAAACATCGTGCGCCTCTTGAACAAGAGATACCTAAAAATCAGTGGGTAACACAGATTCAAGGTCGATGCCACACAGAGGAGGTTGTCTGAACAAGGGGTCAAGGGCTTGTGGTGCCAAGCCACCCTAATTGCCTTCCTCCCTCTGACCCATCATGTGCAACCACCTGGAAAAATCACTTAAAATATGATTTTCCCTCTTAGGGAAATGGGCAGATGGGGAGAGATGCAAGTACTTTGGCCTCTTAAGAGAGATGCTGGCTGGTGCTTTCTCTTTATTTACAGTGACTTGCTTGACACCTCGCCCTTCACATGTCTGAGCTCTGTTGATGTGAGGCCAACAGGCGCATGTGCTCTCATGCCTCCCTGCATTGCATCTTAAAAAAATAAACACCCCGCTGCAAACACTATAGCTTGTTCTTTGACACTGAAGAGGGAGCTGTGGCAGGAAGAATATCTATTGCACTAATCCATTGCCAGTGTAACAAAGGAACCAAAGAGGGGAGGATAAAATGGGTTTCAGTTTCAGACTTAGTTGCCCTGAAGTTGCTCATGGTGTGGGTGGCTACAGGTAAGCCTGGAATTCAAGCTCCTATGGCAGTCAGCCTACATCTGATGAATACCAGCATGGAGCCCAGTGATGTGTCCAGCTGATAAAATATAGATGTTTCTGCACAAGCCTTTGGGGTCAGTGGTGGTTCTGTAGCCTGCCTGCAGGCACCTGGGCTGGTTGGAGCTGCTGCGGGATGTCCCAACCAGCCCTCATGGGCACTGCTCTCCCCAGACACTGTGGCATAGCTGCAGCCCAGCAGAGCCCACCGAGCATCCCCAGTGGCACCAGTGGGGCTGCTGCTCCTCCGCACACCTTCCCTCCCATCTTTGGTGCCTGACCTCAGCTCTGTGACATTCCCTCAGCCACCACATTGTGACTTTAAGGGACAAGATTTCAAAAGACTGTCAAGCTTCTGCTCAGAGACTGCCACTTGACCTCTATAAACAAGTATTTCTGTGTTGACATGTTAAAGGCTACACAAAAAAATATTCATGACGTGCCTTTCCTAGCAAATGGTTTCCTTACTCAGCAGTCTGCCTTGTAACTCAGAGCTCGAGCACCGCAAAGCTGAGGCTCACTCTCACACACCATGCCTTCTCCTACATCGCTGATTGCTACATGATTTTTTGTGTGAATTGTTAATAAAGCGCTACCACAGAAAAAGCAAATCTATTTGCCGTCTGGGTAATTTCCGCACTTACCTCAGCTTGGGCAGTAAGGACTGGTAAGAGCTGCTTGTTTTTCCTTCTCCAATTAACTTTCCAGTTTTAATGAGCTAGTGCTTGAGCTCAGTCAGTGCAAGGTTATGAGGATTAAAAGACTTACAAGACGCCTGTGGTCTCAATTGTTGGTGCTGTTATTTTAAATCTTGCTTTAATATCACCTCAGATAAACACTTGGGCTCTTTTTTAGGCTGAGAAAGGCTGGGGAAACTGTGCTGCTTTCAGATGTGGAGGCTGTCAGCTAGGCCTCTGGTGACCTCCCCTTCCACTCTCTCTTTCTTGTGGTTTCTCCCCACACAATGCTGAAATACAGCATTTTGTTACCTATTAAAGTGTCACTTTCAGCGATATTGTGAAGCTATTAAATTCTGCTGGATCATCCTTTGTGAACAAGAGGATGTTGACAGAGCCGCAGCCCCATCCTTCAGCTATTATCTGGTGTTCAGTGTCCTCCAATTAGTATGCACAATAAATCTAGTCCAAGACCCCCCACTGCTTTATGTCATTTCTGTATTAACCTCGCTGCTTCCCAACATGTTCCTATTATTAAGCCATTTAAAGGCTTCCCTTCATTCACTTACTAGAGCGAGGTCTCATTTTCTCTTTTTCATCTATTTGCATACATTTCCAAAGGTTCACTTGACATGACTTCAGTTGTTGTTGCTTATTTTTCTTAATTAAAGATTATTTCCAAGATGCTTTCTTTACTCCATCCTCCTTACATGTGTTATTGTCCTTTTCTCTATGAGATTACAATGACTGGGTTGAGAACAGATTGATTGTCATTTCATGTGTTCACAAAGCCAGTCATTTAAGGCTGCCTTGGTAATTTCCAGGCTAAAACTGAGTTTTGAGACACTTTTGCTCAATGAAGAATGTAAAATTTTTAAGTCATTGCATTATATGATCCCACTGGCAGTTTTTACCCTGTGATGTTTGGCAGGCGATGGAGCCAGGACTGTGCTCCCTTGGCAGTACAGCCCCAAAGGCAGGTGATTCTTAGCTGGGTGGGAAAGCTGGAGACAGGGGATAGGATTTGGGGTTGAGGAAGGTGGAAAAATACTTGTTTAACTATACCTCCAAGTATGAGAGCTTAGGGAAACACTGATGTACATGCCAGAGCGTAAGTGTTTGATTTCTGTAAACAAGCTGGATTTTGGGTTTGCTGGTATTTTGCATCCCTGCATTGTTTTAAGTGAAGGCTGAGGGAGTTGGGCTTGTTCAGCCTGGAGAACGGATGGCTTTAACAGCCCTCAGTGCCTATAGGAAGGTCATCAGGATAGGGCTGGGCTCTTTGTGGCGGTGCATGGAAGGAGGGCAAGAGTTGAAACAGGAGGATCAGGCTGGGTGTGAGGAGAAGCCTTTCCCCCATAAGGACAGCCAGCCAGGGGAGCAGGTTCCCCCACAAGATTGTGCTATCTCCAGCCTTGGAGATTTTGAAGAAACAAGCCCTGAGCAGCCTGGTCAGACCCCAGAGTTGGTCTGGCTTTGGGGTAGAGATGTCTTGAGGTCCCTGCCAGCCTCAATAATCATCCCATGGACTTCTGAGACATGAAATAGTGGGTTTAATTGGGATCCAGACACTAGACACCACTTGCTGCAGTTTCAAGATGGTAAGGGCACTGAACAGCCGGATACCACTCGTCTCTTTGCTTCTCCAGGAAGGCATCGCCCTGGCTCCTTCCCCCACTGCTGCCTGCAGAACCAACCCTGGTGCTTTCTGCAGCTGTTAAAGGGCAACTGAGGCAAACACAAGTGGGACACAGACTGATATGACAAGGAGAAAAAAGGAGGAAATGGACAATTGTAAGGGATTTAAATAGCTCTCCACTTGGAAGTCTTTCTGCTTCCAAGTAGCTCTGGCCAGGCCTGCCTGACACCGCAGCTTGTGCTGTGGGCACATCCCTGCAGAGCAGAGCTCACTCCTCTGGGAAAGGCCACTTACTTTTTCCAGACCAGCCCTTCCAGGCCTTTCTGTGCTCCACACAGAGGAGGTGATGAGCGACTACCTTCCCTTCCCCAGCAGCTCATGTTCCTTTCTTTATTCTAGATGATTAAAATAAAATAACATTTCCACCAGCTGTGGTAATCTGCTTGAGAAACAGATGTTTCTTAAAGGAGAGGGAAGCAGCTTAAACATCTATGATGGGCTGATTCCTAATTCCCTGACTAGCTGAAATTATATTCACACAACTCTGAAGCGGACGTGCTATTTGTCTCCCTGGGCAGGCAGCACTCTGCAATAAGCCCCTGAGCAGGGCTGAGTCTTTAAAAGAATTTATATCCCCTGAGGGACAATGCTGCTGGTTTATCTACTTTTTTTAAAAAAAAAAAAAAAAAAGTCATTTCACAGAATTAATTGATCATGGAAATTGTTTAAAATACTGAAGACGTTAGGTTTGGTGACCAACGGGAGCTTACTGCAAATATTATAAGTCAACTCTCACAATCCACTTTTCTCTTTTGCCACCGGCTTCTAAGAACATCTGACCAGCATTTGGATGTAACTGCAAATAAATGTGACATGTGACATGTTTCATAATAAAAATACACATCAAGCTAACACTTTTACAAAAAAAAAATTAAAATTCCTATATGTATGTGGAAGCTATAGCTACCACAAGAAAACATCTTTGGGATTTATATGTTATGAATTTATTGTCTTTTTGCCAAAGTTGTGTGTGTTGCCTCCACAAAACACTGCCAGGCTTGTTCTCAGCATCGCTTCCTGGCAGCATAAATCCCTGACTGTGCAGGCTGAATCCCATTTGATCTCTCTCTATCAGACACATGAAGTGGAATGATCTCTACTTATAAAGCTGAACTTAAATAAAAGGAAAGATAACTTGTTGTTTTGTAACCAACTTAAATATGCACATGCATAACATGGGAAAAAAAGCATCCTGTGAAAGAGGCTGTATAACAGCCAGAAACAGCTGGATAATATCTCCTCTCCCCATCTGGATTTATCCCAGCACTGGCTGCATTATCCTAGTGAAGGTGATGGAGTTGCCCACCCCATGCTCCACCGGTGGTGTTTGGTTTTCAGCAGCTGAGGACAAGCATAACTATTATTCATCCTTTCAAAACAGTTAGAAGAGCCCTCTTCCCCAAGCAGTTCGGGCTGGGTGGCTGGCTGGCTGCGCTGCAGACCAAGTCACCTCTATTCCACTATGTCTGTCAGGTGTTCACTGCATGATTAATTGCACCTAGAGACAGCTGACAATTTTACAATTTGAAATGGAAAAAAGCCCCACTTTCACTGCCATTTTTCCTTTGTTTTGTTGGTGGGACTGCTGCTTTTTGCCTGGCTAGCTGCTCCAGCTCTGGGCTTGCTTGGTGGGACCTATCTCTCTCCCCAGTATGCTCACCACATCTCTCCAGCCCATGAGTCCTTGGCCTCCACCACGAGAGGCTGTTGGGTCGCACAAGCATGGGCAGCTCCTGGGCTCAGGGCCAGTCAGGCAAGGACGATACACAGAGAGGGGAAAAGAAGGCAAGGGAAAAAGCAGGCAGGAGGCCAGGCAGCTTTGCAGGCTCACAGGAGCTGCTCCAGGTTGCCCTGCCAGCACCGAGTGACAGCAATGCCCTTGGCTTGCCTACCAGGACAAGGGGACCACATCCCTGGGGCTCCTACAGCAACCCCCAGTGTCTGCCTCCAGCCTGCAGAAGAGCTGGTGTAATTTTATTGCACATTGATTTATACTGGGTTGGGGTTTTGTTCCCACTTCTTTCTCTCTAAGTGCCCATCCTGTACAAGCAGCTTCCAGCTGGATGTGGCAATGGGTTGCCAGGAGAGCTGTAGCTCAGCATTGCCTCAGAAACCAGTCTGCTGCAAACCCATCAGGCCCTCTCCTCAACCCTCTGTCCTGTGTCCCAAAGACAAAGCAGTTGGTCTTAATGTTGCCATACCTTTCTCTAGTGCCTTGGCCCTGTGCACTCAAAACATCACTGTGGCTGTGTGGGAATGGCACCCGGCGGGGCTGGTCCCCTGGTCTCCCCAGGCAGAGGAGCCACTGCAGCATGGAGCTGACCCCAGTGTTTGGCCCCCTGCCTCTGTGCCCTCTCTGCCACCTCAGCCGTGCTGGTGGGAGGCACTTCTGTCACCCATCATCTCAACCCACCCACAAAGCACCACGATAAGGATGGCTGTCAAACATGACGCACTCGGCAGAGCTGAGTGAGCTGTCTCTTCTAAACTCATCTGGGCAAGAGAGAGACTTTTCTCAGTCCTTTTGTGTCCGAGGCTGCAGTACAAAATCCCACAAGGGACAAAGGGACAAATCTTTTTTTCTTCATGTGCACAGTGTATTTCTTTGGCCTGAACTTTCCTCATTTAAACACAGCCTGGCATGTACATTAAAAGAAAAAAAAAATCCCAATGCAAAATACTCTCCTGCACACATAGTTCTTCTCCAGAGAACAGATGAGAGAAAGAGCAAACCACATGTGACAGATGTTAGTCACATCGCCAAATGCACCGCTGGCAGGAGCCATAGTGAAAGAGCAGTTGGAGAACCCCTACAATATTGCTGTCTTAATAGTTTCAGGTTCCAGGCAAAGATGCTATTCCATACTCTTGGTATACAAAGAACTTATGATTGGTTTTTATTTTGCTGTTAGTGTCAAGGGAAATTGATTTTGCAGATTATTCAGATTCCATTTATTCACAGAAAACTTACTTTTAGATAGTGATTAGTCATTTTTATTGAACAATCTTTGACTATATTTTGTTTACATTATGTGCCATATAGGGCTAGCAATTTTGTAACTTGCATGATATTCTGTGCAAGGGTGTATTTTGGTTTCTGCTGCTGTGTCAGGCTAATGCCACTGTTGCTATGGCAATGGTGATGTTTGAGTCTGCTTTGTCACCTTTGTCCTGTTATTTTTTTTAACATAAATTCATGCTGCAGAGGCCTGAAAAGCAGGCAGAGTGTTTGCTATGGGAGCTCAGCCCCATCTCATGTTTATTTATTTATAATGTATTATAAAGCAGTGTGGCAATTTCAGAGATGAATTAAGTTTAAAGCCAGCAGAGCTCATCAAATCTGCTGAAGCCAACCTCCCATATAAATGTCACCTAGTTATCCCTGTACTGCAGTCCGGACATCCCAGTTGGGAAATACTGCAAGGCATCCCATCTTAGAAGACAGCCGTAATTATCAGTCTGTTTTTCTCCTGTGCAGTTTCATCCAAAGCTTTAGAAATTCACCATGGTTTATAAAGAGAAAAATTCTATCAATTTCTTATCAGCTCCAACATCACCTTCAGTGTATTTTCAAGGTCGCTGTGTTTCCTACCATGCTCCCTTGTCCCTAAGTATTGCCCTCAGGACCATGCTTTTCCTTCCCATTTGCCCGCAGTAAAGCACATTTTGCTTGTCTGGATGCAGCTGGCCGTGTGATTCAGCCAGCCTTTCAGCTTTATTTACCCTCCTGCCTTTCTCTGGCTATTTTATCAGCAGTGCTTTCGTATTTATTTCCACATCACTAACGAGGACGCTAGGGAGTGGCTCTACGTGGATCTCCAAGAAACTCCAAGAACAACTTCTGCACCTAAAGATATGCTTTATTTTTTCCACCTTTTCACTATAGGCTGGCATTTTCCCAGTATGGCAAAACATGAAGCAAGGCGTGGGGTCCTCAGCTGGCTCTTTTAAGCTCACCCAGTTTAAGCTGGGAGTTACTGCACACAGTGCTTGACTGCTGGTGGGTGGGCAACACTTACTCTGTTGTTCCCAACTTGGACTTAGAATACGTGTGAAGCAACTCAGACCTGACCTCTTGTTTGATTTCTGGAGAAAATCAGGGAGAAATGGTTAAGGTCAGGAGGACTGCTCAACACACACACACTTCTTTCCTCTAGGGCTGGGCAGCACGTGTGGCGAGGAGAGAAAAACAAAGCTTGGCCCTTAATGAAGGAATACAGCATATCTACCACAGGCTTTCTAAAACCCATGTGAGCCAGCGAGTCCATTTTGAGGGAAGGATGGACCCAGTTCCCCTTGCAAGCAGCAGTAAGGGAGCTTTCAGCAGTGGGTTTCAGGCTTGTTGGCCAAGCCAGCCTGCAGCCACACAGCTCCAGGGCAGCCAGGGGCTGCAATCAGCCTCCAGCAGTGGAGGGTGAACAGCTCTACAGGAGCAATTGCATTGCACATGCACTCCCTGAGCTGAGGTTGGAAGTCAAAAACCCTGATTTACTCTAAGCTCTGTTTTGTGCTAGGAATTGCCAATGTTTTCTTCTGAGATGTCTAGGCTCCCCAACCATGGGACCTGCCTGTCAGCATAGTTTCTTGCTCTGTTGTGCTATGGGAGCAGTTAACAACAACAGCACGGTGCTAACATGAGGTGGCCTTGGGGCTGCAGCCTGCAGATGGGTATGTGTCTGATTCTAACAGACCTTCTTCCCCTACATCGATTCCCTACCTTTGCAGATATGGGGTGGGGGGGATAACTTTTTGGCACGGAGTCAAGATCCAGGGTATCCAACCCGTACTACCTACCAGCAATACCCAGCTGATTATGAAAGAGCGTTTGTAATTCCTGAGCCATTCATTTGAGGCAAATTGAACAACATGGCAATTACCCTCAGGGTGTCCAGGGACCATTCGCTGTCTCTCATGCACATGACATGATGAAACTGTTTTGGAAAGAAAAAAAAAAAGAGAGTATTTATGTCCCTCTCTATCTCTGCACCTCCTCACTATATCGAGGCAGCGCAGCTATGGAGATCTTTGATGTTTGCCACTCATGCAACAGCAGCATTGGCGGTGCTTGCTTTTATAGCATCAATACAATATTAACTGCAGTAATTTAAGATAGCCTGTAAAGAAATCTTGCGCAACTGTTTAAGTCTAGAGATATGGTTACCGTTGCTGCCTGACATTTTGTCCTAATGGGATCAAGGCCAAAGTCTGCAATCCTCCCTGCTTCTTCCTAAAATGTAGTCGGCAGTTTTTAAGCAGTATTTGTTCCTCAAGGACCCATAAAATCACCTTTTAAAATGAGGAAAGACAAATCATCATGAAGTTCTGGTTTCCAGTAGCTGCTGTATTTTTAAAGCTTTTTAAAAATCCTAAGAATTGAAGGGAAACTTGGGTTTCAGCAGAAGCAGACTGTTCTTTTTCAAGAATGTAGAAACTAGACAAGACTGAAAAAACCCCACATCACTCTAAATCATTACTTATATCTCTGCACAATGCCAAATATATCAACTATGTTTTGTCTTCTCTGTCATTTCTGGATAAATGCCAGGACCATGAATATCAGAGCTATTAATGCCACTACAGCTTTGTTAGACACAGGCCTGTCTGCATCTGAAAATTAACATCACCTTTAGGGGAAGAGATTAGAAAGAGATCTCCTAAAATCCACCAGAGAGGTTTTTTCCTACCTCAGTTGCAGCTGCATCCTGGTACGGGAGAATTAGTGGAGAACTTGATTTCTCTAGATGATTTGCTGAGCATACAGAGCACCATTATGGAGCAGAACTTTGCAGCCCTCCAGGCTGGGCTACCCTGGGGGCTGACGGGTGTGTGAGCACCATGAGGGCTGGGACAGGGGAAGGTGGAAGGGACATTTCCACGACTCCTGTTGTAAATGGTCGCTCATCCTTGGCACCAGGTCACCCACCCCTTGCAAAGTCCTCCCAGGCTAGCTTTCCCCGGCAGGGTTGCTGTGGCCAAAGGAGCCACCACGCAGCCGCCAGCCAGCATCCTTGCCTTCAGGATGCCTTTGTCTTGTTTTCCAGATCCAGGAAGGAGTAAGCCGTGTTTATTATTTATTTCAGTTATTCTTCCCTCACAAATCAAACAAAAAAAAAAGGTCAACAATGTTATTTTACCCCATGTGCTTCCTTAACGTTTAATTTGTCCTCACTGAGGCTTTCTTGGCCTGCAATGATTGGCAGCATGCAGAGCAGCTCCCTGACAGGTAGCCAAGGTCTTTCTCCGGGAGGTTCGATGTGGTGTTGGTTGCTTCCCTCTGCTTTTTGTTTGTGGCATTTATGTTTTTGGGGGTTTTGTTTGTTTGTTTGTTTTCTGTTTTGTTGTTTGGTTAGTTTTTTTTTTATTATTATTTTCAGAAGGATGGTGGACTGCTTTGTTCATTTCTCCTCTTCTCCTCCTCCAAAGACGGGCTGAAACTTGACCTGCTGATTGTTCATCCCAAACGCTCTCAGGAAAGCTCTGAGTGGTAAATGAGGTTCCAAATGCAGGAAGAGATTACTGTATTTTTCTTTTCCTTTTTAGAACCTTGAATAGATGAAAATAGATGGTAATCAACAAACTTGTGGCTAGAGGAAAAATCCCTTTAACTCACATTTTACTTCAATTACATTCAGGACAAAGAAACACATTGCACCATGTGCATGAATAGATGCTTTATTATTCAAAACAAGCTTCAAAGAGCATTACGTCCCCTATAGAAAATATGCAATCAGTGTTTAATTCAATGGTAGGATGCAAATTTAAATTCCCATAAGGGGAAGACTGTTAATGCCATTTAAATTGGTTGTAAATTACAGATAATATGCTTGAGACCCGAATACAGATTAGCAGAGTGTTGCTTTATGAATCCAGCCCTGCTTTGAACTTATTGTGTATTAATTTATGGACAATAAGACAATGCAGTCTTGTTTACACCTATATTTTATTAATATGTGACACAATACATATGCAGGAAAAGAAAAAAGTTTGTTTTAAAAATACAGAAGCTGTTAGCTCCAGTTTGATGGGGACTGGTTGTGTGGAGGTGCTCATTGGTTGCAACTATGTCTGCTCTCCTTTCTGTCCACTCCAGTGTTACATTTTTCTACACCTTTCAAATCACACAGACATTAGCCTAGAGGAATCACCATTTCCCTATTTTATTAGCAGTGGAGGAAAATCTCAGCTGCTTAGTGTAACCCATCAGTCAGCATGTGCTTGGGACACCAGCCCCTTGCAGGGTTTTGGGGCTGCTGCTGTCTTTGCTGGCGTTGGTACCTTGGTTGTTTTGCTATAGAGAGTCCCATGTGTCCCTTCCCATGGCCATGGCTGCCGAACAAGGAACCCGGGCTCTCAGCAAGAGTTTTTAGGGGATTTTTTTTTGTTTCCACAAAAAACCAAAGTTCTGTGGCTTCATCCTTTGTGCACAAAAATAATCATTAAAAACAACTGATGCACTTTGAGAGCAGAGTGTTTAAAATGAGCTACGTGTCTCACGTGGCACCATGTCTGTTTGGTGTTACATTCTGCAGCATATTTCTTGCCCATTCTTCTATTGCATTTGTATAAGACAATAACTTGTAGAACCAAGAATTTTCATGTTGTAAAAAACAACTAACTAGTCATTAGAGAAGCAGCTCTGAAAACCACTGATGGTATGAATGGTCCCTCCTGGTATGGATCCCATTAAGGCCACACTAGCAATGTTTTGCTGGGCTGTGTAATGAGAAATTTTGGAGCACATTTCTTCAGGTCCAGAGCACGTGTTGTACATCCCCAGGTGTACTGGTATTACGTTAGCACATTACAAACAGTAAAAATATTGTATGCAGCATAAGCACCACACTTCGTGGTGAATTTATTTCAAAACAGTACAGTTTACCTACCCAGAGTCATGGAAATGTGGCCATTGCTCTCAAACACTATTTTACAGAGTGGCTTTTACTTTGAAGGTGTACATGTGTGTGGATGGGAGGGTAGAGGCACAGAACACAGCTCTTTTGATTGTTTCCAAACCTGCTGGCTCCATCATGGGAAATGTCCATTTCAGATTTACCTGGAGTTTATACAACCACTTGCATATTCATCCTAAGCTGAGTGCAGAGAGAAAACCATTCACCCACCTTACTTTCACAGAATCACAGGGTGGTTGGGGTTGAAAGGGACCTCTGGAGATGATCTAGTCCAATCCACCTGCTAAAGCAGGTTTACCAGAGCAGATCACACAGGAATGTGTCCAGGTGGGCTTTGAATGTCTCCAGAGAAGGAGATTCCACAGCCTCTCTGGGAAGCTTGTTCCAGGGTTCTGGCACCCTCAAAGTAAAGAAGTTTCTCCTCATATTCAGATGGTACCTCCTGTGCTTCGGTCTGTGCCCGTTGCTCCTCATCCTATGGTTGGGCGTCACTGAAAAGAGTCTGGTCCCATCTTCTTGACACCCACCCTGGAGATATTTATAAGCATTGATGAGATCCTTTCTCAGCCTTCTCTTCTCCAGGCTGAACAGACCCAGCTCTCTCAGTCTCTCCTCATAAAAAGGTGCTCCAGACCCCTAATCATCTCCATAGCCTGCTGTTGGACTCTCTCTGGTAATTTGTTGTCCTTAAACTGGGGAGCACAGAACAGTTTTCCAACTGTTTTCAGTTAACAGTAACAGTGGATCAGTAACCCTGACTCTCACTGTTTTCAGGCCCATCCAGTTCTGTAATACAGATGAAGCACTGGAGCTCCTTGTGCTTTTCTGTCATCTTAAGGAACGCACTGCCATCAGAAAGCTCTTCTCAAGAGGAAATAAAGGCTGTTATCCAGCCTTATCTTAAACTTCTCGTGTGTACACAGACCAGTTCGTACTGTGGCAGCCTGCACTGAGAGAGCACATGGACCTCTCCAACTACTCCTGACCCCTGCTGAGGTCTGGACACCAGAAGTGGATGCAGTGTTATGCTCTCAGAGAAAATTAATTTCATTGTGTGCAGGGATGATGCCATTCTCTATTTCTAGAGATGCTCTTAAAACCTGCTTGTTCCTCTTGCTAAATCATTATATTGGATGCAACATATCCGGTAATTTATCTCAGATTACTTCCAGGCCTGTTTTAGGGTCACTGATTTCTAGAATACAATCCCCCCATCTTACACTCCTGATATGCTCCATTTATTTCTAAATTCATAACTGCACCTACGCCTACATGAAATGCATGTGGTTTACATCAGCCATCGTCACCAGAGATGCAGGTCTTCTGTCCAGGTTATAAAACCTATATTAAATAGTGTTAGATCAAGAATAGCCTCCCATAGGACCCCACTACAACCACTCTCTACGGGATTACCTTTCCCTACTTGCAATTTTTTTCGGTGTCTCAGTTCACTAGTTTATCATTCTTTGAATGGGAGATGCATTGGTTTGGTTTAGTGCCCTTTTTTTTTCCCAAAACACAAAAATGTAGGTATGTTATGGCAATCCTATATTTTCTAACCTACAGACTTGTGATTTTATTAAGAACATGCTATCAAGTGTATTGAGCAAAACCTGTTTCCCATAAAGTGATGTTGATTGGCATTACTCGTACTCTCATCTTCACATTTTTTATGGATTGCATCCCCTATCAGCCTTTCCCTTTATTATGCCTGGGATCAATGCCAAGACAACTGGTTCAGTGTCTCCCGCATCATTCCCTGGACTTTCTAAAATATTGGCCCAACAGTTGCTTTTAGGACTCTCTCAGTCTTCCTCTCATTTGCTTTTTATTCCCTTCTCCCACTCCCATCTTTGGGGGATTTTTCCAGAGCTTAAAGATTTAGTTCAGGTAACTTCTCTGCTGGTTCTTATGTTACTCTTGGGTGCAAGTTACCTAGGGCTATAGATATAAAATAGTTACAGATTATGAATAACCACAGGCTGGGATTTCCAACCTGTATATGATATATAGAGGGAAGGTAAGATCTCTCTGATGAAGTTCAGACATGGAACTAGGTTTCATTGTGGGCTCTTCCAACACTTTTTTGGTGTGAATGAGAACAAAACCTTTCCATCCAGTGGGACAGCTCAGCCTTTGCTTCATACTTTTCATGGCGGTTTGCACCAGTTCTGTGTGGGTATGCACACATTACTGAATCGGCCTGACTTTTAACACTGCATTTTCAGTGCTGCCATTTCGAACCTGACTGTGCTCTGATTGAAGTGATTTGGTTTTAAAGTGGGCATCGTTAGCATTAGAAGCCAGCTCTGGATTTTAGGATGGGAGTTCCGAAGTTTCCTGCTATTGCTAAGTGCCAAATTTCCTACGCTCCTCTGTAGCATCAATGAGTTAAACTGTTTCATTAGTGATAAATGGTTACATGTATTCTCATTTCCACCCCCACACCATGGTCAAAAGTGAACGTCACTTCAAGGAGGAAGACAACAGCGTCCTGTCCAATGTATGTTTGACCTCAGCACACAACAGGCTTGAACCTGCACTGTGAGTCTCATTGATTTCCATTGCAGGAGACACTCAGTTCTTTATAGCCTCAAGGTCCCAGAATCACCTTCCACAAAATTTGAAAACTTAAATACCATAATTACTTAACTGTCTTGTTTAGTTAAAGCAACACAGAAGCATGGCTGATAGACAGACATGCCACTACTGTGTCATGGTAGGATTGCTCCCAGACGTGACAAAAATGAGTCTCCCTTTGTCCCTCACCCTGCACCCCTACCCTTCTCACCCCTTTTAATCAAGCTCTTCTCAGTGTAATCAAAGGAATTTCATCCTTGCCTTGTCAGCTGCAGATACAAATTGCGACCTCAGTTTACTGAACAGGCTCCCCAGGGAGGTGTCACGGCCCCAAGCCTGACAGTGTTCAAGAAGAGACTGGACAATGCCCTCAGACACGTGGTGTGAATTTAGGGGTTGTCATATGCAGGGACATGAGATGGACTCGTTGATCCTCGTGGGTCCATTCCAACTCAGGACATTCTATGATTCTGTGATCCCTCGGTAAGGGCAGGTGCCAATGCCTGTCCCACAGATGCAACAGACTAGAGCAGTGTGGGTCAAAGAGGGGTTAAAGAAGAGCTTAAGGCCTCCCTTGATGCACTGCCTGGTAGCCTGTTTCACCATGCACAGGGCTGTCTAGTGTTTATGACTTTGAACAGAAAGCCAAGTTTGCTCTTCAAGTTTCTGTATGAAATAGTGTGATAACATATCAAGCGGCTAACGTCAAGAGACTTTGGGCTATATTCATAAATGCTTCAGTGAATCAGTAAAGACACAATAAATTATTGCTTCAGAAGTTTCTTCATTCACCTGCTCCAGGCAAATGGGAAAAGGACAATCAATATTTCTTTTTGAAATGCCAGAAATCCTAAACGTATGAAACTTCCTGACAGTCCCTACATTTGCACTGGGATTTTATGAGGTTGCATCAGTTGACCTTCCCGCTTTCAGAGTTCAAGCTAGCTGAAAAAAAAGGGATTGTAAAAAATATGACCACAAATGGCTTTAAGCATAATACCACAAATGAAAGGACATTCGGCAACCTAGAAAATGGGCCATATTCTAAAGGCAGTTTGTTCTTAATTTTCAGTGAAGGAATCGATAACCTTTCCCATTGAAATGGAAATGAAACAGACTTCAGCGGGACAAAGTTTTGCTCAGTAAAAGCCTCTGATTCTGAGCCAGCATCTTAACAAAGCTTTACAGATGAGGGAACGGGAAGCTTTTGTTTGTTTGTTTTCTATCAAGAGCAGGGATTTAATGAAGAAGGAGGTGGTACTGCTCAAACGATTGCCCACAAGCTGGCCACCGCTCCTTCTCAATACTGCAGCCACATGCAGCTCAGAGCAGACTGCATGGCCATTCCTCATATGAAAGCATGAACTTTTGCCTTCAACATCTTTTAGCTTTTGAAGCTTCTTCCTTCTACCTTCAGTCTACCTTTCTCTCCTGGCATGCCTGTTTCCCCCTTAGCTACTTCCACACATCACCCCAAGAATGAGAAAATCCTTCAGATTTCACGAAGCACTCATCTTTTCCTTTTCTTTAAATTTCTCTTTAAAACATTCCTCAGCTACAGTACCTACAAATCTCTTCCATCTGGGGCTGGTTAGGCAAATATGAGCTGTGACTTCTGGTTTTCTGCAAACCCTCTTCCTTTTTATTGCTCCTCCACTTTCCCAAACCAGCTCTAAGCCAATTTTGCCCACACCTTGCACCCTGCTTAATGTGCAGGTTTCTTGCTGAGAGGGCTCTGTTTTTCACAGCTCACCTGCCAGATGCCCATCACACAGCTTTAGCTATCATGTCCTCTGGCTAGAGTTACCAAGAGGGACCGGACTGGGGATTTGCACAGCATATTCCTCTGTGCTTCAGTTATGGAACCAGAGCGAGTGACCTTGCTGTCCCCATGCTGCCAGCATGCTGAGCAGTAGCACCCTCACCTTCTGCAGGCAAGTTCTCGGCGATTGAATAGTTAAATATCTAGCTTTTTGTGAAGTTCAGTTGCTCTTATGCTGCTCACAAACACCACTCTGCACTTCGATCGCTATTTGCACAACACTAGGTGCTTCGTGGAAAAGCCAGAATTTGAACACTGAAGCAAGCCGAGTGCTTTTTCGGGCTGCCCCTTTCAGATGTCATCCTGAGATAGGCACAGCTCCAGCTGCCTACCCCTATTTCAAAGAAAATCTATGGGTCAAAACACTTTCAAGTGTCTCTGACTGAAATACTGTGTGGCAATAAATAAATTTGAGTTTATGAAAGTGGCTCATTGGTATGAGGAACAGGGAAGCCATTTTCCCACTGTATCTCATCCCTGTCCCTAAGTACACAGTACACACCACATATGCAAAGGTGAGGTCTCAGTGAAAAATCACAGAGCAATGTGCTAAATGCATTTGTATGGCACCCCCAACAACTTCCCCTGCCCCCTGACTTTTAACCCGTCTCTCAGGATTTACTCCAACATTCCTCTGAAGAGCTACCATTTAAAACCAGAAAACTAGCTCAGAAAGCCCACCACCACAAAAAAAAGAAACCTCAACCCAGACACCTGCTGGAGGGTTTTTTCCTTCTTCCACACAAGAATTTCCACACAAGTCAACCTGGCCAGGGATGAGTAAGATGCAGTCCTGGACTGGTTAGCAGTTTCTTTATACCTAACATTACTGTGACCCCAAGGCTTTGATCCTGCAGCCACACAGAGCAAGGCAAATGGGGAGGAAAGTCCTGCTGCTTGGACGTGGCAGCATTTGACCCAAGTATGGCACAAGATGGGAAAGTGGAAAATCAGATCACACAATATTCAAATCTAATCTTTCAGGGAGGGAAATGAAAGGGACATGGCACTGGGAAAGAGAGCTTTCTTGTTTCCTAGTGACACTCTATTTAGATCTGGAAGAGCTCCCAGAAAGGACTTTAAGCATGAGGGACCTTTGTTTTTGAAAACACAATTTTGGCTCATTTCAGAGGGGTTTTATGGTTTTCTGTGGGCATGGATTACTGGATTCATGACAAGTCCTTTTGTGTCCTTTACCAGCAAAAGGATACAGAAGCTGTCACAGTATTTTTAAAACTTTTCAAAACCACACTTGCTCTTTTTTTCTATAAAATGTTCGATCTATGCAGCATCACCATAATCTGGTGTATACACATTTTATTTACATTAATGTAGCACAGCCCATGTAATTTACTTGGACAAAGCCAAACTGAATCAATTTTTTTACTTTTTATTCTCTTGCTAAGCAGAGCCCACTGCTCTCAGGATCAGAAAGTCTCAGAAATCAGGATGTACCATTTAGAAATGACCATGAAGAATTAGGTAGCAGTGAATTTGCAGCAATATATATATTGATATCATAGCATTGAAGTACGTTCCTCTATTAATCCCAAGCACCAGCAGTGAGCTATAATGCAAATCATGCATTGCATGAACCTGTTGGAGCTTATGTCACCCCTTACTAGCAACTGTGCACATAAACTGTTGTGAACTATTTCTATCCATGTTGCACACAAATACAGTCCAAAAGGGCTTTTGGCCGTCACAGCCAAGGGATGGAGCATAATTCAACAGGGAGGTTGATGAGCTGCTCAAAGTCTGCTGAGCAGGAGCCTGGAGGCCTGTGGTAGCGTGATGATGGCTGTGACTGAAATCACACAGGTTGGGCTGGCACCAGGATAGGAATTTGCAGTTGTCCTACTGATACGGACCAAAGAGGACGAGAGCCATGTGATTTCCTTAGTGCTGAGGATTTCTGTGTCCTTGGAGAAGAGGTGAGGTTTACTTCCAACGTCTTTAATAAAAGAAAATTATGATAAAGCCATTCTCCAGGCAAGAGTTGTAAATACCACTGTGTATATTGGCTTTTAAAGTAAAGACGTTAGCCAGAATATCTCAGACTGTGTAATTTAGGGTCTTTTATCATTTCATCTTCCAGTTATAGTACCAAAAGAAGTGATGTCTGGAAGACAAATTTCAAAGGCAGAAGAAAATCCCTCAATTAAAATATATTTAATACTTGAATGGTGTAATAGAAAGGCCAGTCTTACTATTTTTCCAAAAATGGACTTAAAAACTCAGTATCTCCTGCAAAATGGATGAGTTTTTGAAAATCACCTAAGCTTTTACAAGTTTCAGGTCTTTCATTTCTTTCACATCATAGGGAGCAAAGTTATTGTAGTCTGAGAATCCCAGTATATTTTTCATGATGCATTGGTGTGCAGCAATGGGTTAAGCAGTGGGTTATTAAACATAAACTACAGTAATACCTATTTCCCAGTAGAATGAAGGATGCAGACTTTACAAGTTTCTGAGGTTAAATTAAAACAATGACTTTGACTGGTCTTCAAGCTCTTGTATTGAAGCAGATGTTCATACTTTACCTCCATGTGTGATATAGCTATTGAACAAAATTAAATGGCAGAGCAGATGCAGTTGATACGTGATGTAGGCAATTTGGTGACCTTATGGAAGCAGGGAGGAAATCAGACTTCACAACTGTTTGTGATCTGTTCGTTGTTTGTGGAAGGTTAAGACCAACAGGTGAAAAAGATTGGGAAATTATATTGAAAACAGGGTAGTCCAAATTAAAGAAATATGTAGTCCCTGCCACATGCAATCTATAGGTAATGTGTAATTATCAAAATTGAAACCTGCTTTTCACATGGCATGTAGGCAACAGACTGTCATAGAAAACAAGGAGCACAGCAGGTCTGCCTGTGCATTTTGTCTGAAGAAAACCCAGAATTAAGCCAGCCTTAGCAGAAAAGTGCACAGCAAATTAGTCCTCTCTTAGAGACAAGAAAAATCATCGCAGGGACTGATGATCTCAGCAGTGTCTCTGGGTCCTGGAGGATGACCAGACGTGCAGAGACACAGTGGGTGAAGATAATAAGGCCAACCAGCGGGACCCGGGAGGTTCGCTGAACATCCTGCATTTGGAAAGCCTCAAAAGGGGATGCTGAGGCATCAAAAAATCCTTTACCTTGTGAAATACACTTCATAACGTGTGAGCGCCTAAATCATCCTTGGAGAAATTTGTCCCTCCAACCTGCCATGCAAATCACAGCAAAGCGGCAGGACTGCAGTGGTTTGCTTGGCTGCAGAGCATGAAGGGGACTCAGTCCTCCACGCCTCCTGGCACAGGGGGCCAGACACTGTTTCCTTCCCTCCATCCCACCTGGTCAGGTGCCAGCACTGCAGGCAGCACCTTGCCTTTGCTACCAGAAGCCAGGCTCCCCACTTGCGGTAGGGCTGTGTGTCACAGAATAATTTCAGTTGGAAGAGACCCTCAAGATCATCAAGTCCGACTGTTATACACCCTGACCAGTCCTGTGCTGGCATCTGCTCTCGCTCTTCACCTATCCTGATCAGCCCTGTCTGCCTCAGCAGACTGACCTGTGCCAGTGTCAGGTTCCTGAACCACACGGGAGAAGTCTGAAAATCCACCTGAGGATGTCCCTTATCCATACAGTGCAAGTGGCCTGGGATGCTTCAGTCCCTAGCGCCTGCATCCCACCTCGATGTGCCTTGAAGAGTGTGTGTATCTTTGTCTGTGTGTCTGTGTGGCATGGGAGTGAAGATAACAGGTTTTTCTTCTGTGTGCTCTTATCTGAAACATACGGATTTCATCAGAGAAATCATGCAGAGGTTAGCCCAAACATAAAAAGCCTTTCCTCATAGGTAGGTGTAACCAGAACTACATGTAGTTTCTGACATGGGAGCCTCCAGTTTACGCCAGAAATGCTTGTTCCACCCCTGAGAGCAAGGCCTGCCATTCAGTGCTATTGAATTTCATTTGCTTTCTCTTACTGTGGCTTTCAAGGTCACCCAGTTTTTCGTGCACGGTCAAGTGCTGCACCCTGACCAGGGGTGCTCATTCCTGCCAATGGGAATACATCTTCTGGAGACTAATGCAAATGTTTGATTAACAGCTTGCATCACAAAATGACTCCAGTTCCCAATGTGTCCCTCCAGCCCCACAGTGTGGCTTCTAGCCCACAGAGTAACCAATTCAGATTGCAGTTCTGGAGCATGGGGTTACTCCAAAGGCAGTTTTCTGCCCAAAAGGCTCTCCTGCAGCAGTTCCAATGTGGAGGTGGTGAGCAGGCAATGGAGACAGCCAATGAAAACCCCATCCTACATCCAGTCAAGGTGAAACAGATATTACAGGCTTCAGGAAGGTTTGTTTTTCACCAAGTCTTTTACAAAATAATGTTGAGGGATGGCTGACAAAGCATCATTCCCTTCCGTCTGTACCCACATCTGCTGTGCACAGAGTCTGGGGTCTCAGCTTGTGGTGCCATTTCAGGGTCCACATGTGGGAATGTCGGTGTTTTGGTCAGCCACCCTCAGCACAGGTGTAAAAATCCTGACTTAAGACTAATTATGGCAAAGTAATTATTTCTGAGCCTTGATGGCAGGCAGTCCCAATTAGCTTTAAATAGGATATAAGTAGTCTAGGGGGGGAAAACCTTCTGTCAGGAGAATCTAAGCTAGAAGAGGCTGAGGCCAGACGCAAGGAAAATAAATATGAGTCTTTTCAAACAGAGGATTAGGCTGTGTTATTGCTTCTCAGTTTCCAGTCCTGGAAAGAAGGCAGACAGAAGGCTGGGCTTTCTCTGCTCTGCCACAGATGGGGATCAGCCTCACAGTAGCCCTTACCAAATAAAAAATTAATAAATTACCTTTATCAGAGTGATTTTCTGAAAGGCAGCTCTACCATTGTTGTGAGCATCCATATCCTGGTAGCCACGTCCACAGCTTTTCTTGTTTGGCAGGTCTCATGTGCTCAACAGAAGCCCATCAGGCAGCATTTCCTTTGGCTGGCCAAAGGAAATCCTGCTTGATTCCTCCTTGGTTTATTCCGGGCGCAGCCTTATGGCAAGTGTCTCATGGTTTTGGGTTTCCTCTTGATCAATAGACCTGGGCTGCCAGGCAGCTGCATTTTAAGAGCTACACGTAAAGATGTTCAAGAGGATTTCAGACTTGTTATTAATGTTTTACAGTGTTATCTAAAAAAAAAAAAAAAATGCAGCTTTCCTTAAATATTACAACTAACTTTCTGATTTTAATATACATTTGTCCCATGGGTTTTTCACCCATTAAGATAGATTAAGTGACTGATCTAATGTACAATAGCAGATTTTGCCCTGTGGTTTAGTGGCTGGCTGTGGTTGACTGATACCCAGCCCTCTGAATCCCTGCTGAGTATCTAAGCTCTATGAGCTGCAGTGAATGCATTTAATCTACATAAAAAGAACACAAATTGCATGTTAGCCTTTTTGAGCCCAGTAATCAGTTTTACAGTTTACTTGGTACGCTTCTCTGCAGTCTTAGTGGCTCCAAGGAGGTTCCAAGGATTCTTCCTCTTTTTTTTTACTCCCTACTTGTCTCATGTAGAAGAAAAGTGTTTGCATTTTGATTGTGCTCATTCCATGACCCCTGTAATTTAACCATTGTTCATATTTAGTGCCGACTGGAGTCCTGCGGGGCAGCTGATAACAATAATTTGTAATAAAGCATATGCAGGCTCCATTTTTTTTTTTATGCTTGTTTTCCCTAATAATGTGAAATTAAATTTGTTAATTAAAACAGATGAAATCAAATAGGATTCTGGGGCTGCAAAAGTACATGGATTATCCTGGCCTCACATTTCGGATGATTATAATATTTGGTATGTATATTGCGCTTCAAAGCAGTGTCACGGTTAATCCTTACCCTACCACCCCTCTGAAGTGCGTTGTTATTCCTCAATCTGCAGAGGAGGATGCCCAAGCAAAGAGGTTACCTCCAGGCATAGGTGGCTTGCTGCACGCCCCCCAGAAGTGTGATTTTGGATGATCAGGTTACCAGGGAAGCCCATATATCCCTTGAGCTTTTGCAGGGTGGAGGATTTGGAGGTAACATTCCAAAAACAGGGCTCAGAGGCTGGGGGTTCAGTCCAGGTGCTGCGAGCCGAAGGCATGTGGAGCATCCTGCCGGTCCTGTCACTGCAGCATCGTATGTAGACCATGAGGTTCAAACTGAGTTGCTCATCTGCCAGTTGTTGCCCAGCATGGCATGAAGATGAGAATCTTGTCCCAAAATTATAGTCCCAAAAACATACATGATCTTCAGGACTTAGAAAACAACCAGCCAACCAACAACAACAATCCTAAAGTCACAATAAGGGAAAAAACATACAAAATACCCTTTAGACCAAACAGTTCCCCAGCAAAATGCAGTTCCAGCTAAATATTTTTGTGGGGTAACATTGGTATCAGTGTTGGCAGATGAGAAAACATTTTAACCTTCTGTCTCCGGTCATTTCCAGCTCAGGTCATTTTGATGGTTTTAGCGTTGCTGTTTTCATACACAAATACACTTTGGTGAGCGAGTGAAAACAAAAAGGAAATTAAGCACACCAAAACACGATGTTTTGGCAGCTCTGCAATTTATTTTGGAGGAGAGCTGGATTTTCTGGGGCACTGCAGGATGCAGTGCTCCCTTCTAGGGCTCAGTGCCGCTCCTCCCCCTGTGGTGCAAATTCCTGAACAGCAAAAACCTGGTTCCTGAGCAGCTCAGGTGGAGATGATGGGAATGCACACAAGCTGGGGTTGGCCATGGCTAGTTTTCGCATTATGTTTCACAGCCTATAAAAGTTCTCTGCTGTGTTGCAGGAGTGAAGCTGCAGCCTTCAGCTTCTGCTGTGGCATGTAGGCTGGGGTGGGAGACTCAGACCCTGGGTGAGTAACTGATTCCACCTAAAAGGCTGGGGTTTATCCTGTTATGAAGGAATAAAGGGTGATCTAGAAACTATGGCAGCATAGCTTGAGAGCAGCCCTGAGGAAAAGGACTTGGAGGTTCTGGTGTACAAGGTTGGGCATGAACTGGCAACGTGTGCTTGCAGCCCAGAATCATAGAATGCCCTCAGTTGGAAGGGACCCACAAGGATCATTGAGTCCATCTCCTGTCCCTGCATATGACAGCCCCACAAGAAGGCCAATTGTATCTTGCATTGCATCAAAAGGAGCATGGCAAGCAGGCCCTGGTAGGTGATTCTGCTCCTCTACTCCTCTCTGGTGAGACCCCACCTGGAATCCTGTGTCCAGCTCTGGAGCCCTCAGCACAGGAAAGACATGGACCTGTTGGAGTGGGGCCAGAGGAGGCCTCAAAAAATATCAGAGGGCTGGAACAGCTCTGCTGTGAGGACGGACTGAAAGATGTTGTTCTGCTTGGAGAAGAGACTTTGAGACTTTTAAGTACTTTCAGTACTTAGGCCTATAAGAAAGATGGGGACAGAAATTTTATCAGGGTCTGTTGCAATAGGAGAATGGGTAATGGTTTTAAATTAAAACCTGAGAGGATTCAGGCCAGACATGAAGAAGAAATTGTTCACAATGAGGGTGGTGAGACACTGGCCCAGGTTGCCCAGAGAGGTGGTAGATGCCCCATCCCTGGAGACATTCCAGGCCAGGCTGGACAGGGCTCTGAGCAACCTGATCTAGTGGAAGGTGTCCCTGCTCATTGCAGGGGGTTGGACTAGATGACCTTTAAGGTCCTTTCCAACCCAAACTATTCTATGATTTTATTCTCTGGTCTTCCAGTGTGTCTGCCCCACTGCTCAACAGACTGGGAAGGAGGCACAGTGACATCTCAAATGGAGATGTGAGTTGATGGCAGGTGACAGGACTCACCCAGAGGGCTCAAGCTGGGTATTCCTCATGCACTGTGGGCTCCCCAGCAGGGCAAAGAGATGCAGGGGACCTTTGCTGAAGGGGTCAGTCATAAATCAGCCCCTGACATGAGCTAATGAGGAACATGATGAGGGGTGGGAAGCTGAGGGTGACTCTGAGGAGACAAAGCTGATGCTGCTGGGAACGCCTCATATGGCCGGGAAGGCGGCTTGTAGCCTATGTCAGTTGTAAGAGACAAGGTTAAAAGGGTCATCTCCATATTCTCCCCCAAAATATCTACCTTCAGCAGACAGCCTATTCTGGCATCTCGAAAGAGTGAATGTTGCAGAAAACCATGGTGACACTGAAAACAGATTACATCTTTTTTCCTTAGAGGAAATCTTCAGGACATCTGGAGGACAGCTATAAAATGTTCCTGTTTTATGTTTTAATTACATTTTGAGATTGTTAGGCTAAGCATCCTGTGCTTTAACAAGAGCAAACTTCATGCTCAAAGTATACAGAGAATTGAAAGATCTACCAAGAACTGTAGCTATGTTTTGGTTAGTTGTCACTTATAACTTGGTATATTATAAATAATGGAAGAGGGAACATTAAAACATGAGCTCAAACCATTTTCACCAAGAGTCCAACAAAGAAACAGACTATAGGTGTTGACAAGAATTGTTTGGTGGAGAATGATATTGCATATTGCAGAGCCTGTGAACATCAGCTTTACATAAACTTCTTCCATATGAGATGTTAATCAGGACGGAGAACTGCAGGATCTGAAAACAATCAACATTTCTCCTTTCAAACCCCTGATGTTCAGGGTGAGGAGCTTGTGGTATCCCTGTGTGGTGGGAATGAAGGAGGCTCTGGGGCAGCATGGGCTGATGGGAGGTGGACGTGTCTTCTGAGGGGTGTTAGACAAGTCCTGAACTGAGAGCACCATCCTGGCTGAAGGAAGGACCTTTCTTGGGGAAGGGGAGCCAGTGAAATGGAATTCTGAACAAGGGTGAATCAGACCTGAACAAGCCTCAGACAGGTGTTTCAATGGTAAAAATGAATAAAAGAAGGAGTAAAAAGTTCCTGGGAGGTTTCAAAGAATAAATGCAAGGGGGAAGCCAGCAGCAAACGAGACAGAGCTGTGAATGTACACACACAGCTTAGATAAATAGAAGGCTATCATTCCTATGAATTACCTTTGGTGATAAATGAAAGTATTCACAAAGTTAACACAATAGTTATATGCCACATATGAGTATATCTTCAAACATACCAATCTGAATGTATTTCATATGTATATGACCATATACGAAAATATATAAGCATGGTTTGCATAACTTTTGAACCAGAATTTGTAAGGAAGGAGTAACTTTCAGAAAAGTGAACAATTGTATTTGACAGTTTCTTAGCAAGATTTCAGCTTTGCATTTTCAAATGACATTATCATTTTCCTAAATGCAAAATGCATTTGGAAAAAAAAAAAAAAAAAAAAAAGGTGGTTGCCCTATTTACCTTTGTATAAAGATCTAGTGGTGGAATATGGTTTGATTGCAAAATATATGCTGTTCCCAAGGGAACTGCTGCTTGAAAGGACTCACTAGCCGTGATTAGACTGATCAGATGATCATTTGCTCTCAGCTTAAGCTAGTATAAAGCAAGAGAAATCAATTGGCTTAAAGGACCTGTGCTATGGTCACCTGGCAAGCTCATCTTCATTGGGTAAAAAGGATCAAAATAAAGTTGTTATGACCAGAGTGTTGTTAACTCAGAGCATCACCCTGCCTGAATTCAAGGGCCAGATCAACAAATGTGGTTGATATCACTGTGTGATATGCACATTTAAACCAGCAGTGATTTAATCAGTTTGCATTAGGGGCAAAACTCACCTTATACAGTGGGGCACAGCAAGTTACTAACAATAATGATTCTTTTGTTTTGATGCTAAATTGATGAAGGTGGCACCACCCTAGGGAACCATGCCAAGATTCCCAGCACCCACCATCAGTCTGACATGTCCATCAACTCTAACTTCCACCAGGAAAGGCTACCAGACAGTACTTGTCCTGCTGCTCCCTGTGCCTGCTGCAGGGATGCTCCAGAGCCTGACAGAACCTCCCTCCATCTTTTCCCCTCAGTCAACCTCACTGGGGCTGGATCTGCCCCTGCGTACAGCTGTGTTACAGTGGGTCAGATCTTCAGCGCACACAACTTGGGAATGCACTATTAAGATCAATCCTCCAAATTATCTACACATTTTCATGTTCTCTTTTTTTATTTTGTGCCTCTAAATGCTCTTCGGGAGTATTTGTGGGTTGTTTTTTCATTTTGTTTTTCTTCTGCAAAATTAATCTGAAAGATTAATGCAAACTCAAGCAATCTTCCTTTGCTTAAACAAAGTCACTTGCACATATATTTTCACTCCCCACCTCTTACAGAGAGAATATTTATCCACTGAATTCTGTGGTAACAACTTAACTCCAATGTGCCTGCCATGAGCCCGAGTTGCCAATGGCATGCATGTTCTTTCAAGAAACACAGTGTATTTGGGACTTTGAAGAGCGTGAATCTAGAACAATCCCAAAAGTGGAGTGTTTAATCCCACAAGTAACTACACAGAGCCAGGCAGGAGTGCCTGCAGAGAGTTGCAAGTGTCTGTGCTCTGCAGGATAAGGCTCAGGATCAGAAAGAGAATAGAAAATCTCTTGGTCACATGCCCAGCTTCCCTTTCCCACTCTCAGGGCTGTCACCACATAACCTCCAACCCATGGTCTTTCTCATCTTGCATGGCCACAGAGATGTGCCTCAGCCTCTGGTCTTGGCAGCTGTCCTACATATCAAGTACTTTCTCCCCCCAAAAGTCTAAACTAAGTTTTCCTTCCCCTGACCTTTGGTCAACACTCGCTGTCCTACCATAAATAATTCCCCACCTTTGTTTAAACTGTTAAACTGAAGGTATTTATTACTTGTCATCATATACCCCAGGATTTTCCTCTCTTTGCTAAATACACTGGTGATCTGTAGTCACTCTTCATATGTCTTACCCTCCTGTCTGTCCATCCTTCCATCCGTCCCTCCTGACCTGACCCCACAGGTAAGTAACACATTTTCAGCCAACCTATAGGAAAGATGAACTCGTCTCTGGAGGGTTGGAGAAGGAAGGACATGGCGGTGGTACAGAGGGCAGGCTCGTCATACACAGCTTACAGAGCCCACCAGATTGTCACCATTTTCACTTGATGAGTAGCAACTGATCCCATGTAACCCTGCTCCCAAAAAAGGCTATTATACCGAAGCTGCAGGACAGTCAAATTTCATTATCCCTTCTGCAAAACATATGGAGGAAACAAAATATTGGAGGATACTCCAGTGACAGCTAATGACATTACTGAAATTACTATAAATATCATCTTTAATCTAATCAAAAACAGTATATCAAAGGCATTAAAGCTGCAGATGCTTACTTGTGCCAGGGGGGAACCAAATGAAGCCTTACAGATGTGTCATACTGTGAAGTTATATTTGCATAATAGAAAATGAATGCTGCTTGTATCTTGGATTTCTGCTGCTTTTTAAACCAGGGGGGATCTGAACACTACATTTAGTAAAGATCTTTTTAGATAACCAAAGGCTCAGGCAGACAAACAAAAATACAAATCACCTGCAGGCCTGAGAAAAAAAATGCCAATGAACGGTCACTTTATCCCTTGCTAATTATTACCTGTGTTACTCTGTCATGTATTTAATTGGCACCATTTCTCTTGAAAGCACATTTCACTGAACTGATGCTGACTGTGGAGTAAGAACCAACAAAGTAACATCAATCAGTTAATTAACTGGTTAACACATTTCCTTCCTTCTTAATTTCTGCCTTTGATTTTCATTTAGCTGCTTTTAGGATCTGAACTTTCAGGATGTTTTTTATGGACAACCAGAGGTAGTGATGGGTGAGAGGGGCCCTACCAACATCACCTTTGTGATATTATTTTGCTAACATAGGGAGAGGATGCTTTTGTGTCCTCCTGGGGTCTCTAGCACCATGGTGAACACTTTTGGGAAATAAAGTAACAGGTGTACGTTTATTAAGCATAGGAACAATCCTGTTTACTGCTGAAGAAATGAACAGAGACAGCACACCTCCCACCGCTGGGCTCAGGTTTCCCCTCCGGTGCACACAAGAGCAGGAGATGTTCCTGGACTTCGGCACAGCCCTGCTTCCTGAGATGGAATGTTTCCAAAATGGCAGAGCTATGTCAGCTTATTGCTTCTACAAGCATGAAACAAGATGCACCAACCAACCAGGCTGATGCACTGCTTCCCTCAGTGTGTCCTCTCTACACTACATTGCTGGGACTATTGAGATCTCTTTAAAATAGAGAAAATCTAATGGCATTTTCATTTGATCTCATTCCAGCAGAAGATGCAGACCCGAGAAAAGAAGAATCTGGTGGGATTTTCTATCTCACTGCAGGTTGTTGTTTGTTCCTCTGTTTGGTCACCCTGCTCAGCAATGCCTCTCTTCAAAGACTACTTAAACCTCAACCCTGAGCTGTTCTGGTCCCCTAGCAGTCCTACCTCCAGCCACCCTGGCTTTGGACATGCTCCAGCTTCCCTCTGTGGTGGGATGAGAATAACACTTGTTTCTGGTAAAGCAACCCCTATTGCTTGCACCTGTTACATACAGGTGATGCTAGTGTAAAGGATCGGCCAAGTGTTTCCCAGCCACCTGTACAGTTGGGCTACATGAGAGGTGTGGGTCCAGCAGCGTGTATTGTCTCCCTCCACACAGCATTTTGGAAGGAGATTTTGGGCTTGTCCTGAATGGACTGTGGTGGGAATATGTGTTATCAGGGCAGAAAAGGATTATATGGCCCTTGTAATTCAGCATGGGAGCTGTGAAGGTCTGTGGCCCCAGCTGTTCTCGTAAACCCCAACAGGAGAATTGCACTGAGCAAGAGAGCAGATCTCTGTCTTGACTGGGTGACTGAGGATGGATTTCACTAGACTGCACTTTAGATTTTACCTGGCATGGGGCCCACGTGTGGTCTCTACTGGAAAAAATTGATTTTGCCCTAAAAGATTATGTGCCTGGATTTATTTAGGCTGCAATTTGCATGAAGATATTAATTTTAAAATTAGTCCCCCAAAAGCACCGGGAAAAGAAAGAGGTTGACTGGAAAAAGGATTTCTGTTCAGCCTTAATTTAAAGTGGAAAATAATGTTTGTAAAACTGCATGCCAGATATATTGGAAGGATTTGATGTTATAATATAGAGTAGGTTAATGGCAGTTTTGTAATCTAATCTGCTGTTGAACTCTGATTTTAGCAACCGTCTTTCCTCCTCGGGCTTAGAAGGTCTTTGTGTTTCCGTAAACTCCAGCAGATTGGGAGAGTTCAGAGTTGAAAGCTCAGTGATTTAAATTCGCCATGCTGCTAAGTGCTAAGGCTTAAGAGGAGTGAATAACTGCAGCACAGAGTCTGTTACACACCAGGACTTCTCCAGCTCCCTGAGCCAGCAGCCAAATCCATCCCAGGTATTTGCACCCCGGTCCCCACAGGCTGTTGCCCATGGGGTGCCATATGTTCCTGCCTCATCTGCAAGGATGCTCACCAGGACCGCCTGCACACCCATGCTCAGATAACTCCCTGCAGGCAGGACACACCAGCAATTTTACTTCTAAACATAGCTCATTTTCTCCACTTTCAGTGGGCAAGCATGTCAAAAGGCAAGCCCTAGAAATGCCAGCCACATTGCACGGTGCTCCTGGGCGACCTCTTCTCCATGGGGACACGGGCTGTGGGCAGACAAATTCCTCTTGCTGCCTATTTTCTCAGAGAGGACAGCAAGCAGAGAAGATGTGCTGGTGCGGACCTCACTACGTGTGAATCCCATCCAGCAACACAGCCCACAATGGGTGGTTCTCCTGTGTGCTTCTTTAAAGAGATGCTGGAGCACCTTGGGCTCCATTAGAAGCAGATCTGAGGGGCAGAAGCATCTCGTCACGCTGGGTTTTTTCAGCTGCATGAGAGGACATGAACTGACTGTGCCTCTTAAATGATGCTTTTAAGTCAGCTCGACTGAAAATGTTGACAGACACTACGTGGATTTAGTACTTTGATACTTGTGGGGAAAGACTGGGGAAAGAGGAGAGGGATGTCTGACTGTTTAGAAGGGATATTTAAGGAAGATGCAGAAGAAGCAGCAGTCGGCAACTGGTATGCCTAACCTACAAATGTCAGCTTTACAGAGTGAGTCAGTCTAAAAATAACCTCCAATTGTCTCCCAGCTACTCCAGCAGCACAGTGAACACGCAAGTGGTTGAGAAAAATCACCAGAGGGGGGGAGAAGGATCTTCTGTCTGGCTTTTTTAAAAAAAGCCTATGCTTTTAGATATTTCTGATTAAAAAATGAAGCAAATACCAGCCTCTCAGAAGTCTAGATACAAGTTAACCTTGTTTAATTGTATCCACTTTATTTATTTTGCCTCTATTTATTTTACCTCTGAAAGGCAGCATAGGCTGAATTCCAGATATTCCCCAGAACACTGTAAATGTAAAACACGGGTATCCTTGCAGAAATGCATGAGAACGTACCACCCCCATTCAGACTAGACTCTCTTTCTAGACTCAATATTTTAAATGAGAGCATTGAATATCACTCCCTATCATTTGCATGCTTTCTTTTCTACAGTCTCCCTGCTCGTTTGCTCCTTTCTCTTTTTAGTGATCATTGAAACACCGTCTGTCTATGGCAGCATTAAATTAATCCATTACAATATTGCAGAATAATTTTTAATGCATGATCCAGAAATCTGCAGATAATTTCTTTTTTTTTTTCTTTTCTTTGTTTTTTTTTTTTTTATTCCCTGTCTGAAGCCATTGCTCTACAACAGGTGAATACTGGTTTCAGATGTAGTAAGAGCCAGAATAATGCCAGCACCTTTCCATCTCTATGCACTGCCATTTGGTATAGCAAACCAACCAACCAACCCCAAAGGAAAGGCCTGAGGCACTATGTTATTAGCAAACAAGCAAAAAAGCTCTTGAAAGACAAAAAAACTAAATATCTCTTCAGTGATGTACAGGACTGCTGCTTACCTGCAAAGATTCCTGAGATGGAACATGATGTTGGAGATCACAGGAACTATTTCTCTGATTAATGCTACATAATTCTCTGATTTAAGGTCTCTCTCCCAGCTGGGAATGAAGATGCCATAGGGTCTCTCTACTCTGCAACAGGAGATTTCTCCAGAAGCTGAGGTTTGAAAGAGTTAAGCCTGGAAAGTACCATTTTTTGACTTAAAACATTCCTCGCCTACTCTCTTATATTCCCCTTTTCTACTCTGTGAGTGGAAAAAAACCCCAGCAGGGCTCCTGACATAAACTCACAATTTCTCAAGAACCCGATGCTATATGCATTGCCATAGCAAGAACAGAGTGAAAAGGGTCAAGCTTGCTACTGGTAATGCTGCTGCTGAGGAAAGATCAGCTGTGAGGATGTGGAAGGGCCAGCAATGAGGGGGATGAGGTAGCAAGAAGTAGGATGCTGCACTGAAAACACACTGTACCCAGGCTGGAACTATGTCTCTCTAGGGCCAGTCATGACTGCTGCTCCATGATGGGGTTGCACCAGTGGTGAGAAAAGGTCCTTCTCCTCCTAACACCATGTGGGCAGGTCAGGTAAGGAGGACAGGAATGGTAACAAGAGTCATGTGAATGACTCTTTCTCATGGGGAAGCAGCGCCAGACACCTTCATACACTTGCCCTTGCCTGGTCTGTACCAGGATCTAACACCCCACAGCAGCACACTGAATGCATCAGTGCCTGGGAGCACAAGGACAATGCAGAGCTGGTGGCAGTGAATCACACATATGGGCACACTGGAAAGAAGCAGCACAAAGCATCATTAAACTGTTAATCAATTATTTGAATTTTCCCTGGATGCACTGGAATCAGCTCCAGAGATGGGCTCACACCGTGGAAGTACAGCTAGCCTTGGGCAGACCACCAAGTTTGGGCTGCAATCATTCAACATTTTGATGTCACAAGAGCTCCATATGTGGGTCAAACATGCCAGATGGCCTAAAATACACTGTCCTAAATATTCCAACACCTCTCACACCCCACAAAGCCACCAAACACCAGGCATGTAGTAAACACAGAACCGAATCCCCTCAGACGTGAGCTAGTGATGGCAAAATCAAGTACTCAGTTCAAGAGATCAGTTCTCCAGTTTGTGTGGCAAATTGATTTGTTTTACTCACTGATCCCCACTTCCCTAGTTCATTTAAATAACACCTCTCTGGAAGAGCTGATGGCAGGAGGCTTTGGTGACCAAGAGCCAGAGCTGTTTATATTTACATCATTGGTCTGAATCCAAGAGAGACTGATAGTGAAAGAAAATATTAGCCATCTGCCCAGTGCTCGACAGCCTTGCTAGCAATAAAACCAAGAACGGATTAGATATGGAGGTTGTCTGAATATCCCTTGCTAGGGATGTCCTTCCAGCTTAGAGAGGGGCTTCCTGTACAAAGCAGAGCCATCGGTCCTCTTGCCACCCTTGCCACCTGCTGTCAGACCAGCAGGTAACTCCGGCAGTCTCCACCAGAGACTCAACCTCTATGAACACCGACTTGTTACAAATATTAAAGGAAAAATATTGAAGAGGGGAAAAACCGGCTCTGTATAAGCCATTGCTCTTTCTGTTGGTGCATCACACTGTTTATGAACTAACAGATGCCACACAATGTCCAGTATTTATGGCAGAACATACAAAGGCGCAGTTGGAAAGTAGACCTTGCCCGTTACTACATTATTGCAATGTTCTTCTTTGCCAAAACAGAGTCCTGTATTTTCATATTTCGTACTTGCAATTGCATTTTACCACATACTAAAATCCCTCAGCTGTAAAGATAATACTTTATAGCCTTAGACCTGAGGTGTAGGTAGTTTCTGTAGTCAAACTGTCAGTACCACCAGCAGATGCTCAGGAGGTGGAAGGCAACTGCCTATGGCTTTGCTTCCCCTTTGATGCTGCAGCTGCAGCAGAGGGGCTGCCTTACCATGCGGATCACTTCTCTGCCAAACAGACAGCCTCTGAAACTGCTGTCAGCAATGAGAGACTTGTGGGCCCACAGAGACCACGCTGCTGACATGGGAAGCAAGGGGTACACCACGCCATGGCCTGGGTTTTTGGTCCACTTTGTCCAGGCAGATGCCACCAGCCCACGTCTGCACCTGCGTGGGTTGGGAGGGCACACATGTGCACTGGGATCGCAGTCCCAACCTTTTGCAACCTGCCAAGGAAAGTGGGCGGGAGGAGCTGCAAAACTGACTACTGGTGGCAACAATGGATTGCCCCCAATGTGGAGTGCAGCAGGCAGCACTGTGCCTACAAGCAAAGCATTCCAGTTGCGAGCGGTTGTTGGGTGGAAACACATTTGTCTCTGCTTGACCGGGCCAGTGAGTTTCAATAAATAATACCCTTTGCTTCTCACACAGCCTTTCTGTGGCAAAACGTTTGCACTGCCTTGCTTTTCATTGTGTGTCTCGGCCAGAAAGGTCCCTACCACAAATGATGGACTTGCATCATACCAGCTACACTTTATCACGTAAGGCAGTAATAAGTGCATGGGGGAGTACCATGCCTCAGGACAATTTGGGCACTGTGCAAAGGTCACTCTCTTCAGACCCTAATTGCTCAGCAAAAGTGACATTTAAATTGCATATCATTAAAATCATAACAAATTTATTTACCTCCTCCTTTATTTGGATTGGTTTTGCATACATTACATGTTTGATGTATTGCACGCTATGGGGGTCAGAGTGTGTTTGCATCATAAAATAATGTCTTGTGGAATCGCAATGACACGAGGTGCCAGGCTCTGAATATTACTCATGCACTGGCTGCTCTGGTAGGAGCTGCCACAGAAACCCAACAGCCGGAGAGGGCCAACGCTCCCTGAGATTTGTAGGAAGACAGTATGGCAGCTGTTTTAAGAAGAGCAGGTAATACTGCACAGGTAGTGGGCAAATAATATAGTGAACTCCTCTGGACAGTGGAAAGAAAGTTGCAGAAAAAGCACATATAAACATGTGCATCTTTGACACAGTTCTGAATAATTTCTTCAGTGCTAGCGTTGACATACATGTATACATATATGTATCTCTACATATCTTTCTGTCACATGTATATATGTGTGTATGTCTATATCTTTTTTTCTGTCTCAGAAGACATCATTCAAGCCAATATTTTTTAGGAAATGGATACACAGCTCATCTAACATGTCTAATAGGTGTTTTCTCTCTCGCTTGCCATTAGACTTCAAACACTGCATTTTATCTTCATCAGCCTCAAAACCACATTCGTCAGGAGAGCTGTTATAGCACCTCTGTGTTCCTGTTTGCTACAGTATGATTAGTTGAAGGCAGGCAAGCTGAAAACAAGTTCAAATAAGACAGAATTATTTCAGGTGGCCTCAGTATTCTCTATTTCATTTACGTGCATTCATTTCTTTTGTTTATGGAATTATTTACTTACTTTTTAATGCACTTTGGGGCATTTGGTGTTGTGTACCACATAAGAGAAAAAAGGTTTTGTGACTATAATCATGACAGCCCAACGTCAGTGCCAGAGGCTGAAAGAGATCTAGCTTGCCTTCTTAACTGAAGATGAAATAAATCTAACTAGGTATTTCTCCATGTGTTTAGCTCCCCTCTTCTACACCAAGACTGTGGAGGACCGAGGAATCATATGCTCTCCTAAAGCACGCAGAAAATGTTTATTTGCTGCTTTACAAGGCCTGAACCAAAGCCTACTGGACTCTTTCCAGTCCATTGAATTTTTTTTTTTTTTAATTAAAGATGAGAGAATGTTTTTGGCAAATAACAAGTTTGTCAAAAAAAATGTAGTTTTGAGGAAGCAACTTGCAGAATTGAATCCAACTTGGTAAACAAATTTAGCTGGGAAAGAAATAGAAAACATTCATAAGAACATAACCAAGACTTTCCACGTTTTTCTTTGGAAATGTTATATTTGTTCCACGTGTAACACTATTTAAAAGCTACAAAAAGGGGTCTAGGCTGGTTAGACCCTGTAGAAAAATCTCTCTTTTTTCTTTGGTTTTCCAGACTCACCACTGAACAGATGTGTCCTATGTGAGTTTCTTTATTCCATCACATCTTCTCTGTTCATATCACTTTGCTTGCTTCTTGCTGCCTGCCTTCATCATTTCCAGTGCTCCTGCCCGGCACGGATTCAGCTGAGCAGATTCTAAATTACTAATCTCTAAATTAATTGCAAGAAAAAGATGCCTCCATTTGCTGGCAGCAACCTCTTACATTACAGCTTGTGCAAAATATAGCAAAGAAAACATACTCTAAAGTAGACTAGAGGTAAAATCTGTAACCTTTGTGAGATTTACACTGGGCCAAGGTATTATTTCCTCCTCACTATGTATAGGGAACAGTGAAGAGCCCAAATGGACTAGTCTCTCACCCATAAGAGAACCTTCAAAGTGGAATCCATCAACCCTTCAATGTTGCTGCCAGCTAAACCCATAGGATAGTATCCCAAGCCTCTGTCAGGCAGAATTCCCTCCGATCAAAGCGAATCAAATCAGTGAAGATGGTGTTCTTCATTGCTGTGTTGGCGTGTTGCTGATCCTGGAGGATGGGCGAAGAATATTGCAGCCTGAGATCAGCATCAGACCCCAAGTTCTTGGTTTTCCTGGACATCCCCTTTCTGAGATCCCCAGTGCAGCACCCAGGTGAGCTTTGCAGGTGGCTGGATGCGTTTCAGGGCAAGAGTACAGCTTTGCAGGTGGGAAGGCTGGCATGAAGACTGGCATCCTTCTCCCAGTCCAGATGTCGCACTCCTGGCAAGATCTATTGGCGATGCCCGCTCGCCGCTCCAATGCCACGTGAAAGATGGGAGCACCAGCACAGCTCCCCACAGGGAGGGTTGGCTTGTGCCGCAAACCAGGAGCAAGCTCTGGAGCTGGCTGCAGTGCTGGTTTTGATTGACTCCAGCTGCCTGTTTGCTCTCAGCGAGGTTGGTTCTGGAAGGCCTGTCCGTTTGACCTGTCTGCCTCCTTCCTGACGCTGAGCTTCTTCTCTGCTGCCTCATTTCCTCCCTGTGAGTCTAATAGAGGCAGTCTGAAATTTCTCTGCCGTTGGGCTTTCAAGTGACTTTCCATCTATTTGATCTATCATTTAAACTTAATACAAGGACTTCCTTTCAGAAAAAAAAATACCGAGGAACAGAGCATTCCTTTCCTTTTATGATGTTGTCTGATTTTTAGCAACTATGTCCAGATACTTGTCTGACAGCTATAAATCAGGAACTCAATCAAGTGCCCATAACAAACATGTACAGGAGTTTCCCTGGGACATTGCTCTCTCTTTCTTTCCTTTTTTTTCTTCCACACAGTAGGAGCAACTGGCATAATAGTGGGTATTGGAAATAAAATCTTGAGACGTGGAAGGGCCATCATTAATGCTGACAAAAGCAGCTTTTGAGGCTAAGCCAAGATCAAATAAGTGTAACTGGTAGGAGAACCTGTAGTGTTTATGAACAGCTTATGAATGTGAGGTTCAAGTTATCACTTTTTTGAATCAATTAACTTTTCTGGTACTCTGTATGGATGAGCCTAAGCTGAGGGTTTACCTTTGATTTAAGTGGAGGTACCTTTGTCCTGAATTATGAATTATCTCTCCTTGGGTGAAGCAAGAAGCATCCCCTAATTTACTTCCAAACTCTTTAACTCTGATCATCACTGTCCTTTCCCTCCCTTCTTTCATAGCTCTCCCACACCCAGACTTCCCCAATGAAAGCACCAGCTTCACCCCAGAAGGACAGGGGAACAGTTCTTTTCCTGTGAGAACACAAGAGGAAAGAGCTGGACTGCTCTTTTCAAAAGGGGATTTGTCATGAGATCCCTGCCTCCACAGCCAAAATGGGCACTGACCACAAGGACCCTACCTTCACCTTCATCCATGGAAGAATTTAATTAATCTTTCCATATTGGCAGGCAAACAACATTTCCTGAAGAGAAAAATAGATGTTAATTTCCAGGGGTAATTAACAGTCACTGAATGAGACAAAAGGGCTTTCATCAAAATTACCAATCAGCTCAAATTTGAAGAGATTCTCTCCTCCTCATTGCTTCTTCATCTCATTCAGCCAGTCCTGCTGAATTACTGCCTAATAGAGTCTCAGACATATTCATATCCTGTCAAACTCCCATCCTCCCAAGGAAACGTCCCTTTCAAATGGTAATACAGAGGGCGTATGATGTGCACTCGTTGCTATTTCGGATTTAACAGCTGGCTGCGTTGCACCAAGGGTAGCTGGGGAAACTTAAATCAGGGATGTGTGCGTGCATGTGTGTGCACACGTGTGTGTAAACATCCACTCTTTTGCAAATGATACCTTTTGTCTTAAATAACACTCTCGTTATAACTCTTTGCAAGCCAATTCTCTTTTTAGACCACCACAGCTGCTGAGGAGAAAGCGTTGGAGTTTCACAGCAACCAAGAGCACGGTCTCACCCCAGGACTAAGCTGTGCAAATCCTTTCTCAAACAAGTTCCTGCTCGGCAGATGACCCAGGCCATCATCAGTACTGGGGTGCTGGTGGCCCTTTTCAAGACCTAAGGGTTTAAGAAAGGCTCTTTTCAGGCTATCCTCACCTTGGTCAAGTGCAGGGTAACTCCAGGGGATTACTCATTATTGCATGACTTCAAATGCTCTCAGCACAGCTCAGCACACACACATCAGGATGCCTAGGGGGAGGGACGAATGGTCTCAGGGCTGGTCTCCACAGAGCGGCATAAGGACAGAAAGTAGGAGTCCTCCCCAGTTAGTATAATATAGAGGGTTCCATCCTGCTTTGTTAAATATTTTGGTCCTGAACCAAAGACCCATGGTGTTTGCAGGGACATTTCCACTAACTCCAGGTGGATCTGGCCCTGTAATATGGAAATGTTGGGTGAGCCCATGGTGACAACTGACAAGGAGAATTTCTAGTGAAACCTTTTTGTGTGCTGCACCAGGGCACTTCTGGAGACAGCGCTAGATGGGCACAGAGCATGACCTTTGTTAACAATATATACTATATGAAAGCTAATAATTCTGGCTAAAGCATATTCAAAATAGGATGCTTGAAGCAAAACTAATGCATTATTCACTGCTTGTTGGAAATACAAGAGCATAGAGATAGACATCTAAGCCTTGGGCCTTTTCTGAGATGTACTGTGCATGGGTTCAATGTGCTTATGGCAGCACAGTGACTCTCACTGCTGTACATTTTTCATTACTAATAGTATTTAAAATCTTGCCCAGTGATGAAATTAAACAAAAAATGTGTGTATATTTAACTTTGTTTGCTAGTCATGTACAGTGATAAGAGATGTTTTTAATGTTGTATTAATTTCCTTGGTGTAAAATATGCCCTTCTTCCACCTTTATATTAAATCAGACAAGTATTTGGTGGAGGTAACAGGGTAAAATAGTGCAAAAATTGCCGATTTCTCAGTAGGTAGCTGAAAACAATTCTGAACAGAGCACCAACAGGATCAACTCTGACATAACATGCAGGCCCTACTAATGTCATGCTTCTCAAAAAAGAAAGATTATAAAAGACGGAGAAAAACATATTCTTTTATATACTCATGATACAGAAATAAAAATCTTTATGAAGCACTTCGACAGCCATCCTGAGAGTAGCATTATAGAAAAATCGGTTTGGGATTCACCTAATTGCATGTAGGCAGCCTGCAATATAGACACCTGCCTCTGAACTAATCACTCTGGTCTTTTTGTGGTCAACAGAGAAACACAGACACTGGGGGGGAGTGATTTATCTCTTCCTAAAGTAGATGTCTAAGAAAGGTCAAATGAATTGCATCCTAAAAGTGCCTATTTCTCTCCGCTGACCATAAAGGTTGAATAGTGACTAGCTCAGATGTAAATTAATACACTGTAGACATGTGGGTTGTTGGGGAGGTGGGCGATGCTGAAGTGCAGCCCTGTGCCCCTGTCTGCCACAATGGAAAGGTCTGTAGAATAAAGACAAAAAACACCAGGTTTTCATCAGATCAGAGATTTTTTCGTTCAAGGTGTTTTGCTGCACATCGTCTGAAATTGTTTTGTATGCTCAGACCTGTCCCAAAATATCATGCCAGACAGATAAACTTATTTTGCGGGTGCTGCTGCAAAGAATCTCAGGCAGTTCCAGTAAGCAAGCCTGATTTACAGTGCTGGTGAAGCCTTCTTGGAGCCAGAAGCAGCTTGACTGGATCCCAGTCACCGTTTTACAAGGTATGCAAAATGGTTTTGTGGCCAGCTTTTGATGCTAGCTGATCTTTAAGTGGGACTGCCAACTGGCTTCAGTAGCACATCTTTTTTATGGTAAATTTTCTTTAAGATCTCTTGTGGGGCTGACATGGGACCCACTTTCTGCTGGAAGATAGATTGAACAGTAAAAACCCAACATATTCATATGCATTACCATTATCCAAAATTCTCACTTCTCATTAGCTTCCCTGCGGCTTGTCCTTTTTAAAAAGCCACATGGAAATGTACCTAACTTACCTGTGGTTTGCTCTTCTCAATAACTGCTTTCAGGATGACCAAATTACAGTATGATTTCTAATGAGTGCTCCTACATTTCATTGAAAAGATAAACAATTGTGAGAATAGCATTACCTTAAGTCACTGTGCTTGATTTGAATATACTTGAGCTTATATTTTTCAGGTTTGATCTCAGAAACATTGTCCAAAAGCCAGCACTTGAAGTTCAGACGACCTCAGCAAAGGCAATTTTTAAATATAAAAGAAGGGCCAAAATATATTCGTATCTGTTAGCATGTGCTCTTATTAAGAGTAATTTTAAAAATACAACTAGATCAGGCTGACAATCATTGCATCAAAAATCAGTGGGTACTATGTTCACATTACAAGCAACAAAGCTGAGCTAGGTGATTTATGATAATATCACTAAAACCTCTTGATACATTTAGCAAGTGGTAATGGTAAAGGTTATAATTCCTCTGAGGGACAATAGTGATGAAATAAACCACGAGGGTCAAGTGGATTATGACCTCGTGAAAACTCAAATAATGGAGACAGAGCTTTATAAACTTCCTTATAATAGATAATGCCTTAAACAATTTTAAAGCTGCTTAGTACTCAATTCAGACTTGCCACGGGCTTCCTACTGCCTATATGTTATCAGAAGAAAAACTGAAAATTACTTCTGTCACTATAAATCTTGCACCTGCTCAGAACCCCCATTTTAGGTGCAACAAGCACTCTTGCCATGCTCTAAGAGTTTACAACAGATAGTGTGTGTGTTCACCCATCTGTAAGTTCTCCCCACCCTGCCTTTGTAGTGTGGGTGCTTATGTAGAATTTGTGATTGCAATTTAAAGCTTGCAATGTGTCCTGGATTGCTATGCTAATAATCACACCTGGCAGCACTAATTTTGCTACTGTACAGTATTGTCACAGGATCAAAGTGTTCCTACAAGATCAAGTAGCAGGGCAAGATGAATGATACTGCCAACTACTTTACATGCTTCACAAAAGGAAAGAGTTACAGCCCATTGGGATGCTTATCAGTGCCAGCAATACATAAAGTTAATGCAAATCCCCTCTATATGCTTACCTTAGCCACCCGAGTGTAGAGGAAATCTTATGTGGGAGTTCAGAAGTGCCACATGCCTGAATTCGTGTAGACATTCAGGTGGAGGTGGAACAGCCTCACGGGCACATGGTGACTATCCTGAGCTACCTGAACATGTTTTCTCACATGAACACTGTGAAAACAGTATACAGAATCAGACCCATAAAAGATGATGCCCATGTGTCACTTGACTAAGTTTGGGCTACTTCATTTTCATTCTTGCTGCAGTTTGCCTCCTGCGTGTCAACCCACCTCACCAGAGCAAGTTTTTCTTCTGGCATTGTACCAAGATACAAACTATTGAACTGGTAAATTCTGGAGAATCTACATGGATAAAGCAGCCATGCTGAGGCATACCTGTATGGCTTTATAAACCAATGCACAGAAAAAATTCCTCCGTCAGAAACACAGAGAAGTGTTTGAGGCTATGTTACCTCAACTTCAAAGACATGGAGGAAGAGGAGAGACAAGAAGATGACACAGTGTTCACCCACTTGTGTAACAGCAGTGATGATGGCAGGCCTGGGAGAGCATCAGTCTGAGATGCGAATGGAGCGATCAGCTGCCATTGACAGAGGGATTTTTGATTGATTTTAAATTAAGGTCACTGTCCCCAGGCCACAGCTAGATTTGATTATTTCTGTCACATTGTAGAAGGGTGAGATAAACTTGTTTGCAACCAGTGACTCTCACTCTTCAGTGTCTCGGTGCATAATGATGTTTTTTCCAGTGGGCTTTGATGCTTCCAGCTTTCATGACGTGTTACACGTTGGTACAGCATTGCCACTGTCCCACTGAAACGAGTAGACGCCTCCTTTGAGAACTGAATTTCGAATTACAGGCTTACACTATTAAGAGCTTATGACATCAGCACCAATGTCATCCTCTCTAATCCTTCCCAAGAGCGTGAAACAACAGGCTCATAATTCCATACCTGTACATATTCCACTCCACGTGTGCTGTCACACAGTCCACACATGCTTTAATGGATATGTTTGACAACATCTTTTCCAGTTCTTGATGGAAAGGTGGTAACATAATCCAAGCACTCATGTAACAGCTGGCAGTCCTAAACCACTAACCTCTCCATTTTTCCAAACCAGAAACTTTTTCCACTCTCAAATACGACGGTTTAAAACCAGTTTTGCTATTGCGCATTTGAGTGACCATCTCCTCACATTCCTGACCACTGTCCCAAGCAGCCCACTTGGTTGACAGCATTTCCAGCCGCCTCTCTGCTTGCTTACAAGACCCCTCCACCTTACTGTGTTGATACCTTTCAGAAGGCCACTCATCCCTTTCAGTACTCAGTTCTATGAAATACACGTTAGGAAAGCTGTGGGCAGCACAAAATTAATCCAGACATGACATTAAATCAGAGAGGTGTATTCACTGCTGGCAGGTAAATGGTGGCTACCAATGAACACCTAGGAGAGAGTAGAAGAGCAGCGCAAGCCCTGCCTTGGGCCGTTTGTGGTGGAGGGACCTTTCTGAGACAGCTGTCATTTGGTTGCCCTCTGTGGATTTTTTTCTTGTAAGTTCATCCATTCTCATCTCAGAACAACATCAGCTGCCCACTGTCAGGTGGCAAGGGGCTCTGCAGTTGTGTTTGCGTGAAGAATCACATCTGTATGGTCAGGCAAACGATCCGCCACTACCTTAATTTAATGGCCTCTGCTTCTTATGCTGGAAGTCAGGGCCAGCAGCCCCTGCTCACCCTTTCCACACCACTCGAGAGCTGAGAAACCTCTGTCACATCTCCCCTCAGGTGCCGCTTGCTGGGCTGCATGTACTTAACTGGAAAGCCATTTCAAACCACAGATCATCACTGCTAGTCTCCTCCAAAACTTTTCCAGCTCTGCCATGACCATTTTGAGATTATGAGACCAGAGCTCCAGCAGTATTCAAGGCACAGATGCACCACGGATTTATAGACAGGTGTAAAATTTGTTTTCCTCTCCATTGCTCTCCTAACAGATCCTGACATTTGACTCCCTCATCCCTGGGCTCTCAGCCTGGGGAAAATGATGGCCAAAACCTTTCCATGATGATGGACAAGAAAGAAATGATTGACTGCAACTGCATGGTTGTACTGTTTGGGAAAAACAAACCAAAACAAAGCAAAACGAAACAAAAACAAAAACAAAACAAAACAAAAAGAAAACAAAAAATCCAGCTCAGAATAACAGTAGTGGATGTTAAACCCCGAGATGATACAAAATTCACTCTCAGGCAGCTTGACCTAAATTCCTATGGGCGAAGAGGAAGCCACATATTTGGAGCATTTGAAAGAAAACTAGACAAATGCCCATAAATTATCCTATGGGGGACATTCCTACTCTCTCTTGGAAGATGGATTAGGCAGATGACCTACTAAGTATTTTTTTTTTTCCTTCTTTCACTAATTCCTACGATGTCATGAGTGTGCGTGTTTTACCCTTTCTTAAATCATAATCTGTTTGATCCAGCACCAGTCAAAGGTTTTGAAACACCCATTAAACCGCAAGAGGAAATCTCAAGCGGTTTGCTAATATCAACAGAAATCCAGATGGAATTACAATCATCTTCTATGTACATTTGAGGGCATATTATGTAATACTAGCCACGGATTTAGTTTAATGCACCACCACCTTCCAATAAGCTGCTGCCGACATTAATAGCGATTTGAAACCTCTGAAAAACTCTTTTGGCCTTCGACAGAATAATTTTAAAGCTCAGAGTCTGTGGGCAAGGGGCTTGGGATATTCGGAGTTTTATGGGAAAATGGGAAGTCTTATGGGAAAATGGGGACAAGGGAGATCAAGGGTGGGAAAGACAGGGAAAAAGATTTAGAGAGAGGAGAAAGGGTCGGGGGATTTAAAAAAAAAAAAAGAAAAGAAAGAAAAGGAAATTAGAAACGTGGTCAATCTGAGACAGCGGCAGAGGAGATAAGGTCGAGACTTCGAGCAAGGAGCAGGGAGCAAAAAAAATTCATGAGATGCATGAGACTATTAAAAAGGATGACGACGCTGCCCGCTGCAGCATCCTCTCTGGCCTTGGGGTTGTTCCCGAAAAGGCCGGGGCTGCTACCTGGTCCATACCCCACGCAACACTCGCCGGTGCACCACCTCCACCCCGCCCCCACGGAGCCTCCGGCTCCGTGGGGGCGGGGGGGGGCCGCGCCGGCGGTGGGGGAGGAGCCAGCGGTGGTGGGCGGGGGCCAGGGTGGTCCAGCCCCGCCCCCCCGTCGCCCCGCCCGGCGCGGGGGGGAGCGGGACGCGGTACCGGGCAGGGCAGGGCGGCGCGTCCCCGGCGGCAGCGGCCGGGGTTGACAGAGGCGGGTGGCTGCCGCGGTCCCCATGGAGCCCAGCTAGGGGACTGCCGCACCCTCCACCGGAGGTAGGTGCCGCCGAGCGGCTGCGCACCCACAGCCCCCGGGCGGGCGGAGCGGTGACAGGTTGGCCGGCGCGGCGGCGTTTTGCGGGAATCTCCCCTCCTTTCCCCCCCACCCCACTCCTTCCTTCCCACCCGCGACCGGGTTCTGCGGTACCGTGGGGAGGGCGGCGGCGCTTCCGCGGTTCCCCGCTTCGGCCCGTGACTATTGTTTCTGGTGGCGCCGAGCGGGCGTAGCGAGACCCCGGCGACGGCGGCGGCTTTGTGCGGGTTGTCCCGGCAGTGGGGCTGCGGCGGTGGTGGGGGGCGCGCAGAGGACCGAGGCGGGGAGAGGGACGGGGCAAGACCGTGACCACACGGGCAGAAACAGCCTCCCCCGCCCCGCCCCCCCCATCTTCTTCCTCGTCCTCCTCCTCTGCTGCTGCCTGCGCAACTTCTCCAAAATCACGCCCGTGGGTGCGCGGGGAGGAGCGGCGTGTGCCGAGCCGAGGCATCGCCCCCCACCCCCCCCCCCATCCCTGCGCGGCTCGTGGGTGCTGCCCCACGGGGAAGCAAAACACGGCGGGTCACAGCGGCTTTAAGCACCCGGGGCCGCGTTCTAGAAGTGTATTAAAAATGTAGGGTGCGTTTCAAGATGGGCGGTAGCGGGGACGATTTGGGGTCCCTCTCGTAGCCGGTCACAAGCGAGGAGGAGGAGAGAGGATTTACCCTTCCGAAGTTGAGGCAGAAAATTCCTCCCGCTGTCGCCCGGCGAAGGGAGCCAGGAGAATGAAGTGTCACCTGCATCCCCCTTAATGGCTTTTTCTGGATGAGGCTGTCGCGGGGCGTGGGTCTGCGTTCCGGGCGTGCGTGGCAATGGGTGCCTCGGTGAAGTGTCGTGCCAGAGAAGTTCTGCATCCCTGCAGAGAGATGCTGCAGGGTGCGAGTGCCCTGTGCAGCAGTTGCAGGGCAGTTGTTTGCCTTGCCTCATTTTTATTTTTTTTTTAGAGACTGGTTTGGCTTTGATTGTTGATGTTAGTTTTCTTGCACGCCATTCTCCATCAGAAGTCTTTTTAAAAAGATAATGCTTAAAATTCAGGATTCAAAATATAGATAGTCTGGTGGGGATGTATTGTTAAAGAGGAAAGAGTATTTGGTTGTCCATTAATTCTTCAGGTGTTTTCCGTTTAAACTTGATGAGGAAATATTTTTTCTAAGTAACCTTTCATGTCATTTTTCACTAGCAAATTGGCTTAGTATTTAAAGTAAAGATTTCATCACAAACATGGTACTGATTGGAGTGTTTCAGGCACAACTCTACTATAGGATGGAAAATCAGCACACTTCCATTATTTTTAATATGTAAATTTGGAAAAGCCTTTCCTTCCTTTTCATGACTGTGAGTGGCCCTGGTTAGTCAGATGTAGCTCCAGTGACTAGTCCAGGGGGCTGCTGGTAGCCTGCACGTTTTCCTGCACAGCTCTGTTAGAGCAGCCTGATCAATTAATGCTCCCTCACTATTTTGTCCTTGGCATCTATAATGAATTTTGTAGCATTTCTGTGATAAGCTCCAGTGGGACTCTTGTGGAGATGCTGAAATCTCTTTCATCTTAAGAGATAACTGAAGCCCTATTTTGAGAGTGGATACCTGCTTGGATCAGCTCAAGAGTGATGCTGTGTTTCTGTCTATACATTCAATTTTGGAGGTGCTCCAGTAGCCAGAGCTGTCCAAGTCAGACTGGGAATCACCTCAGTGATGGATTTTGCAGGGTCCTGATGTCTTCCTACCAAAAATGCAAGTGATAAGCTTTTGCAACGCGTGTGGATGGCGTTGCAAGTGTGGGCTGGAGGACGGAGCTAGTCATGTAGCGGGCATGATGTGTGCGATGAGCAGGTCATGCTGAACACGCCACAACTTTGGGAAGCTGATGTTTGCTGTGCAGAGCCTGCAGCGGTGTGAATTACAGGGAAAAAATGCATTTGCATGTAACAAAGGCAGCTGGCTCATCTCCTGCATGAGGAACTAATTTTTTTTATATTTTTTTTTTAGAAAATAAAAATCTGGCTCCCGTTTCTGCCTCTGCCACAAATTGCCGGTGTAGCTTTGGGCAAATCATTTAATGTTTCCGTGCCACTACTCTCCTCCTCTTTTGCCCCTGACCCACCAAGGGCTTGCCTATACTTTGCTGTCAGTTCAGACCCTCACTCACACCCTTAACCTTCCCCACCTGCCTTGCGCAAATCAGCCTGAATCCCACCATAGGTGGTACCTCACCACTGCGAGGGGCTGCGGGTTGACGCTCAAATGCTGCTGCCTGAGCCAATAATACAGACATAGCAGGCTCTCACCACGATTCATCGGTCTCTAATCCTCTATCCCTTTTCTAATCCAGTCATTCTCTGCCGCTAATCAAATCGCCCGGCATCGCTCAAGCGGTGCTTGGCTGTACGCTCGCCCTCGTGTCGGCCGGCTGGCGTCAGGGCAGGGAAGTGGTGGCAGCAAAGACAAGCTCAGTATTGCCCGGGACAGAGACCGCCTGTCACTTGAGGTTTGTGGCACGAGAGAGAGAGAAAGCTCGGCGTGATTTAGAAATACAAATCATAGCTAGAGGGTAAATCGCAACAACATCACAGGAAAATGGCCAGAAAATGGCACCTCGGGCGTTCCTGCGCAGCCAGCTGTGTGCACGTCGGGAGGGAACGGAGGTGGAAGGGTACAGCTCCCTCGGCGTAACAACAGCATTCTTATTTTAGCATGGAAGACAGCCAAAGATAAGGAGTGGTTGTCATCCGGCTGCTTGGAGGATTGAAAAAAAAGAAAAAAGAAAAGAAAACCTGTGTGGAAATAGAAATATTTTGATGTAGGTACTAACGGGGGGGAAAAAAAAAAAGGCAGATAACCTTGCAAGTGATGGACTAGCCACATAAAGCTGGCAGTACAAGATTTTTCCCATAAAATCCAGAATGGTCCTAATTAAGCCCAGACCCTGTTAAATGACACATGGCTTTATTTATTTCAGATGTTTCTAGGTCCTAGAGATGGGGCCAAATGTGAAGAGTTTGATGTGGCAGATAGTTTAACCCCAATTACTTCTACATAAATCACATGATTGTTACAGGAGCTGAGTACCTCTGATGGGTGTCCCAGAGCTACAGATTAAAAATATCTATATATTAAAAAACAAACAAACAAACAAACCCCCCCAAAAACAAAACAAGATAGGAAAAATCTGTGGCAGTGCAGGCAAGGGTTTAGGGGAGAGGGGTGGCCATCCTCTCTGTGGGCAGGAGGATGGGGATGCAGGAGCCGTGGCGGCACAGTGTGCCCACCGGTCTGTGTGCACAGGCGGCTGAAATGGTGGCTTTGTAGAGCGGGCAGCTGGAGAAAGGGAAGCAAAATGGGAGCCGACAAATATTCTCGTTGTGAAACTGGGATGGATGAATGATTTATGGGGGTTCTTGACTTTTTTTTTTTAATATTATATTTTGAGCGGAAGGGATCGGTTGGCAGTACGTTGTTCTAGCCGCGAATGGCTTTGTTTTGAGATCAGGCTGTGCTGGGTTACACTTCCAGAAACAGCATCTATAGAAAAACAGTACAGTAAAACACTTTGCAGCGTTGCTTGGGTTTCATAGGCTGTCTTCAGGAAGAAGTCGTTTTCTTTTTTTTTTTTTTTTTTCCAAAGCCCTAAGCCTAAACTCTCCCAGCAGACTCTAGATTTTGAAAAGGCAGTAGCTGTATGAGAGGTCTTAGGCTCCAGAGGATCATTATTAACCTGTCTTGGTTCTCCTCGGGAATTTCTGTCCCTGGGTTTGCAATATTGCCCTTCCCAGGGCACTGAGCAGCTCTGTAAACAGGCCACTCTGTGGAGGAGCTGCTCTGCTGGGTGATTTGATGTTCCTTCTTAGTTCTGGCTTTCCTTTTTTCTTATGTATAGATATATATATCTATATAGATATACAGATATTTTTTTTCCCCCAACAGGTCTATTCATGCTGTACTTTAACATGCAGAGCTGTGGTGGGCGTGAGTCTGTGGGGTCATGTCTGTGGAATTTTGCCAGTCTCATGGGCGGCCCAGTGTCCTGGGGGACCCCCGTGGCAGCTGCCACTCCACACTCAGGTGCTGGTTTTGGGTGCAAGTGACTGGATTCCTCTGAGCTGGAGCTCTGTCCAGTACCCTTTTAGTTTTGCTAGTTGATAGGGTATGTAGTTGTTTGGAAACGCTTCTTTGTGGTGTCAGATGTGGGACTAAATATTCTCAAGAATTAACCAAAGAGCCTGTGACAGGTTTCCTGTCCCCTTCAGCCTCCTCAATAAAAAAAATGTCCTTCAGCTTAGTGGCTTCGAGGTCCCTGTATTGCTTGCGTTACCCTTAAAGCAGGTAGAGAGCAGCAGCCACGGTAGGCAGAAGGAAGGTGGCTGCTATTGGCTTGAAGAGCAAGCTGGACTTGGGTTTGGGTTCCCCACCATCTCTCCCATGGCAGGCACAAAGATCTCAGAACAAGCCCCAGGACTGACCACATCTATAAACGTCTTATCTTGTTATCTTTGAGCCAGAGATTGGGGTTGAGCTCTGACAGACAAGAGAAGTGAAGGAAGTTTGCTGTGACACCTCACTGAGCTTCACTGGGGCTGCTGAGGGCAGTCACCCCCCTGAACAGCCCAGCCTGTAGCTCCAAATTCAGTTGGTCGAGCCAGTTCAGAGGAGCAATATCTCCTCCAGCATCTGCATGTGTTTCAACCTTTAAATTATTTATTTGCTTTAATTGTGGCATGGAAACAAAGACCTGGAAGAAGTGCAGTGGCCACTGGGAGGTCCAAGAGGACAACGGCTCCGGCAGACAGCAAGTTCCTCATGGCAAAGCCAGGTTATTTGGAGGAGTGCAGGTCTTGCATTCGAGTGAAAAATAATTCATTAATGGCCAGAGAATAATCACTTTACTCCGAAAAGCCTCTCCAGCTGCATTGCACCAACTGTTCTTTTTCAGCCTCTGAATCCTTAATGACAGTAGCAGCTAATTTCTTTTTCTGTGTTTTTCTAGCTGCAGTGTCCTATTTTCTCTGAGTTTATTGAGAAAATAATAGAAGTAATTACAGAGCTACTTGTCACCTTTCAGAGAAGAAAACTCCTTGGTTGAAGGGCCAAGTTAGTTACTTGGTGACCGACTCAGACAATAGAAACTTTTTGTAGCTCATCAGTTATTCATCTCTGCTTAGTGAATCAACTAATTAGCTAGAGGAGTGTTACTTTTAGTCCATGAATATCAGAACATGGTGAATAACACCAGTCACAAACAGTACGACAATGGCACATGTGCATTCTGTTGAAGGCAAGCAAAAATGCAAAAATATGGGATCAGGAATGGCAAAGTGAGATACGTATATTAATTTATTTTTTTTAATTAGTTGTCTTTGAAAACTTATGTGACAATTCTGCACAGAAAGATCCTTGTCTTAAAAGAGTAATTAGATGGTTCTTTGGTTAAAGATAAGACATGAAAGAGCATTGAACTACATGATGCAGAAGGGCAATGAGGAGAATGGAAGACGTGGAAAACTAAAGCGAAATGTGAAGTATTTTTGTGTGTGTATGATATGCACCTTTCTGGTTATATCCTTGCTGTAGAGCTGGATCCACACAAGGCCATTGCAAAGCAAAGAGGAAGGGCAATGTGTTGGGTTTTAGCCAGGATTTTCCTCACTGAGCAGTCAGGCTTCACCATCAGAATAATAGATATCCTTGTCCCTTGGCCTTGGTGATGGGGCTGGGGATCAGGGGGCAGCTCTCAGCCAGAGGGCTCTCTGCCCCACAGAAAGGTGGGGGAAGAAGGCTGCTGCCTGGTGCTGCCTCAGGCCTTGCAGTCCAGGCTGTGGGATGCCTGGCCTGGGGGAGAGTTTTCCCCAAGCTCTGTGGTTCAGAGGGCTCCACCCAGAAAATTAGTGGAGACATGAGTCTGTAGCTCCAGAGGGTCTCCTGGTTTGACAGCAAAGGGTCCCCTTGGCACAGAATACTGGAGAAAGCATGTAGTGTGTAGGTATAAATAATTATATATATATATATATATATATATATATACATGTATATACAGAGACAGGCACATGCAGGCATGCTTGTACAAATGTATCCTAGAAGAAGGAGGGCACAGAAAGCCTTCTTGTAGCTGTGACTTGCTCTTCATTCATCTCTGGATGGAATTACCTCTCACCATTTCGCTACAGGAGGACCTATGTATAGTTAGGATGGATTCACAAGGCTTCTGTGATGGAAGAAGCTGGGCTCTGCGTTGCCACTCTTCTGCGTTGTACATGCAGGATACGTGAAAGGGTGGTGTTCTGTGGTGGGACTGGTGGTGCCAAGCTCAGTGTGTCACCTCTCCCCCCACCATTCTATCTAAACAGGTGTTTGGCCACACTCCCAGTTGTACTGGAACCAAAGTAATGTTGGTAGGTGGAAGCAAGCAGTTGCAAGGACTTATATTTCCCGACTCATTGAAGGAATGCATCTGCCTTTGGTTTGGGTGTGCCATTCAGGTCCTTGTGTGGTGGGGGTTTTTTTCTGCTTTTATTTTTGTGTGTGTGTGTTTTGTTGTCGTTTTGAGGGAGTTTGTTTGTTGTGATGCTCAGGTAGTAGCTTTTTCATATGTGTTTAGCCATGAAACCCTCACTTGTCTTTTAGGACACATCCTGGCTGTCACCATAGCTTTTTCTCTTCTAAAGGAGGTTATTCAATTGACGGGCCTAGGCCTGGATGCCATCAGATACTACAGAGAAGAAAGTGAAAGCAACGTATGGCTGTGTGCCATGGATCCCCACGTTCACAGCATGTAACTGCAGAGCTGTGCAGTGACCATCCCACAGAACCACAGGATGGTTGGGGTTGGAAGGGACCTCTGGAGATCATCTAGTTAAAGCTACCTCCTAAAGCAGGTTCACCAGAGCAGATCACACAAGAATGCGTCCAGGTGGGTTTTGAATGTCTCCAGAGAAGAAGACTCCACACTATCTCTGGGCAGCCTGTTCCAGTGCTCTGTTGCCCTCGAAGTAAAGAAGTTTCTCCTCATATTCAGATGGAACCTCCTGTGCTTCAGTCTGTGCATGTTGCCCCTCATCCTGTCATTGGGCACCACTGAAAGGAGTCTGGTCCCATCCTCTTGACACCCACTCTTTAGATATTTATAAGCATTGATGAGATCCCCTCTCAGCCTTCTCTTCTCCAGGCTGAACAGACCCAGCTCTCTCAGTTTCTCTTCATAGGAAAGGTGCTCCAGCCCCCTAATCATCTTCGTAGCCTGCTGCTGGACTCCCTCCAGTAATTGCTTGTCCTTAAACTGGGGAGCCCAGAATTGGACACAGTACTTCAGATTTGGCCTCACCAGAGCAGAGTAGAGGAGGAGGATAAACTCCCTCAACCTGGTGGTCACACTTTTCCCAATGCACCACAGTATACCGTTGGCTTTCTTGGCCACAAGGGCACATTGCTGGCTCATGGTCAACCTGTTGTCAACCAGGACTCCCAGGTCCCTCTCCGCAATGCAGCTTTCCAGCAGGTGATCCCCTAACCTGTACTGCTGCCTGGGATTATTCCTCCCCAGATGTAAGACCCTACACTTGCCCTTGTTGAATTTCATCAGGTTCTTCCCTGCCCAGTCCTCCATCCTGTCCAGGTCTTGCTGAATGACAGCACAGCCTTCTGGTCTATCAGCCTTTCCTCCCAGTTTCATGTCATCAGCAAACTTGCTGAGGGTGCACTCAGTCTCTTCATCCAGATCATTGGTGAACAGGTTGAACAAAACTGGACTTAGTACTGACTCCTGGGGAACCTCACTAACTACAGGCCTCCAAACAGGCTCTGCACCATTGATCACAACCCTCTGAGCTCTGCCAGCCAGCCAGTTCATGATCCCTTTCACCATGCATTCATCCAGCCCGCACTTCCTGAGCTTGTCTGTGAGGAGGTTGTGAGAGATGGTGTCAAAAGCCTTGCTGAAGTCAAGGTAGACAATGTCCACTGCTCTTCCCTTGTCTATCCAGCCAGTCATATCAGCATAGAGGGCTATCACATTGGTCCCCCAGAGTACAGCCTCCACTTGAAACGGTTAAGTCAAAAGAAGAGGTGGACACCATTGATCGTGAACAGGCTCCAGACATCTTAGATTTGCTTTGGTTATTGCAGAGGCTGGTGAACACTCTCACTTCTCATTTGGCTTCTAGTGGGACTGAAGAGCTCTTTCCTTTGAAGCATAAAGGCCCAAATATTTTGGGACCTGCTGCTTCTGAAACAAGTTTCATTGAGAAGAGGTGCCACTGCATTTCCAAGGAGCTGAAGTTCTCAAGCTAGCAACCTTTTATTTTTAAAAAGGAAGTAGGTGTTTTTATTAGAGTTTCCTGTTTTGAACTCTTTGGTTAAAGGGTATGAAGTGGTCGGAGGTGAGAGAGTTACCATTTAGGTCAAGGTTGTCTTTTTGTATTTTCATTTGTGTACATAGTGCACAGATATGAATTATTTTCATATTTATATTATGTTTTTATTTGTGTAATTTTTTCCAGTTTTATTTAAGGCTGCTACTTGAAGGAAGACTGAATAAGGTTTCCTGTCAGGAATGGTTTAGATATATCTGGTCCTGCCTGGGGCAGAGGAATGGGTTGGGTGACTTCTCAAGGTCCTTTTCAAGACCTTTTCTGTGGTTTTAGGCAGTTACCCAGCAAAAGAAATTTGTAGTAGGTTGTGCTGGTTATGCTGATAGGGTTTTGCTATAGCATTTATCGTGGATATTTGTTTGAAAAGGAAATAATAGCTAATTGTGGCATAGTTACTGGTGGTGCTTTGGACAAGCATTTCTTAAAATTAAAGAGGAAAACAACTGATGTTACATTTTTAGACTAGCATCGTGATATGGCTATGATTAATTTTTCCAGGAGCTTTTTGTTTTTTATATCTGCATAAGTGTATTAACATTTTAAAAGGTCAAAGGTAAGCTCTAAAATGGATGCCAAATTAAGATGGATGGGAGGAAAATGACATTTACTTCTTGTTACTGCACATTGTTTGAATTTGACCAAAGGCAAAACCAAAACAAAGAACAACCCCGCCCCTTACACACATATGAATGCATGCATGTGTGCATGCACAGACAGCCGTGTTCCCACCACCTGCCTTCACTGCACACCTGGTCCAGGAAAACCTTATTCATCTAGGCAAATCATCATCCTAACAAAATCAGTAGTCCGATGTCTTCATTTCCAGACAGCTTAAGTATCCCTTTGCAAAACATCTCATTTAACTAGTGTGAGTGGACTCTGTAAATAAAAGTAGCTAAAATATTTATATTAGGAAAATATGTCTAATGGGAACCATAACCACGTTATCATTTCCTGCCCTTGCTGGGTTTGAGATGATGACTTCATCACGGAAGGGACTGTACCCTCATCCCTGTTCATGCGGTTCCTGGCACATCAAGTCCTTCTGAAAACAGAAGATAAAATGTGGTGGGAACGATGCTTTGCTTGTAGTGGGAAGGGTGGCTAGTCCCAGATGAAAGCAAGGCTTTAGCAGAGCTGCTCTGTGAACATACCAGTGTACAACAACTTTGGTTTTGGAGAAAGCAGCAACGCTCGAGAGAAGGACTGAATCTGATTTATGTCCATAGTTTCCACTCTTCCCCTGAAGCAACAATGGGGAACTAGGCCAGCGATGTACCCCATGCCTCGGGAACCACAGCCACTGTTTCCTTTGAGGGACCCGGAGCCTGTCTTTGTGGATGTTGTTTCACAAGACAGATTCACTCCCATCGCTTTATGACACTTACTAATCCAAGTTTTGTTAGGAAAAAAATGGGATAAAAAAAAAAATTCTTCAAGTTCTCCTTCCCAGTGGTGTTTGGTGGTTCATCAGAGACGATTCAGGATGCCTCCTGCATCAGCCTCCGGCTGCCCTAGACCCCTGCTGCACCACAAAGCACATCCTGACCTCAGGCAGACCACAGAGGCTGTGCTGGGGTCCATTCTGACTTTTTGTTATTTTTTTAATAGACAATTGTAAATTGTTACAGCTGTAGAAGATCCAAGCTGGTCACTTCATCCAGACCTGGGAGCTCAGTACAGTTCCTCAGGTCTGTGGACAGTTTTAGCCTCTTCCTTGAGGCATGCATGCACCTCCTTCCCACCCGAAACTCAACTGAAGTGTTCCCTGAAGCCCAGGAGAAGGAAGACATTTTGGTGCAGGCAGCTGAACCCTCTCTCACAGGGACAGAGGCAGCCCTGCCTCTGAGAGAGGAGGGAGCATCTTGTGGTGCCTGGGGTACTGGCATCACGTTTCCCCTGAGGCTTGACCAACCCTGTTCTTCTGCAGCCTGATCACTCTGGATTTGGTCTTTTTTTTTCTTGTTTTTAACGTTTTCACTAACTTTCCTGAGATGAGAACTGTCTCTTCCCAAAACCAGGAGCCAAATACCGACCACATCGCCTATCAGTTCAAAATAGCATGGGTGTAAGAGGGGTGCAGCTTCAGCCTGGTATGATGATAACCAAGCAAAGGTAATGCTGCTGTTCCCATAGCTGTGCCTCTGCAGCATGCTTGGGCAGGCAAATGCCAGCCCTACGCCACAGGGGAGAGCTGTAAGATCCCCCTCAAGCTCCCAGGACTGTGGGCTGCCCAAAATACAGCCCCACAGTGGCTTTCTCAAGGGAGAAAGCTGCTGTGCTCAACCCCTGCCCTCTGCAAGGGCCCAAGATGTGCCCAAGGTTAGAATAAGGGGATGGTCAAATCCTTCCCTCCTTCCACTCAAAAGCAGCAAGCTCTCCCAAGCATCCCTTTCTGGGTGCGGAAAATGTGTGCCTGACAAAAAAAAAAGAAAAAAAAGGGGGGGAGAAGGGAAAAATGTCAAATGCTTTGTTCCAATGTGAAAATGTATTTTTCATTTCAAACTGAATGGGTTCTTTCAAGGCTTCACTGCCCTCCAAGTGGAACAAACAAAACAGTTTTATTTTTTCATTTTACCAAAAGAGAAAAAATCAGTTCTTAAATTGCTCAGCCCAAACATTTCTTTTTAATTTTTTTCCCCCCCTCAGCTTGGCCACCATAGCAAACAATTTCATTATTTGCATAGCTCTAATTGCAGTGATTAAACAAACACAGCAAATGCTGACCCTTCACAGAGCCTCAGTTGCAACCCCACAGCCAACTCGGTCTGTATTTTGTCAGTGAAAAGGGAGATTGGAGCGGCTTTGTGCAGGAGTGAAAAGAAATTATTGACTTCTTTTTTATTTATTTTTTTTTAAAAATGATATGCTGTCAGTTTAGAGCAAGAATCATTTTACCTGTTCTCTTGCTGGCAAGCTGAGAGGTATCACCAAAATTGTGAACCTGGTGCAGTTTCAGAAGCATTTCGATTTTGAATGTCTTATTCATGTGTTATTTTTAAGTTGCAATCTCTGATGCTGTTACTAGAATCACGTGTAGGGGTTGATATTCTGTTAGTGATACCAATAGTAACATAAAGGACTGGGAAACAAACATCTACATTTTTATTTTTTTGTTGTGAAGATGACAGGTACCCAAAGACAGGGTTAAGGAAGATTTCGTCTGGCTGCAGTTCCATCAAATAGGAACAAATAATTTTTTGGACATTTTTTAATGACATTTATTTATAGCAGGTAGCACACAGGCGGCTGCTATTTCTCAGCGTGCTGGAAGAATGTTCTCCAGATGGTGCTTACTGTTTATGCTTTTATTCACTTCGCTTGAACACAGCAGCACTCTACACAAAACATGGAAAATTGGAAAATAAAAACAATTATGTTTTTACAAAGTGCCATGTGATTTGCTGAAATGTCTTAGCTGACTGATGAGTGATGCTTGGAGGCAGCGTGGGGGATCGCGCCTGTCAAAGAAACCCTGTGCCCGAGTCCCAACATGGGTGACAGGAATCAGCCCAGTTTGAGAGGGACTCGCCCTTCCCTCCTCAAAAACTGGGTTTCAGTAGGACTGCTAATCCTGCCCTCCTGTCTGTGCCTCTTCTGCCTCCCCTTTCCCCCGCAGAGGTTTGAGTACATGTAGAAAAGGGATTATAATGGCAATATTTTTGTCGGGTTTTCTATGGCTGTGCTGTCCCAAGGTGGGAGAGACACGAGACAAAGCATTTTGTAGGCCTCGCCTGTGCCATCGCCTTCCTTCGACTTCTAATCGCAGTGAAAAATGAAGTATTAGGGCCTTTGGCTGGTCCAGCTGAAAGCGATAGCAAAAGTCAAGACTGGTATCCAAAGGGACTGGCATGTTCCACGATTTCTGATCGTTACAGTGGTGGAAATAACGTATCCAAGTGGTGGGCACACTACTGTAGGCTTTTGTTAGGCAGCTTCTGAAGGACAACTCACACAAAATATTTCAAGCTCTAAATAAAAGACTGTAAACTAAAGAACTTTTTTCAATAACAATACTTGGGAAAATTTTGAAATTAATTCTTTCAATTTAATTTTTTAAAAAGGCAATTATCAAAATGGATACCAACAAGCGGGAAATAAACTATTTTTAATTTTTGAAATATATTTATTATATATACATACACATATCTATTAAAAAAAAAAAATCTGGCTCCTACTAAAAAAAAAAAAAAAAAGAGAAAACAAAAAACCCACAGCACTTGAGGACAATTTTTCAAATAGCAAAAACCGTATCAAGTTTAAACTTTCAAATGGAACACGATAATTATTTCTTTGTAAACCCAAGCCTTCAGATTCCTTTAAAATCTAGTTTAAAGCCAACAATACTTGTAGTGAAATTAAATTTCAAGAAATTAATGTATAAACAGTTGTTCAACCAGTTTGGGGGATTTCTTCACTAAATGGGCAGCGCTGCACAGTGCTTCAGTTTCTCTCCCTTGCCCATGACCCAAGAGACAGCCCCTTTTCCAAGCAGAATTCTTGCTACATCAGCTCCATGCTGTTTATCTCTCGTTGCTCCCTTGGCAGTTATTATTTCTTAATGTGTTAATTGTAGTTCCTGGACCCTTGTGTGTGAGCGTGTGTAATGTTCACGGTAATGATGCCGACACGTTCTCTAGTTCCTGGAATTGCAGAGAGAAAACCTTACATACAATCTGGGCACAGAGCATCCAGTAAGAGAAACCAATTACAAGAATTCAAATAGCATAAAAAGAATAAAGTGCATAACTGGAGAGAGTAGACACTGGGTTGAGGTGGGTTTTTTTTTTTGCATATTCATTTATGATTCCTTCTATCGCTCTTGCTTTGTGTGATATATATATATTTTAATTAAATCTTGAATTATGTCACTTGCTTTCCACCTTTTAGCAGTATTTCACAGTAAATTCATTCCTAATAGCAAGTAGTCAGGGGTAAGGAATGGCTTTGCTGAATGATGAGGACTGTTAATTATTAAAAAGAAACCTATGGATTTAAAACAAATTAGACCTCATTAAGCCTAGGTCTGTTTCCACACAGACTAGCTGACATGAAAAAGCCCATCTACAAGCACGGAAAATTGCACTTTTCAGCTGACGTCCCCAGCAGAGATGCGCCTGGGCTGGCATGGGCTGCATTCACTCTTCTGGTTTGTATCAGAGATCCCCAGTCTCTGATCTCAATGCAAAGCCCGTGGCTTTCCTGGATCTTTCTCATTTTTCTTCCATCTCTCCTGTCACTCGCAGCCACCCCCTGTGGTGCCACCCAGGCCCACATGCACGTGGGAGTCCCACCTCGCTGGGGGTCCACCTGGACGGATGGGTGGATGGATGGGATGGATGGGCAACCCAGCTCCTGGATGCTAAGCCCGGCCAAACTGATGGGCTCCTCCGGGCTTAGCAAAAGAGGAAATATAGGAAAACTCCTTTTCTCTTCCTTTATTTTCAAGAGGAGGGAGATCTTTGAATGCTACCGTGGGGCTATTGCCATGGCCAGGCTGACAAACTCTGTAGGATAGATCTACTTATTTACAGAGATGGGATTTTTTTCATTTGCTTGTGTTGTTTTTTGTTTGTTTTTGTTATCCAAACTTGGCTGACTCTTAAGTTGTTTGTATTCAGAGGCTTTCTTCACAGAAAATCTAAAGGTCTGCAGTGATTATTGGAGACCATACACTCAAAGCTATGTAGCTGTGGCATGTTTTAACCTGCTTTTCTGAAATTTTTTTGAGGCAATGAATGAGTGCATCTGCCGGAGAATCCTAATAAGGAGAGTGAAAGGTGGCCTATAATGAGCATTTTAATTGTACATTCGCAGGGATGCCATGTATGGACTTCGCTGTCTGGCTGAGACATCCCCTAGATCTTCTCTGGCATTACAGGCAGTGACATACTCTTATGGGGAGAAGAAACGCCCATACTGCTGGCTGGAAATCAGCAATAACATTTTGACATCTGTGCAACAGTTTAAAATGAATTATTCAGCACATAGATCGTGCTATTTGAGCAGCCAGCACATCTCTGCCCATTTACTACTGTCAGTCCGTGGTGGAGATATCAGTGATGCCAGTGGAACTGAGCACATGGACTGGGGGTAGGTTTTGGCCCATAGCCTGGAACAGCATTTGACAGCACCCCTGCAGAATATGATCGGAATAATCTGCTTTGCCACCAGCAAAAGACCGAAAGACAATGCCAGTCTGTTTCTTCTCTTAGAGTGCTTCAAACATGTGTGGAAAAAAGACCCTAAGAATTAAAGAAATCATTAATCGTTTGACTGTTTAAGTTGTGCTTTAAAGAGTGAAACTTGCATGTGATTTTGATGAAATCTCCAGAAGCCCGGAGCATCTGTTTGCCTACTGGGAGTAGACCCAGAGCACAAACTGGCAGCAGGTCCAGGCCAGTCTCCAGCTTCTGCCAAGTCAGAGGGTTAAAGTAAAGCAGTTGCTAATTCCTATCAGCAAACAAAATTAATGAGATTCACAGTGTAAGCAGCATCAAGTTTGGGAAAAAACAAGCCGAACTGCTGTAAGAATGAGCTTTGTGCTAACTGCAGATGGGAACTGGGAGGAAATGTAGATTAGCTAAACACCAGCAAAACCAGCTCTGCTCAAAGCAGGTATTCAGGAGAGAAGGTGGGCATTTATCATGTATTTAGCTTCCTAATTCAGCAAGGTCATTTGAATTAAAGCAGTGTATGTGTAGTGAGTCTGACATCTGTTATTTCATGGGACGCCTGTTCCCTGTGGCAGCACATTGGATATAAATGCAGAACACAGTATGGAAATGTGCTGTACTATGGGTTATTGTTATTTCTTCACATTCCTTTATGGACTATGTTATAGCTGCCCTTGGATGGTTCTCTAGCAGGCAAAAATTTGGGAGTAGTTAAATAACACTGCAGTATGCAGCAGTATCACCTGCCCATAGTTGTCTGTGTTCTTTAAGTGGCCAACCAAAAATGCAGCCTGCCCCAATTCCAACCTGCTCTTCCATTTACATGTAATGAATAATACCCCACAGTGGAAGCAGCCCAGTGCTGTACTTGGAAAGGCAAGACATATTATCTGGGTAACTATAAAACAAATGGCTAGTATACATGAAAGTTCTTGTGCAAGAAAACACCTCTATTGAGAAAAGACACTTAAGCACATAATGAAAGTTAAGCAAATCCTCGTGTCTCACTGAAGTCGGTAGAATTTAAGCGTATAGTTAAATCTTATGTGCAATAAGGGCATATGCTCTGATAATAACACTGTAGCTGTAAGATTTTTGAACCCCTGTGTGTGTGTGTAGCTTTATTTTCAGAGTCCCCAAGAGCTTTGCAGTTAGCAGAAAGACATGTAATCGTGATAAATACCATGCAGCTCTGGATACTCAGGTGCAGTGCTTCAGCGGGAGGTGGGACCTGGCTTCCTCAGCCGGTCCCTGACAAGAGCAGCTCTGCAGCTGATGCTGCTGCAGCTGCCTGCGAGCTGGAGTTTGTGTCCTTGGCACAGGCAGCACCACCACAGTGTGGTTACACATGTGTGTATGGCGTTTTCGTAGCAGCTGAAAGTCAGTTCTAGTTTTTGTAGGGCTGCTGCTGTCACCGAAGTGTCTGAACCTCCCTGCTGCCTTTGGTCTGTTCACCATCACTGCATGCCCCTGGGGCAGGAGGATATTATCACCTTTGGGCAGCGACTAAGAGGAGGCACAGAGAGATGCTGAGACCGATTTTGAAAGTTATTTTCATGTTATTCATGAGAAAGTTATTCTCATGCATATTTTCACATGCAGAGATGTCCCCACAGGCATTTTTCCAAACCTTCTGTCTGTGTAGTCTGGACTCTGCAGTTATAGGGCAGCTGGTGTGTGGGGGCACGAGTGTGCATCTCCCCCATCCTGGAGCAAAGGGTCACACCTTGCTAATGTAGGGGTGCGGTGGAGTGGGGAGGGGTGTGTGTGCAGAAGACCGAAAAAAAGAGGTGGAGGATAAATAGCCGAAGTAATATATGTTTGAGGGTGAAGAAAGCTACCTGGTTTTATTGCCACTTGATGGGAAGGCTGTGTGTAGCTTGTGAGCATCCATTAATTAGTGATGCAATTTCTCTGTGCTGGTATCAATAAAACCTTAATAAGTACATGATAGCAGCCTGCAATTGCTTGCTTTTTTCCACATCCCCTTGTGAGGAAGTGTGGATACCGGTGCAGCTGTGCACTGTATACATTGTATATGTGCTGTGGCTGCTTACATAAGACAGGGACAGCAAACTCATTTAGCAGCTAGTTAACTCCCATGTGATTTTTTTCCAAGCATTTATAGAAGGATCTTTAATACGCAGCACCCTCTCACGTGCACAAAATAACTGAGGTTGTTTTTCTTCCTTTTGCTGAGACATACTAATTCTTAAAATGGCTCCTGAGCAGGCACTCCTAGGTGCCTGTAGTGACTGCAGCCTGATGGGTTGGCAACAACAACAACAAAACCAGCTCTCCTTCATTTCCTTTATATGCACATAGTACAGCTTTCCAAACAGCGCATCAAACGCTGCCGGCTGGAAATTTCCAGGCCCGTTTCCTGCCTGGTGCATGCTCATAAAGGAAGATTGTCTGAACAGTCCATAGCTGCAGTACTGCAGAAAGTCAATAAAGAGCTGACCACCTCACCTCTATCAAAAGCAGTTGAGAAGCCTCGCCTCATCTGCCTTATTAAAACCACACTTGACTCCCGCAGAGAAACCTAGCTGGGAACCTGCAAGAGGAGGGATAAAAAAGAGGAGGCTGAAATTGCAGTGAGTATTCTACAGCAAGGTCTTGCAGTAAGGTTAAAGAGTGCTTATAGTAAAATAAACCCAAAAGGCAGCTTCATTAAAGCAAGGAAAATGCCTGCATTTAATGCAATAAACTTCTGACTCTCCTACATACACTACAGCACAGAGATGAGATGATTAGTTGTTGCAGCAACGAGCAGATATAAGTAGCTCCCTAATGGGTTTGTATTTTGAATTCAAATATGTATATGCATGTGTATGTGTGTGTGTCTATGTACTTAATCTTTGCAAGAAAGGCATGATGTAGAAATAGATGTAAGAGGTAGAATTTATACTGCAAAACGTATTTTAGAATGTGTTTGAAAAGATGCTTTATTTTTTCTTTTCCTTATGTAAGAGTAATTGATTGAATGTTTGCCAAGCTTTCAGTAGTATCCATTTGGGAATCCCAGCCCCCACCTTCCCCAGGCCTCCCAGCTTTTTCTCACCTTAAAATGAAAAAAGAGAGAACTTTAACAGAAAGATCATTGCTTTAGCTTAATATTGTAAGATTTCAGAGATTGAATTTTCTGATAGTAATGAAATGAACCCTGAGTTGTGCCATGAATTTGATTGCAGTTAATTTGATTTTTTTAGATGCTCAACAAAGCTAGCCCATTAGCTTTAACCTCACATACTTTGGATTTGTACAAAGTGGTATTTTTTTATATATATGTGTATACATAATATGAAAATCTCTCTCTGGTAATGCAGTTGTTTGTAACAATTACTGTCAATGAGCAGTGACTAACTATAGCACTGCTGGACGTGGTATCCGGTGTGCTGCTGACAAGTAATCCCACTACATTTATTGCTTGGGTGGTATGGGGTTAGTTTTCCTTTTCACCAGGAAATATACAGCTGAATATATCAAGCAAGACAGACACGTAAACTTCGTCCTGCAGCTTTTTCCAGTTCTCACTGATCTTAATGAGACTAGTCATATGAATAGGAGCGACTCTTGTCAGAAAGGATTTTTTTGCTGAAACTCACCATTTCTATTTATTTGATCTGCCTCTACAGACTTCAGAGTGAAAGTGCTCCTCATGGTAGTATTTGCCAAGAGGCAACAACTGCGGAGTGGGGTGGTCCCAGCGTCTGCCCTTTTCTCTTTACACAGTTTATTCTTGGTCAGCAGTTAATAAGATGGTGGAACATGGCCTTTTTTATATATATATATATTTGTATATATAAGTAATAGCAGCTTCAGATAAGAAAGTATTTGGTGATATCAGAAAACTAATAGCACAAGGCTACAGATAGCTGGGAATAGTGTTAAGGAGTTGATTGTGTGTGGGAAAAAAAGGAGGGAGATTCTGCAACTCATAGGAGATTGGTCACTATGAGAAAAAAAAAATAACAGGGCATGTGGTTTCCAGAACAAGGGAGAAATGAGACCAGGGAGGGGGAAGATGAATGGCGGGGGCACACAAGTTGGGAGTGATGCAGAAAGTTTTCCAGGCGATGGGCAAAGGTTGAGCTGCAAAGGAGATAACTGCCGTGAGCTGCTCCTGGGAGGTCCTGTAAGCGGGGGAGTGCGAAATCTCAACAGAAGTCAGGGGATATATGACTTAGCGACATGTGGGAGGGAAAGTGCCCATAGATGGGAAGAGGGTTGGACACATGGCTGGAGACAAGGCTTTTTGTCTGGATCTGTGCCACCAAAGAACACATCAGGCACTTGTGGAGCCAAGAGCCAGGCTGCCTTCCTCCAGCTCCAGCAGACCTTCTGAAAGGTCATCTCCTGGCCTCATTGCAGAGGGGCCCAGCTCTGCTCCTCACTTGGGATGCTTCTGCCTGTATCCCATGGAGGGCTCCTGACAGGCACAGCCAGCTGCCTACAGGAGCGAGACAAGGGCAAGTGCTGGTCCCCGCTTGTCTGCCCAAAGCGTGAGTGCATCTAGCCTGGGGAAGAGCTGAGCACTCGTGCTGGCAGTGACCCAACAGATCCCCAGGGTGAGGAGCTGGGTACCAGGGAGTACCACAGCAAGGAGCTGCCCTCCTCTGGAAGGATGCTCATGTGCCCACACCTCTGTAGCATCTTCTCAGGCCCTACTGAGCCAGAGTCCAGGTGTCTCCCTTGCCTACTACAAGGCAAGGAGAGGTTTTGCTGCTCCTGATTTACTATTTTGTGGGCTTTGCGTTTGTTTTTTTTAATTCTTCTCTTTCCCTCATACTGCTTTTGGTGGACCAGTCTGAAGGCAAGGTGCCCAGTTATTTTGGCAGGAATTGGGCAAACCCATTCAGCAGCAGAGGAAGGGCAGAAAAACATTGGCTGGAAAGCACTGACCTTCTCTCCAAGGAGTCTTGTAGTGCCAAATTTAGCACTAAAAATTGCAAGAGGGGGACAGAAACCGCATCTCCCTCTTCAGAGGATGCTGAAACACAGTGACCTGAAAATGCTCGGGCAACGGAGACCATTAATACACATTCCTGGTGTGGGGCTGTGATACTGACCATTTTGCCCCATGGTGGACAGTGCTTGCTCTTCCATAGCAATCTGTGTCCATAGGCTCCTTGCTGACAGCCCGCACGGAGTGCAGCGGAGACATGGGGTGAGCTGCCTTTCTGAAGGACCTGCTGCTGCAGGAGCTGGGTCTGCCCCTGTGTGCTCCCCAGGGAGCTGCTCCTTTCCCCACCACCTAGGCTGGGAACAGTGCAAATCCTTGCCCAAAATGATGATGCGGTTTTGATACTGCCACAAAGTTAGACTAATTTGGAGCAGTTAGACTAATTTGGAGGCAGTGCGTCAGATGTTTCGCAGCCCAGTGCTAGCTAGAAAGGAAACAATTTTACACATCAGCAATTTCTTATGATTAATAGTATTATCCTGCCTTAATTGAAAAATGGGTTGGTGCCCTTAAGAAAAAACTAGGCTGCAGGAATTAGTATCTAACCTCCTTATGATGAATATGTATTTTTACATGCTGCATATTACTGTCAGTGCTTTTAGAAATAATAGTGCTGTGTATTGTAATAAAAAATTGTCCCATGTTGTTTGTAGTTGCGTGGCACCATTCTGTCTGGCTGACTTGGCTGTAAGAGCTTGAACGCTTGGGAAGAAGCGGTGTGAGGATGCTGAAATCCTTTTAAAGGGAATTTATGTACCAACAGGAGGATGACGTGTAGGCTCCAAGCTCTGTTACCAGTTGTTATTGCTGAGAGACACTCGCAAGGAGTCAATGCCAGACAGAGCATTAGCGATTGCCGGCCTTGGTGCCTTTGTGGGAAGTTGGTCATAAAGTCGTCGGAGGCTCCTGTTTGTGGGACTTTTAAACATCAGTGAATTATTTTACGTAGTAAGGCAGTTGTCGTTGGGGTGGGTTTATGCAAAGGTCTGTGTGAACCACTTTCTCTAGCCAAACAAAGCTTGGGAAGGAGAGAGGGACGATGCCGGAGGACAGGGAGATGTGCCGGCAGCTGGGGTCTGCTGAGGTTTGCCAGGCAGTGTGTGGGAGTGAGGGGCTGTCACCTGCAACCGTGGGCAGTCCTGGAGATGGGGCAAGTCATGGCTTCAAGGCATCATGCTCTTTCCATGTGTCTGGCCCTGGGACTTTGTCTCCTGCAAAGCAGCCCAAGTAAGCTTGGCATAATGACAGTGAGAATATCTGAGGCCTTGATGTAGACATTTGGGGACAAAACAAAGTCAATAAAATCCCTTTCAGCTATGTTGTTGTCCTGGCATCGTCTGTATCCTGCATGCTCCTTGGAGGACCATGGCTTCAGGGGTAGGCAGGGAGGGTGCCTCTGGTTCTTAGTGGAACCATGTACGTGTGAAGGATGTGGATGTGACATGTTAAAAAGGACAAATGCCTTATTCCCCCAACCTAGAGCTCTTAAATCTTCTCATCTGCTTAAATATTGCTCACCCAGACATTTGGACATTGTGAATCAAATCTCCCTGGAAACATGCAGTGAAACACAGATGCCTGTGGGATCAGGGGTGCTTTCCTGTGCTCCCAGCCAGCGGGGTGTGAGGAGCCCCCCTTTTCCTTCCCGGGAGAGGTGCGACATGCAAGTAGCAAGAGAGCTGCAGGAGCTGGGCCTTCCAGGGGAAGACAGCAAGAGGGTCCTGACTGGAAAAAAAAAAGATCTGGCAATGCCATCCTCCTTGGGGGGCAACCTGCCTGTGGTTTGGGGCTGGGGAGGGCGGAGGAGGGTCTGGAGAAGGAGCCAGGAGTGTCCCCAGATGGGGGGACATGCTGGCTCTGCAGGGGGACACGTGGGAGCGGCAGCAGGGAGGCTGTCTTTCCCCACGGCCTCTTGGTCGTGGCCTTCTGGTCTCTGCCCACCCAGAGAGGACCCCGGGACCCTCCCCAACACCTCTGGGTAGGCAGCAGCAGGTGGGCTGGGGGTGCAGGCAGGGGCTGCTGGCATTTTCCTGCTGCTGTGCCACAGCCCTGATCCCTTGTTGCTGCCTGCGTAGACTGGCCTTGGTGTGCACCCTCCCACCCATTCTTCAGCGTCTCTAAATTTGTAGCACAGGTCTTTTTAGCTACCTCTTCCTTTGTATTTCAGCCAGGGTCGCTATTAAAGCAGACAATGAGGAAGTCGGCATTAAAATGCTTCCTTCCATCCCTCTGTCCTTCCCCCCACCGTCAGCCCCATCCTCCTCGTCCCTGGAGGAAACGCTTGTCTCTGCCAAGATCCTGCCTCGCAAAAGTAAACAAAATGAAATTACAATAAAATGTTTTGATTTGCTGGGCCTGACATTCAGGAGCTGCACAACAGAGACTTATGAAAAGGATCTTCTATAGATAGCCAGTGTGAGAAAAAAATGATCTCTCATTTCGGGTGTGTTTCAGATCCACGTGTTAGGGCAGTGTAGAAGGAGAACACAGGATTTCTTCGCCAAACCTGAAGGTTCTTAGGAGGTTTATTTTGCATCATCTGTCAGCAGCTTTCCGCCTGGTATCTGCGGGTGACTGGCCTATTGCACAGTAAAGTCAATATTTGAGGCTCTGTCTCTGTGTGTGTGTACATGTGCTGTTGTTGCTTGATGTTTTCAGACTGCACTGAAAGCCCTGAGAAGGAAATAGATGAGCTGAAACTTGTTTCCTTCGGGGCTATTCCAAATAATTCAGAGGAAGGCCTAAATGGAGGTGTAATCCCTGGGAGATGAGCTTCCTTGGGCGCTTGCCAGTTTAGCAGGCTGGGTAATCTGCCCTGTCATCAAGATTTGCGGATTAGCTGTAGTGAAGCTAGTTGGCTTTGACATTTCATTAGGGAAGTTTTCTGTAGTTTTTCATCCCCGGTCTTTATGCCATAAAATATGGATGAGGTAGGCCTGTTATCCTTACGCCTTTTAACATTCGTACAAGTCGACACTGGGACTGCAAACATCTCTTATCCGCAGAGGATTTTTTAAATCATTGCTTGTTTATGAAAGACTAACTGGGTCAAAGGCTAATTTTGGAAAGGATCTGCCTTCCTGATGCTAACCAATAAATTTTCATCTGGGTAACCTAAGTTACTGAACTGTTATCTCCTGAAGAAGGGATAAAAGCAAACACTATTTATCCTATAATCTGCAAATATTTTGAAGAAGTGAACTGGAATATCAATAAACCTTATCACCAAGGTCTCTGAAGAGCTCTAAAGGACATTTATTTAGAAATCAAAATGTTAAATTTAGACACAAGAACTGTGGAGACGAGGAGGGAGTATGTACAAGTGACAGCGTTGTAAATTGTCTCGGGGGTTCAAGGGACCAGGGAAGGACACTGTGTCCTGAAGTCACTCCTTCCCAGAGACGTCTTTGCTGATAAGAGCTGGTTGTTGTTCCTGCTGACAATGATCGAGGGGGACAAGGCAAAGGATCACCCTGTGGGCTCCTGTGGCGGCATGCAGAAATGGGGTATGGTCTGGTTTATTCATCACGGCTAGACGTGCCCTCACTCTTCTGCCTGCCACAGTGGATGGCTGCATGTCCTTGGAGCTTTGCTTGCCGTCTCCATAATCCTCTCCCAACCCTTTTCAGGTGTCCCCCCGGAGGCTTGCTGCTGCAGGGGCTGGGGGACATGAGTTGTGTGAGCCGGTGGTGAAGGACGTGCTGAGGGGCAGCTCACAGGCCGTGCCGTGGATGAGTGCTGCTGGCTGCCTGGGCTGCTGCATCACTGCTTCTGTGGGTCTGTGTGCTGAAGGGCTGTCCCCATGGCTCCCAGTTCCCCTGGCGCTACGGAGCCTGTGAATTGTGTATGGCAGGACCTTGATTCTTTCACCCCCCTGAGGTGGCCATTCTGAAGTCTAAACTCAGTGCTGTGGGAAGGAAGGGAAGAATGAGCAGGGCAGGTGAGACCCCACCTGAAGTCCCGTGTCCAGCTCTGGAGCCCTCAGCACAGAAAAGACACGGACCTGTTGGAGAGGGGCCAGAGGAGGCCTCAAAAAATATCAGAGGGCTGGAACAGCTCTGCTGTGAGGACAGGCTGAGAGAGTTGGGGTTGTTCAGCCTGGAGAAGAGAAGGCTCCAGGGAGACTTCATTGTGGCTTTTCAAGTATTTAAAAGGGGCCTATAAGAAAGATGGGGACAGACCTTTTAGCAGGGCCTGTTGCTGTAGGAGAAGGGGTAATGGTTTTAAACTAAAAGAGGAGAGATTCAGGCTAGACATGAGGAAGACATTTTTTGCAATGAGGGTGGTGAGACACTGGCCCAAGTTGCCCAGAGAGGGGGTAGATGCCCCATCCCTGGAGACATTCCAGGCCAGGCTGGACAGGGCTCTGGGCAACCTGATCTAGTTGAAGATGTCCCTGCTCATTGCAGGGCGGTTGGACTAGACAACCTTTGCAGGTCCCTTCCAAGCCAAACTGTTCTGTGGTTCTATGACTTTTGGGGATGGCCAAGAGGGATGCATGGTACAAGGTGTGCAAGGGGGATTGGTGAGACTCCAGGCCTCACCTTGCTGAGGGCCATCCTTGTTCTTCTCTGGCCATGCTGCCTCCTCCCCTCTGCCTCTGTGTCCTTCACTGGTGCCACCTCGCAGCCTTCACTTCCCTGCTGGCCTCCTGCCCTCTGCATGCCCTGGGTAGCAGTGCGTGGGCTCAGGTTCATGAAATCTGCTTTAACACACTGCTATGTATTTCTGTTGCAAACCCATAACTGGAAAGGAGGGTTTAACTAAAAAATTATTTACCATGCTCTGCTCTGACTGAAAAATATAAATAGAGTTAACACAAATGTTGGACTGCATGTTTTAGGGCTTCAGCGATTTGTCCATCAATTATGTCATTGTTAACTGAAGGTGAAGTTACACCTTCTTAGATCTGGAATAACATGTGGTTTCACTGAGCCTGTATTGGTGCTTCTGCTTGAATTTATTTTAGTGAAAGTAGAGGGTACAATCAGCAGAAATGTCCTACGTGAAGGACTAGGCACCTTGCAACTGAGATAAAGCAACGGTTCCTGTAGCATGTATTCCTGTGATCGAAAAGATGGAGAAATATTAAGAATATAAACGTGGGGGTGTGTGCGCACATGTGGATGTACACGCACATGCTGTTCCTTTAGAAGGTAAATATCAATTTTGATTAACTGAATATTGATGTAGCAATTTAGAAATAGCTTTCCAAGAGAAGGTGTCTGCACTGTTATATTTACCAGCATAATGAAATCAGACAACTTTTAAATCCATAAATCACAGTACAGTATTTGCCATTCCAATTTATATGGCTGTACGGAGCAAGCAACACTATTCAAAGAATTTTATTAAATCAAAGTAGTAAAATTGAAAATCTGTATTGACTCTTCTTTGGCTGTTTCAGGTTTTTTTACGTTTTGGCCTGAGAATATATTTTTGTCTGTTTTTCTGACTCCATTTTATTTGCTTATTTACTTTATTTCTCAGATTGGAGGCTGTCTGTTAAATCACGTTAACCTTTTCTTGTAAAGCCTGGGACATTCTCCTTGGTGTTTAACAGCTGCGGTGTAAAATACTTCTTTGCTATTGTGCTGATTTGAGAATTTGAAGTGCGAAGTGGGTCTAAGCAGGCCACAGGAGTTAGTGTCTTCAAGGCAATGATAAAAAATTTCTTACTGGCTTAGTAAATGACAACATGCATTTGAAGTTGGTTTTTAGTGATCTCAGGATTATTTTATTGCTTAAGAGTGGCTTCAGTGTAATATTCTTTCCTTCTAGAAGACAAAGCGCAAGGAGATTTGTACGTGGGAGTGACTGTAGGCAGAAAGTAGAATATTTTTCCTCAAGAGCCTTAAACATTGTCCTCAATGTATTTTCACTCAGCACAAACTTAGCTCTTGCAATTTTAGCTGACAGCAGTTTTGCAGATCATACTGTAGAGGTGCCCTGCGACTCTGCTGCCCGGCAGCCGCTTCCTTCAGACCTTCAACGCAGGAAGCCCATGGAGGTCTGAAAATGAGAGCATGGGTCTGCCCAAGGACACCTGTTTGCATGACCAAGCTTTCTGCAGTATGATCAAGACATCCCAATTCTTCTGCAGCTCTCAAAATTGTTGAAATAGATCACTTCCTCAGTTGTGGTCAGATGATTTTTTCATCTATCTTTGGCAACTGTTTTAGAAAGATGGTAGACATCCCTTAGTGAGTCTTATTTTTGCAAGCTAAGGGCATTGCACAAGCAGCTCTTTATTGTCACTGTTTTCTGTATCTTCCCTAACAAACTCAGTTTTCCACCCTGCAGATGTTCTCTTCAGCTTCGTTCATCTTATCCCTTGTGACAGCAGCTCTAGGTTTTTCTTCTTCATTCCTTTCTTCATCTTCCCTACAACAGTTGTACAATTTTTTTTCTGTTTTGTTTTGTTTTGTTTTGTTTTAAATGCCCAGAGTTCTCTGTGTATTGTACCCTACACTATCTCACTTTTCGCAGCAGCACCATGTGTGGCTCCAGAACTGGATCTCCCAGTCTCTCTGCTGGTACCAGGTCTCCATGTGCTACCACTTCCTTCCATAGCGGCTACTCCTGAAAATAAATTATGAAGCGAGTCAGTGTAGTGGCCTCTCTTTGGAGGATGTGCGAAGGATGAAATGAATGGTGGTGTTCTGCTAGAAGGCGTTTGGTGACTGCTATCAAGTGATCCTTTGATCTGGAGACAACTCAGAGGTCCTTGCAGTTCTGCAGTACAGATGGCAGGAGCTTTACATCCTACCCTTCTCCCCTCTCTTTTTGCCCCTTGCTTCATTTTTTGGGGCATGCTCCTGGTGTCCGCAGGACTGGTTTCTGAGTTGCTCGCAAAGTTATCTGCATTGCTGGCATTGATCCAGTACAGCTCTCTGAAGCTGTTGCAACAAAAATCCCACCAAGTTGAATGTAGGGTTTTCACAACCTGCAGGACCTGCATTAAGGCTAAATGCATTTTTCTGTAAGGGCCAGTGACGGACTTCCAAGGTGCTTGAGGAGAAAGCAGTCATGCCAGCATGCACAAACCCCAAGCCAACATTTAGTTACTTCTAGTAGCCATATTTTAAAGGAAAGGGGTTCCAGTGATCTCAGATCATATGAAGAATGACATGGCAACCTGATCTTTTAAATATGCTGAACAACACTTGTGTTCAGACACTTGTGCTCACTCATCAAAATGATGATCATCTCTGGCTTAAAAATAGCTCATTTTTCCTTTATTTATCCCCCAAATTTACTCTCTGATGAAAACCGTGCCTGTCACACGTTTGAAACAGATTTTCTTCACTGTGCGTATGGAGGAAGGTAAAGGAAGTGATAAATCTCTAAGAACAGTATGATAAAATAAGTCCTCACTTAGTTAAGGGGCCAGATACCAAAGTTTTTACTCCTTCAGGGTCTTGATCTGTGTCTGACCTCTCTGACTGTGAGACATCTTCTGCTGCAGCAGGGCCGAGAGTGCCAGAAGCTGCTTTCTTGCAATCAAACGGGAACCCCAAGGGCTGAAGCTGTGCATCACCATAGCCAATGAATAGCTGCTGTGCTGTGTGTTGGCAAGGAATAGATTTGAGGAACTAGGGGGAGAAAAAAAAAAAACCTGGAAAAAATCTGCCATGTTTGAAAAAACTAAATAAAAACTTGGGGAGTTTGAGAATTTGACTTGCCTTTTCTTGCCCCCAGTAATCTGAAGAAAATCTATCATCCTTCCTCCCTGTTTCTGACATGGGAAATATGTTATAGTTAGTTATTTCCCTCTGCTATCATCCGATCAATAACAGGATCAAACTACTGACTACACGCTCGTCCCTTTCCTCCCCATGTTGCTGCTGTTTGGATCCTGGGAATAATTAACTGCAGATCACGGTGATGGGGCTGCTGTAACCTGATGTTTCCATCACACTGATACCCTACCGATGGACGGACAGCTGTTCAGCTTTCTGTCATAGAGACTGTGGGGCACGTCAGGATGGGCGCCAAGCATCTCGTCCCACTCCATGGCAGTGCCAAGCTCCACTGGCTGCAGTTTGGCACCAGCAATGGCAGCTATTTGCCCTCCCGCCCTCCTCCCTCAGCCAGAAGAAAGGCAAAAGAGGAGGAAGGCATCTGTTCCTGGGGGATGAACGGCTTTGGCAGCGGCCGCAGGATGCAGAGCGGATGCTTTTTCCGCTTGCAGTCCTCCCCACTCTGCCGCAAATGGGCTTCAACTAAAATAAACCAATATTCCATGAACCTTTGAAGTGCGCTTGTCTTCTGAGTTACTTCCCTGTCACCCAACGGGCAGCGTGTTGCCAAGAGATGTTGTTTTCGTGTCACACGGGCACGCTCAGACTTTCCTCTTGCCATGGCCATTCAGGCTCCCACATTGTTTCCCACGTGAATGGCAGCTTCGCTGTTCTGAAACAACATCTTCCTTTCTTCTGGCATTTTCCAAGACCACGGAAGGGCCAACTAGGACCATTAGAAACACACAGAAACTATGTTGGGTGCCTCTCCCAGCTTCTGAATGTCCACCCTGCTTTCTTCTGCCTGCTGATTATGTGTGTCTTAGTGGAAGGATCTGGGAGCAATGCCATCAAAACAGGTTGCCTTCTCCATCATCTTCTGTGATGGTCACTACATGGCAAAGAACTGTGGCTTCTCAAGGCAAGGTGGCACACACAGTGGTGCTGCTCCATGTGCTTCAGGTGGACCACCATCATCAGGAATCACGTTCTTCTGTCATTTGTGATTTTACATCATACCATTAAAGAAAATCCTGGTGTTGTAATGTTCTTGGGTTTCTTTTATTTTCCTGAATTTGCCAATTACATGAAATTTGTGACAAGCCAAAAAAAAAAAAAAAACAAAAAACCAAACAACAAACCAAAACCCCAAGCATCTTTGGAATGAAATTGCCCAGAGGTCTATTTTCTTCTTGAATCAGTCCAAAGACTTTAATTTGATAATGTTGATATTTTTACCCTCCAAAAACGCAGTTCTTTTGGTTTTAATTAAATAATTTTTTTACTTTGCACTAGACTGATGCTAAACTGGCTTCACTAAATCTTCTTATGCTGTAAGTAGCAGTGACCCAGATAAACACATTTAGAAATGCAACTACTGAAACTACAGTATGTTGCCTTTGTAAGACACAGCAAGAAAAAGACTAAAATAATTCTATACACTTACAAGGGTAGCAGGTAGCATTGTATCATTAAAAGCAGATTCATAGGCCAGTTTATTTTTTTTAGATTACCCATACAAATCTACATAAAGAAGTATTACTTAGGTTGGTGTCAGAAGCTTGAAAGTTACAAAGAAGCCTATGAAAAAAATAGCTTTTTTTCATTTGGTGTGTGTCCTTCAGCAGCATAACAAGGCCCTTTTGAAAAAGAGGGGATAACTCTGTGTTTAAGAACTCATCGCAATGCAGCCGCACAGAGTCAGAAGCACATAGGTAATGAGGAGAAGGTTGCATTTCTGCTCCCCTTGGTGCCTGAGCTTGCAGCTTCAGTGGCTGTTTAATGTAAAGCCTGGGCTCTAGTCCCGTCCAATCTCACTCGGTGCCCACAGCCCACCTAAAGCCAAGGCCTGGAGGAAACACCCGTCCTTCTCCGCTGGCTGTATCAAGGACGTAGACATTGCCAAGCGGCCTTGTTTGACTATATGTAGGTAAGCCCTTTCTAGGGCCCCCAAAAATGTGGTTAAGGGGCTCCTGCCCATTGTTCCAGATGCACATTTTCTGTGTCTGTGTGCATATGAGTGTTGCCCGGGATATAGCTACGTGAAAGGAGGTTGTAAGCGTGTTGGTCTCTTTTCCCAGGTAACAAGTGATAGGACAAGAGAAAATGGCCTCAGGTTGTACCTGGGGAGGTTCAGATTGGATGTGAGTAAAAATTTCTTCACAGAAAGTGTTGTCAGGCATTGGAACAGGCTGCTCAGGGAAGTGGTGGAGTCACCATCCCTGGAGGGGTTTAAATGACACATAGATGAGGTTCTTAGGGACATGGTTTAGTGGCGGACTTGGCAGTGCTAGGTCAATGGTTGGACTTGTTGATCTTAGAGGTCTTTTCCAATCTATTCTATTCTATTCTGTTCTATTCTATTCTATTCTGTTCTGTTCTGTTCTGTTCTGTTCTATTCTATTCTATTCTATTCTATTCTCCAGTAATAACTTTACTCTGCCATTGGAGTGTGCTCACTCCAGGTACCTCATTAAGCTCTGATTGCACACAACTGCTGCTGCTCTCAGAGTGAATGCTTTGGCCAGAACTTCTCTTCCTGCTAACTGCTGCCCGAGTCACGACCCGTGTGGAGGCAATGGCGGGAGCTCAGTGTTCAACTGGGCACCGAGCAGCACCCGTGGCTGTGGCTGTGGAGAGCCAGGCGCTGGCAGGGCGGGCTGCGGGATGTCCCTCACACCCCATAACTTGCTCGAGCGCAGACCTTTCCACTCGTTTTGGTTTTGTGGGTTTTTTTAGACATCAGCATCAGCTGTGTTTACATAAAGAAGAAATATACGCTATTGAGAACAATCGGATGATAAACAACCCTTAATTAGCGCCAAAGAGGCAACGGGACCTAATCCCTCAGTGCCTGTTTAGACAGCTGAACCCAAACAGCTGGCCCCCGGTGCCCCACAACATGGTACCTGGTGGTGCTGCTGCTGGGTTGGTGGCTTTGGTGCCACCACCAGAGGGAGTGGTGCGTTCCCATCACCCCTGGGCTGCAATTCTTCCCACCCCTTGGCCTCTGCTGGCCCACGCTGGTGGCTGAGTCCTGGCAAAAGTGTCATCCCACAGCAGGGACTGAATTGTCCTTCATCACTGTTAGGACAGGGCAGGGCTTACCAGGCTTCTGTCACACTGAGTGACTTTGAGATCTTTGAAGATCCACCCCTCCTTTAATTACTTTTTGTAGCAGCATGCTCTCCTGCTTACTCTGGTTAGCATTAAGCTATGACATTGCTAATGCTGGACAAAAAGTCAGTGGAGTCTACTGATTTTTCATGCTCTTGTGGTATGCTGCAGGAGCCTTTCCACTGGATGTGGAGGACACTTGGGAGTGGCAAGATGGGTGTGCGCTGGGATCCTCTTCCCCCGGCCATGTACCCCATTAACCCATGGGTGCCAGTACTGACTTTGCCAGCGGGGTCCAGCCAAGGGCCTTTGCGCAGCCAGACACACGTGCTGCACCCAGCAGCTGCCTTCCCTTGAGATGACTGGAGTTAACCTACGTGAAGTGTTTTCTGGGAGGTGCTCCACGTGGAGATGGCCCTTTTAGTTGTATAAGGCAGCCAAGGAAATGCAGGTTGGTTGTTAGCAGCTCGTCCCATCCTCCCCATTCTAAAATGCTGAGTTTTGGGTGGCTCTGGCATCCTCTCAGTGTGGAGCACATCTTGACAGAGGGCTCAACTCCTGGTTTGTGGTCGCCTGCACTGGTGGCCGCCCTTCCCAGTGCAGCTGTGGCCAGAAGCTGTCTGCTTGGTTTCTCAAACTATGGATCACAACACCTTTTTGGGGAAGATTCAGCTGGGTTTGCAAAAGGTTTGTGCTCCCCAGGGGAGAGCTGCCTCCTCTGTTCTGGTCTGTGCTGTTCAGACGGTTACCCAGCTCGGCCAGTGGTTTGGCATGTAAGCGCATCCACCAACACGTGGTAAAAACAGAGCTTTTTCTTGGTTGCTGCCTTAGCTCTCTGGGCTTCTGTTGCAACCCCTGTTGTGGTGGGGCTCCTTCCTGCTGTGCCTCTCGTATTGCAGCCTCTCCTGATTTCACTCAGCCACCATCCTGGGCAAAGACCGGCCAGCAGTGTCCCGGGAGAGCTCAGTGTCCTGGCACGCACTGCTTCGGCACCTCACAGACCACCCATCCCACACGTGGGGTGCCTGGGCAGGACAGCCCAGCTAGAGCCACAGAGTTGCTTGGGACGGTGTGGGACGGACCCACATTTTGCATGCAGGAGGAGCTGAAAGGTGCAGCAGCCTCTCTGTCTGGCAGTGGCTGAGCCCCCTGAGCAGGGGCCAGGTGTCCATATCTGATGCTGACTGCTTCACTGGAGGGGTGCTGGAGAGCTTTTGCAGGAGGAAAGGGCTGGGGCACCCACCTTCCCCCTTTGCCAACAGCAAGCTCTTAAATGAGCATGGTTGTTTTCTCTAACACCTCACCAAGAATACACTGAATATTTTGTATTTCTTGGGTGCTCTTGCTGTTTCTATCTGCAAGAAAGGGTATAGTTTTTGTAGCTGAGCTTGTCTACCGACATATGGATTTGCCTGAGGCAAGACGAGCGTGTTCTGTTTCTCAAGACTTATACAGGCTATAGGCAGTTTTTATTCCCTGAAATTATTATGTAGTTAAAACTATTTCCTCCTTGTTTTACTAATCTCCCAAGCTTCCTTGTGCTCTCTCCTGGCTACCCTCAGGTACTCACTACCTCAGAGGCTTCAGTAGTTCAAACTGTCGTTCTCCATCTGTGCTCCTCTGACCAAACCCAGTGCACCCATCCTGGGACAGAAGGAGTGGGTCAGCCACCCAGGGGACAAAGAGCCTAAGGACTGGTGTGTGGGGATGGAAAGGGTTGGACAATCATGGGTGGCACCCCAAGGCTGTCCCCATTTCAGGTGGCCACATCCTGGTGGGAACACGCATTGTCATTTATGTCCTTGCTTTGGGTACCCAGGGGTGAGGGAGGAGGACCATGCACATTGCCTGTGGTGCTGGGACAGGCGTGGGATGGGATGGGTGGTGGAAGCCGGTACCTAAGGGAAGAGAGGGCTCGAAATGGTTAAGCCTGGGAGCAGCGGTGCCATGGCAGATCCCCACCCCCAGTACTGTACAAGGAAATGCTTAGCTCCAGCTACATGAACGGCATGTCAGGAAAATATATCATTGCCTGAAACAGAATATACACAAAGAGAGAGAGAGGCAGAAGTGCCCTCGGACTCCCCTCGCTCAGAGCTGCCTCCCAAAAGGGCTTCGATGGGGCTGACCTTCCCTTCAGCCTGCTCTTATGCTGCTCCTGTATTTGCATTAGCTCAGGAGATGAGGGCAGGCAGCCTCAGGTCCCATTCTGTTATTACAAGGATAAGCTAGGACATGGTACAGCCATGGAGGTTTTTATTTGTGGGTTGTTTAGCTTTCACAAAGGGGGAGCCTGTGAGAAGTATGTTTCTCAGCTGACATTTTCATGGCAGACAATCTTCTCAGCCTGCTGAGGTGGCCTGAAGAATCAAGAAGATTGACAGCAAAAAAATTTACGTCAGAACTGCATTGGTCTGCTGGCGGGTTTGGTTGGATTTTTTTTGGCCGTTAGTTTTCTTCTTTATTTTTTATTTCATTTCCTTTGTCATTGTTGGTAAAGGAACGAAGCTACACAGTCAGCTTTCTTCTTTCACAGTCTATGATCTGTGTACCAAAATTCAGTTCTTTGAAGAACAAACCATGGGAGGTGTTAACACCAGGTTGCCGCCCTGTGTAGGCATTCAGGCATCCTATATCCAAAGCTTTGTGGCTGTAGAGCAATGTCACCTCACTGGGAGGGCTGAGCCATAGTCACACTGTGGTGTGTGTTGCTAAACTACGTCCTAAGGCTGAGCTGAACAGCCGAATACGAAATCTCCCAGTCAGATTTATTGGAGTGGCCCAGTGACATTCCCTGGGGACCTTAGGATCTATGGTGATGGATGACGCTGATCCATTAACGTAGTAGTCTCATCTGGGAAAGATGTAATTGTTGTTCTGCATCCTTCAGTTTCCTTAAGTTTTTCTGAACACGTAATAGCACGCACCACAGCGGAAATTGCCAGTGAAAAATGCTGCAGTAAATATGTCAGGGACTCTATATCCTACAGCAACATACTCCTCCTCTGGAACCACACAGCCATCATTAAGGTAGGGGAGGTGATGATAACAAAATTTGGTATACTGCATTGATCATGATGTATGTGCTCTCCAAAGGTTTGATGGAAAAGTATGGGCTGGACCGACCTTGTTTCCTCTGACAATGGGACTCTGCGAAATATGTTCGTGTTGACTGGTTCGTAGTATCAGGAAAATAATATTTACTTTTACCTGAAATAGCAGCGGTTTTTTTACGGCACTGGTTGTCCTGCCTGCATTTCTTGAAATATGGCCCTTTTTTGATGAGTGATTGGAATCTGGGCCCCGGATGACAAAGAGCATTATTGCATTTTTGTGTAGTCTGGGCACACTTTGGAATAGTCTGACCTCTGTGCAGTATGAGCAGTGTGTCGTTCAGAGCTGGAATACCTGCCTGGGGAAGTCTCCTTTGAACTGACTGCAAGGTCTCTGTTCATATAGTGTCGAATTAGTAAAATTTAGGTGTTAACATTCACACTTGGGCAGACTGTAAGTGCACTGGCAGCAGAGAATTGTGGCAGACCTTGATGAAATGGGAGGAAAAGGCACACTGGAGGAATGCAATCGCAGGTAGTGTCTAGCAGCTGGACTAAGAGGGACAGCAGTCCCCACCACCTTGGTGAGTGTGTGTCTGTGCCCACTTGTCCTCACGAGCAGTGGAAGATCTGGATTGCCACTGTAACTGGAATCCAAGTTGAGCTCTGTGCTTCATGCTAATCATGTGCCAAAACATTAATCTCGACTCAGACCTCATGGAGGAGGCAAAAGGCATTAGAGAGGAAGCCCTTGCAGGTTTTAAATGCGTGCATGTATGTATGTGCCTGTGGGGCATTTGTAGGTGTTACAAGTAACCTGGACCAGTTAATTGAACAGCAGCAACCTCAGTGCCACTGAGATGCAACAAGACAGAGTTCCAGTATTTTTCTGTTGTTTACATGTTATTTGTGGTCATAGGCATCTACATGTCACAGTTCAGCACAGGGGATCCTAGGAGGGCAAAATTGGTCTTTGTGGGTGAAAACATTTTGAAAAGTTGTGAGTTCTTCTCAAGACAGGCATTAGCACTGTAAGGTTGCATCTCATGCTGGGGTTACGTTGAATTCAGTCAGAAGGCTGATATCTTATGCATCACAACACGATGGAGAGAAGAGGTAATGTCTCTGCCCCTCAGAGTCAGACCAGGAAATGGTACAGGTGCTGGCCGGAAAGTGAGTGTGTAAAAGGATGCAAAATTCAAAGAAAAAATGCTGCATCACAGGAGTCTTACATTTTTCTGTCTCTTTTAAACAAAATCCTTGCAGCTGCTGAAAAGTTTTGCCAGGATGAAAATAAGGGGCTGGTTTTGCTTGGAAGTTTTTTTCCATCCACACATGGGTGGCACAAGAGTAGGGCATGTTTGAAATCTGATGTGGCCATACTTTCTGCTGAGGATTAGTACTGTCATGTAGCTGATGAAATGCTGGGCTTGGTTTATCAAAGTGATGGGGTGGGAGAAAGGGAGAGTCAGTCTAATAAATCTGAAGCTATGAACATAAAACTTGATCTTGAAGTGGCAAGCTGAAGGAGCATTGGGTTACTAATGCCAATAGGGAAGGATGAAGTATTAAATAGCCACATATTGCACTGAATAAGGGAGGAGTCCTCTACCCTTTTGCTCTCCAGGCAGCAGCCCAGTACTCCTGCGCCTTCTTATCTGCCCATGCTCCCAAGTGGGATTCTGTCCCACAAGAGTAGAGAAGCTGATGAGTCTGTTTTTGGTCCCCAGCTTTCTGGCCCATCCGTAAATCTTGTTGTTTGGGACAGTATCTGTGCCACTGAGAGACATCACAGCTACAGGCAGGAGATAGAGTTTGACCTTTCGGCCCACTGTGGCAAACTGGGTGGCACAAGTGTGTGTCGTTAGTCACTTGAGGTGAGACCTTATTGGTCTCTACAACTCCCTGAAAGGAGGTTGTAGCATGGAGGGTGTTGGTCTCTTCTCCCAAGTAACATGCAATAGGATGAGAGGAAATGGCCTCAAGTTGCACCAGGGAAGGTTCAGACTGGATATGGGGAAAATTCTGTTCACAGAAAGGGTTGTCAGGCCTTGGAACAGGCTGCCCAGGTGGAGTCGCCATCCCTGGAAGTGTCTAAAAGACACATAGATCAGGTTCTTAGGGATATGGTTTAGTGCCAGAGTTAGGCTATGGCTGGACTCAATGATCTTGAGGGTCTTTTCCAACCAAAATGGTTCTATGATTCTATGACCTGCACATCCTTACCTGTGGTAGGAGCATTCATACCTCACCAAAAAGGATCTGCAAGCTGAAAGGTTCAGTTTTTTACTTGGCTTTGCTTTTTTTCTCTTCTCATTATGTATTTATTTAAGCCAGACTGTATTAGGACAACATAGGTTATGTGAAAATTTGGCTTTCAGTTGATTTTAGTTACAGCAGCATAGGGATTTGCTATTCTAACCCCCATGGCTTTAAAAGACATTCAGACTGGTTTCTGCTTCTTCTTCCTCTGTCTCAAGAAGGACTAGAAGCAAGACAAGTTTAAGAGAAGTCCCCTCAACGATACTGACGTCAGGCCTACTCTGGCCTGGTCTGCACCAAGAAGAAGTGGTTTTTAACTGAAACTGGCATGCTCTAAGGAGGGGATGGGAAAGGGTTTGCAGCACATCTGAGGGGCTGGGGCTCTTGAGGCACGTGGTGGTGGTGGTGGCACCTCACCTTGTGTATGGGTTCTGAGCTGGTAAAGTTGGTTTACCCCCGAGGGGTATTCTAGCCTGCTTTGCTTGTGTAGCTAGTTGTGAGGCAGCCAAAGCCATCAAAACAACGCTGGTGTAAAGGGGAAAAGTCAGATGTTTCACCTGCAAAAGTGCCGTAGCAGTTTAAAAACCGATTTTAACTTTCCTTCACTAATACATCAGCTGAAACTTGGTGACTGGTATGTGAGGGGATCCCATCCCTCGGAGCCAGGAGCGAGACAGTTTCACATAAGCTAGAAGAGACGGGCAATGGATGTTGGCCTTTGCCACACTGATACCAATTCTCATCCGGATATCGTAAAAGATCAAATGAATGTAGTAAAAATATCTGAGCCTGGGATCAGTGGAGAGGGTCAGGACAAAATAGCGAGCTGAGTGTCTCTGAGTGGAGAACAAACCTCTGCCGAGGAACTAATGAAGCTTTGAAGTCGTTTCACTGACATCAAACTTGGAAATCCTTTGTAAAAACTGAGATGCTTTAAGGACTGTTTAATAAAGCACTTGACTGAGAAAGGAGCAAATATTTTATCAGGCTGACACTGAGTGCTTTTTGTTTCGGGTTTTGGGGGAAGCGGGGCTGGCAATTACATTTAATTGGTATCCTTTTCCTCTTGTTATCATTGGTGTATCGATTGCTGGGAAAACAAAATGCATGGTTTTTAAAATCTGTTGTAAAGTAACGGCTCTCTTGTTTGTTTTGTTTAGCTCCGTGTTCTCAAAACAGCTCATTTTTCTTTGCTTTGCTGGCGAATATGATGTTTTGATTGAAAATGATACTAAATAATCAGTTAAATGGGATATTTAATGACAGGAAAAATGGTTTAAAATATTTTTTTTCCCATAGGAAAACCATGCACTTTACTTCTCAAGCCTAAGAAATCTTTTAATGCTAGCTTGACTCTGCATTCTTCCTATGATCTCACTCCAAAAGTCAAAACGTGGGTTCACTGTGTATGTGAAAACCATGGAGGTCAAGGTACAGTAAATCTCAGGAGCTCCAATGTAAGAGATATCTCTAGACTAAGTCCAATTTTTCCCTGATGTCATTTTAATCTAGACTAAGTCTTGCACCCACTGCTGGTTTGCTTTCCCCATGGGAAGCTGACCTACTGTATGAGAAGCAAGCTTGGTAGGTGAGGGGAGAGCAGAGGAGATTGTCTGTCTGGACTTGAGAAAGGCCTTTGACAATGTCTCCTGTAAGATCCTCATAGGCAACCTGTTGATGTTTGGGCTGGATGAGCAGACAGTGTGGTGGATTGGAAACTGGCTGAATGGCTGGTTCCAGAAAGTGGTGATCCGTGGCACAAAGTCAAGTTGGAGGCCAGAGACTGATGGTGTAGCCAGAAGTCATACTGGGTCCAGTCCTGTTCAATGTCTTCATTTATGATCTGGATGATGGATAGTGTACCCTTAGCAAGTTTGCTTATGACACAGAACTGGCAGGAGTGGCTGATACAGCAGAGGGTCATGCTGCCATCCAGAGGGACATTAACAGGCAGGAGAAATGAGCCAGGAGGAACCTCTTGAAGTTCAACAAGGGGAAGTGCAAAGTCTTGCACCTGGGGAGGAGCAACCCCAGGCACCGGTACATGCCAGGGTCACCCAGGTGAAAATTAGCTTGGCAGAAAAGGAGCTGGGTGTCCTGGTGGTCACCAGGTTGAATATGAGCCAGCAATGTGCCCTTGCCACAAAAAAGGTTCATGGTGCCCTGGCCTGCATCAGGAGGATGTTGCCAGCAGGCCGAGGGATGTGATCCTTCTCCTCTCCTCAGCACTGGTGAGGCCACACGTGGAGTTCTGGGTCCAGCTCTGGGCCTCCCAGTGTAGAAGAGACATGGACATACTGGAGAGGGTCCAGAAAAGGACTGTGAAGGTGATGAAGAGAGTAGAACATCCTCTCCTATGAGGACAGGCTGAGAGAACTTGGACTGTTCAGCCTGGAGAAGAGAATGCTCAGTGGTATCTCAACAGTGTACCCAAATGCCCAAAAGGAGGGTGCAAAGAGGACAGAGCCAGAACCAGGCTTTTTTCAGTGGTGCCCAGTGGCGGGACCAGAGGCAATGGGCACAGACTTGAAACACAGGTGGTTGAAACTCCTTTTCACTGTGAGGGTGACCGAGCCCTGGCACAGGTTGCCCAGGGAGGTTGTGGAGTCTTTCTTAGAGATAGTCAGAAGCTACTTGCACATGGTCCTGGGCAGCCGGCTGTAGGTGGCCCTGCTTGAGCAGGGTGTTTGGACCAGATGACCTCCAGTGATCCCTTCCAACCGCAACCAGCCTGTGAGTCTGTGATTCTGAGCAAGCAGCGGGGCATGATGGGGCTGAGAGGTGGGGAGAAGAAGCACAGCAGGACTTTCCCAGGAGCAAGCAGCTCTACAGTTTGGCTTTCGGGGAGCTGTTGGTGAGAAGGCAGCACGTGCCCACGCAGGCAGCACCTGCCCACCTCAGGTGCTTGGAGCAAAGGTGTGATTGCTGGGTCCCCAACGCACCCATCCCAACACACCATTGCAGCTGCCAATGTCTCCATCCCAAGGGTCTACATCATATTATAGGAGGAGACGTCTGTACAATGCTGGCAGCAGCATCAAGGGAAAGCCGATTTAAACAGATACCTCTGCAGTCACAAAAATGGTCACTCTTTTTCCCTGTTTAAAGAGAAATTTGGAATGCGAAAGCTGCACCGAGCCTGCTGGGTCAAAGGGACATCACCAAACCAGGTGGCACGTGACTCAGCAGTAATTACAGCTGGCAAATTTATATTTGTCCTTCACATGTCACATTTAATACATCAGATTTCTGTGCACTGTCTCTGCCTTGGAGTGTATGTTCAGCTTACTGCAGGCCAAACAAGCTGTCACTGTTTAGGTGTTTCTGTACTATGCCAAGGGAAAAAAATAAACAACCATTTGAAAGGGTTTATTTTTGGAAGCTTACTGCAAGTTTCCTCCAAGTGTGACAGTTCAGACACCCCAGGAACTAGGATGTGCTGCAGATATAAGAAACTCAAGCATTTGGGAATACTGAGATCAATCTCAAATAATTTTAAAATAGCCTTGTTTTTATAGTGGCTGCTTATATGTAATACTGTATATGGCATGTGCAGTGGTCCTTTTGAAATTAGGGGACCATCAGTTAAGCGTTATATCCAGTTAGTGGAATAGTTCATGAATGGAGCAGAGGAAGGGAAAAGGCATCTGGCAGTACGGGAGCACATGCCATCTCCCTGACACTTGGGCCATGTCACAGTTCCCATTGCAGATGTAGGAGGGGGTTTTGTGAGGATTTCAAATTGGGTATAAAAATTCACTGCAGGTTGAAATTTTTCAGGCAAATGTGCTATTCCTTCCACAGCATTTATCGTTTGTCTTGTACATATTACCCTAGGGAGTAAAGACACAGGTTTCAGGCTCGTGACAGGATTTTTTTTTTCAATTGGTCTGATTTGTTTTTAAATGAGAAGAAAGTGAGTTCTCTCCTCCCTGGGATGGATTGTGAACTACAGGCTGTTGACAACAGCAATATAGTTGGCAAATATATGACTGTAACGTGGCTCTTTGCAGGCGATTAGCCTGTGCAATAGGCAGACTGCTGTGGTATTTCTCAGACGAACTATTTAAAAGACCGAAGTATGATCAGCCAGCCAAGCCTCTGTGTTTGAGAACGATCGTGCTGTGTGCCGAAGCGGTGTGTACATATTGTCAATATCCCATCTATAACATGCCATTTTGTGCTGCCGTAATGATTTCCTTTCCCTCTGGTTCCCCCAGGGCTTAACAGCCTGGATGGGAGCCTTGACACAAATAAGTTTGCCTCCGGAATGATCCGTAATGCAGCAGTGGAAAATGAAAGAGTACCTGTTGTATGGGCTGCGTCGGAGCCTTATTATTCCTCCGGTGTCTTCTGATGAGATGCTCTTAGTTTAACTGCTTCTTGGTGGTGTCAAGCTCATCCTCCGGGGCGTAGCTCCTGTGGAGTGAGGAGTAATGCAGGGCAGTATGTGGGTACATGGGGACCAGGGGAGGTTGTGCAGAGGGATGGGGAGCAAAGGCTGGGGTGCAGCCTTCCATACCGGTGGGGGTACCCTGGTGTAGCCCCTGCTCCTTGCTCTGGCCGGTAACAGAGGGAATCCTGCCTGTCTCTCCAAGGTCTTTCCCACCTTGCCCTCAGTCACTTTTGAATGGTGTCTCCTAAATCTTAACAGGGAGTTGCTGGGTGTTTGAGCCAAGGGAATGAAGCAGGCGAGGGCAGGGCCAAACCGGGATGGTTCCTCAGTGTCCCTCGAAGTGGACAGAAAAGTGCATCCCCCGTGGTTCCCTTTGGTGAGGATCAAGGCGGGACATTGAGCCCCCTTTCCAGAGGCAATAGGACTGGTTTTGGGGTCCAGCTGTGAGCCAGCAGGACAGTGAAGGGCTGGTTGCCTCAACCAATGTTATGTGAGTCTCCTCTGCTCTACCTGCCCTGTACCGCAGAAGGGGTCACCATCAGCCCTCCTGCGAGCAGAGTAGGGACAGGTCCCACCAACCCTCCTGGTGCACTGCACCCATCTGAGGTGCGTGGGGTTATCAAACACAGCACCACAAATGGTGAAACAGAAGGGAGGAGGCTAGTTCACCATTAGCTGTTAGCTCGTTACTCCTGCTCTTTGGTGTAGAGGCCTACACTAGTAAGAGGGTATGTGGCATAGCCAGGAGTGTCAGTCCCAGGCGCCTGAGTACATGAATTGGTGTGAAACGTGAGAGGCAAACACTGCTGAAATCATCTGTGGTTTGCATGTATGGGAGAGCTCACCTGTACATGGTTTGTGTAGTGATAGCTCCGTGTACTTGTATAGGAAAGCTCACTTCATTCAAACATATTTTTTCTGTTCTAGCAACAAAACACTGATAGCAATATGGTAAAGCCTTTATTTGTGTATGGTTCAAACTATACAAACCAAAATTTGTAGGGTGGAAGGTGATTTATAGTTGCTTGGTCTGTGTCAATATGTGTTCCCCATTGCACACTTGCGTATTTACTGTAAAAGGGTGGGTCAGGCTTCAGCTGCTGAGACATCTGAGGAGGGGCAGGACCAACCCTGAGCTCCTTCAGAACCTATCTCTCAGCAGCGCGCAGGTGGGGTACCTGGTTTCATGGTGGGGTGGGGGCAATAGGACATGCTGCCCTGTGCTGGTGGGATCAGCCCAATGGGGACCGGGGTGTGCTCTGCGGGGGTGCATGCCACCAGGGTGCTTGGTGGGTCTGCTGCCCTCCCAAAGGGCGGTGTGGCATCCACATTGTTGGGGCCCTTGTTCATGAGCTTCCGCAGCGCAAAAATCAAACATGTTGTTTCTGGCAGGAACATCAGTGACAGAAAGAAGCGCGTTTTGGCAAAACGCCGAAGTCCAAATCCATCCATAATTTTGTCCCTGAGCTGTTCCATTAAGTCAAGATTTCAAATTTTGTTTTGTGTCTGATACTGTGTTTATGCTGAAGGGCAACCCTGTTCTTTCCAGGAGATACTGAGCAGGGCATCCCACAAAGGGAGTGTCTGAGCCCCTTCCCGTGGTGTGCGTGGTATAATCTGAATTCTGCATAGCTATGAGGTGCAAGCCGTGGTACGGACGAGCACGCAGAGCACGGGGGTAGCTGCGTATGGCGCGGTGCTTCGGTCCCACGGGAAGGCACGCAGCAGCCCTGAGAAAAGTCTGTTGCGCGGCCATCGGCAGGAGATTAAAGAAAAAAATAAGCTAGAGTTATCACCACTCCTTTCATGGCATTTCTGTGTAGCTAACATACCATTTCCTGTACAGTTACACACATCATTGCCTGGTGCCACGAACTTAACTCTTATCAGCACCCCGGTGGGAAAGCACGGGTTATTTACAATAGGGCTCGTTTCAGTGTTGCAAGCCTCTTTTCAATTAAAACAAATAGCAAATTAAATATTAAATAGATAAGTAGGGAAAGTGAAATTAATTGATTTTCTGGCACTGAGGTATGGTAGACAGAGGAAGCTTAAGGCAATTTCACTGAATTATATTACCTTCATTTGTGTATATTAGGTACATGAAACTTGTTTTAAAAACTTGGTATCGCTGAATAATTTATGTGCAGTGAAGCATCCGTCTTAAAAAAATACAAACAAACAAAAGAAAAACAAACCAACCCCAAACCCATCACATACTTCAGGTTTACTTTTCTTAAAGGAGAAATACAGTGTAGCTATCACTGTTAATACCAACAATGAAAATTTAGTCATCTCCATGTTGACTTCTGGTTTTGTACTGTGTACTTGCTGTACGTGGGAGTCCAGGAACTCCAAAACACCTTTTTGGACAACTTCAGACTGTCTCTTGATCCCAGATCCTGAAACATTCCCCCTTTCAAAGCTTGGGGACTTGGATCATTATCACTCAGTCTGCTTACTGACCTTGACGATAGGTGTCAAGTGTAAAACACGTTTAGCAGCCCTGGGATTGCCTCCTGGGTGAAACCAGAAATTGCTTTACAGGATGCCCGGGCAGTCGTGCTGGGACTCTGCTGTACCTGGCAGCCGGCTACTGGCAACCTGCAGCCTGCGGGCAGGATCGGCAAATATGTTTAAGTGTGTATATATGTATGTGTGTCATTATTTTTTTCTGTAGCGATGACACATTCAACAAGCAGGTGCAACAGAAGTGCAGGAAGGTACATTTCCACACAGGAAAGGTGGAGGGGGGAAAAAACCCCCACCCCAAGCCCATAAACCTGAGTTGAGGGCTCCTCCTCGCCTTTCTCATCTTCTCCTGTCCCTCGCGTGGTGGGGCCCTCCCCACGGCAGTGTAGGACCATGAGCTCAGCAATATATATTTATAGATCCCAGAATCAGTGTGGAAAACAATCATAGAGTCATATTTGATTATGCTTAAAAAAAAAAAAACAAAACAGAACAAAAAAACAACCACCCAAAAAAAAACTAAACCAAACCAACAAACAAAAAACACAAGCCCACAAGCATTTCTTCAAGGTTTCTGATGGTGATAGATGAGCTCTTCTTCCCCTCATGTAGGTATTTCCTCCATCTCCAGCCCTGTTGCCTTTTAAAGCAGCAATAGGGGAGGTTTTATTATGTTTTATACTTTCATCTTCGGGGGTGACGTGTCTCTCTCTCCATGGGTCCATACAGCATGCTAATCACTCAAGTCTCTTAGGCAGCATAATTTTCATCTTAATTTTTCTATTTCTCAGCGCTAAATGAGCTTGCCAGGGGAACAAGGGGTCATTTCCTGTCCCCTCCAGATCATTAATTCTCTATGAAAACGCCGCGATCTCACGCTTCTCCAGCAAACAGAAACATCGGGAAGAGCCAGCGTCATGTGCAAAATACGCGGCTGTGCTGCAGCAGCTGGAGGGAGCAAAGATGCTGGTGTGTGTGTGCTGCAGAGACCACAGGGGTTTAAAATGGTCTGTTTAAAATGACAGAGAGATTATGTAAGAGCAGTAGAAAATGTCTTTTTTAATTCCTAAACAGAAACAACAAGGTCTGGGGTTTTTTTCATCTTGAATCTGCTGAGCGGTCTCCTCATTGTCTTTATTTTTAGAAACAATTGCTCTTCTTGTTTTTTTCTTTTTTTCAAACCAAGACTGTCACAGCTTTTATATATATATATATTGATACTTGTCACTTTTGGAATAAAGGATTTGATTTTTGCTCCCATTTTTCTCTGCTTGGGCACCTCTGCCTGCCTGTAATCTGTCCCAGCCAAAGCTGGAAAAGGAAACAAACAAAAAAAACCCTCAACCCATATTTGTGAATGTTTTCTGCCGAACATTTCATAAGATGGGAAAAAAATCTGGAATTATTCTCCTTAAGCCAGCAGCAGGAGGGGAAAAGAAATGACTCATCTGTTTACTTCTAAAAAGCCTTTTTAAGAACTCAAATGTGCCTGATAAATTATTAGCATTTTACCCAGCCAGCCTCTGCTGTTACCTCATGGCGTTTCTGTAGTCTTGAGCTCGCCGTAGCATCTCGTTGCCAAACCCAAGGATTTACAGGTCTCAGGAGAGACATGGGAGATTTCCCGCTTCCCTGCCTTGGCCATTTTTTAGCCTCAGTTTGTGGGATTTGTTTGGTTCGAGTGTTTTGGGTTGTTTCGGTTTGTTTTTTTCCCTCCCCTTTTCCCTGTCCCCTTTGTAGGTCTGTCGGTCCTACAAATACCTGTGCGAGCAAATCATTTCTGTAAGCGCCAGAGCCGGCGCAGCTCTTCGCCTGCTCTCAGACACAGACGCATCCCCAGGCTGGGACTCCTCACCCCTCTGATTTCAGCGGGGTGCTGCCCTCCCTGTCACCCCAAGGCCGGCGCGCCTGTGGGATGCGGGGCAGCCCCTCGCTCCCACCCGCCTGGGAGCTCGTAGGGAGCGGGATTCAGCCGCGTGCAGGTGGAAAATGTAAATTCGGGGTGCGCCAGTGCTTCCCCATGGTAACAGAGTTGAAACCGGACAAGTTTCCATGGTGATTATTACGAGGATAGGATGCGCCGCACACTTGGGGAGAGGCACGGGCGGCGCCAGGCCAGCCCCCGCCAAAGTCTGCCGGCAGCAGCTCGTGGGGCGGAAATTACTTATCCTTCTAAATAAATGGATGTGCAGCGCCATTACTTCGCTGCTTTTTTATATTTCAGGGGGAGGGGAATGTTAATCTTTTTATGAAACAGGCTGCACATTTCACCGCGATCACGAATGGAAGCCATCTCTGCCCCTTTTTTAATTGCCATTTGCTTGGTTAATATTATTAAAGGGTTGGGCTGTCAAAATACATTTGGAGTTGCTTTGATTGTTTTGTTATTCTTTGGGTCTTTACTGAATCAGGTGCCTGGTTGACGCTACTGCTCTGTGGCAGGGTGAGTGCCAGGGTTGGGTTTGGTTTGGTTTGGCTTTGCCTGGCCATGCTCCTCTCTCCCCCTGCACACGGCAGTTTCGGAGGTGTGTACACCCCGTGCAGCGCTTTCCTGCTTGCCTCTAGTAAATCCCGCTGGGCTGAGAAAGGGATGAGTATTGTAGGGAATTGAGCACCCTTCGCCAATAGTGGAACGTTTCTTCGCTGCGATATTTTTAGAGATGTTTGTTTTGGGGGATTTTGTTGAGTTAAAACAGCACGCTGTCGCTGGGCTCTGCCCTGCACTGTCATTACGTGAAGCTTTGTTTAAAAACGTGAAACAGACGGCCCGAGTCCTTGTTTCAGGCTGCCTGTGGTGGGGGGAGGAGGGTGTTTTTGGCTGCAGGCCTTTTAAATTATCTGTGTTTATGGCTAAATATAAGTTCCTCAAAACCTTTCGTACAACACTCACGGATATATATATCTCCAGCATCTCTGTATATATAGTACACTGTATCACTGAGCCGTTAGCCTGAAGCGTGGAAACATTTAATGGCTTTTCTTCGGTGATGGGGTCTTTAAAGGCAATTGCAAATATTATTTTAAGGAGGAGATTTATGCGGTGTCTAAAATACTTTTCTGGCTTGCAGGCCAAATTATGTCGGTGCCGATGCTCCTGGCAGCCCGGAGCCACCACGGGTCCCACTGACGGCAATGTAGAGGCGGTGCCGGCAGAGCCCCAGAAGCCCCACGACATGGAGGAGCTGTACAAGGATGCCTCAAACCTGCCCATGGACGTCACCAGCTCGCCTTCGGCCATGGCCAACAACAAGCTGGAGAACGGGGTGGCCCAGCTGATCACGGCGGAGGCCTGGAACATCAATTCGGCCGACCTGATGAAGAAGGCCTTGTCCCCGCTGGTGACAGTCCCCGCACCCTCCATCCTGACGCCGCCGGCTGAGTCGCAGAGCGGGGTGGCCCTGAAGGTGGCGGCCACCGTGCTGCAGCCCATCTGCCTGGGGGACAGCCCCGTGGTCCTGCCCATCCACCTGCAGGTCGCGGGCAGCGCCGCCCCGCAGATGCCGGCCACCAACGCCGCCACCCCCTACGTCATGACCACCCAGGGCCCCGTCCCGCTGCCTGTCCTCCTGGAGCAGCACGTCTTCCAGCACCTGAACTCCCCCCTGGTGCTGCCCCCGGGGGCCGCCTGCCCCGCCAGCCCCTTGCACACCGGCCTCTTCTCCGGGGCCACCGCCCCCGTGGGGCAGCCCCAGCTCCTGGACCCCAAGCCCTCTGGCCAAGCCCAGGAGCCCGTCCTGCCCCCCGTCTTTCAGACGCCAGGGTTTGCCGCCGTCCTCCAGGACCTGTTTCCCTCGCAGGGCACCCTGGGCTCTGCCCCCTGCCAGCCCCCCCCCGACTATGCCGCCCTCCCACCCCAGGCCTTCAGCTCACCCCTCTCCCCGCTGGTGCCCCCTCCCACGTTGCTGGTGCCCTACCCTGTCATCGTGCCCCTGCCCGTCCCCGTCCCCATCCCCATCCCTGTCCCCATCCCCGTGCCCCATGGCGCCGAGACCAAGGTGGCCCCCGACCCGCCCAAGCCGCCACTTTTCACCCCCCACTCCTGCAAGGGCACCCAGACCCCCCTGGAGAAGGAGGAGACCAAGCCCTTCGACCTCCTCCACCCGCGAGAGTTCCCCCAGATGAGCCGCCACACCGTCATCAAGATGGGCGGCGAGAACGAGGCGCTGGACCTCTCCATGAAAGGGCCACCCGTGCCTCAAGCCAGCGAGGCCGCCCCGCCGCCTCCACTGCCGGAGGACGGGGCTCTGGACCTGTCCCTCGCCTCCTGCCGCAAGCCGGGGGGGCCTCATGGGGACGTCGCTGGTACCAGCCCCACCGCCACCACCGAGGCCGGAGCCCACCCCACGCCGGACAAGCTCCCCGGCCCGGCTGCCCCCTTCGCCCCCTGCAAGCCCCAAGAGGCGTCGGGCAAGGCGGAGGGCAGGGGGGCGGGCGGTGGGGCGGCCGAGCTGCTGCGGCAGCCGCAGAAGTGGCTGGTGGAGCCGGCGGGCAGGGCGGGCTGCGAGCCCAAGGCCGGCAACAACATCGAGATCGTCAGCACGTCGCAGACAGCCAAAGTCATCGTCTCCGTCAAGGACGCCGTGCCCACCATCTTCTGCGGCAAGATCAAGGGCCTGTCGGGGGTCTCCACCAAAAACTTTTCCTTCAAAAGGGACCTGCCCCAGGACTCGGTGCTGCAGTGCTACGACGTGAAGAGCCCGCCCGAGCCCCGGGACAGCGCCGAGGCCCTCAGGAAACCCGTCAAAAACAGGAGCGTAAAGCTAAAGAAAATGAACTCGCCGGAGATACATATTCTTCCAATCAAGAAGCAACGGCTAGCTGCCTTTTTTCCAAGAAAGTAAATTATGGGTTTTTAGAATTTTAAGATTATTATGACGAGAAGAAGAAGAAAAAAAATAATAAAAAAGATGCACTTGGTTTTAAACTCATTTAAAACTTTAAACTATCTTTGTAAGTTATTTTTGGGGAAGGGGGAGAGGATTGGATGTAGAGTCCCTATAAGCTGGGTTGGTGTTTTTGTTCTGTTTGGTTTTTATTTTTGTTTTGTTTTGTTTTCCTTTTTTTTTTTTTTTTGGCTATTGAATTTTGACTTTTCATGGGAAACTGAATAAAAAGCAACCTATTTTTCAAGCAAATTGCACATTTTGCAGCTTTAATGGAGTAATGGATGAGTCAGAGGGGTAAGAGCTATTTTCACTGCCATGAAGTGCTTTGATGATGTAATTCTTCATAACAGTTGGAATGGAAATTTCAAAATAAATGTTTGTACGTGCTAATTTGCTGCGGCATTTTTTTTATCATTTCTGAATCGCTTTCAGTGTATGGAAAAGGTTTGGCAAAAAGTCCATAAACCGGAAAGCGCCGCAGCTGACTTAGGATGAGCCTAAAAACGTTAGGAAATAATACCAGGGTAAGAAAAATGACATAGTTCCCCCAGCACTGCTGGAGAGCACATCGCGACAGCCGCTAACAAGGCGCCCAGATGAGCTTCCAAAGAAGTGAGAGCGAGCGGTAGAGCCCAGTGAGCACCTAATGCCACATCCATTGCGAGAGACCCATAGGAAATCGCCTTAGAATTTTAAGTCATAATAGCCGTCATTTAAAAGAGAAAAGTGTAGAAGTCAGGGGAATTCGGTTGCTGGGGGGGCAGAAGGGGAAGCAAAAGTTGTGTCATTTTTCCCAGCCTGACTACAGATATATGGAAAAGTTGTTTATTATTAGTTTTCTAAGTTTCTTTGACAGCTGAAATCAACGCACGTGAAAGAGCAGAAAGATGTAACTTTATCACTTGGCAGTGTACAAACCACCCACGTCAATGGAGAAATGTGAATGTACCATTAAAATAAAAGTCCTGGTAGGTTATGGTTTTGCACTTGTGTATGGAAATGAGCTGGAGGCGCATTATTATATGTTGGCTTTTAAGTTCACACTGCTCAGTAGTAAAAACCCATCCTGACAGCAGGACCAACGTGAGAGCAAGAGAACAATCTTCAGTGGGCGCTGCCTTTTTGTGGCTGTACCTGCTAAGCAGAAAAAGCTATTTTTTGATTATTTCACATTACGTGTTCCCACAGTCTAAGTAAAAAAAGCCATTGTAAACCCAGCAGCTGGATACCATCACACACACTATCTGTGCCCTCCTTTACCTACCTGCAGCCCAGCTACTTCCAAGGCTCCTCTTGGACAGTTTTGGGAAGGTTTTTGCAGCCGTTCGTGCAATGAGAAGTTGCCCAGGGGAGCAGCTTCAGGGTTAGAAGTCTGATCTCATCCTTAGGCACTGCTGTCGTGCTGAAATCTGTTGAAACTTTTGATGTTAACAGACACAAATTCACTATTAAAAAAAGAATGCGTCTGCATTAGAGAGTTGGGAAGGGCACGCTATCGCTCTTTTCCTGGACCAAAGGATCGCTGCCCTCTTGCTTCATATGAAAATGGGGGACTTTCACATAAGCATAGCATCAAATTCTGTCAAACTCATGCTTTTTAAGTATTTTTAAAGCCTGTTATTATTTCCAAAGCTGGCAGAACTGACAGTGTTCAGAATACTGTAAAGTGTTGATGGATTCATTAATGTTTAGTCATCTGACTGGTTTTGGGGTTGGGTTTTTTTTTTTTTTTCTTAATTGAAAATACTCTGCTACTTTGTTTTGCTCCTTCCAAGAAACTATGCTGATGAAATGTGTCATCTTCTGGTTACTGCAGTGCAGAGGCTCAGGATTTCAACATCCTTTGTGATGGCTGTCCCAGTTGTCACCGCCCCACTCTTTCAGCTGGGCCCCTTCCAGAGTGTCAAAAACCTGAGAACGTAGGGGTTTTTTCCCCAGGACTACACCATACCATTTTAAAAGAAGGTGGTCATAACGTTAGCTGCTGTCATTTTTATTTCGCAGTGGACAGAAACGAGTTCAAAATAAGTGTATGGATGTTGGGTTTTTTTTTAAGTATGGGCTTCCCTGCTGGTGGTCACATCTGCTGCACTGACCACCTCCGTCCCCATGCGAGCCTGCTCCCCTGCAGCATCCCCACCAGGCGGAGGGAGGGGGTCCAGCCGATGCGCACCCCTCTAGCCGGGCAGGGACACCTGCCCTGGGGACAGCAGCTGTGGGTGACACAGGCTGCGGGTGCCGAGGCTTTCCCTCCTCCTTTGCAGGCTTTTACTGGGAGCTGTCAGTGCTCCCAGGTTAACCTCAATGCCCAGGCTGCCTCCGCACAGTGGTCTGGCTTAACTGAATTTAGACCACAAGCCCCAGAAACCCTGACAACAAATTAGGCTAAATCAGCTTTATGCCATTATAAAGCCAGACAAGCAGTGTCAAAACACCCGATGCCTACGGGCGACTAATTCAGTTTAAAGCTAACTGGTACCAGCCGCAAAGGCAGACCAGACGAGCAGCCACGTGGACGCACCTTCCCCCAGGCCATTACAAGAGTAACTGCGGCCTCTCTTCTCTGAAACGGGGCTGAGGAAAAACAGAACAAGCTCCAAATGTCCTAGTGGTCCCCTCTGCCCCCCCAGGACCAGCTCCCTTGGCCTTACATCTCCAGAAGGCCCAAGCCTCCTGGCACTGATGGTCACAACTGATGTCCTCATTGCCATCAGGTGACGCAGGCTGGAACCGCCCCACTGGAAATGGATGGACAGAGCAGTCTGGGTGCACCCACCCCACTGCTTGGCTTTTCCATTGCTGAAACGGCAATGGCAGGGGGGATGTTCTGAACAGCATCTTTCTAGGAAGGCTCAGGGCACCTCCTTCTCCCTCCCCTGCTACCCTTTGATGCAACCCTGGCCTTCAAGGCTGTGCCACAGGAAGAGGAGCCACACACTGGCTCCTCTCTTGATGCTTGACTGTTGGGAAAATGACACTAAGTTGGGACCATTTGCCTCCCACCATCCCTCGTGTGTGAAGCACGAGCCTTACATCCCATCAGCACGGGGGAGAAGCAGCCACAGAACAAGGTACTTAATTACACCAAGATTAAGCACTTCCACCTCCTCCTTCTCCTCCTCCTTGCCTCTAGCAGCAATTACAGATTTTGTATATTGGGCCATTAATTTTCTACAGGACTACATTTTAACTGCTTCTGAAACTTCTGCATGAGGAGAAGGACGCAGAGCTGCACTCATGATATATGGAGCTTCCATTTCTGGTGACTGTTAATGGAGACATTAATACCTCTTGTGAAGTTGAAGGGAAAGTCATTAAGCTGTAATGGTAGGAGGAAGATGTTTTACAATGATGGGTATATGCAAGGTAGAGAGAGGAGAGCAGTGCAGACCCTCAAGGGCAACCCTTGTTGGCTCCAAGCTTCCTTAATGGTTTTAAACTAAAGGAGGGGAGATTCAGGCCAGACATGAGGAAGAAATTTTTTACAACGAGGGTGGTGAGACACTGGCCCAGGTTGCCCAGAGAGGGGGTAGATGCCCCATCCCTGGAGACATTCCAGGCCAGGCTGGACAGGGCTCTGAGCAACCTGATCTGGTTGAAGATGTCCCTGCTCATTGCAGGGGCATGGACTGGATGACCTTTGAAGGTCCCTTCCAACACAAACCATTCTATGACTCCTTTGACTTAAGACTTTGGGTGTGGGCTTTTATTAGGGGGTGGGTGAGATGGGAGAGGGTTGTGGGGTTGGGTTATCTTCCCCTCTGCTCTCTTTTCCCCCATCAGGCAGGGGCTTTGCAAGAAGCCAGACACCAAATCTGAAGAGGGGAGCAGGGTTGCATGTCTCAGATGAAGGCCATGGTACATGGCAGCCTCAGGGGTGGGAAAGCTCAGATGCACCAGCCTGGAGCTTTTCTCCGTGGGGGCAGCCTCGCCACTGTGCTCAGCACCCACAGGCAGCCCATCCCCTTCCCCTGTGCTGCCCGAGGCACGGCCCCGGGGCAAGGGGTGCAGGGCTGAGGCTTCAGCACCTGGAGTTAACCATTAGCAACAGGACTGAGTCCAAAAGAAGAATGAGCGGCTTTTCAGCCAGAGAGCTTACCTGGACTGGCAGTGTTCAGGTTGAGAGAACAGAGGTCAGGTAAGATGCAGACAATTATGAGCGCAAGAAAAAGGTGGAGGAGATGGAAGCTGGCAGTGGAAGCCGAGACAAGAGCCACCTCCGGGCCTGTGAGCATCACGCCTTTATTAAAGTTAGTGAAGAGTCAGCCAGAGAACGAAAAGAAGCAAAGCTACTGCCCCTTGGCCATGAGAAGATGACAGAGAAAAAGGTGTCAGCTTCAAAGACAATGCTCCAGGGCCGCTTGGCTTGGTGAGAAGCGAGAGCAGGGGGAGACTGTACATGGAATCGGGCACAGGCAGAGCACACGGGGCGGTGTGGCCATCCTGCCCCTGCCCTGACGCAGCAGGTGACGGAGGAGCAGCAGCAAACCAAGCCCCAGGGGAAGAAGAACAGCAAAGGCATCTGCTTCTGTGTATCACAGGCATGAAGTAACTAACATGCACAACCCAGGCCCTCCTACCACCCACGCTGCTATCCGCTGTGAAACTGATCCACCAATACATCTCCTTATCAGTGCCAACTTTTATTTTTTTAAGGACAGACTTCTACCCATTTTTTGCTCAGCCACCCCCCCGGGGCACTGGGATGATTGTCCCACCTTGCACATTGCACATCCTTGCAGAAGTCTGGCCCACAGGGGCTCACCGAGAAGCTTCACACACTTCTTGCATGCAAAAGCTTTCAGGAGAAACAGGCTGCCGAGCACCGAAGGGAGAGATTCGGGAGGAGTCAGTGCCCCTTCAGTTGCACAGAGACACCTCAGGACAGCGATCTGACAACAATAAGCGACTTGTTAGCCGTCCTCAAGAAGAATCTTAGACAATGAAAATAGCATAAACCAACATTGCCTAATATCCTGGTGCCAGATGTTCTAGTTTCCTTTTGTGCTCAAGTTTATAAAACAAGCTGAAGGGCTCAAGGACCTTGTTTTCCTCTGCCTGGGATTGGTTCCTGCCCTCCCAAAGGCAGCCAGCCTGCCACCATGACGTTAATGATGTTAATTTGTGCAATTCGCTTTTTTCCACTCACCTTTCACTTTTTCTCCAATGCTTCCCTCTCCTCTTATTTAAAGCTGCATTTCTCCTAGACTAAACCACATACTCTTAAATGCTGAAGTTTGCAATTCAGAGTACTCTGGGGCAGTCCTACACACACAAGCAAATCCCCTAATTTTAGTGCGGAAAACATATTTTCCACAGTTGTTAAAATCCTGGTAACACAGCCCTGCTAGGAAAATCCATTCTCTTGTTGAAGCATCTGAAACATTTCTTCCTGTTTAGGGAGAAAAATTACTAATAGCTAAAATATTTAGCACTGCTTTGTGCCCATATACCTCCTAGAATAAGAGCATAATATCCTGGTACTGAAATTATTAGGATACTTTCAAAATAAGAGGGGAAAATTAAAAGAGCGAATGGCAGGGTACAATATAATCAAACATCTGGAAGGGAACACTATTTTTCAGGTAGAACATTAGTTTTCACTGTTAAAAAGTGCATGTTTCCAGTGAAGTGCTGGTAGCAGACACACTGCATCCCCACGTCAGCCTGAGCCTGCCCCCCCTTGCTCCAGGGATTACTAATGTTCCTTGACCCACAGCTGTCTCAAAATGGTCACATTTTCTGCATTGTTTCAACATCATCCTTCCCACCACATCCTCATCAATGGACTTCCCATCTTTCTTCACTTAAAAATGGAAGACAGGCAACATTTTGTCCTACTCTGGCATCTCACAGACCAAGGGTGCGTCACTGTGACACAAAACAAGGAGGTCCCTCTCTCTCAAGCTTATGTACTGGAAGAAACCCCCTAGAAGTCCCATTAGTAAGCACTAATTTTTGAGGCTTCTAATATACAAGTCATTTCTTGTTTATTGAGGAAAAAAACAAACTACCTGTGTTCACAGTTATAAAAATACAGAGTGTATTTTTCATTCTTCAAACAAACGTTTCAAATTAAGTACCTTGAAAGCTTGGTCCACAGCGCACAGCCCAGCAGAACAGAGTGATGCCTGCCCTTCAGAGACCCTCCACAGCTCAACCATGATGGCACAAAGCCACCACACTCACTCTTAAAGCCTGGTGATGCACATGCCATGCTCACCTAGAACCACCAATATCAATGTACGGGGTGGTCAGAGTGGGGTTAAAAAAAGACTAATATTTAAATGCTGGTTGTCCACATCTTGTCACTTTAAATGAGATACATGCAACAGTGCTCAAACGGTGCAATGAGGACCTAAGAGAGCAGAAATATTCTCCATGGATAACTTTTGGGGCTAGATATTCTGGACATCTGGACTTTCAAGCAAGACGCCTTGTGCAGTAGACCATGGGATCTGGCCAGTGTTTCTTGCTCGGTACAACGTGCCCCTCAGCATTTCCTTCTGAACACCAACTAGGTCTTTCAATGAAGGACTCAAGTAAGGGGATTGTTCCATCTTATTTGCAACAAACAGCACTTCATGCAGGGGACCAGCTCACATGCTGAAGTCAAGAGAGATGGGTATCAAGGCTCCCATAATACATAATTGAAATCTAGTAAATAAAACCAACAGAGTCAGCTATTCATCTCCTTGTAACGCAGATGCTGGTATCTGGTCAGATCACTCATACCATCAGAACTCCATGGACTACAGTAAGAGAGAATCTAGACAACTATGATATAAAAACATGAAGTTATATGAAATTAAACACAATCCCATATTCCTAGGTTTTGGCTGCTCGATTGGTCTGGCTTTAAAAGAAATCACATCAAGAGGGAGTTGGTAGCAGCACCTTGTTCAATCAGGAAGAAACAATTCAGGACAGAGAGAGGATGCCCCAAGAAGTGGGTAGGGAATTACAAAGACTCAGCCTATGTTTTCAGATGATATAATATCAAGATAAAACATTTCACATCCCTGACATGGTTCAAAATGTTCATCTCTAACGTTCCTCTTTAAAATCGCAGCTCAACACGAAGATACCAGTTATGACTCAATCGTCAGTGCATCCAAATCTGAAACAGTTTAAGTTAGTATATCCACCTGGCTTTCTCTTTTCCATTACTTCATTCTTCATACATTTTCCTTCCCATGTTTATTGCACACAAACCCTATCACTCATCCCAGGCTTCCATTTCTGTTTTCTTTCAAAACATTTAAACTTTCCCCAACCTGTTCATTTCCTGTAGCCAAACACCACCCAGGCAAAGACAGTTTACAACTAATACGCTATGGTGAATGCAAAGATGTATGAACGTAGCGCTCCATTTGGGTGAGCTAGTCCCTTGAAAACAAACAAACAAACAAACAAAAAACCAAAGAGCTGACAGCATTCAGTTAAAAAAGCCCACAACAAACCAACAAAGTCCCCCACCGCTGCCTATGGAGCCTAATAAGCAATACGTCCCAAGTACATTATGATGACCTATCTCATACCTAACCCCTAAAGCACAAACCAAGGGTAGACTACAACTGAGCATTTATTTGTTAATTTCTCCCTCTCCACTATTTTGTTATTAGCAGCACAGGGACTTACAAAAAGAGAAAGACAGACTGACAAACAGAAAAGCACTTTGTAGGCCACACCTTGAGTAACGCTGCCCAGGTGAGAGGCCTCCGTTCCTAACACAGCACCACCAACATTCCTGGGCAAGCAGGGAAATCTGTAGCAATGGCCAGTGCACACATCAGACATCAAGCAAGCAAGCCGCAGAAGACTTTCCTTATTTTTCAAAACACACAGGAGCAGGAAGCACAAGCAAAGATCCTTCCCTCAAAAGAGAGGGTCTCCAACAAGAGGAAGACCTGCTTGTCAGCGCTGGTTGGGAGAGACAGAAGTTGAAGGAAGAAGAGTTCAGACCTGTTTGAAAACCCCACACTTAGGGATCTGGACAGCATTAGCACAACTGCTTGGTGAAACAGAGTGCCTCTAGAACTGCTGAAAAAACACCCAAAAAGCTAAATATGAGAAGGGGAGAAATCTAGTAAAACTATGGCCTCTTGCATTTGATCACCAGACTTCCTAAGGTGCGTCACCATTCATTAAGATTTTTCCCAGTGCCTTGCCAATTGCCTCAGCTTCCACCTGGGAGGGTTGACGAGTCTTTGTCTTCCCAGTTCTTGACCTCAGTGCTGAGACTGCCAGCGCGGGGTAATGGCAATTACCATGGTGGTTTTGTGGTGTATTCATTTCCTTCCAGCTGTCAGAACTAGAAGGGAGCCATTGGCAAAGAGGGTTTCTGCCAGCTTTGAGCTGTGCATCTGTTCGCATTTGTCTGTTCACACAACACGGGATGCGACCTCCCTTTCCTCTTGCGCTGGCATCTGTTTGCTGGTACCGCTCGTCCTGGGAGGGCTTTGATTTTGGAGGCTGAAAAGCGAACCTCTGTGGATGAAAATTTCTTTGCATATTTTAAAAATAAAAGAAGTAGATGTGTGCAGCCTTCGCTGTCAGCATTGCACAATTCCCCCGCAGATAACAAAAGCTGAAATAAAACTAGCAGTGGTCCATAAAGCCACAAGGAGAAGCTGCTCATGCAGGACCCCTCAGCTTGTACAGCGGGACGAGGAGATTCTGGAGCTGGTGGAAACTAATTCTTATTCAAATGGGACAAATTACAGCTAATCAAAATGATCTGCTAGGACAGGGATGGATGATTCATGTAAGTGGAGGATTTAAAAGCCTACTGGACGACTGTAATGGCATATTTTATGTAGACCTAAGACTCCTACCACCTATACAGCCACAGTAGTCTGAATTTATTTAGGACAGACTGTCAGAAGAGAAAGTTCTAAAATATATGTATTTTACTACTTCTAAAAAAACAGTCTCTGAAATTTTCACTGTAAAAAAAAAGTCTCAGTTGCAGACTCAAAACACGGTGAGTTTACAACAGACTGTTCAGATTTTAAGAAGAAAAAGTCTCAAAATGGCTTTGTGTGACCTTTGAAACCACGGGAGCACTGACAGTTGGGGAACACGATTCCAGGATCACTGGCTAGTTAGTAAGCTGTACAGAGCAGAAGATTATAATCAAGGCTGAAGAAAAAAAAAGCATCCATCGCTTCCAGTTATTATTTGAATTCTACTATAAAAAAAGCTTTAAAAAAATCTTATTGTTTCAGAGTAATTGGTATAGAGAACCATGCATAAAAGTTTTGTAAGTGGTCTAGACAAAACCACCATTCAGATTTAAGATAATCTTTGATAATGCAGAACAGGAGAAAAAAAAAAAGCAACCCAGAACAACAGTCAGCTCAAACTGGAAACAGAACAAATAGTGTAACACAAATTATCTTAAAACAGTGACTATCACAGAATCACAGAATGTTTGGGATTGGAAGGGACTTCAAAAGATGATCTAGTCCAATCCCCCTGCCAGAGCAGGAACATCTAGATGAGGTTACACAGGAATGTGTCCAGGTGGGTTTTGAATGTCTCTGGAGAAGGAGACTCCACAATCCCCCTGGGCAGCCTGTTCCAGTGCTCTGTCACCCTCACTGAGATGTTGTTTCTCCTCATATTTAAGTAGAACCTCCTGTGTTCCAGTTTGTACTCATTGCCCCTTGTCTTATCATCAGCCTCTGCTTCAAGCTGGCTGGACAGAGGCTGTTCTAACTCATTGGTTCTGGATGTCAGGCCATTTAAATTAAAAATTATTTACATTATAGATTCACATATACATACTTATGAATAGGCTTTCATTAGCTACTTGTATGTAAATGAAAACATGATCCTAAGTTGGCCCACTGGAATAATACATGAATAGGAATAGATGACTGGAGCCCTCTGAGTTCAGCAGGAAGATAAATTATTAATTCAACAGTGTACCCATGTTTCAGTGCTCTGAATTTCACCTCCAATTAAAGGAAAGAAAAGCACAAAGAACCATGGTGAAGTTTAAACGCAGGTTCAAACTTCAAGATTTTAGTCATCCTTACTCAGGATTTTGTTTTTCCATTACAGGAATACCTGAGATACTCAAATGTAGAATTTCGGTATCACATTCAAGGCATGCACAATCACATCCACAGACTCAGAAAAAGCTGTCATCGGAGTTACAGAGAAGGTTAACATTATATCCCCGAGTGACTGTAAAGGAAGAAGAGTTTCTAGAAATACCGTAAGTATTCAGATGAGCATCTCTGCCCATGCCTACCACCTGAAGTAAAAATGGTGTGCCTTTATTAAAAGCAACAAAAAAAAGGGGAAGGTGCTCCATCCTTTGAGCTCACATTGAGAACACGATGTTGCTGTCTTTCACTGTCGTTCCTGAAAGAGTTCCACAATGTGTATACAGCCACAACAAACTTGTTAGGAGTGCAGTCATGTCAACTGCAACATGCAGTCACTGCCACACAGCGCTTTTCAACTTCAATACCGCACAGGTCGCCTGTGACAGGCACTGTCAGAGCTGCAAGTCCTTCCAGGCAGTAGCATTTTAATTGCAAATAGATGAGATCTTAAGATGCGCTGAGGAGTTATGGCACTGTCTCACAAGGCAACTGAAAGATGTAGAACCAGATAAGCAGATGAATCCCTGTTGGCAGAACAGCAACTCAGAGAAACAAAGAGAATAAATCATGTTGTATTCTATATAAAATATACACCAAAAAGATATTGAGTATCTTTTGAGAGAGATCAGATGCAAAAAGCCTCTGGACTATTGTTACTACCAACTTCAAGTTCTAAAATGTGCCTGTGAAGGATCTGAGGTTACCATTAACCCAATTTAAGTTACTTCTCAAGTGCAAGCTGATCACTGCTAACAGCCACTGGAACAACTGACTTCTGTATCACAGAAATAAGACAGCATGAAGTACATGAAGTTCAAACCCACTGCCATTAACTGCTTTGGTTTAAAATATTTCATGTCTTCATCTGAACACCTGGCAAACAGTTTTTAACAGTCTCTTCCCCTCAGTCATTATATGAGAATTCTGTAAGCTGTATGAGGAAAAATGCTACATGCAAAACTAAAGAGTTGAACGTACCCTCAAGTTGTTATTTTGAAAGTCCAGACCAACTCAAGTTCAAATATTAATTGCTTCAGATAAACCACATTGGAATGATTTTACTCTTTTGATTAAAAGTCCCTTACATCAGATGTTTACACGAACTGTCAAGAACTGCCGAATGCCAGATAAGATAGCTACCCTTGCCTACGCAAATAGGGCTCACACATAAACACAACGTCAAGCAAAATGGACAGTTACAACAATGAACAAACTATTTTATTTTTGTTGATAGATAAGGACACCCCATTGAAAATAAAGAATAAAAAATACATTCCACCACAACGCTTGGAATGCTTGAATCTCACACTACAGCACATGGGGAAATTCTGGTATTGCAGCATCACAGGAATCCCTGTGCACAGAAAGCCTTGAACAAATATTTATACCCATAATAGTGCCATGTACAAAAATTTCATTCCATAAAGGCCAAACAGAAAATTTAAACATATTTGTTTTTCTTATGCCCATAGCAATATAAAAAATTGTTTTCAGTCAATTACTTCCACTTAAATCGTGTAGAGATCTTTTTACACGAAAGAACTCTGAAATTCAGCATAATAAAGCATGGAAAAAGTAAGTTATAAACAATATACTGAGTGTGTAGGGAATGTTGTTTTCCTCAACATATAACTAACTTTCATACAGTTACACCAACAGTCAAGTCAGTATTTTCCTAACACAGACAAAATATTCTGTTTCTCCAATCAATGTGCTGACCTTTTCTTACTATAAAGAGCATGCTTGTATTATTCATCTAAGCATACATGCACCACAAAAGATATGCAAAATAAATTCATATAGATAACCTTTAGTGTCAAATGATGTAATAATAAAAACAATTCTCAAAGTCCAAATGACTTGCTAAATTAAAATCGCATTGTAGTCACTTGAACCAACAAAATATTTGGACACTTGTGAGCCACGAAATTTTTTATTTTGCAGCAGTATCTCTGCTGAAACCTGAGGAGTATCACACTATTGGTAAAGCAAGGCATTTTCAGAACAGGAATTTGTAAAAAATACATTTATACTATATGATTTCATATAAAAAGGCAGTAAGAAATATAATAAAACCTACCATTTTAGGACTACACCTTTCCTAGCAAATAGCTTTTTTCACTTGCACTATTACAAACAGTACATTCAGTTTCCTACACAGAAAGTACATTTTCTTGTCCCTGATGTATATTACAATCGGCAGTGACACCAGACTGCATTATTATCACCACTCATTCCTGCAGCTTATACAAAAAGCACCAATTTTACCAAAAAAAAAGGCTTACTGGTTACATAGTAGCACTTCCTTATAGGAAATATAAGCCCAAATCATTGGAACCAAATGTGTCTTTCCAGAAATATATCAGAATATATGGCTCAGAGTTAAGGGATGTAAAACCAGGAGTACTGCATAGTACAGGGATCTTGCCTGTATGAATAAAGCCATCCTTTGATTGTTTGTCACCTTCTGACTCCAAGAATGGACAACCAATTAAACGTGTGCTAATGAATATGAAAGTAGTACACAACTAAATTTACTGGTTTAAAAAAAAAAGAAAAAATAAAAATTGCACAGTTCTCTCTGGCACAGTGCAAAGTACACATTAAAAAACTGATTACATATGTACAGTGTGTATGTATATTTATATATATATAGTATGTATTCCCCTGACACATACATGTGTATATATATAAAGCATGAACAAACATATCTATGCCAAACTTAGCAAAAAGATGGAATGTGTAAAATGTGGATGCGTTGTTCCAGTTAAATCAGTCTGTCCCAGAAATGGCTGTTTATACAGCCGATATGCCCTTCCACAAAACACAAATACTTATGGCCTGCATAAATTGACAATATACCGTACATTTGTCCTCTTAACTTACCAAAGGACTGATAATCACACTTTATAAAAGCTTATATTTGTATTAAGCCCTCTCCTCCACAGCCCTTCGCTCCCCACACCTCCATCCGCCACGAGCGACTCATATGGCTATTCCCTTTATGGAAATCTAGGAAGAATAAACTAGAATGATATACTAGACTGTTACTTTGCTGGAGGACTGGCCACAGTATTTACTACAGAGATGAGATCCTCTATTTAAATTTTTTCTTGCAATATAAAAGTTTACAGCCACCCCTTTAAAAATTACTAACACCTGATGCTGGTTTGTTTTATAATTTTCTTTTGGGATCCAGCTGTTTTGGTTCTGAATATGAACACGTTGGCTGAAGTCCGTAACAGAGAAAGCCCTTTTCAGGATTTGGAGAACACTGTTACCCAACCTGCCCGCTCCCATTATGATCAACTGTCCTTCCCGGCAAACTTTCTGAAATAGTTTGCAAAATATAATACCAGAATATAACACCAATTTCCCCCATTATTTATCCTGAATGTCTTTTTTTACATTTTCAGAGCACTTTCAAAAAATAACGATGTTTTCTTTAGTTTCAAATTAAGGAGATGGCTGTGAACCTGAGAGCTTAGTGTGATACAAACACACTGTCACCAGGACACACGCATATTTGTAGTATCCCCACTGGCTAGTACTTTCCTTGTTTAAGTCTTTCAATGTGGTAGCACAGCTTTAGGGCGGGCCCCAGCTTCAGTCCCATATATTTCATTATCATATCACTCCTCAGTAAGAGTAGTGCCTTTCCATCAATCTCCTGCAGAAGGAAGAGAATAAACACAATACATACAACTACTTTAACAAGCTGCATGGTAAAACTGGAAAGTACATTATATTTGTTAATACTGTAGGAAAAATTTATCTACCACATGTAAAACGTTGACTTAGTATAATTTGATACTTACAGATGGCCACTGAAATAGAATTTTAGTAGTTTGTAATGCACGATTAAGGTACTTGAGATGTTAAAGAAAATTATAGTAAGTAAAAGAAACTGACCAAACAGCTCTCAAAATTAGGTACTGTCTGGGGAAAAAAAAGTGAATGAGTCAAGGGAAAAAAAAAAAAGAGAAAAGAAGGTGCAAAGGAAGGTCGGTGCAGTTTGAGATTAAATGAGCCAAGCACCGAGGCCTTGCACTGAACCCTGAACACGGCTGTGGGAGGCTTCTGGCATGCGCATGCAAACAGTCACACGGAGGAAGGGGTTACAGACCATCTAAATCTGTGAAATAAGACAGATCTACATCCAGGTTAAACCAGACAGATTGTTAGGATCAAGACCACGGACAACTTAGTCAGATTTCGACTGCCTCGTTGAGAAGCTGCTAAAATGTGATGGTCCTAAGCTCTCAGTAGCATTACGTACTGTAGACAGGCAATTAGTTCCTTAAAACACCATAAAGCAAAACATTCTGTCTTATTTTTTTTTAAACATAAACCTGACAAAACAAGTGATATTTAGAGTCTTGTTATACAACTAAGAACAAAACATGAGTCAGGAAGCTCCATTAAAAGTTATTTTGAGTTTTCCTTCCAATTCAGCTTACTCTGAGATTTAACTGTTAGTAGGAGCTGGTGCAGAACAAAGGTGAAATATTACTAAAGAGAAAGCCAACTGCTTCTTGGACAGCCATATATATTAATACAATGAAATAAGAAAGCAGCTCTTTGCCGAGCAGCCTGCTATAGAAAAGCACAGTGAGAAGGAAAAGGGGAGGCCAAAAACAGCACAGAGAAACTGATGCAGTTTATCTAAGTACAACATCTAGTTAGATCTTATGAAACCCTACAGATTGTTTTTCAAAACAGATAAATACAACATTTAAAAGGATTCTCTGCATTTTAGTATTCATAACCAAGTATAAAGCTAGCAAGGCATAACAGTATCTCCAATTCAGGATAATCAGTCTCCCAAACAGGCTGACTTCAAGAGGTGTTATCTCCCTAGGCCATATGCCCCATACTGTACATGGGAAAGCCACCTTCTTGAAGGGTACCAGGGATGACAATGGGTACCATGGCTGTTGGCCATCAGAATTTGGATACTTCCAGTATGGGCATTTTTCCATATAAGCTGGAAAGCTGTGGGTATTTACTTCAGTCTAATAAGACTGGAAAACAGAAAATATACTGCAGGAGGCTTCTCAGGTGGAAAAATAATTTTCAGCCTCCCTCTAATATGCGAGTAGAGTCTATTCTACCTTTCAGTACAAACAGAGTGATGGAGATGAAAGCTGTATTTTAAGAGATTAACATGACACACAGTCTACTAGAACAGAATGGATATGCATCATACATGTCTCCTAAAGAGTTCTGCATGCGGAGCTAGTGCCTGTGGATCAGCTTCTTTCACAAAACGCATCACTTCCTCTATCGACCAGGTGGAAGGATCCTTATTCAATATTCTTGAAGGTTCCCTCTTTAGTGAATTCAAATCCGGCCCAGTTGTGGAACTTGCAGCTTTTAGTAATAAATATTGTGAAAGGAAAAAGTATCATTAGTCTATACAGGGATAACACATTTCATTTCATGTAAGATATTCTTAATATCAACACGTGGCTTTTATTATGCATTCTTTGTAATATATTAAAATGAATTATGTTTTATTTTCCTCCAAATTATATTGAACTGTTCCATTTGTCTTTAAACAACTTAAATAACTGCAAATATTTACAGCAACATAAACATCCGCACTATGACATACCTAGAGGGGATTACTTCAACTTGTACTTGGCACCTGGGTCCCAAGATGCCATTAAGTCGGAATGTGGCAAAGGCGAGTTGTGCCAAGAGAGGGAGGGACAGGAGTAATCCCTGCCCTGTATATCAACAGCAAGGTAAGAGTTGGTAAGATGCTGAGGCAGTGAGCTGCACACAGCTATCCCTCTTTGCTCTGGCTTGCTGCAGAGTCCGTAAGAGCAGTGAGAGGGAAGTGCAGCAGCAAGACCCCCCCCGTCTTGCACTGCAGGTTTAGTTCTAACAGGCTTAAGTTCTGCATTTGCAGTTAGGGCAGCAAGCCTGAGATGCCTGCTCACAGCATGACTTTTCGCTCAATCTACAAGCTCTTCTACGGCCAAGAACTTCTTTATTCATAAGTCACGGACTTTGCATGTTAATAAAAGCAGTAGTATAGTTTGGAAAGCTTAGTTATATAACATACCCTCAATCCGCCTCTGGATTCGATTCATACTAACTTCATAATACCCGCTGCTCCCCACAGAGCTCAAGGACAGCCTGCGCAGGACGGGGGCTGAATTTGAGGTAGCCGTCCCTGGCTGAAGGGAATTCCTGTAATATGCCGCACTCCCAGAAGTACGATATTCCGTGGAATTTCGACGGGCCGGGCTTGAAGGATTTACAGAGTTAAGTGCAGAATCCATAGAGTCCTCAGAAAATCTGTGTTCCTTGGAAGTGCTGTTTTCCTCTATAGGTAATGTTTCTGCTACACAAAAAGCAAGTATCATTACATTCAAAGTGATGGACATTATACCTTTGTTATTTAACTCCTTGCTACGTTCTCTTGAAGATACTGACAGATTGCAAGTCTGTTAATAAGTCTCCCATGAGGCAATCACTGCTGCTCAATGTTTGCCCCTTTTGCTCAAGTAATCATTGGGCTCTTACTGTATACTTTTAAAACATTTTTTGTATCAAGAGACTTAATATGTCAAGTTTGAGACAGTGGAAATCTTCTTCTGGTGAAACTATTTGACATTAGTACTTATACATCAAACAATCTTAGTCATGCATTTTCATGATTTTTTTAAACATAATCTCAAAAAGCTAACCCTTAAGAGTGTATTACGTTTATCTTGCAATAAATTTTTAATATAAATAAAAACTCTCATGTTAACTAAAAATTGTTTAATTTGTTCTAAACAGCAGAGGGAGTCACTAATGGGGAATCATCATCTACAGATCCCAATACTTTCAGACACAGAGGCCATTATCAAAAATTGAACAGGTTACAGACAAAGCCACAGAAGGCTTAGCATGCCAGGTATGGCATGCTAATGTAGCATGTTTTGACCACAACGCTGCACCTACATACAGTTAGTTCTTTGCACAGGGCAGGGTCTGTAAGCACAGACTCCAGAAAGCTGAAGATACATGTAAATTACTGAACCCACAAAGCAAGTTTAAAAAAAAATAAATCAAAAATCAGTTTTCAGGAAGGGAATATGACAACATTCCCCTGTTTAGTTCTTACCACTTATCAGCTAATTTCTACTCTGCAAAACACAAACAACACCTGCTTAGAAGACTTGTGAATTTTTATAGCCTTTCAATGCCGTTTCTAAGCCAGATGAGCAGAGTTCAGCAGGTTCCTTTCCCTATGCCATGAGGGAGGAGCCAGGTTTGCTTGATTACTGAAAACTGCACTTTCAGTCAACCAAGTTCATGTCTGATTGGAAAAAAAGTGCTATGTGAGGAGAAAAGAACAAACCAAACAAAAAAAACAAACCCAAAACAAAGAGAACACCATTCTCTAGCAATCATACTTATCCTTCTCTGTTTGCCCGAAAAGGAAATTGGAATCATGATGTATAAATCTGTATGAAACAAATGCTTTGGTAGGAAAGTAAAGAGCTGGAAAATAGAGCTAACAGGCTCACAGAAACATAAAGCCCACACTACCACCTTGAAAATTACTCTAGTGAAGTTATAAAACACATGCTAGCAAAGCAACATATTCTTTGGGATAAGAACTGGTATGTTCTGGAAAACAAGTTCTTGAAATAAGCTTTTTACTACTCTTCTTATACGACAACTTTCAAGAATTTCTTGGGCCAATATGCGATTAAAACTAAAGGAAGAGTATTTTCCTGAAAAAAAAACCCAGTATGCTTCAAAAGCATGGTTGCAACTCGCTTCATGAAGTTTTAGTTTCTCTGCTGAAACCTGTTTAAGAGTGGAGTGCAGTGAAGAACTGTTAAGTGTATTTTAGTCATCAGACAGCATAATGCCGAAAAGGAACAAAGGCACTCAGAGAGCCAGCTCCCTGCTTCATGAATTCAGCAAGGCAAGATCTGCAAGACGATGTACCATCTTCTACTAAACTCAATAGTCGTGGACTAAAACAGCTTTTACGGACACAAGTCCTTCTCTTTCATATATACAACCCTCAAAACAACCACTGCAAAACTTTCTAGTTTGTTAGAGTTGAATCACAAAAGTAAAGAAGTGGCTACTGAGGTTTTCAAAGAAAACAAACAAACAAGAAAACTAATTTATTTATATTTGTCAGCTTGAAGTAGTTGCAGCAACTTACCAAAATGAGAAACAAAAGCCATCATTATATAGAATTTCAGAGAGACACTAAGAGATGTAGTAAGTGATATGCACTATAAAATTAAAGGGTAGCCAACCAAGGGAAAATTAGAACTGTAGAGAATGAAATCACTAACAGAAATCTCACTCCAACACCAAAAGGCAGGGGTGATACTTCAAATAGTTACAGCAAAGCTCCATGAAAAAGTGTCGGGTTTAACTGACTGAACCTGTACATTCAGATTTCTAAAGTCTTGAAAGGCAGGATGAAACAATGGAGACAATACTCACCAGCAGAAAGTTTCAACTGGACTCTTTAAGCACATAGCAGCCAACTTCACATAATGGCTTAAGAAAAAGCTTTTTGTATTCATAGTAAACAAGTAGAGGTCCCAAATACAGGGTTTTTTAAAAATCATTATTTTACATAATCCTTGTCAGGATTTCTGAAGCCACAAAGATTTAAAAAATTGACTGTATTACAAAATAATTTAATTGTATTTATTCCAATTGCATTCCAGATTTGTCTTTGATGCTATATATCCTAAAGAAAACAATCCTAAAGTAAACAATTCTAAATAGAGCTGGGAAAGATCAACTCTGTTTGTTTTCCCCCCAAGATACAAGCATTTGAATTTATCTATCGTAAGTTCTCAATTCACACAAACAAGGTGGAAAAGCTGGCGTATTTCCCGAGGCCATCATCTTTTCTGTTCAGCAGCTACAGCATCCAATCCCTTTCCATCCATCCAGCTTCTCTACAAACAAAACACGGCTGCAACCCTGTCGAAAAAGTGGTCAACTGGTATGACAGCTGATTTAAAATTCGGCATCTAGCAAATGGAGCTTTGCAATCCGTGGAGCAACGAATGACACACTTCTGCCTCGACATTTTGAGCAGTTGTGAATAACAGTGGTACGGAGAGAGACATGAAGTTCCACTGCAGAATGCCTGATCTCTGAGTCGATTAATAAAAGGCCAATAAAAGGCCTTACGTTTCAAATGTAAGGATGACAGACTGTTTAAACACTGAAGGCCTCAGCAGGAATCGGATGTTCTGTTTTCTTGAAGCTCCTCTGGGAATTAGAAGCCAGTTGTTCTGCCTCATACATAATGGGAATGACGTAACTGGCCACAGTAGTAAGAACACTCTGTTTTCGGGGGGAGGGAAACTGAGTTATCCCCCCCTACTCTCCCTTTTATCTTTCATAACTTAAAGAAGAAACTGTCAGTGAGCAAGAAAGACGGCAAAATCCGTGAAACATATCCCTGAGCAGACCAGAAAGAAAATGAGCTGTTTGAAAGACCCTTTCCCAAAATTATTCCATTTTGCCTTCGAATGTCATTTCAAAACAACTATTTCAAGACAACTATCTCTCAATCAAGACAGAACTTTTTGGGGGCAAATCTTGCTAATCAACCCATGACACACAGCTATAAAATTACCTCCAGATTTTCAGCAGAGGACATTGCCCTAATGGGAAACACACAACACTACAGAGCACATTGCCTCTTGAAACGCACAAATTCAAACCTCTGAAACCATGGCAAAACACTTATTTCAATTATTTTTTTATCCAAGTAACTGGATAATGAACTATTGATCTTCAAATGTATTTTAAGGAGTACACTTCATCCATTAGCGAATGAGGATGAAAAAACAGTATGTGGATATATGCTTAATTTGAGGAAGATTTCTTACAGAATAATGCAGATCTGCTCAAACACTTGTTTTGCTCCAGCTGAAACAACTTCATTTGAGTATAATTGTTCTACACTTCCTAAGTTACCTACCAGAAATATCTAACTTGGGTGTATCTGTGGAATTAAGCCCATATTTCTTTTGGAAAGACACAGAAATCAATGATCAATGCAGAACTGTATTTCCTGCTGCTGTTATTACATACAAAGAAATAAATATGCTAATATATATATATATAAAAAAAATATAATTATAAATAAAGTATCATTTTGAACATTTGAATTTGATATCCTTTTCTGCTTCAACTGTGGTTCTATGACTTTTTAATCTGCACAGAAAAAAGATCATTCTTCCCCCACTGATGCTAGTAGACCCAGAAATCTCCAAAAACAAGAAAAAAAAAATGAAGGAAGAAATAACTAATTCCTGCCATATTTTTTAAAAGCCTTTGGAAATATCTCGCAGCAAGAGAAAGTATTTATCATATGGGACCAGTCAACATCAACAAGTTACCATGGCTTAATCAGTTAAGTAGCGAATGCAGAGTGAAAAAAAAATCAGAAGTCTCTCACTGAGGTTTAAGCCTAGATGCTTCACTTCCCATCTGAGGCAGGCTAAGACTAGACATGTGCTCAGAGTTTTCATTGCAGGAAAAGGCGCTTTTCATCAGTGAGCCACATCAACCTAACAGCAGCTGCCACTGGGAGGCTTCACTGCCCTCCTGGCCACAGCCACATTTTACTCAACCCTTCCCTGGGCTCATATGAGCCCACGGTGAGTCAGTCCAGAGAAATAAACTGCAAACTACTCTTTGCTTCACCTTTTCTGTGCTTTTGCTCCCTGGTTTAGCTGGCTATGCAGCCGAGGGGGCTGGCACCCGCTGCAGGGACAAGGTGACAAGGAAAGCAGGCACAGCACACCTTTCAGCAGGAGCTACCCCTAAGCTCAGCTAAACTGTATCATCGAGCTACACCCTTCCTCATGTTATGGCCCTGGCCCAGAGTTATTAAGAGTTGCGTCCAATTTATCTCCTAATTCATTTTGAGGCAATTGGTTTTCTGCTAAATAGCCATATAGGAAGCAGGAAGCTTCATCCGTCACCTATTTGCCTGAGCCCCTTCACAAAAAAGGCTAGAAGGTTTAGGAGAAGGACAGCTAAAACTTGCAGTAGATCTCCCCTAAGTGCAAAATCTGTGCCAGTGATCAATAATTAACATACTTTCACCCTGACCTGTCAAAGGCTAGAGACAGACCAGACACATACATTGAACTCAGTCCTTTTTGACTGGAAATACCGAAACTATAAATAATCCTCATACATAATCCTGACATAATGTAATTACCTTCAGATGGATGAGCATCATTTCTGGGAAGCTTCGGGGAAAGAGGAGCAGTATATGGTGGAGAGTCCTGAGAGTATCGTTTAGCACTTCTGTTTTCAGGTATTTCTTCTTTTGCTGTGAGGAGGAAAGTCACCACCTATTATTCTAGCATAAAGCTCCTCATGGGGAAAGTCCAGGGACAAAAGCAAAGGCAAACGTGAGCCATTCACCAAGTTATGGTTCAGTTTCTTGTGCCACACAGATTTAGTCATTTCAATACAAACTTTCAAAACTGAAGTACAGCTTAGTTTATGCTGTCAGTATCCAAATTACCTTCATTCTGGCTACTTTTCTGAAATGAGTTAAACCTAATGACTTTCATATGGCAGATGAAATTATAAACAGAATTTCACCATTGGAAGCAGGAGGCGGGGAATGAAAAATAATAGTTTTATGTCCTAAAACAGCACTCAGAAGACAGACTCAGCTATCAGACAGCTGTGAGGAAGCTTCACACCCAATGTGAATCTTCTGAAATTGCCGTGACATCAAGGTGTTCTCAGCTATGGCTCCTGGTAATCCTTGGGCTGGGACGTGTCATATCAGGCCCTGAAAACAACCTGATGGGACATCTTGTGAAGTAAATTCATTTAGAATCGTAGAATAGAATTGTTTAGGTTGTAAAAGACCTTTAAGATATCAGGTCCAACCGTTAACCTAATACTGCCAAGTCCACCACTAAACCATGTCCCTAAGAACCTCATGTACATGCCTTTTAAAACCCTCCAGGGATGGTGACCCCACCACTTCCCCAGGCAGCCTGTTCCAATGCCTGACAACCCTTTCTGTGAATAGATTTTTCCTAATACCCACTCTAAAACTCCCCTGGTGCAACTTGAGGCCATTGCCTCTTGTGCTATCAGTTACTACTTGGTAGAAGAGACCAACACCCTCCATGCTACAACCTCCTTTCAGGTGGTTGCAGAGAGTGATCAGGTCTCCCCTCAGCCTCCTTTTCTCCAGGCTGAACAGCCCAGTTCCCTCAGCTGCTCCTCATCAGACTTGTGCTCCAGACCCCTCAACAGCTTCGTTGCCCTTCTCTGAACTCTCTCCAGCACCTCAATGCGTTTCCTGTAGTGAGGGGCCCAAAAGTGAACACAGGATTCAAGGTGTGGCCTCAACACTTGCCCCTCACTTCTTCCTCCCAGTGCAGCAGACAAAGATATTGGCCTCATACAAAATATCACAAGCAGCCAGCTGCAAACCCCACCTTTTCTACTAGAAGACTGGACTGTACATAGTAGAATGTACAATTTTTGAAGCCACCACCGGGTAAGGTGACTAAAGAGGGAAAAAAGGACCTTTTACCGGTGTAGGAAGGGCTAGACTGAATTCCTTTCCAGGGCAAGCCCCTTCTCATAAGGCAGTAAGTGTCTTTTTGTCAGTTTATTTTATGACCCGAACATAAATTTAACAAATGAAATGTGAAGTTTTGAGCTTCTCCTTTTAGCAGTATCACAGTGGTACAATACATATGTTTCCTGGCTTGGCTACAAAGAGGAGTTTGCTGAACAAAATGATTTCTGCACATGTGGTATGAGCCATCCCATCCTGTCAAAGCACTACTGCACTGGAACAAATTCACTAAGAACTGAAGCGTATTCATTTCAATCCATCCACGTCATAGAAAGACAGATTAAAAAGTTACATTTCGTGAAGTCGCCACACTTCTCAAAAACATCAGCACTTGAAAGTTAGAGTAGTTGTTGAACAGTACCTGGTTTGTTCCTATCGTACTCAGTAGGACTATGTGCACATCCCACGTAAGGGCTGAAAGGCTGGCTACTGAAGAGGTTGTCACACTGCAGGCTGTGGCAGAGTTTCTCCAAGAAGCGCAGGACAAACGATGTGCTGTTTACAGAAGGAAGACTGATGGTGTGCTTCTCCCCATCAAAGGAAGCTGTGAGTAAGAAGATGATGTCAAACACACCTCAAGCATCATGAAGTATAGTAAAACACCACCATTAGCTTAAAGGAGAATGCATCCAGATTTGATTTAAACTACACAAGACATGAGAGAAGTAAAGAATCATTCTCATAGTTTAACGAATTTACATCCAAATGACTGATTTTACCTTCTGTTGGATCCACACCAGTTCGAACTTGCTCTATGGGAAGTTATTTCAATAAAATAACGTTGGATTCACACCAGCATAAAAAAACTTGCAACTATTCCCTCATCTCCAAAACCTTACACGTAATTCCTGTTGCTTGCTTATAAACCAGCAACCTCTCCACCACCTATTTGCAGGAGATAACACAGAAAGACCCTTTACGGTATTTGATAAAAAAACTAAAAGTCATTTAAAAAAATTTAAAAAGAAAGCAAGTAAGTTTAAGAGGTGTTTTCTCAGTTTCTAACTGAACTGAGCATACTTGTGGTAATGTGCTGGCATCAATTACCATTGAAATTTTGACTACACAAACTGTTTTGCCATTTGCTATTTTACCACTAGAGAAATCTATTTTGCTGTCAACACTACAGTGGTCAAGCTCCTATTTATTTCAACAGGAGCTAGGTGGCAGAGATACCACAACAGCCACAAATGGATCTGCTGTCTTTTAAACTGAGTGATTACAAAGACCCCAGACATGTGTCTATGCCTTTTACTTGTTGACCTGCTTCCTTGCCCCCCAGAGTGTTTCAGCTGACAGTATTTTCCTTTTTTTTTTTTTAATTAGTAAGATTTTGAAAAGATTCAATACTGTCAATATACAAATAAGTAATTCCTATTATATTAGATGAAACATTCAGTAACTCCTGACTAGAAAGACACTACAACAAAGCAGGAACAAACTTGTAACTTAAACTTAGGGCTAGAAAGAAGCTGCAAAAACACCGGGTTCATGCATCATTTGTCTTCTCGGTTTTCAGCCTGTCACGCAGCCTTCTGTTGTTAACATAAGTTTCCAAATGATAAGTAGAGCTTTGAAGGATCACATTTTGTTGGTAGCAGATGCATTAAAAAAAAAGACAAGAAAGCCTTTATTCACAGATCTGAATTAAGGAACATTTCCATATTGTGTTACAAGAGACAGATAATATACACAAAACCAGAGAAAACGTCCAAGTTTAGCATATTTTAGGCTTCCTTAGGAAATGAGAAGTGTCAATTACTTACACTGTTGATGTAAGGAAACTTCTGATTAGAGTTAATGGAAGTTAACCAGCTAGCACCACCACCACCGTGCTACCTCTCCCATCTGCTTTCATGACAGACTGACCCAGTGCAAGTGCTTAAAGTTTTAAGAGTCAGTACTACAGGGACAGGTCCTAGACCCACATGTTTCCATGGCCCATTCAGTTTTCCCAAGCTCCAACATTCAGATGAAATGCTAATGATTCACAGTCCCACATGTGGTTCAGACACAAGGTCCTTCCTCTACCTCCTGTTTGGGGAAGAGGTCTCCGAAGGCAAATTTTTGCTTGGAACTCAACCACTTCTGGAGAGCAAATGGGCTGTGAGACCTAGTACAGCCTGATCTCCTGACAAATTTACTGCAAGGCAGTAGTCAGCTACAGCAAAAATTTAAAATGCTTTATAATAGCCGTATGGATCTTCTTATATGACCTTGGGGAAATAACTTATTCTCCACGCCTTAATTTCTCATTTTGAAAAGAAGCACTGAAAAGAACAATATTATCTTAGTGTTGTCAGGAGGGTAAAGCAAGAAACAGCTGAGGCAATGTGACTGCCCCAGCAAGACATACCATGGGAAAAATCCACAAATAAAGACTCAGTGCAAACACAGCTCCGTTGTACTCTGAACACCTGAGGGCAACTATACGAACTCCAACCAAGGGTGTGGGACCCAGGTCCATAGGCTCAACTGCCTGCTCTGCCTGGAAACAACATAAGCCTTCCCAGATAATTGCTAGGGTAAGAAACAAAAAGGGAGTATTTCCAAGGTACAATAACCTCAACCTTTAATGACAAATAAACAGGGACTGGAGCTTGTATATGCAATCTCAGCCCCTGGGATGAAGAATCATGCTCATTTCTTCACGCGTATATTTCTTCACTTCTTTGTGTGTATATTTTAAATACCAGGTTCATGCCAGGAGAAAGGCTGAGAGCTAAACTATCAGAGAAATGTGTTTGTCTGATAGTGAATAAACTCACCCAAGAGTCTGATTTTAATTCTCTGCTTGAGAAGATTTATCTGAGCCTCAGTCTATTTCATCCCACCAAACACCATGGTTTCTGCGCTACAAGGAGAAAAAAGAGGCTCACACCACCATCACCACTAGCAGGCTTGCTAATGAAGCCTTTAATTTCCTTTCAGTTATATTTGCCTGAATTGAAACCTTATGCATCATGCAAAAATAAAATGGTTTCTGCTTTTGTTTGAGTAAGAAAAGATGGAAAAATCCTAAATGCAATTCCGCTCAAAATAATTATTTTCTTTGGCAGCTGAACCAAAAGAACCCGTTAATTATTCACATGTATTCTAGCAACATTATTTTACCCACATCCTCATCAGCATACTGTTTCCTCCTATGGCAGGTGTGATACTTACCATGAAATTTATTAGTCCACAAAGATTTAGATTTCTTTGCTTGCTTGCTGCTGCAACATTCTTTTTCTTGTCAGTCTAAAAAAAACCCTGAACAACAAACCACACTCCAAACCCATTTTCAAACAAAAACTCTACAAGAAAACATTCACGCAATTTCATTCTGCAACTCCTCATTTTATTCACTGTAGCTTTCCTCTTCTTCCTTGCCATTCATGTGCACAGCTGGTTATAATGTGCTACATTAGCCTAAGTCGCATTTTGTGCTTCTCAAAATATATCACACACAAATTTTTGATAAAATGATAGGGAGTATTTGCTCACCCACTTCTCAACAACCTGTTTGACAAGCTGATGAGAAGGCAAGAGCTCAAGAACACCAGAAACCCACTCTGCTTCAAGAGTGTCTCACATCGCTGAGTTCCTCAAATCTGGACCTACAGAGCTGGCTTCTCCGAATCCAGGCCTCAGGGTGAAGCCAGGTACAGAACAGCACTTCCTTTTAGTACAGAATTTTGGAATGTAAACAAACCAGAACTACAAAAGGATTCAGAAATTTCTCTCTCCTCTCTGAAATCATTATTTTCAACCACTCAGTCAGAGCCCAGATATAGAATCATTTCAGTTGGAAGAGACCCTCAGGATCATTGAGTCCAACCATAATCTAACTTTAGCTCTAAATCATGTACCTGAAAACCTCGTCTAAATGCCTTTTAAACACCTCTTCCAATGCCTGACAACCCTTTCCATGAAGAATTTTTTCGTAATATCCAATCTAAACCTCCTCTGGAGCAACTTGAGGCCATACCACTGGCTTAAGATTTAGTCCTTCAAGATAAACAATCACAAACAGAATGCTGGTAATGCCCATCTCAGTGCATTTTATTCAAGCAAAATTGACTTGTCTGAATTAGGTACAGTAAGGTATTAATAATGTACTAAACTTCCATATACCTTGCCAAAATAAAGCAATATGGGTTTCAAAACCACACATATGCACGGCCATGAAACCTTTACCACACAGCAGAGAAGCAGCATCCATTTTGTGAACAAACTCCTGGGAACACGTAAGCAAAGCTTACTGAAGTTCTGCTAACCTGGGCGGGGGTGTTGCTTTTAAAATATTGTTAGACAGCAACATCTTTACGAGGATTTAATTGGACCTGTATTCCACTAATCATCTTTCACATCTGGTGTTAATGTAAGGAGATTAAAGTAATACGAAGTCTTTTTATCACCAGTGATGGAATTATGAATTGATGTGCTAACTGCTATATAGAATAGTTCCTAGCCTAGAAGGAAAAACTGTCAAGCAGCAGCTATTCTGTTTGAGAAATGGAGATAATTTATCTGTAGACCTGCCATTAATATGTAGCAGAAATAAACCTATTCCATAATAGGGGACATAGGTGGTTGAACACTGACCTAAGATGCTGCTATTATGTAATTCTGGAGAATGGGGGAAGGGAAGAAGCAGAAACTTTAACATGTGGAATCACTTGCCTGGAAGCTAAACAGATTACTTTGAAACTTTCCACCCAGTTGGTTAAGGCACTAAGAACATGAACACTGTGTATGGATAAGATTATGCGTATGACTTTAATTAATATATTTCACTTGTTCTGAGTTTACTTGACAAGTGTTTGGCTACAGCTGCTAAATGAGGTGCACTAGCTCTACTTAGTATAAGAATCTAACTGTACTGTGTATATGTAATTTAACACTGCTATTTGCTAAATTCTAATTTAAAGAATTGTTCAAATCATCTTGGAGCCAGAGTGAGATACATCACACACCACCAATACTCTCTTAGTAAAGGAGTTCACAAGAATATGTTCTTGACTGTGCCTAAATAATTTAAAATGCGATATAAAGTCATTTCAGCTACTTCAGTTCTTCTGCTCTAGTTCAAATTTGCAATCAAGTGAAGAAACGGAAGGAGAGAAACAAAGCACCTTCACATACCAATTATCATTTCCCCTCCATGATGGCCAGATTTCAGAAATCCGAAGACTGTTTTGGATTGATAGGCACAATCCACGCAAGCCTGTACAGCTTGCTGAAGTACCACATTGACAGGACCTGGTCCAAAGTGATCTGGAAGCTGCTGAACCTTCTTCTTATCCAGGTGAGGCCCAGAATTTCCATGCTTGTTGACATAAACACACACTGGAAAAGAACAAGCCATATTTATTGCCAAAGAACTACACATATTTCCAAGTTAGAACTGCAAACCATCTTTTTAGTTTTCATCTTGAGGAAAAGATGTACTTGTCAACTCAAGAAGCTGAACACGCAAACATACTTTCCAAGCATGCAGAAAGTACTCTATCAAAGTTCTCCTGCCCAAATTCTAAGTCCACTTTTCTTGTCTCTAGAGCCCTTCTCTACCCTGCTACCGTAACAAAGCTGTCATAATGTGTGTTTACATTTTATTTTGACTAATATCTGTTCATACACTAGTTCCATTAAAGGAAGTATTACTGGCAGGTACTCTGAACTACCAAGAGGCAATTCTAAAAAGCTGGCCTTAACCAAGTTACTGCTTTCATTTTCCTCCTACTTGAGAAGCTGCAACAAAGACAACCCCATGGTACATACCTACCATCGATGCTCATTCTGAAGCACCCATATAGCATTAACATGTGCATGTATAATGGCTACTGAAGGTCTGTACCTTCAGAAGCCACAAATCACTCATGTAGGATTTAAAAACTGCAAGTTGGCCTTCGCTGCTAAATCAAATAAACACATTTCTCTAGAAACACTAAGGTGGTTCAGAGCTTAGCACAAAACAATCAAGTAAGACTTTTGAAATTACTTTTTATAGAGACTATGCAAAACTGTCTTTCAAAAAGAACGGCAAGGCAGAAAAACATAGGAAAAAGCCATAACTGAAGAATTTTTTTCTTTTTGGCCTCAGCTATCACACGACCAGGAATGCACTCCAGACATTATTAGAGCTTAATGAAAAAACATGCCTCTGTGGTGATTAAGCAGACAATTTAAGCTTTCTGTTACACAAAAGACTACCATATTTTCTGAACTGTAGTATTATTTGGGCTTAGTTAAAAACCTCTATTTTAAAAAATGAAATATTTTTGTGTTTTCATTATCTTATGTCTTCATGCAGATCTGTTCACTCTCTGATGTCTGAAAATTGGAGGAAACCTATTTGTACAAATAATCAAAGGTACAAATCAGCAGAAGTATTTTTCATGGCATCTTCTGTCTGGGCTCAACAGAAACGGCCTCCTGAAAGGTTTGTTTTCCTAGGAAACACATACATCTTTTCCTCTCATCCATCACTGAAGCTGTGAGTGAGAAGATCCTGACAACTTCTATTGTAAAAACAGTTTTTAAAGGTCAAAAAGCACCCCAAACAAAATTATCATAATTTATGGAGTTTTTTTAGAAAGTTCTGAGATTTCAGTTGACAACATACAAATTGTATTGCTCCAGGGCCACAAGTACCTCAATTAGTTAGTTCATTAACTAGCTTATTGCTCTTTTGACAACCCTTTTCAAGATACATTTTGTTCTATTTCAAAAATAAGCAAACATAAGAGGAAGGAGGAATATATTTTGTCTGATTGCCTTTACTTGTTTTAAACAGCCTGAGTTGTTTCTTTTAATGTAAGGCTATACAGAGATTAAAATCTCAATTTTTTTATACTGCAGTACAGCCTGTATGATATCAGAACATTATATGGTATCTCAGCTACATCTATTCCCATTTCATACATTATGGAGTGGGACAGACATGAAAGAACTGTACAGTTTCCTTCTTCAGACAGGAACAAACTGTCCAGTCTCACAGATTTATCAAAAAGCCCTGCACTCCAGCACTTCTTGCTATAATGCAGGCATCAAAATACCAGTTCTGCAAAGTAACACTGGCATCTACAAATACCTTTAAAAAATAAAGTAGCAGGATAATGATTTACAGTAATAAGTTTGCAGCAAGTTTTCCATAAAATGACACTACCAGTTTGCTTGAAATGGAAGGCGTTTCACACTAAAAAAGTAATTTTTCTTTGTCTTTTACCTGTGGATATAACTGCTGCAGTTGCACCAGACAAACTAATTCCATCTTTAAGTATCCGCGTAGTGCCACTGTCCCCCTCGGGAGAAGAACGAGGAGTGGGTGATGCAGGAGTCAGTTGTTCCGGCGAGATTTTTTTCTGTTTAGAGAAAAAAGCCAAAGTCAAAATGTTTAATGTCTTTTAAGGAGTTCACAAAAATCTTTCTGCTATCAGTTACCATCTTACTGAACGCGTATGGTTCCTTCTTACAAAACTACTACATGCAGCAGAGAACATAAAGTCCAGGAAAGGAAGACCAGAAACTGTCAGTTTGCATTTGCAGCTACTTAACTAAGGCAGTGGAAGACAAACACCTTAAAAAGGAACCAACCTCTACCTGCAAAGAGGGAAAAGAAGGAGCTTTATTTACTAATTCATGACCCTTCTAAATCTCAGAAGCACAGAAGAGGTGTTTTGGATTATTTTCCTGTCCATACACTTCCAATCATCTGGGTTCATCATAACTCCAATCAGTTAGTTGGGTCATATAAAACCTGAGTTACATTTAGGTGTCAGCTTTAGAGTGCACCTAGATTTCCCTCAGCTTGTTTCAAAGGGGCTGAGATTCTCAGTTAACCACTTCCAGGAACTGGTGCTTTACACAAGGTATCAAATAAAACGGTAATTACAATCCAGTCACATGGGCTGTGAAAATATTTTCCTTCCCCAAATCAAACTTATTTGCAGCTCATCATGACAGACGGCCATAGTTCACAGCACAAAGATTTAGAAATTGGTCAGCATGCATTAACTTCCACCTGAATAAGGGAGAATTTTTGTTTTAATTTGGTTTGGACTGGGGCTTAGAAAAGAGACATCCACAAGGGAGGCATTTCTAATGTGCTTTGACATGCTATGAAAATACATGGAAATACAAAAAGAATTGCAGAAAAGTTTATCACTTCTCCATTTACCATTTATTCTTGCATGAGAACTTATGTTCTCATCCTCCTACCTACCAAAAATTTAGGAATATAAGAGATTACCCAAGGTCTTGACACTGCTGAAGGCAGCAGAGACCTAGCTACTCATACTGTAAGGACTTACTGCTAAAATTGATCTACAGTGAACTGAAAAGTCACTCCAGTTGCTAACAGAGACTAAGACCTCTTGCATTTAGTAGTATCCATCCTTTATACTTTTAGAAGCAGCATATTTTGCAAATAACATATTAAAAATCATGTAGAAAGCAATCAAAACACACATCTTCCTAAGAGCAGCAGTTCTTAACTTCTTCACAACACCTATAAAGAATTAATTAATTTTCTTCTGAAATCCAGAGCACATTAAAGAAAACTTCTGTGCCCCTTACAGTTCAAAGAAGATGGGTTTGGCTGGAGAAACTGCTTGTCAATACGGCACTGGGTAGAATCACCATGAACACAGGGAATAGACTGCCAAGGCTTGGCATTGCGTTGTGAATGGGATGATGTGGCTCAGGTCAGATACCAAAGCAAGCAGTGATGAATCACTTGTCAGGAATTGCATATGTATCTTAACACTGAGTGGCAGAAAGGTCTCCCTCCATCCTTAGAACAAAAATGTACTGGGGAAGTCTGAGCTTTTGATCTGAAGTCTGACATTCCTGAAGGCTGCTCTGAAGCAGGGACTATTTGGGGGTCCAAGTGTCTGTCACCATGCTGCTAAATATGGGTGGCTGAGTTGAGGGGAAAGAGGAGGAAATGCGAGGAATGTAGGCATGAAAACAAAATACAAACACTCCAGTGTAAGAAAGAGGAACTATCTGTCCTTCACACTAACATATAAGCATGGTGAGGCTTGTTGGCCATTTCCTACCTCCTCCTTCAGGAGGAGAAAAGAGCCTGTGTTTTGGAAATACAGCATGTTATGCTCACTCAGCTGAAGTTCTCATTTTGCAACCCCATACTGATGAGCAGCAAGCTGTGATCCCCAAACCACACTGTTTCATGAGGTGGGCTCACGTCCCCAGCAGGGCTCAGCACATTTGAGTGGTCAGGGTGTCATGAACTGTCCCTCTGCCAGCTGGGAGGTCACGCCAGCTCCCTTTGCCTGCAGACAGCTCTGCTCACAGCCTGGCACCACACAGACAACTTCACAGGCTTTGCCCTGATGCTTAAAAACTCTCATTTTGTGGGGTCAAATGTAGGGCTGTGATCCACACACCAATGCACTTCCTCAAGAAATTCTGCAAGGAATTCTTTGTATTGTTATGCAAAGGGCACTTCTAAAATAATGAAAGAGATGTCAAGAGATTTCTTCTTCATTATGACGGAGTAATACCACATAGTGCAAACTGAGAGAGACAAATGAAGACTAAACCTGACATACATCTCATACTCATGGAGAAGCTTAGAAAACTTTTGAATCAAAGAGAAAAATGACACAACAGCTCAACATTCCTAGTTGTATAATGAAAGTTAATACCTGCACAATGAGAAACATTAAAGCATAAAAAAAAGAGCAAAGAAAATCAAACTCTACAGTGTATCAGGCATAGAACAATCTCCCTAAATACACACGTTTTGAATTACCACATAGCCAGCTCACACTTGAAGCACAATTACTTAGCGTGAAATCTGAAGGGTCTTTTTGGATCAGTCTTTAATTAAAAAAAAAAAAAAAAAAAAAAAAAAAAAAAAAAAAAAAAGAAAGAAACAAAGCCCAATTTGTTAACAAACAAAAACTCACACCCCCCCGTCACACTTTCAAATCTCTAGGTACGTACCACTTGCATTATACTTGCTTAAGTATTATGAGGTATACAGGCTGTATGGCACTCCATGTCAGATATGCCCCGTCTGTGCACAACTCTCACAAAGCCATTTCCTCTCTTCACCCTTATGCTAACAGGTGCAACAGTCCAAATAAGAGCTTACACATACGTGTAACATCTTGGCAATTTAACCATGTACCAAAACAAAGCAATAAAAACCCTCTGTGGATTCTCAAAAGGAGCTCAAAGTTTTTAATGCAAAAGTTAATGTAGTAAAACCCTCAAGTTAGATATACCAAATTTGGACTCTGCCAAACATAACTCTCAGTTGCCTAGTACCACAAAGGAAATCAGGACTGTGTAGAGGTAATTCATATTCACTGCCTCAAGACAGGGAGTGCCGGCAGTAACCCCGTTCCCCAAGCAATTCCCCCCCAAGTACCTCACAGAGACAAGGTGCCCGACGCGGTGCTCCAAGCAGACACTTTCAAACACCCCGCGTTTAGAGCCCAGAAGCATCCTCTAAGGGTGAGATGCCTCAAATTCTTATTCCAAACGATACACAAAGCCTCTCAATTTCTTTTTCATGAAACAGAAAGAACAAAACTCTCACTCGAAAGGGTGCATCCTGCCATACCTGACTACATCCTTAAGATATGAAAGTCCTACATTCAATTCCCCCCTTTGGAGCCCCCCAGAATTATGAAGAACACTCTATCCACCTGCTGAGTCTGGATGGAAGCACCTTTCTTTCATCTGTGCACTTCTATACACCAAGCTAGAGATAAAGCTGAAAAGCAGTTGCATCAGTAGCCTGCCAGTTTGGATGCCTGACTGGAAAGAGCAGGCAGCTGAGGAGACAGCACTCAGCTTTCAATTTCCAGTCCCCAGAATAATTTCTTACCTTGTGGTCATCATTTCAACAAAGTGCCTGCTTCCAGTTTTGTGCTGGGGCCTTCTGGATATGCTCTAATAATGTTACTTCAGCAATACTTTTACACTGATCAGCACTATCCCTGAAGGGAGATGTCCCACCTGTGCCATTACTCCACCCCTTTCCACACATCACTAGCAATAGATCCCACAGCCTACAGTGATCCAGATGGGAGGAGAAATTCCGCGTGCCCCCCCCCCAAAACAAACAAACAAACAAACAAAAACCAACAACAACAATAAAAAAAACCCAAAAAACCCAAACACACAAACAGAAAGCACAATGTCCCCACTTCCCCATTGGTGCTAATGCAAAAGAGGGAGGAGCACAGGGACACACACAAACTGTTTGGGGAAAGAGATGGCAGGATTGCTAGTTCTCTTTGACAGCCTGCAGTGGCCAAGCAAGCCTCAGAAAATAGATTGTACTTCTATGCCAGTTCAAGACCCAGGGGAGGTTCAGATTGGATATAAGGAAAAAATTTCTTCACAGAAAGGGTTGTCAGGCACTAGAACAGGCTGCCCAGGGAAGTGGTGGAGTCACCATGCCTGAAGAGGTTTAAAAGGTGTTTGGATGAGTTTCTTAGGGACATGGTTCAGTGCTAGAGTTAGGTTACGGTTGGACTCGATGATCCTGAGGGTCTATTCCAACTGAAATGATTCTATGATTCTAAAACTTGTCTAAATCTTCTTTGCTGTGATTCTGTCCTTCCAAGTAGCACCAGTAGTATTTGTGCCTTGGGGCAGGAGGCGGGGGCAGCAGACAAAGAAGAGGGAGAGATGCTGAGTTACTTGTCTACCAGTTTGGCTCCCTGGACCAGCTCATACTGGGATCATTTACCCACCAGTGCTGGTATTGTGGGAGTGGTAAGGGGGGGTTTCAGCAGTGCTGGTTCATACCTGGTCAAGCAGCTTCAGAGGAGCTGAAGCTGGAAGCAGCTGCCAAGCGTCCAGGCCTGACTCAGCCGGGCAGGGAGAAAGGCAGAAAGATGCAGTGTCTTTCAGGTCAGGGCAGAATTCAGCCCACTCCTGGAGAAATGTATTGCCTGGAAAGGAGCTTCCTGCATCACGCCGGTATCCCCAGGATTAGGGGGTATCTAAGAGATCCATTTGGCAAATCCAGCTGTATGCTTAAAGTGCCTAAATTTTGCACCAAAACCCTCACTGTTCCTAATCTGTTGTTTCTAAACATGAGACAAAAACCCCCAAATAATAAAAATTTTAAAAAATTAAACAAACTATGTGTATGGTTCAGTAACAAAATAACCCAGACAAAAAATCCTAAAGGCCTCCCTGGCTCTTAGAACTTTATTGAAAATGGCTATTCCAGAACACTATTTTTCAACACCAATAACTGATCCATAAATAAATCTGCAGTCTTGTTCTGGAATAAAATAATGCACAGAAGTTCATATTCTAGACTAACTCTTCTAGACTTTCTTGTAATCAATTGCTGAAAATGGTAAAGCCCTGAAGGCTGAAGAGAAGACAGAAAATTAAATAGAAATAATTAAAAAAAAATCTCACTACAAAGTTTTGCAATATAAAGTAAAGTAGTAGATAAGGACTAACCTTTTTTCCAGGTTTTAAACTTTTTTTCCTTGTTTTAAGATTTTCAGTATGAGAGGTGCTTTTTGTCAAGGGAATATTTTTAGGTGACCTGCCCTTCTTGGGAGCTGCAGACTGTCCAGGGGGTTTGCCCCGACCTGGTTTCCTGCTCCGTTGCGCTGGTGCTGGAGCAGATTTCTGTGGAGACTGCATTGAACGCCGGGTCACTTTGGAAGGGGAAGATTGGATTTTTGCACTGCTCTTTGTAATGGAAACTGAGGAAAAACAAAAACAAAAGGGGAGGGGAGGAAAACCTCAAAATGAATGATGGAAAGCAACTTTTCTAACAAAGGCTTAAAAAAAAAATGTAGTGCACAATTTATCTTGTTAAATAAATATACTTGGATGTTTTGAACTTGGTTGGCATGAAACTATATAACTTCATTAAAGCCCAAGACAGAACTTTCTATACCCACTATTTTAGAGGGACTTTCCTAAGAGAAAAACATCCAAATAAAAACAAAAAATAATTAATCCACTCACCTGATATATGCTTCCCACAATTTGCTTTATAATATTTGTACAGTGCCATTCATCAAGAAGGCCTTCAAAATACTTCACAAATTATACAGCCCACAATACATCCGTTCTCCTCTAAGAGCAGTTTCCATAATTACAAGACATGCTAAATATTTCTAGGGAGCTACAAACCTTTTGAGTAGTGAAGAAAACCATCCCACTGAAGAAGAGAAACTGATGACAGGCAAAGTATCATTAACAAGCATTTGTCTGAGATGCCAGTTTAGAAAGTTAAATTCATATAACTATACCCAGATTTTTCTACCTGGAGCCATCAGACTTAAAATTTTATTTGGAAGAAGGCCTTCCAAAAAAATCAAAGTATCATTTTTATTCATTCTTAACACTGAAGTGGTTCTCTGTTGAATCTCCCATCCCAATAAAAATATTGACTGAATATGTATATGATGTGACTGTATTATAATCTGATGTGAAGCTGCAAGATGTAACCAGAGTTCATTGAACAGAACCTCCTAGTTAGCAACCTCTTCCACCCAACTGACTCTTCTCTGAAGTAATAACGATGATTTTATTTTAACAAGAAAATGTTATGTTAATCACAATGGACTGATTAAAACACCAGGAGAATGCCAAGAAGAACAAATAGATAAGGACACATCCTCAATGAAAAGATGTACCACACCATGCTACAGCAGCACCTGTAGTCAACAAAATGCTAAGCCCAAAAGTCCAACAAATATTCTACTTTGTTGGCTTGACTGCTGGCAGGCAGGCAGGCAGATGCAAAAGTTGTGGAAGAGGTAAGTAGAAGATGAAAACAGTAGATTTTGTGACATCAAACCACCCTTGGTGTGAGAGGTGTGGGAAAGTGACATAACGTATTTGAAATAATTTGAATTCTTTACACTAAAATTAGATGGCTTTCTAGTATTCCACTGCCTCTAGCCCAGCCTTTCGCATCTCAGCAATGATGAATCTCTATGATTCACCCTAACCTCAAATACTATGACCTTAGTATGACACAACTTAGAAGTATTGCAAGTTAGGGGTCAAGCAAGCTTTGACTCTGTCAGTCACTGGTGCCTGGTCCAAAGCACAACTGCAGACTGGAAGTGGAGCAGAGGGGGGCTGCTGAATAGTTAATTTCCTGGATTTTTGTGAATTTAGAATATTTCTTCTCCTAAAATATTAGCATGTTGAGGCTTTCTGGTGAGTAAATAAAACATGAAATAAAACTCAAAGGTACATTTGAAATAAGATCTTAAGAAAAGAGCATACTTACAGATTGAGTAATAGTTTTACTGTCTAGCCCTACAAGTGATATTCACCTTAGCAGCCCAGCACCTAGCTTTACAACTGTTACTTTAACTCTGAATTTTTATTCAGGAGTTAACTGTTATTAAGCATTTGCAATAAAAAATGTCACAATAAGATGAAATACATGCTATAAACAGACTTCTTATAAAATACAAGTACTACTGACACACATTTTTTTAAAGCTGTAAGAGTATTTACATACATTGCTATTCACCTGATTCAGTTCATAATCTAACATTCCTAAATGGCAGTTCAGAAGAAATCTCTTCATTATGGCTGGTTGCAATCCTAATACATCAACTATAGACATGATATCCCTAGGTATCTGAGAAGGAGCACCTTCTGGATGTGCAAAGTGATCACCTTCCTTTTATTTATATGTGCCAAAAGTTATTTTCATATGCAGTGACATCTTAAAATAAGATGGACAGAATTTTACTCAAATGCTGAGCATTACTCTTCTGTCTCCAAACTGCTGAATGACAACTCGTGTTAAGCTGTACGTCTAGAAAGCAAAAGAATATCAACTGTATGCTGTACAATTCAGTACGATGCGTTGTGTCCTGTATTATGCTCACACCAATGTAAACTGCAGGTATTTTATTTATTTGTGCCACACAACTATGCGTTTAACAAAACAATCACAAATTCGTAAAGAAATGTCGGTTCACCAATTCTTTGCGCCTCTGCTGAAATCTAGCAAATGCATTTCTATTCTCGCACAGTAAAGGCACAGCTAAGGTTAAACACACAGCTGACTGCAATGTCAACAGGTTCTAGGAGCACAGGTACGAGTTTCAGGACACTGGGCAATCCCTGTTCCCTTCCTCCAGAAGGACATTTACCAGACAAAGAGTAACAATGCAAACAGCTCCAACCACTTCAGGCTGCCCTCTTGAAACAAACACACCAAGTACTCTCATCTCAGCATCCTCCTACCTGTATACGCCAGAGGACCAAATATTAGCAGCATTAACCATTAAGGGGGAGGGAGTCAGGTCCCATTTGGTATTTTTCCTTCTGCCTAGGGCCGAAGCTGTTTTTTTCCATAGGCAGGACTGCAACAAAGCCCATGCTGCCTGGGCAGCCTCCCGGAGATAGCAGCAAATGAGGAGGCCGCTATTTGCATTTGTTGATTTAAGAGAGCATGGGGGGGAGCGGAAGGGAGTGGGAGACTGCTAAAGTAATTCCCATATTGTCTGCAGGCTGTATTGACAGTGATCATCAGTCACCTGCTCATACTTCCTTCACCCCAGCCTTCAGAGGGAGACCAAAGGTTACGCTGGGTCACAGGATCTGGAGGGAAATGAAAAGACATGCAAAATCGAGCTGCCAACCCACTGCATCTGTAGACAAGAGTTATCCCCACTAGGCCACATGTTCCAAAAACTAAGACGTTTTAATAGTCTCATGAGAACTTGTTAAAATATAACGATGAAGAGAATAGAGAGGAAAAACGCCAAGCTCTGCTTGCAATTACTGCAGTATTTAGCTGAGATATTTACAACCAAAAAAGCACATTTGCCTTTTCAGGATGCTGTTTTGCATCACAAAGGCCTTCTCATTTGCACAAACAAAATCAAGCGTTTGTGTGGTGTTGCTCTTCTACATTAATATCCACCACTCCCGTTTCAGGAGTGGGATGCATTTCATGTCATTCTTTCTGAAGTCTCTTATTTACACCCAAAAACCACACTGCCATCCTCAATAAGTGAAAAGCAGAGAACATGCCACACAAACGTATTTACCACAGCAATGTTAGCAACTAAACAGCTTTTTCAAAGTTCACATAGCTCTAGCTATACTGTGACGTTAGTGAGGGCTATAGGTGACTGCCCTCATGCAACACACAGTTTACATACTCTCAATTTACATACTCTCAATTCCTGCTCATTCAAAACATTCTCATTTTTTTCTCCAAAGCCATTCTGCGAGAGTCCAACACCTATAAACTTTCCATCCATTGTATTTAAGAGAAACGCCCAATCCAGTATCTCGGAACACACAGCCTAGAGCTGCGTTGTGACAACTCAGCCCTTGTCGCACAAGCAGATCCACTGGAGCCAAATGAGCTCACTTGCATGAGCAGGATAGGAAAGGTTAGACTGCAGACTGAAGGCCAAATTCTGCTTGTAGAAGCAGAAAAACTGCCCAGACACATGCAGGACTGCAAAATTTGACCCCACGGTGTTATCCCCAAGATCTCCTGCCAGAATAAGTCAGATATTTAAGACAACTGTGAAACCTGAAGCTACTGAAACCTCCAGCGCTTGGGAAGGGGATGGGATGGGTGACAGCTCAGAAGCCTAAATTCTCATGCAATTCTAAATAGTAAAATTTCCTTAGATAATACCCAACGATGGTTTCACTCGATGTTTTTATGGAAAGTGAAGGAAAAATAGGTTCAGATTTGTAATATTTAAACATTAGAAATCTGCCATTCAGTTAGTGTCACACAGCAGCAATTATAAGACAAGACTAAAAGGCTGAAGTAAAATCACACAAAGCAAGGTGGGGGCCCATTTTGCCGTACATTGCATTTGCCGTACAGCATTGCTACCATAGGTGAAGCTGCCAATTAGGATGCTAAAAACAGTAATTCAGTGTTTAAACCTGAATTTCTTTTAAGACAGAAATGATTCTATTTGTACTGTAGTATTGTTCCTGTTCCCCACTGAGACGCAAGCTGAAAGCTCTTGTGTGGATATAAAAACCGGGCCCTTCTCTCATTTATGCATAAAAAAATAGGCCAAAGAGATTTAGCAACTTACCCTAAATCCATGTGAGTGGAGGTAATGGAAACATACCTCCTGAGTTCTAGCCCAGGATATTAACTGTAAAATTAACCTTCTTTAATACAGCAAGTTATTAGCATGATAGTTTTGACAACTGGGAAAGGATGTGGAAAAGATTAGTAATTTTTCAAAACAGCTCATGCCAAGGATTATGAAAATTTATGTCCTTATGTCTCAATTGAACAAGAGAGCCATACAAAAGCATAAGTGTCTGTAACACATGACACCTCTTTCTATCTGTATTTGGATTACTTCTGGTTAAGAGGTAGCTGCAAAATACTAACTGATATGTTGCTACGATAGAACATCAGTTATAAGTCATCATTTGATATCTAAAAAGCAACATTGCACTCAGAAATTTTGACATCCACCTTGGCAAGACATGGACATCATGGCTTGCAATTTTCTTCTTTCTAGATGTTAGTTTCTGCTATCAGTAACAAAACCAAACCAAACCTGTATTTTGTTGATAAGCCGAGAAGGAAGAGAGCAAGTAAATACCCAATAAACTATCAAAGCAGCACGAACTTGTGCTACCTGAAGACAGTTTAGGTGTGCTGCTGATGAAACTGTCAATAAGCCTGGCAAAGCCTAGCTCTACATATCGAGTCAGAGTTTTAGTAATGATGAAGTAAAGCATCAGCATGCTGATTCTGCCCTGTTTTGCCATTAGTTTTCCTCAAATAGCATCAGCAGGATGAAAGATGGGCCGAAAATGAAGCAGCAATATGTAACAAGCTTCAGGGGAAGAAAAAAGAAATGCAGAGCATGGTTAGTGCAAAGCCCCAATTTGTTTTCTTCCAGCATCTGAATGACAGCACTGATATTCTTAACATAGCTTATATGTACTAACACAGATTTGGAAAACATCCACTCAATCCCATCCACTAGCTGGGCAACACAACCCCTGTTGACATTAGTATCCACAATACTCAAACAAGAGCAAATTAAAAAAAAAATATTTTCCATGTTACAGTCAAAAATACCTGTGTTGTAGTACTTCCAGGTTAAAAGAAAATTAAACCTTCTAAATAAACATGGTAAGGTGGCAAGGAAACCAGACTTACTGTGAAGTCACAGCTATGGGAAAGGCAAAACCTTTATATTTTCTTAAGCGATTAACTGCCCTGTAGCAGCACCATCCACGTCTTGCTGCAAGATGCCAAGAAACATTACTACCAAATAAAAAAAGCTTAACATGTGAGAGAATGTGGCAAATCAGATTTTAGCCTGAAGCACTGAGGAGTTTTTCATGTACAATTCTGAAGACAGCATAAATCTGCTTACTGTATGTGCCTGATTTAACTACTGTGACCTGCTCACAAAAAGAAGCTGGCTGCACTGAGAGAAAAATGAAACCTCCAGCATTATGAAATGGTACCATTTCAACATTTGTTTCTTTCTTTAATGAAACTTAAGAATTACCATGCTTATCTGATTTTTTTGGGCTACTTTAAACAACACAGAGTCTTTCCACAGATCTAACTGTAGCGCTGTCTAAAGTTCCAACACTTCTTTTGTTTCATCTGAAAACATTACAGAGTAGTACTTAAGTGTATATTGATGTGGCACATTCGTGTGCAACTCAGCTGAAAATACAGCACAGCTATTTAGACATAATTTCATTATCAATAACAGAGAAGTGCATTTCCAGTAGCTAGCTTGGAAAAATCTGCACAAGGTAAGCATTGAGAACACATCTGAAAATTAAATAAAACTAAAATAACAAATCATAAAACGGACAAATAAGATACTTTTTGATCTCTGCTTGAGCCTGTATTACTCTTATTGCTGCAGACAGCTTTTGAAGGAGACCTTTAACATCACAGGCTGATTAGCGTAATGAAAGAAGATTGCTCTCACTGACAATAAATGCACTGAATTGGGAGAAAAGCAATCAGGTGACACACGATGTGGATGTGGGGGGAGAAAGGAGGAAGGAGAGAGGAAGGAGGGAGGGAGGAGACTAAGGATAAAAGCATATCAGTGCATATCACTGTTTATTTAGGTTACTACATTGTCTTCCTTTGGTCACCCAAATTCTCTCTGGTAGAGCACAGAGAGCAGTTCCTCCTATGCGAGTTCTTGCACCGCCTTTACCCATCAAATATCCAGCTTCATAAGACCGTGAGGATCAGGGATATATAGAAACTGATCCCTCTCCAGAATCTGTTCACATCGTAATTATAAATACTACTTTATACTGAAATCAATCTTTGCAGGTTAAACTATTTATCATTTCCCACATGGCTTGTCCCCAGTTGTGCTTTTGTTTTCTGTCTTTTATGGAAAAGGTTTTACTTCTATTATGAATAAAAAGTGGGTTGCCTAAGTAACTTCCATTTACATGTATTGACTAAACAGTAAAATGAATTTATACAGAAACAGCAAACCAAAAATGCTCTGACAAGCTCTAGTCATCTGCTGTTTACTTCAGTCGTAAGCCTCAGATACAGGTAACCACAGTGCAATACAAGAATATTCCTAGACATAGTAACAGCTTTCTATTATCCAATTGAGTAAAATAAAAATGACAGTCTACAGTGGTTAAATAGAAAAGGATAATATGTTTGGCCTAGAAAAAGAGTTAATAGAAAAAATTCAAAAGACATCAAGCTTAAAAGACCTTTTTAAAATATATCAAAAGCAGAAGTTATATGGACTCAACAGAGGATCAAATTTCAGAATGAGCACATAGGGAAGATAATACTAAAGCAAGAAGACTGGAAGGTTTTTTTGTGTTCATACTGACTCCAACAAAGCCCATCATATCAGTTCCCATATCAGAACCCCTCTTCACAGGGATTTGAAACAAGTTCCCTGACATGAAGTACCTGTAGTCAAAGTCAGGAAATTGAGACAAAAGCAAACAGTAGAGAGTTGGCAGGAGTTTTAAGGAAACGAAAAGATGAAATGCCCAACCTACTGATGGTGCTCTGTAAGTTTGTCCTTAAAATTGCCTCAAGGTCAGAGACTTAAAGGTGGTTAATGCGATGCCAGCACTGCAGCCAGCAGGGTATGGGCAGAACACCTGATGTTTGTACTGGCCAAGTTGCTAAAAACTTTTGTACAGAACAGAGGTAGTGAACCCAATGATAAATATGATGTATTGGTGGAGAACCAGTCATAGCTTCTGTAGAGAAAAATCACATCTCGAAAACCTGTTATTATTTTTTTCAAGGAGTCAATAAACAAGCAGTCAATGGAACGTCAAGTGATGCAGTTTGAGGATTTGTACTTGACAAGATTTCACACCATAGTCTCTTAAAAAAATCCTTAGTTAGCAATGAATATGAGGGAAGAACCTCATGAGCTTTCTACAGAATTTCTTGGGAAATACCAAACAGTGGCCAGGAATAAACAGAAATGTCTCCAACAGTCAAGAAAGGACTCTAGAGACATCCTGACAAGAACCTGTGCTTGGGCTTGTGCCATTTGTTTCATATATGATCTAGGACAAGAATAAAGCATGAGACAGCAGTAACTGCTGCACAATTACTTGAGTCAGTAAAAACATATAAAAGGATCTTGCAAAGCTCAGCAGTTGCTCAGCAGAGGAAGTAATAGATGAAATCTAATGTCCAGTAATTCAAAAGAATCCAACTCCTGTGATCAGTGATGGCCTTTTAGCTGATGCATACAAAACTTACATCTTAGAATTAAAATAAATATTTCTATGACAGTGTTAATTCATTGCTCGGTAGTAGTCCAAAAATCCCAAATACTAGTTCATGAATAATTATAGAAGGAACAGGAAAAAAAAAAATACAGAAACCACCACAATTCCACTAAGTCTTAAGTACCTTGGGTACTTCTGGTTCCAGTGGCTCAAAATTGACACAGCTGAAAAGGAAACAGTACAGAAAAACAAGGGTGATCAGAGGAGTTAAACTGATCTCAGAACAAGAAAAAACAAAATAGAACAGAATTTTACAAGTTTGGAATACAGCTAACTGAGGAAACTTAGAAAATAGGTCTACAAAATTATGATGGACATGAAGAAGGTAATTAGGAAATGACTATTCACTGTCTCTTCCTGCAAAAGTACTAGAATTACAAGAAGGTATTTCAGTACGAGGTATGAAGACAACAAATGAAACTACCAGCAAGAAAAAGGATATCTTCATTTCCACAGAACATATACTCAAGTACAGAACTCCTTACTAAAGGATGCTGTAGGTGCTAAAAGTTCAGATGTCTTCAAAATATAACGGAATAAAATAGATCGAGCTCCTCCAGGAGGTACTCAGAATAAAGGCATTATTCTGAGCTTGGGAAGTGCTGGGTTGTAAACAGCCAGATTTTATGATTACTTCTGCAAACCTTTCTCCTACATGCTTACGCTTTTCTTCAGATATCTGCTTTCAACCACTGTTGGAGAAAGCCTGATAGAGCAGATGGTCTGTCAGATTGATCCAGCATAGACTCTATCATGCTGACTTCTTTCACCAGCTGTAGTTCACATTGGTGTTCCTGAGTGACAAGTCATCTCTAAAAGCACGTAAGCGACCAAGAGACACAGAGAAAACGATCCTTAAAATAATAACCTTGGGCCAGCAGGCCAAGCCAACAACAGGCACTGGTGTCAAACCATACATAACATAAATTACTGCTACCAGAGATATGGCTAAGGAAACAAATTATGACATTAGCTAAGCACAGCATCTGCTGGTATAAATACTGTACGCTACATTTCATACCACTGTACGCATACCCTGACGCCCAGCCATTCACATTTTTTGATAAGGACCAAAACAGCAACACAAAGATTAAGGCCCAAATGTCAAAAACAGGTGGCCCCAAACAACTTTTCACCTATCTTCTCCATTTTATCTTCTAATAATTGCATCTTAGTTCCTGAATTATATCTCTAAAACCAATGCGAGCTACAGAAGACAAGGCTATAAATACTAAATAAATAGTATAAATAAATTCACCCGTACCTAAGAAGCCTGTGCTTAAACTGCTCTTAAAAACTTCCCATGACAGAGGTCCTACAGTCTCTCTGGGCATCCTAAATGGCTAAGACAGTAAACACCTGAAATAAAAATCTTCCATAATTTTCATGCTGTGTTCCTTAGTGCATTTCACCTCTCTTTCAAAGGGCTAAATTAGACCCTAAAATATAAATCCCACGGCAGGAAATAGTTGTCCTAGGTAGCGATGAAATGTAAACTATCATTTATCTCTTTCATAGTTAGATTCCAGGCTACTGGTTTTGCTTGGTCACTAAAACCTGTTTGGTTTTGGTTCAGTTTTTGTTTGTTTTCTCAGACCTTTAACTAGTTACTTAACCTGTTTAAATGCTTTCAGAAAAAAAGCAGTTACAAAAAAAACACAAAACAAACAAACAAAAATAAATGAATAAATAAATCAAGAATACTTCCCATGATAAACACTCTGAAATCTAAGCCATACTCAGTCAATTATTTTCACTTCCTAATACAGTAATTCAACACAGAAATACAAAACTAACCTTCAGGAAAAAAGTCCAGGCCAGAATAATACTATAATATTTAAAGTGAATCCCTACACTATAGTATCTGTCACACTTTCTTCCTTAACAGGAGTAGTCAATGTTAATGTGACTTAATGAAGAATCCTGACAACATTATCATATTTCTGAATTGAAATGACTTGATTACACTCTCCTTGAAGCTATTATTTACATCTTAATAAAGGACTATCATTACAGTTCTTTAATGGCTCAAAAGTGATCAAATAACAGTGAAAAGCATAACTTGAGAGCAAAAAAAATACATTTCACCTAGCTATGTAAATTTGATAAGTCCATATAACAAGCACAAATGGAACGTAAAAGATAACCACATGAGGCAAAACTGAAAAGGACAAATTCGTTATGTTCTGAACAGAGGGGAAAAAAAGAGCGCACACACTGCAGTTCACTTTGGGCTTACTTTTAGAACTAAAAATAACAAAATCCTCAGCTTGCACCTCCCCATCCCCAATTGCTATTACATGTCCAAAATCCTCAGTGTTGACTACAAGTCTGTAAGAACCTTGCTTCAGGTTTTATTAAAGCCTCAAGTGTCACTGTTTTTATAACAAAGCAAGAGAATCCTTAAAAATACCTGGGTAGGTATTTCAAGCCTTCAGAAAATGTTAACATACTTAATAATACTGGGGGGCGGAGGGGGTATTTATTACTTGAACAACTGGAATACATAATCAACTTTACTAACTAATTGTTAAACAACTCTTTGATCTCTATGAAGCACTAATCAGGCAAGAAAAAAATCTGTACATATTATCTCAAAATATTACCATTTATTCAGCATTGAAAGTGGAGTAGACTAAACAATTTAATATTTCTTCCTTCCAGAAGCTGCAACTGGACTCAGCAATCTAAACTGTCACAAAAGTATCTTCTAAAACATTTACGCCACTTATTTACACAGCCCCTTTTGTATAAAGCCATTTTATTCCACCACAATTAATGTAACTAACTTACCATAACAACACATCTCATTGATGATTTCTCAAGACAAGGTCAACCTTTCTGAAGAAGCTGAGAAAGATGCTGGACAGATTTGGAGCACAGAAACATTAAGGCTCCGGTCAGTCTGGTACCTATTAGATGACTTCTGACAGAATGCAAATTGTCCTCAGCTGACTTCCCCCTGCCTTCTCCCTGCAGGTTTGTACTGGCAGACACATGAGGTTCTTAGGGACACGGTTTAGCGCTAGACTTAGGTTATGGTTGGACTCTATGATCTTAAGGGTCTCTTCCAACCTACATGATTCTATGATTCTGTCAACCTGGATCTGCCCATACAGCTACACCCACAGTGGCTCCCTTGCCGAAATGCACCAAAACGGGCTGGTGACAGGTGCCACGACCACTGGCAGTAACTGCAGACAGTACAGGCAGGCAGGGGAGAGCAAGGATGCAGACATACCCTTAACTAATTTCACCTAGATTTTCCATACGGGTCTTGACCTGCCAGCAAAAGACTGACCAAATCACCAGAGATGAAGAGGGCAGGAAACATAACTGATTTCTTGCCTTCTTATTTCTGTTCCTTCAGTACTTTGGTTCTGTGATACTGGTCTACTTAAACCTTACTCACCTAACACCAGCTGTGAAAATGCTAACCACAAGAACAAATTATTCTGGTCAACAATATTAAAGTAATGAATTAAAATACGGTTCCCCTCTTTAAAATCCTCTCTTTCTGACAAATTTGAAGGGGGTGAGGACAGAAGAGCCCAAACAGTTTGACATGAAAGCCTTACACTACAGAAACATGACAAGAGGTCCCCAAAGTAGCAGAGGAATTGCATTTGGGGATATCCCTCTTTGTTCCATTTCCTTTCTTTCTAAGGTAGAGAGCTGTACATTATAAAGCACACTGGCTATTAGCTAAAGGGACTCTATAACCCTGTGAACAAACATCATTAAGGGTATGAGGATGATAAAGCATTCAGAACAGGCAGCTTCAAGCTAGAATTCTGTGAGAACGAAGGAAGAAACACTAAATGTATGGTTTACATCTCTAATCATCGTGTTAGTAAAGACTACATTACTTCCTTAGCAGTTACCTTAATATAAAGTGCCGCTGCAGCAAATATATTAGTATCATTAAACAGGAGCATTTAACTATCTATAATACAAACAGCAAATCTAGTTTAAGTGCAAGATTCTTCACCAGCACACAAAAATTAAAGATTATCAAAATCCTTCCTAACAGTATTAAAACAGTATTAAAAAACCCTGTTCCCAGACTTATTTTGAACACACAAAAATTGTTTCCCAGAAACTATCCTACTAGCTTTAAACTACATAAAGAAAACGTAACAACATTTCATACTCATCAGCTACTCACAAAACAAATCTTCAGTCTTATCTGCATACAGCCAGCTGGTTTTTTAAATTCTGCTGTAATTGAGGGGAAAAATAATTAAGCAATATTATTAGTCATCTTACCATTGTTCCCTGGTGGTTGTAATGCATCTCCTGTCAAGCTACACCATCCGACTGGGAAAATATCTCGAGAATCACATCTGCACCAATAGTCAAATGCTCCTCTCCAGCCATCAAATGTAACAAAGACTTCATCTCCTTTAACATCTCCAATGGTTGCTGGGCAAATCAAGTATGGGTTCTTCCTATCTATAGCTTCAAGCTTCATTCCAACTTTAAAGCAGTTTGGCACAGGTTTTGGTGGCTCCTGCAAAAGTAAGAGTGGTAGAATATTTGTCTTTCTATGGCCTCTTAAAAAAAAATAATAAAAAAAAAAAAAAGATAAAAACCTCTATTTTTCTTCCTCAGCATCTTATACTCATCACTCTCAAAAAGTTATAGGAGACATTCAAGGAAATTTACTCATATTTCAAATTCACTTTTTGCTCTCCTGCATTATAAAAAATCTAGATTCTGTTCCAACAAACACAGCTGGGATAATTATAGCAAAATTCTCCATGACAGAAAGACCCTACTAAAGGTATTTACATAAGCAATAGATTGCACCCAATACATTACGTCTGGGCAGCAAGACAGCAAAGACACTAAAATGAAATTATTACACGCTAATAAAGATGAGGAGGTTTGTAGGGAACGGATATTTCTGAGGACTGATAACTGTCAGGTAAAAGCTTCACCTCTCAATCCATGAAAAATTCATTAGCATTGGACATTATATATAGGCCTCTGCTAACTCAGTTGGCCTTAGACTATTTCCAAGTGGACAAAAGAAAAACATAAATCAAGTCAGTGTGACCAGCCTCAAGTGTACTCCCACAGCAGGAGTTGTGGCTCGATGCAGCCTGAATTACCACCTCAGCCTCAGGAACCTTGTTATCCGAAAGCCATCTCAGATGTACTGGTAGGCTAACACAGGGAAGCATGACTTACCACGCCTCAGGAAATGTATAGAATTTATATTAAAATTTCATATAATTATATAAAGTTAACATGCAAGCAATGTGTTTGCAGGCCTAAACCCAACTGTTTGATTTGCTGACAAACAAAACCTTTCCAAACTCCACTCTATTCCAATGGTTCTTACTCCTCAGTATAATTTTTTTTACTCCTGTGCACATGAATACGATGCTATTAAGAAATGCGAGATGCATTGTATCGTAAATCCACAAGACACAAAAAAAACAAGCTCACACAATTTTTCTATATGACACACAATGTTTTAAAGTCTCAGCTCAGGAAAAGAGATGCCTACCCAGTAGACCAGAAGCAGATCACTTCTTGTCCAACTTTGCAGCTTGACACTCCAGTTCAAAGTCATTTTAAACAACAGTCTTGCTTTCCCATGCGGCAGACAACACGGTAATATCTTAGCATCCTCGTTTAAAAAATGTATCCATGAACCAATGGATAGAAAGATGTTTACTAGCAGTCCCTTTGTTCTTACCTTCTTAAATAATGCTGCGGGTGCCATTTCAGCTCCATTGAGAGTTCTTAAGAGAAACATTGGCCAAGAAGATGCATTCATCTGGAACCCTGAGTAACAAATAAATTGTTTGTATATAGTCCTACTTTCAGTTTGTAAAATGAAAGAGAAGACATAAATTCTGTTTTACTAATGCCTCATTCCCTCTATTTTGGACTTGGCAAAAATAAAGTAGCCAAGAAGGAACAGACAGAGTTGCTGTCATGCACAAAGTTGTGCGATGCCTTTCTGTTCCGAGTGACTTGTCTGTAGAATCACTCATCGTAATTTGTGATTTTACAGAGAAACATCTAGAACTTAATGACATGCAAGTTCTAGTACAGGAGATCATCAGGATGTCCCACAGAGACCCTGGTCCAGTGGAATTTCCCCAGTGCAAGCACCTAGCTTACTTTTCAGGACTGCTTTTTGCTGTCATTCTAAAACAACATCCTCAGCTCCAACTTCTCACATTTATTGAGGAGATACCTTTTTATTTTCAAGACTCTTGTAATTCTTTCACCAGACCACAGACAAAAAAAAAAAAAACAAACAAACCCTAAAAAAAATATTAAAAATAGTTTTCTTCTTCCTCCCCCATTACAATAAGTAAATAAATAAACAATCAGCCTTAAAAACAAAGAAGACATAACAGGGAACAACAGAAACATTTTCATAATCTATGTATCATATTGGAAAACACAAACTGGAAGATTTTTCTACCTTAATATTCTTCATTAACAAGGGAATAAAAAGCACAAAAAAATAATCAAATTTAGATGAACTACCTTATTCAAGCAGAACAAAGTTTTGGCTGAAAATATTCTTATTCCAGATAATCTTCCCTCAGAATCAACTACTTTCCATTTGAAACAAAACGAACAAAAAAAAGAGGCCTTTTGCTTTCTGTGCTTTTCAAAGCAGTGAGTAAGATAAAACACACAGTGGACATGTTTTTCTGTGTCTTTAGCAGTTATACATCTGGCACAGTTCTACAGAAACACAGACATCATAGAGCAAATTGAAAAATTTCCACTAATGGATTATTTTCTTAAGAAAATATAACTAGAAAGGTGGAACATATTTGCAATTCTTGATCAGTTAAGTCATTAAGTCATCTAAAACTACATTACATGATATAATGGTTCTTCAACTAGTAGTTTTCAGCTACCTTCAGTTGAATAAACACTTTTCAAGTTGGAACTACCTATGCAAAACCCAAATGAATACAAAATTCATATTTGATAAATGGTGTCATAATTTGAGGACTGCTAAGCTGATTATAGCCCTGGCTTCCTACCAGAGTCCTTATACAACCTAAAGCTTACTTATGAAAAAGAGGCTGAAACAGGAATTCTTTGCTACATTTAATCACCTTCTCAAAACCCTTTTGTAACATGCATAATTAAACCTATGTAAAAATCAGGTAGGAGGGACTATTTTAGCTAGTTATTATGAGAGAAGCAGAACATTAGTATCCAGAAGGTTCCCTACCACTCAGGAAAAAAAAAATATTAAAAAATCAGTTGCTTAAATGTCTAACAGGAGGTAATTATACACCCAATTAGCTCCCAGCTTTGCCCAGGAACAGGATGCTGTAAAAGTGCCAAAAAGGCTTTTTCAAACATGTATCTAGGTATGCCAGAATGTTTGACTGCTGGAATGTAGCCTATCTCTAGAAAAATCTGAGGCAGGAGGGACAAAATAATAGCACTCACATTCTTTTCTGAATAATCAGCAATTGTTGGGAGAGCAGGTAAACTTATGTGCCTGGGTGCGGGGAAACAGCTGCTTGTCAGGTGCTGCACGACAGCAGCCTGACCCAACCAGAGTGAGAAACAGTATCTGAAGAGAAGGCATCAGCCTTCTTACTGATGGTCGTGGAAAGTTTCTCTTCTTAACAGACTGACTGTCCCCGTTATACATAACCAGAGTTGTTATACCCATCGGGCTGGTTTAGAAACATGTTTTAAAAGGCACTGTGCTCCTGAACTGAAGCGAAGCATTTAACACTCTACATAAGTGCAGCTGAAGGAACAGGTATGCTCTTCTCTGTTACAACTCTCTTTCATACTGTTATCACTGCATTAATTCTATAAGGTTGTACCAAGACCTTCAAAGAGGTTAAACTGAGTAACTTTTCCTTCAGGTGTCAAGAATTTCCAGTGCTTTCATTCAAAACTTCTATACATTCACAGGACAGAATGAAAAAAACCCATCCTGGGCTCAAGCTGTATCTACCTATCCCAAATATTCTTCCAGCCTGGCACCCTGGTTGCACTGCTTTTCTTGTGTTTCTTAAGTGGCACAATGGCACAGAAATCTACCCTTATAATCTACGTGAAGTGTCTTCTGGTTATGACAACTGCTGCTCTGTCTGTTCGCTTCTCTACAAGCAAATCAAGTTTTCCTACTGTAGTGAAATGTTACTTTTCACTTCACCTTTCAAACAGAAGATCTGAAAGTTGTTAACAAGCTGGGTTGACAAGTCTTTTGAGAGGCTACTAAGAGAAAACAGGTATACCTATCTTCACTGCACCTGCCTTGTCATTTGTGTCATTGATGACACGGAACAAGAAGTGGTTTATAACCATAATACGGAAAACCAGAACTAACTAATTTCTGCTTACAGTTCATTTCTTACATTAAGAACACTATTTCTTGCATCTCCTAAAAACTACAGACGATAACAGGACAACAGAGGAGAGGGTGCTGCTCTTGCAGGTTGGGTTTTTTAGGGTGAAGGAGCAGGGTTTAAGATAAATGTTGGTCATAATTTTTCCTTCTTTTTAAAAGCATGTTTATTTTCAGACCAATGTGTTTCTTTTAAGGTTTTCACATCTGGAAGTTTAAGCTATAACAAATATGGTACAAGAATGTAGATTTAAATATACAGGTTAATCAGAGCAAAGAAAAGAGCTATCACACTTACATTACCCCCAGCAGTTAGTCAAAGTTACCTCTGACTATTTATTCGTCATATACGAAGGAACCCCTTTGTACAGTTCTCCGTTTAATAAACTTCCTCAAAAAGACTAAGCCCAAGCACTATTTCTCAGTTTAGGGAGGCACATAATGTTGTCACTCGTATTGTTCAGGGAAGGCAAAAGAAATTCTGCATACTGGGACCTCGACAGGCTTGAGAGGTGTGCCCATGTGAACCTCACAAAGGTCAACAAGGCCAAACACAACGTCCTGCACACAAGTTGGGGCAATCCCAAGCACAAATACAGGCTATGTAGAGAATGGATTAAGAACAGCCCTGAGGAGAAGGACTTGGGGGTGAAAAGCTCAATGTGACCCCATCCAGAAAGCCAACTCTATTCTGCATCAAACGGAACATGGCCAGGAGGTCAAGGGAGGTGATTCTGTCTCTCTATTCTGCTCTGGTGAGACCTCACCTGTAGTACTGTGTCCAGCTCTGGGGCCCTCAACTTAAGAAGGACATGGACCTCTTAGAGCGAGGCCAGAGGAGGGCCACAAAAATGGGCAGAGGGCTGGAGCACCTCTGCTATGAGGACAGGCTGAGAGAGTTGGGGTTGTTCAGCCTGGAGAAAGCTCTGGGTAGACCTTTCCAGTACCTAAAGGGGGCTTACAAGAAAGCTGGAGAGAGACTTTCTACAAGGGCATGTAGTGACAGGACGACAGGTAAGGGCTTGAAACTGAAAGAGGGTAGATTTAGATGAGATATAAGGAAGAAATTCTTCACCATGAGGGTGGTGAGGCATTAGAACTGACTGGCCAGAGAAGCCATGGATGCCCCATCCTTGGGAGTGTTCAAGGCCAGGCTGGATTGGGCTTTGATCAGCCTAGTCTAGTGGAATGTGTCCCTGTCCATGGCAGGGGGGGTTGGAACTAGATCTTTCAGGTCCCTTCCAACCCAAACTATTCTATGATTCTATGATACTATTTCTAAGCATAGGAAAACTACACCTTTTTCACAAGCATTCGTCATGTTCACAAATCAGTCATGACAAATTGATCAGATGTCCCCCAACATGTGTTGATTTGAGAAGACGAGAACCACATGCAAGATAAGCTAGAGGTTTGTTAAAGCTCCGGAGTGCTATTTTTCCTACTTCAGAGCAGAATTCTGCAATACCGACCTTCACCCACCCTGTGCTGCCTTTCCCAGGGCACAAGCAGTGTGCCCAGTGTTCGAGAAGACATCCAGACCGTGCAGAAGTGATGAACCTCGGGCAGCCCAGTGGAGCATTGCACAGGCTGGTAAACAGCGAGCGCCTTCTAGTGGTTTGCTCTGATTTACCGAAGGGGAAGAAGGTGAGTCAGCCTTCCCTTGCTGTTATAAAGGTCTACTAAAAGGGATGTGCACAGCATCAAGAAATAGAATGTTGTATCCATACACACTCATAAGACTGGGTGTGTATGAGGGAACATTTGTAGAATTGGCACATGGCAGTGGAGCTTATCATTAAGAAAGCAGCCGGACACTCCCATTTAATCTTGAGGGACTATTTAAAGAAAACAACGTTCTAGAACTCACACTAATTATTCTGCTCATTCTTATGTCAAAATAATCCAAAAAGAAGAAAAAGCCACAATTCATTTAGCCTGAATTAGTTTGCTTACCTCTTTTTCAATTAAAGAATGGTTTGGCGAAATGTTAGTACCATTGAATTTGCCAGGATAAAAAGGTAAAATCAATTTCATGAAAGCAACACAACATGCATAATAGCTTAGAAGCTTTGATTCTTACCAAGTGGAGGCTGGAGCATGCCCCCTTTCTTTTCGCAGGTCCCGATGGGCTGTATGTCCGAGGAATCCACAAGCCTCCAAAAATCATTTTTGTTGTCACTTCCATCCAGCCGCAGCCTTAGCCTGGCACCAGTAATTCCAATTACTGTAGCTATACAAACTGAGGTAACATTGCGAGGATCACGGGCTTCCAGTTTCATACCAACTTTGAAATCATTTGTAGGTGGAATTCTAGACTACAATAAAAGGTAAAAGACTTTTTCTCGTTGTTTTTAGTATTGCTAAATTTACCAGCCAGTTCGGTATACAGCTTTCATTCATCCAAATATATCGTATAACTGGTAAATATAAAGAAGTCTTTGAACTTTGAGTGTTTAGCAGAGTGAGAAAAGGAGGTTGGAAAACCTCCCAGCAGTTACAATTTCAGATCCTTGGTGTTTCTACTGCATAAACATGGCTGCTTTCCTAAAAGACAAGCACTGCTAAGAAGGGTAACAAGGGAACCATGATGAAAACATGAACATAACGATGGGGGAGGAGTGATTAATACTTGAAGTGAAAACAAGGGCATCAAGAAACATGACATTCAACTAAAAAAAAAAAAAAAAACAAAAAACCAAAACAACCAAACCCAAAACAAACAAACAAAACAAAAACAAAACAACACAACAAACACAAAACCCACAAGATTTCTTAGCTTTTAATTTCAAGAAACAGTTATTCACGTTATAATGGTGTCTTGGAAATTCAAATAAAATTTGGACCCTACTGCACTAGGCACTACAAATGGTCAAGGCAAGAAAGAGTTTCTGGATTAAAAAAATACTTACAATACCAAGAAAGAAGACAGAAAAAGGAACGAGTGTTAACTGCATTTTACAGAAAGAAAATGGACAGTCCTAAAGTCACAGAAAATTTCTGTGCTAAGACGGGAATTGCAGGTTGTGCTTATTCATAGAGAACTCAATATATTCATACACATACAATGAAATGCCAATTTCATTAGCAGACATCAGATTTTTTTGAAAAAGACACTGGCACAAGGAAAATAAATGTGCCAAATGCAACTTGGTCTTTGATCCGAATTTTCTGTCAGAAGGTAAAGATGAACTAGAGAGAAGGAGAATATTTTTTATTCATGTACTAACATGCTACTGGGAGACATCGACTGGATCACAGTCTGATTACTTGCCAACTGTAGTACTGTAGGCAATAACATCATCTAATGATGTTCAGAACTCTGTACTCACACTAATGGGGATTGAATGCCTCACCTAGTCATGGAGAAAGATGATTCCAGAATCTTACTATTAAATGTCTCCTTATTTCCAGCCTAAATTTTTTCATGGAAATTTTTGGCAATACTATCAGTTAACCTAAGTTCTTTTTGCACTTTGCAAATAAGAATAAATTCTACATGGTATTTCCAGAGGGCAACTCATCCCTATCTCAGTACTCTTTCAACAAGTTGAATAAGCCAAACACTGAAGTTTCTCCTAGGAGAGCCCAACTATTCTCCTGTCACCTTGGAAGCCCTTTTCTGCAACTCTTACAGTACAAAGCTGCTCTTGAACACAGATGCTAAGAACTGTAGGCAGCCTTTCCCACAACTTTTAAACCCAGTAGTTAACCCATACATAGAATCATTTCAGTTGGAAGAGACCGTCAGGAGTCCAACCATAACCTAACTCCAGCACTAAACTATGTCCCTAAGAACCTCATGTACGTGCCATTTGAACACCTCCAGGGATTGCGACCCCAATACTTCCCTGGGCAGCCTGTTCCAATGCCTGACAACCCTTTCTGTGAAGAAGTTTTTCTTCATATCCAATCTAAACCTCCCCTGGTGCAACTTGAGGCCATTTCCTCTTGTCCTATCACTTGCTACTTGGAAGAAGAGACCAACCCCCTCCATGCTACAACCTCCTTTCAGGTAGCTGCAGAAAGCGACAAGGTCTCCCCTCAGCCTCCTTTTCTCCAGGCTGAACAGCCCTCAGCCGCTCCTCATCAGACTTGTGCTCCAGACTCCTCACCAGCTTCGTTGCCCTTCTCTGAACTCTCTCCAGGACCACAATGTCTTTCCTGTAGCGAGGGGTCCAAAACTGAACACAGGGCTCAAGATGCAGCCTCACCAGTGCAATATGATTCCTAAAACAGGAGGCAGGTAGAACAACCAAAACCACGAGCTTTCTCGCTCACAAGATTCTTACGTCCCTTGTGCCTGCCTGACCAGGTCAGGGAGCACTTCTCTGTCTGGGTACAAAGGGAAAGGCTGAAGAAATCTGCTACTGCAACAAGTGCTAGTGGTACTTTGCCTCCACAACATTAAAACTTTTAAAATACATCTTGCTCTACTTGCTATGATGCACAGGTGCATTATTTGCAACACACCTTAAATCGACAGTAGGTGTCCTGGAGGAGCCCAGGCCTAAATAAAACAAGAGGGGAGCAATATTCAGTGAACGCTGAGAGTAGCATCTGCCAGTGCTGCATCCAGATAGCGCACTGTCTAAAAGGGGAGCCTGAGCATATTAAAGGGCAATTCAATTTCAGGGTACTGCTTGTCAAGCTGTTATTTTCAACAGCCATGAAAGGCAACTGAAACTGAGAAGTTGGGGAGTTTGTTTATTTGTTTGTAGAAAAGGTGAGCTTGTTTAAATACCAACAATTCAAGGCATTCTACTAAAAAGTAACTCCTCCATGCCAGTCCTTACTTGCAGCAAAATAACAAACCCAACTCAGTAACAGCCTTTTAAACTCTGTTCAAACCACAAGGGGCTGAGCTTTTTTATTTAAAATTTTCAACTGCTTGGAAAAAAGTTCCAGGGTGAGAGAAAGGGATGTGAAATGTATCGTAATTTCAAGTAGTAATTAAAAGCAACTTCGAGCAACAGATAAAACACCTTCTAAATTAAGATAAATACTTTAATCAATTGCCATTATCTGTTTGTGCCTGTTTCTTAATTTACGGTAGAGGCTTTAATTTATTGCTCCCCAGGTCATTTTTAATTACTACAAAATTTAAACTTCGTAGAATTCCCACAAGTCACAAATTCTAGATATAACTGTCAAATTAAGCTTCTCTCTGCTATTTTGTTTGCTGGCTGGCTAGAGCAGTGTATTTCTTTGAATTACACAGAGTAATAACGACACATACAATTCATGTGTAACCCAATAAAAGTCAAATTAGTCCTACACAAAGCTCAGGCAGTTTAGTTCCCAAAATCTCCAAACACATGGTGAGTGGAGCTAGCTCTGCACAAATTAACATTGCGTATCACTTTCTATAATACTTAAAAGGTCAACTCTTAGAAAAACTGAAAGTCTGCATATGCAAATAGTTTTGAAATTTGCTCTGCACAGAAACTGAAGCTCTTCTTTCCAACTCACATACTCCTTAGGCAATCCAGGTCACTTGGATTCATCTATCTCAGTCAACGCTTGTCACTTAAGCACCTTTATTTAAGGTGTTACCCAGTTGTTCAGTTTGCTCTTCTTGAGCATTAGTATGGCAGAGGAAGATGCAAGAAAGGCATGAGGAAAGGCTTCTAAGGAGTTTCCTGCAGCAGCTACATCTCTCAGGATGGTCATGGTGGTCTACGGTTTTTGAATACGGCATTAACCTCAGACTGAGCAAGGGATACGGTATTGCCCTCTGCCTCTACTCACGTAGAGTTTGGGATCTCTGCTCTGCGCTAGTATGCACTACGGAAAAATACTGTAGAATTAATTTTTGAAGCTCCGCCCAAAGAGAGCCATGGGCACTGCTGTTCTTGGCTCATTGAAAGCAGCATGTGACAGGCTCTTTGTCCTTTAGCCTCATCTCCAAGGAGCAAGCTGAGATTTATGAGCAAGTACAAGGAAACGCTACCACTTGTATTTCTCTCTCCCTGTTCTCCATTCCTGCAACTGCTTCAGATTCACTGAGTGACAGTTCCTTTCTTCCTCGAGACTACTCCGTATGTGTTTCTTTTTCTTTGGTCTCCACTGGAGATCAGTATCATTTAGAGCACTGCCACAAACCCTAGAAAATACTTTTCTGAACATGTCAAATCCACTAAACTAGACATGCAATGCTATTACAGTTCTATCAGCCTGAACTATCCAATTCTTTCAGCATGTGTCTTCCTAAAACGGTGAAGGCATACTGACCAAAACTCATCCTATGTAACTTTACACAGCTAAGATACTCCTCAACATGGGAAAATACTGGCCTCGGCTCTCTCTAACAGAATATGGTCATTAGCTCACACAAGATGGTAGGTTTAAACTGCATCTGCAAACAAATGCCAAACCATCAGGTGTGAGGGAATGAAACGTGAAGAGTACAATGCAAAATATAAAATAGTACATTAAACACCCTTCATTGTAAATCCAGTATTTCCTTTGTATTCCCACATATTCCCCTTGATTTTTTTGTTTGGTTTTGTTTTTAACTTCAATGTCTGTTATTCCTTAGTAATAAGCACCCTGCTCAAAAAGAGACAAAATTAAACAAATTTGAGCGATCCAGAAAAGAAGTGGTGAATAAACTCTGCTACTCACACACACATATATCTTGTAGCTAGCCAGAACTGAAAAAACTCTTTCAGAAAAGAGACAGGAGAAAAGCTCCTCTGACGATTAGGCAAATTTTAATTCTCACTAAAAGAACTCTAATATTACTGAGAAAAGTAGAAAATATTTTTCAACTCTGATAGGACTGTTTTCATTAACTAGTCTTTTTTTTTAAAAAAAAAAAAAAGGAAAACAGAATCAAAGGTACATTTAAATTAAACCCTCAAAGTTTGGCTTGAGGTGAAAACCAGGAATGAAAAACTTCAGTAGCTACAATCTGTCAAAACTGTAAGCTACTGATAACTAGAGATCAAAAGAAGTCAAATGGGAAGTTTGCAAGCAGTCTAAACATAAAAGTTGCTCTAGGATCACACTGTAACATGTATACATACACACACACTTGCAAAATAGTATCTGGCATACCTGTCTGAAACAATGTAGGGGGGCAGCTACTGATTCAGTCTCTTTCAGATAATCATCCCAATTAAACTGTTCTGGAAGACATAAGATAAAAAAAAAAGGCAGTTTTAAAGGGAATTTAAAAGGGGGGTTGGGAAAAGAGAGGAACAGAAAAAAAAGTCAAACAACTATCTTATAGGATTTTTTTGTTTGTTCAAGAACACAATTACTCTAATATAAAAACTCCACCTTTGAAAAACACAAAATCCTCCAAGCAGCTTTGAGAGTACCATTAATTTATAGGGGCAATCACAAAATATGTAAAATCAACATAAACCTCCCCAAAATTCTTGGGGTTTTTTTGTGCTCCACATAAAAAGATACAAGTCAGGAAATCTACATGCAATTCTCCGCATAAGGTCCACCCAACCGTCCATGCACAAATCACATTAGCCTTTCTGTATCTCAGTTCCCCTAACAGCAGGACCGATATGACAGTTTCACAGGAGTACTGAGATGGTGTATGTTGAAAAACACAGACACGTAGATTCTGTTAAAATGTATGTTGAGAATACTATCCCTCCACTAGAAAGCAAAAGAATTGGCACAGCCTTCCAACTGCATCTTCACCTCTTTTAATCTGAAGTCTGACAAAGTCTTATCTTTGTAGGGTAAATATCATGGCAATGTTCAGCAACAGCATGGTGGTATTTTTTCCAGTGTTAACTTTGGCATTGTTTATATGCATGAGTGAGTGTATTCTGCATTTTATTTAATCAGTGTTATCAGGTTTTCCATGAATGGAACAGTATGAAATACCAACATTGAAGATATAAGCAAGTGTTACTTAAATAATTAACATAAAGCACAAGAGGCACAATGGCACAGCTGATGTTTTTGTTTCTAAGTTTTCTAGAGTGAGATCTTTTGCTTATTTTTCTTGTTTGGTCAGCTGGCATTGTTCTGATGTTGCTGAAGAGCAAATCACCAATGAACCCCAAAATGATGCAGTGATGCCACCAAGTGGCTCAGCAACAGCCGCTCACATGGCCTATAGCAAAATCCATGGCAGCGACAGACACTGCACCGGATTTATCAGTAATTCTTCCAAAAATGCCACTGAGCACAGTTAAACACATCTCTGAAATTTTCAGGAGAGAGGAGAAGCAAAGAAACAACCAGAAAGGGGCAGCATCTTCCAGCACTCACACACGGCTTCTCTGAATGACATGAAGTGGCTCCAACCTGGAGTCTGCCTGCATCAGCACAGAATTTTGTTGAAAACATACAGTTCTCAGAAAAGAACTGCCCCCTGGGCTGCGGAGATCCTGTTTCTTTGGCATAACAAACTCAAAAGGGTCTGTGTGATTTGTCCCTTGTCTCTGCAGAGGGCATGCAGTTGTCAGCTACGTAACAAGTCAGTAAAATCCCACAAGATGTTAATTTGGTGGTTTAGATTGTATGTAGGCTGGTAACAAAGACATTCACATACAGCATCTTGGAAGCCTGCCTATTTTGGAATGAAAATTTTATTCACACATTTAAACAGTTACATCGATTTTGTATTACTCACAAAAGGCAGTGTACATGAACTTAAGCATATGTTAGATATTTGTATTTCAGGAAGGCATGCTCAGGTAACAGCTCTTCAGAGCTTTCTTCAGGAAGTAGCCTCCAGATTTGTTACTCTGTTCATTGACAGGCTAAGGAGGCTGCAAAAACTAAATATTATGAACTGCTAGCAAAGTTTCATCCTATAAGAATTCTTTTTTGAGGCTAATAATAAAGTAGCCACTTCAGGGTGACTTCTGATTTACCAAAAAAAACCCAAAAAAACAAAAAACAAACAAACAACCCCACAACCTTTTAATCAGAATTTACATTAATAAACTTTAAAGTACCACATTCAATAAAATTAAACCTAGCAAAAAGAAAATGTTAGCTACATCCCAGCTTTCTCAGATCTAACATGATGTAAAAGCTGTAACTGTGAATCAGAGCCTCGCTGTGTTAAGGACTGTGTAAATGTAGACACTTCAGAGACAGTACCTTCCACTGGAAAAAGTCCCTGTTCACTTCCTCTGAAAAAATTATCTCCATATACCAGCACTTACCAAATTATTTCAATTGTTATAATAGCACTGTAAATCTGGTGGCGTGACCCAAAAGTACACAGGGAAACAAACAGTTTTGTTTGTTTGTTTGTTTTCCAGGGAACACTCACTAGAAAGACATGTAAGGTAACACAAGCAGCCCACTGCAGATAAAGCCAAGAGGAAAATACTACCTGGCTCTTTGCTTTAAATCCTGGCTATTAAAATCCTATTTAAATCCTGGCTATCAAGCAGAAATGACCTGAAGTTTAAATTAGAACCTCTCCACCTGTGAAGATACGCTGTATTAAATTAAAGCTACGCTCTCAGAGACGGTACTAATTATCACTTAATTACTGCAGTCATAGAAATAGAAGATGAATGTATGCTTGCAAGATGTAAGATGCATGTCAGGAAGATAACCACATTGAAAAAAATCTCTACACTAAAAGCTTCTCTGTATTCTCAGTGTGCACAGGTAAAGAAGCAGTTGTTTTATATGTATTTCTAATTCTAAAGCCCCTGAAAACATGCAACTTCTGAGAAATAGAAATCTTTAAGAAAACTAGCTCACACTAAATGATTTAACATGCATTTCTCTTCCCACTCAAACCTGCAGGCTGAATTAAACAGCTTAAGAAAAATCCATTATGCAACAAGCACAACTTCATAACCCACCAGCAAAGTGAAAACTAGAGAGAGAAAGGTTGGTTTTTTTTACACCGAAGAACAAACCAGCATATAATGGAAACAAGAAACAAACAAACAAAAAAAACCAAGCCACACCGGATGGTAACTAGGACCTTTTGTAAAAAAATTCAACAGTTTGTAATCAACACAGGAGTGAGACTCTAAAATAGTGATCCAAGACAACCAGCATGGGCAAACAGCCTGACTAATGGAAAAATGGAAGAATGCCAAAATGGAAGTTTATGCCATAGTTGCTTGCATTAGTGGCAATAACCCATGGGTCAACAACCCTTGATGTTCTCTCCAGTGCTGTATCAATACCTTATATCTTCTTGTCAAGCCTGTCAATCACAAAGTAACTCAAGCTAAAAGGGTCCTCAGGAGGCCTCTAGCTGAGCCTCCTGCTCCTCCAGGGTTCCATCACCCTCAATGTGAAGACTTTTTTCCTTCCATCAAGCAGGAATTTCTTGTGATCCAGACAGTATGTTGCTTCTCATCCTTTCACCGCACCTGTGAGAGGACTCTGTCTCTGTCCCCTCTACAGCCACCTGTCAAGTAATTGAAGACAGCAAGACAATCTTCCATAAGCTTTCTCTTCTTTTGGCTGAAGAAATCATTTTTCTTGTTTGAATACCAGTTTTCTGCTTACATCTTGCACTCTGGCTCCTTAATTTTTTTTAGTGGACTGCAAGCCAGCTCGCTCCAGTATAGCAGCGTCCTCCTTGCACTGGGGAGCTCTGAATTGAACACAGTATTCCAGATACGGTCTCACAAATACCCAAAAGCAGCAAATCCCTTCTCTCAGCCCGCTGCCTACAGTGTGCAGTTGACGTCTTTCACCACAAGAGCACACTGCTGGCCCACGCTCAGCTCGCTGCCTGACACGACAGGGGCCTTTCCTGCCAAATCGCTTTCCAGGCAGCCAGCTCCCCGCCTTGGCCTGCGCCAGGGCTCCCCTCTGCCTGGCTGCGGGACTCCCCATTCGCTTTTGCGTCTTATGGGCTTTCTGTCAGCCCGTTCCTCTAGCATGGGAGGTCTATCTGAAGAGCAGCCCTGTCTTCCAGCCTACCAGCTACTCCTCCCAGTTAGACGTTGCCCACAAACCAGCTGACAGTGTGTTCTGTCCGGTCATCCCTGTCTGTCAGTAAGGCAATAAAACAGCATCAGGACTAGCAGTGACATCTGAGAAATGCCACTAGCCACCAGCTGCCAGGGGGACTTTGTGCTGCTGGTCAAAAACCTTTGTGTCTGGCAGTCCAGTCAACTTTCCATCCACCTACTCAAACCACATCTCACCATTTTTGTTGAAAGGACATTACAGAAACTGTGCAGAAAGCCTCACTAACATCGAGACAGACAACATCCACTGTTCTCCCCTTGTTTACAGAATCAGTTATCATAAAAGGCAATCAGTCACGCATGGTTCACACTTGGCAAACCCATCTCAGATGTTATTAACCACATCGTTGTCTTTTACTCACTTGGCAATGGCTTCCAGGAGGATTTTCTCCACAGTCTTCCTGAAGACCAAGGTCAGACAGGCCAGCCTGTATCTCTCCAGGTGCTCCCTTCTTGTCCTTCTTTACACTGAGCATACTGTTTGTTCTTTTCCAGCCATCATGAAACTTCCCCAATCACTGCGATCTCTCCAAAATGTGAGAGAAGTCTCACAGTGACATCAATCAACTACCTCAGCACCCTTGGAGACGTCCCATCTGCTCCCACGAATATGTGAACACCCAGTTTGCTGAAGTGCTCCCTGTCTTCTACTGTACATAATGCTTCAGTTTAGTTTAAGTCAAAATGTTACAAAATTTAAATGGAAGATTAAAACTATGATTTAAGTGTCGCCTGTATATAGGTAGAGTTTAAGGTTCTGGTTTATTTAGGCTAGTTTAATACAGTATCACCACAGTCTAAACACTGTTTAAGCAGACAGAGCAACTAATGTCTTCTCATGTCATCACCAGGTTCCCTTGGCAGGCATTTGAGACTTCTGACACAGATTCATCATTTCCAGTCTTCATCCCACCACCTCTCTTCATCAAAGATGATGTTTCTTTTTAATTTTGGTTTACATACTCTTGCAAACATAGTAGTTTAAGTGTAACATATTTCATATCCTGCTTTATAACTTGTACCTCCTTCCGTATGTTGCAATAATTCAATTAGAATTTTCTCCTCCTCCTGTCTTTCCCTACCTACTTTATTTTTTCACCTGTTCCTCTCACACCTTTGTTATCTCCCCTCTTCAACTTTTCCTATCACACATCCCCCTGAAAACTCTGGAGATTTCCTGGATGTTAGCCCAAAGCACCATAAGGCATCTTTCTTCATCTGGCACCAGAAGGTTCTCTCTTCTTCCTTGCTACTAACAAGCAACAACACAGAATAAAAATTATCATCTCATCCATAGAAAATCAGAGATTTTGCATGATCTTGAGCAAGGCACTCCTCTCTAGGTGTTTAGCAGAGCTGAGTCTGGATTTCATGAGTAAATTCAGTGCTCAGACAGTAGATCAACAGCATAGTCCCAAGTGGAAGAACACAGATGACAGAATGAGGCTTGCCTGTTTAGCACTGCTTCTTCACAAAGCTTTTTCAACACTTTGCTCTCTACTGCAGAAGGAGGCAGAGACATTCCCCCGTGAGTCATGAAATATGGTTATCTTATCTACATATGAGAAGCACTTTGCTGGTAGGGGGTGTCTTATGGGGCTCCGTCTGTCATGTCAGACAACATGATTTTAAAACACAGACATGCTGAGGCCAGTTTGACTGGAGCTCCTCTTACACTGCAGAAGAGAGAAAATAAGACACAAATACACTTCCTCTCCTGTCTCAGAGGAACAGGGAAGAATAAGAAAGATGACTGCTAGGATCCAAAGAAATGGAATAATTAAATTGGGCAAATATAACAGCAGAAGGCTGTAGTATGGCTGGTGGTAACGGTATCATATCCTGTATGCAAAGTCATCATCACTTCAACTACCCAATTAACATGTTATTAATAGTATCTCAGCATGTTCACTCAGTGATTACACTACTTGTAAGGAACATCTCTGCTGATAGCCAAGCAAAGCTCTGAACCAGACCACTTATTAGGAGTCAGGGGGCACAGAACTGTAAGCAGACCAAGAGTTTAAGTAACCTATGGATATCTTATAAAAAAATAACTAAGGACTCCTGAGATTTTCTACTTGAGTCAACAGTATTCATGACATTTCTTACTGCCCCAAATTCAAGCAACCTGAACATACTAAGTGTATGTAAGGATGCTGCTGCCCTCTCGCTGCACGTCACGAAGGCTAAATTGCTAGGAAACCCATGTATATGCTGCCCTGTGGCAACTGTTGAGGATAGTAAGAGGCTGCCTACTAGATAGGAGAGGTGTGATAAGAAGCTTGATCATTTCTGGCAAGCGTGTAGTTTCCGTGGTTTATTATAAACACAAACATTATTTGAAAACAGATTAAGTAAAATTAGAATCCCAGGCAATTTAATCCCATTAGCAATACTAAAATCTCAGGCTATAAAACTGAAAAGCCCTTCTTAAGCAACAGCGAACAAATTAAGGGAACAGAAGACAACTGGGGCAGAAAACGTATGAAAGTGGGAAATATAAAACATGATCAGAAGAACACACAAATCAGTAAATGATCTAAAAAACAGAACAAAACAAAACACAAAAACCACACGTTTACACAGTGTCTTTGATTATTTATACAAAGAGTACCTGTTTTAGCTCTTAAAACTATCAGGCTCCAGGCAAGCAGTTTCAACCATCATTTCCTATGCCAAAACATACTTTTTCAACAGAGTTAGACAAAAGCAATGGTATGTTTTTAACTACCCAGCAGTAATAGCCAAAGAGATTGCAAAAACGCTTCAGGAGACAGTACAATCTGAATACACGCTTTTAGGGTACCTTAACTAATAACCTGGTATCTGCAATACCTACCACTTTTTAAAGACGGGTTGTTTGCCTGCTGATTCTTTCCATCTTTCTCTTTTTTAATATTCTTTGAATCTAAAAGACAAGATTCCATTACATAATAAATGTAATATTCACATCATAACGATGCCCAGCACAACACAGCATACTTTCAAATAGAACAGAATGCCTTCTTCCAAAGACTGACTTTCTTTTATTCATTTCAGAGCATAACAAAAAAGGTATTTGTACTATAAATTTAATCATTGCACTAATTTTCTTTCAAAATATATTGAGAAGTACAGCATGAAAAAGCAGAGCTTTTGACTGCTTCACAAAAAATTACCTGAATAAATCTAATTATAGAAAATATAGTATTAGCTCCACAAAGAGCAACTCTGCCCTAATTTTTAACAGCTTTACTCAACCTACATGCAATTTGAGATCCTCAAGATCACCAGATAGCTTTTAAAATCTTGTTTAGACCACTATGAACTGAGAAATAAGAAAAAAGAAAACCACCTTAAAAGCATATTTCTGAGTTAAAGATTTCGTTCTACATTCAAATTCTTGAATCCTGAAACTGCAAGCAGCTATCTTGGTGCACATTTCAGTTATTAGCAAAAAAAAAAAAAAAAATCCAGAATAATCTAACTTCTCTACCATTTGTATCCACACACACACAGAGGAGTTTGTCATTTAATTTTTGTTAGATTTCAGTGTGTATGAGACACAGAGGGTTATTGGAAAGCTAGAACAGAGAAGACAGAAGGAGTCAGTTCCCCCTGCTCCTTTCGGTCTTTAAAAAATGTGTTGGTTTTGTGACTTGCTTTTGACACTACCGGACTGAAATTCAAGCACAATTCACATATGACACTGAGCTGGCAAATGAAATGCAAACACATTTTCAGTTTTAAAACGTTATCAATCTCTGCATGGCTAAATAACTCTCTTGGTTTGCAAATGGCTCAGCACAAGGAATGGGGCTGCTGCTCTGGGAAGGTGTCTCAGGTCGTGCCTCTGGCCATCCCAGTTAGCCCAAACTGCTGAAGGGATGGCTCCTTTGTACCAAAAGACTGTATTAGTAGCTGCTTACTGTATCCACTTGCACTTAAGTCTTTAGATATTGAACAGCTTACATTTGAAATAAAAATACTCCTAACCTAGAGCAAGAGGCATTTGGTGATCAGAAACACTTGAGATACGAGTTGTTCTGCAGCAAAGATTAAGCCCTGATAGCATTTCTCTTCTATATTTTCTCTAAGAAAGGCTTTTCTTGAAACAGAGTACTGACGAGCAATGACTTCTTTCATTATTTATTTATTGAGGAACCACCATATTGTCGAGGTTTTGATTGCAGGGTGACAATAAAACCGTGGCAGATGTATTGTTAACCCCCTCTCCCCCCACTTCCCCCTTCAGCCCCTCCCTCTCCCCCCTTCCCACTCAGGACAGGCGATCGGGAGGGAAAGAAGGACAGAGAGAAGAGAGTTGGAAAAATTAAAAATGTTTTACTAATGCTACTAATAAGAATAGAGAAAATAATACAAAATATACAAAACCAATCTTGAAAGTCTCAGCAACTGCAGAGCCGGCAACCAAAGTCCTGGATTGGACTCTGCAGCCAACCGGAGCTGGATTCAGGCTGTCACTAGGCCTCAGTTCGCAAGGACAACTAGCAAGGTCCTCTCCTAATGTCGGCCATAAGAAAAAGGGGACAAGATCCTCATGATCTCCCACTTTTATATGAAGTATTCACATGAATGGGATGTTATACTCCGCTGGTAAGTTTTGTGGTCACCTGTTTCTCATTGCCCCTCTTGTGAGATGTCCATCCATGCTTATCAAAAACCTTGCATTCCATTGCTATGTTTACCAAAACATGTATCTGGTTTTCCAGGAAAATGCAGCTAATATGAAGCTTTAGCTGACAGGCAAATTCACTAAAAGAGAAACTTGTTTTTAACAAAGCCAGGACACATATACAGCAAGAGCTGAATTATGACAATCTTCTGTCATCAATCCCAAACTCCCTTGTGGGTCAGTGAGGAGGGGATAAGCCATCCCCCTGGCTCTGTGTGGGGTAGGATGTGGTGCTCCTTCACCCAGGGCATAGCACAGGCCAGGAACCCCTCAGGGGCAGCCAAACAGGATCTTGCCAGCCTGGGCCATCACACTGCCCCAGCCAGGAGCAACCACGGGGGTGCTGGGAGCAGCCCCAGCCCTGGAAACCCCACTAGGGCTGAGGCCAGGCAGGGACATGGGCCCATGGGTGAGCCCAGGCTCATGGTGCCCATGGCCAGGCAGAGCTGTGGGGAGCTGGAGACCAACGCTGCTGAGGCCTCAATAGGGCAGGGGCTGACAGCCCTGGGGGGCTGACATGGGGTCCTGGACTGGGCAGGGTGGGGAGAGGCCCTGTGTGAGGTTTGGCATGGCCACTAAAGCCTATTAGTGCACTCAAGGCTGAGACACTTCTAAGAATAACTCAGACTCCACAGTCCCACAAAACATACAGCTACATACTTGCTCAAAATATGTGCAGATGCATCACCTCTTTCTCCTAAAGCAGACAAGAGAAGTACCCAAGACCCTTTGGAAAGAAAAGAAAATGCAATGTTTACTCCTTTATTTAGCCTACTTTCTTGACTTACACACTCATTCTTTTGGAAAAAAAATGCTTTGAAATATTTCCTACTTCACTGAAAGCATTTGACAGGTTCCAAAGAAAAATCCTTATGGAGGTCAGCTTCAAAGACCCCTGCTGAAATGCTTCTGGATGGTGTCCACAGAGGAGTAACCCCAGTATTTCCTCAGGAGCAGGGCTTTAACCTACACAAGTGGACATCCTATGTCATGACAACTACCAGTGGGAACCTGAAAGGGGACAGTGGTAAAACCAGTCCAGTAGCAATGGCAAGGATAACATTCACCTTCTCCCACCTACAGATCAAAGTATATTCCATCCAGACTCTTTGGGATTTATCAGAATCCAGCTAGTTTTCTACTGAGCGGTGACAATCACCAGCAGAGCCTTTGTTGTGCATTACAAGCTCAGTTAGTCAGGTTTTCCAAAAAACAGTCATGGCACTGTCACAGACATCATGCTGATGGCTTACAGAGTAGATAACTTCCCAATCCACATATTTCTGAAAAGGAAATCCAACGCAGTCCCACATAAGAGACTTACTGAAAAAGAGAACAAATAATGGCTTCCTGCAAACACCCAAAGCTTGAAAGGACAAAGTCATGAAAGAGCATCTACCCAACAGTGCCAGATTTCAAACCAAATTACAGCCTTTCATGATGAGAGATACCAAGAACAGGTGAAGGAATGTGAAAAACTGCAGCCTGGACACCAGATGAGTTCTTGCTGAGAACCACCACCCAAACTACTTACTTCCTGTACCAGGTTTACTGCCTGTCTCACAGATATTACAGCAAATATGAATGCTGAAATTAAGCACTCTCGCCAATACATTTTTCTTATCATCAGCCATTAGAAAACTATGAGAATAAGAAGAGATGAAGACATTAATGAGAATAAATTGATTCCTCAATAGCAGTTTAAATACCTATTTCATTTGAGGTGGAGGCTTCTTCATTCATAATAAACTCAAAGCACCGTTACTGTCACTTGTTTTTGATGACAAGGAATCTGTTCTTTAAAACACCCAAGTAAAACTCAAGCAGCACATGCAGAAGCATCAAAAAATAAGTCTGAATAAAACAAAGATTGTTTTCTTCCCTTGCTTTTATGCATTCTAGCTCTCAATGTCAGGAAGATCACTAAAAGCTGGAGTGTTTTGTCTACGGAGATAAAAAGCTACTGTAACAGTAAGAACTACTATCCTGTTTTCACATGAGATATCCGGTACCTACTACCACCTCAGAATTCTCTCAGTCTATACTTCACAGTTGCTATTGATGCCTTGGTCTGGTTTGTCTCTTCCAATGGCAGTAGTCAGGGCAGATAAGAATTTATGGTTTATTTTTAAAAGCAACATTAAAGAAAATAAGATTAAAATGCAATTTTATAAACATGAAATACATGTGTGGGTTGTTTTTGTTTTGGTTTGGTGGTTTTTTTATGTGCACCAATCTACATTTGACATTTCAATACCCTAAGTTATAGTAATTTTACTTTACAAGGATCACTGAAAACAAAATCAAGACATGGAAGACTATTATGTCAAATCACCAGGCAGAGGATGATGACTCCCTCAGCATATGACCCTCAGTTTGGTCAAACTCTGAGGACAAATCTCAAAAATAAGGTTAGAAAAGAGGGAAACACTTCTGCACATACAAAGAGTATTCTTCTTTTCATCTACTTCACCTAGCCACGTTCAAGGACTAATTCCCTCAAAGCTGAAAAGCAAACTTGAAAATAGGAACTCTATTTTTATGTTAGAGACAGAAGAGACTTCTTAATTGTAGAGTAACGAAGCTTGCAGTGACAAATAATAAAAAAGAAGTTTAACTCATTATCTAGGATTCTCTCTTCATAAAGTCCATTTTTAAAGAGACAAGTTTGAGTTAACTTTCCATTGTAAAACACAATACGTTTTAGATCTTTTTGTCAAAATTGATGAATGAAACTAAAATGCTGCTGCTGTGGACTTAGTCACATGCTACTCAGCTCTCTTCAAACAACAACATGTTCAAATAAAAGTGTTAAAAATATAGTAATACATTTAAGTATATAGAGAGCTTATATATTCACTATGCAAATATATATATATACCCACTTAGCCTATTATACAGGTAGGCTAAATACTTATTTTCAACACCCTGTAAAAGATCGTTTTCTCCTACGTAGCAAGGTCAGAACACACCATTAAAAAAATTTACAAAAGCAGCATATTTTATCATTCACCAACTAAGTTCTTCTACATAAACTAAAGCAGGAGATACAAAACAAGATTAGAGTAGATTATGTAACCTAGTGCTTTCTGCTTACTGATTCAGAACTCCATATGTTTACATTACTTCCACCCTATCTGCAACCACAGAATTCTTCTGCTGATAAGATTACTCAACAGAAGACAGGCAAGAGCAACCACATCTATCATTCAAGAAATTAGAGACAAGGAAGAAACCAGACAAAGCTGTCTTGACTGGCTAGTGAATGCGACAAGAAATGTTACAATCAGAAAAGGCCCCTGTAGAATATAAGGTCTGGTAAAGATAATCCCGGTGACCAGTGTGTAGTTACTCTTACAAACTCCAAAACTGAACTGCAGCATCTCCTCCAAGATGCTTTAAAAATCCACGACACTTTTTTCTGGGAAGAGTTAAACGTTCAACAGACAAGACGACTGCTTTGTCTGCATGCTGAGCAAGCATCACCTTTGTCAACAGTATTAGTTTTTACCACAGAATGGTGCGCTACAGGAGGAGGCACAATGTACCATCTTAGAAGACTTGCTGTTTGTTTGCTCTTTAATGTGGGAATAAAACAATTCCCAGTCATGCTTTTGCAATTTCTGCAGCTCTTTCTTTGCCACCTTAAAGTCGTCAAACCCTGTCATACATTCAAAACACATCAGGAGATGACTTCTTTCAAAGAAATCTCTTGTCTCTTCCTGATGGACGTGAAAAACCTTGGGGTAACAGAAACATTTGCTCTTCCCATGCCACGCAGTTACCTTCAGATTAAGTTTACTAAGGCAAACCCAAGACTTACATTGCTCAAGAAGCAGCTTTCTTCACTTCTTACTACATAGGGTTGTCAGCAACTTTTAGCTACCCTTCACCGAACCTCAGTACACACAGTTTAGGATATCAAGACAAAGTGAGTATGAAATGTCTCCTTTCCTTTCGTTTTGTGCTTCCCTAGTGGGATTCTTATCTGCACGGAACAGGGTGTCTCTTTCAGTATGTTTAGACAACAGCCATGAAGAAAACATACAAGAGAAGGGGACAGACTTCCTCCATAAACTCTTGGTGCAACAATTAAATGGATGACTCCTGCCATTACAGAAAATCTGTAAGCAAAAGACAATTATTTACCAAGGGAGTGCACAAGCACATAAACCAGCTTGGGCTGAAGGTAGAAAGCTCAAGAGAAGCACAAAAGTGTTAGCAGCGTTTTATGGGGGAAGACTACCCATCTGAAAGCTTTGAAAAGCAGCAGCAACCAGGTTTCAGACAGTGGATCTTTCTTTACATTCCCTTTGTTTCACCAACCCAAACACCCTCGTTACTTTTTAAGTCTCACTCTTTATTTTAGCCCTTTACTGACAATTAACTTCTGCAGATGTGACACAGCAGAAATCACACCTTTGTAGTACACTGTGCATTAGTGGATGAATTTCATCTTCAAGAGCTTGTGGAAGACAGCTGCTAATGCCATTTGTTGTGGTAAAATCTGATTCCTTGTACTACTTAGTTACCCTCCTGTTAAATTGTGTGCAGTTACAGAATAAAGCAGCACATTTTATTTAATATTATACTGAGACAGGTTCTTCAGTTTTGGAGTAGTAGCTTCAATGCTGTCACAGGACAAAACTGCTTTGATTGAACTTGTATAGAACTCCAGGATAAACCAAATTTAGCATACTTACTCTAAAACAATGTGAAGTTTAACTTGCCTGTGTTCAACACATACCGTAACCTTTCCTCTTTAATCTAACAGTACAGTAATTGTCAAGTAATAACCTATCACCTTCAAAAAGAGAATTTACCAGGTTTCCTGTTTTCTTTCGTCTTGGATAAAAGCTACCAGGCCTTACCTTTAGCTGCTGTTCTCCCCATGGTAACACTTCTGTGATCTTCCCTCTCACAATAAAAGGCTGAAGTTAAAAGACCAGTTAATTCTTCCTTTCAGCGCAACAGTTTCCTGTGGAGTAGTAATACAACAAGTTAGGGGGGAGGTTGTTGTTGGGGACTGGGTTTTCTTTTTTTTGGAAAGGAGGACTTATTTTGTATTGGTGTACAATTATCTTGCTGGTTTAAAGTTGCAAACGTTTGACAAGCTGTTTGTAGAAGAACAGTGTGTAAACAATAGCTGTATCGAAATAACAAGGGTACAGAAGAACCCAAACTTTTATGCCGTTGGTATAGACAGTTTGTTTTACAATGATTTTGCATTTTCTGTGGATTTCTAATACAAAGATACAAAAAATGCTTTATTCTTTTTCCTCCCCAGTAAATACTACTGGAAAATGAAACACTTACACATCACTCACTTTTCGTGCCTCACTTGCACAGAGTTTAAAAATCCACAATTTAAACACCTTTGGGTAAAACACACACTGTCTTCCACAACCACAGTGGAAGGGGTAATAAAACCCTGATGTAAGAGATCTGCACAAAGGCCCAAGTGCCCACTGATACCCCTGCCTGCTACCACTTGTAACAGAGCAGGGATGGCCTGTTAGGGGAACACCAACTGCAGATGAAGGCAGTGAGCTGTATTCTTGTAGGGTTTAGAAACTAGAAAGGTCAAATCAGTTAAGCCATTGTAAGGTAGCAGAAACAAACTTATTTTGCGTGTGTGTGTGCTACTGTGATCTTCTAGTCCAGCATCTAGTTTTTGGAACTTTGACTGTATTCAATTCAAGTCAAACTCATTTGAAGCTCTTTAGCCTCGAAGCAACAAAGCCAGAAAGTTTATTATCCTTTTCCTCTCACTGTTCAAGTAACAATGGGTAAAAATACATTCAATTTTCAGAACTATCTTCTTTGATTTTTTCTTTTCAAGGAATTATCATAAGGTTAAAGTTGACGTTATCAAAATTTCGAGATTTTTTTTTTTAAGTTTGAATATGTTTAAACGTTTTCCAAGATTAATTTTGCCAAAGGTAAAATTTGTAGAAGATAAACCTTTCTAGAGTTACATAAAAGAAATAATAGTTGAAAAGCAAGGTATTTACTTGGAATTTCTTGAAACTTATACTCGCATGCTAAGAAAAAAAGTAATTACACATGCATAACACAAACAACAGAGGTGTCATATAGTCAAGTATTTTCCAGAAACCATGACATTTCAGTGAAATTTCAATGAACTAGCATGGCATGGTGATGGACTGCATGATGAAAACTTTATACAGTGCAAGTCCCTTTGCTAAAACTAATTAAATATGGTTTTTTAAATGCCAATGACTGACAAATTCATTTAGTTTATGTGTGTGCTGTGTGTGAACATGCTGGACAGTTATTACAAAATACTCTCAAGACCTGAAAGCAGTTATAAATAAAACTGAATACGAACATAAAATAAGCAGGTTTTGCTACACAACAGCATTCATACTATAAGTGATCATCAGGATTAAGAACAGAAATCCTTTTAAGCCATCAAATAAATTTGAAATACTTGATACTTTTGTAGACTCCCCCAAAAATTCAAAGCTTTTCCGCTGCAAGTAATAAATCGCGAAAGGTGATGCAGAGTCAAAGTAACTGTTTTTACAGATTACTTTAAAACAGTGCATGGTTTTTATCTTTTTGTTCCAAGTACCAGATTGCACTTGGTGCAGTAATAAAGATTCCAACCCCACAGTGATAGTCATCAAGTTTAGCACAACCGGAGTGTCTGTCAGAACATAAAAAGGATTCCAGCTTTTCATTAGCTTGTGTTGTGCCAGATAGGCTATTTTACAGCATGCCCACCAGCCTGCTAAAAATATAAGACAACTGAAAGTTCTGAAAGCACTGTTTGAAACAGGACAAACACAACTGCAGGAATACAATACATTACTGTTCCGAAGAGATGCTACTTAAAAGCCAGTTACACCTACAGTATTCAGTTTAGAGCCGCTATTAAATTAGCTTGTAGATAGCGCTGTTTGTCACAGAAAACATTCACGAATGGTATTTCCAAGCCTCTCTCTAACAACCACTACGTGCTACTGAAATATAGTAAACCGAAAACCAGCTACCTCCAAAACAGAGCCGGGTCAGTCTGAGACAAAGTGCAAGTTTTTTTGCAGGGGCAGACCGTGGAACAGCTTTCCATCGCCTCGTGTAATTAAGCGGCAAACTGCAAGCGAGGCAGTTAGTCCTTCGCTAACCAAGACAGAGTCCTCTCACGTTGCACTCGCCATCCCCAGCCTGACTCGGGCCACAGCACAGCCGGCACAGAAGAGAAGAAAACCCCCAGCAAACACGGGGGAGAAACCTCCAGGGATGTTTTGGCAAAATGACATAGAAAAGGGCAGAGCTCCAGGCACTCTTGTGTGTGCCCCTCAGCAAGCAAGCCCAGGCAGTCATACAGAAAGCTGGGGTTAAGAAATTAATCTAGAAGCTTCTAGAAATAGAAGGGGGGAAAAATGACACAAAACAAGGTCAGGAATATACGAGCAAACAAAGAAATGCAATGGCAAGGCTGAAGTGTAATGGCATTAGGATGCACAAAGCAGCAGAATGAAAACCAAAGGAACAAAAACAAGCTAAGCATAGTAACAGAAAACACTCAAAGCCCTCTGATTTAGGGAATGGAAGTACAGAACCCATTCTGTACACCAAGGAGAAACTGCTGTTAATTTGGGGGGGGGGGGGGAGGGAATATTCCATGAACCCCAGGATAACACTGGATTCATCATCAACGTATCTTCAATTTAAAGAGCTGTGGAGGATCTCCACACTCACAAACTGTATTATTTACGTCACTTACATCTCAATTTATCTTGTAAACCAAGTTCCATACTTTCACCGAGTAGGTTCCCTTACATCAGTTACTATTTTTAAAATCAGATGGAAAGCATTCATCTGCCTTTAATTCCCTACTGAAGTTTTTATTGTTAATCCCCAAATCACTGCTACTAGCCACCTCGCACTGTGCGAGCCCTTTGTCAGAAAGCAGTATATTAGTAGACAAGCCTAAGCCTTTGCCCCCTCTGTGCTGCTACTACATAATACCAGGTGTCAGAAAACAAGACAGAAAACATTTTTTCTGTCTAAATTTGCTCTTCTCATTTTGAAAGAATTACTCACAGGACACATAGTGCTGTATTACAAAGCAGCTAGTATTCTACAGAAAAAATGTCAAAATAATTCCCTGTTTTGCTTGCTGCACATCTCCATTATCCTTCTCACTGTAAGCCAGACACTCAAGTAAGCCAAACGTCCTGAAAAAAATCCTGCATATTTAGGGCTTCCAAGTGCAAGTTTATCTTGACAGCTGTCCCCTCATGAAAATACACAGCACAGAACTAGGGAGACAAATGTAACATTTAAAAGAAGCTGAAGCAACTACCAGATTGTGAGCTTAGTACCCACCAAAAAGATTTAAGGTTTTTGTATCAATGACTCTGCACCTCAGGCTCAGAGGTAAGGCAGAAACACCAGTTTTAGAGCTGGTCAGCTTTCTGCCCCTACCACAGGTGTAACTGCAGTAACTCAGACATCACCACTGCCATCCTCAAGGGTGGAGGGGACAGTCACTTGCAGGCAGCCCCTGCTGGAGAGGGACTGAGGCTATTCTGTGATACAGAAACTCAGTGCAGAAGAGGAATCTCGCAAAACAGCCATTCTGAAGCACTGATTAAGTTCTTCTTAACTTTAGCTTGAAATACCAGCAGCCACTTTTCAGGCTCTCTCTGAACAGGGAGTTATACTTGCCCCTCTCTTTCTTCATTCACTTGCTTCCACAAATGCTTCCAGATCAAACATCCATACACAAGGAGGGGGAAAGAATTATGCACAGTTTGAGCAGCAAAACCATTTAGAGACGGAGGCTCAGCATAAGCAAGCAATAATCCCCCAAGTCTTTCACCTGCACAAGTCCTACATTTGCTTCCACTACCAGCATTCGTGTGCTGTGAGCCATAGAAACCTCAGAGTTACCATTTAAAACTGCTGGCCAGTATGACCACACACCCTATTGATGTTCCTCGACGCCTTCTTGCCATTTGTTATGGCAAACAAACACTGCAGAGAGCCCTGCAAGAAAAGGACCTGTACACCCTCTGCCATGATTCCCACTCCAGCCTCCACATTTGGGTAACGTGTACCTACAGGCAACACTCGCTTCCCAAACAAGCAGGGGTTTTTCCTCAAAGTGAACCACATTCCTTCATGAAACTAGAACACTTTTTTAAAAAAAAAACTTATCACCTATTCATCTGCTATTCGATAACTAAACACCCTACTTCATACCATTTTCACAAGGCTTTGAAGGGCGGAACAGAGGCAAAGAAAGTAAGTCTTAAAAGGAATATTTCTGTAACATGCAATACTTCTAAGTCCCCTTGAAAATTCACTTTCTGGCAAGTTACCCAGTATGTAGACTCATTTACTCTATTTCAAGACACAACAGCATCTACTTGCTTATTTCTGTAATAGATGGAATCAGTAAAAACCTTCTAGAGCAGACTGTGGCATTTGTTGTAGAAAATTACGATCTCAAAGGCTAAAAGAAACAAACTTTACATTTGCATTAATGTATCGGAAGATTCTACAATGTAACACAATCTTTGTAGTCTTGTAGTCATAAAATCAGTATTATTTAGCATTACACATATACTACTTCAAAACAAAACCTAAAGATCAGGTCTTCTTTCACTTATGTAAACAAATATACAATCATTTGGTGTTCTGACAAGAATTTTGATCCAAGCTGGCCTCCCTTTTAGTCCACATTTGGTGGGGGGCAGGGGGAAGCGAGATTGTCTCAAGGAAAGAAAATTAAACTTCCATGTTTTCATATAAAAACAGAGCTAGGAAAGATAGATTTTTGTCAAATTTACAGACTTCCAAAAGAGCAAATATTAGCTAGCCATATGTATTATTATAACAACTAAGTCTGAATATTAAGTAAGTTGTTAAAGGAACAGAGTGGGTACTTAGGGCTTCACAAATATAATTTTGTAATGTCATTTGCCTTCACATCAAGAAGAAATTTTCTGCACTTGCAAAATGCCTCAGAAAGTCACCAACAGTGTACTGCTCACTATTTATGAAGTGATTAGCATAAACAAACTTTTAAGCTGTCAGCAGTAAAATACTGCCTGTAAATGTTCTGCCCTCTCTCCAGGTAAGTTTACGATCTGCTTTAGAATATGAGCAACTGTAATTACAGCAAGCCATACATTTAAGGACCACAAAAATCTCTCTAAACTCTCACACTATACTAAGTGTATTATTCAGTACAGATCAAGGCAATATGTATTTTTAAAAAGCAACACTAACAAGGTTTAGACCAAAGGTTTGTCCCAAAAATTCCCAAAACAAGAAATAAAAACCTATAAATGAGAACAGCAGAAAAGTGAGGTCTCCAAATTAAACAGCATAGCTTGTATCAACACACAACAGAAACAATTCATGTCATGCAGATTCCAACAGTTACTAATTTGACAGTAATTTTAAAAATTAAAGTTTAGAGCTGCTCTATGGCTACCAGTGGCAAATAAAAACAGCTTCTCTTCTCTCTCCCCCCCTCCATCCTGCTTTAAAAGACAGAAGATGTGGGGCTGTAAAAACCTGAAAAAGGAAATGGTATGTGTGAAGTCAGCAGTTCAGCAAAGCGGCTGACTGGCCATTAACAGCTTTAAATATTCTTAAAATGCCAGTCTTCCCACATGAAAGGGTATTTTAATGTTATATTCAAATAAATCAAAATTACAGCTCGCAGCGCTTACATTTCTATCTTAAGTAAAACTGCCAGCTTCAGTAGTTTACTAGTATTTATTTACAGTAGCACAAGAATTCAACAAATTGTTTAAGCATTGTGGTGAATGCAGCTCACTGAAACCTCTGTGCTGTTTTCCACTTCCCCCTGCAAGCCTGGAATACTCTTCCTGAAAACATTCATCATCATTATTGAGACTGGCTTTGTTCAAATGCCTAAACCAAATTTCTTTCATCAAGCAAACTAATTAAATTATGTACAAAAAAATAAAACCCAAACAATTTTTTATTATTAGCACCAGCTAAGAGCTACATACCTGTGTGAAATTCTCTCTACATGCAGATACATCTCCTGTGCCTTCAGCTCAGCCTCCCTGGACACAGAAGAGAGCTCTCAAACTATTTGTTCTGTGAGGCACCGAGCATACTTTTAGCATAGTGTAAATACAGCAGGTAAGGGAGAAAAGAAATCACTGTTGCAAACATCGTAAGAGATGCCCAGATGCTAGAGGTCTCCACAGAGCTTGCCTGCGCTTGTCTTTGGCAGAAAACAAGCAATACCACCAGCTTTAAAAGCAGCAGAGAGGGTATGTGTACATAAGCGGATGGTGGGGGGGAGACATGCAAAGGAGGGATGGTGGAAAAAGGATTTTACAACCTCTTAGGCAACTTTGGCTTCCTCCCATATACATTGCCTCCAAACTTGAAAGGACTGGAAGCTCAGTTCAGATATGATCTATCAGAGCCCAATCCACAGACCGCACAGTTGGCAAATCCATCCCTGTGGTCCACTTTTTATTCATCCAATAGAGTATCTGGCGAAATGCAAGCACCTTTAGCCTGATGCAGAAATCTATGAAAGTCAAATAGAGCACACAATTTATTGACTTTTTTTTCATTAAAGGCATGGAGAACAGTTTTGGAACATTTCTGCACAGGACCGGTTTGCCACCAGCACCCCAACTGGAGTCAGCTGGTTTCAGAGCAACACACTTGCCTCCCCTTGCCTTGTACTCAATGCCAGCAGCCACACACTTCTGCTACCACCTTCTTCCAGTGCTTAAAGTATCTGTTTCACTCTTCCCACTTGAGAATCCAAACTCCCTGCCACCGGATATTAACAAAGACAGAACTTGTCTCACTGCGCGTATCTGCTGCTGCAAGACACTGCGGTGTACCCTGTCTTACACATGGGGACAACTACATTGGTCCCACATACTGGTGTCTCATCAGGGTGTGAAGCCAAACCAACCAGAACTAAATAAACCCTTAAGCAATTTCCTGATAGCTCCCCCTTCCAGAGGATGTTTCTGAAGGGAAAAAAACCCAGAGAGCTGCTTCAGTCTTCAGGCACAGCCACATCCCCACACTGGGCTCACCAGTGCTGTTTCCTCAACTTCTTATTTCTCTTAACTAAAACAGAAAATCCTTCTTTAAACTCCTTCCACAAGGGAGGGAGACCATCCTCCATGGAGGTGCCACCAGAAACATTTGGACGAAACATTCATAAGGACCATTCAGTGCTGCTAGACATTTCTGCAGCTAACACGGTGCTGACAGGTCAGAAAAGACAATTCCTCGGGTGCTAGGAGGACCAGACAGCTGCAAATGCTCAGCTGTAGTATTTGCCGTACTTGTCAAAAATGGAAGAAGGTGAAAAGCCCAACGCATCAGGAGCATCCACAGCAAGTCCATCTCTCTCTTCCCCACTTATTGGACAACTTTTTGATTATTAAAAAAAAACAAACAAACAAAAAATTAAAAACCAAAACAAAACACAGAACAGGTGAGACAGAGGGTAAAGAGCAACTTCGTCCACCTCTTCCTCAGCACAGCTGCACAGGTGGCACTGGCTGTGTGCAGCTCCAGGACACGAGAGCACCTCCCTTTCTGCTGCTTCTGGAGATCACCTTTCTGGAGGCGATCCCACCTCTTTCTTCAACCCCATACTTAAACCACTGAGCACTGGAGAATATTCAGACAAGGACCTAGGTAGCATTTTCCTACAACAAGCTGTTAAAACAAAACAAACAAACAAAAAAATCACACGTCAACACCACATACAAAGTTTTCCAGCCAATTATAACACTGTTTATTTTGTGATAAAACCAGTACATATCTTCTGATCTTTCCAGAAAACTGCTGTCTGCTTCTGTATAGCACTTCAGTGCAGGGTACACATACAAGACATTTGGTGTGAGAAGTACCATCAACAATACTACAGCACTTTTAATCTCCAAGCCTCTGACAGAGAATAGTGACAATACAGAGTTCCACCCAATTTAGCAGCTCTGATATCCTTTCACATTCCTCCACGTACAAGACTTGCTTTTCAAACTGTGCTTTTTAAATGGGCTTTTAAACGTGCCCCAAGAACTGCACTCCTTCCGCTGAACCTTCCTGCATTAATCTCTGATAGATTCCATACAGCACATAAATAACGGTACGCGCTTCATTTTAGGTATGCACCTCATTAAAATGGTGCTGCCCTCTTATAGTAAGTTTTATAAACTTCAGATGCTCCCTGAACTAATGTACGCTAGAGACGATGAAAGGCTCAACCTAGTCCTTGCTCGGCACTAAAAGGGATATCATATTACCTTGAGAAGACAACAGACTTAGATTTCCATCAAAGTTCATCCCTTTCATGAAAAGACTGAATTCCCTTGGTATCTTAAACCAAATTTGACCTGATTTGTGAAGCTGAAGACCTAGAATCAAGTGATTTAACACAGGCATCTACCTTTAATGCAACGCCTTGCTTGGTTTTAGAAGACAACATACAAATGGAGAGCTGCAGAGAAAATACACCATTTATGGGGGAAAAATACCAGCTCAAAACACTGTTCATACTTAAGCTGCATATAACATTATTCTAACAAATCTGAAAAAGTATTTTAGGATTAGTTTGGACATAAGATATCTAGACGTCATCTTCCTTGGGCAGCAGAAAGTCTATCCTCCTGCTAAAACAAATGGAAAAGAACTAAAATTCTGTTAAAGGTTCTAGTATTTCAGAAAGACTTTGATATTAGGCTCTGCAAGTAATTCTGAAAAGCGTGAAGAGAGTGCATGGAACAACCACAATAAGCACACACTAAGTAGTGCACCAATTTAGATCCAAACGATCAAACACCATCCATAAAGTAGGCGCCTCCATTAAAGTCCAGAACTATGAATCAGTCTTGAATCTACACTCCTGAAATATGATATACACATAACTTACCATGACAAACAAGTGTATACTTCTTCAATTCATTCAGATCCAAGTTTAGAAAATACTGGATTTTTTGGTCCTATACCAAAGACACAGAAACTAAAGCTGTTACTTTTTGTGACACAGGGATCTTGGGAGAAGAGCTGCTAAAGCTAGTAGATAGTATATGCCCTCTACTACAAACTGACTCGTTGTATATACCTGTGTCCAATGTCCACTGTATACAAGAGAAAGTATCAGAGCAAGCCCAAATAAAAGAAATAAGGCAACTTGTAAAGATAGTTGCTACCTTCTGAACGGCTGTGGTGCAGCTCCTGACCTTCCTCCAGACCTACATCCTTGTTGACTGAGCAGAAAGACTAACAACAAAGAGATACAAATACCTCTGAGGGCCATCATCACCATTTATGCATTGGTTACTCTTTGGCTGTACACCTTCTGCAGATAAAAGGGGAGCCTGCTCACTCTTGGCTCAGATACCTGAAGCAACCCCTCTGCTGCTGCAGCCTCAGCTGCCTGGTAACAAGGACAGACTGTCCCACAAGGTCCCCCAGAGGCAGCTGGCACAAAGTCCCTTTGCCCATCCCACAAGGCAATAAACAGATATCATAGAATCATACAATACCAGGTTGGAAGGAATCACTAGGATCATCTGGTCCGACCTTTCTTGGCAAAATGCACATTCTAGACAAGCTAGCCCAGCACCCTGTCCAGCTGAATCTTAAAAGTGTCCAGTGCTGGGGAATCCACCCCTTCCCTTGCTAGATTATTCCAATGGCTGATTGTTCTTATTGTGAAAAAATACCCTCTTGTGTCCAATCGGAATCTCCCCAGGAATAACTTGCAGCCATTATCCCCCTTCTTTTCTATTTGACTCCTTGTAAAAAGAGAGTCTCCATCTTCTTTGTAGCCACCCTTCAAATTCTGGAACAAAAATGTATGTGTATATATATATATATATATATAAAGAAAGAGAGAGATTCAAAGAGATATAGGACCCAAGTGTTAGGCAACGCGAAGGGTATGTATGCACACACACACATGCAGGTGGGGATGCAGCTGGTCGCTCACCACGTCCCTCTTGCTGCAGCATTGCTGACCCCAGGCACCGCTGCTGCAGGAGCGGGGGACAGCAGGATCTGGGGGCTTGCCCACAGCCCCTGCTGCACACCCAGGTCAAGTCACCTGATACATGCATGATGTGCACACACACAAGAAATGGGATTCACCCAGATATATACTCTTAAAAGAAACAACAACTTAAGGACTTAACTGTTTCTGTCTTTGGAGTCTTTATCTAAAGCACATGAATCATCTCTCTGCTTAGACGTCGTAAGTAAAGCTGTTCACACACGCCACATGTACTTCACCATTATCAATCATTGCTACAATGAAAAAATAAACCTAACTGCAGACAACTAATATTAAAGCTTCCTACCATTACATCAAGATATCACCAAATTATAGAAGCCTCGAACCTTAAAAGAAGCCTTCAAAGAAGGCATACAAATTGTATGAGTAAAACACTCATATATCAAAACACAAATCACAATAAAAAAGAGACATCCACCAAATCATATTGGAACGTTAACGAATACTCTGGGACTTCAAATTACATTGAGCCAAACTTCAAATCAGAAGTATTTGAAAAATACCAGGACTGCAACATGTAATGAAAACACCTGTAACACTTAAGCACAACAAATTTTCTATTTAACGTTCCTGTTCCTTCATATTTACAAATGGCTCTATTAAGCCTCAACAACTTCATATGGGATTTTCTGGCTTTTCCCACATGCCAGAAAAACCTTGGTCTTCTGTGCCATTTATGTTGCATGTCTTACACTTTAAAGAACACAAACGGCACAGTCCTCTACATTTAAGATTTTAATCTCTGGGAGAAGCAATCGGCGCTAAGGCTGGGTGCGTAGGGTTATTTCTTTCAAACAGGAATAAAACGAACTTCAAATGCCCAGTGGATGCAGATGTCAAGAAGCTGGTTAACAGCCTCCCTTGTGTAAACTCAAGCACTGTCCCAGTCTCTACTTGTCGTTTGTTCTGTATTTACACTTAGAAATGTTACAGTAGAGTGTCAAATGGTATTTTCAAAGGTTATCTTAAAACAAGAAAGAATAACTGTTTGAAGGAGGTGTATCCAGACAAACAAGAAAGCCAGCTGCAGTGTCCTGGACAGTTAATGAGAAATGTCATTTCCTGTTAGTCATGTCATTTAATATCAAGAAATAATTACTGAGGACTTTATTTCTCCCTGTACATCCACTTCATTATGGATTGACTGCAACAGTAAAGGGAGTAAACACAGTTCACTCACAGCTCACGATCCCATTGGAATAGTAAAAAAACAATGAGACAAAATTGTGAGAAAGACACCCATGTACAAACAGCAGAAAGAGACATCTAGTTTGCTTCAGGCTTTTTCACATTCTCTCTTCTTAAGTAAAGCTGCATCTTTTTCTTATTCATGCAACTTTTAGACAGATATTGGACTTAATACTTTCTCAATACTACAAATTTCATTCTAGCAAAGACAAAATTACACTTGGTTTTGTAAAGGAAATACTCTGCAACATTTCTTTAGAACTGAGGCAGCTACTCCAGAAAACAATGCCTGTGCCTTATGAGAGCACAGCAGTTGAATGCAGCAAGGACAGCCGCAGCAAAGGGAAAAAAAAGGGGGGCATCTGCACATTCAAAGGAAGAACACACAAAGTCTGAGGAAACAGTTTATTGAACTGTCATTGCTTTTTCTCTGAACCTGCCTACATCAAGATCAATGCTTAACATAGAACCAAATTTTAAGAACAATCAGAGACAGTCACACTTCTGTACCTACATGGCTTCTAATTAGCGTGAAAGCAATTTATATTTGCAGCTATAACAGATAATAAAAAACTAGCATTTGTTTTTTTCTGAATCTGAACATGACTTTGAAAATATATAATATCAAGCAACCTGAAAGATATTTACACCAAACAGACAACTAGAGCATCAACTCCATCAGCTGAGTCTTGGAAAAAAAAAATAATCAGTAAACATTATTTCTGTATTCAAAATCAGACTATGTTAAAGCTAAAAGCCATAACAAGTACTTCCAGATCTCAGCTTCAGTTTTACCATATAGTCTTCTCCGGTGCCTCCTGCTTGCATCACTGCAACACTTCCCATAAATAAAGCAGCAACAGAAGAGTCTTCAACATGCTGCTTCTTTGCATCAATATAAGTAATATCATCCTTAAATAGTACTTACATTTTATGATACCCTAAGGGAGAAAACCAGCTCCCCCTGTCCCCCAGCACGCAGCCTGGTTGTATGACTAATTTCCCTGGACACGCTGCCAGTGACCCCACTCCCGTGAGCTGTGGGTTGCTGTGGTCTGAGCAGCGCTCGATGCTGTCCCAGGGAGAACTGGTACGCCACAACACGTTCACTCCCCTCTTTATTACCTGATGTTAATATGACCACTTAAAACATAACTGTAACATGGCGAATGCCTTCCTGTCTGCATGTGTGCTGCAGTTGTTGCCGACCCTGAGCAACTGCCTCACCGACTGCTTTTCTCTGCCACTTCCAAAGAGTAAGATGCAGTATGAAAGCTTAAAAATCGAAAGGTTTAAGACTCCTACTCTGAATAATAAAAAATTCATAACCAGTCAAACTTAAAGAGCTGTCTACAAGTCAGACGCAGGGCACCCTGAGAAGCTACTGGCAAATCAACAAAGTCTGCGCTTTTTAAGTTTTTATAACCAAGCTACATTAGTTGGAATATGCATGAGCCACAAGTGAGGTTCACATTACTAGAACTCACTAAGATACCAGTATTTCGCCTCTGCATTAAATCTGTTACCCTTGAGGATTATTTTTGCTTATCTCCTATAGCCTAATTAATCAGTGAGAAACAGAAAATAACTGCAGGGGAAGGCATCAACTTCAAATTGCAGTAAGCAACTACTCGGAAATTTTTAAAAACACTTGAAGTGTCTATTGCTAAAGAACAACTGAGGATAAAATCTAACTGAAATATTAATTTAATTACTACAGCATTGCAATCCTATTTGCAGTTTGCCCCAGTACCTAAAGGCAGCGATGATGAGCACCAGTGTTAAGATCAGAACTTTTCATATTATGCGCAACTACTTTCTTTGGACCATTACACATGTACGGAGAAGACGACTCCCCATGCAGGATACCCTTCAAGTCGGCAATTAAACGGTGCCATAAACGCAGTTTAACGCTAAAGAAAACATGAACGGCACCGCAGCGCATTGCAAGCCAACAAGTGCCCCCCGACCGGCCACGCTTTCACGGCGCAGTCCTCAAGGTGCACCGCCAAACTCTTTACCAAATTACCCCCAACCAATTACTTAATTTTTAAACGCGTACCCAGGTCTCCGGGTCAACAACCGCGTCCCATGGCCCCGCCAGCCTCAGCCCCGCCGCCCGGACCGGGGGAGGCGTGTCCCGCCCGCACTCCTGTCAAACGCCGCCCGCCCCGCTGCTCCGGCGGGGGGCAGGAAGCGGGTCCCGTCCCGGGCGCAGCCCCGCCACGGAGGCACCGACGGAGCGGGCAGCCGGCAGCCCCTGCCGCCCTTGCTCACCGGGGCTCCCGCTGTCCGGGCGCCGTGACCACCCCCACACCCCCGGAGAGGAGCTTTGTTGGTGCCGGGAGGCGGAGCCGTCCCGCTCCTTTCGCCCGGGGAGCACCCTCACAGCTGCGCCCCTGCCCCGGCGCGACCCGCCGCGCTGGGAGCCCGGCCCACCGAGAAGAGGAGCGGGCGTCGCCGAGAGGCCGGGACACGGCGTTTGAGCCCGGGGCAGCTCCGGCCAGACACAGCGGCGGGGCTGGCGGGGGGCGGCAGCCGGAGGCACCCTGGAAAGGAAAGAAGGGGACGGGAACAAGGAGACGGAGCCGCCGTCGTTCTCCTTCCCCCGCAGCGCTCGGCGCGGCCACTGCGTGCGGAGGTCGCGGTGTGAGCCAGAGGAGGGGGGCGACACCCGCCGCGCCTCCCTTTCTCTCCCTGCTCCTCCCTTCCCGTGCCCGCCGCTGCGCGGAGCGCCGCCGCCGCCACCACCACTCACCGGGAGGGCGGGAAGCGGGTCCCCAGCGCCCCGCGCCGGCTCCCGCTCCTGTCAAGCGGCTTCTGCCGTCGCCCGCTTCACGCCGCCGCCATGTTCCGGGGGCACCGCGCATGCCCGGCAGCGGCACCGGGGGCGCGGGCCTTCCCTCCCTGTCGCCCCGCTTCCGCTCGCCGCGGAGCGGAGGAATGGTCCGGGGTCCTGCTGCCCCTCGTCGGGGGCGGCACACGGTGCGGGGGGCATCCCCGCCGGCATCCCCGCACCTCGCCCATACCTGTGGGGGCGGCCCGGGCCGAGCGGGCACGTTAGGGGCCGAGCCACCCCGTCCGGGGGTGGTTTGTAAGGTGGCCCCGGGCGCTGCGCGACCGGCTTCGCCTGACCATTCCCCTCCGCTACCTCCCGGCGGCCCCCCGCGTTTAAACCCGGCGCCATCCCTTCGCCGGGCGAGGGGCGCCCCGCTGCCCGGAGCCATCTTGCGGGGAGGCGGCTGCCGGCGTCCCGCTGCCCTTCGCCGCCCGTCGCGGGGAGGCGGCGGCCGGGCCTGGAGGGCTTCGGTGGGAACGGCAGCGGCCGCCGCACCGGCAAATGTCTGCCCTCCCAGCCCCTTGCTGCGCGGGAAGGAGCGGGGCCTGGGGGGCTCCGGCGGCTGAGAGGTGTGAGGGTCGTGCGCCCTGGGAGTGGGGCCGCCTTGTGAGGAGGGGAGATTACCCCATGGCAGGTGTGTGTGTGTGTAGGAAGCTTCGGTGTAAGCCCGTAGCGTCTGGAAAATGTGTGAGGAACTAAAGGCAAAGTTTTCTGCTGGGAAACGTCAGGCAGGCGCTGCCATGCGCGACAGCCGCACCTGTGATCGCCGCAGCTGTACCTGTGATGTGCTGAAGGTACCGCTACACAGCGGCTTAGCGACGGTAAATAATACTCCGCGTTATACGTGCACAAACCATCACAGCGGTACAAGGTGTATCGGTGCGCATCTACCTTGAGAAATTTTATAGAATTATTTTACACAGATCCACGCTTGTAAATACTGCATAATAGCTGAAAAGCACTTCCTTAGCTTTTTAGGAGGGTATGTTCCCGTTTTGTAAGCTCTAGGCGTGTGAGTTTAGATCCCAAGAGGCACGTAGGCATAAGTATATCTGGTGAGAAATCGTTTCTTAAATACCACGGATGTTTGGGGCTTTCCATGCCCAAGTTTCATCTTCACTACTTAAATATCTTGAAAGTGAAATTGTAAATGCAAAACTAAACTAAGGTCACGAAAGTGAGATTCTAGGAGGTTTTATAATGGACATAAAACAATAGAAAAAATGAAATCCAAATATATACCAAAAAAGCCTCTCAAACTTTTCTACATTAAAGTGACATTCATACAGCACACTCCAGTATCCTGCATAAGTTGCCAGTTACTACTAACGATTTATTTTTATCACTCTCATAAGTAGTAAATGGTTCTTCAAAAAGAGGAAAATTAGTCCTTGCCATAAATTATGTAATACTTAGACAACATTAAAGAAATTAGTAAAAATATGTTAGTCCAAGTGGTTACAAAGATACAAGAAAAAGACAAATACTGAAATACGCTTAGAGAAAATCTTTATAGTCAAGTGTGGTACACTCATAAACCAATGCAGATTGATGCTGCTTCATTTGAAATATTTTCCCTTTTCTGTCATATTGAACCTCTGTCGAAAAACAAGGGATCATTTGCTTTATAGAGATGGATATAGAAATGTGCCAAGTATCACAGAATAAGTCCTTGGGAGACAGGGAGGAAAACATATTTTAAAGATACCCTTTAAACCCAAGCCAGTGCTAGATGTAACATCTGAAGAATTCGTTCCCCCAGAGCCACTGGGACACCAAACCATTGTTTTCTACAGCTGCTGTTGCAGAGCCTGCTGAATGTGAGCTGGCACAGTCCTCTACCTGCTCATAATTTTCCCAGGAGGCTGAAATCTGGAAGTCCAGCTGACATTAATCCTGCTTCTTAGACTCCTGATGTGGTGAAACTGAGAATAAACAATAGATGTAAGAATAAATGTCTATAAAATCACAGATACTTCACCAATAAAAAGAGCAGAACAGAAGAAAATTTTAACTCTGTCTTCTAATCCAGGAGCCAAATGGGTCCATAATGCCTTTGCATGTGTCCTTCACCTACAAGCTATAGCTGATGCAAAACAAACAATTTATTTACTTGATTATTAGAAAAAGAATGAGTCCTGCCTGCTTCCATCTTCCAGCAGAACAATGGGCTTGTTTTCTGGTGACTCACTCATCATCTTTAATTTATTTTTATAGGTATTAAACTGAATTATGTGGGTCAGAAAAAAACAGGCAATTTTTAAGTTCCCAGTGTTCTTCACAAAGAGAGATGATCATACATGTATATATATATATGTGTGCATACATATACGTGGCTCCACAGGTTTTTTTTAAGGGTGATTCTATGATTTTAGAAAGAAGAAACAACAACATCAAAATAAATCCAAGGTGTTTCAGGGAGTTAGACTCCAATGAGCTCATACAACCAGTCAATATGATATTCTGCGAGGCTGATGCAGATGAAAAAGATGTTTAAGAGAGCTGGCAGCTCCTCAAAGAAATAACATCAAGAGTGTACGTAAGTGAACTACCCATGCAGAAGAGGTAAAGAACACGGTAAAAGATCAGCTTAGGTGTCAAAAGCCCTTCCTGAACCTCAGACAGGAATGAAGCATCCAGAAAAGAAAAGCTGAGTCAGGTTACTTTGGAGAGCTACGGAGCTGTAGCCTGGTCATGCAGACATGAAATCAGAAAATGAAGGAAGCAATTAGCAAGGGATATTGGGAGTAATATAATTTTAAGTACGTTACCAGAAATGGAAAAGAATCAAGCAAATGATTACTCCAGTATCACGCAAAACTGAAAAGTTTTTGACAGATAACACTAAGAGTGCCAAGATTCTTAACATTTTTGCATCTATTTTTCTTTTCTTTTTTTTTTTTTTTTTAAATATCAGGCATTATTGGCACTTGCGAAAACAGACAGATTTTGGACTGGGCTGTCAAAGGACCAAATGAGATATTATTCAGACAAAATTTGCTGCTTTCACATTAGCTGGCTGATGAAATCTCAGTTACTAATGGTTTATCCTTTAGAATTTACAGTGAAGAGATATTACAGGACAGAAAGGGACAGACAGTATTGTTGAAAGAAGGAAATAGGAAGTTATATACTGATCTATTTCATTCCAGTGCCCAGAAAATATACTGGAGCATGTAAACAAGCTTTTTTTAAGCACTTATAACAAGTGACAGCCAACACAGGTTTATCGAGAACAAAAGATGTCAAATCTAATGTCTCTCACAACAAAGTGAGAGGAATTGTCAGTGGAGGAGAAACATTGGATGGCATGTTGGATGTCACTTCAGTAAAATTTTTTACATGTTTTCATGTGATATTCTTTAAGTAAACAAGGGAAACAATGTAGATGAAGATATTTAGGGAGCTGGTACAAGTGGCTTGTTGTCAGAAAGAGGTTTGTGAGCTCAACAATGGTTCAAAAATGTGTTTACGTAAACACAGATCATACCAAACTGGGAGGCTTTAGCATGCTGGATGATAGATGCAGGATTTGGAAGGATTTTCACACACTGGAGGTTGGGTCTGAAAAAAGGGAAGGTACTATTCAACTGGGATAAGAGCATACTGCTGGCTGGAGGCAAATTATTATTACCTATACAAATAAGAAATGAGGAAATACTGAGTGTTCTGCAGGGAAAAGAGCTACAATTATGTGAAAAAATAAAAAAAGGAAAAAGATCTATGGTTATGTGAATCACAATCTGTACGAAGGGGACAATATTAGAGAGCTGCAGTAAGAGAGTCAAACCACATAAAACAATACAGAAAGAGAGCACAGAGTTTGTGAAACAGTCTGATGTACACAGCCCCAGAAAAGCTCAGTAGCCGTGGTCTGGCTGGCTTCAGTAATATGTAGCCAATGAAGAGAGCAGAGAAGAACCATTGGAATGATTGGATATCTATAAAATATGCACCACAAGGAAGTTCTGAAAAAAAAATATTGAAAAACCCAGGGACTTAGGCTGAAGGGGAGAAAGTGGAAGAAGAGAAAATAATATACAATGGTATACAGTACAGATATGAATATACATATGGGTCCAGTGTAGGGCAACCAAGATGATTAAGGGAGTGGAGCACCTCCCTTATGAAGAAAGGCTGAGGGAGCTGGGTCTCTTTAGCTTGGAGAAGAGGAGACTGAGGGGTGACCTTATTAATGTCTATAAATATATGAAGGGTGAGTGCCACGAGGATGAAGCCAGGCTCTTCTCGGTGGCAAACAATGATAGGACAAGGGGTAATGGGATCAAGCTGGAACACAAGAGGTGCCACTTAAATTTGAGAAGAAACTTCTTCTCAGTGAGGGTGACAGAGCACTGGAACAGGCTGCCCAGGGGGGTTGTTGAGTCTCCTTCTCTGGAGACATTCAAAACCCACCTGGACATGTTCCTGTGCGACCTCACCCAGGCGTTCCTGCTCCAGCAGGGGGATTGGACTAGATGATCTTTTGAGGTCCCTTCCAATCCCAAACATACTGTGATACTGTGATACATCAAATACATGAAAGACTGCTGTAAAAAGAAAAGGACAAATTTGCTCTCTGTTTCCACAGTGGATGGGTGAAGAGAAAACAGGTTTAAAATGCAGCAAGAAAGACTAGAAAATAAACCTGATAGGGATAGGGAGGAAGGTTGTGTGGGTGATAGTGCAGCCTCCAGCCTCAGACTCCCAAGCAGAGCTCAGCACCATCAGTCGGAGCTGGAACAGGTAGACTGGCCCCTTGGTGGAGGGTGGATGCGATTGTCTTCCATGGTCCCTGCCAGCAACATGACTCAATGGATGTAAGCTTTCTTTAAGGCCATTGGAAAGTATTCACTTCCTCAGGGGAAGGATTTTATTGTTTCTGCAATGAGTGTGCCACTAGCTTCCAAAAGTAAATTGTTTCAATAAGAGTTTTAAACTGCCTTCCTATTTTCTGAGTCCTTCTTTCAAGCTGTCACAATATGATTGTCCTATGTGACTAAGTGTATTACAGACACACAAGAGGATGCACAGTTTCACTACCTGAAGAGAGATGTAATTTAGACATACATAGGTCTGCCTTCTCCTCTTGGTTATGTGAATTCAACAGAAATTGCAGATTTTTATCTGACAGTGAGTTAACCTTTCTTTCCCAAGAATGAAGTTTACCTTTTTCAGAACAGCCTCAGAAGTCCTTCAAGGCCTGAAGTGTGACAATGACATATTCTTTTAATAACATTTGAAAAAAAAAAAAAATCTGCTTGCTTGTAGGAAATGCCATCACCTCCTTCAGAATTTTTAAACTGTGTAGATTGAGAACAGGAATAATTCCAGATGACAGGTGTAAAGAACACTCACTGCGACTATATTATGTAAAAATATTCAGACATTCTAAAGCAGTTTCATTTAATGCTATAGAGTATATACATAAAGTGTTTAGACATGCATGTGGGAACTCGTAATGCTGAAAGAAAAATGAGTTATTTTCATTTGCATGGCTGTAAACCGAAGAATAACTTCTCTGAGGTACAGGAAGCTCACAGAAATGGGTGGTAACAGAATGTTGGCCACATAACTTGTTAAAATATGTTTCTGTATTAGCTAGAAATTGATTTGTAAGGGAAAAGCAGTGAGGAACCAATTTCAGGTAAGATAGACTTAAGCTGTGAGTAATCTTTTGCATTGGATGGGTAATGATTAAAATTGCCCCAGCAAGAGAAAACAGATTTGCTTTATTTGGTTTTGTATTACCTAAAGTGAGTGCTTCCTGTACAGTGACAAGTACAGAGAAGAAAAAAAAATGCTTGCTCCCAAAATGTTGGGGATAAAAACCTGCAATAGATTCGTCATACCAAAAAAAAAATGAAGTGATGAGGGGGCTGTCAAGTTCTCTGGAGCTTCAGCCTGCCTCTTGCTTGGATAAATAATATGTAGGGCTGGATAGAAAATTGTTTTTCCTTCCCTATGAATTTTCCATTTCTATGGTATTTTTTCCATAGCTGAAATATCAAAATCCTGAACATATTCCTAAGATGACTGAGTAAGACTGTTTTAGTAAATGGAAATGGTTTGTTTCAGTGTTTCTGAATATCTCATTTTGACCACGTCTGTCTTTGTTTTTACACAAGTTGCTTTGTATTTGAATAGAAATGTTGTGAATAAAGCATTTTCAGAACTTTTAGCTCTAAATATCCTATTTTGAGAGTTAGAATATCCAACCTTAGTGGTTTTTTGTTTGTTCATTTGTTTGTAGCTAGGAATGGCAGAAAAATAATCCCTTTACTGGAAACTATTTCAGTGAAGCAGAACTACTTGGGTAAGTGTAGTAGGAAGCTTTCCAACTAGTCTAAAACACATTAACAAAATGGGAGAAAACATTTTATGGAATGGGTATCAACACAGGATTTGAAATAAAGCAGCAGCACCAGGAAACAAAACTTCTACTTCTGGGTCCTAATAATCCAGATCAGTGATTTGTATTAAGGAGTGAAATGCAAAAGATACAATGCACATAATAAGTCACTGATCCTGATGCATCAACAAATATCGTAGAAATGCACTTGACCTGAATTGCAATTATTTTTGCAACAGTTAAAATTAATGATCAATTATTCTAATTAAGTTGAGGTGCTCCACAAAACAGTATGGAAGGTGACATAACTTACCCCTTTTTCTCTTAATGCCATTCGTTTCTCTGCGTATCCAGGTTAAGAATCTCTTCAAGGGGTACTGCAAGCATCGTCCAACAGGAGGGTAATGAATGCTTTAGCTCTTTAGTTACCATAGAGGCAACTATTTTGGCTCCAGGTTCACATTTTTACAAACAAAAGCAAAGTCTCCTTTTCTCTAATATACCAGCATTTCTCCTTTGGGTGCTCTTTAAAAGTAAAAAGGAAATTCAAGTAAATCAGAGCACTTTCTTCCGTAAGAGTGAGAGCAAACAAGATGAAGTGCCAACAGTCCCTGTTTTGAATTGAGGGGTTGGTGCTAACGCTGCCGTGTCCCTGCGGCTTATCCAGCTGTCCAGGGGAATCGCTGCCCAACTCAGTCCCAGGCGTTCAGCACGAGGTCTGTGTGGCAAAGTTTGGCAGCTGTCTGGGTGATTAGCAAAAATAAAAATCTGGCTCTTCCAGCTGTGGGAGAGCTTTGAGAAAATGAAAAAGTTCAAGCAAATACAGTGTTGTCTCCCAATATTTTTAGGCAGGGGTGAAGGGGTGAATTTGTCTCATAATGCAGCCTTTGATCCTACAGCTTCCAAATCCAGTTCATTCTCCGTGATGCCACCAAACCAGGCACTTCTGCCATGGGATTTGCCAGTTGCCATCGATGGCTCCCTGACATTTGCTTTTTTCTCATTGCCCCACCAGCGCCTGCCAGCAGCCACCCCTGCCTCCTCGGCTTTGCTGGCGCAGGGGGAGGCAGAAGGGACCAAGACTCCAGGCAAGGGAGCGAGCGGGAGCCCAGCTGGCAAGCGGGAAGGGGGACAGAGCCAGAAGCACAGGCTGGCCAGCACCACCCGGGCTGCCTTCAGGGCAGGGTGGCAGCTGGGATCTGGGGGAGCTGGGGAAAGGAGCCACTCCTGTTGGCAACAGGATCCCAAATTTGCCCTCAAATGAATCAGGCCTCTGAATTACTGCTGTGTAAGTCCTGCTCATGCTGTACCTCTAGGTGAATGCATTCTGGATGAAATGCAGGTGGTAGAGAGTGCTGTGAATGGGTGAGGCGTTAGCTGCTAAATAAATGTGCTCCGTAAGAATAAACCCCAAATTGTGCTTTTCTTGAAGCAGGGAGTCTCAGGGCATTTGAGCCAAGTTGCTATCTGTTTCAAGTAGTGCCCTAAGACCAGAAGAATTAACTGATAATAACACCATTAACGCACTCCTGAAAGTTTTGTTTCAAGTCATACATTGTTTGGCAAGGTGTGACTGACCATGCACACGCTGAGAGGCCACCGCAGGCATGAATAATATGACAAATGCCATTCTTCGTGTGAACAGCACTTATTTCGGTTTCAGTGCAATGAAACCTGAGATGCCAAAGTGGTTAATCCTTTTTATTGCTACCGCCAAGTTAGAGATCTGTCAGCGTTGTGTTTTCAAATGATGACAGAGGCAGTTTGCTTGCAGCTCTCGGCTTGCAAGCTCACAAACACCAGTGACTTCTGCTTTCCTCAAAAGACTGCTCTTTGTAAACAGAATAGTTTGGTTTAAATAGAGTACATGAAGTGCTGTTTTATTTATTCAGCTTCTTAATTGTTTATTCATCCCTTTATTTATTTGGGGTTTGTTTATTCATTTATTTGTAGTTTAGTTTAGTTATTTTGCTTTATTAGGAATAGATGCTTCTGCCCACGATGGCAGACTGAAGCACGGGAGGTTCCATCTGAATATGAGGAAAAACTTATTTACTTTGAGGGCAACAGAGCACTGGAACAGGCTGTCCAGAGAGGTTGTGGAGTCTCCTTCTCTGGAGACATTCAAGACCTGCCTGGACACATTCCTGTGCGATTTGCTCTGGTCACTCTTCTTTAGCAGGTGCGTTGGACTAGATGATCTCCAGAGGTCCCTTCCAATCCCAACCATTCTGTGATTATGTGATTCTGAGGCCTGGAGAAAAGGAGGCTGAGGGGAGACCTTATCATTCTCTACAACTACCTGGTTGTAGCATGGAAGGGGTTGGTGTCTTCTCCTAGGTAACAAGCAATAGGACAAAAGGAAGTGGCCTCAAGTTGCACCAGGAGAGGTTCAGATTGGATATTAGAAAACATTTTTTCATTGGATGGGTTGTCAGGCATTGGAACAGGCTGCCTGGGGAAGTGGTGGAGTCACCATCCCTGGAGGTGTTTAAAAGATGCATAGATGAGGTTCTTAGGGACATGGTTTAGTGCCAGTGCTAAGGTTAACTGTCGGACTTGATGATCTTGAGGGTCTTTTCCAACCACTATGATTCTTTGGAGTGATGTGGGTGCCGGTGGGGTATGGGGGTCTCTGCCAGGCACAGTCTGGCACTTTTTGAGGATGGATCCTCATGAAGCACAAAAAGCCCCAGAGTGCACCCTGCTGCTGGAGAGCATGGAGAGAGCAGATGGCTGGGGAAAGTGGGTAGGAGAAGGGTTGGGAGCAAAAGCAGTATCTGCCAGCACCTCTGTCTGTCCCCTTCTGCCAGGCAAGAGTGGTCACCTGCTGCCACACGTGCCTGTCCCCCTCTGGGGCTGCACCTCATCTGTGCAGTGACAAGACTGAGCAAGGGAGGGAGGGACAGCTGTGGAGCAGAATAAGAGTGCCAAATGGAGCCAGTTTGTTAATATTCACAAGTAAGGATTATTTTTTTCCCAAGGCACCTGTTTAAATTAATAATAGACAACCCCAAATCAGCAGTATGTAGTGGTAATAGGGTTTTCTTTTGTCTGTGTCAAAACATTACTATTAAACACTTCGAGCAAATGCATAGTTTAGTTTGTTAGAATAAGAAATGATGTTAGGGCATTTGGAATATTTCTTACAAAGATACAAAAATAATGTGCTTTTTCATTCTCATGTATATACCACATTACCTTCAGCTTTCAGCATTTGGGTGAAGAAAATGAAATATTTCAACTATTTTAGCTAGCTTTCAATTTTAAGAAGATTTTCCCTTGTGTTATATATTAAAAAATACGTAAATGTCCTCTGTTAAAAATATGAGAATATGAGTTTAGGTGTGAAGGAGGGTAGAAAGAGTAGAAAAATGTCAGAATTGCTCTACACCATTTCTGTTCTAGCTCCAGGTAGTAAAGACTGAGGAATTGGAGGGAGAGGTGTTGAAAGAGTAGGATGAAGTGAAGGACAAGTCCTCAGGGTCAAATGTTGCATTCAGAGAGTTCAGAAATAAATTGTGGAACTGCTAAAATGATACACACTCACTCTTAGGCCAAACAAAGAGATACTTCTCAGGAACTTGTTAGCAAAAAGTTTCTCTGCCTAAGGTATCTTTTTCAAACATATCCCAGCAAAGGGTCAGAGATGCTAATGGTCCCTAAGGCAAATCCTGCTGCACTTTGGAAGTGTCTACGTAAAAGAATCATTATCAAGAAAGGCCTATAAGTACCATCAAAAATAACACCGACAATATACATTCATTATATAATTCAGAGGTATATTTTCTATTGTGTTTAGTTTTATTCTTTCCATCTCAAAGCAATGCAAATAAAATTATTTCAAAAACAGATGATGAAACAAATTAGAAATTTTCTCAAGACTTTTATATAAGCAGAGACCTTATATGTGGGGCTATTTAATGTATAAGTGAATGAGAGGCAATAAAGAATTAATTTTTCAAAAAAGAAAAAATACAAGGAATGTAAACTCATGTAGTCCTTTGTTCAAGACATAAGAACATACACTGAACTTGAATATTAGGGAATGTGAGGAGTGAAAATAGAATCATCCATAAAACCCCTGACCACAGTATCACACTGCTATCGAGAGTTAAGAGGATGTCACAAAGAAACAGACCTGCAGAGATTAAAATAGGCCTGGCCACCTTATGGTGATAATAATAGAGATAATTTTAAATGTGGAGCACCTCTCCAGGTTTTTATTTTGCAGCTGACAGCTGCTAAGGGTAAGATTTTTTTCTTTTTTTTTTTTTTTGCCTGTAGCAGTTGCTTGTACTTTTTTTGCACTCCGTAGGGTTATCGTTGTCAGAGGAAAGTCATGGGACTGCACGAACCTCTGATCTTATAAAGCACAAAAATTCCTTTGTTCTTAAAGATGAAAAAGTGTTGTGACCAAAATACCAGTTGAAAAGGAGGAAGGGAACGAGAATCATATTTCTAATGGAAACACCAGGGATGTAAAGAAAATGAGTTGCATAAGAAGGAAGATATCAAATATCTGAATTATCAGAACACAGTGTTTTTCTTTCTAGTAATTCTTTTTTGTTAGTGTAATTTCTTACACACTTCACATCAACAGCTTTTTCTTTATTCTTTCACTGTCTGTGTTTTATTCTTGTGCTATGTCTTTATTCTTGTTCAGTTGCTCATGTTGTTCAAGTTGTTCCCAAAATAACTTCACAAAATAAGCTCTAATGGAAAAATTCTTGTGCATTCGAAGTGAAGGAGGATATGAGCACAGAGACTGAGCCAAAACCTTTTCAAATGAAGCCCTCTGCACTTACAACCAGTTGCAGAGGCTGATGTTCCCATCGCGAGTGTTTCTATACATTCAATAAGGATCCTTGAGCTCTGCTACTGATATATATGGTTGGGTGGAGAATTCTTTACAACAGGATGCCACTGCTGCCTGGGACAGCAGCAGGGCTATGTAGATGTGTATGTATCAGACATACAGTATAATATATACAGTATTTTATATGTGTAATATATATATAAAATATTAGAATCATAGAATCATTTTGATTGGAACAGACCCTCAAGATCATCAAGTCCAACCATAACTTAACTCAAAGGCTGGGGTCCTTTAAATAGGTAAGGTGCAAAGCTCCTCTCATATACACAAAGAAATGCCAGATCAGTGGCCCCAAATCCCAGCTGCAGCTCACATCTGGAGACAAGAGCGCTGACTGGTAGGTAGTTAGGTAGTTAACCTAACTTCGGGCATTAAGCCATGTCCATAAGAACTTCATTTATGTGTCTTTTAAACACCTCCAGGATGTGACTCCACCACTTCCCTGGGCAGCCTGTTCCAGTGCCTGACAACCCTTTCTGTGAAGAAATTTTTCCTAATATCCAATCTGAACCTCCCCTGGCACAACTTGAGGCCATTTCCTCTTGTCCTATCACTTGCTACTTGGGAGAAGAGACCAACCCCCTCCATGCTACAACCTCCTTTCAGGCAGTTGTAGAGAGTGATCAGGTCTCCTCTCAGCCTCCTTTTCTCCAGGCTGGACAGCCCCAGTTCCCTCAGCTGCTCCTTATCAGGCTTGTGCTCCAAAACTAGAAGGAGCGGGGAGAGATCAGAATTGGGAATAGCTCACAGGTAAAATGGAAACTGGGAAATGGAGAAAGTATAGCATGAGTTCACCAAATGACTGTGTAAGCTGATGTGAAATACTACGCAATTAGGTTCCACAGTGCTGCTCAATCTGTGCTCTGCTCTGGGTGGCGTCACCTGGTGCAGGTGTGCAGCCTGTTGGAGGCTGTTACCCACTTTTGCCTGTTCCAGCAATTGGTATGAGCTATATGAGTCCTCCAAGCACCCCTAAACTGTAACTACCTACCAGTCAGCGCTCTTGTCTCCAGATGTGAGCTGCAGCTGGGATTTGGGCCCACTGATCTGGCATTTCTTTGTGTATATGAGCGGAGCTTTGCCCCTTACCTGTTTACAGGACCCCAGCATCTTCAAAGGAATGTGAAGTATTAGCCCCTTGGCCACAAGCTGGTCAGAAATGCATTGGTCTCATCAGTCTCGCCAGCCATCTGTGTGAAACTGTTTTAGTGGGAGCTGAGCATGTCTGAACACAGTTTGGACATTTTTTGAGCTAGGAATTGTCTAATCCAGACAAGAGGGAGCATACTGAAGGCAAGAGGCAGCATACTGAAGGGGTTCCTGCTGAGTGAAGTGGCAGGTGTGGTCCTATACCTGATATAGGTCTTTTCGTACTTCTGTGGAACACACAGAGTTAATTTCTGGAAGTCTTCTTTCTCAGATTAAAGATGCCAGTAGCTAAGGAAGGAAAAATGATTTACCTTCAAGTAGTTCAGCTGACCTTACACATTTATCACTTTACAGGATTTCATTTTTCAATGGAGTTCATTGTTTCAACACCATTACCTCCACTTTTGGCAAAGACAATTACAGGGCATTTACTTATACACTAGAGACACATTGCTTGGATTTTTACATTCTTTTCACCTGAAATAGTTCTGTCACAAAACAGTTGTTTGTCTTGAGCAAATATTTTTTCTCTCAAAGTTTTACTTAGAAGTACTCAAATGTCTTTTTATTTGCACAAGACAAAGACCTTTTTTACTGATTGTGACAAGTGAATAACAAGTTGGGGTAATACACTAACAAGACATGGATTACTTAAATAATGTCATACCATTCATGGACAGACTTTGTTTACATTTGTTTTTTTTGTTTGGTCTGTTGGTTGGTTTTATTCTCTCTTTAAGTTAGGCTAAATATCTTTCTACCAGACATTGCTCTTGTAAACAAATAGTAAATTACTAATGTCCTACTTACTACTACTTTGTCATGGTGAAAAATTTGTTTTGAATTTCCAAAATATTTCACAAAACTCTCCACTCCACGCCAGTCCCCTGCCACCAGCCCTGTGGTAACTGGTAAATATGTATGGTCACCTACATTGTTTGAAGAGAAAAATAAAACAAGTTGGGGGTTTTGTGTTTGTTTTGGGTTTTCTGGTTGCTGTTTGTTTTGTGTATTTGTTTTCATTGTTGTTTGGTTGTTTTTTTTCCCATTTAGAAACTGGGACATTTACATGTGTGGAATAAGGCCTTCTGTGCCCCCAAGTTGTGTTCACAGTGAACCATTGCAGTTCATGGCACCATTGCTGTATTCACACCATCTGATGGACACTCTTTTGGCCATGGCCAAGTGAGCTGTGGTATTGTTCTGGTCAGATACACCACAGCAGCAGTGGAGTTAGTTGTAATTAACCCTCTTAATTCAGAATGTTTATCTGAAAGCTGTCTCTTAAATACATGTGTAAAATCCCACACATAATGGAAGTGTACCAGGAGATTAACCCGTAGATATCACAGGGACATAATGGAATTTGTACCAGGAGATTAGCCCATAGATATCACAGGGACTGTGATCAATTTTTCTCATGGACCTGCACCCAGTTTTTGGGGTGTCTTATGCTTCCAGCTGAAGAGAGCCCACCTTAGAATAGCATATAGCTGTGGTTTATCTGGTTGACTTTTCTTACCTGATCTCATGTAGATACCTAAAGGAGGGACTCTGAGGGACAAAGAGAGAGCTGCGATGCCCCAGCAGAGCTTCTGAGATCGTGGGATGGGAAAACAGTAACACCACTGTACTCTCCCCATCCATATATCACTACTCTCTCCGGTCCTGGTCACAGGAAACACATCTTGAAGACAGAAAATTTTCAGTACTGAAGAGACTGCAAACTCAGTTTATTTTAATATACAAAGTCAGGAACCTTTATTTTCAATGTTTCTTAGCGTTAAATCAGTAACAAAATATACTTTGTGAAATTGTGCCCTAGAATTCTTTGTTGAGCCAAGTTTAACAAATTGAAGTTACAAGATGCCTGAGGCTCTTAGGGAAATGACTACTGCATAGAGAAAACACAAAGAAGCAACAGTTTCTCATCTTTTAATTCTAATTAAACTCATATACCGCCCTTTAATCAAATAAAATACCCTTTTGTGCACATTTTCAGTGCTTCAGTAGCTTTAGGAAACAATGATCTAAAGAAAATATAGCAAGAGGACATAAAATTGCCTGACTCAAAAAAGCCACAGTAGTTATACAGGAAAAGGAAGGTAAACACTGAACCTGAAGATTGGCATACAAGCTCTTGTGAGATGTTGTGTGTTCCAGGAGAAGGAAAAAGCAGGAGACAGAATGGAATTGAGAGGAACCACTTTTTTCATTTTGCAGCTTTAGAAATCCACCACTATAGCTTAGCACATCTTAAAAAAAAAAAAAAAAAGAGGTAAACTAGGACTGCATTGGAAATCAGATACTGAATTTGATCAAAAAAGGCATATATTCCAACAAAAATGCATTAATGGGGAGAATAATAGGATCCAGCCCAAATTAATTTTCTCTCTCTTGTGAGTCAGGACTAGGGTAATGTGGCCTCAAATAACATTCAATCTGAATCACATTGCTCTGAACAACTCCCACGTAATGTCAGTCCTGACAGGCATGATGTTACAGGTCCTGGTGACCCCACCTTCCATCTACCTTCTGTCTGAGTATTAGTGAACCCATAAAAAAGATAGATTTATACTTCCCTCCTCTGTGGCTGTATTTGAAGATTATGTGCCATGGTAGATTTCCACACATATCAACACTTTTATATTTATCAAGAGACTTCACAACCTTAGAAATTCTGTGTACAATGTGCTGCACTCATTCATAGGGTTAAATAGTTATTTTACTGTCCCTTAAATCACATGGGTAGCTAGTATGTGGGGCTTTATGGGGTATTTCCACTAGAAAGAACGCTAATTAAATCAGTCATTGATTACACGAGTACTTCTTTGGTGCCATCTGTGGTGCAGTTTACAGAGACTTTTTGTACAACCCTGTTGCCCTGAACACAGGAGTCGTCAAACAGGAGGAAGCTGATCTCCTCCACAGTTCAAGTTTGTCTTTCCCAAAAGCAACGCCATAAAGCCTCCTGGCTCTGTCACATACCAGTGGGTTTTTTTGCTGTCTCCTAATTCTACATGGGCTTTTCAGCTGCCATCACCAGAGTCTTAGCAGAAGATGGTACCTTACGTCTGGCTTTGTCCTTCACTGGTGGCTCCATTTCTGAAGCTTTGTGGAAAGGTCCAAAATACAAAACAATGTATAGTGCAGAATCTTGTTGAGCAAATGCTCACGGAGGAGGTTTCAGATATGACTTGGGCCAAACCTTCCACAGCAGTATACACTAAGGCAGGCTGAAGCTTGATCTTCCATGAAATGAGCATGCAATGTACTGAATGTGAATCAGGATGATTGTGTTCTCAAGGATACTAAAGATTTTCAATGCGCTGAATGCAGTGAATCAGCAAAATAATGGAAACCCAGAAAGCTCAGGAAGATTCATATGATACTGGTATGAGGTAACCGTGAAATAAATAGATTACAATATATGCAAACTGCATAGGTAAAAGCTTCATCTGACACCTGTTTTTTCTTGAGAAGGTCACCATCAAAAGTGACCCAGTATTTAACATGACTCCATATGAAGAAAAGCAAAACAAAGAGAGGGTGATCTTATAAAAAGACATCCTGATCCAACAACACTTCTGTTTTCCTGCAGTCAAGGACAAGATGGCTCAGAAACATTCATCTACCAGCATCACTCTGGCATTACTCCCAGAAATTTCTGGGTCTGCTTGGCAGAAAATAAGTAGCTGAATAATTTTAGTGTACTCAGCATCTCTTATCCCATGCTTCACAGTCATCTTCCCTGAAGCTCTGCTTAAGCTTAAGGTGTGTAGCCATCAGCAACCACCAGATTTCAGCTTCCTCAGTGATGAAAAGAAAGCATTGACAGGTTTTTGGGCTATTGCTTTACATGGCAGGTGAAGCTAAGTGTCAAGTAAAGCCTGAATCATGCATGTGTGGGTGCAAAAAGGAAGAGACGCTCATATGTCAGACCAGAGGCAGCAATCCTGATCACTTGGCGTTGATAATCAGTTCCAGAGAGGGTTATGATCAATACAAGCACAAGCAGGAATGCAGAGACCTCCAGCTCTTGAAATAACAAGTCAGCAATATCAGTATCAATTGTAAATTCCACCATACCAAAATGAATTTACTGACTGATCTTAGAGAAACACGCAGCGAGTACTCATGACCAGCATAATCTTGGTCTTTTGGCAATGCCAAAACTGAGCTTGAAATATACACCAGCTGTAGCCAAGGTGAAGCACCTCAGGAACAAAGGAGCCCTCCTGTTCTCAGTCCTTCTGCAAATGAGCATGTGCAGAGAGAAAGACAGTTGGTGAAGATCCTGCACTCATAGTTGTCATAGTTTTCAGAAAAGGGGTCACCCTTCCTTGCGCAAGACATGACACTGGGTGACAGCCTTGGCACTACTGCCTTGGCTTACTGGCACAGCGGTAACAAGTTCATAACATCTGAAACATCTTCATCAGAGACCAAGTTAAACCCAGGAAAAAGAAGCAGCTTGTTGCGACTTTTGGCTTCTCGTAATAACGAAGTAAATTAGTCCATGCTAAGCTCCATGCTGCGGTGCCGTCACCTTTTCTGCCTCCTGCACTGGCTTCTTTAAGGCCAGCTCAGGTCTCTGTTATGGCACGGCAGTCAGCTCTTGCTCTAAGAGCTTGTATTATATTTTAAAAGTCTGCAGTCAGTCACCTCAGTATTTAGTCCCAGTACCATTTTGTCAGCACTGCTCTTTCCATTGACTTCAACAGATTTTGGCTGAAGTACTGGCTGAATTTCCTCTCATCTGGGTATGAAACTGCAAGTGTCTCAAGGATTCAACCCATACATAAAATGAATGTGTACCATTGATATATGTAGGAATAACCAGTTAAACATAACTTCTTTTGCCCTTGTACACCTCCTGGCTAACAAAGTGAGTGCCTATTCAGCAGAAGCCAGTGTACTTCCTGACTATGTGCTCTTTTTATTGCCTGAGTGTTCTTTGAGCTGAAGATAAACTACGTATAAAGAAACTCTAGTTCCTTCACTTCAGTAACTCTCTCCCTGATACAACAGTGATATTACAGAAGCATAGGCTTTGCCATGGTGTCTTCATTTACAGTTTCTCCCTGTAAAGCCCAAGTATAAATGTATGGTTGCCTCTGTCTCTGTGCTACAAGGAACTAGGGCCAGTGGAAAAGCTCAGTGGCAGTGAACTGGAGTTACCAAATCCCTCTGTAGCTCACCAGGGCCGGCATTTGACAGAAAGGGGGCTTTATCTGAAACAGTGGGGAATAAAGGTATTTCCATCCTTGCTCTGTGACTTGTTCCCCACCCCATGGAACTGACGCAGCTGTTCAAGCATCAACCTGAGCAGCAAGCTTATCTGCCTTAAAAATATATCATTTCCTCAGCAGTGGCAGCACGGTGAGGAAGTTGTGCCCAGTGGCACAGGGACAGAACAGTGCCTGGAGCACTGAAAATGGGATGACATTAGTTCTGCCCATGGGCCCATAGACCACTTTGTATTTCCTCAGGTGGTCCTCTCTACACTTTGATCCCTCTGTGCTATTTGTCCAGATTTAGATTTTTCCGTTTGTGTAATTTTCTCTTTTCTCTCCCTCGCACAAAATCTCCTTTACTGCTCTTCTCCCACTAGGATATCTTCACCCTCTTAATGATGAAGGGGAACCCTCTCTCCATCTCAGGCAGTGCGCATTCCCCACTGTGGGATCAGGTCCTGCATGTGCAGAAAGCTACAGTGGGATCCTCCTCAGGAGCAAAACTGAGTGTCGAATCAGGCCCTGCTCCTCACACACCTCAGCCAAGGTTTATAAAATGGCATTTTAGCAGCTTCTGCTTCTATGAATATTAATTTCCTCATCTTTTCACATAGCCTGTTTAGGAGATGAGTTAAGGTATTTAGCCTGTTCAATTTATAGAGTCTTCTTTCTCAAAACTAAGGATAGCTGTAGCGCAAAATGTCCTTTTGTGACTCCTGGGGCATGTGTCAGGCAATCACATCATGGCCAGTACCTGGGGCACGTCCAGATTGTCTCCAGAACTAACCTACAAGAAAGACAGGTGGCTGCTGGTTGGAGTAGATTTTAAAGTGAGCTTACTACCACTGTGCCCTCCCCACCCCCGATTAAATAATACAATTTAAAAAATACGGTAATAGTCACAAAAAGAAAACACAGAGTTGTGTCTGATCTGGGAAAAGAGGAAAGTGGGCAAAAAGGAACCTAAAAGAAATGTTCTAAGAAAGGCAAAGGTTTCCACATAGACCATTCTTAAACCAACAATTTCAAAGCTGAAAAAAACCCTTTACAGGCCCCAACACTGGGTAAATAACATGGAAGTGCTCCTCTTTCTTGTAATAGTTTGAGAGGCCTAGTCATTCGTAGAAGGACAAAAGAATTGGGTTATTGTTTAATAAATACATATTATTTGAAGAGCTGGTGGGTCATTATATGTTGGGTATAATCCACAAGGCATGGGGTTAATTCATATGGTAAGGCTTATTTCCACATTTCACTGTTCGGGCTGTTACAGAGAGTTTGCATGTTTTTATTTTTTTCCACACCTTTCCACCTCCTCACTGCCAATTTAGGAGCTGTTAGTCTCAGTTCATAGTAATTCTGAGAAAATAAAATTCCATCTGTTTCTGTCAGGAAAAGGAAAGATAGGAAAGGAAATGAGAGAATCAACAGAAAATTCCACTTGCTAGACATGCTTTGCTGCTAACTATTACTTTTCTAAAGGGATGCTTTGCTCACTTGTATTGCACAAAGTACCTAGCACTTAGCATATGCACAGTATTTTAATTGTATATATGTCCTTAAATTCAGCACTTGCAAGAATATCGTGCCAAGCACTATTCTTTCACTGTTCAGCTAAATCCATAAATATGACTTCCATGTGCAGATAGTGCCATACAGAACTATTTAACTAAGAAGCAGCCTGAAGCTCATTTTTCCCTCACTGGGTTTTCAGCTACAGACATATTTTTTAAAGGAATGTATAGGAACTCATGCCAGAATTGTTGAGCATAATAGCAAAATTCAGGCTTCTGTCTTTGCAATCTGTCTTTCCAATAGCTTTGGAATGGCTTAAAGGTGAACAAATAATGAGGAAGAGAGACAGAGAGAGGGGGAGAGAGACAACATGCTCAGACAGAAGCAGAGATAGATTTAGGCTAAAAAGCCATTAAGAGTTAAATGATCTGCAAAGAGAACAGCCTTGAAATTGAATTTCACTCGATATCAAATAAGAGATTTAAGAGTGGTATGTTAGAAGAGGCTCCTTTCATGAAAATGCAAATAACAGCAAGCTGTTTTAATTATAGGCTGTAAATGTTGCACGCTGGGGGATCAGAAAAAAACATAGAAGAGAGCAGAACCATGAAACCTTTCCATCAGTATTTTCAGGTCTTTTTCAAACAACAGTAATCTCAATTGAGCAACATTTTGCAGATCTGTTATGCTTTTTTCTAGTTCATGGCTAGTTTGGCATATGCTGATGGGATTTCTTCTGCTTGGAGGATCCCTCCAAGGTGGGTCTCACAACTAAAAACACATGATGGTGTCAGCGTCAGAAGGTGGAGGAGCAGGCATGAATCCCACTTTCCTCCCAATCCAGAGACCTGCAACCACTGCTGCCAGCAGCAGGAAGATTAGATCCTACAATCCAGTCCTTTGGAAGACAGATGGAAGTATCCAGGTGGAGTAGCTATGAACCACAAACCTTCACCAGCAAACAAGGCAGATCTTCCCTACAAGCAGCTGTACATAGCACAAGTCATTAGTCAATAAAAACAGGTTTTCAGTTTCATTTCCAGTATAAAACAGTGCTTGCTGGCAAGACGAAAGCATAAAGAAAACACATCATCAAGTGTGCCCTACCTGAATGTAATAAAAATACAAACAGTACACCTTAATAGTAGAAGTGATAATTGTCCTTGTCCTTTCTACCTCTTCCCACCCACTGAGGCACACAGGTTGCAGCCAGCTCTGTCTGAACACCTTGTATACTTGCCAGCCCCCTAAATTCTAATCTCTCCCCTCCTTCAGTGAGAAAAACGTCTCATCACTTCCATTTTCAAATGGAGAATGAACTAAAACTGAAACATGGTCTTTCAGGAATTAAATATTTGCACACAAAACAAATAGCAGAACACATTAGTTAGGTATGTGTTTGTTTAAAGTCTGGAAACACTGTGATGACAGGTGCTGAGTAACAATCAGATAATAATAGCTCTGAACTATTAAAAGGGGAAAATATTAAACTCCTCGGTATTTAGAAATATATTCAAACTTTGTTGATCGCATTATGTTTAAGAGAGGCAAACGCTGCTTTCCTAAGACATTTTTTGCTTTCCTTCAGTAGATGTCACTGCAGTACAGGATAACTAGTTCCAGCAGTTTTGAGGAAAAGGATAATATTGGTTTCACAAGGGAGTGGTCCGTTATGAAAAACCGAAGCCTTATGCTATTGGATTTTCAGCAGCACTGATTATCAGTCCTCACATCCGTTTTTTCTTATGCTTTTGTTTCTTAGTTGGGACCAAACACAATAAACTGTTCACTATCATGGCTGGATGCAGCTGAAATCGCATCAGGGAAGCTAATCTGGGACAAACATAATTCTGAATCAAAAACAGCTTTCATGCGCTTCATTCATTTTGCTTCTGAGGACCCAAATCACAACCTCGTTTCTGATGCAGCCTCCAATCAAGTCCTTAATCCCACATATGCATTACTCTGGTCAAGATTTGAATTCTTCTCTATGCATAACTTAAAAGCAAAATGTCTACCAGATTATTTTTTCATTTTTCTGATTTAATATATTTCACTTTTAAGATGGCTGGGCTGCTCATACAGTAAAATAAAATGTTTTTAACCAGGGTTAAGGAGTTTTACTTGAAACAAGAAATCTTCAGATGTTAGCCAACACTGAAAACATTTGAAAGTAATATATTTATTAAGTTGAAAAAATCTATTTTAAAATATTCCTGGAAATGCCTGTATGCCAAACATGGAAGGACTGAAGCTAAAAAGGGAAAATTACAGGATGCATGTGAGAAGCAACATCAGAAATTGAGGAGGGTTTTACAAGATTAAAAACATACTTTCAGGAAGCTCATGTACAGTTAACAAAATGCGGTTGCTAACAAAGTCATCAGAATTTAGTCAGACTGTACAAACTCCTCCTCTCTTAGTCATTCCTAGAAAACAAACCAGAACCACAGCCTGCCGTGGCTCCCTGAGCCTAACAACAAAATCCCTTCTCAAAAACAGGAAGGAGAAAGCTTATCTTGGAAACAGGCTTTGTAGCTTCAGGCTCTTTTGTAGACATAATGACTGAAATAATAATGCTGGTGGAAAGCACCTTGTTGAGCACACAATCTATGAGAACAACAGAGCTTTCCCCAGTACAGGAGAGAGCAGAACCCCTTCACCTGAAGAACCCCAGTTGCTGTGTTATTACAAGGAGTGAGAGGTGTATTCAAGTGAGAGGGATCCCATCCCAAAGCTTTGCAGTGTGTGTAAAAACATACACTTTGAATTCCACAGGAGCCAAGGCTGCCTGCTGGAACATCAGGAGGAACTCGCCCAGCCAGTGAGTGTTCTGTGCTCACTTGGGGAAGATCCCTTTTGATCTCTGGGAATGGTTTTATGGAGCACTCTTTATAGGGACCCAAACTCCAGTTGATAAAAGCATGGAGAAGCAGCAAGGCCCACATCCAGGAAAAAAAAGGTATCCACTTCCAAGCAAAGCTCACACTAAAAGTTTTCATGGCTGCTGCTAATTTGCAGAAGCAGCTGGAGAAACAGCAAAGTCCTTAAGATAGAAACCAAAACCATTTAGGTTGCAAGCAAGCTCAAGTCCATATTAAGCATCAGTATGGATATCATCCAACCAGACTTGCCTAATGTGATGAAACAGAAAGATCTAAATTAGTTTAGGAATTACGCTGTTAACATCTATGCCTTCTCTCAGCTAAATCAGTCACTTGTTTCTATCAGCCTTTCCACCAGCCTAATGAACACATCGAACAGGAGAGTAGAAATCAGTAGTTCATTTCCCTCCACCCACCCCGGAGGAAAGCACACGCATCTCAGCAACTATTTGCAGATGATCTTTGGAAAGAAAAGAGAAAAATATTTTGAGGAATTATGCTTTAAAGCCACTTTCTACTGAAATGGCTGAACAGAATTTAAGACCGTTAATTTTACTAAGTTTGAAACTTTTGTCTTGCCTTGTGCTATATCTTGCTCTCTTGCAGCTTCTACCTGTCTTGCTTCACAGCTTCAAATTTCAAACCCACACCCTTCTTTCCTCCCACTCTCTTTGTCTCTGTAAAAAAACCCTGTCATCTCTGACTTTTTCATATGTCACTCCCTTCAGCCTCACCAAGTTCTGGATCCTTTAGTTTCTCTTCCCTGTCTTTCAGAGGTTTCTCCCTTCCATGCATTTCTCCCCCTAGCTTCATTTAATGATAGTCACACTGGGCTTCTGCTCTTTCCTTGCATATGTTCCTCCCTGGCTGCGCCCCTCATATTCCTTCCCCACTTTCATCAGCATTAAATATGACTCTTCTCCACTTCCCCCTATCATTTTCTTGCTGTCTGCTCTCCACACAGCAGTTCTCTTCAGAATTGCTCTTTCATTTCAACTCAAGGCATTCTTTCATTTTCACTGTATCCCATGTAAGTCTTTGCTGATCCATCCAATCCCTTTGCTGAAGAGTCCCATGTCTCCCTTCTGTGTTCAGTCAGTATTTCTCCTTCAGCTCACCCTATAGCAAAGCTTGCTGTTTTGCATTGATTTTCATCAGCCATGTTCTCAGATCTCTGGTGCTGTGTTTCTCTCTTTTAAACAATGATCATATATGTTTCAGCTTCATATTTAAGGTTTTCTTCTCCTTCATGCTTCGTCACATAGTCTTTCCACAATTTCTAGGTCATTAGTACTTATCAGTATTCGTTTCCTCTTTTCCCACATTTCTTCTTTCCTTTCTCCTTCTATCTCAAGGATCGTTGTTCATTTACTGCCTGCTTCACTCTTCACCCTTTTCACCCAAGAGCTGTCTTTCCCCACTGCAAGATTGTTTTATGCATCTTCATTTCTTCCAGTTTCCTACTTAAGTAATTCTCCATTCTCCAGTTGGAGGACATCTGTCATCTCAAGTAGGTATTTTGCTACCCTGAATCATCCTCCCTCTTACACTGTGCCTGCAAACTCCTTCACTCTCCATGTTGGGATCTCACCAATGTCTTCTACATGAAGACATCTGCTTTCCATCACTTCCCTTTCTGTAACTCCTTTCCTTCTTCCAAGTCACATATTAAGAATTTCTCTTTTCCAACTCCTCTGTTTGCCTCAGTTCTTGCATCCTGAGCAAACTGTCGTTCACTCCTCCTTCAGTTCTCATGCTCCACTGTCGTTGCTCCCACTGAGCTAGCAATACAACCATCATAGCTGCTCACTCAGCGCCCTCTGCACCCCCCTAAATAGGGGAGAGAATCAAAAGGAAAGGGAAAAACTTGGATTGAGATAAACACAGTTTAATAGAAGAACAAAATACTAATACACTACTAGTAAATAAATATATGAAATAGAATATAAAATAAAATATACTCAACGCAATTCCTCACAGACTCCACCCATACCGAGCAGCCAGTCCCAGGAATGAGCACCTGGTACCGAACAGCTGATCCCGAAGAGAGAAAAAAAGAAAAAAGGCAGAAAGGCCCAGAGGCCTCTGCAAAATGGCAAAAGGCCGAACTAAACATCCTGAAAAGAACTCCCCCAGCTCCGACAAAAAGAGCAAAGAAATCCAAGAAGCGAGAGAGTGATCAGAAGATCCCGACTCTCATTAAATATGAAGCATGATGCTAATGGGATAGAATACTCTCATTGATCATTCCGGATGTTAGTCAAACTCTGCCCCATCCATTCCCCCCTTCCTCGATGCCTCACACCTGTGGGCAGAGCACTCAGTGTCCTTGGCTCTCAGACCAGAGCAATTACAAACATGAACTCTGTCCCGGGGTGTTATTTCTTGTTCTCAAACTAAGTCCAAATAATGACTGTGAAAAAGCTATTAGAAAGAAAGGTTTCTAACTGCATGAATAAAATTAACTCATTTTCAGTCAAACCAGCACACCCACCAAAACCACTTTTTCTGATCCTCTTCTCTCACCCACTACAGACTGCTCTTCTCCAAGTTCACTAAACATACCTCTTCTCCATTTTCATCCCAGAATCTCTGTAAACTAGACTTCTCCCCTTAGACACACCATCTGCCCTTACCTATGTCTCTCATTGGTTTTGAACTTAATCAAAGTTGAAAAATAATCCATCATTGAAACATTGTTCTCCTAAAGTTTCCATGACTGTCTTTTTTGTTGTTGTTGTTGTTGTTTTCCTTCTGTGCATCTGTCCTTTACCACTTCATGCCATTTGGAGTTCTTTCAAGACCGCTTCCAGCATTTATGATGATCTAACCCTATGATGATTTAGTTATTATTTTGAATATTCATCTATTCACTCCAGATCTGCCTGTTTTTATTCAACGGAAAGTCTCAAAAAATCTGGCACATATTTCATCTTCAGGGACATGGCCCCAAGTACAAAACAACAGTATAAAACAACACTTTCAGTTCCATCTCCTTTGCAGTCACCGTGACAAATCATATCTAGCCTGCCACTTATCTGTACTTTCCACCTCCATCTTTTTTCTCATAGCTAAATTATGCCATAATCCTAACAAGACTTTCTTCTAAAATTTCTAGTAGAAGGCTTTTTTGCATTCATCTGCATACTAAAAATTCATACAAATTTTCATTATGCCACACACTGATTGCTGCAACATCTGTTTCCTTACCCTTGCCATGCAGTACCTTAATAATTCATCATCATCCAGGGAGATGGTAAGTTCAAATCTTCCTCTCTTACAATCCTTTCTTTATTATCCCCATCTTTATATCATCAGTGTACACTGTCTTCATTTTCAAGTCCATTTGCAATCTACCCCCACCATACAATCTCTCAAGCTCTCACATCCAGCCTACCCAGGATCATGCTTCTTATCTGTTTGTTGAAATTCCAGGTATGCACATACATGTTGTCTCTCTTAGTGCTCCCACATGCTCTTGCTGAGTTTCTCATAAACATCAACAAAGCCACTTTAGTATTTTCCTCAAAAATTTCTATTTGAAATTTACCTCTGCCGTGATGCTACAGATTTGGGTAAGTCTAGGCAATTGTCTATCATACCGTGTGAACTACCTCATTCTTTCCCAGTACTCTCTCATCTGCTATCTCTCTGATCCACGTACATAAAAATTCTGGCCAAGAATAGGACTGTTATGTACAATAGGGATGATAATATATGTTATGATAGGTAGCAATTGTAACACCTCAACTGTGTTGATACTTTTGTGCAACCCCTCTCTGATATATTTAAATTCATATTTTAGAACTTATTATTCTGTATGTCAGGCTACAAAAATCATACATATCTTTTCCTCTGTTAAAAATACATTACAACCAAGTTATATCTTTGATTTAATTGAAGATTACATTTAGTGGGACAATGTCAGCCTAGATGCAATATTTCATATATTACTGATTCATACATAAAGTTTGGGGATTCTGTATACAAATGCTTAAAGTAGCGGTATGGGCTCTCCAACATGCTTAGCTTAGTAAGACAGTTAATAAATTCAAATTATTCTAGAGAGGAAGGGTGATTCTTCTTTCCTATGGAAACCCGTTATCTTAGAACGTAGGTCAAAAGAGCTCCTAGTAGGGGATGCTGCTGGTATAGGTGAAAACAATAGTAAATAAGTAAAGCTTAAATGCAACCAAGAGAGAAAGGAGTATGAGGGAGAATTCAGAGAGGGAAAATAGTGTTTAAATATAATGAGAGAGGAATGCTTTGGGAAACTGTTTATGGAAAGTTGCAAATATTCTGAAAACAAAACTGATTTTAAGAAAATAATCACAGGAAGAATATGTGAGCTATCCTATCTAATCTGTTTTCTTTCAGACATCATTGCTAGTGGCACCAGAGCTCCATGGGGAAAAAAAAAAGGGGTGGAAGAAGATGTGATCTGTGAGACTATAATGATGTAGGTCAGTACCATTATTCTGAGATAAGACATGGACTGCAGCATTGATGGGTCTAGACATAAGAGGAATTGCCTTCAGAGCTTAAGACAGGGACTAGTGCAACAGAAAGCCACCCTGCAATCATGTCATGTTACCCCCTGTCAAGTTGCAACCAAATGCTGACATAAAACTATGAATTATGCTCAAGGATGAAATACCTCACGGGCAAAGCTACCTGCACGCACGCCGGAGGTGCCTATTACACACAGTAAGACACACCAGGATGAATGAAATCCATTATCCGTAACTGGTCATTATTATTGAAATAAAGATGTATAGTTCCTTAAAATGTCAAATTGTCTAAATAAATGTAGTCTGGAAATAAATATTATTGAACTTTATCCTGTGTACTGTTTACTTGTCCTGGAGAAATTATAAAAACACACTGACTTTAGAATCATAAAAGAACAAGAGTGTTTTTACTTAGCTAGAAGTCAATTTACTTCATTGGAAAATACAATGCAAAGGATGGCTTGCACACATAGGTCATTTTCATCAGGTATCAGCAGTGTCATAAGCACAACAAATTACAGTGAAAAGTGGACCAAGTTCAGATTATCTAAACAAATTAAATACCAACAATTCAATTATTCACCTTTGTTTCTGCAAGTCAAAACAGTCATATCCTGATCTTGCAGGTTATAATTAGGCTGAGTCCTTGGCTCTGTAAAAACAGAATGTGTATCTTGCAATCTACCCACATGAGTTTAGGAAGACAGGAGAAAGGGCAGTGGTAATACACAAGAGGAGAATACAGCAGGTGGCTCAGCAGCAGAGAAAACCTATTTTTAAACTACGCTGCAGAGAGTAGGTAAGTTCTAGATCACTGGTACTTTTCATAGCCTGAGCGAGTCTTGTTAAATAAGACAGTAAACCCATTTCTTACAAATCAAGCACTGTTTCTTCTGCTACTCCCCACCAACCCCTCCCCAAGGGCTCTGCTTGACTTAGAAGTGCTGGGCAGACCAGCCCGCAACGCTGCTGGGGCGAATGTGCAGAAAACCCTCATCCCTGATGAATCCCCACAAACACCTGTCCAAGCAGATCTTGTGGAGTGAACCACTTGCCTTTTTGGTGAAGGATGGTTGCAGCACCCACCAAACGGAGGAGGAAAAGATTGGTTTGTAGCCCTCGCATGGAAATGATTGTGAAGGGAGAAATACAGCCATAAGTCTTTGATCATGAGCCCAGTCTTCAAAATGAAATGATCCTATTCAAGAGCGATACTTGCAAATTACACATTTTAAAATACACATTTTAAGAAAAGCTTTGTGAAAGGATGTCGGTGCAGTTACAGCAAACTCTACCACCTGAGAATTGTGACTGTCGGCCTCTATTGCATGTATTAAATACGCAACGCTGTATAGGAAATTCATGATAAAATTATTTTTAAATTACTACTTGCTCAACCGAGAGCTTGGTTCCTGGGAAAGCAACAGCCACTTTGTAGAGAATAATAAACCAGCATCACTCCCTTTTGTTGCATTCTTTTCTCTCAAGACCCTAGGAAAGAAACAATATCTATTCACTTCTTCATGGTTTTTGTTTTGTATGTAATGAAATGTCACTGCAAGAAAGAATAAATGAAAAATCTGCTCCTATCCATGTGCCAATTTCTGCACTTTTCAGCTAGGCAAAACTCCCATTGCTTTTGTCTTTTTAAAGGCTCTTCTAAAATGCTGTGATGACAGCATCTTGCTCCATGTATTTACATTTATACCTGTCTAAACCGTGTGGATAGAGCTACTTGCTCAATATCCTCTTTACCATCCACTTCCACAGATGCTTGTGTCAAATTTATTCCTCCTTGGCTCTCAGGTGTCAGTGGGTTGCTACGGATGCAGCGGGTAAGCAGCTCTTTCCTACCGACACTGTATTACCTCGGTCAGCCATCAAACCAGTAGCTGCCTGTGCGCCTAACTGGTGCAATGACTCATAGGTGCTCCTGGGGAAGACACGTGCAGGACTTGGCACTTCGCACCGTTTCCAGTCGAAGAGATCAGACCGCTCTGATCTGCGCTGGAGGGCCAGCCTGACACCCAGCCAGCTGGTTTGTGGGACCAAAAAAGGAAGCCAAGGCAATCTGGCTGCTGCCTCAAGTGTTTGTCGCTGGCCTGGATCACACCACAACCCCCTTAGAAGTCCCAGGAAGAAACACTAAGATGGCCTGAATGTGGGTGTTTCCCTTCCTTTTTACGGCAAAAAAATGTCTAAAAATGGTATCTTGTTATGAATGAGACGTGCTGCTTATTTGTTTTCAGAGTCACAGAGGCTTGTTTTACCTGGTAAAACACATTTTTTCCTTTTTTTTTTTTTTTGGTGTGTGACCTGATGGAGTCTAGTCTAGCTTCACAAAACAACATCTCAATTACACACCATGATGTGCATGTCAGAAAAAAAAAGGCCTTGGCGTCCACATTCGTGCCTGATTTGCAAGGATTCATATTAGAAAATTCCATCTTTTCAGTTGAGTGAAATTAGCCTTAAACTTTTGGACACAGTAAACAAAATTCTGTTGTACTCTAACATTTCTTTTACAACCACAAGATGAGGGAGGAAAATATTATTATGGATATTCAAGAAACCCAGAAGACAAGTGAGCTATCATGTTTGCTTTCAGGCACGTAAAATTACGGACCGCTGTCCTTATTAAAGCAAAGCTTATTATTAAGTATTTTATCTTCTCTATCGCATACCATATTACAAGAAACATCCAAAAGAAGGCACATCTCAGCAAAAATAGTAACTACATCATGTTAGTGCATGAAACTGGTGACTTGTGAAAAGCACTGTAGGAAAGGAAACTGATTTTATGTAGGTTGTAATAGATCCACAGTTCTTTGCTTGGATTTTGCCACAGCAGTGGTTCTGTCCATGCATTCTCACAAAAATTCAACATGCACTACATCACGTACAATCTGGCCTCATATTAAAATGACAAGGTACACTGATAGGAAAAAAAAATACTTTAATTGCTAGCATATGTTACCGGAAATTCAATTAGTTATTTTTAAGCATTAAAGCATTACCCAGGCATTAATCTTAATTTTTACTTGTGGCACTGCCTTCTATCCTCAAATCAATTACAGGCATAGGGGGATAATTATGGACCACAAAGCCATTGACAGTATCTGGAGTAGAAACACTGGTAGCACATTTTCTACTCTCTGGACAACAGGGCACACCTTGAACTTCAGTTCAAATTATTCTTACAATTATGTATGATGTGATAAACTCCTGATACAACTACATGGGAAGATCCACGTACAAACTGGGAGTTTTGGCAGACTTTTAAGCATCAAAGTTGCAGAAGATCAGTTTGACTGCCTGCTGTGAACCATGAGTCAGGTCTTTCAAATTTTAAGTTAGAAATCTTCTGGGACTTCTCTTCTGAACTACAAAGCCCCAAGTCTTTGACTACACTGTCAAGCACCAAGGCCTAACAGAAGACCTGTAGAGTGCAACAGTTGTTACCAAGAGCCCGATCTCCAAGCTATACACACATCAGGCACTCCTAATGTTCAACTAGTTCAGTTTGAGTTGCACTTGTGGCTGGAATGCACCAGGTGCACTCTTGGAGCACCCCTGCCAGTTTATCTTCATCCAAAAGTGATCTACTTTGTGCTCTCCAACACCACTCCACACTGTGAATCGAGATGTAGGCAGAGATGATGACAGCAGTTACTTCAAAAGTGCATTCCAGATCCAAACTAAAACACTTAAGTCCTGCATGGCCCATTGAGCAGTCTGTATGGAACGACAAATGAAAATGAAGTGACCGATTTTTATGCACTGCAACGCCTGAAGTTCTGTTATCTGTTTTTGCAGATTTTTTTATGGTTCACATCCTTACAAAAGAAATACACTTCTGGTTAGTGTTACTATTCTCAATACTGAGCCATCACTGAGTCCTACGGCTTGTTATGTCCAGTGGGCTCCACAACATTTTTCTAATTTAAATAACCGTTGAAGCATACCCCAAAAATGGGAGCTGAGTTTGAGCATCTATAACCTGCAGAACTGCATTTTGCCATGATGCATCTAATATTCAATGTTTGCCTGAAAGTGGCAGCTGAAAGTGGCTTTAATTTTTAACCGTATTTTTAATTTGTGTGAGCAAAGCTGGAAAGTGCATGCCTTACACGTGCCAGTGACAGAACCTGCAAGCCAAGATCACGGGTTTGTAAAGGCTGGAAAAATGCTTGAGTGCTGGAGACATTTTCACCGTTTCAGGAGCTGATCTGAGGAAAAAGGAGATACCGTTTTTTAACGTTTCCACTGCCTTTCTCTGCATCCTTCCAGCACAAGCAGTTCCCATGGCACTTCTTCCCCCGCCTCGCCGCCCCGCACACGGATGACTAACGGCTCTACGTGCCGCGGGCGTGGACGAGCTTCCATGCCAAAAAAAAAAAAGCGGTCCCATATTTTAAGTGACACCCCCACTAACGAGAAGCCACCTGTCCCCTTCCCTGTCCAGGGAGGGCCACGTCCCTCACGGCCCTACTGCCGAAGCCTGACCCCCCGCACCTCCGCCTGCCCGCGCTGCCAGCAGCAGAGATGTCACTCGTAACTACGGCCGCCTCTCCTGCGGACGGACCCATCCTAGGCTACCGTTCCCCGACACGCCGCCCCGCGCCCCAGCACCGACACCACCCGCAGCCCCGCGCCCGTTGCTCGGCAGCTGCGACTCAACCGAACCTGCCGGGAGGGCGGGCTGTGCCGAGGCTAGGGACTGTACCAGTGGGGGACGGAGAGAGAGAGAGAGACAGAGAGATGCTCATGGCTAGTTTCTATTGGTCCAGAGGAGTGTGGGCGTGGCCCTGTGGCGAGCTCTCTCCTCTGCTACTGGTGGGAGGAAGTGTCAGTGCGGGCTTGGGGGCGGGGCCGGGCGACTAGTGGGGTCGGTTGAGCGCCGTGTTAGGGAGGGACGGCGGCAGCCGGGGGAGCGGAGTGAGGGGGCGGTGGCGGGCGGAGGAGCGGGCGCCGCCGGGTGCACGGCGAGCAGCGGCAGCACCGGAGCGGAGGTAGGGGAGCTGCGCGGGGCCGGGCCGGGCCAGCGCTAGGGGGGGGTCGCTCCTGCCCTCCGCCGCCCTCTCCTGTCACCTCCCGCCTGCCGGGCTCTCGCTGCTGCGGCGGGGCAGCCTCGCGCCTCACCGCCTTTCCTTCGGCTCCGTCCCTCCTCCCGACCAACGGCCAGCCGCGCAACCCCCGCCGCTGGCGGCCCCGCTGCCGTTGGGCGGCCGCCGCCCGCCTGTTCCGCGCCCCCCTTCCCCATCCCGCCGGGAGCTGTTTCCTGGCGCTGCCGCGGCGGGAGCGGGGCCGGTGGGTGTCTCCGCCGGTGGGCAAGCGCCGCGCCCCACTCCGCACCTCAGGTGCGGTCGGCCGGCGGGGAGCCGAGAGGGTGAGGCCCCGGTGCCCAGTGGGGTCTGGCGGCGGCGCGGTGTCCACCCGCCGCCCCTCTCGGGGGTGGGGAGCGCGGAGCCCGCGGGCGCGGCCCCTTGTCGGCCCCTCTGGCGGTGGTTTGACTGAGGTGCCCCGGGAGGTGGCGGCGGGGGGGCGGCCGCCTGTGGGATTCCGCTCCTGTTCCTTGTCTTGCGCTGGCTCTGCCCGCTTCCTCCCTCACAGCTCTTCCCTCTGGCTGGCAGCGCTCCTGCCTTCTCCTGAAAAGATACTCCTTAAATTATTGTGATTTGGGGGAAGAAGCGTTCATCTGATTTTCTAGTGGTTTTGTTTGTTTGTGTTGTATTTTTAAATCAGTCGCACTGTTGCTGGGCTTGTGCATTTTCTGTGCTAGTTATGAGGAAAATACACTAGTTGTTCTCAGGTAGGTGGGTGGTGATGGAGAGCATCGGAGGGGACAACACCCAGGAGAGGCGGCTGTGCCTCAGTTTGAGCCACTAGGAACAAGAGGGATGCCGGGATTCCCATTGCTGGGCTATTCCTTGATTCTGCTCTCGGGTTTCACCTTTTATATTGGTCGGTGAGCAGGAGAAACTCCGTTGCTATCCTTGGACTAGGACTAGGGAAAAGGATTTTTTTTTTCAAGCGGGGTTTTGTGTGTTTGCAGCAATGCTTCTGCCTGAGCTGGGGAAGCAAGAAGCTCTGTTCCTGTTCCATTCTCTGTGGTGTATGTGAGGATTCTGCATGCTGTTGCTGAACTACTCTAGCCTTGCTCTCGGAGATCCTCCTTCTGTCTGCATCGTGTACTGCCTACCATTGCTGCGGCAGGTAGCTGTCTGGAACAGCAACAGTGTGAAACTGCCATAGTGAAATTAGTAATGATCATGCAAATTCCTATGTGCTGTGCCTCGGCTGAGGGAAGCTATTACCTGACTTTTACTTAGTAGACTTGTCAAGATGGTAATACATTAGTCTACAGTTGTATCTGGGAGAATTCTTATTTATTGTAAATACATATTTGTTTAGCAAAGCTTTGGAACATCTCAAATAGGCTGTGAGAGAATATTAAACAGAGGAGGGCTGGGAAGATCCTTTGGCATACTGATAGATGCAGAACATGAATGGCCTTCAGGTTCTGCAGGGTTGTAGGAGAGAAGTTTAAAATGGTCCTGTTAGTTTCTTTTGTTGTGTTCATGCTTCTCTGCTGTTTTTTAGAGAGACACTGAGTACCACTGGTGTCCCGTATGATGAGTGATCAAGTTGTATATTGCCAGTTGATAATGGCTTCTTGGGTAGTACAATCTACAATTCTCATTTGATTTTACCGTCTATGAGAATACTTACCTATTTTTTTTTTCCCCCCAGATCTCAGTGTAAGGGTCTCAAAACTAACATTTTTCATAGTCTGTTGAGTTTGCCTAAAACACGATCTTTAGGATTTTTCTTGTTCTACTGTGTGTCTGTGCTGGTTTAACAGCAAAGAGATATGCAGTTGGGGGAAAGAAAAAGGGGGGGGGTTAAGTCTCTTATAAACACGAAGCGCCATTTTAATAGGTGCATTGAGTAATAGAAGTATTGGCTTTTTCTATTGTACAGACTTAAATACTACATCTAGTTGTGTGGGTGTTTAGGATTTCTCTAATTATGCTCATTTGGCAATAGGAAGCAAAATCTCCCCCTTTGTACTTACAGCAAGATGTTCTGCAAGAAGGCTCTCTGCCTAAGGAAGCCCCTGCATTGATTAACTCCCAGGAGTATGGACTTGTTTAAATGTCAGTATTTACCTAAAACTGTGGTATTTAGGGGTTTAAATAAAAATTGTATCAAAATATTTGTCGCTATGTTTTAACCCCTTAGGTTTTTCTGACACACAGAAAAACTGGATGATGTATTACAATTGGTGAAGAACCATAGTTTACAGGAAAGGGTCAATCTAAAGCTGTAACTACCAAGTGCTGCAAGAAGCAAGTGCTATACCATATTTTGGAACTAGATCTCATGAATTAATTTCAGCCAGCGCTGAAAGCAGTTAGCATTGTTCAGAAATCCTCATGTAAAAAATACTTGCAGTACGCCTGATTTTTAACTTCAATTGAATGTTGACAATTTTAATGAATATGATATATAATCCATTGTTGTTTTATGTTAAATATTCTTTAAAATGTTTTAGATTTGAGCTTTATAGAAGCTGAAGCTGGAAATATGTTTTGATTCCTTTTGTCTGACTTTAAAACAAGAGTTGTAACAAGGCTGTTAGTGTTGTAGCTGATCTGCTCTGGCTCAGTTTTCAAGACTTGAAGTGTCGAAACAAGGGAATTGCAGATCCGTCTTGATGTTCTCATAGGTCTTTTCAGTTTAGTTTAATGATGAGGGAAAAAAATATATTTTGAGGTTCAAATATTGAAATGTTTACTGTAGCTCTGTTTTCTTAACAAAACCCTTGAGAATATTGGTTTCATAAGCCTTTTTAACTAGTGAAATAGTTACAGGAAAATGTAAGAAGTTGTATGGTTGATATAGAGTGAAGTTTTTTGTCTAAAGAGGTTTGGGTTAATCTGTTGGAAACTATTATCCAAGCACTGGTATAATTGACTATAGTGCCAGTGTGCTTTGGCACTAGTAGAGGCTATTTCTGTTGTATGGAGCAGGACTATGTGAGTGGGAGGACACCTAAGACTGCAAGTACAAGGTGGCATAAGAGATTAATTTCTGTATGCAGAAAACACCCTTTTCCTATATATAACAAAAAGCCAGTTCAGTGCTGTTATAAAAATAGCTTTTAATAATACTGACTATATATGGATGCTCTTGAAAACTGTTCGCATATAAGCATTAGCTTTCTCTCTATTGAACACGCAACACTCAGCAGTAGAAATCTGGAAAAAACAAAACAGAACAGAACCAAAAACCAACCAACCAGCAGTTTTCCTAGGTATTATTTAAGATTTAAGTGGGTAAGATACAAATTTTTATTTATGAGAATTTTCTTGAGCTTATATGCTTACTCTGAGCAGAGCATGAACATAGGTCATGAAACAGTAATGAGAAGGAGCTACCCTGAAAATGTGTTGACATGAAGGATAAATGAAGTAATTGCGAAGTTTGTGCTCATCATGTGAAAGGAATAAGAATGCCTTACATGTATCATAACGTCTAATTGAGAATTTTAAATAATTTTAGCACCACTCCTGAGCTAAACCTTGCAACTCTAGATTTTTATCTTGATTTTTCCATCAGAACATCAAGACATGAGAATGATCAGTGACTGTCACTAAAGACAATGTGCAACGTAAAGAGTAATAGAGTTTATTTCCTGGTTCCAAATTCTGTATTCTAACTGTAATACTTCAGGACTTAGATGGAGATTTGTTTGTGAATGGTAATATCAGCTTTCTGCATCAGAAGCAGTAAGAATTAATTTCATTATATAAATTAAAAGGAGCATCAAGACAATATAAAAGTAAACTGAGGAAATCACTGTTAAAACATCAGCCCTCTTGCCAAGTCTGTTCAGTTTCATAATATTAAATATGGATGAAGGAAAAATGTTAAACTTCTGAATGTTCACAACACTAATGTATTCAGCTTTTAAAAATAAGCTTTTTTATTTAGAATGTGATAATATATTTCTTTGTCACTGTGTTAAATAAGATACTTTAGCATAGCAAAAATAATTGTGTTAAATATCTTGATGGAATCACAATGAAGAAACAAAATAAATTTTAAAGGTTCTGCATGTCTTAAACTCTGTTGCTATAGAAATACTGCATGTATTTTTTTTTTTTTTCTTCCTTCTCTGGGGCAACCAAGAGAATTTCATAGGAATAGGCTAGACTTCAGAGAACTTCCATGCCTGTTTTATTGAGGCGAAATAACTTCCAGAAATGAATGTATAGGCTTTCAAGTTAGTGTTGTGTTCTGCTCCTCTGTTCATATGAAGATTGATACCTAAGTTATATTTAGTTGCTGTGGAGTCAAAATAATCTATTGCTGTGTCTTAAAATTAGGAAAATGTGTATGGAATAAATAGATAGCTGTAGTTAATAAATTATTACTTTCTATAATACTTACCTGTGATACTGATGTGTTTAGGTCTCCAGAAGCTTTTAATTCTTGCTTCAGTGCAATTAGAATTATCTTTTCTAACACTGCTTCAGAAGAGATGTTAGTATGTTCCAGTTTGGCTTCAAATTTGTATTCACTATTTGAGATGGTTGAACCTTCTAGTGTTGGAATTGCCCATTAATGTCTTGAAAACTGATCCTTTAGTCGATGTGTTTTTAAGAATAGGATAACTTCATTCAACACTGACCCTTATTTTGGAAAAATAACGTAATCTTGCTGTAGGTGGCATTAATGAGGAATACTTGCCTGACAATATTAAAAAAAAAGGGGGGGGGCGGGGCAGGGAAGAAAAAGCCAACAAACCAAAAAACCAAGTCTATTATCTGAAAAAAAACAAAATGTGCATCAGTTCTTAACTGAATCCTCATTATGCCAGCCACATAGAGCTCCATTATTTTGGTGAATTCTATTACTGTCTACTGTTCAGTAGAATCAAATATTTATTTTCTAAGTATAAAAAAATAATTATTGGAGCTTGAACAGGAAAACTGAACTTTTTTAATCCCCTCCACTTGTTTTCATAGGTAGGTGTCAGTGTTTAAAAGTCATCAGGTAGGAGCTATACACTTATTAGTGAATTCAGACTAATGGTTGACACTTAGAATGGTTTATTTGTAGGGCAGAATTCTTATTTGGCTTAGTTCCTTTAGTTCCTTTGAAATATATTTTGGCTGATATCATCTAACAACTAATAGTGACACCCTTGTGTTTGTGGGGAAGGCGTTAGTTTTCGAAGTCATAGAAGCTGTTGTGACTTTGAATTCATTTTTTGTGTGTGTGTGGTGGTTTGTGTTGTGTTGTTTTTTTTTTTTTTTTTTTTTAAAGTTCCTATTTAATTGATAATTATATGGAGTAGCTATCTGGCCTGTTATCTCAGGAGTTCTTCAGTATGTTTGGCTTACTTTGAGTGACCTTAATGCTTTTGAAATGAACAACTACTCAGCCTTAAAGTCCTGCTTACGTATGAAGTAGGTGAATAGCTAGTTGAATGTATATCAGTTCACTGCTTTACCGACTCATCCCTTTCGGACCTTGAGAAGGTAGATCTTTCTGTTTGGCCTGCATGTGGTAGATTGGGTGACATTTGGACTTGTTAGAACAATCTGATTTCATGGCCACAGAACAACTGCCAGCTAGGAACTCCTTTAAGCTTTGTAGCAGCAAGTGGGACTTTGTATTAATGTATTTTTAAAGCATAGAAACTTTTGAATAAAACTTGAGAGCATGGTAAATTTGTGTTTATAGGCTTCCTACTTGTTGCTACACTTCCGAGTTGTAAGAAGGTAATATTTATTTTTTTTTTTAATGCAATTCACATCTCTCAGACTCCCTGGGTTTGCTTATGTGTACTTCAGCACTCTGCTGGTGTTGGTAGAGCAGACGGTCCAGCGTGCCCTGAATGTTGCAGGCTCACGATGCTTGGTGGTATGCATTGCTCTTTTTCTCTCTTTTCACTTTTCATCTGCACACCATTTCTGGATGGTGGCAAAGAGAAAACCATGTTCTGAGGAGAGTCCTGTAATAGATAAGCTTGAAAAGCTCGCTGGAAGGATTTCGATATTCCTCTCTGCTAGCTCTTAGAACAAATTTCAGTATGTCTGGTAAGAGTATCTTGCATGCTGAAGCATGTTATGTTAGTTGCAGGTTTATTAGAGCAGCTTTCCATGAATAAACATGGTGTAGTTTGATTGTTCCGCATCTTCCACGATGGTGGGGTTTTTTATAGGTTGCATTTTTGGAAATAGTAGTAGCAAACCTAAGGTCCATGGAAGGTGAGGATATGTCATAGCTCTTCATGAAGCGTTTCTTATCAGAGCTATTGTACTTGTTTGAAATTCCGGTTAACCTGCGTTGTTTAGTAAGAACTTTACAGTAGCTGAAAACAAATTGCAGGAAAAGTTCACTCTTCTGTTTTTTATTTTGAACACTTGGCAGCATGTTGTTTTTTCCCTGGAGTCACTTCAGCCCTCTCTGCAAATATTTGTGCACATATAGTAGGTTAAACATATGTTCAACTTCAGTTGTATTGCTTATAGAGAAGTATATGTGAGATTGGGGGCACATCTGACTTTAGTTTTTATGTGACTCCCTTCACAGGTGAAGAAATCTTAAAACTGTCAAAACATACAGCGCCTCATTCAATATATTAAACTGTTTTTAATGTTGCATCTCAATTGATATTTCAATTTCATGTTGTTCAAAATAGTTGGTAGATGTACCGGCAGCTTTTAAGTGTTTTCTGTGTTATTAGAATATACTTTGAGGATGAAAACTAGGGGATGGGCATAGATGTATGATAACTTGGAACAAGTTTGCTTTTTGTTATGCACCACTTGAGATAAAAAGAAGTTTAATTTGCTAATGAGTTGCTTATGTATAGAACTATTCATCTAAAAGTTAGAGCTGCTTATTAATCAAAGAGTAGGCAATTGTCATAGCAGTGACAATAGATGTTAATAATTTTCAGTTGTGAACCTTAGAACATTCACTTTTTTAATGGTATCCTTTTTTATTGCAAGATGGATGCTCAGTGAGGTTAGGCTAAATCTATTAATAAATATAGAATACTTGCTCCCCAACTCTGCTGCTGTTTTTAATAGAATTGCTTGAGGTACTTTGAAGTGATACTAGACATCAGGGACGGAAGAGGGACCTCAGGAGGTTGTCTAGTTAGACCTGCTGCTCAAAAGCAGTATTTTCCTAAAAATATATCTATTCTAAAATGTCACTAGGAAAAAGCTGTGTAAAATTAAATTATTCTTCTCTCTCCAGAGCACCTTTCCCTTGCCCCGCTTCTTGCTATGCGTGACTCATTTTAGTGACACTGCTGTACTATCTTCTGTTGAGCGATTGAAAAGAGGATTCCAGGTAAAAGGAAGTAAAGGTCTTTGGTGCAAGCAGGTACTTTTGTTGTTGTTGTTGGCTTGGTTTTGTTTGTTTTCTCTTTTTGACTCTCATTTTCCCCCTTTGTTTGTTTCTGCTCTTAATCTGCCACATCCACAACATTGCTGTCTGGTTGTTTGCTTAACCTTTGCAAAAATGCTTCAAGTCTCTCTTTCCTTGCTTGTTAGGCTAGGATGGAATTGCAGTATCCCCAAGTCCACCACATTGAATATGTACATGTGATATGCTGTTATCTACTTGCATCCATAAGCTTTAAAAAAAACCCCAAAGAAACCCCCAAAATCCCTCACCTTAATTAATCCTTGTATGAAAATATCTATGAGTCTATGCTCACTTCAGAAGTTTCATGCTTGAAAAACTTGAGTCTACCTTATGGACCTCTTCACACTTCCCTGATCCATCTGTTCATCTAGCACAGCTTCTTCTCTATCCCTTCACACGATCTTAGGCTGTTGAAATGCAAGACGCCTTTGCAGATCCTTTAATTGGTAGTAGTCTTTATTTTTACTTCTTAAAAAAAAAAGCACACACACACACACACAAAACCAACCCAAAAAACCCCACCCCAAAGTCTTGTGTTTTTTTTTTTTTGGCATTATTATTATGATTTAAATTACATGCCATTATAATGTTTTTATGCAACCGTTATTTTTCTACTTAACTGTGAAATTTTCGTTGGGTACAGCTTGTGTTTATAGACAGTTATTTATGGAATGCTGGAGCTGTACATCGTGATGTACAGTCGGTAGTGTGTTGATCTGTTAAGTCCATAGACTAAAACTACTACTTTATGCAGTATAGCCTATTATAAAACAGAAAACCTTGAAGTGAGGAGTGGCTAGTGCTGATGAAATGCTTTGTGGAACAGGTGGGACTTCAGAGTTTTATTTTGGTTTGAGGGAAGGTTGCTTATGCAATTATTCCATCTGTCCATCCATCTGTCCATTAGCCTGTTTTCCCACCCAGCCCAGTAACTTCTGAACCACTTGTTCAATTTCTAGTCGACTTTGCCAGAAGGGGCAGTGTTCTCCAGCTCTCTTGAAGACATACAGGTCTTATGGAAATGGGCAATGGTTAGAGAAGAGACTGGGTGAGAGTCGGGGGGAACTCTGCTCTGTGTCGCTGCAGGCAGCCTGTAGTAATACGTGATCATGGCATTTGTTGCCTTTTGCCAAGCCAGTGTGTAAAGTAGAGAGATGTGAAGCTGATGTGATGGGTTATTGAGTTGTGCATAATGGGATGGACATCACAGGGACAATAATTGGGGGATGTTGTTCTAGGAGGAGTGTAAGGGTATTCTCATAGGTGATCATGGGACCCAGAGATATTGTGGGTGACCTGTTTAACATTGCCTGATGGAAATTGTGCCAAAATTTAAAGAATCTCCTATCTTTAAAGGAAATAGAGGGAGAGCTGCTCAGTTGAAATCTATCATAAAGAGCAAGGAAAGGGTGAGAATTGTAGGTGGAATAGAAAACATGTCATCTGATGTACGTGGGTAAGAGGTTGTACATATCCTACAAAATCAGTGACAGAAATATGAACTTGATGCAGGAAGAAGAGTGACAACCAACTAGGAGGAACTTCAAACATCAAACCTCAGATATAGAACAGAGGAGGATTAGAGAGAAAAGAGGTGCTGTAGCACAGCAAAACAAATGGAAATAATTGAAATACTTCTTGAAAAATTGGGAGAGCTGAAATGTTCAGTTTAGAATTTCAGGAGTTCTGAAACTGCAACACAATAAATGAGCTGCTGGACTTTCTTTAAAAATTCTACTACTGTTATAAATAAAACCAGATTTCAGTATGAAGGTGATAGTGTGGGATGCCCACAGTAGTAGTAACAAAACAATATTTTCAGAAGGTGAACCTTGACTCTGCTTTTCCTAACCAAACAGCTATTTCTGTCATTTGGAGATAGTTAAATCTGTTTCAGTAAATTCTATACATATTGACATTTTACTTACCTAAGGCTCTGTGAGGGAAGAGCGTATTTGAAAAAAATCATGGCCTTACTTCTGTTAACGTAGTTGTTTTTCAGTTCCTTTTGTTGACTCATTATGCGATGTATCTTGCAGAAAATAAAAAAAAATCAAGTAAATTAATTACAAATATATACAGAAACTTTAGAATTCTTTAACTCTATGTTTGGACACTGGGAGATGTGGTGGTGTGGTTTTGTTTGCTTGGTTGTTTTTTTTTTTAAGAAAATCAAAGTTGTTTATACAAGTCACCATAAAATACAGTGACTAAAATTGTGCTGCAAATAATATGTATGGATGAGGGAAGATAGGAAAGTATTTGTATTAAGGCCAAAGTCTGCTTGGCTTTGATGATACAAAGTACTGAACAGCCCTGGGAGGGCAGGAGGCCTAGTCTGTATTTTTCCACACCAGGAAAATGGGTGACCTTTTGTTTTGACTGTTCCAGTTTTATTCACTTAAAATAACATTTGAGCTATTGTTGGCTGTTTCACTGAAAATGGAATGACAGATCAAGCTTGTTAGCTTGCTCTTCTTTAAAGAAATCATCAAAGAGGAGGTATGCTGTCCTTTTAAATAATTAGATTACCTAAAGCTTCAATGCTAGGGGAAAAAAGATTGTTCAATTACAGAAAATATGAATAAACAGTTTAGTAAATTTACTTTTCCAGTAGCATATATATTTGTGCGATGTTAATTTATGGGCTTTTTTTACCATTTCATGTCTCATTTCTGTCTCTTGGGATGAAAATCCAGTACACCTGTGAAGTTGAAATCATTGGATTTTATTTCAGGTGCAATGATAGATGAACATTGAAGTGGACCTTTAGAATCAATTACATTTGTGAGATGGATGGTGAATTTTCCCTAAATTCCTTTCCCTTTTCTGATAGACTTTAACGTTTTGTTGAGGAACTGAAGGGCAGATGAAAAGAAATTGTAGGTTTTCATATTCATTACATATGGCAGACTGTGGTGGTGAAGTTCCTCTGCTGAACACCAGAAATAAATTTGAACGTGATGTGAATTGTTTGATGTCTGCCAATGCCTGGTAGTTTATAGAACAGATTTTCATCATGATACCACAGCAGAAGCAGTGTTATTTATGCCTTAACTTGGACTTCAAATCTAGAAGTGAAATATCAAAAGCCAAGATTGTTTTTAAGATATCATAACACTTGCATGAAAATACTTTTGTATAGTTGCATTTTGCAAGTACAAGCACAAGTATATTACTATAGCATAGTATATGCTCATGTTTAGGTCTGTAGGGCTAGTGGTAGAAGAACAAATGATGCTGGGCGCACAAGTATTCGCAGGGTAGAGAATTTCCTGTGATGTTTGCTTTAAGATTGACTCTAAGAGTACAAAAATGTACAAAATGTACTCTTAATGTGCTACAATTTTATTATGCATCAAACTGTTAAATTATTTGTTACCAAATCAGGTTTTAAATTACAAAAGCCTTATTTTGTACCGTACTTAATCCAGCTTGGCTAAAAAACAGCTTTTAGGGATGTCTTCCTGCTGTTCCTAGTTTTACCGTATGCCACAGAGTCTCATGTGGAGCACTTTTGTGGTCATTTATGATACTTTATGTGGGACTGCCAATGGTGATGTATTGATATTAGGAAAATACTGGATTTTTTTTTCCATACGAGGAATATACCTTTTGTACATTTGATACATGTTTAAGAAATATGCTAACAGCTTAGTTTTTCCTGATTTATTATTTTATTTTTTTTTAGCAAACTGAAAGCATTGTATGAAGGCCACAGATTATATTGAAATTTTTGGCCTTTAAATATGCCTCAAAAATACATGAACTAAAGAGAAATTATCCAAAAGGTATGTGGAATACTGCAGTATGAAGAGAAGGTTTTAAAATAATTTTCAAGGACATCTTCTGCTGGAATATGTGATTACCATATTATTTTTCTATTAGCTTCTTCATTTTGATAAGTGTTTTTCCCTTTTCTCTGATTAAATGAAGACAAGTGGACATTCTCTTTTGAACATTGTTCCTTACCTATACAGAATACAGTAATGTATGTTGTACATGTCAGTTTTATAGTTGTTATAACTCATTAAGATGCTTTCTAATAATTCCACCTGAGGAAAATAATACTGCCACTTAATAGCAAAACCAAATTATTGGCGGAGAAACATAGACTCAAACTCATCTGAAAAAAAACAAGAAAGATGAAAGCAAGCATTGAGCAATTGCAGTGCAGTAACTAGGAGAAATGTAATGCTCTTGAAGGAGAAACATGCAAAATAAGTTTCCAAATTGATTTTGAGTTAAGATACCAGTAGCGGGGTGAGAGAACACTGTATGTGTGCTGGTGGTAGTTATGTAGGGTACAGCTGTGATTGGAGTGCTATGCAAAGTAGAATATAAGTCAAGGTCACAACCGGACTAAATTCTGGGTGAATAAGAGTTCTAGTGTGCAGCCGTTGACTAACACTTATTTTGGTTCAGGTTACTGTGCTTCTAAAATATTGTGAACATGTCATACTTGAACTAAAATCTAAACAATGTTAAACATCTGTCCTTATGAATCTTCCCTTTCAAAACAAAATGATTAGGTCAAAATAGGACTTGATCCTTGGATAGTGTGGAATAGTTAAATTGCCAGATAGTTAAGAATTATTTACATGCATTTGTTATATGTTGAAAACTGTATCTCTTCTGTCAGAACTTCTGAGAGTCAGTTTTAGCAAACAAGTAGTCTGACCTTTTTTGTTTAAAATTTTTCCAAAATTATGGGACATCAAGTAAGCATTTAACATGTGTTTTTTAATTGCCCTTGTGCCTTCAAGGAGTTTTGGTAGTATTGTGTGCCATGGACTAAATGACTATAGATAGTTGTACAGATACATTAAGTGGAGTAAATAAAATATAATAAATTTTGAAAAAATGGATAAATAGACATGTTTTTTGAGATCCATGCTGTATAAGGAGTTGTGCTGAGCATGACCTGAAACAATACTTTGAGTTCCTTGAGTGGGTCTATTTAATTGCCTGTTTTGTGTATCTTATTTTAAGAGGTTTGTGAAACAAGTTGGAGTAATACAAACGGGAGCAAAATTTGAGAAAACATCATGCTTATGCATTTTGGTAGAAACTGTGAATGTCCTGGGCTGTATTGGAACTTGCTATGTGGTTTTCACTGTCGTTGCTTTGTTCTGTTCAGGCTGGTGCCTTTGTTCTTTCATGCACCAATATTCTTATGCTGTTGTTTATACAGTTTTAAGGTAAAAAAGCGGTCAGCATTTTCTTTGACACTTATTTGGAATGATTCCTTTAGTTAAAGAATATGATCATCAAGTAGCCCTTCCGCAAAATAATAAACATGATTTCCTCCCCTCTACTGATATACTGTACACTATCCCTGTATTATATTCCTTGCAGTTGAGGCACAACTTAATTGAATTATAGCTGGAGGATACAAACAGGAAATGTTTTCATCTATTCTACTTGAGAAATCTACAGGTAGAGCTGAAGTGGAAATGAATTTTGCTGGTGGATATACTGAGAAGGTGTTTTAGGTAGATTTTGAAGCTTTGTCAGAGACACAGGGTGAGGTGTTCTGAGGAGACCTTAGAGTGCCACTGCTCCTATCTTGGTATATAGGAAGTTGTTTGGAACTTCTTCATTTTCTTCTTTTGAATTGTAGGGTTTGTGGAGATCTTGGCTTCACATTTGAAATTACTGAATAGGAACTGAAACAAAAGACTCCCTAAGTTGTAGACTGCTTTTAAGGTAAAATACTGAAGTATGCTGAGCTCCTTTATTGAGTGATAGTTGTAATTTCTCCCTAGAAGTTCCGGTATTATGTTCTCCTCTGTTTTTTCCATTTGTATTAAAGACATTAAAGGTTGGGATGGTGTGTCAGGGGTTTTGCTTGTGATTAATGTATGTTTTAAATAGTTTTGTATTTTTTTTTGTTTTCTGTTGCAGTTTCATGGAATCTTGCAGGCTGTCATTTCTTGTTGGGAAATATTGCTGAAATTATGAATGGCTAACTACATAATGATGCATTTTAATGATATCATTTTACGTGGCAAAGTACTGTTACAGGTTGCCCAGAGAGGTGGTAGATGCCCCATCCCTGGAGACATTCCAGGCCAGGCTGGACGGGGCTCTGAGCAACCTGATCTAGTTGAAGATGTCCCTGTTCATTGCAGGGGGTTGGACTAGACGACCTTTGAAAGCCCCTTCCAACCCAAACTATTTTATGATTCTGTGCTGTGATTTGCTTTGAATATATTTGTTTATTTCTACGACCTCAGTGTGTCTTCCAGTGGACCACCTTTTTTGTGTCTTGGTTCTATTTTAGAATTACTGCCATGGATGGCAAATGTTGAATAGGGTAAGTCTAGGAAGTGAATGGGGATTGTTTTATCTATTAACAATTATTCTAATGTGAGAATGAAGGTATTACTTGCCACATTTTGCTGGTTTTGTTCTTTATGGCTTTTTGTGTTTTTCAGTGGCTTAACTATTGACTTCTAGAAATTATTAGGACTATATGATGAAGTACTGTTGAAGGGAATTTTTGGATGGGAGTCCTTTTTCTAGAGAGTAAGCAGATTTTGTGGGATCTGGCTAAGTGTTTTTGGTAAGACTTCATCTTTGATATCTATTGAATATTAACCATAGAACTTTGAGTTCTAACAAGTGTATTTGCAGTGGCTGTTTAATAAGTAAATGTAGCAAATATTAGGAGTTGGCTCTCATGACTCTTCTGTACAGAGAGAGATTAAGAGATTTATTACCAAACTTTTCCTGGTCTGCAAAAGAAAATAACAACCCCAGCACTGTAATGAAATACAGTTTGAATCCTGAATCCATGTAGTGTTCAAAAGTGTTTATCTGGAGTTTAGGTTACAATACTCCAATCTTCTGAGAAGGAAAAGCACTTGTTTTGTTAGTGTGTTGTTTAGTAACATAGTTGCTTAACGTTTTTTCCTGTGAGAAGCAAGCTGTTAGTTTGGGGCTGTTGTAAGCACCTCAATCTGAGCTGTCCTTTATGTAATTTGTTTAAGTGGAGAAAAAAGTCGGTTATTTAGTATGAGTTGTTCAACCGCATAATGTATGTTTTTGGTTATACATTCAACAGTTTTGTCCTTCTAATTAGGACATAAAAACCCATATGATCTTGATAGTAGTTTTTTTTTTTTTCCTGAAGACTAAAGGCCTGGTAGTAATTAAGTCATAATTACATAAACTTTACACTTCTAGCGTTGCAGTTCCTTTGTACTCCTGTATATGAGAAAATAAATGATGTTAAAGAGTATATCTTTTTTATAAAAAATGCAGGTAGTGTATTTTGAGGTTTAAGCAATAATTAACTAATGAGGTGATAGAACATGAAAATACGAAGAGGGGAAGCATTGTTTATGAGGATGCGGGGGGGGGGGGGTGTCTTTTCCTGTAGTTCAGCTATAAACACAATTTACAAATACTGTAATTCAGGAACAGAGGCTAATTTGCTTTTTCAACACTGGGAAGTACATCTTTAGTGAGATCTGCTGTTACACTCTGTTTTACAGACAGCTTAATCTCTGTAGCTGTTGAGTTTTCCAGGATGGATCATTCTGTTTGGTAGGTTTCTACAGTTCTGAATTTTTTGGAGGATATCCACAAATGTTGTGGTAAATTAAGGAGAAGAAGGGAAAAAAAAGTTTTAGTCGGGGAAAAAAATACTGGTGAAATATGAAGCTCAATGCTTCTGTGTTTATTTTAGCAAAACGAAATTTAAGAACTTTGTGCCTAGATGTCAGTTGCGTGCTGTGTCAAGTTGAAATAGAAAAAAATACAGTCTGTGTTGTGCATATGTTCATATTCACTAGAGCAAAAAATACACGTGTAAACTTGATCCAGCACATTTCTGGTTGTCTGAAGTTTGAAGTGCTCTGTTACTCTGAAGCGAAGCCTACCTCTTTTTTTTCTTTTTTTCACTCTTAACTAGAATTGCATTTATATTTGTAGTACCCAGCATCAAATTACATTAGGTGATTACATTCTTACAAATAGTCCACTTGTATGATACAGAAATACTATGTGTACAGTTTATACAAGCAAGATGATCTTCTTAAGGGAAAAAATCTTTTTTATGGTGTGTGGGTTTTTAATCTTTTTGGTTTTGTCTTGCGTTGCCCTCTCTTCTTCCCAAAGTATGGCTTTGAAGCCCTTAGAATTGTAGTATTAAGAAAGTGCATTTTGAAAATTATAGGGAACTATGTTTTATCAATTGAATTAAGTTGCTAATTGTCTTCATTTGACGGTTACCTTTAGATATTTACAATACACAGTCAAATTTTTTAGAATAAAAAAGCTCTAGTCTTACTACTTTTGTTTAAAGATGTGGCTGTGATAGTTTATCCATAGTAGCAACAGTAATAAAATGAAATACTGAACTAGAACTGTTCCCCAAAGTCTTATTTGCTGTCAGATATCCCAGAAAACATGGAATGATGCAAGGTGCTGTAATAGTAAATCCTATTTTGTGCATAGGAGGTCTATCCCAAATTAGTTGGAAAAGCTGATGATAATTTTCTTGTTTCAGATGAGACAATAATGCATTAATCAGGTACTTTGAAAGAACAAAACATGCAAGAATTCATTCACCTCTAGAAGACTGATATGTATACGTAAAATTAACACTAGTTAGTAGTCTCTGCTATTGGGTATTAGGTATAGCAAGTTGTACTTTGTTAGTGATCTTCTGCATATGGAAGCTCTGCTGTTATTTTCCTGCACTTCTCTGTGGCCAGCATCTTAATACATTATATTAATGAGATTACAGTCAGGATCCTTTAATGTTTCTAATTCTGATTTTAATCAAGGTGTATGAGTATTTCATAACTGGAGCTCATATACATATGAACTTTGACTTTCTACTACTTGCCTGAGAATAAAATTTACTGTTACTGCCTATAGGGTTTACTTTACAGCAGAAGATCATGTGACAATGTCTTCAATATTAGTGCTTTAGCCGTGTTTTTCTACAACTGGGTGTGTATAATACTTGTTCACTCTGTATATTTACGACAAATACAAGATGTAGTAAAGAAAATGTATATTGTTTAGGATCAATTCTTTTTACAAGGCATAAGTAGTTTATGTGGTGGTGAGTATAGGATTCTGTTGTTAATGTCACATGTTTGTGTGCTAATTAATGGAAATATATTGAAGAAGACCAGAAAATATTGAGTGGTAACTCCATGTTTTCCTGTGTTTTTGTATCAGTTAAACAAAAAGTAACTTTTAAACCATAAATAATAAATGTCTCTTCAGGAAGACTTTCCTGTGTTTTGCTTACAATTTCTAAACATAAACCTCTGTATTTCTAAAAACAGAAATTAAAGCAATTTAATTACAAGCTTTAATGAGTGTTGAGATGAAGGAATAATGTAAACTTCTTGAAGTACTGACAACACACCCTATTCAGTTTCCATTCTAATTCAATTTAAACTGATAAAATAAAGGGAGAGGCAAAAAAGAGCAAATAGTAATGCCACTGTGTACTAACCTCATGTTAGTTGTCAGGTTCCATACTTAAATGGGATGTTACACTCAGTAGCTATGAGATCAGTTTAACAGTAGTGAATTACAAAGGTCAAAAGGTGGTTATTGTTGTTTGGATGTTACAAATCTGCAAAAAAACAAAGGGGCAAAAGAATTATTTGAAGGCATAGGCAGATAAAGGGTGTTCTGTATCTGTTAGTAAACTTAAATGAGAATTTCACAATATTGAAATCTGTTGGATTTTGGAAAAATTGAGAGGAAGACATGGAATTGTTTTTGACTTTAGCACACTTATTGCACACTTTGTAGAACTGTGTGTTTTTCACTTCTCTTCCTTCTCTGTTCACCTCCCTTTCTGGAATAAAAGTTCTAATTTATCAGTATAGCTGAATTGCTATACTTAATGGCACTGACTGATAAAAGGGTAAAATGAGAATAATTACTTCTGACTAGTTGCAGTCATAAGAACACAGATAAACTGTGACTACAGCTATAACTTAATAACTTTCGAAATTTCTAGGTTCCTGTGTTCTTTCAGACAAACACCACTTAGTGTTATCTTCAATATTCAGTGAAAGCAAACTGAAGATATGGTAGAACTGGAGTTCTCTACAGTTCTGTGCTTCATGGGAGCTATTGTAGGTGAAAAATCCTATAGCCCTGTGTTAGTTTCTCTGGGATCCTAACCTTTTATATTGATATTTGGGTGTAACCAGTTTAGGTTCTTCAAACAAACTACCTGCTATGTGGCCTTTAAATAATGAACGTGACATTTTTAGAAAAAAAGTATTTTGAACATATGGCTGAACTATTGCTCTGTCTTTTAGAATTAACAGTTATGACAATTGGTTAGCTAAGGCAGTTCGTTTTTTTAGGTTGTGCTCTTCCTTGGAGGTATATTCTTTTTACCACAACGTAAAGCTAATAGATTTTTAAGTCCTGGAGTAATTACTGTCATCAACTGCCTTGTTCTGCTGCAAACCAGTTTATAAAACTCCATCCAGTAATTTGTGTGTCAGAATGATAACATCAAGTTTGAGCTGAACTAGTCTTTACTTGCTAGTGCATACTGGGTAAATTATTCCTGTATTAAATTACTCTTCTTGTTACAACTGTCTTATTGTCAATATGGTAGGAAATTATGCCCTTTTTAGCTTTTAGGCTGTGTTACATAGAATCATTTCAGTTGGAAGAGACCCTCAGGATCATTGAATCCAACCATAACCTAACTCTAGCACTAAACCATGTCCCTAAGAACCTCATCTGCACGGCTTTTAAACATCCCCAGGGATGGTGACTCTATCACTTCCCTGGGCAGCCTGTTCCAGTGCCTGACAACCCTTTCGGTGGATAATTTTTTCCTAATATCCGATCTAAACCTCCCCTGGTGCAACTTGAGGCCATTTCCTCTTGTCATGTCACTTGCTACCTGGGAGAAGTCAAAGTGCACAGAACAAGGCTGTACTGAAATCTAGATCTGAGGAAGAAATTATCAGACTTCACCAAAAAGAGAACAATATGATATTTGGGAGGGTGTTTATATGGGGCGGAGTCTTTGCGAGAATATTCACAGTTGTCTTGACATGGCTGTAGTATTTTTATACTGTACTCTCTATTCCTTTCTGGTTGTTGTCAGAAACCAGATGCTAGATGTGGTATGCCTGTGGTCAAACAAGTGTAACTTTTTTAGTGTTCTTGAAAGATTGGATCTTTAGTAAAGATCTGTTTTTTAGGCAGATGACAATACATATAGACTCATGTTATGTCATCAGTTCCATAAAGCTTTGAAATGCCTGTAGTCTGCGGGTCTTACTAGTGTTAATGATCTGCTTTCAATTTAAAAAAAAATAAGCTCCAGCAGAATCAAAAGATATCTAGCTTCCTTTTAAAGGCACAGATATTATGCTTATGAAAAAATGCATAACACTTTTTTGGAAGACACTGCCTGTATTTTTTTTTTTCTTGATTGGTGGGAGGCTAGGCAGGGATTTTTAAAAGAAAAATTTGGTAACCTAGATATGTTGGTTGGATTTTAGGCCCCTAGTCTGATTCTGTATTTAGCAGGTACTCTTTTCAGTGTTACAAAGAGGATTTTTACTTCATTTAAAATCTGAATTGGAAGCTGTGAGGAAACCTGTTGGCTTGTGTAAAACACAAGGTGACTCTTAAGGAAGGTAGAAGAACCAATACTAAAAGCAAAAAGAAGAAAAAGTAACAATATCTTTCCCAGCTCATTAACTGGGAAGTGAGCAATATATAGGCTTTGTTTTTTTCATTAACATATTTGGAAGTACCAATCTTAACCTTTGCTTAAGCTGCAAGTCTTATGCCTGGCTGTTCACTGTATGAATTACTGGTTTTATGACAGTTTTGTTTTAAATAGGAAGGTCTGAGTGTTTGTGCCCATCTCTTCCAAGTATCTGAATGACTGAGTGTGACAGCAAGACATTTTTCATTTTCTAATGGTGAGTAGTAATGTATCTGCCTTCAAAAAATTCCTGAAGCAATTCTAGATAAGAATTCACCACCTGAAGTTGTTTAGCTCTTAAATGAGTTTTTTTGAACACTGTATAAACTGCATTTATAACATGAAATAAAGCAATGTGGTTTGGACAGATTAATGCATTGTGGACAGATTATCATGTAGAGGAAGTTTTTATTGGTGCCTCTGTCTGCTCTTCTGTAATTTTTGTATTGTATCAGGGCTAGGGTGCATTAAAATAATTTCTCTAACACTATGCTGTCTGTCAGCATTAGAGGATGTCACCAGTAGATCCCATTTTATTGCGAACAGGATGGAGGAATTTGAGGCTACTGAAAACTTTGGAAACTCTGAGAAAGATAACTTTTCAGTCCATTATGGCAGATTAAATTGTCATGATGAATGAGCCTTAAGCAGGTCAGAACTGATAGTTTCAACACTGGTTATACTCCAACTATGCACCACAAATAGTATCTCTCTCTTCTGGTTTATACTGTTTTATTTGATGTAGTATTAAATGTTATTATAGGTGCATGATGTCTATGAATGGACATGCTTACTTGGGCTTTTTCCTTCCTTAGTGTCCCACTGTATGGAAGAGATGTTGAGCAATTCTTTGATACATGGATGAGATTTGGTAGGCTTTGAACTGTGCCTTGGCAGTCTCATTGTAAAAGACAAATAGTGCAGGCATCAGTTTCAAAACAGTTAAGAAACTTAAAATCTCTTTTCTTAGAGCTGTATCTTTCACTGAATACCAGGCTGTGTGTCCCCATATGCTGAAATGGGAGAGGGATGCTAAAGAGAAGGGACCTTATAAGCAAGGAGTTTTCTCTATAGGTTTCCAGCTTACTCAGTGTGGTGAGTAGGAGAGAGAATGGAAGCCAGTCATCCTTCCTTGGCTATAGGAGGCCGTCCTTTCTAATTTGAACAACTATTGCCTAGTCAGTGCTGGTACACTCCAGAGAAATCGTAAGTATGCTTAGAGTTAAGCAAGGGAGAAGCAAAAGCCTGTTTTTCTTGTGAGAATGAAAATACATAGTCTGGTCCCTTTCAGTAACTTCTCACCAAAACCATTTCTCCTCTTTGGTGTTCTAAGCAGTAAACTTTTCATCATTGTTCTGCATCTCCACAGCAAATGAAAAAGACTAAAATCCTAGGGAGAACCTGAGATTGTAACACATTTTTACAAGTTTGGTTAATGGTTTGATCAATGTCCTGCTTGTAGGCCTGAGGTTTTATTTATAGCATGATATAGTATTCTCTGAGTGATACTCCACGGTGTTCTGTTGTGGCTTTTTAGACTTGACAGACTTCTCTTTGTAATACAAAGTAGAAAATTTCAGCAGCTAGTAAGTCATTTGCTATACAAATGAAATCACAAAGAGAGGATAATCCACTGATGAGGCCAACACTGGTAACCTGGAATGTTTTGAACAGTCATTTCAGTCTGTGTGCCATATATTAAAGGGATGTTAAAGTTTATCTCTGTTTTATTTTATGGTCCCAAAGGAACATAGCACAGCTCCTATGGCTTCTTCCAGTATAGGAAGTTAGCCAGTGAAATAATTCAGTTCCTGGGGCCCTCTGTTAGGGTTTGTAAGTGAATAATCTATTGCTTTCATTTTATTAGGGTTTTGGCCATTGGTGATTGAAGCTATTTAAAAACAAAAGTTGGAATTGCTGCTCCATCTCTGAAATTCACAGACATTTTGCCAAAGTAACTGTTTTGTTGTGGTACGCACAGCAGTGTCAGATGCCCTCTACTACACAACAAATTGGTTTATTTAATATAGAAGATATGGGGAATAAAGAAGCAAAGCTTTTTTTTTTTTTTTTTAAATAGTAAGCTGTGAAGACATCATCTGAAATTCAGGAGATGCTTCTCTTTGCATTGAAAGGCAGAACAGGCAATTCACCTTTGGCAAATAGGCATCTGAGCCAAGATTAGCAATACTAAGAAGAAATGTCTTAATTATGCATATCTGAAGGGACTGTGGATAACATGACATTTGGAAAACTGTTAGTGGTCTTGAGGTGTGGTCAGGATCAAAGGAATATCTCAGGTCTAAGGAAGACTGGTAAATTAAAAGGCAGGAATTAACCATGGACCAGGACACTGTAGGAAAAGAAAGGGATAACATGAAGTTTTGCCCTCCTCCTGTTGCATTTGGTAAATGTTTTCCTGTTGTCATATGGTGCGCTCGGGCTCTGAAAGTGTTGAAGAATCACAGAGTAGGTGAGGTTGGAACGCACCTCCAGAAATCCAAATGCCCATCTTGAGCGAGATGCCCAAGGACCGTGTCCAGTGATGTTTTTGAATATCTCCAGCATGGAAACTCTGCAACCTCTCAGAGCAACTGCTCCAGTGTTCAGCCCTGCTCACTCTTAGAGTGCTTTCTTATGCTCAGACAGAACTTCCTTTGTGTCAGTTCATCCCTAGTGCTGCTTGTCCTTTTGGGGACACCTCCAAGAAGAGTCTGGCTTCATCTTCTTTACACCCTCCTGTCAGACACTTAAACATTGATCAGATACCCCTCTGGTCACCTGTCCAAAATCCTTGACGCCCTAGTGTAGGGTATGGAGAGTAGCAATGACTGTTGACTCAAAACCACCCTGAGGACTCAAGCATTCTTGGAGTTCCTGTTGCACCATGTCAAGCTCAGGGCTTCTGTAGTTCCAATTCATACTGCCTCTTAGGTTTTTGATTAAAAAAATTGTCTCTTTTGATTCTTAGAGCAATTTTGTTTAATAATAAAATCTCATTATGGAGTTTTACTAAGAGGAGATACTTTCAAAAGTGACAGTTCAAGATTCATTTAATGTTTATGAAAACAGCATATGAATACTTCACAAAATCCTCTAACTGCCTCCTAAGGACCTTGAGAAGTTAGCTGCATCTATATGTCACTGAACTGGTTGCTATACTTCATTTGGTTTTCAAATTTAAAGGAAAAAAAGTTTAAACTTGTGAGATGAACTGTTACTTTTGCTTGTATCCTGAAAGCACTTTGAATGACTGAGGAGAATTTTTTCCTCTCTCAGCCATCAGTGAGGTTCACAGGTGTTGCTTGTGCAGTTATAAACAGTGTTGCTCAGCAGCTTGTAATCTGATCACAAGACACAACCATATCCTTTTCAGTCTCATGAATACATGTTCAACCTGCAGCTGGTTAATTATCTCTTAAGCAGTTCTTTTCTAATTCATTGCTAAACTCTTCTTATTTTCTATTTCCGTGGATTACGCTTCTGAATTAACAAGATGTCAAGAGGAACATCACAGTCTTATTGATATGCTCATGATTATGAGACCAAATGGGTTGTTCTGTGGCAGTTTGCTCTGCATGCTGATTTTTCATCTCAGAGGTGTGAGTTGCTGAAGATTCTAGTCATGAACAAGCAATGTTATTTTTGGTGCGATTGCCATGGTGATCAGGTAGGTTGTGGAGCACAGTGAAGAAATACCTTTTCTCAGTTTAGGAATTTGGGAACCCCTGCTAATCTGAAGCTGTCGGGATTTTTCTACTGTTGTTAAACCTGCAAGGGGCAGAGCACAGTAGCCCAGGTGTTATTCTGTCAGTGCAAAATTGGCTAACCAGTGCTTGCCAGCATTTGAGCTTATGGAGTATCCTTAGTTTGCAGGTGGTGCATATCTGAGTAACTAAGTAACTGCAAGTGCCTTTTATCACAGTTTGTTTGTTTGTTTGTGAGTTGACTTTCTCAGCCATTTCTACCATACCTCCTAAACCAAGTAGCATGAACCTGCTTTAGCAGGTGGGTTCGACTAGATGATCTCCAGAGGTCCCTTCCAACCCTAACCATTCTGTGATTCTAACACGAGAAGAGTTCTTCATGCTCAGAAATTGGCACAGAACTTCTGTGCTGTTATTGCAATTTGCTTTTTCTTACTGAGGCTGACTTGCAAGGCATTATGTTTGTCTCTACAAACCACAGAGTATTTGAAATGATTGCTGTTATTGTAGGATAATATAGATTAAACCAATATTCCATTCATTAGTTCTTGCTGTTGGTACAGAAGGAAGTAACTCCTAGTATTCCAACTGTAACATTGCATTATGAATATTTTTAGATGTCTGTTTATTCTTAAAATGTTCTGCTGTGTAATCTGTAAAGTAAGGGTTGAAGATGTATGGAACTGGATCATATGGAAAAGGATTTAATACAGGAAAAGTGCTTCATATAAATGGAAGTGATGATTTGGACTTAAGTAAGGCTGTGCTAAAGTTGCTGCTGGGTACAGTTTCTGTGCAACATATAGTACCTAACAGTGTTTGTATCGAACCATTGTATTATAAAGTCCATTGTTATTACTCTGTATAGAGAAGCTCAGCACCTGTGCTAGAGACATAAGCCTTTTAACAGGGGGTTGGTTTGTTATAATGAATTGATATCCAAGCTAATGAGATCTTAGTGTCTTCTCTGAGAAGCTTAAAGTTTGTCCTGTAAGAAGAGTATGCACAGTACTGAAATCAATGGGGTGACTGAGTATTCTAATGTACTAGGTTTTAAAGGTGAACATCATGCCAGAGCAGGACAATTTGTAATCATTTTGAAGAAGATAAATGATTTTTGGGATCTGTCTTTCCCCACCCCCCAACCTCCCCAGGGCAAGGCAGTGGAACAGAAAATATGAATGCTGAAGGATCTTCTATAAAAGCTATTAACTGGATGTAATGCAGGCTTAATGCCTTTCTCCTTGTGTACTGTGATGCAAACTGATTTGCCTACCAAATTGTCGGGGCCCAAGGAGATAGTAATTAAGAGAGATACCACTGCAGCACAGTTTGAAATACAAATGGAAGTCAGGGTTTTGCTGAAATTTGCGTTCATGGAAAAAGTATTGCCAGTAACTAACTGATGTATGCAATTAAATATATTTGGCTTCCCTTTCTGGTTTCACTTTAACTAAGTTGCAAAACAGGTTTCATGATCTATATTTAAACAGTATTTAACTGCTGAGGATGCTGGTCCCAAATACCACTCTTTAATTGGTTGTGTAGCATTTCCCTCTTCACAGGGACGCAAAGATAGTTCCAAAGTTAAATCTGATAGCTTTAGGTTTTATATTTTCAAGTAGAAGTTCTAAAATTTATTAGGTAAACATGTTGTCAAAATTAAGCGCTAAGTAACTTGTTCATTTACTGTAGCACTACTACTATGTGGTCCCTACTGACTAGCTGAATACAGTGAGTGATGCTAAGCCTTAAGTAAGTACTGTGAATAAAATTGAATTGCATTTTCTTGGCAAATGTATAGATACAATTATCAATATTACCTGCAGTGTTAATTCAGGAAGCAGAATTTGTTAATGCTTTTCTTGGTAGTAAAATGATAAATGAGTTTTGAAGGCTCTGATGAGAGTATACTGAGCTCTGCTTAATACAAAAAAAATTAAACATTTAACATGTATCTTCTCAAGTGGTAGAGTTTTATTTTTATTGTCATGACCAAAAAATATCATATAAAACATTTTAGAAAGCCCAAGCAGTAAGAAACTATGGTCAAATGGATATAAATGCTAGGGTTTAAGGAGTTTTGTCCCAGTTACCATTCTAGAAAATGCCAGTTTTAATAATGAAACTTCTGTTCCTTTCAGGTAATCCTGAAAATGTCCTACTGAGTCAGCAACTGGCAGTCTTCAACTTAAATTACATTCATATCTGTTTTAAGTTTGTATTAGTTTGCTGATCTAAGTTCTGTGGTAAAAAAATTATACCCATGCAGTGTCTAATGGTTGCAGTATTTCAGAAGGGAATGGCTTCCCTGCCCCTTATGTATGATTTGAAATATTTTCCTTGGGTAATTACCTTCCATTTTGTAGCCCATTATCTTTTCTCCTTTTTTTTTTCTTTTATATTGAGCCTTTCTTTTATAATAGTTCTCCTTTATTTCAGTTTTTCCTGTTTCACCAGCAGCAACTCATCTGTTCTCGATTGTAGGGCCCTCTCCTTTATTAGATCTAGCAGAAGTCTACAGTACCCATGATTTTGCATTAACTGTTCTTTCGATTTAAGCCCTGTTTTGTTTAATTTCACTAACTGAAACTTCTGAAGAAGCAGCGTTTTGCAGGAAAGAAATTGTTGGGTAACCGATGTGGGCTTCTTGATATGGTCTGGAACATATGTCAGAACAGAATTAAAATAACAACAACAAAAACCCAAACAAAAAAACTCAGATCCTGGTTCAATGTTTGGGCAAAGGTTTGGGGGTTTTTAGTTTGTTGTTGGGTTTTGGTTGGTTGGTTTTGTTTGTTTGTTTTGAGACTACTGGCTGCTCTGTTTATGATCTGCAATCCTCTGGCTTATTTTAAGAACTTTTTCATTTTAAAGATCAAAGCATATACATTTAAAGCAGTCTTTTGTTTATCTTGCAGCATCAGTTTTATTTGTCACTCAGAGCAAGGATACCACCAGTCCCACATTCTATACATCATACTGAATCCATCCCTTTCTCTTTGTCTCAGATCTCTGCTCTAAATGGAAGAAAGCCTTCATCAATATCATGGTTGTCAGCCTGAAATTTGTAAATTTGATAATTGGATATTGTAACAGTATTTATATCCTTTGATATATACAGATTTGAAGATAAAACGTGAAATCTATTACTTTAGAATAGACGTTGATATATGTGGGAGTTTCTAAGCTTATTAACAAAGAATGCTTCTTTACCAAATACACAAAAAGAATAAATTGAAACATCTAGTCTTTGCTAGATTTTAGGGGGGATTTGGGGGCCTTTTTTAGTAGACAGGTCTGAAACTACTATCTATAATTAAGGTTCCCAAAGCTTCCTCTTTAAGATCCAGGTTTTAAATTGCTTATAACTTTTGCCAAATGTGTCTGGCCTGGGTATGTTTTTTTTCTTCTCTCCATCCTCCCTATACTGGCTGACTGCCTCAATCTGATTATTTTATGGATTTGCATGTGGTTTGGTTCTGACTCCTTTATTCAATTCAAGCCAAAACAGTTAATTGTTGAGAAAGAAGCTTCTTCAGAAGAAAAAGTTAAAAGGTTTCTTTTAAACACCCTCAGTGCCGTTACAATATTTAATAAGGAATATAATGGTCACCTTCTCGTGGTTATGCATTTTGTCGGGTTTTCACAAATAATGGTAAAAATCTGGCCAGGTTTCATCCACTTATTTAAAAAAAAAAAAAAAAAAAAAAGGCCTGTTTGAATGTGTGTATTGCTCCTTGGAATTTAGCAGTTACCTGGATCCAAAGATTAAAAGCCTGAGAAGAGTAGAAAATGGATCTAACTTGACATGGAGAAAGGGCTTAAGGTGTAGGATAACAGTGTGGGAAGGGGAAGAAGAAGGTATGCAAGGACAAGGGAGAGGTAGATTATTGGGAATGGGGTAAAAAACAACAAAGCTGGGAGAAAAGGGTAGTAATTAGAGCCTGCCTGGAATGCTAGATTTTGGAAGGGAACCTGCCCAGTCTCCCTCTGCTGTGGAGCCCAGTGGCATGTGGTATGTCTCATATTCCTGTCTGGTGCTGTTTCCTCGCAGAGTAACACACTGGTTGAGGTTGGAAGGGACCTGCTCAAACAGGGCCACTTCTAGCTAGTTGCTCAGGTGCATGTCCAGGTAACTCTGGAGTATTTTCAAGTGTGGACACTCCACAGCCTCCTGGGGCAACAGTGAAAAAGTGTTTCTGCATGTTCATGTGACACTTTCTGTCCTTCAGTTTGTGCCCATTGCCTCTGGTCCTGCTGCTGGGCACCACTGCAAAGCTTGTGAAAGCTCACTTTTCAGTGGGAGCAATGATTGCCTGAATGGCAATGATATGTCTGGGACAGTCGGAGATTCTGATTAGATTTGAACTGTCTACAAGCATCATGTGAAATGACATTATCCGTTCTTCAAGTTTGTGCACGCTGTCTGGAGAACCTACACAGAGGTGTGCATGTGTGCACGTAGGCAAATTGTTAAAAATAGTAGAGTAGCAAAATAGAGTATTCAGTTAAGAAATGAGAAAGTTAAGATTGTTAATTTGTGGCCTATCTTTGCTTTTCAATCATCATATGATTGCATGTTCACACTGAACAGGAGTTTAAAAAAATGAAATATTGAACAACCAGATATTAAATGACTGTTTCACACTGTGCAGAGTGAAGAAAATGGTAGAGAAAACTGTATTTACAGTGTTTGAACACTGATAGGAAAGCAAAGTTGTTTGCTTTCGTATAGGCTCTGAGTGTCTTGATCACTGTATGGTATGAGTACTTGGTACAATTCTCTGATTTTGTGTTACACTTGGAAGGATGGGTGCTTGTGTTTGACCAGACATGAGTGGGCACAAAGTTTAAATATTTGTTAGTATTTAGTATCTTATTTTAAATATAGCTTTTAGCGTTTCATTTAGTACTGCAGGACTTTATTTTTACTCTTCTTGAAATCAGTTGCAGCGATGAGTATTGTACATGCTTGGAAAAATCTGCTTAAGTACCTCAAGATGGGAACCCAGGGAAGAATGGCAGAAGACTTTCCATGCAGATTTTTGCTTTAGCATTTGTTTTATGGAGTTGCAATTAAGTTCATTAGTAAAGAATTATATTATTGACTTGTTTGTCATGTGCTAGAGCTTCTTGAACTTCCATTTGTATTGGCTTCCTTTGCTTATTAGAGGGTATGGTTAATTAGTGGGAGGATGAAGATAATTTTCTTAGATGACTTTCAGGAAATTTGGCTCTTTCTTAGTAGCATGCCAGTACTGGAGTAACATATATCTCTACATACATACATACATATATATATATATATATTTTTTTTTAATTAATTTTTTTTTTAATGGAGTTGATGGAGGTCCCACGACAGGTTTTTCAAATGTTTAAATAACTCACCATGAATGAAGAAAATATAAACTTCCACTTTTTTGAATGATGTAGGGTTTTTAAGAAAACAAGAGGTATCTATTTTCTCAGGATGACTCACGATGTTGTCCTATGAGTCTTAAGTATTGAACTTAAGAATATTCTACCTCAACTACTAGAATAATGTTATCCCATACACTAGGAAGGGAGGGATGGATATTGCATCTGCATGGTAGTTACCTGGCAGATGTGTATTCTCCTATAGATTAATGGTGATGATGATCAGTTATGTTTTCTTTTTGCTCTGGTTCCCTCATCACTGGACATTAATGAGCTATGTTTAATATCTGTAGGCATTGAATTAAACACTACAGGGTAATGACATACCCAGATTAAATACGTGACATGGCAAACAAGTTTGTAGCTGTTAAAACTAAGTGTATTTTCTGCTTTTTAAAAGTGCTCTTTCTCAATCTTTTGTTCAAGTGTTGCATTGGAACACAGATGTTCCATTATTTTAAACAACAGGTATGATTTTTACCACTGCAATTGTCAGGCTACTAAAAGAGATTGTCTGCTGATTGCTACTAATCAGTTAATGATCTGGGAGACTTAGTTGCTTCTGTTAGATAGGAGTTAGAAGATAATCTTCTGTTAACTTGTGTTGAAATGTTAAATCTTAATTTAGGCTGGGTTAAGAGGGGGTGTATTCTATGTAGCTTGGTCTGTGAATTGTCTTTGACGTGAGGCTGGGATTGTCATCTAGCAAGAGAAAAGAGCATCAGGATTCTGTAAAAGCTTTTGCCTCTTTGCTTGGAGTCATGGTATAAAAGAGCATTATTAATCTGGGAATGCAGAATCCAGATGGCAAAGCTATTTCTGAGTGTCCCCTTGAGCCTGCTGTGATGGTGGCCTAAAGGGAGAGCAAAACTTTGCAGGGACACAAACACATGACACAGAGAAATCTGCTGTCTGTCCTCATTGTGTAAAATCCTCAGGACTGGAAAAAAAAAATAGGATGTTTATTCAAAGGTTGTTGGAAATACTATCTGATTGGAGAGAAGAAAGCCTGATTAAGTGCATGCGATATTAATTTGTTTTAATATATATAAAACCTTAAAATAGAAGGACTGTGCTTTGAACCCTTAGTGGTAGAGGTGTTAGAAATAGGGATTTGCAATCAGTTATGGATACTTCGATTTGCTGACAATTTTATATGGATCAGTAGCAGCTAGAATTTAGTATCTGATTGTATCCTATTGTCTCACAAATACACGTGGATGCTTTTATTTTTATTAGTTTTGGTTTTCAATTCTATGACCTTCTATAAACTCAAATAAAAAAAAGCCTAGTTTACTGTCCAGTCTTCTTTAATGGTTACTAAGGAAAAACAAATCTCTGCTCAAACAGCATAAAATAATATTAGGGTGGTTTACTCTTTGAAACACATGCTGGGCTTACCATGGTAGAGACTGTTTTTTAATGATGAAGCATGCACCAACTTCTGTTATTGTCTCTCTGAGTGGGCTGACCTCTGCAAATACCACTTCTACAAACCAACAAACTCACTTTTTTTCTGTGTTTGGGACGTTGAATAAGTTATTGTTAAATCTGCTTCTTTGAATCAGGTTGGAGGCTTTTTAAGTAGGGGTTTTTCTTTTTCACTTTAAGGAACTGATAGTGTAGTCCTATGGGCTATTTTTTGTGCTATGTGGAGGCTTTCATATAGTAGAGCCCTGAATTACCTCTATGTTAGGGAAAGGGGAGAGGAAATAACGAACGTGAAGACAAGAAAGTAAGTGATACTAAACTTACTTAGAGAATACTCAAACAACCTCACCTGAAGAATCTACATTACATTAACTGAGAGTTAATACTAAATTCTAATAAATAAACTTTGAAGTATTCTTGAAGTGACTAGAAGAGTGATGTGTGTAGATTTGAATCAAAGCTCACAGAAACTGAAATCTGAAGGGAGTAATCAGTAGGGCATATGTTCCTTCATATGTTTTCTCATATAAAAATTGAAATATTGAAAATTCTAAGGCCTTAGAACACTTTTTACTTAGATGTAGTCAACAAGGATATATTGAAGACCAGATGGAATCTATTGCCGATGTTATTTTATGCCTTTATGCTTTCACTATGCTGGCCTGACAGTCATGACAGCAATCCAAAGCCAGTTATCTGTTGCTGTTTCATCTATAATGAGATTTTTGGAAGATTTGATTGAAAAGATAATAGATACTCAAAGAATGGGGCATGTGTTTGCATATGGCGTTTTTTTCCCCTTCTGTGTTTGAATTCAGTGTTTTTTTTTTCAAAAGGTGCACTGCATACCTGGATGTATACTGAATACTACCTTCCATATACAGTATGTTAATGATATGAAAAATACAGTCAAACCTTTTGTAATAGGAAAAACAAATGTTAAGCTGTACAAAATTAATATCAGCAAAGCACCTCAGCATAAAATACTGTGCTACTTTCAAGAAAAGTAAAATCTGTAGTATTATTGTATGACTAATGTCTAAAATACCATATGTCTTGCAAGATACCATCCGTTGTTTTGGAAAGAAACTTTGTCAATGCCTTTTGCTTACTGTACCTGTTTAATTTAGTTGGCTGTAGTCTCTCCTTACAGGTGTTGTTCTGGCTACTGATGAAGTTATTTTAGAGCACCATTCTTAAAAGTTCTTTCAAGTAGACAAAAGTATTATCTTAGAAGTTTTTTGTTTTTTTTTTTTTTTTAAATTGAGCAACATGAAAAAACTAATAGATTATTTTTTCTTGGCCCTGGAGGAAGTACAGTCTTAATAAAAATCTAGCATGTGGAATTTCTAGTCATCCATTGCTCTTGTGGCCTACTTAGATGGATTGAGCTGTGAGTTCTGTGGAAAACCTGGTTAGCAATGGGGGAACACCTGAGCAAGCACCCCACAGTCTCATTTGATCTTGTTTGATTATTCAGCTCCTCTGGGCCCTCGCAGGGCCTGGATTTGCAGGCCTGGAGGGGTTCCTGAGGTTTTACCTGAGTGCTAAAAAGAAACTAGTTGGCCAGAATGACACTGAAGAAAATAGATGAGATTCCATTTTAGTTCCCTGCAGAGAAGAACAACTTGGTTTTCCTTTAGAGTTTTGTTTTGTTTTGTTTTAAGACTAATTGGGTGCCATTAAAGAAGCTTTTAAGAGAAGGGGATGGAATGAGGCTTAGAAGTGGTTTCTTAGACTTAAGTTTTCTTAGCATAGGCATATTGTAATAGGTTGGTGCGATACTGGGAGATGGTGCCAACAATTAAAAAAACCCACAACAACGACAAAAAAAACCCAAACTTCAAGGAGTTGAATGAGCTTTTTGTTAAATGTAAATGTGTGAATACAACTGTTCAATACAGACGCTCCCTTGAGACTGTTGAAAAATTATCTGCTCATCCTTGCAGTCTTACATTTGTTGTGTGGATTGTTTTCTTGTTGTTACTGATTTGGCTGTAAATGTGATATAGGATGTTTTTTTTCTTCAGATACTACAGTCAAAGCACTGTTGTCATCATGTTGCTCTGGCTTGTCTTGTTAGAAATGTTTTGCAATCCTAATAAGGATGGTAGACTAAATCCTGAGCAACCTGACTGAATGCCTTTGTCCCACCTTGAGCAGTAGTAGACCAAGCATCTCCTCTGGTCCTCCCAACCAGAACTATTCTGTGATTCTAATCTGGTGCACTTAATTCTTCAGAGCTCTGCTGCTCGCTTCTGGAAACCAGTTTGTTTCCCAGGCTGGGTGTGGTTACTGGTGTGCCATCCAGACATTCTCAAAGACAAATGCTGCTTTAAATTTTCTCTCCTGAAGTTTTTCCTTATAACTGTGTACCATTTTGTACGTATATATTTAAAAAAATATGTGTGTATATGAAAATACAAACTGTATATATATGACAAGTGGTGTGTTTCTGGCTGATAACACTTGGTTGATGTATCTAGAGCTTCCTGCATCTTTGCTTCTACTGTCTGACAAGTTTTGCGGTGTCAAGAGCTTATTATATGAAAGCTGATACTTGCAGCTTCAATTATGGGTGTTTAGAAGCTGGCTGGTGAGTGCTTTCCACTGAATTAAATTACATGTTATAAAGATGAGCACTTTAAGGTAGTACATTTCAGTTGAGCTGGTTTACATATTAATGCCAAGTAACCTATGAGTGTTGAAAAGCATGCTGATCTAAGTTACTTGTTGAAGGAGAAGCTTGGTGTGGGTGTAGCCTTTCTGGAAGCCTTTAGCAAATGGTAATTCCTTCCAGCTGTATAAACCTCTTATCTGAGTTTTCTACTCAGATGAGATGTTGAATCTCAGTATTGTGGTTACAGGCATGAGCATACATACTTGCTTTACTCCTAGTGAAAAGGTGTCTTTGGCAGGCTGATTCTTCTCTGGTGTGGTCTAACTGCTGACTTCCCTATTCTTGTATCTACATGTGCACAAAACTAGAAAGACTTTCCTGGTTTGCTGTCAGGAAAGTGAGTGTAGCTATCTTATTAAATGATGGATTTTATCTGTTGTGCCCTAATGACATGAGATTAGATTGGTCAGTATCTCGGAAGGTTCTGTAAAGCTCTTACTACTGTCATGTTGCTTGCTGTCATCTGTGCCAAGGGTGAAAGGGGATACTCTCCACACTAGGGTGTGGAGTGTGGCTGGAGGGCAGAAGTAGTGCTTATGCCTATGATCTGAAAAGAGTTACGCTATATTAAAGTGAGAGACTAAAGACTACCTTTCTAGAACAGTGCTTCAGTACTGCTTTGCTTTAAAAAAACAAACAAAAACCAACAAAAAAACCCCAAGCAAACAAACCAACCCACACAAACCAACCAACTCTCCTTGGCACCCCTCCATCTCCCACCACCCAAAACCTCTATTTATATTTTACTTCTAAAATAACTTACTTGGGGGAATATGAAGATTTTGTGCATCCTCTGAGCCAGGTTTCTGAAGTTGGTTTTCCTTATTGCAGTAAATCTTTTCCATACACAGATTAGAGCCCTAGTAGGATGTTGGGACTGCGACCCTGGGGGTCTACTGAAGAAGGTAATGGAAATGACTAGAACCTTGTGCTCTTATTTCCTGTTGTCTTGAGTTGCTATGAGAAAGTTAATTGGTTGGTGTTAATTGAAGGTTTGTCAGGGTTTTGGCTTCGTTTCTGTGTGGAGTTTAATAGACACTAGAGCCTTTAGTGACACAGCTCTTCAGTTCTCAGTGATGTCTTGCTGATTTGATGGGCAGAGTTGGTGTAAAGCTTTGAGAAGATTTTTTGGGGGATGAAAAAATATTTATCACCTCAAAAACTGACTTGGATTAGATCTAGAAGAAAAGCTGAAGTTGTGTGGGGTTTTTTTGGTTGTTTCTTTGGTTGTGTGTTTTTTTTCTTTTTTTTTGTGTGTGTGTGTGTTTTGTTTTTGTTTTTTTTCTTTTATTCTCTTGTTTGTATTTGAAGCTCTGTGAATATGGACAAATGATGTTCTGAGACCAACACAGTCATACTTTGGGTGGGGTGGGTGAGGACAGTGAATACTGTAGTTCAGTGCCTGTGAATGAACTGGAACACACCAGTGGCTGATACTTTTATTGTGGTGGCTTAGGAAAAGCCTACAAACCAAAGTAGTTTACGTAATCTTACTAAAAAGGATATTTCAGTACTAGACAAATTTGACTTCTCGTAGCAGTAAATTTTATTTAAAATATTTTTGATATCCTTAAATATTGTAGAAATATTATTGCAGAAAATCTTGATGATTTCTTTTGTAGTTTAGTGTAAATCTACCATTACATATCTTCTTTTTGACTAATTAGGTTAGAAATTAAAATAAATCGGGCTTTACATATTAAAAGCCTGTTTTTCTTACCAAATTAAAAGTTGTAATGTTCTGTGTCCAAACAGTTCATATAAACTAAACTGGATAAACTTAAATCAGGCAAAGGACTGCTAAAAGGACATAAATTAAATTAGCTCTGGGGTTTTGTATGAATTGCATTGGCTTAGTGGACACCTGGCTATAACTCTGTTATATCTAAAATATGTGTTGTATTATGCCTAAACTTTTAGTCTCTTAAATTCTTGAACTTTGAAATTTTAATGGCTTGCAACTTTAATGGGATGCTTGAAACTGGGTTAAATACTATTTCTCCTTCTTATTTTTTCTAAAGATTCATTTCAGCATGTTTGCTGAGATATTAGGCACAAGTTTACAAACAGCTTTGAGCAGAGCTGGCCTGTGTACAGTGTGTCTGGAGAGGGGGATTTCCCTTTTCTCCTGCAGAACAAGAGGCTGCAAAATATTTTTGGCAAGGTGTATCTTTTGCTTATGGAATCAAGTATTGTAAGATCTCATTGCTTCAGGTTTCTATATGCAAATATATTTGTCTTCCTAATGATGACATTTGTTATTCTGTCTTTTATTATTAAAACTATATACTGAACACAAATTAACATAACCTTATTTAGAAAAAGTCCATCAGTACTTCTTTCAACGTACTTAAATAGTTGCTTTTGTTTGCCATAAGAATATCTGTGAACCTGTAACTGAATATTTTCCTAACCTTTTTCTTGTGTGATGGATGTACGTGTTGATGTGTGCTGGGGAGTCTTCCAGAATGCCTGAAGTTAACCACATTCTGTGTTCTATTTCTAGTGTTACTTAGCTACTCCTGCTGCTTACAGGCTGAATTAGAAATAAGATCATTGCATCTTACCACCACTGGAGCTAAGGGTAAAAAATTATTGAAGTTCTCAGCTTGCCAAGAAACATGTCTTCAATAGCTGGAAAACGTGCTGATGGATTCCTCCCCCCCCACCTCCAATTAATTGAACTTCAAGCACTAGAATATATTTCTGAAGTGAATTGAGAACTTATTATTGGAGCAGATTCAAGCACTATAAGAAGTTCTTCTAAGGGAAGAAAAAAAAAAACCAACAGGAGAACTTGCTTTTACATAAGTAAAAGAGGGCTGATACCACCTCCTCACACCTCCAAACAAGATGAGAATGGTATTAGATTTTTGCATCTGAAAAGTCCGTTTTTAATTGCAAATTAATATAAATGTCAGTATAATCTGCTTTCACATTTGAAGGCAATAGTGACATACTTCATATTTTGAGAAATTGCTTCTATTAGTGCTGGAGACAGTTTGCGTTTTCCATATAGTTGTCTTCATTAAAGTGAATAGTGTTCTCCAACATACTGGGCAAATCTTTTACCTGCTACTCAAATTCTAGCAGATCGTGGAGTGATCTGCATATCTGTTAGACCCTCCTGCAGGTGCAGATCCTGTGTTAATTCAGAAACTGCTATCTTGACAGGTTTTTAAATATATTGTTTCTTCAGTCCAAAGTGTTGCTTTAATTTACAAGTCTTTTGTATGTACAGCATATGTCTATATTGGTATTCCAGTCCATAGGCATGTGGGGGATCTGTTTTTTTTCCTGGTTTTCTTGGTGCTTTTTGTGCACTGAAAAAAGTATCATTTATTACTGCAATGGCTTAGCCTTTTATACCAGATCTTCCAACCATGGAGGAAGATATCCATCAGACCCTTTCTTCATTCTCGTAGCGTTCAACTTGTAAACTTAAGCTAAAAATACGAAATAAATTATCTTTTTCTTGTTTGGGCGATGTGTGATCTGTTTAAAAGTGCTAAAAAGAGATTAAATTTTGATTTGGAGGAAACTTTTGGCTTACGTATGATTTATTTCTGGAAAGTAGAGCGATGAGAAGAGGTGATCTAATTTATTCAGATTCATTTTCAATAAAGAAAAGAAAGGTGATCATTTAGATGAGGTTCTAAGAAAATAAATTTACTGGATTGAGGAATTTGTCCCCTGTCATTCGAAGTAGGTGCATGCACATGTACATCTCTCTGTGTTGAGTATATATATGTAGAGATTAAAAAACCGCATTAACTTTATACATATGTATAGCTATTTGTGGGTATATTTACGAGGGATTTTGGCTGTTGATTTGCGTGAGAACCAGTTACAAAACTTGCCAGTCATATTTCTCGGAACAAATTGGCCAAACACTCATTTTGTCAAGCTGAGCAAAGTACCGTCATGTTTTCCATCAAAAAAATGCATGTCCCAACATTAGTATAATGTATTTTTCTAGTGAGGTGGGAGGCTTGGGGCATTTTAAAAGAGGGGACAAAGCAAATGAAAGAAAAGCATATCTAGACGAGACCATTGTTTGGCGAGAGATGTCACATTATAACTTTTTCTTGTTGAATTTCTTGAAAAAGGCAAAGCTATGGCATACTCCCCCCAATGACAGCAGTGACAGTCTTCAAAAGTTGATCTATGAAGTAGTTGTTAATTTGTACTCACTTCTCCTCCCCCCCCACCTTGAATTAGCACGTTGGGCTGTTTTATCTTCCTCCTTGTGAAGCTGACTGTTATTTTTCTTCCAAATGAAGAAATTTAAAGATATTGTGAATTCTTCTGCAAGCAGGGTAAGGGAAAAGAATAACACTAAGTAACATTGGACTAAAATTTTGAAATGTTACTAAATATGAAAACTGTCAGTACTCTTTGTATTTTTTCTGTATAATGGATTTTGGGGGTGTGGCGGGGTACATATCCATAAAGTGACAATAACAAATGTTATGTCCATTTTACATTACAGGCAGCTAATTAGATTTATTCTTTTAAAACACTAAGAAAGCATGCAGGCGATATAGCCTATTTTTTACCATTATTCAGTATTAACAATGGAGAAGAGAAGGTGGCTTCTAAAGTTGGATACTTAATGCAAATTCATTCTCTTGCATAAGCTACAGAGCAATAGAACATAACACTGTCATTAAAACTGACTCATAGCATTCAACAGAAGGTGTGTTTCAAGCTTTAAAAGTGCTAAGATAATTACTGCAGTCTAGTAAATACCTTGCAGTGGGAAAAAATGCTGTAGCTGTGATTTCTTGCAAAACTCTGTTCTGCAAATTGTCTTGAAAGTATTTTGCTTCTTTAAAAATCTGAGCATGCAAGCAGAGAAATAGAGTTACTCTAAACTACTAAGTATTTTGATCAGTTGAAAAATGGATGCAAATAGACTATAAAATGCATTTAATGTCCGTGTCTGAAATTCCAGCTCAGGATTGTGACTCTTGCTTTACTCAATTATCCTTTCATTGGGGGTGGGAGGGATGTCTCCTAGACATTACAAAAATCTCTCTCTAGCAGTAGGTATCAAGCTCTGTCATTTGTGGTTTGGTGGATTGGATTTGGTTTGGTTGGTGGGGATTTTTTTGGTTTGTTTGTTGTTTTGTTTTGTTTTGTTTTTTTTTTAGCTATGAATAGGTGGAAATAGGAAATGCATATCTAACACCACAGAAGTTCCAAGTATTAAACTTGTATTTAAATTAGTGAAGTATGTGGTCTCAGCGGCAAAAAAGTGGTAGAATCCAAAGAAGATTACAGGCATTATTTCAGACTTTTTGTCTGAGTAAGTAGCATATCCCACATTCTACCTGGTTTACAAAGGAAAGTGGAGATTACCCTTCCGGTGTTAGAAAGGCACAAAGAGAATGCTAGTGGAAGTAAATAATATGGTGTGGTTAGAACGGTCATCTTGCTTCTTGTCTCCTTACCCGCTGGGCAGTGGCTTTTTGGTTGGATGTGCAGGGTTTAGGCACAGGATTGGTGTGTTGCTGCTTTGTGATTGCTGCCTGTGGTGAATGATGGAATGTCTTGATATGTGCCCATTCAGTCCTAGTTGATGACCAATGCTGAAGCCTGTCATCACATGTGTATGCTTTTGTCCAACTTGCTTACTGTAAACAAGAGATGGCTGTTGCATCTTTTTGATTTAAAGAGTCTTTCACCTCAGTACTCCCTTGCAGCCTCCATCACTAGGTATAACTGAACTTTGGGAAGTTCTTTTTAATCCTCTAAAATATGGAATGGCCTATACTGCTGCCAGCCCCTATTTTCTTCATGTTGCTTTTTAAAATTTTTTTATTATTATTTTTTTTTACTTTCACAGGAAATAAATAATAACGATTTGCTGAGAGTAGATTTTTGTTTGAATCTCCCAAGTTACTTCTGTTTCCCTTAATGTTACAGGACTGTTTGCACAAGAAGTAACTAGATATATTAAAACAGGAAAGTCAGCTATGCAAATAGTGAATTCTGGGTGCTGCAAGTTTTTTGTGTTTTTTTTTTTTTTTTTTTTTTTGTAGACTAAAATAAATTTCAGTTCTCATGATGAGCTCATCACTCATATCTAGAGCATCTTCTCCTAATATTATTGTTGTCCTCTTTTCTTTCATTCCAGACCTTACCTGTATGCCAGCCTTTCAGTCTTTTGTGACTCCCTGAAGCAGCTTGCCTTCCCTTCCTCCCTCACCTACCCCTCTTGCCCTTTGCCAGGGGCACTGCCTTCCCTCTTTTTTCCTTTCTCCTCCCCGCAATCTCCACACTCTATAATTAAACATAGAAGACTCAAAGGGTAGAGAAACACATGAAGGATGAAAATGAGGATCATGAGCTTTTCATTTTTAATTACCATACCTTTGGTAGGCCTGCCAGCATTGTTTACTGTTTAGATGCATCTGCCTTTCTCAAGACCTGTTTGTCAGGTCCTTTTTTGAGTCACATATTCAGACATGATTTTACTGCCGTGGGAGTCTCCCGTGCAAGAAGCTGTCAGCACACTGGAGAGCAGCACTATGGGCACATGTGAAGCATTCTGCTTGAGATGAAGGCCACGCACCTGCCTTTTCCTGCTTGCATTTAAATATTTTTCCTCTGGTATATGAACTTCTAACTCCTAATCTGGATAATTCTTCACTTTAAATTATAGTGACTACCTTCCAAACACTTGTCTTTCACTTTTTTTTTTGTTAGTTCATGCCTTTGAGAAGAAAACTCTTCTATTTAGTTAAGAAACATTTTTTTTTTTCCAGAAGAATAATGTTGACTGGGGCTGTGGCATACTTTAGTTGGCCTTTTACTTTAAATACTCAAATTTTCAACAAAAATGCTAGTTAAGCATGGTTGGCTGTATATGAATGCTTTGCAAGTATATTGATGGTGGTGAATGGAGGTGTAGGCCAAGTACTGGCTGCATTTGTGTTAAGAAATTGGGCGCATCCATATTTTCAATTATGAGATTAATTTTCATGTTATATGAGATTTAAAATATATTTTTCCATTCCCTTTAACTATTAAATGGAAACTGCTAGGCTGAAATTGCAAGACAAGCTATTACTTGATTTTATTTTTTAAGTTATTATGGAGGCTGGCATTGAAAGGGCATTGCTCATTATTAAAAAACAATAATTATCACTACATCCTGTTTCCAGAGATGAATCAAGTTGCCTCCTAATGTTTTAAAAGTTTGCCTGAGTCATCTGGTGAGACTTTCATTTACATCCAGACTCATATTTTACCACAGCAATTCTCTTCGCAGAAAGAACAAGGGCCGTAGCATGATTTCAAACATTACATCTTTATATCTTATTTTATAATAATACCTGGGGGCCTTCAACATAGCAAAAAAGTTTCCTTATCAAAGAGCTTAACATCTGATTAAAGACAAGACTCAAGCATGCATCTATCAGTTGATATAAGCAGGAGGGGAAAAGTGAACATCGTGATTACAAGTCTTTGCAATTAGGTTTCATAGTAGATGTTCTTGAGTCCTTTAAGTTTGAGAAATGGAACAGATGAGATTATTTTATTATTTTAATAAAGAATTAGAGATAACAAGTTTTAGAAATGGCAAATAATTTCTCCACTGTAGCCTAAATTCATAGTGTAGAGAGGAAGGGTATACAGGGGAAAGTATTCTGTTTGTTTCAGTAGTTTTCTCAAACAGTCTCTTTATGGAAATAAGTCTCTCTAGTGCTCCAAGCCCATTTGCAGGGTTCTCATTCAGCCTTGCTGTGATCCACCTCAATCCTTAGATAGTATGTACAGGGTGGCAGCCTGTCAGCCTTCATAATTATGTTACTAGCTTCTCAGCTCCTTTTCATCTGTTTTGAAGGTAGTTCTTCTACTGGTTTCCTGGTAGCAGAACTGGCCCCTGCCTTGTAGCATTTTAATACAAGTGTGTTTTCTAGCCAAGAGTTTGCTTGCAGCTTCCCATTTTAGAAGCACAAAGGTGGCTCACTTGTTTCTTTCTGAAAAAGATCATCTGCTTTAGCTAATGCTCTAGTTGTTTAAAATTCACAACCACTAGATTTTATGATTTCTTTTTTAAGCTGCCAAGCCCCGACCTGTCCTGATTGTAGTAGTTTTATTTCATGTTGTGTGAGATGAAAGTAGATCTTTTGATCGCTGAAGAGGTTTTTGAGTATAAATATTCTGAAGAAGCTAAAAATCATAACAACCTGTTTTGCCTGCCACCGCCCAGTTTCTCTGTAATTTCGATAGAACTTAAATTTTGTGTTTAGGTGAAGCAAAAGGTACCTAAATGAATATGAATAATTGTTGCTCCCAGCATGTTTTTTCTTGTATACAGATGAACTCTTCATTAGTATCCATTCACGGATGCAGTTAGCAGTAGTGGAGATAAGCATATGATCTTGTGCAAAAGATAATATTCCGGTCTTCGTTGCTTTTGCCTGAGTCTATTTTCAAGTTGATTTTTCCTGCTTTTAGATGAGATCACAAAATTAGTAGTTTTCTTTCTGTATTTTTTTTTTTGTCCACTAGAGAGCTGTTTACACGTTTTGCAAATTGACTTGGTCACCTTAATACATCTTCTCAATATGTTTGCAGTAATTTACATAGCAGACTGAAGTTCCCCTATCTGAAGGTGTTCTAGGTGGCTCAGTGTGAGGGCATCTGTCCTAACATCACAGGTTAATTGCTTTCTTGCTGTACTTTAACTGTGGTGGATTTCCGCTCAACACAAAGTTTATCTCATGGTTTTAGTGTTCAGTTACTCTGATAGACATAATAATTAAAAAACTATGAAGTGCTAAAGTAAGCACATTCAAATCTTTACAGTATTGTTATCTCCAAATTCTGTAAAATTAGAGCATATGTAATAGACTTTCACACATTGAAATAGTAGCAATATCTTCAAATTCAGATGAAACTTCATGTGGAGACATGTTTCTGTAAATTTCAATTTCTCTGGGTTTTTTGAAGGAAGTTTTTTTGAGGTTGATGGAGTTAGAGATTCTTTTTTCTAATTAAAGGGAAAAAAAAAAGGCAAACCTAAACAAAAAAAAACCAGGCCAAAACCCAACACTCCTCCCAAATGCCCCTGCTGTATGCTGTTTGCCCACCACGTGGTTTAATCACTTATAATGACTTTTGTGAAAGAAGAACCAATATTGAAAATCCTTTGAGTTGTTTCTTTGAATATGTTTCCAGCATGTGTGCATGCATCCTAACGTGAATTTATTCTTCAAATGACTTGTCTTTGGATGTTGGGACAGTTAGTAATTGAGTGGATTCTTTTTGTCCTTTATTGAAAACTTTTGATGGCATTCTTTGCAAGATTAACTTTGTAAAAGATGGCTAAGTATTATTTAAATAAAATGCCTCTTACTATTTGCCTGGAAAACACATCAAGAAGAAATAATAAATATTTTTTACAGTGTAATTAAAATATAATGGCTTGTTTGCATGTATTGTATTTTCTTATTAATCTAGTATTAAATTTCAGGGGGCTTCCCCTTCATATTTTTGTTTGTTCCATATCTTTGGTGTGTCCTTTTAAAGGAAAAATTTATTTATTGGTTGTGTCTTTTTTTTTTCTTTTTACTTCAGATAGTGAACCAGTAATATGAATTTAATTATATGTTTTGAAGATTACAAGGAAAAGTAGTCATTGTGGTTATTTTGACCTGCATTAGAATACTCACAGAATTTAGTTTCAGCATTCATTTGCTATTTATGAATACTTTATATTCACCTTTACTTTTCTGTTCTGTTATAAGAAAGCTCCATCCCAGCGAAAGCCAGAGCAGAGAGGAACATCTGACTTTCAGAATGTGAATGGCGAGTTATTTTTAGAACAATGAAGGCAAAACTGGGCTGGTAGGAGGGAGAAAGTTTGTCAGATTAGAAGAGTTTCTGCTGTTTTTTGTTAGGAGGCAGTCTCTTTAAATCCCCAGTACCCTTTGTGTGTGCACGTAGGAAAGATTCGGTGGCTGATCCAGTTAGGAACGCTTCAGAGGACTTTTTTCTGAGCGGCCGGGTCTTCTGCTGCCAGCTGGGTGGTGGGGCTCGCTGGCGCAGAGGTAGTGGGTCACTGCCATTGTGGAGAAGAGGAACCTGGCAGTGCGCTGACAGCAGGCTGCCAGAGAACAGAGGGACCCAAGAGCATGATGGAAGAACTTGAGAGGTCTTTTCTTTCCTCAAATATCCTGCTGAGCTTAAACTTTAGAGCAGTTCTTCAACTGACTAGCTTTTCACTGCTTCTAACACGTTCCCTTAAAGATAATATATTTTCCTTGCGCAGGAACTCACTCTGCTTGGGACTTTGGCAGAATGTGCTCAATTTATATAGATATATAGATAGGAAAATTTTTTTGTGCTCAGCCCTTTTTTCTTTTTATCTTCTAAGCATGAATCTTGTAACACAATTGTGGGAATTCAATCACAAAGCGCTTGCTGATGCGTAACTCTTTGAAAATAATGGGATTTTTGGGTAATTATTAAAGAGGAAAAAGCTATGCTAGTAATATTATTTTATAGCCTGGGGGTTTAAAGTCTATGGCAGATTGTCAAGGATAATATGTGTCTAAATAGTAAGTAACATGATAAATGAATATAGGATATTACTGGAGACTGGTGTTATGAGAACAGAGAAGGAAAGGTTAAAATGAAAGAACCAGCTTCTGCGGAGACCACTACAAATATTGTGTCAGATAAAGAATATTAGCTTCTTCCTCAGGAAGATATTGTATTATGAAATAAGACCTTATTTTATTAAAAAAAAAAAAAAACAACCCTCTTGCTCCTCCTTGCCTAAATGGATCTCTGTAAGCAGAAGTGTGCATTTACCTTGACTACAGATGTTGGGCACTTCTATTTAATAGAAGTGACTGCAGAAGTCTCAAGCTCCTTGTACCGGATGAAGCTGCCGAGGCTTTGGATTTAACAGGTTGCTATGTAGTGTTATCCTCTGAACACTGGTGGTTTTAATTCAGAGCTGCTACAGGTATGGCAAAGACCGCCCGGCATGCTTAAGGACCAGCATGAGGTGGTCACACCCACAACAGACATATTTGTTAAGGTTGTTATCAGAGAGGAGGACTAAAACGGAAGAAAAATTGTCTTTCCTGTCCTTCTGTTATGACTCATGGGAGCTGCTTTTGTGCTCAGTGCTTTGGTAATCAGTCTGCTTATTTGTCACTGTGGTCTTAGAAGCATCCTTCTAAGCACCCACTCTTTTTTGAGTTGCCCACAGCTGTTAGAGAAGCTCATGAATCCTACATTTAAGCTTTTAGAAGTGAATTTAGTTTGTATATCCAGGATGAGCTGATTTCTTTTTTACTCTGCACTTGCATACGAAAGGAAGAACACTCACAGAACAAGGTAAACCAAACCAAATCATTACTGTTGCCCTGGTTGTCAAGCTCAGTTTTCAGATATATTTAACTTGGAGCTGAATCAACCCTTTTCCTAGTAATGTACTGGCTGTGGGATGGGAACTTTGTTCAGATTCTTCCCCCACTCCTGTACTCCTGGCCTGCTGCCTTGGAGACATGCTGCCTTTGAGGCCAGTTATGTGACAATGGCTTCCCGTGATCTATACTTCATCCAGACAAGTTTGCAGGTTTCAATATATTAACAATTATTTAAAGAAAAAAAAAAAAAAAGTGGGGGGAACAAAACAACTCCTACAAAAACAACAGTGAAGTCAAGTTCCAATTACGATATTACCAATGTCACTAAAAGCTTGCTGGAGCTGAATTTTAAAATCTGTGAGCTTGTGCAAGCAACCTTCCTGGTTTGCTTTTACATAAGTTGTTCAAGTTTGAGGATTTTTCTAAATTTTGTATTTATTTTCACCAGCTGTTCTTTTCTTTTTTTTTTTTTTTAATGAGCAGAGGAGGATAGATTGAAGCTTAGAGTATGAACATTGGCTTGTTTAATTGCAAGCTTTTCTTGCTTTTTTTCTCTCTTCAACTATTTTCAACTTCTACATTGCGGGTTTCTTCATATTATGTAATCTTGATGGCTCTTCCTCCAGAACCTGGTACTATTAGAAGGTCTGCTGTCCCTCTGTAAAATGGGAAACCAAGTGGTAGCTTTTTTTCCAAATGCAGAAGTGAGTCTGGCAAAACTTCATTAGCAATGATTGTATTTTTTCTCTGCATTCAGATTACTACTAGCTTTCTCCTTACAGCTGTTCAGATACTGAGTATGTTCTTCCTAATCTGTAATTCCTCATAATACTCAAAAAATCCTGAAAAACTTATCCAGTTATTTTCTTAACCCTGTCACTTTTATGTTCTGCTCGAAGACTGAATCAGGTGCTTGTAACTTTAATTAGGATTTTTTCTGGAAAATCTCAGGAAATAGAACTACACACATAAAGGCAAGGACAAAGAAGAGGTGCTGTAGTAGTGAGACATCATGACTAATAGAGCAGTTAATGCTTCCTTTCATGTGTGTGCCTTGCACAACAGAAGTTGCGCCAGGGCTTGGACTAAGGTGTAACCATCAAAGACAGACACTTATATGAGTTCTTTACATTTGTTTACTGACTCATTGTTTTGTTAGTGAGCAGATGAAAATGTATCCAGCCTCTAGGAATTCTTAGTTGTATCCTCTTAGTAAAAATAATAAATTAATGAAAAGATTAAGTTTGCCTCGTGTTTTAGGAAAGCAAGAGTATATTACCTACTGGCAAGAAGCCTATTTAAAAGCTACTGGATGACTTTAAAGTCAATTAGAAGTTTGTAGCTGACTTCAGCAGGGTGCAAATTGCACTCTTTCTGTCTTGATGTATGAAATGAGCCCTACACTTGGTTTATGATGTACTCATACAGAAATCTAACTGTATATTTCTAGAACAGAGTTTTATTTCTTCAGATTTTGAGAAGACAGATGTCTACCTCACATTTTTTATAATTCTCACTAAATGTCTCTATTAAGATCTAACCGTGTAAAAAGTGTTGTGGGTTTTTTTTCCCCTAGCTATTGATAATAATGAAATAATGAATAGCATTTTTATTTAGGATTAAGGCTTTGGAGTGAGTGGTTAAGTTGGATGCCTTTGTGTGGTGCTCTAGTGTTCTTAATGGTCGTGAAAGGAAAAGAAATTGGGGAGAGGTAGGGCTTTTCCCTTTTGTTTTAATTGGAATGCAAAGGATCAGATACATAGTGCTATAATAGTCTGTGTTTACTCCCAGAACGTGTATATGGGGTTTTTTGTTGTGGGTTTGGTGTTGGTTGGTTGGTTGGGGTGTTTTTGTTGTTTGTGGTTTGGTTTGGTTTTTACATATAAGCCTTACATGCTATTGCAGCACAACTACATCTGTATTGAAATCTCACACTGTTATAGTTCTGGATTCAGTAAGACTAATTTGTGCTGTCCATTTCATGATGTTTCATCTTGCCGAATTGGCTTTGTTTTGTAGAAGGCCATGGTAACATGGAGACCATCTCAGAGATCTCTTGATTAAATTCATAAGTTGTTGATGTGCTGTGAATCTGGCTGCCTCAGAAAGGATTATTAGGAGAATGAGTGCTGTTTCCCTACTGGGAACCTTTGAGAGGTAAAGAATGGCCTTATTTTGTCTGCTGCAAGGGTTATCATTTTAGCCAGCAAGCAACTTATTAAAACAGACCTGTATGGTGCTTAGTGCAAAGAACAAAGTTGTGGTTGCTATGAATAACGTTTTCCTTACTATTTCCACTGTTCAGCTTGAAAGAATCCAGCCTGTCTTCACTAAGTTAAAGAATATTGTAATTATTGCTATGGATAACTTTCAAGAAATTACTCCTTTAACTAAAACTTAGAGATTTTATTTTTTCCTCTGTTTTTATTATTACAGTTACTCTGCCATTCACAAGGCTGTGTGTAGTTCATGGAGTTTGATTTCATGTTATCAGATTCCCTGCAAGAATCAGTGATTTTAAAAACAATCTTAAGGCCAGTGCCTATCAAAAAGCAGAAAAATCCCAGAAAATTCAGTGAGTGCTGCCACTGAGAAAGTACCTTTAGCAGTTTCTTTTCAGTCTTTCAGGCACTTTTGGAGGCAAAGATCTCAAACAAGTATATACATCTTGTCTAGGGATTAGATGGGTCTAGCTAGTGAGTTCACTCGTGTTGCAGGAGGTAACTAGTTTGAGTTACTGCCCTTTTTGAGGAGATGTCGCAAAAGAGCTGGGGCAAAAAGTGTTTGGGTATGAACCCATACTACTGCTGCAGGCCATTTGTCATGTTTTCATTAGCTCTGCTTTGCTTTTCAAGATTAGGTTCTCATAAAGTGCTCTCAGCCGTGTTATGCACAAAGGTGGCTCCGGGGCTAGTGCAGGAGAGGTGGGTCACTCAAGGGCAGATTTCTTTTGGGAGTCCCCTTGTATGTGCATCTATATTACCTTTGCTGTCAGCCATGATGCACCTTGCAGAGAATTCAAGAAGCTAGTTTTTGTGTTTCTTTGGGCCAGCTGAAGTGTATCACTGATGGAGCATGAACATTGCTAAGTGAGTTGACAGGCTCTTACCTCTAGGGAATTACAGTGAATGCGGCTCTAGGTGACCTGCATCCAGGAGCAGCAGTGTAACAAGCAGTTCAGCTTTACTTGGCTCTTACTGTTGATGAAGTGGAAAGGCAAAACTGCATGATCAGTGGGGTGAAGAAAATGTGTAGTAATGAATTTCAGGAAGGAGAGTTAGCTGCTTGCAAGTCTAACCTTTATTCCCAATGAAAAAATAGGATGTATACTGAATACACTTGCAGAACTCTTAAAAATGGAAAACCAAAAATAGTGGATCAGAAGCTGCAGGAGTGTATAGCTGTAAGTAGTTTAGAAATTATGAATGAGTGATGGAGGAAACTGCATCTAAATTTATTGTAGAATTTTTGTTACATTATCTCATAAGCTTCATCACTGTTTTGTCATAGATCCAAAAAGATTGTGTAGACTGTAAGGCAGAAAACAATGTATGGTAACCAATATTAGTGGAGAAGTAAGCAATATTATCATAACGTAATTTCTAGAAAGACTTGTTAATGCATAATGTTGGGAGCTCACGTGGCAGATCTGGTGATGTTACTGAGTAGTGCAAATATAAAACAGAATTTGTTTTCCCACTGTTCCTTTGTTTCCTGCAAGTATTTCTGCTCTTCCGAACGTGGCTGAGCTGTTTCAAGTCTTGTTTACATCACAGCGTTCAGGGTTCTTCCAAGGTCTCTGTAGCCGAGTTCCCCTGGCTCAGGGGCAGCATGGGCTAGCCAGCCATGCCTGGCACCAGCCTCTTCCAGCAGCAAGCCAAAGCAGCTCAGTGTGGGCTCTGCTCTCAGGTTGGTGGATGCAACAGAGCAGTTCCTCCTGCTTTGCCAGGAGCCCATCTTCTAGTTCTTTGCTGGAACCAGAAAGCCTGGACAAACAGCACAGAGGGTTTTGTGAGAGATGCCAAATGAGATAGGAGGAGGAAGGAAAGGGTTTCTTATACAACTTACAAGTGAAGAAAAAATTGAGCAAGTAAAATAGTAAATTAAACCACTGAAATAATCCGTCAAGGAATGGGTAACTTTTTAAAAAACAAACCCAAACAAAAATCCTAACCATCCCTTTAATTTGGTAATCACTGCTTTTATAGGTATATTTTTGCTCACTGAGGTAATTCGTATCAACATTTTTGTGTGCTTCTGTTCTGTAGAAAATAACTTCATGTAAGTTAGTTATTATTGAAATAGACATCCTAAGTTTGGGATTACAAGGCCTGCTGTTCTGTCAGATGTGTTCTCCATAGGTTCTGTCCACTCTACATACTGTGGAACTCTCTTAATCATAAATGCAGAAGCAAATTGTCTGTTACAATCGTTGGGCAATATTGGTGTGCTGTATATATACCATTGCTGTGTTTTACTGAAATAACACAAAGTACTAATAACGTTTTTTTCTTCTTTCCCCAGGAAGCTGCTGACTGCCTAGCAATTAAGAAAGGGTGTGTGGTTGATCAAGGTGGATTTTTTTTTCCAAGAGCCTTTTCACAATTGCCTTTTGCAAAATCTTTGGACGCTCCCTATTGTGCCATGTTTTGTGGCTCTCACCGTAAGAGGAATTTGTCTTGATGAAGATTCCTAACATTGGTAATGTGATGAATAAATTTGAGATCCTTGGGGTTGTAGGTGAAGGTACGTAGTATCTTAATAAAAAATGAATTAGAATTTTATTTAGATTTGACTCATTTCTCTTGATAGTAGTAAGTTTTCCTTTGCCAAGTATTGCTTGTATGGAAATCTTAAGAAACATCAATTTATTCTCTACAGCTCCTTCTAATTCCATTCTCAGATGGAAGGAGAAATTTGGAAGATGAAAGAGAAGGAAGAGAAATGGGACAGTTTGGGGGAGGGGGTGTTGGATTTTTTTTTTTAAGTGTACTGTACTAATTTCTCTGTAGTGATAGTGAGGAGATGCAAGTTATCAAACTTCTATCCGAGTGCATTTAAAAATAAGTATTTAAAAATCCATTTACTTTCAAGCAGTTTTTATAAAATTGTTTTCAGTGCACAGAAATTTAGTACAGAAACCGTATGTGCAAGTTCTGGATAATAATACTGGGAACAATATTATTCCTATAGCCAGGAGCTGACTGAAAACTATTTTATCTTGCTGCTTTTTTTCTTCTTTATGGTGGTTTATCTCTCTTCTTCTTTGTTTCAGGAGCCTATGGTGTTGTACTTAAATGCAGACACAAGGTAAGCAAATTGCTTGAAGTCAGAGATAAATGTTTGTATTTAAGTGAAACAATCATTTTTTTAAGAACTGAGATGTTACGGTGTATGAGATGTGGCATCTGGGGTGGAGTTTTCCTTGCAGTCAGTTATTAAGTTTTTTAATTGCTATACTGTCAGACAAAATGGCTCAATCTAGTAACAGTCCTCATTTTTTGGACGTTAATTGTTTGTCTGAAATACATGAAGTATTACTAACATATAAGCACTTACCTGTTGCGAGGGGTGTGGGGCATGAGGGGTTCCATGTGGAACTTCTACAGCTGTTGGACAATCAAACTGCTGTAAGAAAGCACTGACTGTCATGCTTGTTGATTTTGATTTGGAAGAGGAAGAAAGGAAAAAGAAAACACCCCGTTTCAGACACAAGCTAAGTCTGGCAACCCGTCTTCACTATATTAACTACTGTGTAAGTTGAATATATCTGAACTTGTTGCTCATACATGGGGAACTGTGACATGAGCTATCTGACTGTCTTTGGAGCTGCAGTGTAGTTAGATAACAAAATAACTTCTGTGAAGCAAAACATTTCAGAATCGTAGAATGATTTTCTTTTTCGTAGTGATCCAAGTATACAAAAAATCTTTTGTATGGAGTTCAAGCCTTTTTCTAGAAGAAGTTAACTTTGTGCAGAGGACCTAAATTCCTGTGATGGCTTTTAGGATGTACACATAGGACTTTTGCACAGGACATATAGTTATATTTGCAGTGGCTTACCCTATTTTGTTGATTTAAAGTTATAAAAGAGAAAAAAGAACTTGGAAAGATCCTGTCTCAGTCTGAAGCTTTGACTGGCTAGAGAAGAGTATATTGCTCAACAGAATGACTTTGGTAAATTGGATATTTTTGGATAGTTACGGAATAATAATTCAGGGTGAATAGTCTGAGGGTACCTGGGTAATGACAATGCAGTTTATGCTAGGGAGCTCTTCTCAAATTCCATTCCTAGTAGTACTGGCAGTGCTATATATGCTGCACAGATATATATATATATATATATATATATACACACTAAACTGCATTTTTAAAGCAGTGTGTCTACTTATTTAATATAAAATAATTACAGGTCAAATCTCAGAGCATCCTCTGAGGTAATGAAGCTACTGAGAAAGAATAACATGAAAACCAAGCAATTTCAATATTCCCTCTATCTCCTCCCCACTTTTCACTTTGCTGACAGCCTTTTATTTTATGTATCTGTAATTTACTACTTAGCCTCACCAAGACTCCAGAAGTTTCTTGAATTTCCTGCATTGCTGAAGTTTAAGCTCTGCATGTCTTTACTCATATCTTCATCTGCAATAGTTCGGTATTTTAAGAATATAGGATATTGGCAGGGTGATCTGTTGTCTGAGTTCCTGTAAGAATATCTTACACTACACCAGATGACTAGCAAGGAAATGCTTTGCTTTAGCAGAGAGAAGTGCTTCTTCCTACAGCCTGTATGAGGACACTGAATCGCTTCTGAGGATCTAAATGTTTAGGTAGTCACACCCTTTTTTTTTCTACATTTTCAAGCTTAATCAAAACAACTGTACTGAAGTTCTAAAGCAAGGTGCTATTTATTAAAGCTTCTAGCAAGTGCGTTTACTAAGACCTAGGGTTTCCAGTAATTAGAGATCTGAAGAAAAAGGTGAGGTGTGTTGCCCAGGGAGGTTGTGGAGTCTCCTACTCTGGAGGCATTCAAGACCTGCCTGGACACATTCCTGTGTAACCTCATCTAAGTGTTCCTGCTCTGGCAGGGGGATTGGACTAGATGATCTTTGGAGGTCCCTTCCAATCCCAAACATTCTGTGATTCTGTGATACTGATTTGATTCTCACTTTAAAATGAGTTGCACACAACCTCTAAGAGCAGTTGTTTTTAGGGGCTATCTGTTCTACTGAAAAATAATATGTAAAGTTTAAACTTTGACATGCATCTTTTTTCCCATCCTTCCCCTAGCTGTTTGTCATGATAACTTTTTCCTTTTGTGCCTTAGTAAAATATGTTGAGACCTGTCCCCAGCTCTTATGCGAGGTACTGCACAGATTCAGAGTAGACACATCCTGCTTGTTGCCCAGATATGCAAGGTTTATTAAGAAAACACTTGATAATTCCCACAAGAGTTTCGTTCATGTTTGACTGTAGGCGTAATAATGTTATTTACTAGTTTCTACTTTTCGATGGATTTACTTTTTTTTTTTTTTAACTTGGCTTATTCCTTTTAAATATGGAGGAAGAGTGGCTATAAAGGAAGAAAGTTGGAGGGACAATGTGAATTGGAACTTGAAGATACAAAAAGATGCTGTCTCTTTGCTCCAGATCCAGGCAGAAAAGATCCAGATTATTGACATAAATTTTAAGACTGTAATATTGATAATTGGCTAGAATGAGTGTGATAGAACTGAAGGTGTAGAGGAACACCCGTCTAATGGCAAGGGGAAAAAAGGAAGAAAAGGGGAGAAGATTCTGATTCCGTGTCATCAAAGATGGTATAAACTAAAGTGATAGGTTTTAGGTGAGGCCTAAACCCAGTCACTAATTAACTCCAAATGGTAACTTCTACCAAACCATGATAGCAAAGATTATGCTCTAAGAAAAGTTACTTGTAAACAAAGGAAGAATTAAAATGTATTGCAGGATGGTATATGTAGTTGTTGTCCTTGATCAGGAACTGTTTTTTAATACAACTTTCCTACTTGTATAGGGAAAACAAATTCACTTAATTCACTTTCATGAAGTCTTAACAGAGTTCCCTGGACATACAAGTACATGTGGGGTTTTTTTTACTGCTTGGCTGCTGATGGACATACTTTTTTTTCAGTATGGATGAAGAAAGAAGTTCTTCCACATGATCTGTCTGCATGCAGCACAGCTGAATTTTGAGTGCATTGCATAGTTATTCAGCACCACATAAGAAGTTCAGAAACAGCATAAAACCAAAAGAATATTGCAGTATTTTTAATATGTGTGATATTTACCAGGCCATCCTTGGTCATGTTCCCTTGACATACACTGCTTTTCTTTTTTGCAAAACTAGCAATTAAGTCTAAGAATTTGAATGTAGACATATTTATTTTCTTCTTTATAAATAGTGGCAACATGCCAGGATCAACTTCTCAGCTGTTTTAAGTCAATTTATTTCCATTGTATTGGTAAAAGGGTAAATTTTGTGTAAAATGAGGAGCTGGCCCTAATTGCAACAATTTTCCAACATATAATCTGCTAGTACTTCAATAAATTTGTAGCTTTTTGCCTGGTGCATTTCATTGGCATATGTATATGGATTTAAATTGGAGAGAAAGACATAAGGAACAAATACCTTGTCATTATTATATGTGTTTTTTCTTTGCTAAGGGAACATTATCAGGAAAGCTGAAGTGGCTCCTCTAGAATGACTGTGTTTACATTATTATACAGCATGTTTTCATCACAAGTCCTTTATTGCTAATTTTGGTTTGTACGTAAAGATTAGTTTATCTGTTCTTTTTCTAATGTGAAGCTAATACAAAAAATGTTGAGATAAAGCAGATCTGTCATTCTGAAAAGCATTTTTTTTTTTTTTTTTTAAGTGAGAGGACTTTTTTGTAAGAGAATATACTGGAGTACATAGTGTTTGAAAATACTGGAAATACATTTTATATTTGTGGACTATAATAATAGGCTGTTTTGCCATATTTACTGGATCTAGTCTGTTTTTTGAAAAAGGAAAGCTACTTGAACAGTTAAGCAATGTCAGATCTCAGCTGAGGAAAATAATCTTGCTTAAGACTTGTCAAATATTTGCCTTTTAAATAAAACCACTATCTCCTTTACTTTGCAGAGTGGGCTTGCAGCTTCATTATGGGCTTAAGCTTCATATTCTTTGCTAATAGGGACTTAAGAACAAGTATTAAGAGGACTCTGACATCAGATACAAAGCGAACAGTACAATATTGTAACTTAATAAAATTATGGGAAGCCGTAGATTTCCAAAGATGGGCTCACTGAAGAAAGAAGCCTAAAGGAAAAAGTTAAGTTGAAAGTCAACATGAGAAGGGAATGGATTGATATACTGTGACATAATAAACTGTGTATATAGGGTGCGAATATTGAAAATGGTAGCTGCAAGTAGGAGGCATTTGTACAAATGAAGTGAATACATTATTGGATGACTGAGATAAGTAGACACTGTGTCTAGGTAGGCAAGATGGTGACACTGGAACAGGGGGTCATTCATGAGAATGACGCAGAGCTCACTGCAGGGCCAGGCTGGAGAAGGAGAAGGGTACACACAAGCAAGCAATCAAACCATAACTGTTCTACTAATGCTGTGTGTGTCTAGGTCGAAAGCAGTGATGCTCATTTCTGCTTTAGTTCCAATCTCAGAGCATGCATAGTGGTTTGCTTTATCGAGCCAGGCTTTTGTCAAGGATCAGTTGAATGTTTGAGAAGGATATGGATGCAAGTCTGTTAATAAAAATTTGAAAAAGACACCTTATGCTGATCATTATATAAATAACCAAGTGTGGTAGCTCATGCTTTTCCACTATTAGACCTGCTCGTGTGAGGATCTGAAAGTATGCAAAAGGGAAGATACCTATATACATATATCTATATATGTAAATTTTTGGGGTTTTTTTAATGTTAGCTAGGTGTGCAGGAAGGTGTGTGGTGATGCAAATTCTCTAAAAGCACAGCAGAAATTGATAAAATCTCCTAGACTTATTCTTTGTCTCGCTATGTACTGTGTATTATCAGAGTCCTTGAAGCCTGAGGGCATCCAGTTTAATGATTTAGAAATGTAATGCCAGTTGTTCTTGTGTGTACAACATCTCCTGCCTAATAAGATGTTTTTTTCTGGTCTCTTGTTTTAGATGTATGTCTAGTTTTGGTTGTTCTTTATTGTATGAGACACTTTTAGACCTTTTTCTTTGAAATAAATACCACTGAATTTCTGTACTAAAAACAAACAAAAACACTACTTTGTAGAATCATTTGACCACTTCACTGCATTGAAGAATAATGAAGAATAACCTTTTTAATAGGCTTAATACTTTCAGACAATTTTCTCTTAGCCTAGTATTCAATTTTGTCCTGTTTGAGCTTTCAGTAATGCTCTTGCATTGTCTTCAGGTAACTTTTGTGTGTGTCTCACAATATCTGAAAGAAGTATTTACTTACCTCTTAAAGATACAGTTTACACAGTAGAAAATACAATAGATATGCGTATGTAACAGCATCATTAGATCTCATTTGAGTACCTCAGCCTCTTCTATGTCTTTTATTACTAGATTTCCTATGGAATAGCAGGGTCACATTTTCCTTGGTTTTCCTTTGAAACCAATGTTTTTCTGTTCCTCTAAGTAGCCCATCTCCACTTATGCACTCTTGGCACTACTTGTTTGTGCTTGAGCTCAATCAAGAATTCCCCATTTCCCAGTGCTGACCAACCTGAGAAACTTTCCAGCTTAGTGCCTCTTGGAGTGAGTTGTTCCTGTGCTTTGAAGAAGTCATCTGTGAAGAACAGCCAGCCCTTTTAGGCCCTTTTTACCCTTTAGGGCTGTTTCTAAGCAGATCCTTGAACAAGGTGGGAGCTGCTCTTGAGAAGATACGGGGTTATAGTTCTACTGTCCATCTTGCTTAGCTCTTTCAGGATCTTACATTCCACTGTATCACGTTGTCTTGCATCAGGAGTTGCTGATCTGTTGTAATCCCGGTAAGAAAAGCACTCACAGTCTGCAAACTGTCATTTGAAGTGCTATTTCTTTATAGTGTTAGCTTTAATTAAGTAAAAAATGGTACAGGCAATCACAGAATCACAGAATGATAATCTTACATGATTTAATGGTAATCTTACATCCCTTTAGACGCTGGGAATCTTGAGTTGTGCAGCATCAAATGGGCCTCTGATCGGGCTGCAGGGTCCTGTGCAGACCATGTCTGTAAGAAAAGGTTACCCCATTTTCATGATTTAAGCTATTATAGCATTTTCTTACAATAAAACTCTATTAATCATTTATACTGTCAAACAGAAAGGATGTTTATGGGTTGTTTTGAGGGGTCGTTTTGAGTCAGATAAGTTCAGCTAGCTCACTATCTTAAAACTGACTTTATTAGATGTAAACAAGGGATTAAGAACAGGGCAGCCACAATGTGGTACTCCCTACAGTATTCACAGCCTCTAACAGGTACAGTGCTACTGGAAAGTCATTATCACCAGAGTATTCTAGCACAGATTATGCCAACGGTGTGTGGCTTTTTGTTTTGTTTTTTAATTAGCTTATCCTGTGCTTAAAGCCGTGTGTCCATATGTACAATGAACATGAGACCTGTATTGAGCTTCTGGAGAAAACAGTGTGCCAGTAGTAAATATTTGCAGTGGTCAGAGTTGAAAACTGTCTTGAGTGTTATGAGAGGAAAATAGAGCCATTATGCAAGCTGTAGTGCTGAAAATAATATTAACTCTTTAATGCTGAAGTTGAAGTAAATCATTAAACAATGAATAACCTTTTGAATTCCTTACAGAATTCTGGTTTGAAATATTAGGTATGTAATATTTATTTCATGGGCTTCAATACTCTGCCTCCACGGCATTGCCCTGAGTGCGACAGTGAGAGGTGAGCTTGATTAGTGCTAATTAACTTCAGTTATCACTTTTTGTATATATGTGTGTATAAATGATGTATGATGAACATCTATAACTTCTTGCTATGCAGGGTAGATGCTAATGTGGTATTGAAAGTTTCTAAAGCTTTCATTTTTCATTGATATATTGTGGTATTTGCCTATGCCTGAACATGAGCCTCTTCCACAGTCCTCTCAGTTATCTATGACAGGGAGAAACAAAAAATTAACCTATTATTATGTTTCAAATGTAACTGATGTCATATTTATTAAACTAAGTGGAAGATTCATACATGTACTGATATTGCTCCAAACATGAGATAGTTGTGCAGAATGGAGGGTACAAATCAAGTTGCTGAGATCTCACAGGTTCAAGACAGCTGTTGGTCTCTCTTCCCCTCCCACCCTCACGGTGGGATATAGTGTTCTCTGTGTTACAGGATTGCTGCATTTTATTTCTTAAAGTCTTATTCCCAAGTCTCTTCTTACTGCAGGTTGTTTGGTTTTGTTTTTTTTAAGAGTTGTTTCATAAGATATCTCTTAATAAAAACCATTAAAGCACTGATTTTGAGGAAGCCATTCAACTCTAAAATGACTTACCCACTCTGGTGGAAAACAAAATAGATATCTGTGTGTGGTGTTGTCCTAGTTACCTAGAAGTCTGAGTCCTGGGATTAACTGAAGTAAATATTTGGGGTTTTTCACACTTTTAAGGCTATAGAGGATGAGAGGATAGAATAAGGTAGTCCCACATATTTTCTGATGGCTTTTGTTGCGTTATATTGTCTACAGTCTTCTTGCTCAGATATACTGTATTTCAAGTATTTTCTCTTCATATATATATATATATATATATATATATGTATGTATATATATTTGCTATGTTTTTCAGTCACATGCAATTATTTCTTTCAGAGGACGTGGTCAGGTTGTACAAAGCAGGCATGAAAGTAAATGCATTAAATTTAATGGTTTTCATTTTTCACATTAGTCAGCCCATCTGTAGCCGTATCAATGGAACAGTGCTGCTCTGATGTCTCGGTTGTGTTTCCCTTTGAGTCTTTTGTGACAATCCAGACTACTCCATGAAAGATCCCTTGTATGATACCCCATTCTCCTACCTCCTTCTTTGTAGTTTTCATGTTATGAAGCCTGTTCAGATGTGGGTGGTATTCAGCATTCAAAACTGGCATTCCCTCTCTCCTTTCTCCCTAAAGGCTCATTAAAAATAGAAGGTGTAAGGGAAAGATGAGAGTGAGCTTTCAGAGGGGAGAAACTAACTTGGTGTGGAAGGGGACACTAAGATTTTTCTTTTTTCAGGTGTGTTGAATTTAAAGCAGCACAGCATGAGGGCGTTACTTTCAGTGCCACAGATTGGGATGACAGAAATTGGCTTGGCCATGGTAAGGTTGGGTAATTGAATTTCAGGCAGCACAAAGCTGAGATACAGAGACCTGATGCTGCAGAAGATCTTCAAAACAAGAAGGGGAGGGAGAAAAACAGGTATTTACCCTTATTACTCCAGTAATGCAGGTAACTGGAGGACACAGAGGAGCCTGAGTTAAAAATAGCAAGGGTGATTCATCTTACCTTAGGAAGGGTATGTGAAATGTATTGCTGATGGTTTTCAATTTAAATTAAGTCAAAGATAAGTGATTTGTTATAGTCACACTATCTCAGATCAGTATTTCTTTTAGTGACACAGCTTCTTCCAGTTTGTCACACTAATGGCTCTAGATTAACCAGACATCTGTAGCACTTTTTTCTTTTGTTTCTTAAAGAAACTGCATGTCTTTCTGATAGTCTTTTACATAGTATGTTACTTGAATTCCAGCTGTGGGTACTGCTTTGGCTAAGTGATAGGTTACTGCTTCTGCCACAAATAACACTTTTCCTTGGAATATTGCCAGTAAATAAGCATGCTCTGTAGTAGTTGCTATGTACTCCCATCTGCAAATGGATTATATATCATTACACTTGTATTAATACAGGAATCATATTCAGACCTGCAGCAGCGTGTTCTGTGACTGCTGCTAATGGCTCTTAATTGCAAACAGCTTGTAGTGCTCATTCTAATGCACTTGTAAGTGAAATCTTATTTCCAAGTGTAGATGTGATGAGCACACAAAGCAAGACTACCCATACAAATTATTCTTTCTTGCAAAAAGTTGAAAACGTTATGCTGAAAATTCAAGTTTAAGAGTCTGACTACAATATTTTGTAGAAGAAGCAGCAGAAATTGAATTCAATGAAGATTTGAGACCTGATGTAGGGTGTTGTGTCATTAGGAAAGTAGTGGTGCAGGCTAGGGAATTTGTGGTTAATGCAAATTAATATATGGGAGAAGGAACAACATATGGCTAATTATAGGACAACATCTGTAGTGGTATGAACTTGCTTGAATATTGGATTACAGTCTAGTCTGGTCATCAAATTGCAAATTACTGTGTAGCATAATTGATGCAAAGAAAATGATATTTCTGAATTTTAGGCTTAATTGTTTTCCTGTGAGGGATTCTTGTGGACTTCTTAAACAGTTGTAGGACATGTGAGCAGCTCTAAGAGCACTAGGTTAGTCATGGATCTCTGGATACTTGCATGTATTTAAATAAAGGCTAGTAAAACAGAGCACAGTTGAGTTTTCAAGAAGGTCATTAATGTTGATTATTGAATGTACCGTGGTAAAAATGGATCAGAATCATCCAGCTGACTTTCAAAACTATTTGTAGATGCCAAGTTGATCTAAGACATTACTACATATTCAAGTGTGTTGAATACACCAATTACATTAACTTGGGGTTTTTAAATTGATTTTGTAAATTTAAAGCCTTTTCTTAAACCGTAAATCCTGGAAAAAGAACACTTGACAGTGTAGGTAAAATATTGACAATAATAGTGAAAACTTTCCCAACATTTCACTTCATATGAAAGCTATAGGCTCTTGACACACATTTTTTCCATCAGTAAAGATTACTGTGTTTTTAAAATAGTAAATCGTCCTTCTGAATGTCCTGGTTAAAGTAATTGAATTTTCCATGTGTACTCAGTTCTGTGTGACTCCTAACTGGTGGACTGCCCTCCTGAAAATCTAGACAACTTTCTGTTCTTTTTGAAGAAAAATTCTTCCAGTATGTAATAACTTCTCAAATATAGCAGTATTTACTTCTCATTCAAAACCTGGATAACAATAAATGGTGAAAAAAAGGACAATAGTTGCCATTTATAACATTATACCTGTTTGAAATGTGTACAAACATGTAAAATTTCACACAAAGAACTTAAAAATTTCACTTCTACTGTATGTGGTGTTTGATCTCGGCTAAAAGCCTAACAGTGTACCCAATCCTGTCGTCAGAGTAGGGTGACCAAGAAATTTTGGGCACAATGGGAGGCCAGGCTGAGAACAGAGGCCATTTTGTTCAGGCTGTGTATTGCTCAGTGTTTGTTCAACTGATAGCAATTGTTACAAGTTGGCACAGAACTGGAAGCATTTTTTTGTGCTGTCTGTCCTTTCTACATATATTACAATTCTGAAACTCTCCAGAACACATCCTTCTCTTTAGCTGTATTTAGCTGCACCTGGACAATAAAGCTTGATGAATCCGCCACTTGCTTTTGATAAAGAATAGTGCCATTGCATGCTAGCTTCTCGTGTTCTATAGGGTATCTGTTTAAGCTTCTAGTTTAACAGGAAACCCAAAACACCTTGTGGATTTATAATACATTTGCATCTCTATTATATTATCTCTGAGTTATTTTAGCTTCGATTGCTAAATTAGACCAATCTTCTTTCAACTCCCTTTTAAATCCTAATGCAACATAATGGCTTAACTTCACCAATTATGAAAAATCACCCACTTGATGGAATTTTATTTTCATTTTTCCACACGTGTAGCAAAGTGAAGACTTGTTTCTGAACAGCACATGTAATTCTTTGTTGGAAACAGATATCAACATTGCTGTCCATTTTATAGCTGCTTTGCGCCTTAACTTTGATAAAGCATCTTTGATTTCTTCCTCCATGTGAATACTAATTTATGTAGAGTACTGCAGCATAAAAAAATTAGTATGACAAAATGCAATGTAAATCTTATAAAAGGTGAATATTTGAAGGATCTTGAACTAGAATGATTGTACCCACTGATACCCATTCTTTCCTGATTCCACTGGCTCATACCCACACTCTTAGAAATATAAAAGGGTGTGTGTGCCAACTTAGGCAGTATCTGATTTGGGCAGTATCTCCAATGTGCATGAAGAAGGACAAGGGTAACTACTTGTCAAGTCCCCACTACAAGTCTGGAGGGGATCTTGGTGGTGATGACAAACTAGTTCTTACATCATTTGTATGTATTTTGTGTTTAGAAGTTGCCTGTCACTATGGGATGGTCCTTAGCCTCAGTCTTGGTTACTTCAACTGCCATGAGTCTGTTATCTGTTTTTCCTTGTCTGAAATTTGTATTTGAAGTGTATGTCTATAATCTGTTTCCCCGATGGGTTAACAGGAGAAAGGCTGGTATATGTTATAAGCTGCAACCTTGTGCCACTCTCTTGTTGTCTGGATGCAGGGTCTGCTTGCGAGTCAGCTGTGCTGCAACCTTCTAGGCTTGGCATAATGTTTTCCCTAGTTTTACTATTGGACAACCATCCTGGGAACAGTTTTCTCTGTTGTCAGAGAAAACTCATTTGAAAACTCATTGTGCAGTTTCTTCTCGTGCTTGTACGTGCTTATGTACATACTCTCTCAATTCCTTCCCCAGTATCCTGTTTCTAGTTACCCTGGTCTGTCACATACTTCTGGAGCAGAGTATCAGTTGACCATAAAAGGCCTTGAGAGAGAAAGCTTGGTTTGGGGGCTGCTGTATCTCCTAATCTTTCAGTCCACAGTCTTTATAATATTGAGAAGAACTCCTTCCCAAATGTGTGTTATGAAGCATATTTTTACATACAGTTCTAATAACAGAAGATTACCACAGATTCCAGTGTGCTGAAAATTAAGTGCAAAGCAGTTTTTCTTAAACTTAACCTTGACTGAAGAAGGTTACCATCATTACCAGTTTTCCTTTTGGCTGTAGAGAGACTTTTTGTAAATTGTGAGATTTTCATGTATAACAGAGGTAGATGACATAAGTGTAATCATGCACTGAGGTGTGGCAAGATGAAATTCTGTAGGACCAAAAAACCCCATGTTTGTCTGGTTACACCTACCTTCTTTATTGACAGTACATGCCTTGACCAGGAGGCAAGCTATCTTCTTGAAATCAATTAACATTTTCAACAGAGATGGAGCAATGCCATGTTTATGCACAGAAATATGTTACAGGCAATGCCATCTGCAGAGTAAAGCTGATGAGCTGCTGCTTCTACAGGATCAAATTTCCTGTGATGGTTTGCGTGAAAAATTCATCTGAGCGGTGTGTTCTTCTTTGTTGCCCTCAGAGCACCAGCTAGTGAAGAATGGGGTTAAGAAATGTATACGAGATAGTATCTGGTGGAATTGCAGCCTGCGTTCTGAACCTGTTCTAATATTTAAGTCCTCATGCTTTCCGCTGCTGTAACTGCAGTAGTGCTAAGGAATCAAAACTGTTGGGAAGTAAAAGAGAATCAATAGGAACTTCGGTATTGACCTTTAGGAAGGCCTAAGAGAGGCCACATAACATCTATCCCATGGAGGAGATGGTATTTCTATTTAGAAACTGAGGGAGGTCACTCTAGTGTTTCTCACTTTCTGTTCACTGTGGTTCTCAATGAAATTGATACTGTTTAGTTTATGTTGCAGAAGATTAGCTTCGAGTGCTTGACCAATGTCCTTTCAGTTTCACATGTGTACAGAGCCATGCACAAGTGTATACACACATTTGTTTAGTTAATGAGTTACAGCAAGTGGTCTCTTCTGGACACATTTAGAAACTGATACTAGCCCATTCCTTCTGTTGCCCATTAGCAGATTTTTATATGTACTAGTTAGCACACTCATGCTGGTCCTTTTTATTTTTATGTATATGAGAACTGGACACTTATGACTCAATCTGAAATGCAAATTAAAATTATTATTTTTTATCAAAATACTCAGCAAAAGTGTGTAAGTCTTCAACAAAAATCTGAATTAAAAAATTCACAACTGAAGTCTTGTGGTTTTATTTTCACTTGTCTCTTCGTCTGAAGATCATGTTTCAGGAACTTTCTGAAAAATTATCCTCATTGCTAAAGCATCTTGTGCTTTTTCCCTAAACATGTTTGCATGAAAGAAGGCGGTCTTTTACCACTTCTGAGCTATTTAGGAAGAAAAAGTCTTTGTTTACTGTAGAACTGGAGCCATCAAAAATTCCCAGAATGTTTCAATGGTAGAACATGCCTTCTCTGAAAATGTCTGGCTAGGAATCAAATTATGAGGGTATAGCTTATTCTTACAAAGAATAAATCTGTGGGAAGACCGTGTAAAATCTGTGTAAAGGAATAATTAGGTCCAGGGAACTTTTGTCCATGTTTCTTTTGTGTTTTTTTTTTTCCCCAGTTGATTTTTAGGTTAGGGCAGCTTAACAATTAACATTTTGCAAGTCCACCTTTTTTTTCAAGAGGTGGTGATAGTTGACTATTCACATTATAGTAACTGAATGAAATCTTTGTGAGGAGACTGATTCTGGGTTTTTAGTGATTGTGGGGGTTAGTTGGTTGTTTTGTTTTGTTTGTTTGTCTTTTGTTGTTGTTGTTTTTCAATGAGGATTTAAACTGGATTTAGAGTAGTTAATGACTCACTTGTTAATGTTCTTTTATATTATTCATCACACCCAGAGTTTTGGCTATCTAATCTTACCTTGTGATGTCATTGAAAAAAACGAAACAAAAAAACCTCAAAAAACCCAACCAACCAAAAAAAAACAACCAAACAAAACAACAACAACAAATCCAGAATTGTGTTAAAATGAAACACAACCAGATTTAGTACGTACAAAAGAAAAATGCTAGTCAACAAACTGCTGTTAGAGCTTTTGTTTACGCTCTGTACCAGCAGACGGCTTGCTACTATATCAGTTTACAAAGGACAGAGAGCAACTTTCCTCTGAAGAAGCTTTGTTTTCATATCTGCATCTAGTTTAGACCAAGTACCGCAATGAAGATTCAAGCTTACGTGTACAGTTTTAGCTTTTGGAATTTTGCAAATTAATCCAGTTATATTAAATGTTTTTAATCTCCTTAATCAAATCTGAGGTATCAGTACTGTTATTAAATATTAATGAGAAATGTTACTAAGTAAAAGATTTGAGACCTTTACTCCACAAAGGATCTAAAAACTGTTCCAATTGTTACTTTTTTTTTTTTAAATTTCAGTTTAAATGGATCTCTATGGTGCTTTGGCACTGAGAGGAATATAGCTCTAGGATATCACCATATAACATACATTCTAAATCCATATTTTTCTTATGACAGCTTCTCATGTAGATCTTTGTGCTTGTACTCCAGGATCTGAAATGTTCTTCTGGAAGCTTAATGTGAAGAAAAGAGCTACTTCTAATGGGGCCTCCTTTGCAAAATTTTAAAGCTTTAGTTAGTGATCTCAGGGAGTACCTTCAATTATACCGGAAAAGGAAATGCAAAGCTCATAGCAGAGATATTTATAGCTTCATGAATATACTCATAAGAGAATATGCATGTTATTCTCTAATGTGCAGGATAAAGAAGAAGGATGAGCTTCAGCAATTCTGGTCTTGCTGCTAGCTATGCCAGATTGTTTTGTGGGATGTGAGAATTGACGCTGCGCAGTTACATTGGCAATGGAGACGTTCTCACTTCAGTAGCACAGTTGGGAATGCTTTATTTGTGTTGCCAGCCTGTGTATTACAAACACAGTCCAATGGACTGTGACGATATTAACGTAGCAATGGAACTCAAATAATACTGATACAGAGAATGTAATATTTCTGAAGTAGCTAGTGTTGATCAGTATTTCTGAAATGTACCTTAAAAACACTTGCATGTAAGCTTATGCATGTGTGGAAAAAATATAACAGGCAGAAGGGTTGCAAAGTCAAGTAACTTGGGTGGATTTAATCTCACCCACTGTTTTGGTGCGTAGGTCTTACATAACCAGTCCCCCCTAGTTTATATAAATTGACAGAGTCTGACATCCAAAAAGCAAGTTGTACCATCTGGAAATGGTTAAAATCAGTAACTTTCTGGCCGAATCTTCTCTCCCTTCCCTGCTTTTACTAGCTGTGGGGAAAGCCTTGACAAAGCACATTAGATATGTAACTCCTAGGTCACTGAAGCTAAATGAGATGCACTGTACCTTAGGAAATAGTTGAGGTTTTCTGTTGATTTGTTGAGTCTTTTTAATCACAGAATATACTTGTTCTCAGTCTAAATTTGGTTTTGGAGATCGCTTTTTCTATTTTAGGCTTGCAGAAGGGTTTCAGTTTCTTTTGCGTGCGCCAGTCTTTCTAATTAAAGTATGCTACCTTTTCCCCTCAAATACTGACTTGCTTATATACACTGTGAGAAACTTTTTTGCCCATAATTTTCTAGACTTCTCAAATACGAAACTCATCATATAACACCATATGGATACCCCCACAGTTGTCACACAGCTGTCAGCTTCTAGTATTTGAGATGGTGTAGCTAGTAACCTGTTGCCTTCATCCCCCATGCATACCAGAACACTGTGAAATGAGACTCATCTGTGGTTTTAGTGGCTTTGCAGCTATTTCTGAATTCTCACCATTCCTCTGCTTTCAGTAAAATTGGATTTCACTTAAATTTTAGATGTTCACAGATTCATTTGCTTATTTGTTATATTGATTTTAATACTGACTTCTCAGTCTAGGTACCTTTTCCATGTTCTCTCTTCCAATCTGTTCTTAGCCTGCATATCTGCTGCCTTTTTCTAATCTCTTTAGCCTATATATTCCCTGGCCATCAGCTCTTCATTCTGTGTTTTTCTTATCCAGTGTTTGGGACAATAAACTTGGTGAGATGAAGATACTGTTTTCCTTCCCCTTTTTCCAAGAAGTATTAATTTGTCATGTGTGGGCAAACTTTCACAGTGAACTTAAATTATGCATGATTTTTTGTGTGTGTGTGGTTTAAAAGCACCTGTGTGTGTGCAAGATCTAAAACTGGGATGTATTAAATAGTCTTATCTGTAGGAGAAAATTTTTGTTCGAATAGGGTTTTTTTAATCTTCCTGGAACTTGTATGATGTTTAGACTTTTTTTCTCCTTTTTTTGAGATAAAGATAGAATATACGGATCTAGTCATGAGTCCTTAGTATGCCAGAAACTGCTTGAAATAAGTCCACAAACCGTCTTTCTCAATCTAGCTCCAAAACTGAAATTTCATCTGTAGAAATGCTATTTTTATGAGGACTTAGCTGCCTTTTCTTCTTTGTTTGTTAGTAGTATCTGAGGCCTTCATTGGATTCAGTTCCTTTACTTCCTCATGTATTTTGTGCTTCTCAAGTTAACTGAATCACCATGCGGCTTGTGTAGGGGCAGCCCTCCTGTTCCTCTGCCCTCTGCAACAGCCATCAGTAAAACCCAGATGTGTTTGAGGTATCCATCCTGCCTCCTCTCTTTGTTTTTAAGCGGTTTGGACTGAATTTTAAGCCTTAATGCTCTTCTGTAAAGAAGAAAAAAAAAAAAAAATCTCTGAAAGGAATGCTTGGCAGAGCAAAATGTCTGTTTACTTAAGAGACAAGAATTTCCATCTTATTGTCCAAAAAATGTACTGTTTGTGAAATCCTAGAGAAGAAAAGCTTTTCTTTATCTGCAAACCTGAATGTGGAAACTCTGAGGAACAAATGAAGGTGTCCACTGAAACCCACATCAATATTCATACTGGAAAAAATGTTTTGAAAACATAGCTAGATTGAAAGGGAAGTAGGAAAGAGCATTGATTTACGATTCGGTAGAGTATCCATCAGGCTGGTAGGATAAGAGTCAGAAGTGAGGAGACCTGATCCATAAAATATCAGGAAAAATTATCCTGCCTTATTATAATGCTAAAGCAACTTAAAGATTGAGAACAAGAAAACAGTATCAACTTGCATCTATAGGGCTTTCTCTGTTTCAAAATTGCCCTAGAATTTTGCTTTGATAAGAGCATAATATCAGCAAAAATCTCTCTTGAGGGAAAAAAACTAGAGAGCAAAAGGATGTCTTTTTGTAAATGCCGCTAACCCATTTGGGGAAAAAAAATAGTTGTTTTCTCTCCATAATACTGTTATGTAATGGAAGAAGTAGCCACAGAACTGAGGCTAAAAATTACAGGTGGCATTTCCTGTTCAAATTTATCATCCCTTGAACAACACAAAAATATTATCCTTAAAGATCTGGAAGAAGCAAAAGGGATGTTTGTGAGGCTTAGTGCTACTTAAGGAGAAAGGAGAAGAGATACCATATGATAGAGAGGACATTGAATGGCAGATTCTTAGTGTTAATGTAGACATGTATGAAATGTTCTACAGCCAAGCATATCAATGAGCTGAGACCAAATTACCAAAGGTGTTGATTACATTTGGTAACACCTTTTACCTATAGAATTGCATGGTCAAGAGAGTGTTACACTATTTTGCATGCCCAAAATAGGGGAAAAAAAGCAGATGTCAGTTTAAAATATTTTTTTAAAATTGGCAACACTGAACATAAAGCTTCTCATTGTATCTTGGGCTTTCCCCCAGATGCAGGAAAGTTTATCAGTACTAATGTATACTCTCTTTCAAATTAATGTATTTAAACCAAGAATAACCTCAACCATGGCTCTTGCTTCTGTTGCAGATCAGATTTGGAATGGCTGTTTGGTATGTGAATAGGTGATTAGCACTTCTGGTGGTTTAAGGCCTACTCCAGAACACCGAGGAGTTGTTTCTGCCCTTTGCGCATAACAGGGAAAATTAAAGTTAGGGCAAGCTTGACATGTAAGTCTGCAGCATGGACGTGACAGTAGCTGCTGCTGGTGTTTGGTTTTGGTTTTGTTTGGGGTTTTTTGTTTGTTTGTTTTGGTGGGGTTTTGTTTGCATTGTTTTTGTTGTTGTTGTTTTCTTCAGCACCAAGATAGCAGATTTTTCTTTCTAGGATAATGATAAACTGAGCAAATTAAGCTTGGGAAATCCCATTCTAGCTTGTGCTCTAAAATGAAAATTTACTTCATATTTAAAAATGGTTGAAATAGAATTAATACTGGAGCTATATGGTGGATGGATGGATGGATACAAGCACTTCAGGAAGGGTGATCTTGAAAGACAGAGAGGGGTGAGGTTTCCCTTTGTGTGGAGGAGTGTGTCAAATATATGGAGGTCTTTTCTGAGATGGATGACGGTGTGGTTGAGAATTAGAGGTAAAACCAGTAACTGTGGCATTGTAATGGGGACTTTGTCATAGGCCACCTGATCAGGGTGAAGAAGTGGGCAAAGCCTTTAAACAGCTGACAAAGTTTCTAAATCACAGACCGTGATTTTCATGAGGGACTTTATTTTAAGTGACTCATTGCAAAACAAATGCTTTACTGTCTGGTAGTGGTTTCATGAGCTTCTGTTGCCTTGCTGGTGATTGCCTAATGTTCTGTAATTTTTTGCCGGAATTAAGATTATTGAAAGATCTATGCTGAACACTTAAATGTTAAATAACATAATTGTGCTTATTGAAGTTAAACTGTACTACTTTGTTCAGAAGAGCCATTAGCTGTGGGATATGTTTGGCAGAATTTTGTTAATATTTTCTGTGTGTCTGTGACAAATTAAATTGTGTGGCTGTAATTATGAATCAGTGAGGGTCAGATCACAGTTTCTTTTCTGCTTCTAGATTATTTTTGTAAAATGTAAATATCTCTAGTAGCCTGTGTGATTGATTTCACTTTTTCTAGCAGAAGTTAGGCATGCTATTATCTTTAGGCCTTATAGCCTCATACTTGGACAGATGGAAATCATGAGCCAATCACAGAACATGCCATATCATATCTTAATATGCCACTTGTTTTATCAGCATAAAACCCAGATGTGATGTACTAGATATTGCTGGAGCAGCTCTGCCCGAGTAAGGCAGCAACATGATGCTTCTCCATGGCATGTAGTCAGTATTGACTGTTACCATCTCTACTCAAGTTTGTTGATTTTTCTAAACACTTATTCTTTTGGTTGCTTAAAAAAATGCATATGTGAGAAATTCTTGTAATCATGTACAATGAGGCAGTAAAATTAGAGCTGAATGATGCAAGCTTCTGAAGGACATAATCTTATCTATTTTTCAACAATCTTTTTATGTACTTGTACTTTATGTCAAATTTTCCTTGATATGCAAAAGAAAAATAAATATTTGAAACAAAATAAGGAAAAACATTTGAAGAAATGTTTTTGTCATGTGATATTTTGAAGAACAGCATATAGTTTGGTAGGAAATGTTCTTCTTTCCAGAGAAGAATAGTTATAGTTCTAAGATCTTGATTTATGCTGAGGAGTACCTTTCTCCTTGAGTACTCCCATCATTAACATCAAGGATTTTTCTAGTAATCAACAGAGATACAGTCCTGCACTGTTTCAGAAAATTGCTGTCATGTCTCGTAAATTGTATAGAGGCAATAGGTGTCCTCTATCCTTTATGTAAAAACAGCAGGAGTCCTCTATCCTTTAAATGAAATAAAAATAAATTATTTTAAATCAAGGAGCTCATCTAGTTTGATACTGGTGACAGCAAGTATGAGGTATTACAGTCTTGTGAGGAAACCTGGTAGAGAAATCTCTGTGTGTGCAGCAAAAGAGCTGTGAGAACCTGTAAACGTACTCACCTCTCGTCTGTGGCTAAGTGGAGTGACAGTAAATCACATGTTTTCTCCAAAGGCAATTCTCATGCATATTTTGAGGTAAAGGAAAGGATTGAGATATGCTTTTCCCATGAACAAGTATCTCCTTTCTCCTCTCTATCTATTTATACATAAAGGAAACAGACATGGATTAAGCAGTTTTTGCCTTACTCCTATTAGGTGGTACTAGCAGGCTTGTGCACGGAGAAGAGACATATTTTGCCCCATTTTAGACACAGATAATCATGGAGTCTGAATAATCAATATGTGTACATCCTTAACTTTTACACAAAGTGTTTTCAGTTCCATTAATCTATTGTTGCATGTGTCAGTGTAGAACCGTGCTTTTCCTATAGTTTTGTAACACAAAATGCTTATAATATATGTTCTCAGTAAGCAGAGGTCGTACCAATTCTAAGAGAGATTTGACTTGTGTGTTTGCAAATTTGCCATTGCCTTCAGAATGCAAAGTGAAATATTGAGGCCAGAATTTTTTAGTAGAACAAGATAATGAGATGCTTAGTAATAAATGTAGCTGAGTGAAGCAAAACTACAGCTAAGTGAACTCAAATTTTCATACTTCATTATATAAGTTAGTAGTAAATAGTAGAGATCAGAAAGGATATTCTGTGTTCCATAAAGATCACAGAATATTTAGGATTATTTCCTTGATATTCATTGAAGTCTCAAAACATTGAATCAACTAGTAACAGCCTATCTATCTAGACAATACGTTAATCAGATATGAGAATTTTTGTGTTAGACAAGAGCTCAGTATCCAACTCCTAAGGAGGGTTTCCACAATCAGACTGAACATTGTTTTCAGTACCATTTTGTTTCAGAGTACAGTCTCGAAAAAAATCTTTTGAAATGTAAAAAAGATACTTTAGATAATGAGAATTCTGTTTTGGAGAATGACCAATTTGCCTGTTTTTGAGGAGCAGAGAACCAGATCAACTGAAGAGCTCAGATCTCCAAAATGACTTTTAAGTAAAGGTTTGAGTAACAAAGTCTAAATTTTATCTGCAAAGAACCTTTCAGATTCCCATAGGAGCTTGAGGCCCTGCTTTTCTTGTATCCATTATTCCATCCACCTTCTCAGGGCTTAGCAACATGGTGTCTGTTTGCTTTGCACCTAGCACAGTTGATGCTTGTTTGAAACTTCAGGTTGGGCCTGTGTCATCTGAGAGCTCCAGCATCTCTCCTAATCCAGCAAGCATACTCTTTACCGCCCTTACTATATGCCTGCAGAATTAGTCCATATATAAAATGTGTTCTGTGTTTTCCAGTCTTATTCTGTATTAGTTTGCGTAAATGACAAATATGTACAATGGCTGATCAAAAGCTTTGTGTGTTAGTTTGTTGCACAGGCTACATGTGCTGCTTGTCTGCAACATCATGCAGTGTGTAGGAGATTGAGTTCTTACTGCTTTCTTCCCCCAAGGCAGGATATTCTATATATGGCTGACAAATTTAAGAATTTTTTTTTTAATTTTCTTAAAACTTCCATTTCTCTATAAAGTTTGGTTGAAACTCTACATCTAGTTCAAAATTACTAGTGGTGGCGGCAAACAGAGAGATAGACAAACAGAGCATTTCAGATGGATTCTTCCTTTGGAAACTAGTTTAAAACATTGTCGATGAGGATTTACTATTTTTATGGCACCTCATATAAACTATTTAGTTGGTTTAGAGCCCTCAACCAAGAAGTGGGAAATGTGCACTCAGCTTCAGTTTTTATCCTGCCTAAGGGAGCACTCTGAAACCCTACTGTTTTGTAGGTGTTCCACATCACAGGCAAGTTCCAGACTTTTTGACAAGCAGGTGCATTGTATTTCAAAATCTATGCACAGTAATCCTCAGTGTCCTTGTTTCCATTTTAGCTTTGGCTTGACTGCTTCAAGAGTAGCTGGTTCCTAGAGAATGCCATTTAGGTAGGATGAAGTCCTCCAAGAAACCTGGGCAAGAATGCCCCTTCCTAAGGAGGAACAAAATGTTACTAGTGTAACTCCTCAAACCATCTATTATCTAGTCTCATTTTTGTGTTGTTTCACTTCAGGTTATTTAAATATTTGTGGTGTTTTGTTGGGTTTGTTTTGTTTTAAGATAGGGAGTATGTCATATGTAAATTCTTGGTTGCTTAATTATGACACCATTAATTAGTTTAATGAAATAATGCAAGCAATAAAGCTTTTCAAATGAACATTTCTTAAATATTATAGTATTTCGAACTGTTTGAATAACTTTTTCTTCCTTACATGTGTTGCTGAGGTCTTTATGTTCCTGTTCTTCATAGAGCCACTCATGCTTTAAATATTGTGAGTAGTTGCAATCCTACAGGATATTTGATAGTATATTTTACATAAGTCTTTGCAAGACTGTGACCCAGGATCTTTTAAAACTTAATTTCCAAATAATCGCATGCACTATACACATCAGGGACAACAGCATATGGCAGGTAAGCCACATGGACTGGATTTTGTGAATGGCGCACAATTGCTGTCTGTGTGAGGCAACAGCTTTTCATTCCTACATTTCTTTCAGTGTACTTAGCCATTACTTCAAGAAAAAAAATGCAACCTTTTGATGGTTGCCAAAACATCTACATGTGAAATAGGAATGTAATGCTAATGGATAAATTTGGCTCTTCTGCAAAGCGCTTGTATGCATGCTGTCTAAACATTGGCATGTCACAGTCAGCAGAGGCTTTTGAAGGCAATTACAGTGTTCCTTTTCTGAAAAACCTTTCAGAGGCTTAATTAGCTGGAGCACCTAACAGCAGATACCAGAAGTCAAATAAGCTAAATTTACTCACACTCTTAGCCATGTTCCTTCATAGTGTTTGTAACTATTACTATTTTTACTATAGAGTTAATAAATATCACAATACTATGACTTAGTAGTAACAATACAATTAGTAAAATAGTCTTTTCAGTTTAATTTAAACTATTCTGTTTGTAAGCTTCCTGAAAAAAATACTTAGGAACTGTATTTGATGGAAAAGCTATAGACAAGCCTTTCAGAATCAATCTGAACCTGAAACACTTATTACCTCCACAGTTCTGACATCCTTTTCTTTGCTATTCTGTAAATTGTTTGAGCAAATGGTGGTGTTTGGACCTTTGTAGTATCTCAGCTGAATTTATGGAATGTATCAGCCTTCTGATTAGACCAGTGTATATGAAGGACAGGTTTCAGTAGCAGAAAGTCAATTTGGGTTCTCTCTGAAGTAGTAGCATGTGCTGCTTCTGCTGAACTAACCTTCTTCAATGCAATGTAGATATAGTTGTGTCACTTAAATCAATACAGAACATAATGCTTCCAAGTTTTTCTGATAGATCTATGATTGATGATCAAAGGACTTAAAAAACCCCAACCAAACAAACAAAACCCACCCTACAAGTTACACACAGGCACTTAAACGTAGATCTATATAAATAATTTGAAGTGAAAAATCTTTGTGTTATTCAATACTTGGTTAGGGACATACCTTCTGGTATTCCAGAAAGGCTTCGCTTTTATTGCTGTTCTCCAATCCAGCCTTTGTATGCTATTAATAGTGGGATATTGTTGTTTTCTTTTCTTTTTTAAAAAACTGTGGTGTTTGGAAAAGGTGTATAAGCTAGATCTAGCTCATCGAGTAACCCAGGTAGCCTGCTGCCTGCCTGCTCACACACCCATAGTCTGTGACCTTAAAGCTTCTTCCCCATTGTGTTACTAAAATTCAGGTGCTGCATCATTGTATGAACAGACCTACACTACTCATGTCACATTGGCTACATTTTGGCCATGTGCTAAATGCATTCCTGCTCACACAAGAGGAGAAATGTCTTCTTTTAAGAGAAAAATGTGACCTATGATGATCAGGTTTGGTGAGACTAGAGAATACTAGAGGAATGCAAAGGCAGGCAGGTGTTAAGTTATGACTGTATAGTAAGCACTGATTAAGACTTTCAAATGTAATTAGGGACTCTGGTTTAGGACAGCCTTCCCTTAAGATGACAACTTTTTTTTAAGGAGGCACAGAGAATTTACTTTACTAAAATCATATTCTTTGTGGATATTTGGACTTTAAAACTCAAACTGTTGGCAACCAAAATTGCAGGTCTCATTGTAAGCCTTATCCACATTCTAGTACAGTATTTTCATTACATTTCACAAAGATAAGTACCCACACTCATGTTTTGGACAGATAAAATCTTGACTCTCAGAACAACTAGGCAACAAGAGTCACAGGAGCAACTCCTCTGAAAAGTTAATGGATATCTGGTACAGATATGAATTTTTAGCATTTAACATTGTATTTTCATACCGGGGTTATTAATTGTGATGTATCTGCTACATGTGGTTCTGTATTGCATTTGGCTCGATCACTGAGCTATTTAGCAGATTTGTAATGATTTTTTTTTAATTGTAAAATGCCTCTGCTTTTTTTTTTTTTTTTTCTTTGATGCTCAGGGGAAAAGAAAAATGAGAAGACACAACATATCTTGCTCATGTCCCTTTCTTTGCTTTTGTTTTACAGGAGACACATGAAATTGTGGCTATTAAGAAATTCAAAGACAGTGAAGGTAACCTTTCCTGCTGCATAATCTTTCATGTCAATAATTACATTGTTAATATCTCTCCAGTTAAAATAAGAAGTCTCATATATCAAGACATGATTTAAAAATGATAATGATTTATTAGCTCTGAATATTCAAGGCACTTGATCCTTCATAGCTGCCTAGGGACTGCATGATACACTCCAACTAGGTAACTACTGTTCTTTCTTAGCGCATCTGTCTTAATACAGCTGAGAAAGTGGTGCCATATACGCTAGTAAATCTACAGCTTAGAGACTGGGTGTGATCAGCAAATAGCAAAAACTCCTCTTTGGTAGTGGCCTGCAGAGTCTTTGGGCTTTATCACCCTTCCTCTGTGGGAGGGGATCTAAATGTTCGGAGGACTTGAAGGGGCAAATGGAGGGGACTGGGAGAAGTCACTGAGAAGTTCAGTGCTACAAAGAGGAATTGAGGAGCTCTCAAGGTTCAGTGAGAGGATTTGAGGGAGCTCAGCATGGCAGGCTTCACTGTCCACAGGAAACTTGCCCTTTGCCCCCTCACAGCAGCCTCTAGGTACTCTCTCCAGTGTTGCTGAGTTTGTGGAGAGCGGGGATGAGCTCACTCCTGCAGGGTTTAGTTTGGATGGCAAAGTGGGTGGCAGAAGGCAGGACATACGGAAAGCCTTGCCAGTGCTGCGCACACCTATTCCTCACTCAGCAGTAATGAAACCAAAGATCTGTACAAGACAAGACTTACTCTGTGATGTACACTTGTTGGGTGACAGTGAATCCCAGTATCCTGGGAAAAACTGGCAGTCAACCATGAGAGCATCTGTTTACCTCAGGCACATCAGAAGCTCCACTGATCCCTCCTGGGCTAGCACAAACAGAAGGAAAAGCCATGTATGAAATAGTAAGAGGAGTCATCCCTTTCTGAGGCAGTGCAGCTACGATTTGCTGTATACCAAGGCTTTAGCTGAAGGTTTGAAGGATGTGGTTTGAAGGAGCGACAGCCACTTTCTTTTTGGTTATTGTTATAGGATTCCTGGTGGCCACGGAGCTGTTGTTGGTTGCAAGGGCTGTAATATTCAGTCAGGCACGGCAAAGTCAGGTTTTTGTCTATTGTTTTATGCAATGCAAACTCTTTGCTTTGCAGCTGATTTTGCCAGGCACTTGAAGCATATATTTGATGCATCTTTTAGGTCTGCTATTCAGAAAAGTTTTAAATCCCCATTAAAGAATGTAGGAGATAATTGTGGTGACTATCTTGACCAGGTCATGAGAGTACTTCAGAATTGCTTTCTGGAACTCAACATGGCTATTCAGTACAGATCCTAGGCAACGAATCTCAGTATTAAGCTTTGAACGAGATTATTATATTAGCCTGTCTACCAAAAAATGAAAACAGAAAAATGCAACATTGCCATTAAGGCTGGCTTTCCAAGAGTATTACGTAATTTCAGTGTACATGATTGATTGACTGCTTTTCAGATTTGTAGCGAGTTGTTTACAAGTTTCTGGAAATATGACAGAAGTTCTTTTGATGGATTTGATTCAGCCCATTTCACATCTGTCTCGTTAATATGGTAGTTCATTAAAAATATGAATATACTGTAATTGTTTCTATTGCCATTTCTGTTTCACTGAATTTTTGCTGTTGTTTGACATATGCATGTTAAATATGTGGCAAAGAGAGTGTCTAGTTATAGATTGAAATTAGGTAATCAGGCTGATGCAAGCCAACACCAAGCACTCAGTTTTAAAATGAAATGACTTAAATTGGTCTAAATTATATATTTTTTTTTTAATCAAAACATTTGTGATGATAGTATTTTGTTTTCCTCTTCTCTCCTGCTACGCTTTGATTTTTATTTTTTTTTCTCTCTTCTGATGATGATTATACGCATTTGCATGACCTGTGTTATTTTCTATCCCCTGCAAACCTTTTTTTTCCTTTTGCCTGCTTGGAAAAAACAATTCCTCTTCCTTGTCTCTTCTTCCTCTGGCTGTCTTTGTAGTACATTACCTGCAAATGTGATATAGCTTTGAATTAATGCAGTCATATCCCATTTAATATCCCTCTGTTGTGGACAACAGTTCTAAGAGATTAAGAGCCCTGCTTCTACATGTGCATGGGCAAATGTACTGAATTAATGGATTTCATTTTACTAAATGAAAAATAAAACTTAATATAATCTGGTTTACTTGACATTTTGTGGTAGTATCCTCTAAAACCCAGTCAGTTCAGAGCCTGTTAATGATAAGCAGCGTATGTACCTTTAGTAGAACACCCCTTCTGTCTTGAACAGCTTTCGGACAACTGAATTTTTGAAACATAAGCTGAAGCAAAGTCACTCCTCAGAACAGGATTCAAGGCTTTGTTGAATCGATACTTGCTCTGCTGCCCTCTGTGGCCACTACACTGGTCTGCATTGAAGAATTTCTGTCAAAAGCCTGGGAGGGAAACTTACAGGATGTGCTTTGGTCTTAAAATTTGTCGTGGTTTTCGGAGAATGAAATTGAGAATCAAACAGATTTCGTTGACCTTGCTCAAACATGAGCTTCACATTCTAGTGTTTCTGCAGAGGACATATTTACCTTGCTAGTACTTAATGTATTTGTGGGATGGAGGATGTGTCTGTACACATACATGTATATACATTTTTAAACATACTCATGCTCTTCATAGTGAAAAAGGAGTTTGTTTCTTATGACTGTTTCTGCCACTGAAAACCTAGGTGGTAGTGGTGGGAAGTCTGTAAGGGTTTCGTAATGATAGCCCAGTGCTCAGTTACCTTTCTTGCAGTGCAGAAGCATCCAGGCAGCAGAGAGTCCATACTGGAGAATAAACCTTTTTCTCTGTAGTATCTAGAACCGGAGAATTTAATTCGGGGTTCAAGGTAAAGATTTATAACACTTGCTACTTGGAGGTTTCATTTTGTTTTTTTAATAAGTTGGTTTTGTTTACTTTGTACTCTAGAAAATGAAGAAGTCAAAGAAACCACTTTACGAGAGCTTAAAATGCTTCGCACGTTGAAACAGGAGAATATAGTGGAGCTGAAGGAAGCCTTCAGAAGAAGAGGAAAATTATACTTAGTTTTTGAATATGTGGAGAAAGTGAGTTGAGTTTGCACTATCCTTGCCACAGTTAAGTCATCAGCTTACTCAAAAAGTCTTTAAAATTACTTTTATTTTTAAAAATCTAGCTGCTTAAGCTCTATGAAGGGGAACAGTAGAAACTTTAATACAATCTGAGTTATTGTAATTAGACATTTATTGTGAAAAATTGTTACTATTGTTTTTACTCCATGTGTTGGTCTTTAAAAAAAATATTCCATATATGAACACAAATATGTTCAAATGATGTAGACATACGTACCATTTGAAGAAAAAATTCCATCCAAACTCTGTAGTCCATTTTAATTGTAAAGCTGCTTGACTGTCCTGTGTTATGTTGTGTAATGAATGTTGATGTAGTCTTTCAAAACAATATCATAGGTTTTTGACCTTGGAATATGTTTCAACTTTCTCCATTATTCCCTGTTAAAAATAGGATTTGTTTGTGTATTTCTGTAACAAGGCCACTATCAATAGTAGCTTAGAGGGATTTGGCAAAGATCACTGTCATGATTTCCAATCCTGACCTCATTTGAAATGATTCCAAAGTTTCCCTAGATTGGCCTACTGCTGCCAAGCATCCTGCTCAGTTCCCAGAGAGAAACAAACTAGAACAGATTGGTCTTTCATTATTTTTGCAACCTTCATGATGAAGGTAGATCTTCCCCCTCTATTTTAACCACTTTGCATTTATTCATAGAAATAATTAGATGGTATTCAGATACATACAGTAAAGATAAATGCAAGCTTAAATGTGTTATCTCTGTAGCTTTTATGAGATAGTGTTCCCTTGATAGAAATTCTCATTCTATGTCCTGCCAGTGTGGTGTTGCAGTCTAGCATAGTGCTCGTCCTCTTCAGTCAGTTCTCTCTCATGTAAAGGTTCTTCTCTTTAAATGATGTGTCTCCTTTACCTCAGTTTGCAATTTATTATGTTGGATAACTTTATTGCATAATGTGAGGTGACCTATATTAGGCACAGTTTGGCAGAAATCAATTTTGGTTTCACAATCAGGTCAGCTATTTCTGATGTGGTGGATCTGACTCAGATCTAAACTCAAAGCTTGACTGGTTCCTCCCATGTTCCTTGCAATTTTTTGAGACATGTGGAATGTCTTTGATCACACACCAACTTAGAACATACATTTAATTTTGTGTTATAGTTGACTTGGCTAAGTTCTCTGTAGTACTGGGTTGGAAGAGCAGCAGAAGTAAAAGAAATTTAATTGATTTCATAAGACATATACTTTAAAAATTTCTAATATTGGTAAAAACACCAGGCTGCAATATCTAACATTATTTGCATTAGAATAAAAGAATTATAAAGGTGGACATCATGTATAGTCTGCGCCTAATGTAATTTCTATATTAACAGAAATGACAGTTAAACTTCACTGTCCATGAACATTTCTCATTTTCGGATATTTCAAATAGTTTCCACAATAGTTTATTCGAAGACCAGGATGATTTCTGTATTTTTGAATGAAGGCAGAATAGAAGGAATTAAATAAAATGTGATACAGTAGACTAATATTTGTTTTAACTGGTGCTGAGCGCCTTGTGTCCTTTATGGAGTCTTAGCTCTGCAATACTCAAATCCAGATTACTTAACTTCACATTTAGTGTAATCTCCTTTATTCATCATCTCCTTAGTTAGTGTCCTTATATAGGATTATGTCTCACTGTGTTGATGCTACTATTTTAATTCATATTTGTAACACTAACTTCTTGACTTACTTATCCAGATCTATGGGCTTTTATGTGGACAAGAGTCTAACTAAATATGTTTCCTTAACAGAGAATTCCTTTCTTCAGATCTAAAGTGTATTTCTAAGGAAACTTACACTCAAGCACATAAGTTCCAGTGTTTATTTACAGATTGCAAAACTTAGTGTTTTCGAATGTCTCCATTTGTTTTGTCTTGTATTTGTGTTCATTAAAATATCTTACAAGAGAAACCCAAAAAAATTATTACACAGCCAAAGAAAATGTTTGTCAAAGACAAGGTAAACTTATTTTAAATGAAAAATCTACAAATGCTCAAATCCATAATGAAATGAGTTGTATAAGGCAATATAGCCAAAATACTCATTTCTATTTTAGTATTCAGTAAAGAAGACTTTTCTCTCTTTAAGTGGGCTGCTGCTGTCCATTATTCATTCAAGATTCAGAGAACAAGCTCCGTTGTACTTCTAATTGTGCAAAATTGGAGACATTTGCTAACATAATGGGAAACTAAATGTCCTTTTTGAAAGAGGAAATTTACTCATGTAAACAATCAGTTTGTTTTCTTCCCTAAGTATGTCTGTGAAACAGTTAATATAGCCATATATTCTATAGTGTAAATATGTCTAAGATCAATATAGCTGATATATAGCTATAGGATACTCCCTAGGCTACTATTTACACCCCATGAGGCATTTTTATGTCTGTTGCTTCATTTGCACTAGCAGGCTTGTGTTGCTTTAGCGGTACCCATTAACATACAGACATGGTTTGTGATTTATCATGGACTTCATATGTCAAAGCAGCAGAACTAGCCTAATAGTGAAGAAAACAGTATGTTAAAGCACAGTCAGATACTTACAAAATGCTGTACTCTACTAAACTTCTCATATGGCCACGCTGACCTGGTGTTTCTGTTTAAGCAAATTTTGTAACTAAATGACTCTTTGCAAGTTTTAGGATAAGTGGTTTGCCAACAATCTTTGAAAGACTTGTGATATATTTATGGTTCACCTTCAGGGATTGTTGGCTTCACAAGTGCTTTCTCTAGAGCAAAACCAGCAAGTAGTATGCTTTTGTTTAAAATACACTCCTTGAATGTTAATATACTGATTTTGCATACCCAGGCTCAGTGGCCCAAGTATGTTGGTTCAGAATGCTGAATTAATGTTATTTTCTAGCAACTACAGTATAACTGCTTTAAATTATGTGTCTTTTAAACATTTAGAATATGCTTGAATTGCTAGAGGAAATGCCAAATGGAGTTCCACCAGAAAAAGTGAAAAGCTATATCTACCAGCTAATTAAAGCAATTCATTGGTGCCATAAGAATGATATTGTTCACAGAGGTAAGTGTGTAGTTCTCTACACAGAAATAAGTCCTGGGTAGGAATTTGCTTTCTAAAACGAAAGATGTTACAGCTTGAAGTAATTTGCATTTAACATAAATATTAGCAGTCGCTTTATATCAACAGAAAAAAATCTGTAAATTTGACAGGGTCTTAAGTCTGCTGTGTGACTTCAGATTGTTTGAGAACTAATCTACATGTAAAGCTTGCTGTCCAGTTTCTTTGGGTTACAATAGAAAGTTTGTATCATATGCACAGCAAAGTGAAACTGCAGTACAGACCTTGCCAAAGGAAAAGGAGGGTTTTTTTTAAACGTTTCATGATACTCAGTCATTTCACTTTTGAAAGGAGGTTTTTAAAAACATTTCATGGTACTCGGTCATTTCACTTTTTGAATCCGATAATACAATATTAGGAGAAAAGTAACCCAGAACTTAAAAAAGTAACCCAGTTTGGTCCCCTATGTTTTACTCTTAAAGCAGTTCCTCCTAGCTCCCATGAGTTCAGCTCGGTGTATTTACTTTCTCCCCTGAGCTTCAAGCACTCAAAGGACATACCTTGATGTGTGATTTTTATCTAGTTTTATTTATTTTATCCTGATTTAATAAAATTGTATTTTGCTTTGTGGCTTTGCAAGAGTAATATTTCTAATTAATGTTTCCAAATAATGAAAATTATCATATAATATTCTGTTTATATTTGAGACTGATCAAACATAAGCAAGAGTCTGCAAATATTTTGTAAAATACGGATTGAAAAATATACTATATATGGGTACTACGATACCCATGTGGGAATAAAAAAAGCTTAAAACTAGAAAACACATTTTTTCTAAACAAGTGACAAGAGGTGATCAAGAAGATCATCGTAGCTGAAAATGTTGAGCACAACACACTTAACATTTTATCGGTTAACTGGGTAATTAAATCTCAGTTCTTCGTATTATTTTTCGATATGCAATATTCTGCACATTGGTTTGCTGCCCAGAAGTATCTGTGGGCACCTTTTGTCTTCACGTATTTTGTTGGGAAACACTTTGAAAGACTTCAAAAGGCAGCAAATTAATTCTGCATGTTCACAAACTGAATTGCTGGGAGCTGTTTCAGCAGTTGCTCTTTTAATGCTTCGTTTATGATTACATGAATATCTCTAAATACGTTATAATGAACTAATATTTGTTGACAAAGTTCAAACTTAAAAAGAGAAGCTAACAGCATTTTTTTTTCCTCTGTCACTCCGATACTCCAGATATCAAGCCAGAGAATCTCTTAATAAGCCACAATGATGTTTTGAAGTTGTGTGACTTCGGTAAGTTTAATAAATAGATACCTTCTTCCTGCATTTTTAAGGAAAATCTCTTGCAGGGAAGTTTTGCTTTATTCTTGTACGAGTTCTACAATATGTACTGTTTAAACCATTTTAGTGGTCAGAATTGATTACTTCTTCAGGTTTGTGGCTAGTACTTTAATTTGAAAGATCTTTGGGCTTCATTTGCATACCCTGTGCAATACCTGTATTAAAATGTCAATAGAAACACTGCATTTGTCTTCCTATGTTTGACAAGGTTTTTACTAGCAGTGTTATTGGCACTCAGCTGAGAGCAGTGCAGGTGATAAGCTGATTATGAGACTAGCAAAACTGTGGCCTGTGAATTAAAATACAAAATAATTATTGTTTAATAAAGACACAATAAACTTTATACGCCATTTGAACCACTGGCTTTCATGGACTGTTACGTGTGTAGTTATAGGTCAACTTTTGTTGTTGCCTTAATCAAGGAATCATATGTCCATGGATGATTAATGACTGGATGGCTGTAGGATAAAGTCAGAGTTGTGTGTGTAACATTAACTTTCATGTTTCCTGTTTTATCAATGCCTGTTTAATGTCAACTTTAAGAATGTCAGCTTTTCAAGAATCAGCACCCAAGCACAAGTTTGCCCATGTGAGTAATCCCCAGAAGACAACAGGGCAAAGCGTACACTGTTCCAACAATCTGTATTTTTATTCTAAATGCTACATAAACACAGAATATTGTTCCCTCTAAAAAGCATACAGTGTGGCTTGATAAAGAGAAACCAGTTCCATAGTGCTACCCAAGGGCACTTTTGAGTGAGAGAGGTTTGAAAGCTGTCATTTCAAACCTCTGCAATTTTGAATGAAAAAAAGAACCACTAAAAAAATAGATTGTGAGAGGTTTTTTTAGGAACACAAATAAGACATCTGTCATTTGCAGTGCTGTTTATTTCTTTTAATCCTAAAGGTGTTTTTGCCTAAGCATTCAGAAACAATAACAATTCTAGGAAAAGCCTTAGAAGATTTGGTCCTTATGAGTTATTTCAACTAAGGGCAATTTATTCTGCAGTGTAAGGAACTGCACAGCTCTGACAGAACAGCAGGGTACCATTGCATAGTGCCCTCTGTCCCTTTGCCTTTTCGGTATCCACAGGCCTTCTGTCTGCACCGCTGTGGCCTCTCTCCCCTGGCAGCACCAACAGCCTTGCCCAGAGCTGGGAGGGCAGGATTTTTCCCTTACCCCCTTAGCCAGCAGCTAACAAATCTTTGCATGTGAACTCATGTCAGCATCCTCTGTGCAGTAATATTACAGGCAAACCAGTAGCCAAACAAGAGGTACGATCGTGTTCTGGATGACAGATTTCTCACCTAGGTATGGATGATGTGAATTCTGCTCGCAATGATGTTTGTGCGGTCTGTTGATTTGCTCACGCTGGACACTCCAACCATGTCTCTTTCTGCTGTTAGAAAAGAGGGGCAATCACAACGTACTCACAGTGCTCGGCACAACCTCAAGGAAGTTATGGGTATTTCTGTTGTTCTTGCTGTTCATGTGGGTTAGTTGGAATTTTGATCAAAGTTTCAGATTTAGTTGAATTTAAAATTCCAAGCAACTCTTATAATTCAGGATCATTTTGTTTTAGCCTCATTGCTAGTAGTTTAGGCTCTCCGTGTAAAACGTCTGTCAGAATGTTATTAGCCACAAGCATTTCCTGAACATGTACATATTAGGATGTAGGAATGCACCTTTCAATATGATTTGTTGTATACTGCCTGCGTACCAAACTTCATGCATGTTTGGAACGCAGGTATTTGTCAGATGCAGCGCCACATTCGTCATATGATAATGAATTCAAAGACAAGGTCTATGCTTCCATCACAGTGCAGATACTGAAGTCATTGGGTTTTTCTGAAAAGCCCAATGGACAAAACAGTTTGAATAGAAAAGTTCCTAATTTTTTAACAAGATAGTTTTTCCTAATCCTTGTGCCATGTGTTCTGTACATATCGTGCTAGATAAAAATGAAATTTAATGTGGTGCTTGCCTGGACACATGTTGTGTGGGTGTCATTTCTGCCAATAGGAGTGGAAAAAGGGAACAGTACAAAATGCCAATTACAGCAGATGCATCTAACTGTTGGAAATATAATAGTTAGGCTTTCTGACTGGTGTGTTTGTTGATTAACACCAGGGCTTCAAAATTACTTGTTTTAGCAATCTCTTAATCTCTGGAAGATGCATAAGCATAGACATTGTGAAACACAGGACTGGAAAAGACCTCAAGAAATTGTCTAGTTTTTCCACCTACTCAAAGAAAGGATTAAGCATGTCTGTGTCATTCTTGACAGACGTTTGCTTAGCTTATTCTTAAAATTCTCAGTAATGGTGGTTCCCTAGTGCTCCTAGATAACTATTAAAGTACTTAGTTATCATTAACGTTAGAATGCTTTACTTTATGTCTAACTTAATTTTGCCTTATTTCTTTGTAAGAAACTGACAATCTTCTCCTTTTTTTCTTACATCTTTTTCCTTCTATGTTCTGAATTGTTTGAAGTCCTTTCTTGAAATCTCTTATTTTGCTCGTTCTCCCTTCTTGCATCATGATGCATTTGCAAACTCTATTGCTTTCATAGTTGCTCTCACCAAAATCACCTTCCATCTTCATCTTCTAATGTATTCTTTCTCACAGTTTAGAGTTTAATCTAACCTTCTCCCTGGTTACTTTCTGTTTCTGTTGTATCAAAAAATTATTCCTGATACCTCAGCACAACTTGGAGCAAGGAACAATAAGCACATGAATGAATGGTTTTTCACTGATGAGTTTCATCAGATGGGTCATGTTACAACCATACAAGCATAGTAGTGTGGAAAAAGCAATTTTGACAGCTTCTGCATAAGAACTGAGATATCAAGAAAAATGACTATTGCGTTTAAGTAGCACTTATTGATTCTGAAAATGCAATTATGCCTTGTACCTCTGCAATGCTTCTGAGTTTTAATTCTTTCTTCATCACTCATGCGATAATAGAAAGACTCATAGTGATTTCACTGAAGTAAATTTTGAATAATTTTTAATGGCACATCCCAGTAAGAAAGCATTTTGAAAACATTGCTTTTATATTTCAATCCCAAAAATTTGTCTCAGTTTTAGCTCTAGTAAGAAGCCTATATAACCTGGAGTCTTGCTACTATGATCTATCTGTCCTCAGTCTCGCTTTATTATTTATTAATTATTTGAAAACAGTAAGACACTTAATACTTTCCTGAAAACAGTGCCAGCATCTGCTGTAGAGTACTTCTACATGAAGAATCCAATAACATTATTACTGTGGTGCTTGGCTGACTTATTATAAATGGAGAATGAAAACAAAAATATAAATTATTTCTACACATGGGTTTTCCAGTGCATACACTCCTCTCACAGTCAGTGGTCTTAATTGTTATGCCCTACAACAGAAGTTAAGCTTTGGTATAATTGCAAATAAGTATTTATTATTATTATTATTAACAAAATGGTGTGGAAAGGGAAGCTAATTTGGACTTGATTTCTGATCCTGATTCACTAAGAGCCTTGTTATTAATGTGATGCTAAAACAGGTGAGAAGCTGACACATGTGGAGTGAGCCAAATGCAGAGATAAAGCAATTTTGCTGATCGTTGGTAGACTCCTGCCTTTTGTAGTTTTAGGGAGATGACCCTATTTCTTGTCAGATCAGGAAGGGAGTGTCCTTAGATGAGAATAATACGTAATTTCTTGACCAGTGTAAAAAATTGAATGCAGTGAGACTGTGGTAGTTAGGATCAGTGACTGGAAGGGTCTATTCTGCATGCATGTTACGTTTCTGATGTTATGAATCTTGTTCTGCAAACAGCATCTCAGGGAAATTTAGTGGCAGTAGTTCACTAGATTGCATGGCGTACAGACAGATAACTTTTATCAATCTGTTTTGCTTACGGCAAAGCACCGTAATAGCAAAACCCCGTGGAGTTCTGAGGAGAGTACGCAAGTAAAGTAGTCATTAAAGCAGACGTGCTTTCACTGTTGTATCAGTAAAAGCTTGCATTTCACAGAATCACAGAATGTTAGGGATTGGAAGGGACCTCAGGGATCATCTGGTCTAATCCCCCTGCTGGAGCAGGAGCATTTAGATGAGGCTACACAGGAATGTGTCAGTTTCGGTAGACAAGCAATTGTTGGGGACATCATTCTGCACTAGGGGTTGTAAACAATTTGCTTCTATTTAAATAGGTGTGAGCTCTTAGTGCCAAAACCAGTGGTGATACACATATTGTATTTTAAATAGGATATAATCTTTCACACTGTTTCTTTGACAGGCTTTGCTCGTAATCTCTCTGAAGGGAGTAATGCTAACTATACAGAATATGTGGCTACCAGATGGTATCGCTCACCTGAACTGTTGCTTGGGTAAGTACAATTTGTAGAACTGCCATGATAAATCTTGATTGATTCTTTATATTTTTTTTCAAGCACCTTTTGTAAGACTTACCCATGGAGAGCTGTGCTTGATTTAAAGGGAAGATTTCAAGAGGCTTCCAGATTTTCACTAATTTTTGTTCATTTCCAGTAAGTCAGCATGAGTCATTGACATATTGACCTGTCGTGAGCTGAGCAGTGTTTAGCTGATTAAAATATGAAGCTGAATTGTAGCAGATGTACTTCAGATTCCTTCCCATTCCCTTCAGAAGGGGTTTCCATGGTAGTGCTGTAGCCTGGAATGTTCCATCAGCCCTGTGGCGGACATCACACAGCAATGGCGGTACAACCTTCACCATGCTACACTCCAAGTCCTCTTCATCCTTTGGGTGAAAACTGTGATTAGGTTTTCATTCCCAGTTATCCTGTACCAGTACTACTGAAGTAGCTCAGAAGGATGGTGCTAGCTTTATGCTAGCCAGGAAGAATTTATTGAAGGAGGCTGTATGGATCATTTTAATAAAACACTGAGAAGTTAGTGTTGTGTTGCCCGTGAAAGCAGTAGTTACATGAGTAGCTTCAGCCAAACAATTTCATTTACTCCCTTATTAATCTGTAAAATTAGTGTTTCGCTACCTCACAAGGTTAAACAGATTTTTGTGCACTGTGTGAAAAAATTCATAGGACACAAAAAGGCAAAGGAAGAGACAGATATAACTGGAGATCTACTATTAACATATGTGTTCTTCTGACTACCATCAAGTTTTGCAGTCCACTATTCTAAACTACGTGAATACTTTTGCAGAATACAATTCCTCTATGTGTACCCTGTATGTATTTAAATATACATATCCTAGAAATAAGGAATTGGTAGCCACAGGACAAATCAAAAAAGTGCTAGTCATTCGCAGGGTTCTTTAGGCAAAATGTTTCATGCTGCTGAGAAACAAGTCTTTGTTGAATGCTTTGACTAACACTGAACTAGACATTTCTTGAATAGTAAAGCATTAGTTAACATTGTCAATAAAGTAATCCCAGTATTCCAAGAGCTGTGCTAATCTTAATTGGTAGGCAGTTGTGTTGTTATGTGCAGAATAGTATGTTAAAGTTGTCACTAAAAACCTCAAAGCTCAGTTTTTCATATATCATTATATTAAGCTTCCAGCAAAGTGCATGTGTGTGTAGGTATGTATGTGTAAGTATAAAAAAAGACTTGGAAAAAAGCATCAGTTGTGGCCTTTTTAGTTGCACAAAATTTTAATCTTCATCTATAGTAGTAGTGAAGATTTAGGAGGAAAGACATGAAAAGCTTGACAGATGTAGTATTAATCCAACCTGCAGTTTTCAAAACTGTTTTGCTACCAAAGGAAATGTAACAGGAATCTCGTCTGTTTATAACTGACTAAATTTGTTTGATTAGCTTGTAGAGAAAGGGAGGTAGTATGTGTATTTAATGCATATGACTTCAGCTTTGCTGGTGTATGTTTTTAATGCCGAGCTTTTCTGGCATAAAGTCATGTCTGCTTCTTGACAATCCTGTTCTATTTCCCATTCCCCTTTGCCTTGCATTTACCAACGCTTTATAAGCATCTAATATTCAGAAGTGTTCCCAGGATTATTAAAACATACATTTTACCAAATACAGTTTTACTTTTTCCATTTTTAAAATGTGTCCCAGAGAGGTTTCTGTTCTGCGATAAAGTTCAAGACTTAAATTTCAGGAGGGGAAAGAAATTGCTCCCTAATTATTCACAGAACATCTAAAATCTACTCACTTTGGAGAGCCTCAGGTAACTGTTAGTGGAATACTTTGTACCCTTTGATGATAAAATATTGCTAAAAGCCAGTAAATTTTAAGGCATAACAAATTACTAGATGAAAACATAATTTTAGGGAATTTAATTTGTGCAGGAATGAACTATAGTACTTCTGATTTGTGGTCTCTCTGTCCTAGAGTAGTTATTTCATTTATTCAGCCACATCACTATTGAATTGTTTGCTTGTTGTGATCCGACAAGGCTGATCCTGACAGTCCAGGAGTCTTGAGCATGCATTTTCAAACAAAAAAGTTACGGTTTAATCTGCCACTGCCTTAAGAAATGGGCATTTTCTGATTTGTTACTGTTGGGCTACAGAGTAAATAGTGGAAACTTCTTAAACTGTGATTCAGCTTCCTTTGTTCTTGTGAGCAAGGAAGGGTGATGGTCTCTGCCTCAATTGTGTTTTAGCCCATTCCTCAGCCGTAATCCTGGCTTGTTCTCCAATGCCCCAGCGTACAACCACCTTTTCCCTGTTTCACATTTTGGTGGAGCAACCTGCCTATCCAAGGGGTTGCAAATAAAGATGTGCTTGTTTTTCTGTCATGATAAAAAGGTATGTTTTTTTTAGTTGCATTCTCACAAACTGTTTTGTTTACAGAGCCTCAATTTTCCAGTACAGGCACAGAATATCTTAAGAGCAGATCCTTGGCTTTGAAGTCAGTTCTTGTCTGCATTGCCTTTTGCAGCTTGGAGAAGAACTTGGATCTTCCTCGGCACTCACACCTGACCTAATGGGTGGATTGGACTAGCAGCATTATAGAAAAAAGAAACATTGAGTCTCTCAGCAAATCCACAAGTAGTCTCTAGGCGAAATTAGTAAGGGAATTAACACAAAGAGCCATTGTAGTGGTAGTACTTCAGGAGCTTGGGCATTCTGTGCTTTGCCATTTGTGATTCCCTGTCAGCAGTCTATTCCAATGGGGCAAACTTGATTTTGTGATGACTGTTTGTGAAAGGACTGTCTGTCTCGTGGCGGTTTCCGAAAGGCAAACAGTTCTTGAAATGCTGGTGTCCTACTACAGCATTCCTAACTACTGTAGACTCCTGCAGCAGGCATCTCAGTGGGCTTGTAGTTTCATTCAGGCTATTGTCCATCTAGAAACGCTTTTTCACCTTCACCTAACTAAATCATCAAAAGGGTTACAGGGTCCTGTGTCAAAGTGCCCTCCACAAAAAGTAAAGCAACTAATCATGAATAATCAATGGGGAAAATTCAGATATCTTTTTCTTTAACCTCAGAGTATTCTCCCTCTAAACATCTTTGATCATCAGCATAAGGAGGGAGTGAAGGGAACAGATTTAGGATAGGATTTGTCGCCTGCAACTCCTGTTGTTGTCTTATTCCAGAAATAGGCAAGCCAGCTGTTACTTAAAAATCTCTTGAAACAGAAGATGAGTTGTTGGATTACAGGTTTCAAAAAGAAGAGACTCAGTGAAATGTGTTTTCAGTCCAGTCTTTGTTCCAGTCTTTATTCTTTTTATATGTTTTTTTTCTTTTAGATGAGAACAATTCTCTGGTCATTTTTCTCGAAACCTGAACATCCAAAAGGGATTCTTGGAATATGTTGGATGCTTACAAAATTTTTTTACAAATTCAACAAGCAAGAACTTGGGCATACAGAGAGTTGCTTCAGCCTATAGCAGGAAAAATGAAAAGCCAACAATATGTAATACGTTAGCTGTTGCACAGTTGTGGTAGGCAGCTAAACAAGCTTGCCAAGGAGCAGAACCTTAGGGTGAAAATCAGAAACTGTCCAAAAGGATTCTGTGTTTCTTCAGTGTCCATACCTTTAGAGTTAATGTTGCAGTAGTGTACCACTGCTTTTCATACAAACTTCCACTCTTGGATTTCCCATCATCAATATTGTCTTTTCTTCCATTAAATACCCTTGTATGTAGTCTCAAGAAATGCTGGTGTAGCCCTTGCCAGTGTAGCATTGACACCACTTAGTTTTGTTTCTGATGAATTCCCTACACCTCTTCATTGATGACCTAGCTTTTTCTGTTGTTAGCAGTTTAAAATATTAGGTGCCATCCTCCTCACCACACAGCATTGCTTATACACAGAGACCACCCATCAAAATGTCTTCCCAAAACCCCACCTGTGGCTTTGCTCCTAAATAGGAATTACTTATTTTATCATGCTTTCATTGCTCCTCACCTGTGTTTTTTAAGGAACAGTTTTCAAGGCTGTTTTCTCTCTTATTACAGTTTCACTATATGAATGCTAGAACAGATTTCTTGCCATTTCTGTTCTTCCAGTACTCAGACCCAGTTGTGCCTATCCCCATATTAAGCACAGTGGAAAAAGAAATGTAATGCCAGAATAGAGCACAGTCATCAGCCCCTGGAGAGAAGGGGCGTTAGTGCTAGTTTAACTTGGAATGGTAAATAAGATTATTCTTGTATGTAATATTTTTCACAAAGGTAACCAGATCCCCAGGGATACTTGAGAATTCCTCTCCTGCCTTTTCAAGCAGTGATACATCCTGCAAGCCAGGGCAGAAACAGAGGGCTTGATATTGGGGGTAATTTCTTTGATATCAAAGTTTATTTTTCTGTGTTGTAAGGAAGCAGGCCATGGGAAATATGGCCAATAAATTGAAATAGCTCAATAAGAAGACAGTGTCAGTGGGTGTAAAATGTTGTATGTTCACTTTACAGAGCCCCTTATGGAAAAGCTGTGGATATGTGGTCTGTAGGCTGCATCCTGGGCGAGCTGAGTGACGGGCAGCCCCTGTTTCCTGGTGAAAGCGAGATTGACCAGCTCTTTACCATTCAGAAGGTGCTAGGCCCGCTGCCAGCCGAGCAGATGAAGCTCTTCTATAGCAACCCACGCTTCCACGGCTTGCGGGTAAGAGAAAGCTTTGTTCTTTTTTTCTTCTTTTTTTTTTTTTTATTTTTTATTTACTTATGCAGTATTTACGCTATTGTCTCTGTTGCTTTGAAGGTTCTTTTCATTTATGTTGTGCATTATCTATTGCACGTGTTTCTGTGTAAGTGTAGGATTTTTAGATTATAAGACATTCATAATTCAAAGTTAAATTTTGATTACACCAGTACTAAGTTTTACAAATATGTTTGATTTACTGTTAAGAGTCAATTAAAGATTTTCTTTCACTTCTTTGACTTTTTTGGGGATGCAAGTTAGCATTTGTAACCTAGCTTAGCATTACCCTGACAGGTTTGCACTGTGAAATTTAGTGACCTAGCCCTGTCAGTTTGGGGTGCAGAAAATTTATTCCTGCTATCTTCAGGCTACTGTGTTGGAAAAATCTGGGCCATAGACGCTGCTGTCATGATGGAAGAGCTTTTTGTCTTTTGCCTTTTATTCCTGGGGAGCTGTTGTAAGCCACGTGAGTAAAAAAGCTCTTCCTTCTGACAAAATTGTTCCCCTGGGGTTTGCCAGTACCATGTAATGATAGAGACTCAATAGTGTGGAGAAGCTGCGGAAGTTGGGACATGAGATATGGCAAAATCCTAGAAGCAATATGTAAGTAATAGCTCTGTTATCTTTAACAATACTTGGTCAGTGGTTGTGCTCATGTTTGCTTTTAATTCCATTTTGATTGTCATTTTTTATTAATTACTGTTATTTAGAAAGGGAACTTATTATCTTGATAAATGGTCTGAAATCCTTAGTGTAAAATCCTATGAAGAGACATGTAAAGGTTTTAGGAGAACGTATCTATGCTGAAGACTTAAGATTTGAGTTTTAGTCTATAAAAGAGAAAACTTAAAGACTGAGAAAGTGAAAGAGGAGGGACCAAGTTCTCTTAAAACTTGTTAAAGGTTGCCATAAATTTGGTTTAGCTGACAATGGTAAGAAAAGAAATAGTTGGTTTAAGGTGTTAGGATAATTATTTTAACTGGCAGGATAGCTAATTCCTAAGAGTTTTTGTTCAAGTTTATAGACCTTCTATTAATGCAGCATTTAAAAAAAAACGATTAGACGAGCATTTCTTGCAAGGTCATATGTGTGTTTAATGCTCTTTAGAACAGTGGGCTGGATGGGATCTTTTATGTAAAAAGTTATACCTCTTATGAGGAAAGCAATGCTTTAAAAGTTGTAAGCAAATAAATTACTGCCTCTTCAGCATAATTTTATGGCAGTTCTAGTTGTGCAGTGTATTCTTAGTTGGGTAAATGCTCTGTAATGTCTTAGGATGGGAATGAAGTATCTTTGTAGCTTTAAAATACAGTACTTCAAGATGACAGCATAGACCTAATGTGATTAGCACAGGGTTGAGAGCTCTTGAGTGTTCTCATCCTGGATCAGTGGTTTATTCCTTGGCCTCAGACATGTTCTTGCCTTCTTAGCCCCACCTGTGAAGTCAGGATACTAATGATGATGACAGTGACGTATGTCTTCTAATAGAGTAGGTTTTGAATGCTGAAGTAAAATCTGAATAATGACCTAAACTTGAAAAATATTGCAGAAAACGTTGGTTTGGAATGCGATATTCATTAGTTAATTAATGGGGAAAATGTATTCCATACTGTAAGACAACCTTGAAAGTACATTTTTTTCTGAATGTAGCATAGTGCTTCATAGTGGAAGATTTTCTGTTGCGTGGCAGATAGAAGGTATGCTCTGATCCTGCAAATTATTACTTACAAGCTGGATCTGGCACTGGGTGTTCATAAGATAACAACTAGCCCAGGATGTGAAATTGTTTATCCATGTGTTTAGGTATGGTATTGTAGCACAAGATTTTTAAAAAATACAGTATGAACACTCCAGCACCACCTGCACATGTATGCAGATGCACATTTGCATACTTTCTGGTTTTTCTTCCTGCTCATTTCCTCCATGCACATATATATGCGCACACACAGTTTTCTTCACTCCTGAGGTTTAGTGAGTATTTAGTGGTCTCTTTTCAGCCCTTCTGAGGAGGAAAACATTCATAGTATGTTGAAGGCCAAAAAAAAATAAAATAAATCTGGGATCAGAAAGCGCCAATGGGTTCATGCCTTTATGGAAAATATGAGTGATAATGTAGGGCTGTAAATATTGTTCTACAAATAAGTTATAAATAAGCTGGATAATCTGCACAATCCCAGTGAGTAGCCATCTCATATTATTGGTTTGCATGGCTCCGTTTTGCCATTTGCTTCATGTAAAAAGTGGAGGAAGCATGAAAGCCTTGGTTGACCTAAGTTACCTTCTAAGATCAACACAGCAGACTTGGACTTAAACAAATTCTCAGTCATTAGTAAACCACTTCAAGAGAAAGCAAAGTTAAAAGAAAAACACAGAGACTATTTAGGAATAAACACATTCAAATTAATGCTCTTTCATTTTCCTTCAAAGCTCACATAATGTAATTTTTGAAAAGTAGTGCCAGTACAAATGACGGGCAGCAATTCTTAGTGGTCTAACACTTAAGCACATACATTGCATGTGCAATGCATTTTGCTTCCAAATGCAATTTTGGAAATGGGTTTTTGTGCTGTGTTGTTCTTTAAAGCACAGGTTTGAAGCTCGTATTTAATCTGAGGAAGGTGAATGTGTAAATATACGCACCTACAGTAACAATCCCTAGGTATGAGAGCTCAAAAATGCACAAATGGAAGGAAGAAAAGTCTTTCAGACTTCCTGTTCATTGACATTTTAGACCAAATATACAATTCTTATACGTTTTTATGCAATAGCAAACTTCCACATAAAATGTTCATTTATCTTCATATTTGTTAATATTTTTTTGTTGCTGTTGTCCGTCTTAATTACTGACTTAAATTTTGTTGTTTTCTTGTATTTTCATTGATTTTTAACCATAACTCAGTAATTTTTGTTCATGTATTTCCTGTATGACTTGAGCCCATTTGGACATGTAGCGATGGTTTTATGTACCAGTAGACAAGAACACTGCATGCTTCTTATTGTCAGTATTCTTGCTTTGCTGTATACGTTTAAGGATGTGGATGGGATCAAGCCAAGCTGCAACTGAAATATTTGCATACTATTAGGCAAATTCCACAACTCTGGAAACTGCTAACAAAGTGTCTGGATCTCAGTTACATAGTTTTGGGTAAACCATTTAATGCCAATAGACTGGCTGATTGTTGTTTTGGTTTGATTTGTTTTTTTCCAGCTGCTTCTCTTGTATTCAAATGCATAATTTTCTCTAACATCAGCATAAGTTGGATCCATGAGGCTTTTTCATGCCTCTGTTGGAAATCCAGCCTTCATTTCCAATTCTGAAAACACTGGCATATATGTTTAGTTTTTTAATTTGAATTTACCTCACTGAAATCAGTTTATCTAGTTTGTTTGCTGTCAGTTCAACATGTGCCGTGGTCTGGAAGTGGATCTCTGTTCCTTTTCAATTCATTATACTTGGTATTATGTTATAGCAATGAAATATTGAGCAACTTTTCTTTCATTCAATAGAAAGAAAAGATTCTGTTTTCATTCTGTTAGATTCTTGCCTTGCTTACACGGCAAGCATAAAAACCACAGTTCTATGCTTTATTTTTTCTTTCTTCAAATCATCCCTGCCTGTCCTGTTCTTCTTTCCAGACAGGGCTAGTTCCAAATACTACCTTCGTGAGGTTTTGTGCAGACTCTAGTTGGAAAGACGCCCTCCAGCAATATGCACTACTTCTCATTGTGTTGCTAGTGTGACCACAGGAGTAATCCTGAACCTTAAACCTTTGGGTTTTTGATGTTTTTCACTTAAAACATTTTGGAATTCTCTGTTAATCTTTGGTATTTAATTAGTACTATATTTGCACTGTCAAATTCTCTCAAAGCTATTTTCAATCCTTTTTTAAAACACACATATTATTCATTATTTCTGAATCTATTTTAAACCTCCCACCTCTTGTCAGTCATAAAGCCACAAACACATTTATGAATCCAAGGTGATTATTTCTCATTTGGGAGAGGTTCCTTGACTGCCCTACTGATCAAGAATACTTTCTTTGGTTGACTAGATGCATATATATGTAAACAGTTATTTGTTTCATTATAATGTTTTGTAATGTTTCATAAACCACCAGCTTTTTCAGTGCATATGATTCCCATTAATTACATGACTTTATTCACTATGTAGTTTCTATTTTTTACAGCATTGTATTAATGTATACCTTGTTTACATTCTCAGTATATTTATGCTTTATTATTTTTACAGTTTCCAGCAGTCAATCATCCACAGTCTTTAGAGAGAAGATACTTGGGAATTTTAAGTGGTGTGTTGCTTGATCTTATGAAGGTAAGAAATGAATTTTCTCTCTGTAATATGTGGGGAAAGACATGACAACTTATCTTTGTTTCCTAATAGAATACCTCTTAAAAGTACTTGTGACCTTCCTTTTGAGATACTTTGATAGCATCATTGTTTGAAGCAAGGCTTAATATTTTCTCAGAATCAGGAAAATACCCCTTGCAGCAAATGCCAGGAGAGTCTGTTCAGATTTCACTGATTCAATAAACAGTACATAGGCCAGACAAGAGAGTCACCATCATTTGCAGCAATATGTATTCACACTGACATATATTCAGGTTACCTTAGTAATGCTGGAGTGTGAGCTCTCAACTCGTGATAAATTTAGATAATTACATAGAGTATTAGGCTAACCTTAGTTGTTGTTCATTTGTTACTTGATAAACATGAGGATGTGGATAGTTGTCAAAGGCCAAGTTGATGCACATTTTTGTTGTTGTTGTTTTATTTATTTTTTTAACCTAAGCACTTAATCTGCTTGTTATCACGCACCTCTACACAGTGTGCATGTTAAGTTACTCTTCAGTCCTGTTTTGGAATAAGTCAGCTAGTTACCTATGGCCAAACTAAGATAAGGTCCTGAGGTTTCTGTCAGGAATGAGGAGAATCTGGCTCCTCTCAAAACAGCCAGACACTGTAAAACCTTGTGCTATGGATTTGTGCCTTATTCCTGGGTATACAACACATATTATTGTCCTTATTATGGTACTGTAAAAACATCACCTCGGTAAGCTGCAGTACAACCCTTCCATTATTTCATCCACAGTAAGCTGGGGAAAAAAAAAAGTCTTAGTGTCAAAAATTTGGTTTAGAATCACAGGAGTATTCCCTAAGAACTAAAGGTGCTGTGGGACAAATACAAAGCACGCATATGGCTAATGAACTCTAAATTAATTGTGTGGTCCTAAGCCCATCTGCGCCATTTGTCTTGGAAACTAGGGGTCATCTGCTTTGGTGTATGCTTGGGTGTTTACTTGCTTTTACCAGTACTGATGTAGCCAGCAGAAATCCACTAAATTTGCTCTACTCTTTTTAGCCAGTTCAAATCACTTTCATTTCATCTCCCTGCCTTATGAAGAGAGTCAGCATAGCTTTTACCTTGGTTTCATGAAGTCTGCAAAATTAGGTACCTTGGTGCAATCTAGTTGCTTGGTTTTGGTATTATACATTCTCCTCTATTTTCTAATTCACAGAAACTTTTTTCTGGCATCATAGTTAGCTGTAGCTCAAGCTGTAGTAGCATATGCTGCAGAGCAGCAATTTCAAGATAATTCTTCAGACCATTGTTAGATGTGCTGGGGCAGGGTTTATTTTAATTTTATCCTAATTTTTATGTTATATCTCAATGTTTTTTGGGTTCTTTTGCTGTGATTTAGAAGTTACAAAGTTGTGAAATGAAGCACTTGAATTTTAGGCAAACGCAGACTTCCAGATAATGCCATTCCAATTTAAATAATTCTTGTCAACTTATCTGTCTATATTTCTCCCTATAAGGTGAGAAAGGTCAGGGATTCTGTAGAGGGCATATTTTGGTTTTGACCTACGTTTCTTAATTCAGGAGTTGGAACATTGTTAAAGAATGAGCAAAAGACTACAAGAAGAGAACATAAGAGACTTGTGGTCAAGTTACATGCTACAAATGCTGCACATACTTTGCTGCATGCCTGTCTCTTCTCTAGACGCTGGATGGTCTGGCACTTGCCTGCGCTTGGTGTGTTCCTCATTATCTGAATTCTCAGGGACCTCAGATCTGATTGCTAGATTACTGAGTAACCCACACTTATGTCAGCTAAAGTAATGTGTTCTTCATATATCTCTATTTAGAGAGAATTTCTGGACTAGATTAATGACAAGGCATCTGTTTGGCCCCATTGCTGCTTAGCTCCTCTCCTTCACAAGCCATGCTGTTTTGCAAGCATGCATTTGGGAGTTGGGAGCTGCCTTTGCATGTGATGACTTGGGCTAGAAAGACATTGAGTATTTCAGACTTTTTCGTATCATCTGTCATTTGGTTATCTTCCTTCAGGAGCAGATGTGCATTTTTTTTCTGAGCTTCCATTTACTACTAGAATACTAGAAGACCCTTTCTTTTTACCTTTGATATTCTTCACTTGTCTTAGCTCCAGCTGGACTTTGGCCTTCTGAAGTGGCCTATACTTGGTGCTAACGCAATGCTTTTGTAGTCCTCCTTTGTATCCTGTCCTTGACTCTAGTTCTAATATGCTCTTCTTTTGCATTTTGTTCAATAAGAAACTCCCTGTTTAGCCAACCTGAGCTTAGGCAAAATGTTGTGACCTTCTGTACAATAAGATGCTTTGTTCCTGAACTCTCAAGAAATGTTCTTGATTTCCTTCAATTTTCAAGTGGCTTTCCTGTACACCTTTCCTCTGATGACAGTTTTACAGGAGGTTCTGCCCAGTAATTTCTTACAGAAGCTGAAGTTTGCTCTCCAGAAGTCCTGGGTCCTATCCCTGATGCTCATCTTCCCATCCTTCCTTTGGATCCTTACTGTAATCATCTTATGGTCACTACAGCTTGGACTGTGTTCTCTGATCATATTTGTTACCATTGTTTTACTGTTAGTGCACAGCAGGTCAAGTAGGGTGAAGTCCTACCCTTGGCTGATTTGCTTCTCCAGCAGCTGCACCAGGAAATTGCTACCAACATAGTCTAGAAATCTCTTGGATCATCTACACAGGCTGGATGTCTGGATAGTTGAAGTCTGCCAAGAGGGTGAAGACCTGTGACCAGGAGACTTCTGCTTGTTGTTGTATAGAGTTGTCCTCTTCATCTTCTCTGAGCATTTTTGTGTCTAGTTTTTAGCAAACACCCACCATAACATCACAATGTTACTTTCCCTTCTAATCCTGACCTAGAGACTGTCCATGGATGTACCTTCTGTTTCATGCTGGCATTTGATACCATCCAGGAATTCAATTCTATGAAGTGTCACTCTTTTAGCTCCCCACCCTCTTCCTTCTGAAGCCAGCTGTAGCCATCAGTGACAATGCCTCAGCCATGAGCCATGTCCCACTACTGCTCTGTGATTCCAGGCGGGTTCACAGCCTTGTGATTCCCTGTGGACTTTTGAGTTCTCCTTGTTTGTGGTCCAGGCTCTGCACCTCACTGTACGGGCACTTGAGGGAAGCGTCTGAACATCCTCTGTGGAATGTGGAAATCATGTCTGGCTGTCTGGCCTTCTTGTGTGTGTCTGGGCCATTTGAGCCACTGTAGTGATGAGCACCAGAAAAAAGGGGGAAAGAAAAAAGTTGTAACTTGAGAAAGGAAGATGCCGCATACTGTATGACCAAATGACATACGAATGTAGTTTGCCACTTGCTTTGTTTCCTGAGCATTTTCCATTTTGAAGTGCGGGGACCCTGTGAAGGGAAAACCTGTTTGTGGTCAAGTGACTGAATACTATGTTAATGGATATACAGGCATGCATTGTATGTGTATATACACATGCATATATATACACAGAGTTGTTCTCTATTCAACCTATATGACCCTTTAAAAAAAGCTATTATTTTTACTTAATAGCCATTCAAACTTTTATCCTTGCTGACAATCGTGCATGTTCAAATATTCCAAGGTAAGTTTTGTATTACCCTGTTCCTGCAAGAAACCTTTCAAACTGATCAAAATACCCAACCTGCTGGTGTTCAATTGCATGTTTAAATATTTTTTTACATGTCAGAAAGTGTCTTTGTTTAGAATCACAGAAAATCTTAACAATTGTAAGGCAAATGTTATTCTGAGTGCGTTGTAAACAGTTTAGATGATTCTTTAAAAAATGGGTGGACTTGAACCCTAGAAGTAAAACCCAGAACTCTTCTATTTCTATTTTTTTTTAAATGCTAACTTTAAAATACTATTTTTGTTTATATAAGAATGTTCTCATATGCTTGTTCTGTGTATTTGTGAAGCCTGTTTCATTGTAGCATTTTATTACTGGTAAATATAATATCTTTTTGTTCTAAACAACATTGTTGTAAGGTATATTCAGAAAAATATTTACAAAATATATATCTTTTAAACGTGTATAGGTATATACATAGATTATATTTTTAAAATTTTAGATATTTCTGTATTTTAAGTGTATTTTAAGCACACATATATACTATGTGTGTGTATATATAGCACGTATATATGTTTCATAATAAGCAAGGCTGAGGCCTTTCACATCTTAAGTAGAATATAGGTTTTGTAAGTGTTTATTTTGTATTGTATGTAGTTTAATACAACATTAAATTATTCTAGCAGTTACATCTCATCACAGAAACTCTGGAGATTAAAAAGCTATCCCAATGATGTTATTTATTTTGTTACATTTTTTGCGGATGCAAATAGAGATACTAACATTTGAACTTTGGGATTTCTGTTCCGAAGAACTTACTGAAGCTAGACCCAGCAGACAGATATTTGACCGAACAGTGTTTGAACCATCCTTCATTTCAAACCCAAAGACTCTTGGATCGCTGTGGAAGCTCACCTTCACGGTCAGCGAAGAGAAAACCTTACCATGGAGACAGCAACACATTATCTAACAGGTAAACGTAGTTGTGTCACCATCATCACTGACATTTGCTCTGCCAATGAGTGAGTTGCTGTCATGCTTACATACAATGTCATCTACAAGAAAAGTAGTAATTTGACAGTTTGAGCACGTTGAGACATGGATACTGTTCCACGTTGCCTCACCAAATAAAGGAGGTAGACACAGTTTTACTGTATTTCAGCTATTCAAGCTGAAATTTTTGCTAACTTTCTACATCAGGCTGAATACTTCTTGGGGGGGAAAAAAAAGGTAATATTCAAGCCCCTTCTGCATATGGCAAAGGAAAAATAAGTTGGCTTACCCATCTTAAACAAATGTTTAGACTTTTTCTTGAACAGAGGTAGGAATTTTGTGGCTTGGAGAATGCCTGAGATTCTAAAGAAATGCTCTTTTGGAATGCTACCATTACTGTATATGTGCAAATCTATCCAAGGTTTTGCTATTTGAACGTTCAAAATTCACACAGGTTAGTAGCAGCTAAATGTCCTGAAAACTGCGTGGATTGGTCATTCTCCAAATTTGGGATGAACAGAATTTTGTGTGTAGTTGCAGTTATGAGTCAAGTGTAGCCTACTTGAACTTTAAGCAGGATGGTTTTGCTCAGTGACTCTCTTCTTGGACCCACACAGCTTGAGAGAAGCTACTTGATTTTAGTACAACAAACCAGGTTTGCTGGTGGATAAAATACTTCAGCACAAAAAGCCTCATGGCATTCCTCTGACAAAAGCTTTCCTAAAGGTCACCCTCTGAAGTAGGCAGAATGATAGTGGCTTTTAATCCAAGCCATGTTTTTCTTTAGCTCTTCCTGTGAGATTAAAAAAATTACTCTCCATTTTAGGATTTGGGATGGTGACATTTACAAGCTATGCTTTTTCGGAGATAGACACCAGAAAGTTTTAGCTGCCCTTATAGGTATTTAGGCTAGAAGTTTTACAATTACGGATGTGGCATCAGAAAGGAAAACCTAGGTCCGTGGCAAACTTCTTGTCTAATACAAAGGCTTGCCCAACTGTTTGATTTAAAATTAGTAGGTTCTTTATATATCCAAATTTTTAAAAAATATACTTCCTTTGAACTAAAAATTCTTTTCAACTGACATTAAAAGTGCTAAATTTCTAGAAACTGTAGTAGAGTACATAATTAGATCACTAACAGTGGATAGTAAAAAAGTCTTAAGTATAAAAATGGCTAGCATTATCCAATTGTAATTGTCAACAAGACCAACAAATGTACAAACTCATCTGTACAGTGAGCTCTCACTTTCACCCTCAGTAATATATAGAACCATAGAATAGTTTGGGTTCGAAGGGTATGTCAGAGCTCATCTAGTCCAACCCCCTGAGATGGGCAGGGACATCTTCAACTAGATCAGGTTGCTCAGAGCCCCGTCCAGCCTGGCCTGGAATGTCTGTCTCCAGGGATGGGGCATCTACCACCTCTCTGGGCAACCTGGGCCAGTGTTTCACCACTCTCATTGTAAACAATTTTTTCCTCATGTCTATGTTGAATCTCCTTTCTTGTAGTTTAAAACCATTACCCTTGTCCTCTTGTAACAGGCCCTGCTAAAACGGCTGTCCCCATCTTTCTAGTAGGCTCCCTTAGAGCACTGAAAGGCATTATCATAGGTTTGGTACAGAAATAATTTGACTGTTGATAGCCAGCTTAAGTCTGTCATGGCTAACAAGTACAGCTGCAGCACTGTTCAGTCATGGCTAGTTTGCAATACCAGCGTAAGTCCAGAAAGCAGAACTGCTTTTTATTATGCCAGAAAATCTCAGATAATAAATTCTGCTCAAATACATTGCAGAACCAACTCATATCTCAGTCCCGTAGTCCCAAAACCACGAGAGCTGGAAAGGAGAGTGGAAGTTAAGGACATCACCAAGTAGCTCTGAGCCAAGTCAGTCTGGTTGTAGAGCATTTTGAGTCCATCTTTGATGTTAGAGGGCTTTTTCTGCTGTGTTGAGCTCAGGCTCACTCCATCTAGATGTCTTTGCCAGCATACTATCCACTTTTCCCCCTCCTCTCTTCTCCTCCAAATCAGACATACATTAGATAGCCTGGAGCATTAATTATATCAGCTTTTTGATAGTGCTGATGTACTTTATTGTTCTACTTTCACATGCCAGGTGTATTTAAGACTTTTTCAATGGATATACACCTAATTTTCGTAACGTAGTGCTTATATTATTGATGTGCACTTTTATTACTCATGCACATGCACGAATGTGTAAATATACGTTGGAATCTCTATGACTGGATTTTATATCTTCATTTTATTTGTCAGGAAAATCCATTAACCAAAGCGGAGTTTGTCCATCAGGATATAACCAGAAAGAAACAGCAGTATACTAACACTAGAAAATCTATTATTTTAGTGGAGCTGCTGATGCCTAGTTGGCAGTATTTGATCTTACGGCAGTTAAATTTTGTGGGTTTAATTGGCAACTCTCTTCTGAAATGGTGTACTTTTGTTGAAGTTATTAATACATGAATATGTAATCTGGTATATTAATGCTTCTTTATGCATTTTAATGTAGAAATCAAGCCAGCAAAAGCTCTGCTTTGCAGTCACACCACAGATCAAACAGCAAGGATATACAGACACTAGGGGTTGGCGGACCAAGAGAAGAGGGTCTTCCAGCAAATGAAAGCTTTTTAAATGGAAACCTTCCTGGAGCTGCCCATAGTCCAATGCATACAAAAAAATCAAGCAACACACCTGGATCTGGCAACAAGGATCTAGCCAATAATAACATGCCACATCTTCTCAGCCCAAAGGAAACAAAGGCCAAAACAGAATTTGATTTCAATGTAGACCCAAAAAGTTCGGATGGTCCAGGCACAAAGTTCCTGAAGTCTAACACCAGATCTCAGCAGAACCGGCACTCATTTATGGAAACTTCTCAGAGCAAAACTGGGACACTGCAACCCGGTGACAAGCACAGTCGCCACAGCTACATTGATACTATCCCACAGTCTTCTAAGAGTCCTTCGTATCGGACAAAGTCAAAGAGCCATGGGGTTCTGACAGACTCAAAATCTGTGGGCAACCTGTCTGAGGTCAGGGCCCAAGCTGCAGAACCAAACAGCAGCAGGTATTTCCCATCCAGCTGTATGGACTTGAACTCTCCTACCAGCCCAACTGCTCCCCGACACAGTGATAACAGAACTTTGCTCAGTCCATCCGGGAGGAATAACCGCAGCGAGGGTACCCTAGATACCCGAAGACCATCAGCAAGACACTCCAAAACAATGGAGGAGTTGAAACTGCCAGATCACATGGATGGAAGCCATTCCCACTCTCTGTCTGCTCCACATGAATCTTTTTCCTATGGTCTAGGTTATACCAGTCCTTTTTCTTCACAGCAGCGCCCTCATAGACACTCGATGTATGTGAGCCGGGACAGAGTGAGGTCAAAGGGCTCAGAGGGTGGCTTGAGCGTAGGGCAAGGGATGGCAGCCAGAGCAAACAGCCTGCAACTGTTATCTCCACAGGTGCAGCATAAGTCACTCACAAGATCTGTTGGCTCGTCACGAGAAGACTGTACGGAAGATACTAACAGGGTTAGTTCAAAATATTGTCTGTTATGGAAGGATGCCTTCCTCTGTTTCATGTGAGGACTGTGTCCTGCTTGCTTTCTTCTTCTTTTTCTTTCTTTAAAGAATTAATTATTTGCCCTGTTAGAAGGCAAGGGATGTTGGGGTTCTTTTTCAGGAGGGCTAAATATTTCAAGTGCAAAATGGGAGGCTGTTTAGAAGATTTTTGTTTTAAATGGTGTAGGAATAGCATTCTCTTAAAGCACTGAAATGTGAGAACAGAAAAATTTGTCTCTGAAGTTAAAATTTCGTTAGTAGTTCCTAGTCTTTGGTTACGTTGTGTGATTACATTTTTATCATATTGTTTTGCTTAATTAACCTTCTCATTTGTGTTTTTTGTTATCGTGTGTCTTTCTGTTATGAATGCTAATGTTAATTTTTGAAGTCAGCTTTTCACTTGCTTGTAGCAGGACATTAGTGCTGAAATGCCATCATTTACTAGAGTAATATCAAGACCTGCAATATTTCTCTTGAGTAGTATGATAAATGACTGGGGTCATCTAGAGATTTTGTGTTGAAGAAGCCACTGGTAAATTTACTCATTACAGTGACTTCTGTCACTAGATACCATGTTGTATTTTACTGAGAACATTATTTAATAAGTAGAGGAAGGGCTGGTTCTGGTGTTGATTTACATTCCTTACACAACACTTCTGAATCATCAGATGTTTTACACATCAGATGTGTAAAGATGACGGTAAATCTTTGAATTGCTGTACAATTGATTCAAATTGGAGTTAAATGATACAGATAGAAGCACAAAAATGCATTTTTGTTTCTCTATACATATGTGTGTGATAATGTGACTTCTAAGCAGAGAACTTATAGTTCAGATTTTGTTGACACGTTGAAGGAAGTCAAAGAGCTGCAAATATTAAGGTCTAAAAATTATTATTTACTGTGAGAGACTTAAAAACTCTGCCTACTTAGTTTATGTAAGAAATACGCGGAGCTGACTTGATAGTGGTGTACGAGTACCATAAAAGAGTTTTCAGGTAGTGGTTGCCTTTTCAGTCCAGTAGGGAAAAAAGAGCATTATACATTTCTTCACACTTACCACATCTCCATTCAGGATTATGTGTGTTCAACCATGAGTAAAGATCTCATCAAAATAGGAGAAATACAATGTCATAATAATTTTTAAAGCTCCTTAGAATGGATTACAGCAGCTCCATTTCAAAATCAGTTCTTTTTTTCTTTGCGTAGTCATTTTTCTCTTATTTCAGTCAAGTTAAATGTTAATTATTCTTCAAGATGTTACTGTAGAAGGGCAATAACATCAACATTTGAGGTTTTGATAATAAAAACGCATGCTATCTTGTTTTCTTCAGAGCATTAGGATCTTTTTCTGCATTATATAGCAGATGTTAATTTGATAAGTTATTTTATTTCGTAGTGTGTAGAGGCAGATTGCTTTTATTAGGTCATTCTTTATCTTTCGACAAATGGTTGACAACATTTTATTTTAATTAGAAATATTGGTGTGTATCTTAACGCTTATGTTTTTGTTCATTTTGGTTTGTTTTGGAATGCCTAGTGATTTGTAAAGAACTTGCCTTTATCTCTTATGGTCAGTGTTTTTAAACCTATGCCTTCAGGTAATGTTTTAAAATCTGTACTTCAACCATCAGAAGTCTGAAAAGAAAAATATCCTTCTGAAATGGATGGCAAGTTTGTAAATTCACAAAGCTGTTTTTGTTTCTAGTACTTTCAACAACAAATCAGAATTAAATTCTCAATCGTATGCCTTGTAGAGACATTTCACAATGAAATCATTCTTTGGCTTCTTCCTATCCTTTTTTCTTTTCTTCTGCTACATTCTGCATTAGAAGTCAGAAAACTTAACTTCCCTCAGGATTACTGAGCTAAAAAAAATCAGGAATAACCTAAGTGTTCTCAAAGATTCTTTCTTGTTTTCGTATCACTTTTTTCCATTCAGTTCTACTGGTTCTCTCTCTGTGCTCCTATTTTGTGAAGTTTCCTCACTTCCATGTTTGTCTTTTCTCATTGATTTTCTCTTTAGCTCTACCAAGTCTTTTTAAAGAAAAACATTCTTTGTTTGCTAGGCTTTAAATCTTGCTTGAAAAAAAAGAAAAAAGGACTTGCATTCACTGTTAGTTTTGCGGCTTTTCCAGTCTCCGTACAACACTTCTGTTTCAAGGGTTCCTTTTTATTTTAAATTGAACATACACAAAAGGGGGCAAGCAGAAGAAAATCAAGTACAAGCTGCTATTACTGTCTCATTTTTGTAACTTAACTGCTAAGCAGAGGTATCTTACACAACTAGTAACTTAATCAAATGCTTCAGCCTCCTGCAAATTTTTAGAAGAATCAAGCTGTGATTTAAAGCCTTGTTTTAGCTCCATTTTTTGTCTTGGCACAGTTTCAAGGGTTGTTTTATCTGTGACAGTGAGGCCAGATCTTTATTACTAAAAGGCAAAATAGATTTTGCAAATCACTGGTATAGTGAACTGGAATCCCAATTTTTAGTTCTCATTGGGGTTTTTTGTGGTTTTGTTTTTTTAACTTCTGTTGTCCTTGGGCATTCTAGATTTAAATTCATATAGGGGTTTCAGTACAGTTTCCTGTGGGGTCTTGTAGACACCAGTGAATTTTATCTGGTTGGTCCATGCTGTGGGAAAAATTGCAGCATCTAGTTCATTTAAGAGTGGCATTAAGTCATATTTGGTGGCACATTACATGCACATGGATGTTTCGAAGAGTGTACTTAAGCTTTTACTTGAAGTACTGTACCTTCCAGGAAGTACTGTATTCAGGAAAACAGAGTTAATTAGAGGTAATTATATTGTTTTTGCTATCCTGTCTGACTTTATTATTTAGCTTATACATTTCTTAGTTCAGGGACTACCTCTTATTTTGCATACAGTAGATTTTGTGACTGTTGGTACCTCTACTGCTACTGTATAACAGCTGATAAGAGATAGTGCTTTGGTGTTGCAATTGTCACAAATTATATGCATTTCCTGTTTGCTTTTTAAAATTTACCAGTAGCAGAGTGACCATATTTCATCAGAAATTAATTCAACAAGGCATCCAGTAAAAGATCCACCAAAGATGTTACAACTGCATTTCAATCACAGCAAAAATTTGAGAGTCTGAATCATGGTCAAGTCTTTAAAATTACAACTAAGAGGCAAAATTTTGTTAATGCCATTGTGGAAAAAGCAAGCAGACAGCAAAACCAAATAATTATTGATTACATAGTCTGTGATTTGATATTGGCAGTTATTAATAACATGAAAGGAAAATGGTTTGGGGTTTCTTGCTTATCTATGATGGTTAAAAACTGCAAATCAGTTTATAGTCTTTCATTTTAAATAGTTGATTTTACTTTTGTTTAGGGTGGAGCATATCATGATCCACACACAGAAGATGGAGCATCTTCTAAGGAAAATAGAATTCTGTATAATGACCCTGTTCCGAGAAGAGTTGGCAGCTTTTACAGAGGTAATTTTATGGTGGATCTTTCAAAATTAAACAAGAATTTTAACAAGGAATATAAATTAAGTAGTGGAAATTAATACAGAGAACTAACATGAACAACTAAAAAAATGTATTGGAAAAAGAGTAGTTACCCCACTTTCAGAGACTAGGTTGACCTGCTATGTTGTCTGCACCAACTGTAGTAGTATCATATTATCTGTTTCAAAATGGTAACTCACTTAGACTGAAAAGTATTTCCAGTGGAGTACCTTTTAAAACAGAAGATAATTATCATGGGGAGTTGAACAAAGTAAATAATTATTACCAGAGTAAATAGTGAATTAATAGTTTAATTCATATTTTAAATTCTTATTAACATTATATCCGAACACCTTTGTGCTTGTAACACATTGACATATTGTGGTGCATGAAACTGTAATGCGAGTTTTTCATTGCTCCAAACCTATATTCATTTATCTTGTTCAGAATTACTAAAGATCAGGGTTTCCTACAAGCAGAAGCACACTTACATCATCGCAATTCAGAATAAATAACAACACAGAACTGTGTATGTGCATATGTATGGATGGATGGATATGTGTTTGTGTGTGTGTCTATGTGTATACACACAGACAGATATTGTTCTATTACAGTACACAAAAGATGGTGATTTCTAGCAGGTGCCTCATGGCTAAACCTGGGTTTAGCCTCTCAAAAAAGACAAAGGTGATAAGAAGCTAATTACAGTTGTGCAAGCATTAGGACGTTTGTGGGGCTCCCCTGAACCTTAAGAAGTCCCAATCAGCTAAAAGTAGATTATGAGTCACCTAATAACCTTAAGTGGAGTCACAAATCTCTCTCTAATCCTCTTCAGGTTGATCAGCTGGCTGATGACCTGATTTAGACATGTTAAAATCTGCCAATCCTTCTAAGTATCCCATTGTAATATTAAAACCTGTGAGCAATATCCAAGCTTGTACTGTTTTGAGCAATGCTTTAGAATGTAAGATTTTGTAGCACGTGCAACAGAGAATCCCTAAGAATCCTCAGTCCTGTGGTGCTTTTACTGATCCTTAAACACTCCTAAAATTGGACATGGATTATCTTTCTTCTTTATACATAGTGAAACAGAAGGTCCAGGGAAGAGTGACTTTCCGTAAGTCACGTGCTAAGTAAACTGTAGGTCTGGGTTTGCATTCAATTCCTTATCATAAACTAGAGGTTTCTTCTTCTTTAATTATATCTTTGAAACAACTATATTTTAGTTCACAGACTTCATGATTGCACTGGAAAAACTATGCTATATTTAAATAATACATCAATAATAGTATAGGCAAACAATTAAAAGAAAAAGTTACTGTGAAGAAAGTAAATTCATATTAAAGCAATTCTTAAGTCCTGACTTAACACAGAGGTTGTTAGCATGTACATTTCTACTACAGCTTGAACAAAAAATTAGATCTAGTTTTGATAAATGGCATAGTGTGATGCTGTAGGAATGCTGCAACTAGTGTATCATCAATTCTTAGTCCAGTGCAGGTATTTCTGGTGATATTCATGATTCTAATAAATTTATGTTCTAGATCTGTATAACCTATGTTCAAAACCACAGTACATCTGTTTGAAAAATAAGTAATATCTGATTTTGATCCTTTCATTTTTAGCAAATAATCTCTTAATTATATTAAAATCTAAAGTAATTTCTTTCAGGATGAGTACTGTTTCTTTTCAGGTCTAAGTGAAGGCAAAGTGTAAACTGTAGTGGTTTGTGTCTTTAATAATTGTATTCTAACCTTTTATTCTATTTGTTGGTTTTAAATATTAATGGCACTTGTGACTCCTTACAGATAGAAATGTTCTCAAATCTAGTAACAGCTTACCCAAGTTCTGATAATGTTCTCTTTTTACAACCAATGTTACCTTGCAAGTATCATAAAACAGCTTTTTTTTTTTTTTTCGGTCATATATAAAGTACAACTGTGTCTTTACTGTCTTGTTTCTGTGAAAGAGGTAGAGAGGAAGCAGACAACTGAAAGATGTGATTTTCGGCAGAGCTCAGTGTATATTGTTTGCTGTTTCTCTGTTCAGTTCCATCTCCGCGTCCAGACAGTACGTACATAGAAAACAATGTGTCAAACAGAGCCTCTGTGTTACCAGCAGACAGCAGCACGGTGGCAAACCACTCAAAGAGACAAACCACCTTTGACACCTGGTGAGTTGTTATTTACACAGATGTGTAGAGAATGGCAGGGAAAAAAAAAAAGAGTTTTAACAGGAGGGGGAAAAAAAACATTTAAGTTTTTTTTCCAAATTTGCGATTGTCTATACATGTTTCATTGCTTCCTCTGACTAAACTTGTCATAACATTGCATGTTTGCTGTCCCTTTTTGAGCATCAAGAAATATTTCGTTACACTATCACACTGAATGCATTAAAGATTATATACTTTTGTCCAGTCTTTCCTGATTTTTTTTTTCCACTCTTAATCTTCAGTTAAAGATAATACAAAGTGCTTGTGTGCATATAGTATGGATAGCAAGGCCGTAGCTTTTTTTTGTGGATTCCAGAAGCATGAATTGTCAGACAAACGGGAAAAAAAAAATCAAAATGCGTGTTTCCATATATAAAATAGGACTGTATTAATGAAGAATATAATATTTGCTCTACAATGGGGACTGCTGCTCTTTTTGCTTACGCACCACAGAAGGAAATGAGTACATTCTATGGGAAAACGGACTAAGCAACATCTTAGTGTTGTATATTGATTTTAAAAGATTAAAAGCGTCACATGGCTCCATTATATAACATAGAACAATTAAGTATAATTACACTAATAGAATGACAGCGTATGTGTAGCTTTGCAGGACTTAAAGGGAACTATCTTAATTTTGTTGCTCTGAGAGCTGTTCAGCTCTAAAATACTCTTAATCTTCTATTTTGCTCAGTCACATAAAGCACACAATAAAAATAAGCAAATGGAGCTCCAGAGGATTGGTGGGAGGAAAGGACTGTTTGCATTTGCATGGTTCAACTATGCTCCATCCCACTATCTGAAACACTGCTCTCTGAAAGTGCGATAAAATCATGCTATCTAAAGAACTCTTTCAGTGGTTTGTTGACTTAATGTGTTTTCACATGAACAACCTGTGAATTATCTGCTTAAATAAGAAAGGGGGGTGAGGGGTGGGGAAGGGAAGCAGCTGGTATTTCAGCTTGTGTTCAGGTTATATACCCGTGTCAGTAATAGAAGATGTTCACTCCAGAACCCTTGTCACTTGCCCTGGCTGACTAGAGTCTGCTTCCTGTCCTCCAGTAGCTCCACCTACATCCATTTTCTTGAAGTTAGCTGAGGAATGCAGTCATTTATGTAAAAAAGATGGTACTTATGTTGTGACTTATGTGGCTAAATAAGGTATTTATTCCTACTGTTGAACCCTTTTACAAATTTTGTTGTCCTTCATATCTGAATCTTTTTATCTTGCCTATAACACAAGCCAATGGGAATCTTGTTTTGCTTTATATATATATCATTCAGCAATATATTACCTCTTGTTACGTGGTCACTGCAAAGAAACGTGTAATGTCATTTTAAGTCTGAACTGAAATAGTAGCCTATGTAATTAGAGCTGGTTGGGAATCTTTTTACTAAAGTATTTTTTTTCCAATGCCAAATTATCAAAACCAAAACTTTTCAAAGGGACACCAACTGTTTATTGGGAAGATACTTCACTTCCAGGATGGAATTGCCAGTCAAAACCACAGATACACTCAAAATAACAAATATTCTGAGGTCAGCATTATTTTTTTGAATGTGAGGAACTTGAGTGCAGGGCCTTTGTTCTTCATTATTTAAACCAGAGACTTGAACCACGATTTTAGATCTAACAAGTGAGCGCCCTGAACCAGAAGTTAGAGGTTTTTCTGGAGCACATTCTCTGTTTCCCTCAATATATTCTTTTGAAGCTGTTGAAATAGTGAAAAGACCGCAGAGATGCTGAATATGGCCCAGTGAATAAAGCCCTTCATTAACTTTGAGACAGTTAGATTTAAGTCCTTGCTCCAATTAATGTACTCAGATATTTTCACAAAGTGGAACAACTCCTTTGAGAGAAGAACCCACAGAACATGTATTTCTTCTTGCGGAACAGGAGGAATGGCAGTGCCCACAACACCAAGTTACTGCTGTTTTGGCATGTGTTGCTCTTTGCTTTTCCTACTCCCTATTTTCCTGAAATGTTTCCTGCCCAGCTCTACATGTTAACTCTGTGCAAGTTGTCCTGGCAATGGTCTAATGTTGTTGCAAAATTCTTCTGTGCCATAAATGCAGCTTAATCAGATTCCTGAGTGATGTAGAGTCTATGTTCCTCTACTTAATTTTCTGTATAGAAGTTGTGTAAATGCCTATGAAAATGTCGGAAGCTCTAATGGAATGTGATTCTGCTTACATCAATTTTATGATGAAGTAAATATTTGATGTTTGACTGACATACGTAAATGGTGCATGACAATTCGTCTCAAATTATGAGTGACATGTATTCCACCTCGACTTGCCACAACTGTAAAATATTGCTGCTCTCATACTATTGCTTTGTGTTGCTTTTCTTCTGTCAAAGATTTTGTGAATGGTTGCTAGACTGAATTGTCACAGATGTTCCCTTGTCTTTGTGTGCATTTCTTCACTCCGTCCCTGCTGTCCTGCCTCTTTAAAAATAAAGATGTTATAAACTCGACTTTTGTCATCAGGTTTTACTCTTCAACTACTAGATCATTTCTGAACTTCAGGCAACTTGATTTGAAAAAAAGGCAATTTTTTCCTCTTCTAGAAAATATTTTCTTTGCCAGGGTTTATTTTCCTGTAAATGACCGTGAACTTTTTCGATTTTTCCTTTTTGATACCAGAGTGGATGTTTTATTTTCTTTCACTTGTATGAGCTTTGTCTTGAGCTGGGCAAAATCAGTAGGTATAGGCAAGATGCTTAACCTTGTTCTGCCAGTCTGCCAAAATTTTGGCTTGAGTTACCTTTGTCATTGTTATAGTTCTAAATATCTCTTTGGAATAAATTCCAACATGCAGTACTTTCTATCTCACATGATACTGGAAGTGTGTGCATCCATTGCTTGCAAGATATCTGGGGGGTTCTGGAAAGCTTTGTTGTCCATTTAAATGTATTCTTTTTATGACAAACAGCTTGTCATATATTCTACAGCATGCATCGTACCTTCCTGCAAAAACAATAAAAAGAGGAAATCTATATATATATAATATTTATTATTATTTGTATATCTGTATAATAGTAATAAACACACACAAACTTTCATTCAAGAACAAAAAAAAGAACATCCTACTGTTAGGAGTGTCAAAGGCTTACAATTATCTACGTACCATTAATTTTCAAAACTCCAAAATAGTACAGTGTTTTGTAAACATGACATGACTGGCTGTAACATCACTGTATCAGTGTAAGAAGGTAGTCATACTGTTCCTGAAACTTTAAGGTTACCAAGATCTGAGCCAAGCTAGTTTTGGGCTTGTACAGCTGTGTCTGCAGTACAGCTGTTGCTGCCTTGTAAATACTGTCCAGTTCATTTACAGCATTCTTGAATTTGGAAAAATACTAGGAAATTACAAACTTGAAAGCTTAAAAGTCACCTGTATTTGTTACACTGGTTGAGGCTTTAGGCATCTGCTCTGCACAGCTTGAAGATGTTCACTTTTCTAACAGTGTAGCTTTCTCTCTGACATTTCCTGCACTACACTCTCGCATACATATTGTCATCCAATATATTTGCTTTATTCATCTATTTGGCAACATCTGAACCTCCCTACTAGTCTCTTCTAGTAACTGGTGCCTCTTCCCTGACCCTTCCCCTGTCATCAATGCTTTTGTTTTGTACTAAAAATGAGATGATGCAGTCTCTATTTGCAAGGAAGCTTTCCAGAATATGTAGTCATCAATATTCTGTCCAAAAAATAAGCCTACTGAAGTATATGCTTCAGAAGTTTACAAAACCAACCTCTTCCAAATTTTTATGGTTACTAATGTTGAACGATACCAGGGGAGGGAGGGGTGAAGAATGTAAAATATATGTGTATCTATATGCATATGTGTGTATGGTGATCTAGTGGCGTTAACGGCTTCTAGGTGATATTCTTTATATAATAATGTAGATCTGGGGTTTATTCCAGTTAAAAATCCTCTTTTTCCACACTTTAAGAGGAAAAAAATAGTAGCTCCAAGCAAAGTTCAGATTTGATCTTTGATTTTTAAGCTTTCAATGTCAGGCTATTAGACCAAGAAGTTTTAGTATGGGCTTCAACCTGTGGGATTGAGATTCTTACCTTAAGTAAACCATCTATTTGAGGTGCTTCACTAGTTTCTGACATTTTCTTTATGTTGTTTGTGGTAACTCTCTAACTGCCAAGGGTTTTATTTGAAGCAAAGCCAAAAGCTAACTTGGAGAATTAACATTTGTTCATTTAGGTTCCGAAGAAAACTTCAGAGATTTCAGTAACTTCTTCATTACACAAAACCCTTATTGTTTAATTGTGAGCGGTTTCATAAAGGGAGTAGTACACTGGCAGTTAAAGAGGATTTCCAAGCCAAGCTGCCTGCTGAGATTAGGGTTGCTGAAGAATGACTCAAACTAGCATGAGGAATTGCCCCCCCCTCACCCCCCGAATGCTGTCTGCAGTACGAATCTATGGCAGCGTGAGAGCAGCATGCTTCATAGTTATTCTTTTTAGTTAATGTTAAAGCACATCAGTCTGCTTGCCCCACGCATGTTTGCTGCTACACCTCATTGTACCTGCATGAAGTTGGACACCTTTCCTGCCATGGGGCAGTATATGTTGCTGATAATCACAGAATTTCTTTTTATACCTATGCTTTTTCCAAATGTCTCTGATCAGAAGAACCAATGTGATCTACGTTATATGTCCTAGGCATGTGAAGGGCACACAAACATAAAATAAAGCGCAGCATGTTTTGCTGTGGTTTCTGCTGGACGATGAGCTCTCTGGGTGGGGACTCTCCTCTAGGGCTGGGTTTACTTGCTAGTGGAAGAGACACTGTGTAACACATTCTGGTGTAACTGTTTTCAAGAGCTGATGCTTTGTGCAGAATACCAAGATACTTGGAGTTATATTGTAAGAGTTTAGTGTTGAACTACTATACCATACAGATTTTTTTCTGATAATCCTAATTTTTCCTGTACTGCCCACTGACTGAAAATCGTCTTTTGGGATGCCTAAAATATCCCAGTGTCTCATCTCATCGATCAAAATGTTCTGCTCTATTTTTACTCAGTGCAAAATCCTGGTGTTGAAGCTTCCTGCTATAATGCTATATATGTTCACTCTCTTCACGTAATGAGCATGTGTTCTGAAGCAGTTACTTTTCAAGGTCAATGCTTTTTCAGACAACTGTACTGCGACATGAGTCATAGGAGTTAATGACATAAACCAGTCAGTATAAAACCACTGGCTTTGGGGCAAGCAGTTTGAAAATGAGCAGACTTCCCAGTCCCTTATTTTTCTTCTCCAGTCACTATAGCCATAAAGAGGAATTGATGGTGCAGAATTTCACTTCTCTGCTTGTCTGCTTTAGAGAGCGGGTTTCTCATCCAGGTTCACTGGGCCAAAGAAAAGAATTACACTTGGGTGAATCTTTCTCTAGAAGCGTGGCAAAAATTGTCCCAAGCTTTATTCTGGAGATTAAGTTTACCTTTAAAAACACAGCATCTCCATTTTGAAATAGACCTTGAAACAGAAAAGCCAGAGTAAAACATTGAAAAATTTTAAAGGATTAGAGTAATTATATGAGGACTTCTTATGACATGACGGTGGTTTCTCAGCAGCCAACCTAGTCACGAGGTTGATGATTTGTACTGGGGCTGTGGCTTGGGGTAAATATGCAGATGTGGATGCACAGGAGCTCCTTTGGGGAAAGGCTCTGAAGGATTCTCAGCATCATTCACATGACTTGCATAGTACAAGCAGGATATTTGAGGTACATGCTTTCCTCCAGCTTTTCTAGCAAATTAAGTAAAAATCATATAGTAAATAATTTGGTAGATGTTTCTCTGTGTTAAGTCAGTCTTGTGAGTTCATCAAATCTGTAAGGCTGTCAGTAGTCTTTTCTCTCAGGCTTTCTCCTTGGTCCTAATAAAAGACTGCCTTACTGCTGTTACACAGTGGAACCGAATACGGGGACCTGACAGAAACAGGAATCCTTAGCAATCCGATATATTTTAAATGTGTGTTATAAATCTGATAATTATGTTCAACTAGAGATTTTTCCTGTAGCATTGTAATTTTCATGTTAAATCTATGTTGTTGTGACCTGAATGTGTTTCCTGTATTTAGATGTAAGTTCCAAAAATCTAAACTAGGAAAATTTCCACCATCCTCTCTGCCTAGAAATCTTTGGTCTGGGCCCGTTCTCTTACTCAACAATTGCGCTTTATTACAGTGTTTAAACACTGTATGTATTTTTATTTAGAACCAGGTAGCACTTCAAGCTTGAGGTGGTTTTATGTGGAAACTGAGGAATTGATGAAACCACCTGTCAGAGTGAAGGTACTCTAATCAATAAGGAGGATGACTCCAGTGATTCCTATCCCAATTATGTGTTTTGGGGATTTTTGCTTGGGGAAAAAAAAATAGCTTGGCATGTATGTAGTAGCAGCTGAATCACCAGCTGATAGCATAGCATTTAATGCTAGAATTAGAAGCCAAAGATAACTATAGCAGAGAGTTCCGTGTTGCTACATTACAGTTGCTCCAAGGCAAGCTGCTCCTGATTGTCATCCAGAGCCCTTAGAACTGTGGCTTTCCTCCAGGTTTTCCATCAAGAGAGTGGAATAATTTCATTTTTGTTTTCATACAATTTAAAAGTGAAAAGGGACTACTAAGTCATCCAGTATGATTTTCTGTTATGGTAGTTGCCATTGGATATCATCTATTCTCCGGGGCCCAGGCTCAGTAACTTATCTGACGAATGTGTGTCTCCCAGAAGAGTATGAGGTCCTGATTTGAAATGTCAAAGATGGGAAATCCACTTCTTCACTAAGGTGTTTGTTCTGATGGTTAATGATTCTCATGGTTAAAATCGGTGCCTTATTTCTAATATGACTTCTCTGGCGTCATCATCCACCCACTTGTTCTTGTTATGGCTTTGCCCTTTACTTTAGAAATCCTTCTAGTACTCTGTAATTTCTTCCTGGATAAGTACTTGTGCGCCACAATCAAGGAAACTATATGTTGAAGCTGGTGAGGCTGTGTTTTTTAAGATACTAAAGAGGCTGAAATCTCTTGGCTTTTTAATGTAAGCAATTCTTTCTATCTCTGAAATTATTTCTGTGACACTTTCCTGCACCATTTCCAATTTCCAAACTATTTTAAAGAGCACTAGAACTGCATTCAATCATATCTCACCAATGTCTTATGTAAACCATCGTTTTACCCCATAGCAGTACTTTGCATATGTAGTTTAATGTGTATACTTGAAGTAACATGCCATTTATCAGCAGTAGCTAATTCAACTGTGTGGACAAGTTAAAAGGTGGAAATTCAGTCTTCAGGCAAGTCACCTGTTCCACTTTTGGGTCATCTTTTGCCAGCCCTGTCTCACCCACACAGAACAAACTAAGTGAAGTTTTAAAGTGGAACTAGACAACAGTAGATCCCCAGCTTCCCTGGTGATAAATTTGGAACCATGTCAGCAAAGGTCAGGAAGTTCAATTGAAATCGGTTCTCCCTGCTGAACTTCCCAACTCTTGGTTCTCCAGCAAGCATTGGATAAACTAGACCTGTGGTTTTATATCTCATCACCATTTGTATGTTCTCTCAGATCTGATTTTCATTTTCCTAGAAGACCTTGTGTGAGATATTTTTGTTTTAATATTCTGGCTAAAATAAAATCAAAATGCATGCTTTCCTTTTCCCTAAACAACTATTCACTGATTTGAGCTAAACATTTTCCCCTAACACTGTGTTCCTCCTATCCCATTTAGTAAGACTATTTATCCAGTATTTGCATAGTAACCCTTGAACCAATTAATGCTAAAACATTAAGGATCTTTTTGCTTTAATCAATAATTTGCATTCTTTGGCATAAGATCTCATTATTACACAGAAATTACATAATATCAAAATAAAGTCTCTCTTACAATACCTTATTTCATGTTTAGGAAAAGTCCTGAAAATCTTAGCAGTCACTCAGAACAGCTCAAGGAGAAAGAAAAGCAAGGTTTTTTCAGGGCAATAAAAAAGAAAAAGAAGAAATCTCAAACCGTAAGTATGCAAACCCTAAATATGTTTATCAGTTTTGAGTTATGCCATTTTAACATGCTAGATTAGTACCATTCCTGTGTATTATTTGTGATCGTGCCCCCAGGTATCTATTTGTTCTTTTATTTTATCTCTTCACTATATGAAAATTAAATTCTTTCCCTCTTCAAGGTTTATTTATCTGCTTTTTCAAATATTTCTTCACCTACTAGTCTTGTGCATTTTTGTTTTCATTCAGACCCTTTGAGAGCCAGTTTTGATGCAGGTTTTAAGCTGATGTTGTGGCAAATTCTTTTGTGGGGTATGGTAATATCACTCCAAGAATAGCAAATGCATTATTGTGTGTCCTCAGAGCCTGAATAATCTCAGACACCCATTAGGAGGAGACCAAACTGTTATAAATGAGAATTCTGTCCAGTCTTTTTCTTGGCAGTGTCTTGAAAACAGCCTCCCTCTTCTTGCTGCACTGTGCAGTGGGAATAAGGAGGATGTGTCTTAATCACTCTTGACATTTTATGTTTTACTGGGGGAATGGATTGTGGCTTTTGTTGTTTGGTAAAAGCCTTCAGTGTCTTTTATACATTTTTTTACATTTTCTTCTAGTTTTTGGGAGGGAGAAAGAACTTTCTTTTGTCAGAGAGCAGTGCTATATTAACATTTCACAGAGTTTTATAATTAAAATTTCCCTAAGAATGGAAGTCATGAAACATCGTCTCATTCTCGAATGACAGTTCCAGAAACAGTAAAATACTCATTTACATAAAGTTGTGATGTCTCTGTAAGTGTAACTGCAGTTATAGTTTTGAAGGTTCTCCGAATGGTTTAAATCATGCTCACTCCAGGAGAAGGGGAGTAACTGAATCAAAATATCTATTGTCATAGAGTGAGGTGGCATGACTGGTTATTGGTAGAGGTCTGATCTGTTGAAAATTATCAGACTTTCAGTTTGTTTGTTTCTTTGAACTGTGTGGAACATGTGCATGTGTGTGTTCAGTAGCACTCAAAAATGCATCTCACCTTCCTGCCGGGCAGCTTTTAGAGGAGTGGCATCTACCTCTCCTTCTGAACTTGTTCATCCTGATATCACAATACGTGTACCCAGTTCAAATATGACCATTAGCATCACACAGCTGAACAAAATACCGGGATTGTAATTCTGGGCTTATTTGATGTCAAAACATCCATGAAAAAATAGCACATGTAGGGCTCGTGGTTCCAGGTATTAGATTTGCACTGTTGTGCTCTACTGTGATTCCAGCTATTCAGGCATGGTGGCAAGGAACACTTCAAAAGACCAGCTGATAGATGGTGTATCAACTACTTCCAGATTAAACTGTGCAAAGTAAATATAGACTGGATTGTGTTGCATCTCAAAATCTGGCGCATTCCCAAACATCTAAATCACAAGTACCTTGGTCTATAGCTACCAAAGACATCTACTGATGACAAGACAAGGCAGGTTTATACATTGTCCAGGACAGTATCTAGGGATAGGCTGTACCCACCAATGTGTGTACAAGTGTGTGGTTCAGGCACTGTTCTTTGTTCTTTTTTGTCTGTTAGTCGAGGACATCCACCTAATGAACATTATGATGTTTATTAGGATCTTCCAGCACAAAAAATAATTATTACCTTCAGTTCAGCACTGAGTTTGACTTCAGTAGTAAAAGCTGTTAACAGCACTGTAAGATTAGCTCTTCAACTACATGAATAATGTTTTCTATGAATTCATATTAAAAATCTAACATATAGCTTGTGACTACTGAAGTTTTTTTCTGAGGCTTAAAATTATTTTGGAGTCCCAGAAGTATGTAATTCCACTTATTTACTCTGACACAGACTTTCTGCAGCAAATAACAAATTAGACCAGAGAATGGTCACAGTCCTGAGAAGCATGTCATAAAATGTTTGTTAAGAGAGTGATAATAGCACATCTGCTAGCTACTGTTTACTTCTGCTGTCCTCTGGCAAGTCTCATTTTGCTGGTGATCATCATAAGAGTAATAAAAACCATCTGAAATTACATTGAAGACATCTTAATAATGGCATTCTCAAAATCTCTAATAGCCCAGATCTGATCCCAATTCCTGACACTTCCTCCTGCAGAGTTGTTCCCATTCATCATTCTCCCTGGAGTTCTCCAGGTGCAGTTCCCCATGGGATGACAATCGTTATTGCCTGCTATGAGAATTCTTTGCAATATTGCTTTTGTGGAGCTGTTCTTACCCATTCTCCTTTTCATCTGTCTTATCTGGAGTCTTTTAGTAAGGTAGCAAAAGAGTCACAGTGTTTTCTGCCATCTGCCACCAAACAATGTGATATTGATGAGGGTTGTGCACAGTGTCAGTAGGCAGCTATCTTCAGAAGAGGCCGAGTTTTGCAGATTTTGGCACATACTGCAAGCTGTGGGTCTGAAGAAATTATATGCTCTGGAAAAACAGTTGCGGGTGAGCATTTCTCCTAGTGATGCTTTGCTTCCTTTTTGACTTACTGAACTTCAAACAGGAAATTCTTCTACCTGTGAAGTTCCTAAAGAAGTTATGCTGATTAGTGACTGTGGTTCGTTAATCTAGAAGCTGAGAAAGCTGTTTGAAAACCATGCTTTTGGTAGTACAACCATCTTTCTCTGTAGTCATGTAACCATTAAATTGTATTATAAAGCTTTCTTTTGATAGGCAGAATAATACTAGATACAGTGTATATGTCCTGTGCTTGTTAGTACCTGAGGAGGTGACAAGTAGTCCCATTCATAATTTTAAGACTTGATAGTTCTGTTTGTTTATGCAACCATTGGTATGCTCATTGGTTGTGTTACAGAAATTAAAATAAAACAGCCAATGCCCTTGCAATACATGAAGTAATTGAAGGCATATTTTTGTCAGAACTGAAATAATTCATCCCGGAGCCCTAGCTCTTTTGACAAGTTACAAGTAAGATACTTTTATTTCTTCTAAAGCTAACTATCAACTGCTCATTCTAAAACCAATTGCTAATATTGCTGGTGTATCTTTGTTTTTTATTTATATAAAAACAAGAAATGTCATACCACTTTAGGTCATTATCATAAGTAACAAATGATTGCCAGTATTACAGCATTTGATCCAAAGCTCAGTAAAGTCAACAAGACCTACCAGTTGTTTCCAAAAGGCTTTGAGACACACTCTGCATTCCTAATGAACATGCCTGTAAGAACTGGTATACTGATTTATTTTTACATGCTTTTTATGCATTGAGGTCTTTGAATTTGTTCCATATGCATTTTTCATTCACTCACTATTGTATTTTCCCAAAGCAAATTATAGGATTGATACCATATATTGTCAGAATTTAAAAAAAAAGAATATACATATATATATATATATAGTAAGGACAGATCTCTTGAAATACTATGCATTTAGTTTTTGTATCTTATATTGCAGACAGAATCAACCAACGGGGAGAATCCAAGAATCAAGAAATCCCTCTTTCCTCTTTTTAATTCAAAGAATAATTTAAAGCATAGTTCTTCTTTGAAAAAGCTTCCTGTAGTCCCTCTACCCATGGTATTATTTTTTAAGTACAGTAGCACTGTAAAATGCTCCAGTAAACTTGTTTTACTGACTACAGCAGCATGTGTTTTATTTTCATGGGATCACTTTCTCTTCATGCCAGTTAAGTATCTTGGGCCAGTTCGATAAATTTAGGTAAAATTGGCAGTTCTGTTGAAATAGATTGTGCCTACATTTTTTTTAGTATTTGATATGCGGAAAATGTAACATGCAAGTTCCCGAGAGAATGAGCCCTGGGACTAAGACTGAAGGAGGAAAATAGTTGTGAAATCATGTATGTTTAAAATTTACACTGTCTCATTCCATTTCAATCAGGAAAATAAATAACCTGGTTTGTTTTATAGCTGTATTGGTAATACTTTTTTTTTATGCAACTGATCCTTTATATATATATATTTAATTAATCAAATATTAACAACAGATCATCTGAAAACTAAATTTTAGCTCACGCCTCTGTTGTATTTTTGTTTGTCCTAATTGTTCATTATAAAACACAGCTTGCATTAAAAATAGGTTAAATTTTGTTAGATTTTCAGCTTGTTAGGAGGAGAAGATTGGAGAGTTTCTTATTTTTTGCTTTAGTGTGGGATATTTGTGGAGAAGGAGAAAGGGAAAGGAAAAACTCTTGGGTTTGTGATCGCAAAATCAGCCAGACATCAGTTGAGAGAAACTTTGGTCTGCTTCACTCAGGAACAAATTTATAGAACTGATCCATGGTCTTAACTGCAGTATGGAACGCTTCTTAAATGAAGAAGAGGCTCAACATTTTTTTTGTTTAATTTTTATTTTTTATTAAAGCCTTGTTTAACTGCTCTCTCTTACAGCAAATAACACTAACAGCATGTGAATGCTTTAAGGGCTAAGGGTATATTTAGCAAATCTGCATGATATCCACAGCCACTTGCTCTTACTATGGGGAAAGATATTGAAAGGTCATTGCAATTCTGCTGCAGTAATGGGCTTCACTTGCGTTTTTTGTAATTAACTGGGGGAAATTATTTACAGCTATCCTTAAGAATATATAAGGAAACAAGTATTTAATATTTTGTTGCAGATGCCTAGCAGTGATGGTCAGGATCTCTTGGCATTACAGAAAGCCATTCATTCTTCTAATCACCAGAGCAGCAGGCAGAAGGATTGGCATCCTGAGAAGATGACAGAAATCCAGCCTCATGTAAGTGGCATTATCAGTTCCCTGTGTTTTAACATCACTGAGGTATCTTGACAGCTTTTTCTCTGGTGAATAGAAAAATTGCATCTGACGTTATTTCCCAGCCTCCTCATTCCCTGCGCATTGAATGTAAAAAAATCATGTGCCTGTAGTCCTGTGTAATTCTTTGAAAATCTAGATATGAATGACAAGGAAAAGAGAGACGATGTCCCTGTGTTGGTCTTGGAGCCTTTCAAAATATTGGTTATGTTTTAGAGGCAAGCGATGCTTCAGTGCGTGTCTGTGGTAGCTTTGCAGCACTGTAGGAAAGCCCTGAAGTTGGCTCTGCCAGGACTGGTGCACGCTGAGGGCTCACTGCTGCTTGGCACGGTTTGGTACTTGCTGGGATCACCAGAGCATCACAACCACGTCATGGTGCAGCTGTACCTCAGCTGGCACAGGCTGCAGTTTAAGCAGTCTACATTATTGGAGCATAGCACTGGACTAATGCAAGCTTATTTTCTCCAGTTCTAAAATGAGCTTGGGGGCAGGGTTTGGGAGGGAGCTTCAGTGCAATGCTCTGTTGCCATTACAACACTGAAAACTGACGAAAACTGTTTGTTGCAGCTGCAGTGTTTGAAGAAGCAAGTTGCTCTGTGAGCTGTGGAATTTAATGAGGTTGTTTTCATACCACTCTGTGTACTCAGAGACTTCCCCAGGCTCTTGCTAGCCATTTCAATAACCCCATGTCTCCATTTTCCTTCGACCAGCTCACCAGTTAAAGCAGTTCTGAGGGACTAGAGCAGCGGATCACCCAGCTGCTGGCAAACAAAATATGTAACTGCTGAGTTCTGCCAGCCCTTATTTCCGTGCAGATGATTACACAAGACTCTCTAACCCCTAACTGATGTTCAGAACGTTTTTAGGAGCTATGTATTTCTGATGTCTGTGCCTCATGAAATGTGGCTGAGGTTCCAAAGTGAACAGAAGGATTAGTGACAGATGGGCAGCTAATGCAATTGTCTATGACTCCGTTTTCATAGGTAGCAAGGTTGATGGAAACAATTTTTTTTTCTGGTGTGGAAAAGGTTCCATCTTTTTAGGTAGCTAATAGATTGAGTCATAATGAGAAGACATTTTCTCAGCTGTGTAGTCATAGCTCGGAAGGAAATATTCCAAATTAATACAAATTGAAAGCTAAGAAGTCCTCTGAAGTACAAGAAACTCAGTTTAGGATATGACAGTTGTGTTATAGGAAGTCTGATACGGTGGTGAGCAGAAGGTCAAGTGCTTTTCCACGTGTCTTTCAGAACCAGCCATTAAAATCTCTCCGAAAGCTCTTACACCTCTCCTCTTCGAATCACCCTGTCCCTGCTGAGCCTCGCTTCCAGCCCTTACCCAGTCAGCCAGCCAAAGCTTCTTTTTCTGAAGTGCGAATTCACCCCATGAGTCAAAGCTCCAGCAGCGGCAGCAGCAACGTGCGGCAAGAGCCTCAGCCGAAAAGCCGGCCGACGCTGCAGCTCCCGAGCCAGCTGGAACCCACCTGGCACGTCTCCCCAGTGAACCGGAGCGCCAGCGATGGGCCTCCCTACTCTGACCAGCTGCCGGCCAAGAGCGGACAGAACGGGCACACGTATAACCGGACAAACCGGTCGCGAATGCCAAACCTGAATGATCTGAAAGAGACAGCCTTGTAGTTGCAGTCCGGGAGATAGGCCAGTCGAGGTGGAGATCAGCGTAGGGGAGCAGTGGTGGTTCTGGTGATGGTAAGACTTGCATTTTCAGCTTTATAAAGGTGTGCAATATGTACATGTGGAGCTACGCTGTTTGGCACCACAGTGAGAGTCAGGGATTATACAGGAGAACAAGTTGAATTATGAATTACCGGTCGTCAGAAATGTCGCTGAATGCCAGGCAGAGTGTGCCGGTCAGGGAGAAAAATGCATTGCTGTTTTCTCTCACGTTACATTCCAGCTTCGTGCACATCTCTGTCTGAAAGCTGGGAGACTTCTGGTATGTATTGGCACTTATAAGGGTGAAAACATTCATGTCTAGACCTATGCCCTTACTACATTTTTTGCTGCCTAGTTAAAACAGTGGGGTTTATGTGATAAAAGTGTATCCCAGTTAAGGGTTTAAAGTTAAATTGTATGTCTTAAATTTGTTTTTTAAACTTCCATATTTGATAGGATTTGTAATATTTATTTATGATGACCTAATATCGTACTGTTATAATCATATCTTTTATGTTATAATGTAAAGTTATTTTGAGCTGTTTGAAACATTGTGAAGCAGTGCAACAGCTACAGTAGTTTCTATAAAAACCTAACAGTAACATTTATATATTGCATCAGGAGTATTTTATTCTATATATAAATATATATATATAAATGGAAAATAACTGTCTGTTTTTTAAATATACTCATTTAAAAGAAAAGTATTGTTATGACACTATCTGCCATATTTTTATACATTTGTGATATAAAGTGCAGTATTATACTTCTAATAAAAGGAAGTTGAATGTGGATATAAATGTGACTGTAACAGTATGAATCTTGCTCAGCTATGACAGCCCAGTATTATAGGCATTACTGGTAACAAACAAAAGACAACATTCAATTCTAAGCTTTATTAGGGGCTATTTTGTTGGAAGTATTGGCTACATGTAAGAGACTGCAGAACTGTACAGTAATCTAAACGTGGTGTGTTCTCCCCTGTGTCCTTAGCTTTCCTAGTAATATTAATGGGATTTCAGCATCTGCATCAAGAGCACAGAGCCCCAGTACCAATTTTTTGTTTCCTCTAAAAAGATAAAGTGTCCCATGACTACAAGCTAAAGCAGGTGCTCTTCCACTTAATAGCAGGGGTGAAAACCAAAGAAACATAGCATGAATTGCAAGTGAAATGCCAAACTTTTGACACGCATAGCATGGCACTTCAGATCATGGTATAAGCTTTTATGCATATGTATATTTTACATCTTGTTTAGCAATCTATTAACTAATAAGATAAACACTGTATTTAAATTTAAACTATTCTTGCACTTTTTATTATATTTCAGGATGTATTTAAAGCTACAAATCTGATATTTGGATATTGAGGGAGAAGGTTGCCATGCAGCTGGGTTTCTCCTTAGGTCTTATTATCCGAATATTCCCGTACACAGTTCCGTTACCAGTCTCAGCAAAATACTAGATTTTGGGCTCCAGTCTCCTGTACAACATTGTTAAAACTGCCTTTACGTTGGTGAATGTCGAGTGTAGCAAATACCCAACCTGATTCCTCTGTTGCTACTGGCAAACTAAATTGAAGGGGAGCCAGTAGGAGTCAAAAGAGTTGTCAGTCTAAACTTTGTGCAATAAGAGGAGAGTCGGGCCTGTAGTGTCAGAACAATACAATCTTTCCTTTTTAAACACATTAGTTCAACTCCCTCGTTACTCTGCAGCATAGTTTGTTTTCTAGCTGCTGTCCTCATAAGACACTTGTACTTGCAAATACGTTGTCTTTTCCAAAAAGAGATTAACCTGAATGTAAATTCGATGATTTAGCCATAGATGTAGTTAACAGAAGCAGCCAGGCAGTAAGAGCTGAACTTCCTACTTGGATAACAATGCAAACTGGACATGCTGTTCGGTACCTCTCGGGTCATACCAAAGTTCTAACAACGGCAAATTTGGCACCACTACTCTAAAATCTTTGTCAGAAAGTACAGTATGGAAGGATGTTGCATCAGGTTTGTCCAGGACTAAAAGTCAGTCTAGTCAATTTGAAAAATTACAAAAAAATTATTCTTTCTTTGTCAGTTGCCTGCAAGAAATATGCATGTGAATTTCTATAGATATATATGATGTATGGTATCTAGATATATATGATATATACCGTGTTGATATATCATATATATAGCGTATATAAATACAGTAGACATGAAAGGGTATCCAGTTTTTGATAAGTTCAGTGGGCATCCAGGAAGGACATTGTGATATTTACTAGTCATCACTCTCAGAGTTTAGCAGCCTATTTTAATCAATCTCTTTTGGATTCACCAGTCGATCTCCGCTAGGTTAGTCCTGGTCTCTGCTTTGAAATGGGCTGATGCCACTGAAGCCCCTCACAAAAGCTGTGTCCGAGAGTGGGGCTCTACGCAGTGCGATTTGAATGAGGGAGTGTTCAGACCACTCTCCTGTACTTTGTGGATATGTATCCTTTTGCTTCTGCAAGACTTTTAGCTTGCTGGTAAGAGCTTCACGCTGGGGATGGTGATGCTGGGCTGTATGTGGCTGTTCTGGTTTCTAGCAAGGAAAAGTGTTTCCAAAGGATTTTTTTTCTCAGTACCCGTTAAATCAGGGTAATCTCTGACTGTACATATAGCTGTTTAAAGTAGTTAGCAAAGCTTCAAGGGTGACCCAAAGAATGTTCAAGTATTTGGTGGCCCATATTTACAGAAAGTTGTTTCTACTTCATACTGCATTTTCTTCTCACATTCAACAAACTGTAGTAGATTTCAGTTGCATACTAAATTGTGTTGAACGTGTGTAGTATATTCTTCCTTCTGTTGGAAAGAACTTCCAGCAGCTCGGCCAGCTGGTGCTGGGATAAAGTGTTTATTTTTAACCTGGTCTAACTTCCCAATATTTAGATTATTGCTAATGTAATTTTGCCAAGGCTTCCAAAGGAGTCGTACTATAGTGACTGAGATTTGCTGGTTTCATAAAGGGGAAGAGAATTAACAGAGCAGACAATTTTGTAAGTGTGAGCTTTCCTCTTCACTGGTCTGTGAGTCTTGTGCTACATGTTCTATAGATTTACTTAGGATAAAGTATCATAGTTCAACTGCATTTTATTATTTGGCAAGCTCTCTTGCCTTGTGGCATCATTAATGATGTGAATAGAAAAGGAACTAGGTTTCAGAAATGAATTATAGTCATTTTGCAGAACTCAAGCTGCCTAAACTTGTCTGTGTGTTTTTACTATAGCTCTTGAGCTCTTATTAACTGACAAAGAAGCACCTTAAGCTCATCTTAAATGAAACTGCGTGTGTTTAAGCTGTCTTTACTGCCATGTAAATGTGTTAACCTAAAGCAACATTTTTTTTTCAACAGACCTGACCACAGATAAGTCCCTTAGAGTTATTAATTTAGTGCTTTTTGCTCCGTTTATCGCAGTCCAAGACCTGTTGCTCCTCCAAGAGGTTGCCAGCATGGAGCACCGGGCTGAGCTCTTGGCAGAGAGTCAGCCATCCCAGATTTGGTTCCTTCTTCCTGAAATGTGCCCCATCCCACAGGGCTTGGAACTGACACCAGGCTTTGATTTCTGGTACCAAATCAGACCCACCTAAATGTGTGGGTCCTGATGCCACTCTGTTTACAGATACTCTTTTAGATCAGTGTTAAAGCAGGCTTCAAACTTCCAGATATACGAGACACCCTCAGGTTGTACTTAGGCTTGTCGCCTTTCTCTCTGCTACACCTACGTGTTTCCAGGAGCAAAGCTGGAGTGATTCTTCAAGAAGCAGTGACCTGTGATAGGCTTTTAGCCATTCCTTGTCTTTGCAGTTAGGTCTCTTTAACAGATGAATCTTACTGGTATAAAAAAATACACACCAACTTCTTTCTTCTTCAAAAGCTGCTGTTGCTATTAGCTGAGTAGGCTCCTGCGGTCACCCAGAAGAAGCTGTGACTTCTTGACAATTCAGTGCTGTGGACCTCCCTTATAAGAAAGGGAACACGGGTTGTATAGCCCTGCAAGGACTGTTTTGCCAAGGCAAAACCCAGCTGCTTTTGAGGGGAGTCATGCTCTAGAAGTGTTTGGGGTTTTTGCCTGTGTTTCAGTTTTTTGTTGTCTGAGGACGATTTGGTAGTGAAACATGCTTCAAAAATACCTGCATGTAATTAATTCTGTATGTGTCGAACACTGTCAGACTAGAGCTGGGAGAATATTTGAATCCCAGTTGCATATGAGTTTGAAAAGGATAGCCATATATAATATACTGCAAATTATGGGGTGGCAAGGAATGTTTATTTTTTTCCGTTCCAGCTAGCATACATAACACATCTATTAATGGGCTTGTATCATAATCCATGCATCTGGGCTGTTGTTCATGGAAGTAGACCCCCATTTGAAATAAGATAGGAGTGTCATGGAAGATGACTGGAAAGGTGATGTGCCCTATATAACCATTTTTAAATGACCTTCAAATCAGCACACTATTAAAGAACAGGTGCCTTTCCCTACACAGCTCTCTCTAATGGTGTCATGGTATTAACCATTCATTAACTGGGTTTGTAGTGAATGAGGAGAAAAGCCATTTAACTTCTGGCCTTTGTTAAAAAGGGAGCAATTTCATTAAACTCTTTTAATATAACACAGCTTGGAAGTTCTAGATGTTGGCCCCTTTTTCAAATGGTCAAACAGCAGCAGTGCATCAATGCTCAGGCTCATCAGGCAAGTGAAGGCTTGCACACATCACTTGGTTCAGATGTTGTACTGAAGAAAGATTTTTTCCTCTGCAATCATGAAGTAAATTTCATGAAAATTAAGCCAAGCAAATTTTATAGGAGATCCTCTTTCAATTTGAAGGGAAAAGCTGTGGTAGGTCGTCCTTTCTCTCAGCAGATTGTTGTAACAGCTACTGCGTGAGACAGCACAGCTACATCTGATGGATTAGGTCTCAATGTTACTTGCTCCAAGTTCTGCTTGGATGCTTATTTGTTACTTTGTCTACAGTCAATTGTTTGGTGCAGAAGTTGGCTTTTGACAAACTGAGTGGAAGATGCATGAGAAGTGTGAGAGGAGCAGCCCCGCTGCCTTTGGGTTCTTTCATTCCCCTGAATCAGATTGCTTCTCAGGCTCTTCTAGAATGTAACGCGAAATATGCAGCTGGGCTAAAGTGACTCTTAAGACGTGGCCCAAGGGTCTGAACATGGAATTTGTGACTTGGAGTGACTCTAGACATCTCTTGTCTTCTCTGCAAGTCAATCTACCTCCTCTCTCTTGCAGAATGTGGCCAAGTTTTGGTTTGTTTGTTCTCAGTTTATTATTGCCTCCAAATTTTGAAGAGACATAAAAGAACATTCTTCCTCTAGGTACTGTTAGCAACCAAGTAATAAAATCTTGATGGGCCTTCATCTGATATACTTCTGAAACCTCCAAGCCATCCGAGCTCCCTCTCCAGAATCCCAGTGCCATCCTTTGCACTGCTTTGCAGTCTTCCCTTGCCCTTCCCCTTGTGGTTCTCAAATATTGCAGTTGCCTTGTTCTTTGTTGTTTCTCTAGTGCAGATTATCAGGGAGTTAGAGGCCTTATCTACTACTCCGCCCTGTTTGCTGTTTTATTCAAACAGCTATCCTTAGACTTGCTCAGGATTTTCTTCATTTTAGTTTTCCATTTCATCTGGGTGAGATACTTTACCTCATTGTGCCCCCACCAAAACACGCTGCCTACCAGGCGCTTGGTTCCACCAAGTCTCTGTTTTTGCAGGGCATTGTTTCTCTGGATCCATACTGAGAAATGTGAGGTGGCATCTTAATTGTACAGGTGTAAGATGCGTTGTGAAGTAACTGCTGTCCTAGAGCTTTCCATGAGCAGCGTTAAGGCATGTTCACAGCACAAGATGGAAGCGGCTCTTCAAGGTTCCTATAGGATATGAATCTCTTGGTGTAAACTCTTGACATGTAAATTCCATGGCAGAGCTTTTAACTGCTTAGTAACAAAGCAAAAATTTAAGAGTAGGTAACTCTCAACTTTCTCTTTCTTATTATTTTTTTTGCTAGTGCACATCTTAGACTCATACTACTGAAGGATATGTCTATCAAAAGGCGTAACATCTTTATATATTTGGCTTATATGGAACAAAAAGCAAAAATCTTCCATGAAACCATCATTTCCTTGGAAATTTTATGCAGGCATTTTAAAATCTGGTGAATCTGCTAAGGACTTCCAGAACTGCTTAGATCTCCACTGTGAAATACTGAATTCTGAATTTGTGTCATTGGGAAGAAGGAAGGAGAAGGATGTTTAGAAAAATGTGATCTTTTTTTCACAATCTGCCAGTACAGACTATTCCAAAAATAACAGGCTAGGGAGGTAGTATTCAAAACTTCTAAATTTATGGATAAGATTCCCCAATGTTTTTTAGCAGCTACTAGAAATCTAAAGCGCACAAACTTTTAAATCTACCATGCTTTCTGTTGTGGAAGGGATGTGATGTGGTGTTAGCCTTTTTAATCCTGGAATACAAATTTTAAAATGTGTTGAATATTTAAGGATGACTTCATGCAAGTTAATAAACCATTTGTAAAGTGTTTGTATACAACCCTTTGTATCATGTTGTTGGTACACCTTACCAAATTTTTTTTTGGGCATGTATTCCATTCTTAACTTCTGTACAATTTCTATTGTTGCTGTAAATATTCTAAAAGAGAAAAAAAAAAAATCCTGTGGTAACCTTAATTATCAGCATGGAAATGGTTAATTTTTACTGAGCACAATGTATTTTTGAATGGGCCTTCCAAAATATGTCTTTAATAAAAATGCAGATTTTGCACTAGAGCACTGGCATTGCTCAATGGCTCGTCTTATTGCTGACACATCGGCAGAGCGCCGCCCCGTAGGTTGGCATGGCTCAGGGGAGCAGAGGGGGCCAGGACCACAGGAGGACTCGTCTGCCTCACAGGTCACTGCCAGGCCCTGGTGAACTCCCCTGTATCTGTTCAGCTGTATCTGTCCACCAGACTGACGTTTCCACGGCAGCACAGAGCACAGCTCTGAAGCACCTTGTTGCCCAGCATTCTTGGAGTCTCATTGCAGACATTGCGGGGGGTTTCGTGCCTTTCAGGGCAAGAATCTCTTATATTCCCTCTTTCCAACAGTATCAACCCACCAATACCCACAGCAGGCATTACCCAGAAATTGAAAAGCTCTGAAAGTCTCCAGCTCTTAAATTATCTTTGCTGCAGTAGAAGATCCACCATTTAGGGAGTATGTTGGCTTTTCATCATTCCCATACGTAAGGTGAGACTCTTTCAGGCAAACATTCAGGTGTCAGCAATACAGTTTTTGGTGGGTACCTCTTTAATGTGTCCTGGCCATGACGTTTTCTGTTATTGTGTGCAGTTTTTAAAAAGTTTACGTATTTCTCTGCTGGTCTCTCATTTTTCAGAGTAGTTGGAAATAAACTGAGGACTATTGACCCCTTTACCTTAGTCTCCCTTATTTCCCACTGCACTCCAGCAGCAGACTTGCTGGAAGCCAGGACTTGCAGTCCATTCAGATCCTTCTGAAAGAGCCGCCTGGTCCCTGGGATGTGCCACATCTATTGCCTGGTGCCTTCTCTGAGCTGCCCCTGCCACCTACCAAACAGGGACACTGCTGGCCTGAGCTAGTGGCTTCAACTTCCACCAGTGCAAACGATCCACCAGCATCTCACGAGTCCCAGACACAATCAGAATCAGTGTCGTTGGAAGAAACCCTCAAGATTATCAAGTCCAACCTTTAACCTAACACTGCCGCTAGACCATGTCCCTAAGAACCTCGTCTAACCACCTTTTAAACACCTCCAGGGATGGTGACTCCACCACTTCCTGGGCAGCCTGTTCCAGTGCCAGACAACCCTTTCTGTGAAGAATTTTTTCCTAATATCCAATCTAAACCTCCCCTGGTGCAACCTGAGGCCATTTCCTCTTGTCCTGTCACTTGCTACCTGGGAGAAGAGACCAACCCCCTCCATGCTACAACCTCCTTTCAGGTGGTTGCAGAGGGCAATCAGGTCTCCCCTCAGCCTCCTTTTCTCCAGGCTGAACAGCCCCAGTTCCCTCAGCTGCTCCTCATCAGACTTGTGCTCCAGATGTGCTTGAAACACCCATCTCCTCGAGGTGCCTTGCTCTCTGGGGACTCGGCTTTACTCCTACAACCTCTCTTTGCTGTAACTCTTACAAGGATCTCCTTGTAGTGACCCCAGGAGCTTGGTGCCCTTTTCTGCACTCCCTGCGGGGCTCCAGAAAACGCAGTGGCTGCCTCCTTGAAAAGGTCGGGCACCTCACCAGGCTAGTCCTGGTGTCATCAGCATTGGTCCCTCGTGGGACAGAGAGCAGAGTGGCTGTGGGCGTTTTTCTTTCAGACAGCAATCAAGGGAAAATTCCTGCATGTACCCATTAAGAGAAAGGGACTATTGACTTACAAATGCTGTGGCTGTTCTGGAGGCCTGAGGCAGTCTCTTATTACATCGTTTAGATTAGGCAAGTTTGACTTCTCAGTATAGTTGCCTTACTTCTCCTTGTAAACATCCCAGACTAAAAATTCATGTCAGGAAGCTGAAGGTGGCTCTTGGTCCTGCCTCCTATTTCAAACCTGCTACATTTTATGTGGTTGCAAAGCCATGCCTTGGAGTCCCTACTGCTGCAGGTAAATACCTGCAGGATTTTCACTCCTAGAAGATAAATGTTTCCAGCACTGCTTTGCATTGCCTCCTGCAGCCTCAGTTGCTGGCTCTGTTGTGGCTAATTGTGATTGCAGACATCTGTGCCAGTAAATCAAAACGACAGTGATATGCTAGGAAACTTAGACTTTATGAGGAGCACCTTTGTATTTTTGTAATTGTATGTTGCCTAGTTCTGTCCCACTTTCATAATGCCTTCAGTAGCACTGTTACTACAACATGCTGCCTTTATGCAGAGTCAAGTGCAATTCTAAAAGCATTTTAGGAGCAATTAATTAAGTCTCTCAGCACACTTCTTTTTAGATAAGAAGCAGAGGTTAAGTGAATTTCCAAAGGTCAATTAGCAAGCAAGCTGCATAGCCAGGATCAGAACAAAAACTCCAGCTTTGGCAGGAACCATTTTGACATTGCAGATGAAAGCTAGAAGTAGGTCCCTTCCCCCGTGCAAGCTGGAGAGGTGAAAATCAGGCGAAGGACAGGACAAGGCAAGAAGCAAACGAACTGTGAAATACACTGTATGCCAGTTAGTTCTACCTTATTTATCACTGTACATTTCAATCTGAAAAAGGGTCTAGTGACTTCTTTGCAGCTGGGAGGCTGGAAGAGTGATAGCACAGGTCCTTTCTACTTGGACAGTCTTTTCTCCTTCCAAGGTTTTATTATATCCTATATGCAGGATCAGTCACGTGAAGACACGTAACTTAGTGTGGTGCCTTGGTGTTTAATGGTGTGGTCCATCCATTCAGGCTGTGGATTTAGCTTGTGAGCCCTTCCAAATTACACAGGAACTCTTGGCCCTTGCCACAGGCTGCATTTCCAAAACCAGGCAAGTTGCAAAACCCCAGACCCTGCATGGGAGCTCTTCAGAGGTCAGTCACAGCCAATGCTTTGGGTGGTTACAGTCAAGCTTAACTGCTTTGGGGTGCTATAGACACTCATCAGCTGGTGCCCAGTCCATCCTTTCACCTCTTCAGCCCCACCCCACCACTCCTCACTCATTCAACAAAACATCAGCACCAAGGCTCCTTCCCCTCCAGTCACCATCTGCCAGGACATCAGCAGAGCTGCCTGTGCTGCTTTTAGGGAAGGGAGAGCAGTGTGTTAATGTGATGGCAGCTGTGTCCAGGGCCTGGAAATGCTTCAGCTTTCAGTGTTGGTGTTACTAATGCAAGAGCTACGATGGCTGGTGGAGAGCCCTTGTCTCCATGCTGTTGTACGTGCAGTACCCCCTCAGAGGCTCTTACCCTGCGCTGCATGCACGACTTGCTTCAAGCTCAGTGGAGCTTCTCAGTAGAGCTTGCCTGGACTGATTATCATTAGAGAAACACACAGATTCACTGCTTGCTTATTGAGAAAACATGTTCCTAGACGAGTGTGCAGATAGGCAAAACTCATTTGGGGGTATGAGGGAAAGCAAGGAAGTGAGGGTGACACAATAACAATCATCTCGGCAAATGGGGCTTGGTCTTTTCTACATCTCTGTAGACTTCCTACTGTTTATATAGTGGACCAGAAGCTTTCAGGCTTGCCAGAACAGCGTATTTTCCTGACAATTATTATTTGTCTCTATATACAGGGAAAAACAAGGCAGAAACATCTGTTCTCATGAATGAATAAAATGTGATGAATTGCACAGACATCCAAAGGCTTTTCTGATGTTTTTGGTCACATGTCATTTGGTTTTAGCCACATCTTGTTTCCTGCCCCGCTCAATGATTGCAGGGATAAGAAGAGGGCATGAGAGGCAGAAACCGCGCCTTGGTGCCATCGGCTTCACGCCTCTCCTCTCTCCACTGAGACACTTCAGGTGCCAATGCTGCAACTTTTGGGGATTTATGCATGGACTGCTAAAAAATAGGAAAAAGGTCTCCAGTGCCTGCCAGGTTTCTGCTGCAGACATGTGGGAAGCCAGACAGTGGCTGCTGTCCCAGAGCCCCCCCTGGCCCTGCCACATGGGAGCTGTGGGGGCATGAATCCTACCTGGGGTGTGCTGGGTGCCAGCTCCCAGACAGAGACAGGGACATAAGCCACAGCTCCTGGACCGTTGCCCTAGGGAGATGGGTGCACCATCAGAGCTGCTACATGCCCCAGGCACTCGGTACTGGGGACTGGGCCATGGAGATCAAGGTAGTTAATGAGAGTGAGTCCTTGTTCCTGTGACCAACCACCCTGGGCTCCCCGAGATGTGTCAGTGCAAAACCAGAGAGGATACAGAGGGGGTTTGGTCACCCACTGCACAAGGCACTGACCGCTGTCCCAAAAACAGCCATGGCAGCTCAGGCTGGAGGGAACCTGGTACAGAGGACATGACATGACTTGACAGTGTGAGACACAGGTGGGGGCCCTCGTACTGGGGACTGGCCAGATCTGGCCCCAATTTGGCAGAGGATGGCAGAGAGTGGCAGGAGGAGCATGAGGAAAAGAAGGGTGAGATGTCTGCCCTGACGTGAGAGCCCTCCCTGGCCCTGGTGGGGCAACAGGGGCTGTATGGTCTCAGGGCCAAATAATCAAGTGCAGACCTGCCCTCCTCAAGACAGTCCAAGCCCTGCCTTTGGACCCCATCTGCATTTACTTTGGCTTCCACAGCACACCATGATGACGATTTCCCCAGATTAACTCTCAGGGAGGGCCAGAAGCGCCATATCTCACAGGATCAAAACCACAGCCACGTACCCTCCTGCCTTCCCCATTGCGTGCCTCATAAACACCCGTCAGCTTTGCGGTCAGGTTTGGCTTTATCACCAGGCGTGGTGTGAAGCAACATTTTATTCCAGACAGCCCTTCCCTTTGCAGGCCAGGCATTTGCACCACAGGATAGTGGCCACAGCAGGTGCCAGTGGCAAGGTGGGGTGGCTGCGCAGCCAGACACCTACGCACCCAGCCCAGGAGCCAGCATGGGGCTCAGCCGCACTTGCCCAGGCACTCGAGCAGCTCCATGCGGATGGCTATGCGAACATGCCAGCCCAGAGGGATGAGGCGGATGTAACGGGCCACGATGGGCGGCCGCAGCAGGTTCTGCACCGAAGACGAGCGGTCCGAGTTGCCATAGAAAACCTGTGGAGAGAGGTGTGGGCAGATGGTTAGGGGGCTGGAAATCCTGCCCTGTGAGTTTTGGGTGCCTGCGCAGAGCTGGGAAGGAGGAGGGTCCCTCTTCCCTACCCCCAAAGTAAAAGACTTCAAAATTATCAAGACACAGAAAATGTTTGTCACTGTGACTGAGTTCTCTGAGTATGTAACTTTCCCCACCATTGCTTTTCCACTTCTTGTGGTTAGGCTGGGCTTAATCTCACCCTGTTCTACCTCATTCACGCTGCCACAGCACGGCACCAAGCACACCAAGTCAGTGTGGCTGTTTGCAGTTTATGAGCTGAGTTCCCAGACACATCGATATAGACAAAAATGTATTTCAGAGATCTTCCCCACCACTTGGCCATGCTGCCACATCTCCTGCTGCCACAACCTGTTTTTTGGGGAAAACTCAGCATCCTCCCAGGGCTGCAGGAACCAGTTGCTTTAGCAAAGCCACCAGAGCCTCCCCTGCTGGGATATGTGCCTTCCATGCAGATGGACGCTGAAGATGCCTGGGAGGCAGCAGCTGTGGGATCCCCCAGCCCACCTGGGCTGCACAGGAACCACAGGCACCACTGTAAGGTCTCCCCAGTGCATTTTTTCACTTCAGACCAACCACTAAGAAGTACGGCATGCAAATGTTTCAGTGTGCTGTGACTTAACCAGTTGTGGATTTTTGTCCTAGGGGATTTTCTGCATCATCATTGTGCCATAGCCCTGGAGTTACAACAACAGACAGAGCCCCCATTTTGCATTGTCCAGGAGTGGGTGGGGTTGTACTACCTAAACAGAGAGATTTTTATCATGGAGGTGCCACTTCTCCTGTGATGCTGACTAATGCCTCCGTCCTGACCAGCTCAGTCTGGACTCCAGCATTGTCACTACAAAATGTAAAAAACGTATTTCAGCCTTCTGTGGCTGGTCAGCATGGCATTTGTTCTCACTGCAGCGGGGGACGAATGCCCAGTGCTACTCCTGGATGTGGGGCGAGCACTGGTTCCCATCCACCTTGCTGCTCTCACAGGACTCCTCTCTTAACACACCTCCCCACTGAGATCCAATGCTTTAGTGTCACCAAACGTGCCCATCCCCAACACCCTCCCCAAGTGGCTGAAGCGCAAAGTCCACTGACCCGGTTGTTCCCGGTCTGGTCCTTGTAGTAAACCCAGTTGAGGTTTTCATCGGTGCGGTACTGCACGCTGTACTTGGTCATCCACTCATCGGCGTCGCAGCGGCCTTGCGTGAGGATCCCCGAGATCACCTTCACCTCCTTCAGGTCGATCTGCAGCCACTGCCCGTTGTCCTGGTACTTGGAGAGCCAGGCACACCTGGGGGACAGCACCAGCCATGCTATGTCCTCCACCGCTGCCCTCCCGGGTGGCCTCTTCTGCCCCCATGCTGCCACAGGACCCCTGTTCTCCACACCCACACACCCATGGGACCTCTTGGAGAGGCATTTTTGGACTCACCCGAAGCCTTGGCCGTTGAGGCGGGCCTTGTTGGCTGTCCAGGAGGAGTACCAGCCCGTGTACTGCTCAGGGTTGGAGCAGCTTATCTGGTCAGGGGTGACGGCACCGGACTCGAAGCCCAAGGGCTTGTGGTAGGGACACTCTGCAGAACAAGGGAAAAACCATGTTGCCTTAAAGCCACGAGGGACTTTGTGTCCTGGCTGTGTTTGCACACTTCTTGCCAACACCCTCTGTGGATTCGCTGCTCCCTGTCCTCCCTCGCCAGGATGCTGGGGATGCTCTTAAACCCAGAACACAACCCCTGCAGTATTTGCTGCCCAGAGGCCATGGGGTCTTCATTTTTATCTCTTCTCTTGTATGAATTTCTGACTCTTCTTCCTCCCTCAAATCTTCCTAAACCTGTGCTGCCTGCAGCATTTTAAGGGGAAGGTTTTATTCAGATGTTTCAGTCTGAATTTCTTCTTGTAAGCACACATAAGCAGATCCAGTCTGGATCCATCAACCTGGATCCAGCCTCCAGGCTGTCAGCCTCTGCCTGGTCCTTGAGACATGTCTGGTATGACTTCTCTTGCTGGGTCTTATCTCCTTTTGCTCCTCCATTCACTGTTGTGATTCACAGCCGTGCTTGCGTGACAAAATTGCTGAGCCTGCTCTGATCATCCCCCCACAAGCAACCTCAGTTCTTCTGCATTTTCTGCTATAACAATTATCTTTGTGTCTGGAGATGGTCTTGTGGGAAATCCACAGATACTCCAGTTCTAGCAAGGTGTAACACTTGGCACTGCTCTACCTGTGAGATTTTGCCTTTGTTTCTTCAGGCTACCAAACCTAACCTCACAGTTGTCTTCTGCAATAGTGAGAGGTTCAGCAAGACTCCCGCTGGCTGCCAAAACTGCTGAGGGCAGAAATACTCATTCATCTTTAAAACTTTCCATGGTGGGTCACCATACAGTGCTTTGGAAGGTGAACCCTTGGTGACACCACCATGCAGAGCTCCTGCATGCTCGCTGGACCTACTTTGTTGTTGTTGTTGTTATGATCATTTTTTATGCAAGCAGGTTTTCACTGCGTATCCAGATACACATAAAGAGGGTATGACAAGTGTCACATGGGAATTGCCTGGGCAAACATCTATATCATGGGCAGCATCTTCTGATGTTGCAGCCTGTGGAGCAGCTGAGGTGCCCCCAAGGGCAACTCTGTCACGCTTTCCAGTTCAGTGTAGTTAATTTCATGGGTTTCATCAATAAAGGAGCAAACGGAGCTCTGAGCAGCTTCACATGTGGGTAAGATGTTTCCTTGCACCAGCCATGCCTGACTGACCACTGTGACGCCTCATGTTAAAAATGACTGACATACTGGGAGCATCAGTGGGCACCCAGGGCCCAGCATGACCACAGCGTCTCCGGTGCAACGCACCAGCACTGTGGTGGTGTGATCGATGTCTCATTAGCGAAGTCCACTAGGTTGATATCATATGCATCAATATCTCATTAACATATCTTGCTCAGTCAGTACCTCATGACTGTGTTTTTCCCCACAAAAAGCCAGAGCTGCCATCCCACCTTTCTCCAGGCATGGAAACATCATGCTTTAGCACCACATTATAACCCCCGCTCCCCTTGTGCAAGAGGGAAGCCAGGCCAAGGTGGCCCCGCGTGTTTACTACTCAGCAGGCTTATCTCGAACACCACGTAACTTTACTTTTAGCAACACTAATCCACAGAACACACAACCGTAATGCAATTAGGAGGTCACCTTCTGGCATGCCCGGGTGCACCATGCGCGGGGAACCTCGAAATAGATTCCTAGTGCCTGCACGGCCAAACTGGCTGTGCCATTTAACACTGTTATTGCTGACCTGGAGAGCACTTTGTGCAGCAGCTGCTCCGCTCCAGCCATGCCAGAGACAGCTCTGCAACAATGCCTCAGCACGGCTGCTCTGGAAACTGTCCCCAGGCAGTGGGGACACCGGCCACATGGCCGTGGCTGGGCTGGGCAAGGAGAATGCAAAGCCCCACTCCCTGGGGACAGAGACAGCTGGGAGATACAGTGACAACATTCATTATTCAGGAGAATAGTCTTCATCAGTCAAGGAAAATGCCTTCATTACTCAGCTACATAACGCTAACAAATGACAGCACCCCTCACACCTAGCTCAACAAGAAACCTAGAGCTGCTCCTCTCACACACATCCCACAGTCATGGATGGATCAACCAAACCTGCCACGTCTCCTTTCCTTCCCTTCCATTTCAAGGGGCAATAGTTTAAATGGAAAAAGGGTAGGTTTAGATTGGACATAAGAATTTTTTTACGATGAGGATGGTGAGCCACTGGGGTAGGTTTCCCAGAGAAGCTGTAGATGGCCCATCATTGGAAGCCTTCAAGGTCACATTGGAGAGGCATTTGAGCAACCTGATCTAGTGAAAGATGTCCCTGCCCATGGCAGGGAGGCTGGACTAGATGATCTTCAAAGGTTCCTTCCAACCCAAACCATGCTGCGATCTTGTGATTTTTTGATGCAAGTGACAGCAACCTGATACTGGGCTGTAGCAAGGCTTTGTATGGAGAATTGTACACTGTTAAGGTTAAACAGCAAGAAAACTGGGGCTATTCAGCCTGGAGAAAAGGAGGCTGAGGGGAGACCTGATTGCTCTCTGCAATTCCCTGAAAGGAGGTTGTAGCATGGAGGGGGTTGGTCTCTTCTCTCAGGTAACAAGTGATGGGACAAGAGGAAATGTCATCAAGTTGTGCCAGGATATTGGATATAAGGAAAAAATTCTTCATGGAAAGGGTTGTCAGCCACTGGAACAGGCTGCCCAGGGAAGTGGTGGAGTCACCATCCCTGGAGGGGTTTAAAAGGCATTTAGATGAGGTTTTTAGGGACATGGTTTACTGCTAGAGTTAGGTTATGGTTGGACTTGGTGATCCTGAGGGTCTCTTCCAACCAAAATGATTCTATAATTCTATGAAATCACACAGTAGGACCAGGCTGGCATGCCAAGTGTAGGTGCTGGTAGGGAGTCACTGTGAGAAGAAGGACTTCTCAAGGGGTTGGTCAGGGATCTCTGCCGGGCCGGCTGCAATCCAGTGTTGCCATAAGGCTCTGTGATGCACGTGAGTGTGCCGACGCGGCTACTTGCACCTGTGGGAAGCAGGAGGATCCTACGTGGCGACCTGGAGTGTGCAGTAATCTCCATTTGTCCAAAATATCCTTTGCTGCATCTCTGTGCAAAGGGATACAGTTACAGGTAGGCGATGTGCAGGTGCAGGGGGGGCACCTTCTGAATGGAGAGGGACTCAGACAAGGATGCAAGGACTGCAGGGAGCTGCCCATCACAGATGAGCTTCATGATGATGCTGTGACAAAAAAGGAGTTGTGGCAGCCAGCCCTTTGAAAGGGAGCAGTGAGCTCGGGCAGGGCCATGCCAGCTCAGACTCTGTTTGGGGTTGTGCACATGGGTTTCTTTCACAAGAGACTGGAGGAAACCCTCACAACGAATGATATAAAGCGTTATTTCTGATCTTCTATAAGTGCTGCTTCTGCATCACAGGGGCGGTCTCCAGCAAATGCCTTCTTCATCTGCATACCTGCCTCAGCAGGCAGCCCTGTGGAGATACCTGCTGCAGAAACTGGCCTGAGAAGCCATGACCCTTTACTGGGGATATGTGGGGCCACTCTGCCCTGGGAGCAAGACACCATCCATGCACAGCAGATGCATCCTCTCCTTGTGGTTTCTTTGGGCAGGGAAGACACCAGTTGGCAACACTCAACCTGGGCAAGCCCTGGGTGGATACGGCCTCCACAGGAGCAGGGTGCATGGAGGGCCAGCTCAGGGTAAGCTGATGGCCCCGCAAGGCTGACTGGAAAGCCTCTGCACTTGTCAGTTGCCTCACGCCATGGGAGGGAAACCTTCAGGTCCAGCATGAGCATAGCATAGAAACACCTGGGTTTTTTCCTCTCTCATTTCTGTTTGTGTATGCATGCAAGCTCTGCCAATGACGTCATACTTTCTTGTTAAAATACATTTTTATTTGCTTTCTAGCCTGTCCTAATTTCCACTCAGAGCTTTTCCATTATAATTCTTTTAACCTCCTCCTCCTTTAGGGCAGCCATGACAAACACTGAACATTGGGGTGACTGTTTCCCCCGTGTATCTCCTCTCGGGAAACCAGAGGCAGCAAAACACACCTCAAGGTGTTGCACAGCCTCTTGCAGGAGCTGGGAGGAGGTGGTTGCTAGTAGGCATGAGGCAGGTATCACTTTAAACTTCCAGTCCTAGAGGAGGTGGCCACCTCTGAACGTCTATGTGACAGAGGCCTGAAGAAGAGTGTTGCTCCTGCGGGACACATGAGCTAAACCTGAAGATCAACTGGGCACCAACAAAACCTTGCTGGAGTAACATGGCAGGGAAAATGTGGCAGTTGCAGAGAATAACAAGGGAAGATCTTGATAAGAAAACCTATAAAACATGATCTGCAAGGAACAACTGAAGGAGGTGGGCAAGGGCAGCCCAGAGAAAACTCAAAGGAAACACTATTGTAGTATTTTACTGTTTAAAAATGTGTTTCAAAGAAAGAATAAACTTTTCCTCGATCCCTGGGGAGAGGAGAAGATGTTACGGTCTGAACTGCAGGAAAGGTGGAATCAGCCTAGATGGCAAGAAAGGTTTTCTGCAGCGAATCCTACACATGGTGGTAGATGCCCCAGGCCATTTCTGGGGGCTGTAGGAACAGGGCAAGCAAATCTCCTGCTAGTGCCAGCCACCCTGGGCCACCCCAGGTGACCTCCCGAGGCCCAAGCATGGCCCCCGCTGCTGCTGCCCCTCTGCCCGATGGTGAAGGGTCACCCTGCATCTCCCACCGGTACGGCTCCCCCGGCCCCACCATGATGTGCTACCTCTGCAATGCAGGACACAATGGGAGAAGCTGCTGAAGGTCACCAGGCAAACATGGTTAAACACACACTGGTCCATTACCTGGCATGCACTCTAAGCTGTTCGTCCTACTGGACCACACTGAGTTAGGACCTCCTTGGCAATCGCATTTGCAAGCCTTGCTGTGCCACAGCTCCAATCTCTCATCCTAAAGGGAAAGGGAAAAAACAATAATAAATCAATAGTGACAAGAGACAAAATGTGAGTAGTGAAGCTTAGACAGACACTCATGCCCACCTGGGCTGCTGCAACTTCTCTGAGCCCCTTTCTTCATGCCAGCCCTGCATGAAACATGGGATGACTCGCCCCCACCCTTAAATTCAGGGATCAGAGCACCTATCTGTGCTCCAAGGCCCAGGTGCCATCCCTCCTTCTGCCCTGAGGCACCACAGCTGGGCAGTGCCAGACCCCCAGCATTTACCCAACAGCCAAACCAGCCAGACAGACTTACCTCTCCTGGGGAGAGGGCCAGTGCAGCTGGGACAGCTGGCATGGAGGAAAGAAGAGAGAGATCAGAAACACAGATGCTGCAACCAAATGTCAGGAAATGCAATGAACACTTATTCCTGAGTGGGGGAAAAATAAATTGAGGAAAACCTGACAAATCTACAGCATTTTCCCAAGCTGATTGCAGGGAAAAGCAAGAAGATGTGGGCAGGTACAGGGCACTGTGTGTGCCCATGTTGTGCTACTCCCCTACTGTGTTTTCTGTGGCTTTGGCATCTCCTCTTTCTGATCAGATATGCCTGAAAAATCCTGAGGAGAAACCCATGCTGGCCCCTTCAGCCTCTACTGTACAGCTAATTTCACTGCTCTCCCTTTTTGCCACCTTTCCATCCAACAGTTTCCCTTTCCCACTTTGCCCTTAAAAACCATGAGCTGCTGATCCCCAAGGGTGAAATCCCAGCCTGACACCACCACAAATCCCTGGTGCCTTCAAAGGAGATGGGACACCCTGAGAGGTCCCTGGCCTGAAATAACTTCATCTGGACAGCACAGAGCAAAACAAAATGTAAATAGTTCTTCCCAATCCATCTTTCAAAGGAGACTCCCCATTTTTTTCTTTCTTAGAGAAAATCAGCTGTTGTGGCTGTAGAGGAAAAGCTGCTATTTTTGTAACATCTGACCTGTTTTATCTCCTACCCATCACTGAGCAATGGCTTTTTTATGAGCCCTTTGCTGAAAGGGCTCTCCAGCTTCCCAGTAAAGTCCAAAGCAGACTACATTAATAGCATTTGGACTGGCAGACTAGTGCCCAGACAACTATGAAAATAAAACAATTTTTAAAAGAGCTGGTGACTCTTCAACACAATTTGAATGTCAAACATCATGTCTTGAATACTGGTAGTGAATCTGCAAGCCACTAATGATCAAGCTATTGAGCAGGTAAAAGCTTGCATACAGCAGAAACCCGCCATCTCCAAAAACAGATTTTCTGAATAAGAAAAGAGGATCTTTTCACCAAATGAATTAGACTCTGAATTATTCACTGAAATCTAGTTATGATTTATTCATTCATACACTGTCAGTTTGCTGAGCCTAGGAAGCTCCAGCTAAGGCTGGGAATTTACATCTTGCATTCCTATAGCAAGTTGCATCTCAAAAGACTCACAAACACTGTGCAATTATAATCAGCTGAAATATAAATTATATAACAAAGCTCTCTTTATTACCAAAATGCAACTGCTCCTTGTGTGTGACACTGAGCCCGAATGTATCAAGAGTCTGAAAGAAAGACCCCAGCAAAGAACAAAATGATAATTTTTTAAAATCCTTTCTTTAATGCAGAGATCATCTCCTTTGCTTCAACATCCCTGGGCAGCATTTCTGATCAGGAACTTGCCACATTAACCCAAAGCATCAGCCCTGGCAGAAGTAAATGTCCATCTACAACATAAAGATACGACTTCTAGTCAGGCTGAAGAGGGAGGTAGGGAGGTACCCAGACCTCATCGAGCTCACCAGGAAAACCTGGGTTCAAATCTCCAGACCTGGGCTGGCTCCACCTTTCCCAGCACAGATATTACCCAGCCCCCTGACTCCATGGTGCAACAACAAAACCAAGGTGGAAGTACAAGCCAAGGCCATGCCACACATTGCCACCTCTGTGCTGTGACACAAGTGGCAAAGCAGGTCAACATAAGCCAGCGTGAGGGTGGTTTAAATTAAGGCTGCTTGTCGTCAGATCAAGACGATACAAACCAGGACTTTATCACCTATCAAAACTGGACCACCTTTGCAACAGAAGCAATGCAGTGCCTCCCCCACCTGCTTGGTTCTCTCTTGGATGCTGACACTGGAGCAGCACTGGCACCGGTGGCATGGGAGCCAGGCTGGCAGGTGCCCCTGCAGTGCCTCCAGCCCATGCCACAGTGGTCTTCCCCAGCAGGACGGGTGTCCTGATCCAGCAGCAAGAGGGGCAAGGCACAGCTTTGTTACCCTGGGATTTGGGAGCCTGGCTCCCTAGCTAGCAGACTCCTGCTGTGCATCCCCACTGCTGATCGTGGGGCAGCAGCCTCTGCTCCTACACTGCAGGCATTCAAGTTTCATGTAGACATGTGCACTTCCTACGTGTTTCTTAACTTCTTTTTCATCATCTTTAGCAGACTGATTTTTGTGAGTTGTTTCCAGTTTGCCTTACAGTGGTTAAATGCACTTTGGCCTGGCAATAACCAGGTGTGTGAGTGGAGCCATGCAGAGGTGAAAGCAAAGATGCCTGCACCTCTCTGCCTAAATACTTGCCTTGGATCTCCTGCAGCACTCAAGGTACCTTTACAGCTACAGAGAAAACCTGGTAAACAATCTAGCAAATGAATGTACTTTGTACAGGGATAAAATATTCAAGTATATGTGCACCAGGTACTTTGGCCCAGCATGAGGAAGACTCTATTGTGGTGAAACCTACTCTTGTGCACTATGTGCTGTGGTGGGGAAAGGGGATGTGAATTACCAGGGTGATGTAGGGGTATTGCTTTGGGTCACACTGAGCCCTTTCAGCGGGCCTTCTGAGTCCTTGCCCAGGTATTTGAGAGCCAAGATCAAAATTTGGCACCTCACTGACAGATGCGGCTGGAAACCCAACGGCTGTGAGCAAAACAACGGAAAAAAAAAAATAGTTTTCACAGAATCAAAGAATTATTTGGGTTAGAAGAGACCTTAAAGATCACCTACTTTTAAGTCCCCTGCCATGGGCAGGGTCACATTCCACTAGACCAGGTTGCTCAAGGACCCATCCAACCTGGCCTTTTCAGGTAGATGGGTGTATGGTAGCACCTACTCAACCCCCATGAATAAACCCTCCTGCCCTGGCCACCCCAGCCTTCTCCTGGGCTACAAGAGCAGCTTTTAGGGTTTTTAAGCTTGTCACCCAGGGGACACTACTGCAAATCAAGCAAGGGTGTGACATTCAAGCACAAAACCCCTTTTTTCAATGGAATGTGTTATTGGTTGGCATGAGATACACCATGGTGCAAAAGCAGTGCCAGGGCAGGGATGCTGGCGTGCCACCTCTCTAGCTGTCCCTGCTGGGCTCGTGGCCTCCACATGTCACAACATGAGTCACTGGTTTAAACATCTCAAGTAGGAGGTCAGTTTTGCCTTTTTGAGCTAAAAGAGGTTAACTGCTCAGAGCTTACTCCCATGAGCGGCTTGGCCATCCAGCACAGCCTGCGGCACAGGGGAGCAGCAGGTTTGGCATGGGGTAAGCATAGCAGCTGCAGATGGACCAAATGTCTCACCTGGGCAGTGTGGCCTGATAACCTCTGGTGTTAGGAGAGAAAAGGAGAGAAAAATATGTCCTTGCCTGCAGTTGGCCGGAAAAAGTAGTAATTGATATATTGGTGTGTTTACAGCTGCGATGGCCCCTGTCCTACAAAGGAAATGAAGAGGAAAGCTGGCTGCCAATAGTCTAAAAATGTGATGGGCAGCATGCTTTTATAGTGAGCATGTTTGCCTTCAAGGAAGGTTACAAAGATAATTGGTAATTGTAGGTCAGACAGAACGAATTGCTGCAATTGGTGGGGAGAGTCACAAGCCCTGCACTGCTGCCCAGGGGCTGTTGTGTTAAAAGCACAGGACTGAAAAAAAACCCCAAACCATTAAAAAGGAAAGAGCCCTATTTACAGTCCCCGTAGTGCCCCAGGACATTCAGCAAACCATCAGTTCAGTGAAATAAATTACTATCTGTGAGTGTTTGTGAGAGGCAGGGAGATAGAGCGTGCGCCTTTCCTGTCCCTCCACCCCTCCCTACAGCCTGACGTGTCCAGTACAGTGCCGTGCAAAAATGCCACCCTGTAGTGCAGGATCTGGGGATCAGGGGCTGAGCAAGCACCAGAGGATAATTTTGTGCTGAAGCTCCCATCCTGGTGCAGCTGGGCTGAAGCACAGACCCCAGGGTGGTCCCTCTCGGTACCAACCACTGGGCAGGATGGAGAGGAGAGGAACCTCAGGGACTGTCCCAGGGTTGGCAGAGAAGGAAAAAAGCTGGCAGGGGCAGTCCTGGGATGTGGAGAACATGAGCTTCCTGAGGTACAGGTGGGATAAACCAGCAGCCGCAACGTTGGGCTACCTGGGGAAAGGAAGGGGCAAGGGGCAGCAAGGCTCAGTTGCTGGCATTTTAATGACAGGAACAGGTAACTGTATGTCTCAGAAAGTTTCTGGTCATTAATAACATCGTTAAACAAGAGAAAGAAGGGAGAAAGGTAAGTGTGGGCAGAAGTACCACTGCTAAAGGCTGAGCACATTTCAATAAGGTCAGCTCTGAGAAATCATATTGAATACCCTGACCACAGAGCCTCAACAGCAAGCTATCTTTTTATTTGGTGTGGCTAGAATTACTGACAGATGTACAAGCATGAGAAAGCACATTATAAAATAAAACAGAGAAATAAAACACAGAACAAATGTCAGTCACTCAGTTTACTTGAATAAGTTCACATAAACCTGGCCATTGCAGGCAAAGTATGTGGAAAATGTTAATAACTTTGTTTATTATTGACTTTACCATTTAGGTTGCCTAGAAGCTTCAGCTGGAAAATAGCTAATTTTGCCTCTAATCTCTGTAAGCAGCATCTCAGTTTAACACAGCTCAGAGAGATGAGCAAAACTATATTCTCTCCACTTTTCTCAGTACTTCCCTGCTTCCCTTCTGCACCGGTGGGCCATGGGGCAGGGGAAAGGAAAACAGCTGAAAAAAATGTGACTCGAACGCCAGAAAAGATGTCACAGAAATGAAAGGGGTGATTGGAACAAATGACGCTGGTTTTATCACTTTTTCTAAAAAGCACACTGTTGTAAGTCCATGTTTTCCTTGAATGGTACATTAGAGAGCATCAGGAGGCAGAGCTAGGTGAGGAGGCATGAAAGCAACACAGAAGGCTGAGACACTGAAAAAAGCATTGCGGTACCTCTGAGCCCATCGAGTGCCGGTTTGTGGGTTGCTATGTTATTAACCCAGGCTATTTTTACATCCCAGCCCTGGAAATCGTGCCAGGCGAGTGAGGTGACTCACATCAGCCTGCACCAACCTCGGCAGCAAGGTGCATTGGGGGAAGCTGTGTGTTCCTGACCAGCATCACACATAGCATTTTCCCCATTTCTCCTTGCCCCTGTGTCAGTGGCAACAGCCACAGGGAACAGGTTGCCCAGAGAGGTGGTAGATGCCCCATCCCTGGAGACATTCCAGGCCAGGCTGGACAGGGCTCTGGGCAACCTGATCTAGTTGAAGATGTCACTGCTCATTGCAGGGGGTTGGACTAGATGAGCTTTGAAGGTCCCTTCCAACCCAAACTATTCTGTGATTCTATGATTCTATGACCCGTGCTGCAGCCACAGCCTGTCCCCAGGTCCCCTCAGCCAGCTTAGCCCCCTCACCCTGTCACTTCATGGTTGCTTTTGTTGTTTTTCCCCCAGGGCTTTTTCCGTGGCCACGCTAAGCAGGCTCTGCAGGGACAGAGCCTGTTGTGCAGTGCAAACAGTGCCTTTATTTCTAAAAAGCACGGGATTTAACTGGTCCTTGGGAGCTATGCTGGCAGGCAGAGACCCCCAGGGCATATATCCACCAAAAGATTTTAGGAGCCAGGCTGGCCTAGTGAATGCAGCGTGTTCATCCAAAGCCTTTCACCACCTGAAGCCACCCTGGGCCAAATGCTCAGCCTGTTGCCCCTGCAGATGATGTTATGGCTGTGGCACCAGCACCTCAGCACACATCAGCCTGCTAGGACTCATCTTTGCTGACGAATGACAGGCCGGGTCAGAGCCAGAGATAGAAGGCAGGAGGACCAGCATCAGCATCGGCCTGCAGAGGGAAAAAGGGCTCGTGCTTCACGTTGAGCTCCTCTCTTACGCTTTAACACGGCTGCTGTTTCCCTCATTCATTTTGTGGGGACTTATCACAGCTTTATTATCTTCATTTCCATTTAATTTTCTTTAATGCTTTTTATTTAGTTTCTGGTTTTATTCATTTGTACTGTGTCTCATTTAATACTTACCACTATTTATCTGAAAGTGATAAAAACCATTTTAAAATAACTTTAAATAATGGCAATTATACCTATTTAATTCATGCTCATTTCTCTTTTATACCTGCTGTCTCCATAATGTTTCTACAAATTTTTTTTATGTTGTGAAAATATTTGAAAAAATATCAACCTTTTCCCCTTTTCTTCTCAAGAGACATGTAATTAATTTTTTTTTCCAAAGTGCTCCTTTGAAAATTTTTGGCAGCTTCTGATCTTATTGACATGTTTGTTCCTTCCTGCTCAGAGCCATGCAGAACATTGCCTGCATAGTAATTTCAATAGATGTATCCACAGTGCCAAAGGGCGACACTAAAGATGTTATTTACTGTGATCTGAAGGCGGGTTTGGGCCTTTGATTTTAGTGGTGGGGGAGGGGGTTGTTTTTGTTTTGTTTGGCCGTTTTTTGTTTGTGGTTTTTGTTGTTTTTTTTTGTTTATTTGTTGTTGGTGTTATTTTTTTTTTCAAAGCTGCAAAAACAGAGGGGGGAAAAAGAAATCCACTCTTTTAAACTGCTGAGCTCTGCTTATTCCTCGACGTATAGCGAGCACGGATGGAATGAGGTGGCGCAGGCACCTCACATTCAATGTGCTAAAAGCATATTCACGTCAATCCGGGGCTCGGGGTGCTCCCCCTCACCGTATGGAGGGGCCCGACAGCTGCTGCGGCTCTGGTGGCAGGAGCCTGCCTGTGGCACCATATGCTGCTGCTGCTGTCACCGAGGTGTCCCCAGCACACAGGAGCTCAGCCGAGGCGCAGGGGCTGCGGGTGCTGCTCTAAGCCACTTTTGCTGATGGAGAATATAAGGTGTAAGGAGCTTATCGTGGCATCACGTGGCTCGGAGGACTGACCTGGCGGCACCTTCTCCATGGTGGGAGAGGCAGGAGTGTGAGGGGCACCTGGGCAAAGAGTCGCTGCTCACTCTTTATCCAGAAGAGGACACTTGGATCATGAAGCAGAGAAAACCAGTAAAGTAAGAAAACTGTAAATTAAGAAAATAAATACCAAAGGAGTGATGCCTAGAAAGTGATCCTGCAAGTAAATTTTCACTGCAGGCTCTCCAAAAATATCCTGATGTGTGGGTGTCTATTAAAAGCAAGCTGTGTCTGGGATTCAGAGCAAGGTATGAACTCAGTCCAAGGACTAATTGCAGTTACGCCACACATTGGGAAAAAACACTGGAGTCCGGGTAAAAACAGCCTCCTGAGAAGATCAGGCACCCATAACCTTCCCATGTGAAACAAATGAGAGTGAACAAATAATATATTAAGAGAATGCACCAATATTTGCTGGAAGATTAAAATCAAGACCTATTAATTAGACAGACTGGGGTAGAGCCAAACTAAGAGGATAAAATGAAGGCATGGCTAGTTGAGGAACACTTTTCTGTCCATCAAATCTGGTAGACCAAAACATTCAATGGAAACAGAGAAGGACAGAAAAAGACAGACAAAGCAAAACACTGGCAATTCAACATCCGCAGGGAAAAAGCTGGATTGTCTGATAAATCTGGCCCATACTCTGACAGATCATACTCTGTTCACACATTAATATTGGTAGATACCACCCAGCACTTTGAAGAGCAAACTCAGCCATGTTCAAGATAATAACAGCTTTGCCATTGGCTTTGATTAAGCCAGAAGTTCAAACACAATCCAGAAAATTGTCTCCTCATTCCACAGCTGGGTTAATTAAAATGGAAGAAGAATGTGACCCTGAATTTTTTGGCATCTTCTAGCTCCTGCTTAGCTGCTAACATTGCTACTTTTCTGAACAGTAAATCCGAGAAAGCCACAAAACTGAGAAATACTTTTCCTATTTTCTCGACTTATGATTGCTTTTTGCTCTTAAAGTGCCTTTGGAAGTCTTTTTCCAGGCCACAATACCTGAAAGAGCCTTTTAAAAAAAGGCAGATCTCCATCAGCAATGTCTTGCTGCCAGATAAAATGATTCAGTTTTGATTAATCAAGAGTTTTGATTAATGAAGGACCAGTCTTTCGTGTTATACTGTACCTCATTTTTCAAATCAGCATCATTATTTACTCACTGGCTCAGCTGCACTACAATTTTCTTTGCAAACTCATATTTTGACAAATTATATGGCAATTTTTTTACACTGCAATTATTTTGTGAAACAGAGTTTTACTACTGAATATTCATAGAGCTGTAAGAACACTGCTCACTCATGTACATAAATTACACATCTCCTCCACAATTTTGCCTTTCCCCAAACTATTATGCTTCCATGAAAACACAGAGAAAAGCTTGCTCTGTACCCCACAGACCCTGGGAGAAGAAAGAAGCACAGATGAAAGAAGAAATACAAAGGGGGACATCTGAAAGCGCCTCCCGGGAGGCAAAGTTCATACCTTTGTACCAGAAAAGAAGAGACAGCAGGACACTTCCCATCTTGAACTGCATCTTTTCCTTCCTCTTTCGGGAATAGCTCCTTAGCGTGCTGCTTGGCTCGCTGGCAAGGCATGAGATTAACATAAGCATTGCCTAAGCACCTTACTCTCCTCCATTCTCATGATTTTACAAGCACCATCAAGCCAACCACACAATTATTACTGTCAAGCTCCATCGTAGAGGATGTGTCATGCATAACAGTTTTTAAAAAGTACTGAGGTATTGACACTGAGTGTGACTCTGATTGTGTGTGCAGACATATGTCCAAATAAACAAGGACATACCAACCTAGAAACCACGTATACCCCCCACAGAAATGCAGATGTCTAATAAAATATATGCCTAATAAAATATATGCAGCAAATATTGTATGTAGCGTGTATTCATTATCTCCCCCCCTAGCTGTTTACCTCCAAGCAATCAATGCTTTTCCTAATGATGATTGTGTGTAGAAATCTGCCCCGGCCTTACTGCTCTTTCAGTCACATGATTGTAAGGGGCTGAAAACTGCAATTAGTAGATGAAACAGAAATAGCACATTTCAGTTGTTTACTTGCTGAGCTGTAAAAATCTCAAACAAAAAAGTAAACCTCCCTTTGCTAACAGTTCTACCTATAGTATCCTCTCAACCAGTTTACATCAAAGAGGGTTATACATTTCATTTTAAAATTACTGAAAGAGTCAAGAAAATAACAGACTGCTAGTGACTCCAGTGATCTTGCGCCTGTTCCTTCAAAATCTAACTATGTGCAATTAGCAGTGAATTTTTAATGGAGGTTTTTGAAAGAAACTGCTTCAGAAGCAGCTTTCTTTGTTTCAAAAGATCTCAGATTGTATGCACAGGGAATAGATTAAAGTGCTGCACAGATCACATGGGCTGTTGTTGAATTAAACTAGATCTGTCTCTAGTCTTCTGGTCTACATCCATTCAAAAAATACTGCACAAACACGGACGCTGACTTTTCAGAAACAGTCTCTTAGGTGGGATTCATCTCCCCTGCCTTTGGATACCCACAAAAATTTGAAATGCCTCATAAATGGGATGTCAGGTACAGCATCCCTCTACGGTCACACCTCCAGCGCCTATGCATCCTGGCCTCACCAGGACATGCAACGTGGATGGGATGAGTCTCCTGCCACTGGGGCTTGCTGCTTTGCTCAGCCTCGAGCAGTTTAACCTCCTCGACCCAACATTTTTTCCATTTTAACCTACTCTCAGGGAAAGGGCAGGCTATCACAGGCAGAGCCCTGCGTGGGCATGGCCGTCCTGCTTCATGGACCTGGGTCAGCTCACCCCCTCTCCTACTCTGCCAGCTGGTCTAAAATGGGCTGGCACAGAGACAGAGATTTCTAGAGCTACTGAAGACACTCAGACATCTATTCCCTCTCTGCACTGATGAGCACTTGGTATCCAAATCCCACGGGCTTTAAAATCCCAGCTTAAAAACCCCTAAATACCTTCATCCACCTGTCTCTTGGAAAACCAAACCAGGCCTTCAGCCTCTTGCCTTATGGTCTCATAAGCACAGGTCACCAGGAAGCAGAGCTGCCAACCCAGAGAGATATCACCTACCATACTTTAAAAAGCAAAACCAAATTTTCCCCCATCACCCTAAGCAGTTTAAAATCAGGTTGATTTATGGTCAGCTCCACCCTTCAAATAGGTCTTGATTTTGTGTAAGAAATGCAATAGCTCAGGGATCATGTTCAGAAATAGCACAGCTATTATCAAAGAACATTTCCTCCAAAGGGACACCCTCAAGACTGGTGGCTCCCCACTACAAAATTCAGGAAAAAAAGTGCTGTCTTTGTTCAAAAATGTATCTGTAGCATTCAAAAAAACAAATTGGTTCAAAAGAAGAGTAGAGGACCCTTAAAATTAAAGTCTCGGTATAAATACTATGCAGTTCAGACCCCCTGTGTCCGATGGTGTTGATGGTTCTTCAATTTAATAACTGTAAACAGCAAAACCATGCTGCCACGGCAGACAACATTGCCAAATGAATCACGTAGTTAATTTCTAGCAAGCATACAAATAGAGGTACAGAAGACAGAAAACATTTTAAAGTCTATAAACAACACAGCACCAGAAAGAGCTACATTTGTCCTTTACGAAAAAATAAAATTTTTAAAGGATAGAAATTAGCCTGACATTGATTATGGAATGAAACTGTGGCTGGTACAAAGGGTCCAAAGCAGGATGGTTTGGTGACATCCACACTCCTATGTAAAGCAGGAGCAGAACCGCCTGGGCAGGTTCACTCTCTTGGCCACACATCTTCCCCAGGTCCAGCTCATGTCCCATTGGCCCTAAGACATTTTTGTATGTTTTTACAGCTGTCTGATATTTTGGTGTGTTTTCTTCTCCCAGATTGTGGTAAATAACACAAAGGCCACCCTGCACCATTGGGGTGCTTTTAGTCCATGAAGCTGAGAGTACAGTTTGCATTTCAAGGGCCACAACGTGAGGGCACAGGGGTAAATAAGGGTGCAAAACCCCTAGGATGGCTGGGGCGTGAACAAAGCCAAGTGGAGGCTCTTTGACACCCTGCCTGGGGGTGCTCCCTGGTACGTGTCCTTCCCCAGCTGGGTTAGCTGGCCTGAACCACAATTTTACCAGGAGTTTCCTAAGAATTAAACAGCATGGATGACTACAGGCCAGTGCTCCAGTCCATACCTTGGCCTTGCTTTGTTAATACTTATAGCTCAGCACAGTTTGAGGAGCCCCATGCCAGCATCTTATGCCCCTAGATATCTCCATATGAGGAATGAGTTTACTCCTTGAGCATGGCAGAGCTGTGCATTCATGAGCTCTCAAACCGGCCCTGTGTGCATGTGCCCTCAGAGGGGAAGCAGGAGGCAAAAGCACTCATGCAAGAGAGAAGTGCAATTCCACGTAGCAGTTTCATTGTTCTCCCAAAGTCAGAGTGCCAGACGGCGAAATCAGAGCGGCACGCGTGCGTCTGGGACCTGAACACAGACAACACGCAACATCTCAGCACAAATGTGCGACTGGCACGCTTTGGTTTTAGCACAGTTTGGGAACAAAATACGCAGTTATACATGTACGTGTGAACCACAGGCATCTCTCAGAAGCAACATAGTGATGTGACAAGAGAGCAAGACTGCCAACGCTTTCCAAGCTTGAGTCAAACCATCAGGAGCTGGATCCCCTTGAAATGGATGGTCTACATAGGCTGAACATCTGGGCCTTCTATAAATCTGAAGTGCGAGCTTCAGTTCTTTTCTGAAAAGGAGCCTTTTTCCTAAATGGTTCTCTGAGAGGGGATCTTATCAATGCTTATAAATATCTCCAGGGTGGGTGTCAAGAGGGTGTGACCAGAATCCTTTCAGTCGTGCCCAATGATAGGATGAGAGGCAATGGGCAAAGACTGAAGCACAGGAGGTTGCATCTGAATATGAGGAGAAACTTCTTTACTTTGTGGGTGCCAGAGCACTGGAACAGGCTGCCCAGAGAGGTTGTGGGGTCTCCTTCTCTGGAGACATTCAAAATCCACTTGGACACATTAATGTGTGACCTGCTCCAGGTGAACCTGCTTTAGCAGGTGGGTTGGACTAGATGATCTCCAGAGGTCCCTTCCTACTGCAGCCATCCTATGATTTCTGTGATTCTGTGAAAACATGATGCAGATAGTTACCTGGTGCTGGCTACCAGGATCAGGCCCACTCCCTGTAACTCATGCACCTGAGGGAGCTGTGGCTGTCCTTGGCAGGGTAAGCACCATGGGATCACCATCCCTATTAGGTACGTACCCTACATTAGAAGTCTACCTACGGCAAATTTGGCTTTGAGCCTGTATCCTGGAAGCAGCCCATCTATGGAAGACAGTTTACCCAAGAGGCAGGATATATTGTTTTGGCTTCACCTCTTGTGGGCTGAGCACATGCTGCTAACCAAGCAGAAGTCTGTTCTTCCAGGCTGCAGGATACACAGGCCCTTAGTGCCGTTACAGTACTTAATGTTACGACCTTATCCTGCTGGGTCTTACTATATGATATATGGGTGCTTTCTACCCAAAAGAACTTTTGCAACCTGGCTCAGGTACCCCCGCATTGCACTGCAATCTCTAACTTCAGCTTGCCCATACCGTAGAGTATTTCTTTAGTAAGAGCAAGCACTGACAAAGTTTAATAGTTTTCTTAGGATGATGATTAAGGAAAATTTACTAAAAAGACCCTGATTAAGGTAAATTAAGCTGATTTTTCTCTTCCTCTTTAAGACAGGTAAATCACACCCTCCCACTACAATCTTGCAAAGAGAGTCAAGAGCAAACTCCAGCTCAGCAGTTCTAAGGGACCTTCCTCCTCCTCCTGCAGAACCATCTTGGGTCTTGGCCCCAGCACTGGTTAGGGCTCCCACACACAGACAGATGCCGTGCCAGCATCCATGCCCAGGGGCTACCCTTTTCTAAAGGCTTGCACGTGCAAAATGAGACAACACATTATGATTCAAAAGTTAAACTGCTCTGAGAAAACCTGAGATGGCGCTTGCTTTCTTGATTAATAAAAATAATAATAGACTCAGTACAGGGGAAAACAAGGACAGAGTTAATCGTGCTTGTCAGCTGAGTGCTGTGAAAACCACTGGCCTTTCCCCAGCACTCTAACACTTTTTCCAAACACAGAGGTGAAAGCAACAGTGCTCTGGTCTGCCATGATGACACGTCTCCTTGGGGATGCGACAGGCGTGATCACAGGCCCCTGTCCCCACTTGGGAGGAGGCACGGGCCGCTTCTCCCCACTGCCACCATGGCTGCCTCTGGTCTCTCAGCACCAGGAGCATGTGGGCTACTGGCCACCACAAAATGGCCCTCAGGGAACACAGTGTGGTGTGTGCCCAGATTAAAACCTTGTAAGTCCTGCCCTGCAGAGCCGTGCCAGGCAGGCGGGTGGAGAGGTCACCAGCTGCTTCAGTGCCTTAGGGTGCAGACTTGAGCCAGCTCTCGCTGTCTCTGCATTTTGCTTGGCGTTCTTGTGGGAAACAGAGCTTTTTAGGGAGAAAAAAAAAAGGCAAGCGCTGCAGAAACATTGTCTAAATCATGGCCATACTTTGAAAAATGTGGCCTTGCACAGCGCTGTCGAAAGGATCCTGCTGGGCCAGGATTTCCTGCCTGACGGGCCTTTCTGTTCCCTTCCCCACGCATCGCTCCTCCTCCGCCCCAAGCTGGGCCTGCGCTTTACGTGCTGGTGAGATTGTCCGTCTTGACAGAAAAAAAAAAAAAAAAAATTAAAAAAAAAAAAAAAAAAAAGCCAAACAGAGACTCATCGCTTTGAAGATAATGGGAGGGGAAAAAAGATATTGGGACGTGGTTCCACTGGGGCTCGAACCCAGGACCTTCTGCGTGTAAAGCAGACGTGATAACCACTACACTATGGAACCGCCACGCACACTCCCTTTCGCGGCTCTTTCCCTATCGACAAGACGTGGGTGTGGATCCCTGTGTACTGCCAGCTACACCCGCCCCGCTGTAGCTCCGCCGTGTAACACGTACAGCCCCCGTGTGCCTGTAGGGTGGGGTAGGGGCGGCGGGTGTGGCGGCGCAGAGCGGCCTGAGGTGCTCGGAGCGGCAGAGCCAGCACAGTGGGCGGCGCTGTGGCCGGCTCCGGGTGCGCTGCCGCGCCGCCAGCAGGGGGCTCCCCGCGCTCGCCCTCACCGCCTCACTTCCCGCCCCCCCCCGCCCCGTCCCTGCCTCTGACCGCGGCGTTTCGCACTGCGCAGTTCGGTTTGCGGGGGTTGTGCATGATACTGCTTTACAAGTGGATTTTTTTGAGGGGAAAAAAAAAAAAAAAAAGTTTTGTTACATGTGGATGTAGCACGAGGAGGCCTAGGTGTTCGTAGGTGTGTCTTTGCTAAAGGGAAGCTGATTGAGCTGCTCACCGTAGCTCTTTGTGAGGGTACAACTATAGAATCATGGAATCATAGAATTGTTTATGTTGGAAACGACCTTTAAGATCATCAGGCCCAAACATTAAACTAATACTGCCAAGTCCACCAATAAACCGTGTCCCTAAGGACCTCATTTATGCGTCTTTTAAACACCTCCAGGGATGGTGACTCCACCACTTCCCTGGGCAGCCTGTTCCAATGCCTGACAACCCTTTCTGTGAAGAAGTTTTTCCTAATATCCAGTCTAAACCTCCCCTGGTGCAACTCGAGGCCATTGCCTCTTGTCCTATCACTTGCTACTTGGAAGAAGAGACCAACCCCCTCCATGCTACAACCTCCTTTCAGGTGGTTGTAGAGAGCAATCAGGTCTCCCCTCAGCCTCCTTTTCTCCAGGCTGAACAGCCCCAGTTCCCTCAGCTGCTCCTCATCAGACTTGTGCTCCAGACCCCTCACCAGCTTCATTGCCCTTCTCTGAACTCTCTCCAGCACCTCAGTGTCTTTCCTGTGGTAAGGGGCCCAAAACTGAACACAGGATTCAAGGTGTGGCCTCAACAGTGCCAAGTACAGGGGGGTGATCAGTTCTCTAGTCCTGCTGGCCACACTATTCCTGATACAAGCCAGGATGATGTTGGCCTTCTTGGCAGCTGTTTGTGTGCAGTTCTGTGCCCATGTGCATTAGGTATTCATTAATTCAGGGACATTTTTGTCTTCTGTTACACCACACAATAATCACCCAATCTGTTATGTTTTACTTGGGGTTTTGCACTATTTGCATTACCTCAGTCCTCACCTTATTAAATCCTCATATCCCAAAGGGATTGGCTTGTAGAAGTACAAATTAAGGCACTTGCATGGTGTTTACAGGACTGTGGTTAAAATTTTGAACATAAACTTATTTGGAATATAAAACGTAAGTTTATTAGTTTTTGGAAGTATGTCGTGCCTGTAAGCAAAACAGCGTGTTGTTTGTAACTAAATATCATAATTGCCTTGACTCTTGAAATTAATGTTTTGCTGAAGCATCAGATGATTCGCTGTTGTCTTTTTGTCATTAGAAGCAATTTCATAGGTATAAGATAGAAACAGACGTGAAAAAAATTATTTCCATTGACTTTGCTGACTCCCTCCCATATATGTGATGGCTGCAGTTAGTAGTTGGCAGTTCCCAGTCTTTAAAAAACAATTGAAAAAAATAATCCTCTATATATTAATTATTAGTGTGTTTATGGTTTATGGTTCACTAGACCACCAAAATGCAGATCAATCTGTCACTAGGCAATTCTTGTGCCCGTTTCTTTTTCCTCATGTTGCTTTACTAAGATTTGGCAAAACGCAAGTGCTGTAGATAGCTATCATCTCTATAGGCTCTAAGTGGGGGCCGAAGCTAACTTGTGAGGGAGGCAGTTGTGTGAATTAGGTCATTAGTCACTGCTTCCCAGAATAATCTCCACTCAGCTGATAATCTGTGAAGTATTCCTTTTTTTAAAAAACTTGTTCTTGTTTTCCAGAAGGTATCCTGACGCTTTCATAGTGTTCTGGTCTAGTTTCTTGGCCTTCAGGAGTTTGGAGGGCTTTCTTTCACATTTCTGGTTTTGTGTTCTTTTTACCAGGGTTGCTAGTTTTGATGTCTTTTATTCATCATCTCAGCCAGAACTGTCGGGGTGGGGGGAGATTTCTTTTCCTGTTCACCCAAATTAACATACTCCTGATGTCTGAGAATAGATTTCTGTCATCTCATTGACTGAGGCAGTTTAAAGTTGTTTTGGACATTTATTTCTCTCTTCTTTTCTTCTATTATCTTTATTCTTTCCGCTTGTGACTGAACATCCAGGTCTCTCAGGCAGGGATTTGTCCCCTGGCTAGTACTTTAAAATACTTTGATGGGTCACATAAAAATCCTTCTTTGAGCTTGGTAGGGTAAGAGGGAGGGAACCATGGGCAGGGCTCAGAAGGAGCACATTCACTTGGCTGTGATTATGTTCAGTTTTTCTGAAAAATATCAGTTACATCACTTTGTTGTGGGTGCTTCCACGAAACAGGCCTGAAGCAGAATCTGAATTATGTATGTGGAATGCCTGCATGGAGGCTTGCTCAGGAGGTTAATGTTTCCAAAGTGTTTGGAAAATGGAATACGTGCTGTTACATCAAGGAAGGCTGCTTGTGAAGGGGTGCCCCGATTTCTGCACTACCAACATAACCGGGTTTTTCCTTGTCATGCTAAACTGCTCAACAACATATTGTCAGAATTTTTTAGCCTACTTTCTATTGCAGCTATTGATGCTTGACAGCATTATAAGTGTGCGTGTGGTACATGACTGCTGAACAAAAAAGCGGTAGTATATACAGCCTTGTTGGTGGGACTGATATGTTCTCTTTGCTGTAGGTAGAAAGGAGAATGATCTTGTTTGATACAGGCGAGGTCCTTGGACTTGAATTGGAAAGGTTAATTTGGAAAGCACATTTGTGTTTCCTCAAGTTGCATGTTATTTTGATCCCCATAAGTAACTGGAGAGGTGGCTCAGTCCAGCAAGACTGACTCTTTATCAGATTGCTTTGTCACGTCAGACCAATGAGATAGAGGATAAAAACAACTTCCATGAATAACAAAAGAAAACATGCAGTGGAGGTTTATGTCCTACAGAAGCTAACAGCTAAGGGTTTGATCCTTCTCCCATTGATCTTGGATAAAATGCTTGTGATGGATTTGTCAGCTGTTGGAACAAACCTTGTAGCCTCTCGTTATGCAGAGATCTTGGTAATTGTCAGTTTAGATGAATTTACCAGGTACAGTGAATGTTTTATAAAGAATGTGTATTCCCAGAGTGCAGGGGAAAGAGGTTATGATGTATTTTTTCTTGCATGCATTTTGGCAGAACAGCATGATCATGCATAAATTATTAGCTACTGTAAGTCTGATCAGGGAAAGTGCATCCTGCCAGAAAAACAAACATCAAAACTCTTCTGGGTCATGCAGAATTATCATGCCTGGTGTGTATTGCGTTTGCTGTCTCATCTCACAGGAGAGGAAGAGCTTTGAAAGTGGAAGCTTGTGTCTGGAACTCAGAACCTCAAAGGACTAGCTTGGTCAATCAAACCAGTGCATTCACACAGCCTCTTCTGCTTTGCTGGTTTGGCACTTTTGCACATTAATAAATATATCCATTCTGTCACAGTAAGGGCAATTGTCTGTCTGTCCCAAAAGACTATTTGATCACTCTGTCCTTCGCAGTGGTGGTTGATGCCTTTAGAACTGTAACCGGACTGATTGCAAAAAAACTCCCGAGAATACCATTATAGTATTATTACTTCTGGGGCAGGGGCAAGAGGGTGAAGATCTTGCTTTGTTTGTTTTCGGAAATCTTTTACTTCCTATCCAGTTCTGGTGGAACTCTGTCACATGGAGAGGCTGCAGAGCAAGGGGCACGGTGATCCCCACCTTGTGCCCATCCATGTGGAGCTTCTCCCACCACAGCATGCTTTATAACCTGTGGTCCTCTTTGGATCCACAGCCCTCCATGCTGACCCCACACAAGTGGCTTCTGTTCCATCACTTTGAACACCAGCAAGCAGCCCCTCCCCAGCTTTTGGAAAGGGGTGGAAGGACAGGCTTGGGGTAATGGTGGTGAGAGAGTTGAGGTTCTTCAGCCTGGAGAAGAGAAGGCTCCATGGAGACCTTATTGCAGCCTTTCAGTACTTAAAGGGGCCCATAAGAAAGATGGGGACAGACTTTTTAGCAGGGCCTGTTGCAATAGGAGAAGGGGTAATGGTTTTAAGCTAAAAGAGGGGAGATTCAGGCTAGACACAAGGAAGACATTTTTTACAATGAGGGTGGTGAAACAGTGGCCCAGGTTGCCTAGAGAGGTGGTAGATGCCCCATCCCTGGAGACATTCCAGGCCAGGCTGGACGGGGCTCTGAGCAACCTGATCTAGTTGAAGATGTCCCTGCTCATTGCAGGGGGTTGGACTAGATGACCTTTGCAGGTCCCTTCCAACCCAAACTATTCTATGGTTCTATGATTCTATAGGATGAGTGATGCTGAGAACTAGGCTCAAGGCTATACTCGTGATACTACAATACCATACTTCTACTTATACCAGATATTTTTGAGTAGTTTAGTGTTGTCTTTGAGCTCAAAAATCGCAGTCTCTTTTTGCCAGCAACACACTGCCCCATGCCAGAAGCAGCAGATTCCTCAGGGGCTGCTGTGCCAGCAACAGTCAGTAACTAGTCTCCTTGGGCCCCACAGCTCTGCCCTTCCCTGCACACCCGTGCCGTGAGTGCGGTCAGCATGGCGAGGAGAGAGGTCAGAGGTGCGGGTGCTGCTGCCAGGGGTTAGAGTTTGATTTCAAAGCATGCAGTGCCACGGCTTCCTGACTACACTGGGGAGCAATGCTGCAGCCTCCTCAGCTTGTCCAACCCCTTTCCAGCAGTCAAACGAGGAGCAGACGAGCCAAAACATGAACCGAGTCCACTGAATTCCGGTCACACATTTATGCATAGAAGATGTGCATGCACATGAAGAAATGAGATGTACAGACGTTAGTGCAGTGCCTTCGAGAGCAAGATGTGAGTGCTTCATGCTTGTCCTGCTATCTGGGTCTGACTGTTTTGGAGAACACCTGTGTAATTAGCATGCAGATACAATGGCTCAGCAGTTCTGCCTTCAGCAGTTTTGTTGTTGGTTTTTTTTTTCCTTCAGGCTTTCATAACCACGTCAGTCACATCAGATAACCAAATACCTGGACTTTTTTTTTTTTCTTTTCTTTTTTCAGTGCTCTAGATCTGCTAAAATGCAAATCATTGCCTTGGCACAGCAGAAAGGCCGTTCCTCTTGCAAGAGATCATGTGACTTGGGACATGAAGCACATCCCTTCAGCCCATCAGTTTCTCTGCCTGAGATTCAGGAGGTACGGTGACAAAACGGCCCTTCAGCAGCACTCGTACGGAGCAGCTGGAGGGCTGCAGCCATGAGCTTTCACTTCAGGCTGGACGATGAAAATGACATTTTCCCCTGACTGTTTCTGAAGAGCCGTGCTCAAGAGATTTCCTCTCGGGAAGCTGTATAAATAGATGGAGAGCAACTGTGTTGCAGCTCCTGAGCTCCAGAGAGAATTGGAGCACCTGTTCTGCAGAGCTGCACCCCTCATTGTGCAGTTGTGCTTCCAAAAAGGAGCTGTTTGCTCTTAAAAAAAAAAAAAAAAATCTTCTAGAGTTACTCTTTTGGAAAAACACTCGCTATTGCTGAAGCATAAAGAATACACAGGTAATTTTTTTGGGGATGGGGTCTATGTATGTGTATATATTAGCTCACTTTTAAAGAGCAAATTGACTTCATTCTAAGTCTGTGTGGTGAATGACAGACAGATGTATGTGGAACTATTTATTATTTTACCCTGAGAAAAAAATCAATGTGCTTCAAGCTATAAAGTTTGACTGGGACTGGATCAGTTATCTAGAACTTCTGAGTATAGAAGAGATCAAAGAGCTTTGAGACTACTGTATTTCATGTACTTTTTGTTTTACGAAAAAGTATTTTGTGATTATAGTTTTGAAACTTAATCTGGTGCTTAACTTAAACGTTATTAAAACAAATATGAATTTCAGCTGGAGCATGATTTTAATTTTTTAATTGGCTCAGATTTCAACATATATTTATTCTGGAGCTTTGCTTCTTCACCGCTTTTCCCCTTCAAGTAAGGAGAATTAAATGGGATGCTCATTAACTGCAGGACAGTGTGTGATTCAGATTTTCCTTTAGCTACACTCTTGTTGACTTTCATGCTCTGGTTGGGTCCAGTTTACTAGAACTGACTTTGTTTCAGGATTTGTAGTTTTCTCATTGCTTCCTAGTGGAATTTCCCCCTAGAGGCATTTAACATCTCTGGAAAGTGGTATGATGGCTTTGCTTATACTTCAAGGTGATCTGCATTCCATTTGTGCACTTTCATTTGCTACTCCCCCTCTTTTTTGAAAACCTTCTCCCCAAAGTCTTGCTGCACAAAAAAATGAGGCTGCTTACTCTGTTTATTTTCTGCACAAAAAAAACCTGCAAATGCTTTTTTGTAAATGTATCCTTTATTGATTGTAAGTATTATAACATGAACTAGCTTTCTTATGTAATTTTTCTACAGATTCTCTTTGGGTTTGCATGCAGTTCCTGAACTCAATAGTTGCTTGAACAATCTCTGCATGTTCACACCTTGGCAGTGCTTACTTTTACTTTTTTATCATGCATTTTTGGGCTCAGGAATATGAGTCCACCTTCATGAGCTGATCTGTCTTCATCCTATTAACTTTCAGGCTTTGCTGGCTTTGCAGTATCTTACTACATCCATTCTCTGTTGATTCCTGGCCCAAACACTGCGGTCTATCAACATGGCCATTGCCAGAAATTATCCCATCAGTTCTATACTGAGCTTAGCTTTGCTTCTCTGAGCAGGCTGAAGAAAATATCTGTAAACACAAAGGCTTTCTCATTTCTTTCTTTAATGTGTATAATCACTGAAAGTCACTTAATAGAAATGTCAGTTTGTCCCATGGTTGTAATATAACAGAGACCTAAACATATACTGCTTTACCTGTGTTTGATGTTCTAATATCGGCCCCTTGGCAGACAACATTCTGCACCGGTGTCAAAATTACAGTTCTTGTGCCACAGCCAAGTTCTCTTTCACTGTGTTAGTTGACTGTCGCTGTTTCATCCCACTTTCTGCAGGGTGTGTCTTTTAGCTAATGAAACCTTTAACTCATCTCTAGATTCCCATCCTTGACAATCCCAACTCTGGCAACAAGAAAGTTTTGAAGAGTTCATCCCTCAGCAGGTACTAACCTGAGTGTTGTGATTTAATGTCTGAGTTCTCTACGGTATTTGTTCTTTCCTGCTTCATTCCGTCAGCAACCTACAGAAGAAAATCCATCATAAACCTAGGGTATAGCATCTGTTTCTCAGTCCTCTGCAGTCCTCATTTCCAAAGGAAAACAACTCCTAAGGAAGTCTGTTGAGTCACAGAAAACTAAAAAATAGATAGCAAGAAGACGTCAAAGGAAAGCCCCTGTCATTGGAAGTATCCACCCATCCATCCAGCTGATCTTTATGGAGAAAACAGCCCTTATCTCATCACCTTTCCAACCACAAGTACCTTCTAAGACATGTTATGTTCACAAACATGGTTGAGAAAGGAGCGAGTAGGGCAAAGAGGCACGTTGCTGGAGGTAACCATTGAGGCAACTTATAGGGGATGTAGCTTAATTGTGGAAAACCCATCTCAACAAAAATAAATGGAGGACCCATTTATTTTTTATTAAAAGTAAGAAACAAATGACATGAAGCAAGAACAAGTTAGAGCCTAGTGGCTCTTATTCTTCTGGCTTCCATATCCTCAGGCTTGACCTAGCTTACACTTGTCTGCCAGTAGCACAGCTCATCTAATTTTAAAACATAGAGTGTGCTTGAAAGGATGGCTTTCTACCCAAATGACAGATTTCATTAAGTCAGTTATAAATCTTCACAAAATTTCCACTGTTCTTGAGGCAGCCTCATCTTTATGTCACTGACAAAATGAAGGCATGATTGATTTTGGGCAGCACCTATTACATCCGCATCAAATGGTGCTGATTCATTATCTCTGTAAATCAGGCTCTCGACAGCTCAGGTTCTAAACCCCAAATTTCTGAGCACTTGCTGCAGTGTAACCTTCAGTGACACCTATCCAGAAAAAGAGCAGCATGTGCCAGTCCAGCCTAGCTTGGTGCATGTCTGTTGGCATGGTTGGAATGACATTTTATTTTGCTTCAGTGGATGGGTTGTGTATTCAGTGCCTGTGCATCGCAAAATTGCCTTTTTGCCAAGCTGAGAGAAATGTAGCAATTTCTTGGAGTTATATCTAAAAACGGGACAGATCACCGGCCTGTAGAAATTGAATTACTGCCTGCTTTTTAGTGAACTGACAGGTTCTCTCCTAAGGGTAAATTGGTGGAAGAGTATCCAGGATGCTAACACAGTATTATGTCCTGAATTCTCATCCAGCTATTTTGTATCTCTGAAGCCCTTTTCAATACCTTGGTAAAAGCCCAGCCTTGCATTTCACCAGCCAACATTTGTGGGAATTTTGTAATTGCACATGATTCTTCACCAGAAGAATCACTGCTACACTGCGTAGTAAATAGCTCACAGAAATGAATATTTTAAATACGTGTTTTTCAACCTTCTTCCCATGTAAGACCTTCATGACCTTTGCCTGTTATTTTTCTATGCCTTTGCTCAGGAAGATAGGGTTCGACACGGAGCAGGAGCTGGCTTGAACCGACATATCTGGGGGGCGGAAGGGAAGGGATTTCTTAATTTGTAGCAGCTGAGTTAGGAGAAATAAAGAGCCCTGGCCTGCAGGAAGAACCAGCTATTTCCACAGTGGCTTGTTGCCTTTGTTCATGATTCTTTAGTATGGCCAGAAGGGCAGAAAGTGAATTTGCTAGGCCTGGGTGGAGACCCTGCCTGCTCGAGTATTCAACAGGTGTGGCTGCTCTGGTGTCTGGACATGCAGATTGGTGGTTGGGGTGGCTCTGTAGCCACTTGAGAAGCCAACAGGAAATTTTTTCATCAGGAAATAGGGCAGTAGTTTGAATGTTCACCATGTCCACTTCAGGATGCAGACATTTGGGACTGAAGGGGATTATTATCACCCTGGACTAGCTCTTTGGTGGCCAGATTTGGCCTTTTTAAGAGTTTAATTGTAGGGTATGTTTGTGCAACTTTTCCTCCAAACTTTTGAGTGTATGTTTCAGGTTTCATTTACTGTGAGTACCCTAACATTTCTCTTCCTATGTCTCTATCTTTTAAAAATTTCTCTGCTCAGTAAGGTGCATAGACTTCTAGTCCATTAATTTAGAGGGAGGTGGAGGGAAAAGTGGGCACAACTGGGAGAAAAGCTGAAGTTGTTGAAAGTAGGGTGCAATAGCGATTCGGATCCCAGTTTCTTGGGTCAGCCCATTGTTTGCTATGGTTTCGGTGGAGTCCTGAGGTGTGTGAGGGTTCTGTTTGGGGCTCCCGTTGCCTGGTTGCTGGGCACATGCTGACCTGCCCTTTAAAGAACATGGTCTCACTGCAATAAGACTTAGATTGTAAATGCTATTTTGCTCTTGCTTCTGGTCGGATGGCAGTTCAAATCACAGCTGGCGGGTTTGAGGCAAACTAATGAAGACCTGAGATTCTCCTAAGAGGGCAAGTAAGGAGACAGTATTCAGGAGAACAACAATTTTTTTGGAGAGAAGATGAATTTGAGCTATTAGCAATATCAGTGCTGTATTTGATGCTGTCAAAGTCATTGATGGGCTCAAAATTAATGTAACAGCACTTGTTTGAATTTCCTGATAGCTCCTTCAGAGGCAAGAAAAACAGTCTATTGTGGGGGAAAAACCCTAAAATCCTTCTTTCCTGAAATACTGTCTCAGAAGGTGGCAGGCCCAGCTCAAGTGTGGGATACCCTTTTGTTGTGGGACCTTGAAAATAGTCCCACAACTATAAACAGTTGTGTGATACCAATATAATACAATATAACATGACATAATGTAATGTAACATAACTTCATATACAATAATAAAGATATAAAACCTGTAAATAGTCCCACAACAATATGTGTATTCCAACTCTTGAAACTGAAAATTCACTAGTTATGCGTTTATGTTTTCCTTTCTCTTATCTCCTGTTGTTTTTACTTCTGCTAGTAAAGCTAAAGAATAGTACTTGAACATTCATTTTATGCTGCTGAATCTATTTGCTTTAAAATTCAAGTTGGAAATGAATATCAATGAAACAAAACAACAAATGCAATAATTTAGGTATGTCAGACATGTTAAAGAGAAACACGTATCCCTGGAGAAACGGAGAGGGGGTCAGTGTGATCATATAAGTAATCTTTAGTTAAAATAAAGTTTAGTCTCTCTAAGAGTATCAATTACTTTCTTGTTACTTAGAAATTAGCCTGTTCTGTTTCTCAGGGGAATTGTATTCATTTGAACTTGTCGATTAGGAAGTGTATTGCATTAGTGAATGATACCAGTTAGTGAAGAGCTGAGCAGGTGCCAGAAGAAAAATGCAGAAGGCTGCACTGCAAAATGTACTTTGTTCATTTATTTAATTAAACCAAATCTTTTATTTATAATGTTTCAGTAGAATGCAACAGCAAATTGGATGTTCCATTTCGACAAAATCTGATAATGAAACCATTTTCTGTGGCACTGCCTCTCCTTGTAAATTTGGTGGTGGTGACACTGAGGGATATAGTGATAAATGGGGTGGTAGGGCACCTTTTCAAATCAATAGTGTGTTAGGAGGGCTGAGGTTTGCGGGTTTTTAGCAGTAGTATCTGGTGTAATTTGAAGTCCTTAAAATTCTACAGTTCCGATTTTTCAAATCACAAGAATGAAGAGTAATAGGCCTCTGTAGTCCTTTGTCCCTAGTAGTGAGGCTTTAAATAGCTAATGCTTCAGATTAAGAAACCACTGGTGCACATTAACTTTCAGCTAACATGTAAGGGAGAAACTGTATTAATTACTGAGTTAATCTGTCTCAAATGCAAGCTGCTAGTGATCAGATGTGAAAAAGAAGCAGTATGGTTCATCAAGTCCAGTTTGTGTAGGATATGCTGTACAGTAATTTGTTATGAGCTGTCAGTACTTTAGATTCTGTGTCGTCAAGAGCTTTTTTTTTCCTCTCCCTCCCTCCATCCCAATCATCTCCCTGTTAGGAGTGGTAGCAAGAGCCCAGGAGCCCAGAGCATTATAGTCCTCATCACTGAAGGGAGAACACAGGAAATGTGTGTAACACTAACAGCCGAGAGAAACATGCTTCGTATCAGCAGCGATTAAAACTGATGGGCAGCATCACTGGAACCATGGGGTGCCGAAGCTCTGTAGCTGACAGAAGGTCAGAGAAAGGTGAGTACTGCTTTTGTCTTCAGGGTCAGTGGTGGTTATCACTGTAACACCAAAAGAGGATTGCAAGGTAACATTTCCCCCCAGTCCTATTGTCTGCATACTTGTTCAGAGAAAATTATTTTCTAGTTATATTATTTTTAAAAGTGCATAGCTTTTAGATTCTTGGTGAGGTCAGAAGGAAAATGTAGACCACCTGTAGCATCTACAGATTGCGCTGGAAAAGATTTGCAGCATCTCAGACAGAAACTAAATTTCAGATGTGTCTGTGCTCACTCTGTCACTGGCAAAATGTATGTAGTAAAGTACTGAAGGGGACTTTTATGGCCTTTCACAATACAAAATACCTGGGCAAAGTGCCCCGATTTCCCTGCTGTTGAGTGGCTCCAATTATGAAACAAAGTATAATAAAGCAGAGCTGTTACAATGACTCTCTGATGCAATTTTCTGACATATCAAGTGCCTGGCCTGAAATTCTCCCTGACCATCACCGAGGCTGTCAGTTGAAAGTCTCCACAGGACCTGGTTATATGTTCCTTTAAAAACTAATGCATTATCTGCCTGCTTTTAATCATACCACACCCTGGTATGAACACACCAGGCTTTGCACAGGCAGGTGGGTTCCAGGATTGGCTCAGGCCATTGCTTAGACCCTTTGTGTTCTCTTTCAAAGTTTGTCATTAAAGCATGATTTACAGGTCTGCCAAGAGCCATGTTCCATGACACAGTGCATAGTTTTAGGAGATTATCATGCTGAACAGCCACGGTTGAAAAGGAATGCTCTTTTTGGCTACCAAGCCAGGACACAAGTCACGGGAGACTGCTGATGAAGAAGCAGGAGCACTTAGTCATGGCTACAGGGACCTGAGCTGACTGCTGTGAGGGTAGCCCTCATCTCTGTGTACACTCCTTGGCAGTCACAGAGTCACAGCAGCATCAGTGCTGTGTCACAGCAATGGCAGTAGAATGGAAACATATGGAGTCCGAGACCTGCCTGTAACTGGGAAGCGGTCCTTCCTCTTTGGGTTTGCATACTATATACATATGCGCCTCGGAAGGTCTTGGATACAAGTTAGGTGGGAATGTTTCTGAGGGTGCAAAGGATTTGAGCTGTATTCTTTCACAGTCTACAACCATCAATACACATTGGTCTGGAGCTAGGCTTCGCTACCCCAAAGCTGGCTTATGATTTTATGTGCTTGTTTGAAAATGTTTAGTCCTCTCCAGTTGCTGGATGGTATTCTTTCTGCACTTCAGCAGTAGTCAAATGATGCTGAACCATGATTCGATCTGCAGCCTGAGGCTATACATCCCTCTAATGTAATAATAATGTGAATTCAACAAGTACTTGCTGGTGTAGAGACCTTCTGCAATTGATAACAATTTATTTTACAGATGCAGTTTAGCCTCATGTAAAAATCATGTTCTGACTCAGTCCTGAGAATATCAGTGCTGTAATAATTGCAATTAAAAAAAAAAAAAGGAAATATTCTGTTAGATTTGCAACATTAAACAGAGTGGTCTGTGTATATCTGCCTCATGTGATACCAGTGGAACTGTGCCATGTTAAGTGCTCAGGACCATTAGGCAACCCAGGGGGTCTTTAATGGGAAGTTTAATGGTTCTGATGCTAGAAATCAGTTTCTGTGCTGGTGGCTGTGCTTTGCCCCTTAGATACTCTTCTAAACAGAAAAGCTGATGACAGCCTTGCTGCAATACGTCAGACTTCCAGTTCTGTGGTGGTGGCAAATTCCAGAAAGGACAGAAAATAAGAGAGGTATCAGAGTTTGTGCAGGGTGTGAAAGATCTCCTTAGTAATATAGGGGTTATATTTCCTTCAGGCAGGAAGATTTTTCTGGGACAGATGCAATAGCTGTAGGATCGGAGTCTTTACTGATTTTGGCCTTGTCTGAACTAGATAAATTTACCACTTTAACTCTACTGTATGCTTATTAACAGTAAATAAACAAACAATGTGCTGTTTGGCATCTGTAAGCATTTTTATTAAAAAAGCTTCCATAATGTTATACATTTATAAATAGACTCACTTTTCCATGGAGGTTTTTCTTTACCTGCATACTGTCAGTTTAAGAAAAAACTAATTCTTACTCAGGGGTGCCACTCATCTTAATCTCAAAATCCCCAGTATTTGTGATCAGCTAAAATAATTTACTAGTGTGAACTGTTGTCCCTATAGTAGAGAGTTTTTCTTTGCTGTTTGGCAGGGGAAAAAAGCATTAGTACAGGCTGTTGGTCATTATTTCTTGTTTTGTTTTTCAGTATCAAACGCTCATTTTGGCAACTAGTACAAATATAAGGATATTCATATTAAAACATTAGTGTTGGTTTTAGTTTCCTCTTTTTTTTTTGTTTTAATGAATTTGCAGTACTGTGCAATGGTGATTGTGTCAAACTCTGGAATTCAGGAGAACACCTCAGTTTTGTTTCTGTTTTTGTTTTTGTTTTGTTTTTCCTGCTTGTCTGTTCGTCCTCTCAGAAGTGAGCTCTAGTTCTTGGGAGCATTGGCAGATAAGATCAGTGTATTCCTTTTGTCCTTGTACCTTTGATAGAGTTGTCCTGCAGCTGCTTTGACTTGTCCTCCCAAGATCAGATGCATAAGGACTTCTTCTGTGTCCTACGCTGAGCTATTCAGGGTTGAGTTCCTCAGGAAACTCCTTTAAGTGAAGTGTTAGCTGTAGGGATGGAGGCAAAGGCTTGACATTACTGGCCCTGTCCATTTATTTACTGGTATCCGGTTGAGAGTACAGGGAAAAAGAGGTAAGGAGCCAGTTAAGAAATAATTATGTTCAACTTTAAGTCAGTAAATATGACATCTCTTGAGAGCAGCCTCCTACCATGCTCTATTTTTTTGTTGCCAGGCAAGAATGTCGTGCTGGCGATGTGGTTGCATTGGGACAGGTGTAAGATCCAATACTCCTGTGCTCTGTCTTCTTTCACTGTTAGGCAGTGATGCTTCTTGACTGTCCCTGTTAGTGCTCTGTAGGGCGAAGCATGTTAGCACAGAGTCCTCTTCTGACCAAAATTTGAGCAAATGACTAGATTCTAATTTACCATTATTTCAGCTGCTTGACTTTCAAGGCAGTAGCTGCATTTTGTTCCAATTTTGTATAGAAAATGGTGTCCTACTCTGGATGATAAATCAGTACGTACATATGCCCTAAGTATCTGAAATGTGCATTTATATAGTTAACAAGTGACTGAGAAATGTTTTACTCAAAGTCAGTTCATCTTTTTGAACAAGCACCCTTAAAGGACTAGAGAGTCCCAGCTCTGTGAAAGAGCACATGTTACTGCTGAGCTCATCTGTTCTCCTCTCCAAAACTCGTGGTTATTTCAGGCTTAGCATAGCCCCTCCAGCCTCCTGCTTTCACTCCTCCCTCCAGGTCTATCCAAGCTGCAGTGATCACCTGTCATGCAGAGGGCACACCGGCCCACCCTTCCTCTTGTCCTACTGCTGGCAGTGCTGCTGCCACTCACATTTCATGCCCAGGTTCCTCAGAGCTGCTGCCCTTTATGTACCAAGTGTAGCTGGGAGAGTTGTCAGCATGATGGGGAGGGATCAAGTGGGCTTCAGCTCCCAGAGCTCCTGTCCTCCAGCATAGCTCTCGCTAGTGGCCACTGTTCATGCAGCACTAAGTGCTTGGCACAGGTGTAAGGAGCTCTTCCCATGGGACAATGCCCAGCCCAGGACCATTTTGTGCCACCAGACATTGTTCTGCCTTATAAACTTTCATCTGAGCAGCTACGGGAATGGGATTTGTTTGTGGTGTGACTGAGGCCTGTAGGCAGCACTCTAGGCTGCAGTCTTGGTGATTGTCCTACAGGGAAGTTTCAAGCAGTTTTTCAGAATGGGACAATAGTAGGCACAACTTCTTAAAAGTGCTGAGTGGGGTGCATATTCAGCACACAGTTCAAAATGGTCTTCTGACATGTCCCACTGAATTCTTGGGGTGAGGGTTCCTTTGTTCACCAAGCTAGCCAAAGACATACCTGTCTGTCTTTTGGTGTGTCTATTTAAGCAACGTATTCTGCCCTTCAGTACCATTTGTTAACATTTTATCCTAAGGTTTGAATTTTGCTGGCTTGCCAATACAGCTGTATAGGCAAAAACATTCTGTTAAAAGAGGCTGTTGCAAATTCTGTCATTACACGATGCTCATGTTACAGCTTGCAAAGTCTGAAATTTTTTACTGCAGCTTGGTAAAGAAGTACATTTTATTGACAGGCCAAACTGCTCTTCTTCCTTCCCTCACCTTCCCAGAACCCACATAGTGCCTATTAGCTGAACATGGGTACTGTCTTCAGGACAATCAAATGAGGAAGGTTTCTAACAGCATAGGCCTGAGCAATTCAGCTGGTTTGGGATCTGTCCCTAAAGGCAGAAGCAGTAAATGCATCATGTATTCATTATTATAAAACACTTTTGCAGCCTCACTTTTACAGAGTTTCATTTTAATGTTGACCGTGTGCAATGAACAGAATTTGCCATCTGTCTGCAAAATTCTGCAAAGGTAGCATGTGTTTTCATTGTAGATTACACTGTACCCATGTGTACTCCATTGCTTTCTGTTTTGACAGTCATTAGAGCTGCTATCCTCATCCAGAACTGGTACCGCCTTACAATGGCCCGGCTGGAGATGAGGCGCCGCTATTCTCTGAGTATCTTTCAGTCAATAGAATATGCTGATGAGCAAGATCAGCTGCAGGTTTGTAATCTTCAATTGTTCCTGTACAAGCCGTTATGTTATCCCCAGAGGACTGAAGTTGCACAAACAAAATGGTTATGTGGTTATTTCTCCCTACGAAGCTGCGTCCTGTATAATAAAACCACTTCCCTGCCTCACACATGAACTAATTAAGTTGTGTGCATACGTATATATACATGTGTGTTTATATATATATATGTAACTATGTAAACAGCAGGACACTGTTCTGCCCATACAACCATATGTAGGTTAGAAGTTCCCACAGAAGAGCTCTGTTACCCAGAGATTGCAGGTCATCTGACCATAGGTGATCTGAACCGTGCTCTGTGAGGTAAGATATGTGCATCGGAGATATCAGTGTCTCAGCGCGTCAGCTCAGTCTTTCTTTAGGGTCAATAGAGCAAATTAGGAACTTGTAGGACTTTGTGTTCATCCTAGCATCCATATCTGAAGTCAGTTCAGTGCATTGTAGAAGTGTCTTTCTATTGACTGCAGATGAAGTCCAGGCAAATAGTCTGGATGATGGACAGGATGAATTACACCCAAAAATGTCAGCAGCATTGATACAGCCCTGGAACTTCTAATGTATTCATATAGTGTCAATCTGCTAACTCATAGCAAAGAAGGAAAGGAGTAAGCCATTTCTGTAGTAGGATACAAAGTGTATCATTATTGCAGGCTAATGCTATGGGAACATACAGTAGATCCCCCTAAATGGGAAATTGCTAGAAACTAAGTAAGGAAAGAGAATGTTAATGCTTGTTGGATCCCCTAAACTGATCAGTGTGTGTTCTTTTCTTTTCCATATTCAGCTATCTGACTTTTTTACATTCATGCTGGAACGCTGTACTCCTCCTGATTCAGGTAAGGAAAAAATCAAAGTAATACGGAGATTCTGAACCTGATGTGAGAAAAGTTAATTTTCAATGTGATGTTCACAGCCTCTGGCACATGCTGGGGCTGAAGTTTCATTTCCCAAATATTTTAATAAGAATTTTATCCCGTAAGTGTTGACTCTGCTCAGTATCCACTCAGTGAGTCATGATGAAAGACATGTTGCCCTTATGAAAATACCCAGAGGTGCTCGAGTGCTTTCTTGTATGTTACCACCCTTAAGCCGTTCTCATGGTAGTCTTACTGACTTCAACTTTCACAGTTTTCTATGCATGTTTTAAACTATGAGATGTGGTTATCCAGACAGACTGTTTCTAGTTGGTTTAGGACAAGTGTAATCAAAGAAGTTGGTAGGTTTCACTGCAAAACATGTATCATCAGTATGTGAATGGTTAAAAATGAAAGAAATTTAAACTGCTGGATATAAATCTTTACAATTGCCTTGATTAAAACTTGGTTATTCAAAGAACAACCTTTAACTTTTGAAGTATTTTGGGATCCTTGGACAAAACCTACTTTTGAGGTCAAGCTCAACAGAAGGACAGATTGAAAGTGATTCCTAAATCCAGAAAATAAACATGGCTTCCCTGAACAAATTGAGAGTAGATCTAATCCCAGCAGAGTTAAAAAGGAGGCTGTCCCCTTCTTATTGAATTAGAAGAGAATGTCCTTTCTCTTTCATCTGATTGAGCTACAGGTTATTCCAATTAAAATTTGCACAAGGCACTTCGATAGCAGGCTAAAACTGCCATAAAAACTGTAAGTGGTTCAGTGTTCTAATCACAACCATTAGAAATTGCAATTTTTTCTCTTAAATACTTTAGAGTACCTAATGATCTCTCTGTTGTGCAGAAAACTATGTTTGAGCCTTGCTCCAAAGTCAAAGCAGATGATACAATAGTCCTTCCTTTGATTTTATTTTTTTTCCCCATTACCACTGTATTCTGAAACCGAAACAGAACAACAAAACCCACACCAAAACATACCACCATAATTTAACTTCCTGGGAAGGAAATTGCAAACTCAAGGAAAATAACACACTGCTCACTTTATCTACTTCTACATGTTGATAGCGCTCCTCAGTTCAGCTTTTCCACCTGAGTGGGAAAGAAAATAGTAGTGCTAGGTCTGAGGTTTGGAAAAATAGTGTTAATCTCCATTTTCATTACAATCGTAAAAGGGAATTTTACAGCTGCTCATTGTAGATATGACATATCCATCTTTACTGACTGTGTCTATTGACAGAAGGAACAAAGGCGAGCTGCCTCAGGTGACTTGCCAGGGCTCGAGATGCGGCTGGTACAGAGCACACTGCGACATGCGTGAGCTGCTTGTTTGTGGGCAGGTGGAGACCCAGGTCCTGCCTGTGCACAGGGAGGGACGGATGGTGCTGTGGGCTGCCCCTCGTCACCACTGCATGGGTGACCTGCTTCTTGGTCTCGCAGACTTTGGGAGTGTGGACGTGGTTAAGGCTGAAACACATGATGAAGTTTATGGTTTATGGTAAAGCTTCTCTTTGTCTTCCTTACTTAAAACTTTCATTTGTTAAGACAAGCTGTTAAGACTTGATAACTGCTCTGAAGGCTTTATTTCTCTCTTAGTTTGTTATTTACTCTTTACTAACACCCCGTGTTACAGATACCAGAACCCGAAATGCAGCAGAAAGATTCCGTAAGGGACATATTTAACAGAGAGTTGTCTGAGGCTGCCTGTGCAAAGGAGATGACTCAGGATTTTTTTGAGAAACTGCCTATCAAATTCGTGTTGTGTGGTTTGTGGCTATGTTTGTCCAATTACTGGCTGTGTGCATTCTTTACTTCAAGCTCTTGATTGCTTGCCCCTTCAAGTGACCTTTGCAGCACCCATTGCTAGCCCCAGTGATTTGAGCAAAATCAGTGCTGATTCTTAAGGAACTGCTTCCACTTCTGCTGAATCACAGTCTTAAGATGTGAGCCACAGTGAGAGTAAACACAGCAACCAGAGGGGCTTCAAATTGGCTTTGCTATTCCAAAGCATTTTTTAAACCTCACCATTCTCTGGCCTTTTTTTTTTTCGTTTTTTTTCGTTTTTTTTTTTTTTAACAGTGTGTGCTCACTTAAATTGGAGTGATAGCATATGTTTCAAAAACCCTCTCCAAGAAGACTATATATAATATTCTTGCCAGAGAATGGGTTGCCTGTTCTTCTCAGTATGTGATAAGAAATCTACCTGAAGATTGTGTGATCTGTGTTTTTTCCTTGCGTTATAAAACACTCAGTCTTCGCTATTCATCTTGGCACTTCCCTCTCTTTAATCTGCTTTTCAGAATATGTTTTTCAAAGAAAGCAAGCAGCCACCATCTCATTAACACAGTAGTGGTTTTGATGCCATTGTTTATCTGTTGTGCCCTGAAGTTTTTTTCATACTCTCAACCTGCTTAAAATTTCAGTGCAGTTTAAGTTACGATTGGGATACTATGTAGCTCTGTGTCTTGTTCTTGTTCTGCTTCTGACTAAAGGCTGTTTTCCAAGGGTTTGTGGGAAGTAAGAGTTAAAACCTTCTCCATCTTACTCTTTTCTCCCTCCCTCCTTCACTCCCTCCTTTTCTCCTTCCTTCCCTCCCTCCCCTAAAAATCTGCATACCTACTTAGCCTTTCGATGGAAAGATCTCTGGTCAGAGAAAGCTGGAAACTGCTTTTCCAGCAAAAGGTGACCCATTTACTCACTCTTCGGTGGCTGCACTGAGGGTGAGAAGGCTGCAAACATATCCTGGGCAAAGTGGTGGGACTGCAGGTCCAAGGCACCCCTGGCTGTGCCTTTCAAGGTCACTAGGACAGGAGCCGCAGCTCCTGGAGCCTTCCTTCAAAAGGGAACAAAGAAAAAGGTGCTGTTTTCTGCAGTTTCACTCCCCATGATGCCTCCCTTACAGCATTAACAACTTTCCAAGGCTTCTTGTACAGAGTGATTCCTGCAGCAGGGAATAAGTCACAGCTACTTGGAGCTTACAGTGCCAGGAACAGAATGAAGGAATAAATTTTTGGGGCGTTATAGAAATTTTCATCTTCTTAGTGGATTCTAGCTCCATCTGGCTTTGACCCTGGTGGCTAGGGATCAGTATCTGGCAGAGGTAAGAGCAGTCCTCAGGGGTCAGGGGTGCTCTCAGGTACCTGAGTGGTTAGTCTGTAGGTGCACAGATGGTGGCAGAACACAGGCTTATTTTAAGCTGCAGAAATAGCCGGTTCCCTGTTACCCCAATAGGGAGCACATCCTTGGCAGTGGTGTCTCTGACTTGCCTTGAACAACTCCCATGCTGAGGAGATCTTGTCAGGAGAAGCATGTCCCTGGGGTTTCTGTGGCCAAACTGACTCCACGTAGCTCTGGACTTCTGTGTATAACATGGAATGTGGGTATTGTCCTGTAGGGCAGTTGTATGAGGTCTAGCGAAGGCTCAACTCACTGAGCTTGGGCTGGACCTCTGACATGTGTCAGAGTACAGAGCAGGTCATTCCCTGTACTCACTGGAGAGGTGCAGATACTGACAGAGGGTGTTTTGTTCTTTCTTAAGATGGGTGCCTGAACTAGACACAGTAAGAGTTTTTGTCTCTATCTTTCAATATGGACTGAAAGAGCCTTGACAGCTTCATCGAGAAGATGACTAAAATGAGAGGGGTGCCGAATCCGTCAGGATTAGTCCTACATGGGGCTCGTGGTGAGCTGGGGTACGTGTTGGCCAGAGCACTAATCCCCAGGCTGCATTAGGGCATCCATTACTGACTGCTCTGAGACAAGACAGTCATCCTGCTCAGGAAGGAGCCTTAAAATCCAGCTGAAAGACTACCTGAGGAGATATAAGTGCACTCTAGGGCTAATGACCATCATTGGCTTTTGATGACTCATCCAGAAATGGAAAATGGGGTGTACTTTGCAGAGAGATGCCCTCCAGGGAAGGAGATTTGGTTTCCCAGCCTGGGCAAATGCCAAAAAGGAGCAAGGCTGTGAGGAAAGCAGGTTCATGTCCAGAGGTAAAGGGATGTGTAGACTGTTGTGTGCAAGAAGGAAAGGCCATAGGAGGAGGAGGCATGGACAGGTCTCTCCCTGCCTTGAAATGCTGAGAAGATTGCTGACTCTGAAGGAGTGTCAGATGAGGAGACCCTCTGGACAGAACAGGTGACAGTGAGCAATTTGGGTGGTCTGAGGAACCCACTCCAGGGTCTGCAGCCACCCACTGCCTGAGGGTTCGGGCACAGTGGGAGATGCCATCCAGAGACCTGCTGCTGGAGCTGGGACAAGACTCAGTGCAGATGTGGTTGGCTGATCAGTATATGCCAACCAGCAGTTTCAGTCCATGGGTGATGTTCTGGCATCTGGCCAGATTAAATGTGGTGGGAATCTGCAAATCAGACTGTACTTGGTGGAAACTGTGAACCCTGAGCGCCTTGCTGTTACTTGATGCCTTAATCAATTTACATGGCTGTGCACTGAATGTGCTAATCAGCTCACAGCAGAAGAGATGATAAAAAAGGGGTTTTGAAATGCAGAGCTGATAAAAAGTGTGTTTTTACCTATTTATATATTTAATATGGGTTTCATCCAGTCACAAGACCAGCTGGCCTTTATAAATCTCATAATTTATGAAGCCACATGCTGGATTTGGTTGCTCTGAGTTTTGAGTCACAGCCACAGGTATTCCTCTAGCAATAAATAATACTTTTTTATTTCCAGTTGCATCTAATCAAGGTTGCAGAAAACTTACCTGTAGCCCAACAAAAAGTGTTTACAACAATCATCTCACAAGAGCAACTCTGCAGCAGCAGCTGCCAGAACACTGTCCTCTGCTTTTTTAGTATAATAAATGATAAAGACAATCTGCAAGGGAACACTGAAATCCACAGTTCACTCAGTTACGTTTCAAGGGTGTGCGAAAAAAATATTGGATTGAAGCAATTAGCAATGTTTCTGCTTTTCCCACATTCCAGGAAAATTAGAAGCTATGCTCTACTTTTATTGCTATGTTTTTGTATACTTCATTTCATCCAATGGTTTTATGGCAGCGGACCAAGAGCTGGCATTGTCTCCTAGCTGTATCAGCAAGGAGTGCTTTGCAATCCGCTGCAAATAAATAGGATTTTGTTGAGGACTTTTTGACTAATCATTGAGCTGCTGGCATTTAACCTGAAAAATTTACATAGAAAATAAGAGTAATGGAAATGAATCTCTAAAACCTGTATTAAAAGTGTAACATTGAACTTTAAACAGGTGATGGTTACTAAATGATCAGCCGTGACTTTTGAATCTCCTTGCTTTGTGGAGATGAAAGACTGTAACAGGTTATGTTTCTCATTACATCTGATAGCAGATTGCTCCATAACTTCAGTGCAAAATGTTTTGCGTCCTAATCACAGCTACTGGCTGTTAGGACAGAGGTTTTGACTGTTTTGGTTTTTTTTTGTTTGGTTGGGTTTTGCTTGGTTTTAGTATTGTAAAACAGTGTTGGGAGACCTGGAGCTCTTCCACTGTACAAGTCAGGACTTTGCCCCTGCAATAGTGCAGCAAGTAAAGCATCAGTTCCATACAGCTGGTTCTGGTCATGCTGTTACAGCCCTATGGGGGCTGGTGGAGTTTCTACATTGTTTTTTTTCTTTCCTCTTGTTCCAGTTTCTCACACTTTCACCAGCCCTGGTGTTTCTCAGGTGGTGGATGAAGGCTTCAACATTCAAGAATTTGAAAACAAGATTTGTGTTCCAGACTCCTATTATGGACCACGACTCTCATTCCCCCTTACTGTTGAACATGCCAATGCTCTTCTTCATGCCTTCAGGAACGAACAGGTACATTGTAACTGGTTTGGTTTTTTTTTTACTTATTTTGCACCTCTGTCAAGTTGTAGCTCTGCAATCAGCTGAATCCAATGTAAGGCTAAACCGATGCCCAAGGAGATATTTTTCCCCTCCTTTCCATCCCATTACCCTTTCCTGCTGGCTCCATGTGATCACATAGGTACGTGGTGGAGCTGTCTTGGGCTGGAAGCTAACACAACAAAATCAAAAGCAGTGAGTTCTCAGCCAGAATAGTTCCCAGATTTAATCACTACTTGGCTACATGACCACCAAAGACACTGGGGAGGGGGCAAGGTCTAGTGGGGACCTCCTCTTCTAGCACTGAGATTACAGTGATCATGAAATGGGAACCCTTAGCAGCTTCAAGGCAGGGGTTGTCAGTGAGGCTGCAGGACTGGGGAAGGTATCCTAAGCTAACCTAGAAACTAGTTTCCATCTTTTTCTGGGTTCTGTGGTCCTTTTTATTTTTTTTTTTTTTAATTTTCCCACCCCATCCCTTTAGAGGAATTGAGGTGCAAGGGTTGTTCACCTTGTTCCATTGTGCAAGACTCTACCACCATGGAAGAGTGAATGTAAAGCATCGCTAAGGTAGTGGAACGGGGTGACAGCACTAATCTCAGGTGATGGCTGCATGGGCACTGAGAAGGCTGTTCCTGATTCTCTGTGTTCCTGAGCAACAATATACTGCATATGAAGGATAAGGGTCTATCTTGCTTTTCAGTTTACTAAATAATGGTGGGTTTGTTTGTTTTTTTTCTGTAATTTCCTGTGGAGGCAAAATGTAGCAAAATGTAAAGTGCATGATAAATGAGCCCACACAGACTTCACCTTACTGTCAGCTTTCTTTTACTATGGTTTGCATTTTATTAAGGAAACTTTTATATATAATTGGCCTTGTTTGCTTTAAAAACATGAATCTTGAAAAGCCAGTCTGTAGCTCATCTCCTCTACCAAACTTCCTCAGAGCTGTGTTTGAATTAAGTGCCTTAAAAATCTCCGACTGACAAAATTACCACAAAAAGCATTAGCAGAGAAGACTAAAAGCTTCCACGTTGTGTTCTTGTAACATCTTTAGAGCAAACAGGAAAATAACTTTTAACAAGGCAACCTTTTCTGGATTTTCCCTCTCATTATTTTTGCAATTTGCTGAAATATCATTTATGGCCTTTGGGGGTTTTTTGGTGGTGTGTTTTGTTTTGTTTTTACTGGCAGCTAGAACTATATCCTTTTTTTTTCTTTTCCCTAGTTTCTTTGAACAGATGACCTTATGCAATCATTCTGAGTGCTTTAGTACTCAGTCTCTTATCCTTTCTGTAGATATGAAGAGTATAAACAGTACCCTAGGAAAGAAATAGCAAAATATGTAAAGCAAGTTCATTACAGGCTCTATATCCATTCACCAGGATGCAAATACAAAGCTATGAACATTCCTAATTCCCAGCACTAAACCATATAGCCTGTAGTCATGTCTGGAGCTCTGTAGTATAAATAATCTTGGCAATATGTGTCTGGTATTAATAAAGCAGCAGACATATTGCTAATTCTAATAAGTCTCCCTTTTCTCCCTGCGTGGTTTTTTTTTCCTCACAGCTGCTTCATGCCCGCTATGTACTGCAGCTGCTATGTGAAACTAAGAAGGTTCTCAAAGAGATGCCAAATATCACCCATCTTTCAACTTCCTACTCCAAGGAGATAACTGTGTGTGGTAAGATACAGGGAAGATAACTGCTTTAGGCTATGGACTGATATTCTAAGGGGTTAGAGAATGATGCAGACATTTCCAAATGTTGCCATTACAAGAAAGTTCTCAATGCTTTTTTTTTCTTCTTCCCTCCCCCGCCTCATGCATAAATTAGAACAAACAAAAAAATAAGGTATCTGAGTCATGCTAAGTGTATATTAAGAAAGCCCCTCACCTCCTCTTTTCTTATTTAACATTTCTGAATGAGTCAGTATTAATTCAGCTAATACTGCAGTGTAGCTTAAATGTTCCTGCACTTCCATTTCTAAAATGCCACCAAGTATTTTGATCACCGGCTGCAAGTCTCACCACTTTCTCCTCTTACTAAGAAAAAGACTTTACCATCATAATTTACTCAGTAACAATGACAAACAAGACCTTTCATTGACAGCATGACTAACTAGAATAAATTGAAATTATAATAAACCCTCATTTCTAAAGGGACCCACAAGAATGGATCAGTCATTATACAACCAATAAATTAGTCTCACAGAATGATGTGATGTGTTACAAGGTGTAAAGAACTAGGAGCTCACTGCCTGTCTATTTTGTTATGCTTTCGTAAATTATGGATAAATGGATGCAGTGTCCTGATTTGCCACAGAACACAGTAGCTGCAAAACAGCACAATAAGGGTGACGTTAACTCTTGACAGCTAGCAGTGTGTGCTGTGTGTCATAGTAAAGTGGTATAAGGAAGGCTACTATGACACATGCAAAACAAATGACATTTTATAACATGTGGTTATGCACCCACTTGGATTGTCAGGAAAGGATTTGTTTAAATGAGGTTTTGTATAACCAGTAATTTGTTAACCAACCAACAAAACCTCTCTCGGAACCAAGGAAACACAGATTCATACTTTTTCACTACGCAGCATGTTCTTATTAAACAAAACATCCCCTTCCTCCCATTGAAGCTAATAGCTTTTGTAACCAGAAAGATCCTCTGCAGAAGATTAAAGACCAATTGTTAGATGTAATTGGTCCAAAATCTTGATTTCTTTGACATAAAATATCCCTCCCCCCATTTGATTTTAATTTCAAATTAATAATGCAGATTAAATACACACCTGAAATATTGCATCCACGTGTGATGAAAAACTACCATTGCTTGAAGGACTTTTTAGAAGGACTTTGGCTGGCTCATAATTAATAAAAAGTGGCACAGAAAACATGTAGACAGGATGAAATTGTCACATCTTTCCTTTCCTACTCATTGGTGCTGAAAGCATATTATCACAAGGTAGGTTTTGAAATAATTCTATGGCTTCGTGGTGGTGAGTCACAGACGTGAGAAGGTTGGTTCTGTGAGTGTGAAATTCAGTCACATGCAGAGAGAAGCTATGCTGCAGCAATCCTTTGTGTTGGGGTGAAATCCCCCTGCCTGTTCCAAAATAAACCTTGGAGAAAGGGCCAAATCTGTCGTTCCTGTGGCATTAGCAGTGAGGCATACAAGCATGGACAGTGCTTGGCACTCTCCATCAAATCCTGCCTGTACTCATCAAAACCTGGCCCTGAATCAGACAGGTGTTCAGTTGTGCTGTATATAGTGGGCTACACAGTAATGTCTTTTAGTGGCATTTTCTGTTTTTCAGGTTCATAGTACGTTTCTTCATCTTACTCCCATTTCCCTGAGTGAACCTTTGGCCATGTGACTAGTCTGATCTTCAAATCCAGTTGGAAAGACAAAAACTTTATGCAAGACAATTGTGTACTCTTTTAAGTATTTTATTGCCAGATTTTACTAGCAGCTTCAGCATGTACCTTAAAATGAAGCTAATTCTAATATAAGGCAAATTAAAAAAATTTCTTCATCCTTTGTGAGAAAAGAAATAAATAAATAGGAAAAGAATGTTTTTGTTTCTTGTAGGAGATTTGCATGGAAACCTGGATGATCTTTTGCTGATATTCTATAAGGTAAGTAGGCAGTCTGTGATGTAGCATTTTCACTTCAAGACTTGTTGAGAACATATATTTACGTCTGATAGATTTATCACTGTTATAAGTATACATGTGGTGTGCATATACCACCCACACAAATCCTGGAACAATTTGGTGGTGTCTTTGTTGTAGCTTTTCCTTCTCTATATTCTCCTGCTCACTGTAAAGGGGGAGATCCAGGAGATCTTTCTCTTCCTAAATGTTGAACTGGAGCATGAACCAAAACTTAAGAGAGCTCCTTGCAATGTCTTCAAAGCCCTACCACTTTTATATTCCACATTGACCAAAGTCTTCTAAAATCAGGAGCTATCTTAGTTCCTGATGTAACACCGCACCATGGATGATTTTGGCCCTCCAGAAAAAAGCAGAAGCTTTCATTTAGGCCTTCCCTTGAAACCTGCAAAGTGGTTTTTTATTATTATTTGTTTACAGGAAATAAAAAAAAAAAAGAGTGCTATCTATTTAAAAGCTTTTTAAGTCTTGGAAGCAATCCATTAGACTGCACAATATGGAAATACCTTGGGCACCCTTTACATACCCTTGAACAGCTGCTCCCTTTTTAATGTTAAAAAAGCATAACTCTGTTTTACTTACGTGGAAAAAAAAAAAAAAATCTCCAGGCTGTCTTTTCTACAATTGTATGTTTAACTGAAGATGTGGGAAATTTCCTATATTTAGTTTCACATCTATCTTTAGCATGAATCACTGCCTTTCATTTAGCAGATACTCTATGTGATTTGAGCTTTCTGGGGAAAATGGTTTGTGTCTGGTCCTTATACATTCATCTGCACTGAATAGACTGAAGTGAGCTAAACCAGGTGTCTAAATTATGTGTTTCCCCCTTGCTTCCAACTTTGTTACACTTGATCTGACACTAGTTGAACAGAAACGTTGTTTTGCCCAAGTGCATACCTGAAGCCTATTGAAGTATAATCAGACCTTTTTAGAGAGTTCTGCTTTTCTTATAAATCAACCAATTATGTTTAGCTGGTCCTTGGCTTGCAGTCTTTTAGCTGTTATTTTAATTAGAGAGTCTTCCTTTTTGCAAGTGGAATGAGAGTATGATACAGATTGGTTTCATATGCAGGACCTGGAATTGGAAAAAGAACTATTTTGAAGCTAAATGCTCAGATATACTTATATTTACAACTGCAATCAGCCTGAGTTTTACTCTTTTGGAGTAAACAACAGACGATTCTTTTTCCCCTCTTAAATGCATATCATGAAGAGAAAAAAGCTCTAAGCAAGTACTAAAGCCTGACTTGAGTAAACTCAGAGCCATAGCCCCCATTGACTTCAGGCACTATAACTTATCCCACATCATTCTCTGTTAAGCTTCTAGGGGACTCCTTTCACCAAACTGCATAAAATGTACAAATATTTTGCCATTTCAAATTGGTTGAGGAAACAGAGAGCACATGATTGAGCTGCTTAGTTATTTGAAAGCAAATTATATGACACAGTATTTTCTGTCCCTTCTGAGTAGTTTACTTGACCGAGCAGCCAACCCAGTCAGTCTCTGGGATCCAGGGTTTTTTTTCTGCTTCCCTAACTCTGTTTCAGTGGAAAGGGGTTTCTTCCTCTGACCTGGTATGAGTCTTCTCATGCAGTTGTAAAAGTATGTGTAATTCCTAAACCTAGTTTGGGTGAGGCTAAGATGACTTCTTTCTCAATAGCCAGTTTGTAAGGTTTACATTAATCTCCATTAAATTACATCATTTCCTGAAATTCCTTGAAACCCTTAAACTTTAAATTATGTATTGCTAAGTTCAATTGTTAAATGGATGATACAGATAGAAACAGCCTGAAGCTGTAGAAAATGCGAACGACAAACGGAAGTTAATTAATCACTAACCCAGCAGATACAGTAATGATGCCCAGCAGCAAGTTGCTAATCATTAGAGGGCCTTGTTTGCCTCTTTGACAGGTCAGAGGCTGCAAGAGCCTTTAATTTAGTTTTGCTCTTATTGTTGGTCGAAACCACAGAAAAGGAAATAAAAATTTTGCATGAGTGTGGGACAAAAATTAAATGTCACATTGAAGTTGAAAGCCCAAAACAAACTCTCATTTGAAATGAAGAGTTTTGGGTATGCTTTTCCAAAAGAAGAATGACAGTCTGGAGAGTGCTTCAGTAGATCTGTCTTTCCATAGGATCTGCAGTTACAGAGTAGCTATGTGTATATTGGTAGTCTGCTGGTGATTCGCGTGCCTATCAGTTTTAAGGCAAAGCTTTTATTAATTCATCTTTCCAGGAACTGCTGTTGAGTTTCTCCTGTCTGTTCCACTCCTGAAATCCATCCTTTCTTTTTTAAAACAACTACAACCCACTGCATTAGCAGAGTGTCATAAATTGCCGCTCCCGTGAGCACAGAGCAACCACGCACCTCTTCTGAGTTAACTTGGAGGGAGCTGGGGACAGGCTATGGCAAAATCCAAGCAAGCTGCATTTACAGCAGTCAAGACTGTGCTGCTGTGGGAATCGAGAGACCGGGATTCACTACTGCCTCCCAACATAATAGGACAAGAGACTGATTTGGACAAAAAAAAAGATATTTCCTAATGGGTTCAGATTAAATACTGAATTGAGTGTCTGGCCAAATAATGTGTCCTGCAGTACACCTCCTAAGGCAGTACACCAGGGAATGCCATAGGAACATAGGAAGTGCTGGACACTGACGCAGTAGTGAGTGAGAAGTGAGATGTATTGATATGCTGCCAAACATGTTAAGAGTGGCCTCCGCAGTGGTAATGTAGTTTTATAGATGTTCTACTGATAATTCTTGCATGTGTCAGTTGTGAAAACAGAGGTTTCCTTTTTTGAGTAAGTCAAAATCAAAATAATATTTCTGATACTTGGGACTGGAAATGATGAAGCTACACAATTGCTGCTATACTTTCTGTAAGCTGATGGCATCCACTGACATGTTGATAACTAATCTAATGAAATACACCATCAAGTCACAATACTAGCTTTTGGTAATTCACCCTTCATAATAAAGCATTGCTCTGTATCTTCAGAAAAAGTAAGGCAGGAAAAAGATGTTACGTACAGCCTCTCAGTTCTGTGATCAGTGTAGTGCATCTTTGCCCTGGGTGGGGGCAAAGCGCAATGTGAGTAAAATTCAAGTAGTGCTTTCAGGATTAAAGCAACTGGAATTAAGGTTCTTCAGAGTTCTGTATTACAATTTTATGTCCTCTGAACTGGCCTTTCTTAAAAGTTTCAGAAGCATACACTGCAAACAATGTAAATCTATGAAATCCATTTTCTTGCTGTGTAAGGAAACATGAGAACCTTCAGACTTGCATCAAAAGATAATTCTTCATGGACTTTTTGTCTTCCATTCAAAATGAATGACTCCTTTCTACTCGCAAGTGTATAACTTCCTGGCAGAAGTTGCATTAACAGAAAAGTATATTTTATTGGAAGAATAATGTTCCCGTTGGTCCCTTTCAATTTTATTTAATAGGTAGAGGAAAGGATTAGAGTTGGCATCATAAGAATACTTGAGAGGTCATCTGTCCTCTGATGGTTTGCACAGGTTGTCTGATGTAGAAATTTTTTGTTCCAAGCAGTGGAAATAAAGAAATGCTGCATTTTAGATCTCTGTATTGTGCAGGTCTTTTGCAGATTTTATAGCAATGTGATCTCATTTGAAATGCTATTTCCTTTGTTACAGTACCATAGAAGCGTCTCTAAATGTCCTTGGTTTTGTTTCCTTCTGCAGAATGGTCTGCCTTCAGAACAAAACTGTTATGTTTTTAACGGCGATTTTGTTGACAGAGGGAAAAACTCTATGGAAATAATTATAATCCTCTTTGCATTTCTTCTTATCTACCCCAATTACCTACACTTGAATAGAGGAAACCATGAAGACTACATCTTGAATCTGAGGTAGATTTTAGAGGGCAGGGGAGGGTATCTGGCTTTTCACTAGAAATATTGGAGCTTTTGAATGCTGCTTTAGCCACTGTGACACTCTAAAACAGAAATAATGTTTTGTTAGTTATTCAGGGGTAGCTCTGCTTCTTGAAGATGTGTGAGGGTGGCAAGAACATCTTCATCACACACAGGCACTCGAATGGGAGTCATGTCTTGTCTCTGACTGAATCACAGTCCGCTAAAGTCAATGGGCTTAGTGCAGCTTCCAAAGTACCAAATCTGGGCAAAGGGGATAGATGGAAGGATTATATTTTAGTTAAAGCATTAGCTTTTTTTCCACAGTATCGTAAAAGACATAATATTATGCAATATAATGGCATCAGTAAACCAGGAGCTGATATTTCACTTAGACTAAGATGTCGCTTCTCAGGCACAAGAGGTGGGTAAATAGCCTAGCTTCAATGCCCTGGAGGTCCATTAGTTGAGAGGTGTCGGTCTACCCCACTGCAGGATCAGTTGAGACCCTGTTTTCTGATACAGATATTTGTACTCAGCTGTACAGTTCTCAGTCATTTGGTGACTGACTGGTGGGTAACCTGTTGTACCCTTTTTATCATTTGTTGTGTGCACATGAAATATATTGCTCTTTAGCCCAGGCATAAACCTGGGTTAGAGGCACAGTTTCAATGCCTGTTAGTGATCCATGTAAGCGAACTGGTTTCACACGATGCTGCCTTTTTCAGCACTTAATTTTAAAAAGAAAAAAAAAGCTGTGAGTGGGGGAACAAAACAAAACTCCACACAACACTAAGATCAGTTAGTCTGTCTACAAGGTGGGAAAATTCCCACCCAAAATAGTGGAAAATGTTAACTAAGTCTGTGTTGGTAAGAAGTGCAAAGATGCATTCCTGTGTATGGCTCTTTGCCAGACATTTTGATTAGCAGTGCTGCACATTGCTAAATTGGAAAGCTGCAAGTTAGGGTGTTGTGAAAATGCCCCTTGCGCCAAGGACATCTTGGTGTTAAAAGAATAAGGTCTCAAAAATCCTTGTCCCTTGTGGGGGAAAAGATGTTATAGATGACACTGCCTCATGAAGCTGAGTGATTTAGATCAAAAACTCAAATTTTTGTCCATCATCAATTAGGTTCCTTTGACACTTCTTTCTGGCATCTAAAAGGTAAAACTGCTAAACTATTTCACTTAGATGAGAAAAAGGCCACTTAATAATTATTGGTTGGGGTTCTGTTCCTGATCTCTTGTGTGTAAAATAAATCAGTTTAAGTCAATTCTTCAGAGAGAGCAGAAGAAAGGACATTTAGACTGAGGTTAGACAGAATGGCAGGAGAGAAGGAGGGATGGAAAATTCATGGCAAACACTATAGAAAATCATGCAGGAGGGGCATACTGAAACCAGTTCCTGATGTTGTCCTGTTTTCAGATACGGCTTCACAAAAGAAGTTTCAAAGAAGTACAAGGTAAGATTCCTTCCCCTATACATTTTTATCATTTTGCACATGTAAAATGAAACCTGTGTAAACAAGGAATCTTCCAAACAATTTAATCAGGTGTAATATGGGATGACTTTGGTGATGTATTTGGAATTATTTTGTGTTTTCAGTGAAATAACTGGCAAAACAATTTTAAGTGTTAGCGTTTCATGCTCAGAGATCTATGGAACAAAATAAATAACATTCATGAGACCACTCAAGAACATGAAAAGAGGTGAGCATGAAAGAAAAATGAAATGGTATAGCGATAATCAAATGACCCTAAGGTAAATGTCAGAACATGTTTGTTGCTGTTGCAGTTCAGGGTGTCACCTGGACAGAATGTTCAGACTGTGGCAGACACTTGAGCAAAATCTTGAACTTAAAGCAACAGAATCTGCCGGAATTAGGATCTAATATGAGTATGTTTTACAGGACCATGGGAATCAGATTTTGTGTCTTCTGCGAGACGTCTTTAGCTGGCTTCCCCTCGCCACTATAATTGATAGCAAAGTTCTTATTCTACATGGAGGGATTTCAGACACCACAGATTTGGATTTCCTGAATGCACTGGAGAGAAGTAAGGTAAGAGATCATGTTCATGTGTGTGTGATTTTGTTTTCATTAACAAATTTAGCAGAAGAAATGCTAAGATGAAGATCTTTGCTTTAAGAAAGGAAATGGCTGCTGTATAAGGCATGTAAGGAAAGAGTCATGTTTTTCTTTCAAATCAGTGTTTAGGAAGGAAGGTTTTAGTAGGTGCTGGGAGCCAGTTGTTTGGCTGCTGTAAAGTAACGTGAGTCTTTTAACTTCAAAATAGCTAAAAACACTTTAGATACCACCTTTCTGCAGTGATGACATGTAAGACGAAAAGTATGAAAATTACTTAATTTTCAGGCTTTTCTAAACACTTTAGAAATCAATCTAGCCACATCTTCTTAGCACTGCCTTTGTCCTGGGGCTGTGCTTCTGCCACCTGTTCTGTGGGGGAAGTTCTGCACCTGTGGGGCTCTCCTTTGGCAGCAGCTGAGCTTTGCCCATGTGGGAGAGCCTTCCCAGTGCGATCAAACTTCAGGACCTGGTTTTGAGCAAACAGAAGCTACTGCTTCTCAGGGATTTAGAAGGCAGAAATATCCTTTTTTTTTTTTTATTATTGTTTTTTTCCCTGAAATGCTGAGCAGGTCTTTTGAATCGGTGGAAAATGCTGTGGGATTTGGACAACTAAAGTGAGATGTCTTCTTGTGAGCAGGGTGCTTAAGTTCCTTATGAGCAATGGAGACCCAGGAGATCTGGTGGAGATCCATATGTTATAATTGCTCAGACACAGGTCTCCAGTGCTGTTTGTGGAAGCACTTCATAGCTGAGGGATGTATCCTCTGGCCTCTGCCTGTCTCTGCAGAGTCTTCTTTGCAGGTCTCCTCCACCAGTCTCCTTTAGGTCTAGTTCAAATATGCCCAACTCACGCTAATTCACAGACACGGTAGAGCATCCCAGACCACACGAAACGCCTATTTTTAGGCAACTTTGTGTACCTTGTCATTAGTGTCTGTGGAATCTAGAGCTATTTCTTTCATCCTCATGTTTTCTAATACAGAAATAAATGCTTTACAGGACAGTCAGGTGTGCTCTGTTTCTTAAAGATGTGAAAAAGGGTAATGACTATTTTTGGTCACTGGAGTCTGGGCTCTGTTGGCTATACCACTGTACACTGCAATTGGGTGCCTAACTACAGAGTTAGGTGTCGTAACTGTGAGCTGAGTTGTGCCCACGCTTTCGCCATGGCTGGGCTCAGCATGTTACTGATGTGGATATCTGTGAAATGCAGAATTAACAGGTCAGAGTTGCTGCTGCAGGAGAGGGTTGCTAATGAGACGCGCAGGCCACAACTCAGGGCAATATCGCTCGAGGCCAACTGATGTATTTTAATTGGTACAGCTGGCAGCTGACAGGTCTCAAATACTGGTCAGTGTGCTGGGGAATAACCCCGTGTTTTGCATTTTGTTTTGCATTAGTCCTTTTCTTTGTTAAAGGGTAGAATTGGGGGGGCAGGTGGGAGTTTTGTTGGGGCTTTTTTGTTCAAAAAATGAGCTGGTCTGAGAAAATTTCAAGTGAAAATAAAAGATAACTCCTGGAGAAGAGTCTGTATTCAGGAGCATTCCTGGAGCCATAGCACACTGCTCCAAAAAAGCAAATGCCCATGCATATTGGAGGAGGTCAATTTAACAATAAAAGAGCATGATGTCATATGTTCAGCAATGTCATTGTTATCCTCCTGATTTTCCATTTATTTTAGCTGAATTAACCTATCAGCCTGTTAGTGTATCACAGTAGTAGTGAATGCTGTTTCATTTTCAGTACAGTACACATGTATCTTTTCAGTTTCTGGTGAAGCTGGGCACTTAAGTGTCTGCCCTGGTCCCAGACTATATTTGCTGTACAGTGAGACCTTGTGACTGACAGTGGCTTGGAATGAGTCTGTGTGTCTTAATAAGAATAAGAGAGCAGCTCTGGAGAGGCTGTCTGCTGCTAGGTATAAAGCAAAAATCCTGCCAGTGCCCAAATACCTGCAGCTTCCACCAAACCTGTGAGTTCAGGACATTATGAGAGTTCAGTATTGAGTGCAGGAAATGAGCGCTGTTGTGCCTTTTGGCTGACATGACTCTATCATCTTTATGTTCTGCTAACTCTTTTTTTTTTTTTGAAGTTGAAATCTTTAATGCGGCCGCCCAAGTCGCTGAGAGACAGACAGGACCAAGTGAAGGAGAGAATTCCCCCAACTAGATCCACTAAACACATGGCCACGCGGAATGTTGCAGGGAAAGCACGACGCTTGTCTTCATCGGGTTCTGCTGAGCCTTCAGGCTCAAATTTGCCTCCAGAACCCACGCCAAAGGAATGGAAACAAGTAGGTGAAACCAAAGACAGACTGATACTGAGCCCCCCTGCACAAACCCACAAGCGCTCTGTTCAGGCAGTATGCTGGAGCCTGAGGAGACCACCTCTCAACCAGAAACCCATAGTTTTCAGGAATATAGTAGCCAGCTGTTAGGTCTTTGGATGCTTTTTGTAGAGCTGGTAATAAAGGCTGGTGATTTTCTGCCTTACAATTTATCCAGTGCTTTCTTGGCCGTTAAGAGTACGAAGCTGCTCAGCGTGAGATGGGTTTGCATGCCCTCATGTGGTTGCATCTGTTGGTACATCCCTGGCTGTCAATTTAAATAGGTCAGACTGCAATTGTCAACGACAGTGAGCACCTTTTTTTGGCTGTGTTTTTGGCAATTGAATGCTAATAGTGTCCAAAAAACCCTCAGTTCCTGAGACCTACGGGCTGATTACTCAAGAGTGGGAATTTTTTGTCCTCTGATTGTTCATTTCCTCTTGAATATTAGAGGCAATATGGAGCTCTTGTCATGCAGTAATTTAATAAATTGTGACAACTTGAAAAGCTTAATTTGCACAGCAATTTAGAAACACAAAATTGAGTATTGTATAAGTTTATTTTTCTGAGCTCCTCTTCAGACAGCTGCTTTAAGGAGCACACACTTTTGTTTTGCTTCCTGAGAAGCAAATTCATGTCTGAAAATGTGTTTTCCCAAGATACATCTCTGACCCACAAACCAATGTAATGAGCACAAGCTGCCCCTCAAATCTGACACTCACCCAGCCAACCAGCCAAGGCTTCAGTGAGCCCCAGTCACAAAGGTGAAGTGGAATGTGTAAGCGTAAACCTTGTCCTGTTAGGTTTAAACAAAAACATTTTGCCTGATATTTGCTACTGACTAGAATTAGTAGGTTAGGTGACTTTGAACCATGATAGTTCATCCTCTTGTGTATAAAATCTTGTTTTGAAATATGAGCTAACACAAGATACTAAAGCCAAAGGCAACTCTTGCCATGTTTAGAGCAGGCATTCCCAAGCTTAGTTTAGGTAAAGCCACCAACCTTTGTGGTTATCAGGTCTGTGCTAGGAAATAGAAAATGCCTCTCACAGCTACATGTGTAGAAGGCAGCTATTGCTCATGTTGAACTAGCCCAAGTACTGTTCCTGGTGCACCTACCCCAGTTTGTAAACTTCAGCTGTAAAAGGAGGTACATTTCAGAAGTGCTGTTATTTCATCTGAAGAAGTTCATCCAAAATCTAGACAATGTTTCTTAAGAAAACTAGAACAGAAGTTTCAGCCCAAAGGCCTAGCTGTTACCTGAAGGTGTGTTTTTTCTCCCTGGTCTGTGCGGCTCTTGCCATGGCCAGTACTTTAGACAGCCATAGCTTGTCAGTCCTCACCTACCACCAGCCCTCACTCGAGTTTGCTGTTTACAGATCCTTGACATTCTCTGGAGTGATCCAAGAAGCCAAAATGGATGTACACCGAACAAGGCTCGGGGAGGAGGTTGTTACTTTGGCCCTGATGTTACTGCCGAGCTATTCAGAAGGTATAATCTGAAGTTGCTCATCAGGTCTCATGAATTTAAACCGGAAGGTTATGAGATCAGTCACAATGGAAAGGTAAGACGGAAAGGTTTTGGGGAATTGTGTGCAAGATTAGACGTTAGAAAGAATGATGGAGTTCTGACAAACAAAATTCTTTACAGCTTCAGGGGGTGGAGATTGGCTTATTACTTGTGTGAAAACAAATGAATGTCAACAAAAGCCCTGAAGAAAGTTATGTGTAAACACAGTGCAAGAGATGCTCTAAGGCTCTAGAAGCCTTTTAACTTAATAATTTCTCTTCTGGCCCTTATTTCTGACATGCTGTATCAGAAGACCAGCAAGAATCCTGAAAAACAGGTCTATCTTAGCAAGAAGTTTCTGTTTAACCGCATGTTACACCACACTGCCCTCTGAATTGAAGTCTTCCTACAACAGGCCAAAAACACAGGTCTGGAGCTCTAACTCAAAAAGTGCAAGAAATATGGTGAATGACATAGTTGCTGATCTCTGGGTTTATATGCAGACACTTAATTTCACAACCTGCAAGGTTTTCTAAGATCAGTGTCAGAAATCAGTCTCAAGAAAAGTTGTTCTAACCAATCCAGTTCCTTTGTTTCCTGCGATCAGGTTATCACTATATTTTCTGCTTCTAACTACTACGAAGAGGGGAGCAACCGGGGAGCATACATCAAACTGAACCCTGAACTCATTCCTCGGTTTGTGCAGTATCAAGTCAGCAAGTACACGCTCAGGCACAGTCTTCGGGACAGGTAAAGCTGTGTGTTTTATGCGGTGAGCGTGTTCTCTCTTTGCACGTGAGTACCTGTCACAAAGCTGTAGTTTGACTGAATAATTGAATCGGCACCTATTTTCCTCAGTTTTCCTTGTTTTTCTATTTTACAATTTTAAAATAATTACAGAAGACAAAACATTTTCTAAGTACTCAGATGTGGTTTCCTGAGAAACTCCCAAAGGTAATTAGATGTGGTAAGTGGTTAGAACAGACAATTGTCAGGGACATGTAAGGGGCCTGCACCTGTCTGTCAGTTCTCCTTTATGGCTGCAGCATTAATCTGGCCAAATCCTGTTAGGAATTGAGTCCAAAAAGTTTATCATGACAGCTTTGCCATGCCTAGCACTGTGGTCAGATTTACTAATGCAAAGCAGCTTAGAATTACCTGCATAAACTCGATTATCTCATAAATTGAGATTATTCTTATGGGGCTTAGTTTTGTTGGTTTTGTTTTTTCTTTTCTCCAGTGTTGTCTTTTGATGACCCTAAACACACTACATGTTAAAGGATACAAGAATTTTATAGCGAATGTTGAAAAGCATAAAGTGCTACAGGATTTAAATCCTGTACTGATCTGCTCTGCATTTTTTTTTTCCCTAGGGTGGGTAGTATTGAATCAACTGCCTTAAAGTTCTTACGAGAGAAGATTTGTGCTCACAGGTCTGAACTCACTAGTGCTTTTGCACAGTATGACCCCGAGGGCACAGGTAATGCTACCTCACTGTCCAGTTGCCACCATGGGCAAAAGAGCTCCCATCCATGTGGGGAGGCAGAGGGGACAAACCCCATGGAGAGGGGTCCTGCCTGCCAGTGGGGGGCTGGAGGGCAGCAGAGTCTGGCTGCTCTGATGTTCTTCCTGAGGACAGAGGAGGCGTAGGTGTCAGCAAGTGATTAGCCCCAGAAAACAGCTTGAGGGGATGAAGCTCCACATAGATGGGAGAAAACAACTGAAAGACATGGGCCAATAAGGGAGTGGTGTTTGCTGTTGGGCAGAGAGTTTGAGCAGGCAAATCCAACTCCAGAAACTCAAAGGTCACCACCCTCAGGAGTGTCTTCAGTTGTCAGACAGGGAACTGGGGTCTCACGTGGGGGAGAACTGGGGTCTCACGTTTAGGGAACTGGTCTCCTTCTCAGTCTGGGACATATTTGAGTAAAGTTGTCTGGCTGTGCCACTAGGAGGCACACGCTCACCCATCAGCTGAAGAAAAGTCAGTGGTAAGTTGATGTAAGAAACTTTTGTGTAGGAGTAAGGAGTTTGTGATTTCTAGCGCAAGTACAACTTTTCCTCATGACAGCTTCTCACCTGACTGGGTTGTCATCATTGCCCCCAAAAGGGCAATCCATAAGCCATGGTACTGTTTCTTTGGTCACTGAGCAACTGTTTAACACATTTGTCTTGTTGGGTTTTCAGCAGCATAGGTATCTATAATTGCAGCTCAGCTCAAATCTGAAGTACTCTTCATGGCATAACCTGTTTTTCTCAAAAGGTATTAAAACATGTTGACTATCATAATAGCATCATAAAGCTGCTGAAGTTGGAAGGGACCTGTGGAGATGTCTATTCCAACCCTTCTGCTTGTTGTTACAAGGTTTTTTTTTATCCTAGGGTTAGGAGAAAATGTTTGTTTTGCAGCTGTTCTTAAAAACAGCAGAAGGCATGCTGGTGACTGATCTGTGCTGTGTCACGTACCACTTGTAACCACGAACTGATCCCTTCTGGCAGGCAGGATTTCTGTCAATGACTGGGCTGCAGCGATGGAGTCTGTCCTGCAGCTGAACCTGCCCTGGAGAATACTGCGCTCTCAGTTAGCGCTGCTGAGCCCAGATGGAAAAGTTGACTGCATATCATGCTTTGGTGATTTGGAAATAGCCCAACCTGTAAAAGAGGTAAGGAGGAAAACACTTCCTGACAAACCTTGGAGGAACAGCTTTTGGTGCAACTTGAGGCATAAGACAGTGGTTTGGCCAATCAGGCAGACATCCACAGCTGAACTAGTTGCTGAGCCTCCTTTTATAGTCACTGGAGGGAAATGAGCACTGTGGGGGCACGAATCATCATTCCCTGCTAAGGTAGATGCTTAATATAGGTCGGATGAATCACAAGCTGGAACTGCTTCTTACTTTCCCTTGACTCTCAAGGGTGTTTAGATAATGTAGCTGAGGAGATGTGACAAATTCTACTCAGAGCACTCAACCCTCGCTCTTTCAGATGAGCTTTACAAATGTGCTCCAGAGCCAATTCAGGCACCTGTAGGAGGGAGTTACATTTATAGATGGACTTTCAGATGTGTAATGGTAGCTGAGATCTCTTCTACAGAGTCCAGTTGATACCCCGTGGCTGCACAGTGCTTTGGTAATTAGCTGTCTCCATCATTCTCCTAAACAGCAGGATCCATCACATATGTACAGTGAAACTTTATGTGAGTTCATGGAGTGCAGCATTTTCCCTAGATTACCCATATTTCCACAAATAATTACTGAAGGTAGGAGGTATGAAAGGCTCCTTTCCCCTGTGCCCCACCATCTGAAAGTGACAGGTTTTAGCTGATTATTCCTCAGGGCAAGGCACAATGTTTCATTGCAGGGAACTTGAGCATAAGGATGTTTTTTTTTCAACATTTGAGAAGTTAAACTGAGAACATCGATTTGTACAGTGCATATTCTGTTGGTTAGACTAATTCAAACCAAGGTTTTGACTGGTTTTCTATATGGGATTTCACAACCAGGTTCAGCCAGCTTTGGCAGAAACACTGTGCAGATACAGAAAGGATCTGGAGATCATCTTTAACATCATTGACAAAGATCAGTCAGGTAAGTCTAAGTAACTTCACTGTACCAGCTCTAGGCAGCCCATACTTGTTATCTTTCCCCACTGTGTTTCCTCCTTAAGGCTTCTAAATATAGAGGAAGCAGAGGTGATGTCATTTTTGCAGTTTAGTGAAGACTAATTTAAGCAGTCAGGCTGTAACCATATAAAAGACAGTATACAGAGCCTAATTTGAGACAAAATTCTCACATAACACATCTCCAGAACCGGCTTCACTCTTTTGGAGGCTTTTATCCGTTCCACTCTCACTTGCAGTATCTAGTGCTTTTTCAGTTCCACTGTTGAAAGCGCTAGATCATTACCTGAAGTAAAAATGTACTTTGGTCACAAAAATCACAACACACACCCAAGCCACCACAGTCCGGTAATTTTCTTGCAGTGGAGGAGTGTGCATGTATGTCTGTGTGCATGTAGGAAGGCAAAACGGCACTGGAAAAAGCAACCTGCTGTCTGTCTCCTTTAGGTCTGATTTCTCTTGAGGAGTTTGGCCAGACATGGAAACTCTTCACTTCTCACCTGGGTATCGTACATAGTGAATCCCTTGACAAGTTAGTCCTCAGCATGGACTACAACAAAGATGGCTATATTGACTTCAATGAATTTTTAGAGGCCTTTCATGTGGTTCATAGACTACAGAAAAAGGCAGACTCGTGAAAAGGCAGTTCTTGTGGGCTGTCCTGGAAGCTCATCTTCCTGTCATTAAAGTCAGTTAAACCCATTTCCAGACTGACAATAAATGGGCTGCTCGATAAGGTAAGCATTGCAGTCACTGTATGCCTTCTAGTAACGACACAGAAGAGATGAAAACCTGCTACTCCTAGTGTGACTGTGTCACTGCCACATCAGTACCTTACAATTTATCCTCATCCTTGGTGGCATCTCCCCCACCACTCTAATGTGTGAACACTGCCAAGGTCGCACCTACAACCCTGTGGGAAGAAAACCTCTGGTTTCTTTCAGCAGACCTTAGCAACAGCTGAGAAGTAGCACTGATGGCCACAAGGAACGTATCAGACTTCCCTTGTGGATGTAACAGGCACGATGGAGGCCAGCTGTCGACCATCCAGTTCAGGAGAGAAAATAAAGAAGAACCATCCAGTTAAAATACGTAGTTCTGCATTTAATCTTATTCTTTGTATGATGCAGTGGAATTAAAACATTCCGGGTTGTCATGGTTTAACCCTCACTGGCAACTAAGCATCACGCAGCTGCTCGCTCACTCCCCTCACAGTGGAATGGGGAAAGAGACTCAGAAAAGTGAGAAAACTTGTGGGTTGAGATAAAGACAGTTTAACAGGTAAAGCAAAAGCCATATGTGGAAGCAAAGCAAAATGGGATTCATTCACCACTTCCCATGGGCAGGTGTTCAGCCATCTCCAGAAAAGCCGGGCTCCATCACATGTAACGGTGACTGGGGAAGACAAACAGCATCACTCCAAACGTCCTCCCTTTCTTCTTCTTCCCCCACCTTTATGCTGAGCATGATGTCATATGGTGTGGAATATCCCTTTGGCCAGTTCTGGTCAGCTGTCCCAGCTGTGTCCCCTCCCAGCTTGTTGTGTACCCCCAGCCTACTCGCTGAAAAGTCCTTGACTTGGTATAAACATTGCTTGGCAACAACTAAAGCATCAGTGTATTATCAATGTTCTTCTAATGCTAAATCCAAACCACAGCACTATACCAACTACTAGGGAGAAAAACTCTGTCCCAACTGAAACCAGGACACTATCCTCTTTGAAGTTTACAGACACAACTTAAAGGCATTTAAGCTTGCACTAGATTTCTTGCCACTGGTTACTTTTCCCTACATTTGTTGGGGTTTGTAGCTAATAAACAGTCATAACTCATCACCCTAATGCTAAATCCATAGCATGTTGATGTAACATAATGTAACATACGATAGATCACAAGATAAAGCTTTACATACTACTGTGAAGATGTGTGGTGTCTTTTTTTGCCTGTATTTTGATGTCTTATACATACCAGAGTACAACACGCTTTTCCTGACAATTAACTGCACTTCTTTAACACAAAAAGATGAGCAAGAACACATCAGTAAAAAAAATTTTCACACTAGTGATCCTAAATATTCTTGCATATACTTAAGCATATATCCTTTACCAAGTAAACCGAGAAATTCTGAAACCGAGTTTTTGGAACACAGCAAGAAGGAAGAGTCCTGCGCCCCTGGCCTTCCCCCCATTCCTGCAAGTACCACCCTGCCGGCTCCCAGCGGGGAGAACCTAATGCTCTTGCATAACATGCTCTGAAAACAACACCCTGATATCAAGTGAAGTGCAGCCAGGTCAGGAGCTTTTTGAAAACATTATTACTAATTCAGCCTAAGTAAATACAGTGTGCAGAAAGTGCTTTTTGGATAGGAAAAGGTTCCAGCCTAGCCTGTCTTTAAATTTTCATAGCAAAATATAAACTAAGCAAAGTAGCTATTTCTTATTTAATAACAGTGTTGAAAGTAGAGAAAAAGTGTGTATCCTTTGCAGTTTATCATTACAGAATGTAACAGCAGCCCAAACTCAAGGTACTGCAGTCTTTCTTAAATCTAATTTTCTGCAATTAAATACAAAATACTTTTCTGGAAATATTTTGTAACTTGACAGATGAATGAGTAAACATGCACACACTTATTTCTATTGCCTATGGGAAAGGAAAAGAAAAATCTTTAATGGTGCAAACACAATTTACAGTAAAATTTTAATGGCATTGGTAATAGTGAATGTTTATTTGTAGCATGTATTTATCCTGATCTATGGACTGTATCAGTCCCACCTTATTCCAGTGGAGTGACAAAAAGGCTTCACCTGAGATGGACAAACACCACGGTGTGTGATGGGATCTTGCTTCCCACCATCGGTTTCCTTGCTGTGGGCACAAAGTGACAAGGTGGAATGGGTCAGTGCAGCTCTCGAGTCCTCATTTGTCACCACCACCCCTCCAGAAGAGAGGACAAAGCCAGGGTGTGCTACAAGACCTGGGAGCTCAGAAACATGGCCAACAGCCTCCAGCTTTGATGTCCCCCTCTAATGACACACTGCGGAAGCTCCCCTAGCATGAAGTTGCGGGATACTTGCCTCGCGGGACCACATCCTGAGTGGGGATGGAAAGGTAAGGTGGTGAGGCAGCGCTTCCCTCCGCAGGCAGCACAATGATGATTCCAGGGATGTGGCACTGAAGCACGAGAGGAGCCGAGTCATTGAGCCAAAAAAGAAAAAAGCCTGCCCCGTCAGCTGCTAGCGCACACAGGAGCCCCTTACCCCTAACGGAAGAAGGGGGGAGTAACTGTGAAACATGTAATGCTAGAAATAAAAACCACTCCAGACTAAACCTAGGAGTGGGAGAGACCCTGGCTACTTGTACTTAAATCAAAACTGCTCCAGCTGAAGCTCTTTTTCCATAACCCCAACCCCCAATCTTTTTTTTTTTTTTTTCTATATCCCACTGTTTTATGCAGCAGCTACCTAATAGTACAGCTGTGAGCGGTATTTTGAGCAGGAACTGAATCAGTCTGCAGCCAAGTGCACAAACTCTTTCCCTACAGGTGCCACCATCGGTGGCATCTCCCTTTCTCCCACTTTCTGAACAACTCTGCTCCTACCTCTGGACCACACCAGAAAGTTTTTTAGGCTGGCCCCGGACTGACCCAGGCTCCCACTTCACTCCAGCCCCTGGCTGCTACCAGAGGGGTGACACAGTCCTGCAGTGCCCCATCCCTGCAGGGGTGCAGCCCAGATGTCCCATGACCCACCACAGAAAGTCACCATTCCTTTCTAGAACTTCTAGGGACTGCCCAGCTCCCCTTCACCTCACGGGAATGGCCGGGGCTCTTTCCCTGAGCAAGGAGACCACAATCAGCAGGACAGAAGCCAGGCAAATTTCATACTCCAACCATTAAGTGTTCACATCTGCTTGTAGGAGCAGCAGCTGAATGGGATTAATGCTGCTTGTGATCTGCCCAGTTTGATAAACTTGTGTCCTTTGCACAGCAGCCCCGAGGCAGCAAGTAGGGTGGGCGCTGGCCTGGTGGGGCTGGGTTGGGGCCAGCATGGGGTATGTGCTCTGAGCTGGACACGGTTCATTGTTCTGGCCAGTGCCCCCAGTCAACCCCAGTTCTGTCTGCAGGCACGGCTGGCTGCCCCCATGGCCGTAGAGGTGCTTCTGTCCCCACAGCTGCAAATTGCTCAGGGCAGCAGTGCCTGTCAGACTAGAAAGACTAGGTCTTGGGTGGGTCTCTTTTAACTCACCAGTGTCCTTATTTCTCAGGCGCAGAATGTGTCTGTTTGCCTTCTATCCACAGATGGATTTTTCAGGGACTTGGAGTTGGCCATGCCATCCTCTGCGGGCTCCCCTGGGATGCCCAACAGCCAAGTCGAGCCTCTGCCAATTAGCTCAGCCCGGCACAAACTGCAAAGCTGTCACATATTTTAACTGGGAGCACACTCTCGCCACCGCCGGTGCTAGCTCTGCTCTGCAACACTTAACACACACAGGTGGATCTTCAGCAAAGCAGGGGCTCTATATAAAACCCAATTTGCTTAATTAGATTTGCACTAAAATGCTACTTTCCATTTGAAATGGTTCTTTGCTCTGAGTAGTAACACAGCAGCAACTTGCAGCTGTGCCTGATCTGGAGGTAACACAAGTTTCCTTTCTGTTGGTGTTGCGTTTCTGAATCCCACCCTTCAGCACCAGGTACCCAAACTCTTCAAATTACTACATAAATACTACCTGACTGCCAGTACTCCATGTGATAACTGATCATGATGATCGTAAATGTACCAAAACCTAGGTCATACTATGAATTTCAAATTAAAGATACCAGTGGTACTCCCATTAAAGAGTTAAGGGGTGTCCAGGTATGTTTTGCTGTAGGCTCAATGGTTTTAGACTTCAATGCAGCTGAATGTAAAACCAATTATATCACCCTTCTTGTTTCTGAAAACAAGATAACACTGTAGGTTTAAAAAAACAAAACAAGAGTCATCTTGCAGCTCTCAATCTGGGATTCAACAAGAAAAGCAAAAATAACTGCTCCTACTGCCTTTCTGTTCGATGCTGAGTAGAACCAGAAACTATTACACAGGCTCTTGTGTGCTCACACTCTGCACTGGAACATTTATCTGCTTATACTAGACAAAGGATTTTCCTTTTATTTGCTGGGAAACAAGTTAAGTGATCTTTCACAATACAGATGAAAAGAAAAAACGAAACAAAACATAATGAAGGCAAAATCCTACAAAACAGGCACCACGCCAATCAAATTACTTCTACATCCAAGGGCTAACTGTACCTGAACCACACCTTTAGACCAGCCCCTCAGCAGGCCCACAGTTTTCACGGTGGTGAACACAGTACATGCCTCTCCCAGGCTCTGCAAAACCATGAAATCATCTCCTCAGGCTTCCCGCACCTTTGGTCTCTTCAGCCAGTGTCCAGACGCTGTTACAACAGCAGCAGCAGCTTCGTGGAGGGACAGCAGGAAGGGTGGCACTGCCATTGGGAGCTTTGCCTCCCCAGGACCATGGATGCTGGCCACTGGCAAGTGAGACAGGGGTTCACTTCCCTCCTTTCATCAAGGTATTTCAGATACCTGAATGAAACTGGAACCAAAAACCTTCTTCTCAAAAGCACCAGGTACTATTTTGCCAAAAAAAAATTAAAAAAAAAATCTTCAAACCCTGTAAAAATGGCCTAGTTGTTTGAAAGAGTAGAGAATGGTCTCACAGAAATATGCTTATCAGGCTTATTAGCACAGAATATACGTACTTTTTACAGGCCATACCCGCTAGTTTCCCCTCCACCTGGCAAGGCAGAATTGCTCTGATGCTGTTTGCTCACCCGGCAGTGGTGCCGGCACATCCCAGTGCTGCTGAGGAGCCCGCGGCTAAAGCCACAGCCACTTTTCTGAGCTGTCAGCCAGGTGCCTGCTGGCTGGCGGCAAAACCAGCAGCACTGGCAGCACAAGGAAAACCGCAGCCGAGGCCTGAGGGAAAGCAGGGGTTTCCCCTCCAGAGGCAGGCTACCTCTGCTTTCAGTTTAAATAGCTACGGAGCGAATATCCTGCAGGACACACCTGCCCTCCTTGCAGCAGCTCGGAGCGGCCACAGAAATTGGTTTCCAGTGGACAGGCTCAAGGTGCAGGCACTAACCTGGGAGCTGTCTGAAGGGAGATTTCCAGGCAGCCCATCCCTAACTGCATGTGGTAAGTGCAATTTTAAACTGAAGAAAAGAAAAACAAAAAGGAGAAACATCAAAGCTTTCCATAAACTCACGCTGTGCTGGCAAGGCGGCAATTATGCCATTCTTAACTCTGAGGCTATTTGCAAGGGAAAGGATCAGGAGATTTGGAAAGGGTGTCCGAGTGGGAGAGGTTTATTTTGTTCCATTCAGAGGAATGGATTACAGGCATAGAACTGTCTGTCACCTTGGAGAAGCTGGAGTCTCGAAATTTTGCCTCAAAAGCCTTGGGGATGCAGGGACGGAAGCGATTTTGTTCAGATTAAAGAGAGGTGCAGCTTCCCGAGAGAGACCGTCCTCTCAAATTAGTGGGTACTGTAAGACACTTGTCTCTACTGGTGTTAGCCCTGCACTGACTAGGTGCAAATGAGATGAGAATCAGGATAAACGTGTATTAGAAATATCACCTGGTTATTTCAAGTTATTCCTGCTCCTCTAATTTGCATTTCCCTGGATGGTTCACACTGTGCATTAGTGATTCACAATGATGTACATTTGCACAAAGCAGGAGAAAAATTAATGAATTCCATCACTTCCCTTATATGGGAGACTTTATGGCTGAGCTGCAGCTCCCTTGTTTTATTATGCCTTTTGATCTCCACAGAGTAATCTCTTTTCCCCTTGGCAGAACTGTATAATTCTTGCTAATTTAATATGAATTACATTTACGCACTTTGGGCAGAATAAGCCTCATTATTCGTTATTTCTTGTGCACGCTCTTAAAACCAGGCCAAATTCCTGGCCCCCCACAGGTAGGCGTGCACGTAACATGACGACTAGTGTAACAGGCTGAGGTAGTGCACGGCACAAACACATGCAGCAACTAAACAAGAGGTTCATGGCAGGGAAATGGGTAGAAAGGGCTTCTGAGCCTTCCCTCCCACACAAGGCATCGCTTATTGCATCGCACAGCCTGTGCTAGGCAGGAAATCGTGTAAATAAATAATTATGGCTTTTGTTAGGTATGTCATGGTGCCATAAGCCCCACTGGGAGCACTGTCATAAAAAAAGTGGCAAATTCCTGTAGCTACATCTTTCTCCAAGATGCTACCAGTAGCTCCAAATGATTTCTGAAAAGACACAAGCAAAGAAGTAGGGAAAGTCAGGCGTGCATGCTTAGTTATTGGAAAAAACCCACCACATAATGATCTTGCATTTGTGCTGAATACTGAAAGCAATTCTCCCTTCCCTCATGAAAACCTTAATCAGGATTATCATAGGACCCAAACGACTTACTTGGATCAGTGTAAGTAAATGAGGAACATATAACTTCACAGATTTTTGTCCTTTGGGGGAGGCGGGTAGAATTACTCAAATACTGCTAATTGTAATTCCTTGGTAAAGCAAAACTTCACTTCAATCTACCCACTTAGTTCAGAGCTTGTTAGCTGCTACAGTTTTATTCCTTTTAAATCTTGCACAATTCTTAAATTAGTTTTCCAAATATATTTCCAGAAGACACTTAAGCAATTTGGTCTGTCTTCGTAGCGGAAAGAACAAGGACAAGATCGAGCTCATCGCACGTACTGAAAAAGGAGCAGGGGACAATTTTCAAAGACGGAGGCTTCCCACCGCTGCCCTTTGAACTCACCAGCTCCTGCAGAAACAGGTCGTTGGCCATGTGCACGATTCGATCCACGTGGATGATGCCCCCGATGCTGTTCACCTCGATGTCAGAGAGGAAGGTGAGAACGAGAATCGCTTCCACCAAGAGCTGCCTGTACTCGGGCTGGGGTACGTGGTTCAGCACCGACTCCACGTGCACAGCAAACTTGATTTCGCACGGGGTCATCTGGCAAGTCGGAGTGGAAACGGAAAGAAAAGAACTGACGAATCCAAAAGACTAGTTCCCCGCATTCTACGAGTACTTAAACATATGCTCCTCTCTGCACGTGGGGGTAGACTGACTGAAGCGAACAAAATGTTTGCGCGGCTTTAGCACTTCCAGAAACTTTTTGTGTTGCTAGGCCCTGATCCTGCAAACAGTTACGCAAGTTCCAGAAGGCTGCTCCAGCCCTGCAACCCGTCACACACACGCTTTAGCTGCATACGGGACTGCTGGTGCCGGGCTGGCAAATTAACTCTTCGCTCCTCATGCCGCAGTCTTGTGCACTCTGCCTTGTAAGTATCTTTCTGGCATCGCAGGTTACTTGCAAAGCCAAAATTGCTGTCGAGTTTTAAAAATAACCACGTGCTTAGAGGGAATGCTGTTCCACACAGAGATATAGCCATATTGTTTGTAGAACAGCCTCATTTGCACCGGCATAGCTCTGCGGGTGCTACATGAAAGAAAGGCTGCTGCCTTAGGAGGTTTGTGCTTATTTCATTTGATTCCTTTAAACAGCAAAATTAGATACTGTCTAGGTCTGACAGGCTAAAAATATAAGCCTATTTATCTACACAATAGGAATAAATAAAGCTACTCATTCTGAAAAAAAGGTTTAAATTTGGCAGAAAATTCCAGCTCCTCTCTTCAGCTGTTACCACCGTCCCTCAAAAGAGAAGGAACCCAGAGACAAATCTGAGGGAATCAGACAGGGAAACAGCCTCAGGCACACAAGCACCTCTCTTGTGCTGATGGATTACTGTTCACAAGAGTTTGTTTTATAGATATGAATTCGAAACCTGCCAGTGCACCTAAAGACAGAGCAGAAATCCAACTAAGGGGGGAAAAAAAAAGGAAAGGTTATGGATTTAAAATCAAAGCTTTGGTTAGAAACAATCATCCTTAATTGGTATTTACTTTTGAGACTGAGATGCCAAAATACACTGGCTGCTGGTAGAATCACAGAATCATTTTGGTTGGAAGAGACCATCAAGATCGAGTCCAACCATAACCTAAGTCTAGCACTAAACCATGTCCCTAAGAACCTCGTCTAAACACCTTTTAAAAACCTCCAGGGATGGTGACTGCACCACTTCCCTGGGCAGCCTGTTATAATGCCTGACAACCCTTTCTGTGAAGAAATTTTTCCTCACATCCAATCTAAACCTCCCCTGGCACAACTTGAGGCCATTTCCTGTCACTTGCTACTTGGGAGAAGAGACCAACCCCCTCCATGCTACAACCTCCTTTCAGGTAGTTGCAGAGAGCGATCAGGTCTCCCCTCAGCCTCCTTTTCTCCAGGCTGAACAGCCCCAGTTCCCTCAGCTGCTCCTCATCAGACTTGTGCTCCAGGCCCCTCACCAGCTTTGTTGCCCTTCTCTGAACTCTCCCCAGCACCTCAGTGTCTTTCCTGTAGTGAGGGGCCCAAAACTGAACACAGGATTCGAGGTGGGGCCTCACCACGGCTGAGTACAGTGGCACAATCACTTCCCTAGTCCTGCTGGCCACACTCTTCCTGACACAAGCCAGGATGCTGTTGGCTTTTTTGGCCACCAGGGCACACTGCTGGCTCATGTTCAGCACATTCAGCTCGTATTCAGCAGCATATTAAAAAAAAAAAGCAGCAAGCAATGTGTCTGCTTCATTCCAACACGGCTGCGTGGTCACCTCCCCCTGCCCCAGGGGCGGCCATCAGGCACCCTCTGCCAAACGCTGCCATGGGGTCAGTGCAGGAGTGCGGAGGGCGGGCTCAGTAAAGGGAAAACCTGCATAAAGCTGCTCCCAGGCCTGCCTGGCAGAAACTCATCCACACAGCCCCGGGGACACTGGCAGAAGTGCTGGAGGGAAGGTCCAGATCTTCTAACCTTCTTAAAACCGACGATCTGTAACAGCAGCCGCACTACGTCTTACACTGTCAAACCAAACATTCAGTCATGGGGCTATGAAACCGTTGGCATTTTACTGTACCTCTCTGGTGGTTGAAGAAGGAAGGACATACCCGTCAATGGACAGACCATGGCACTGAAACAACAACATTTAGACAATGAACAGAAATTCAGTTCTTCCAAGTGAATCTGAGTGTTCTCTGATACCAGTCAGTGTGTAGCAACCCTCAGCAAAAAACAAACAAACAAAAGCACCAAACACAAAAATCCATAAAAAAAACCCAAACAATGACAATAAAACCTATTAAAAATATCATGTCACTTTTGCTGAAGAAGTTATTACATAACCTGGCAAATGTTAGAATAGCCTGACATGATGCTCAGAGAGTGTCCTGAGCTCCAGCCCAGCTACTGATAGGGAGGAAAGTGCTTAGAAAGCCACTACAGCAAGAGGCACACAAAGGAGGAAAACAAATCAATGAGAACATTCTGTAGGAAAGGATGTAGAAATAAAAGAAAATGCAAAAGCATGACAACAGACTACAAAAGTGAGAACATTCAGTTTTCATTTTCGCTAAAACAACATTGACTTAAGTGTTTCAGATCCAGGGCACCACAGCTCAAGGATGTCAACATGTTGTGGTGCCTGGACATGGGCCACCAACAGTGGGGGAGAGGTGGTGTTAGAAATATCAAGTGGTATACAAGAAAAGAGTGACAAAACCTAAATGGTGAAAAGACAGGGAAGGAATGACACTTCTGGGTACCCGAGATACAAAAACACACAAAGAAGAAGAGTGAGCTTTTTTATGAATAGTCCAAAGAGAGTTTAAGAATGAAATATTGAAGACAACTTAGATAAGCACAATTGATTTTAATAGCCAGAAAACCATTCTAACAGTCCCAGCTATGACGTTAGGTGAGGACAGAAGTGACGCTCACTCTATTGAAAGGTCCTGTTAGTAAACAGCCACGAGGTCATATGTGACTCATCTTGGCCGACGTCAACACTAACAGCTCCAGCATAAGTGACTTTAGAAGGACAACAACCTCAACCTGAGCTGGTGATGCACATTTTTCCCAGCTGTGCAGGCATGAACAGCTCAGTGCTGCAAGGTGCTGTGTGCTGGCTTCCATCCAGCAAAGCAGAAGAACAGGTGCATAATCACCTTGAAATTAGTAAAAATTCATAATTCCCCTCTCCTCCTTCCTGGAGAGCTGCTTCAACACATTTCCAGACCCCTGATCCCCAAGGTGCTGCCACAGACTTACTTTTCACTTTAAAAAAAACCAAAGCAAAACCAAACAACAAAATGTTCAGAATGCAATACAGCTCAGAAGAGCCAGCAAGAGATCTCAAGACATTTTGGAAGAGTCAGTGCAGTTTCCTACTTAATTCCTCACAGCCTTTCTGACCTGGAGCACACGAACTGCACCACATCGCAGTGCTCCTCAGCATCACTGACCACAACTTGCATTAGGCTGTGGGTGAGGCAAAATAGACAGTGATGGAACAAAACCATTCAGACAAAATTCAACACTGACAGTTTCAGAGCAAAATACTCTTTCAAACAAATGCATGAACTTGTGTTAATCATAGAATCATGGAATCATTTTGGTTAGAAAAGACCTTTAAGATCATTCAGTCCAATCACTACCCTCGCACTACCAAGTCCACTACTAAACCATGTCCCGAAGAGCCTCATTGATATGTCTTTCAAACACCGCCAAGGATGGTGACTCCACCACTTCCCTGGGCAGCCTGTTCCAGTGCCTGACAACCCTTTCCATGAATAAATTTTTCCTAATACCCAATCTAAACCTCCCCTGGTGCAACTTGAGGCCATTTCCTCTTGTCCTATCACTTGCTACTTGGGAGAAGAGACCAACACCCTCCATGCTACAACCTCCTTTCAGGGAGTTGTAGACAGCGATCAGGTCTCCCCTCAGTCTCCTTTTCTCCAGGCTGAACAGCCCCAGTTCCCTCAGCTGTTCCTCATCAGACTTGTGCTCCAGACCCCTCACCAGCTTCGCTGCCCTTCTCTGAACTCTCTCCAGCACCTCAGTGTCTTTCCTGTAGTGAGGGGCCCAAAACTAAACACAGGATTCAGATGCGGTGTCACTAGAGCCAAGTACGGGGGCACAATCAGTTCTCTAGTCCTGCTGGCCACACTCTTCCTGATACAAGCCAGGATGCTGTTGGCCTTTTTGGCCACCTGGGCACACTGCTGGCTCATGTTCAGCCGGCTGTCAATCAACACCCCCAGGTCCTTTTCCTCCAGGCAGCTTTTGCAGCCACCTTCCCTCGAGCCTGTAGCTCTGCCTGGGGTTGTTGTGAGGACCCAAGCGCAGGACCTGGCACTTGGCCTTGTTGAACCTCATACAACTGGCCTCAGCCCATTGATTCAACTGGTCCAGTTCCCTCTGTAGAGTCTTCCTATCCTCCAGCAGATCAACACTGCCACCCAAATTGGTGTTGTCTGCAAACTTACTGAGGGTGCACTCGATTCCCTTGTCCAAAACATTAATAAAAATATTAAGAACTGGCCTTTTTTTTTTTTCCCAAGAGACTCACTGCTACTAATGACTCCAGTTTCTACCAGTCTTCCAGCTGAAGAGCAACTTCACCTCCCAGCAACATGCCACCTCTGGACCTCCGCGTCCCCTGGTTGCCATACAGCTTGCTTGCTTCCTGCCCTCCACAGCTGCCAACTTACCTTCTGAAGGATTTTCCACACTTTCTCATAAAAGCCAACAGGAACTCTGTTAATAGCACCATCAAGCCTCCTTCTGCGCAGCCACTGCCCCTTTCGGTCACCCCAGCTTGTGTTTCCACTGGAGCCAGCAGGAGAGGTACTAGTGGGAGATGATGGAGTACTGCTCCTCTGAAAGAAACATCAAAGCCTTGGTTAGTTGCTTTCTACCACCCTTAGTGCTACTCCTGGTGAATACATCATTCTGTTAAAAAGCTACCTCAGAACCAGGGAAAAAATACAGGCCATGATGTCATACAAGATGACTGAGCAAGACTGATTCCTTTCTCTTCCATTCACAACAAGTTCGCTTGTCCAGTACTTCAACTACTTCTCAACAAAACAGACAAGCAGTTCAACAAGGCCTAACCCAGTAAACTTCCCTGCTTGGTTCAACACAGGGCATGACAATTTTAACAACTGTGAGTTGGATGCCAGGTCAGTGCCACTGGTGTGCAAGATTTGCAGGATAGGTCTGACTCAAACTTTGGGCTCCATGTTGTAAGAGAACCAAAGGGTCCATGAATCCAGCAAGACAAGACATCTAAATTAAGTAGATTAAAAATTGACTTCATGTGACCGTGTAATCATCATGCCTGCCTCTCTGTTTGTATGAGTCTTGTTTCCTTTGTTGTCACAATTACTCTATTTTTTTACTCTACCAGACTTGGAGACTAAATTAGACAGCAAATCATCTTCAAAGTTGTGGCATTACCACCAAATTCTTGTTCCCATTTCCACACATGCAGTCTGCCTACTCTTTGCATTCCCTGAGACAGTGCTGTTCCGTTGTTCCGTTTCCTCCTTCCTTTTTGCACACCTATTACTTTCAGCCCAGAAAGGACTTCAATGACAGCTCCAACGCAAATCCCACCATCTCTGAGTAAGGAACTGCCTGAGCAAAGTTCTGGGGAGGGTGAGAAATAAGAACGAAAGCTGTACATTTGCAAAAGATAGGCTCACTGACTCTACACAGCCAAGCTCTGCAAAAAGACTGACAAATGCAACCAAAGTCCATATTGACTCCTGTTGGTGTCAGTGAGGCATAGGTGGTTTCCCTGGATGGCGTGATGGATGCCATTCCTGAGATAGACAGAAGTTTCTGCACCCTGTTGGGTAGAGGAAGGGGATGCAGGAGGTCAGCGGGAGGGTGGGTGCCAAAGCAAAGAAATCCATCTGCACACGATAATTAATCTGGCTACTCAGGTGGTTCAGGGAAGCAAAGATCTCACTGAACAATTCTGTGCATTTGGATCGAACACTCAGTTAAGCCGGCCTTTCTGCATGGGTGTGTGGGAAGAGAGATGCAAAAGCAAGCTGGCAGCTGTCAAGCCAGGCCACAGGGTCGGTGGCACTCTGCAGTTGTGTATTTAGGACATGGGGGAGGTGTGCCATCGACAGCGAGTCTGTGACCACAAATCACAACCGCCATTTCAAAGTGCACACATAGCCGCAAACCTTCCATCTCTTCATGACAGATTTGGAGCCTCAGAGTTACTTTAAATTGTTCATGTTTCTGTTGGTAAAATATTTAAACAATTATCTTAACAGTGAGAGCTTAAAAGAGCTACAGTTCTTTGCCCTGAATGAAGATGACTGCGTGAGGAGATACCCAGGCCCATAAACCTGCTGTCTCAAGAACCTGAAGCTATTCTGGGTTCATTACTGTCCAGAAACTGTCAGCATTTATCAACACTATATTACTTTTAAGTACTGATGACACCCGCAACATAATCCACCATCAAGTAGCTAAATCTGCTATGGTGTTTTATCTGCTAGAAATGCTTAAGCTTCAGAAGAACTAAGTGGATCTCAAGGTGAGACTCCACTACTATTAGAAGATTACCAGTGAGAATTGATTCCCAATGAAGATGAACAAGACAAAGAGGTAGGGCTTGAAAACAAGTTTTTACATGGGAGAAGCCACAAGAGGTGTCTCAAGCTAAGACCTTGCACACACACACAGACACAGGGTGAAGAGCAGGTGCAGAGCTGCAGACGGTGTTTTACCATGGAAGCGAACATGCTGCTGGACATGGAGTGGCCCTCACGAAAGAACTACAAAACAAAAACAGACACCAACACATCAGACAGACAGCCACAGAACAGGACGCAAACACGGCTAAGTAACCCATCCGTGTGAAGACAAGAAACATGGAATAAGCTCAGGTACCCCAGCAAAAAGCATGGCAGGCCCTGGCCTCCTGCAGTGCTGCACCTCAGCTGATGTTGGGGCAGCTGCTGCTGATGCCCAGTGTCACCAACAGGCACACCTCACCGTGCCAGAAGCCTGCCTGGTTGTGGTGGAGCCACAAGCTGCCCACGCCATTCACTGAGCTCCAAGCACGGCCAACACAAACCGTGATAGTTTTAAGTCGTATGCAAAACCTTCCCCGTGACTCAGGGGTGGGAAAAAAACTCCCAAGCTTCCCACTTCCATTCCCCATTCATTGCAATATCAGCAGCTTCTCTTTGCAGGAGTAGGCCATCTTGCTGCAGAAGGTCTGAGGGCTGCCAACTGGGTAGGCAGCACTAAACAAAGAGCTGCAAGGCAAAATTTTTGCTGAAATGCAGATGCAGCACCTCAGGCTTGCAGTACTTTTCTGTAACTGTCTACCCTAAGCCATATCGCCTATTTAAGTATTAATGGTTCAGACCCAAGCAAAGGCTTGATGTTCAGACTCCAGAAACAATTGCAGAAAACGAGAGAGCTACGGCCTGAGATCAACACCTGAGATGTGGTGCAAGGACATATTAGCACAAGTACTTGAAATGTTCCTTGCAACACAAAATTGATTCCCTCCCACTAAAATGACATAAAATTAGTGAATTTTTCAGTGAGACATGGCAGGAAGCAGCATGAGTGGAAAGATGGGGGGAACAAAAATAAAACCAGTCAAGTCTTCCTCTGTGCTGAAACATCAGGTTTCCATCTAATGCAAAAGCAATGCAGGAAACACCTTTCCCACCTCAACAAACCTCCAAGTGTTTCAGCTCAGGCCGACCTCTGTATTTAAAACAAAATCGTGCTGCCACCTAGTGTCTAGTCCCTATTCCTTCCTGGAAAGATCCACAAGTCAGACACCCACCAGATGACCGCAAGCCCTGCTCAGGCTGAACCCTCAAATCATAGAATCATTACGGCTGGAAGAGACCCTCAAGATCGAGTCCAACCATAATCTAACTCCAGCACTAAACCATGTTCCTAAGTACCTCATCTAAATACATTTTAAACACCTCCAGGGATGGTGACTGCACCACTTCCCTGGGCAGTCTGTTCCAGTGTCTGACAACACTTTCTGTGAAGAAATGTTTCCTCATATCCAATCTGAACCTCCCCTGGTGCAACTTGAGGCCATTTCCTCTTGTCCTGTCACTTGTTACTTTGGAGAAGAGACCAACACCCTCCATGCTACAACCTCCTGTCAGGTAGTTGTAGAGAGCGATCAGGTCTCCCCTCAGCCTCCTTTTCTCCAGGCTGAACAGCCCCAGTTCCCTCAGCCGCTCCTCATCAGACTTGTGCTCCAGACCCCTCACCAGCTTCATTTCCCTTCTCTGACCTCTCTCCAGCACCTCAGTGTCTTTCCTGTAGTGAGGGGCCCAAACGCTTCAGAGCTGTTGGGAAGCAGCTGGCAGCACCTTCACAGCAACTGCTGTACCACAAGGCTTGGCCACAATGATGCTCAGGCAGCGGCACAGCTCAAACGTGGTGACCAGGTCTTGTAAGACAAGACTCCACGTTTCACTGGCGCCTTTGTTTCCTTGCCTTATTGTATCCCATGAAGGATCATTTACTGATCTTTATTGTCACCATTGAACGATCCACATTAAGACCATGCAGAAATGCCACTCCTTTCTAAAGGCTTATTGAGCAAATATGTTTCATACAGTCAAAGGAAAACATCACATACTTCCTCAGAAACATATAGAAACAGCCTCTTGTTAAACTTGCTTGTTAAGAGGGTCTTTAAAAAATACGTTCTAATATAAAATCATAGAATGGTTTGCATTGGAAGGAACCTTTAAGGACCATGCCACGGGCAGGGACACCTTCCACCAGATCAGGTTGCTCAGAGCCCTGTTCAGCCTGACCTGGAATGTTTCCAGGGACGAGGCATCTACCACCTCTCTGGGCAACCTGGGCCAGTGCCTCACTTCCCTCATGGTGAAGAATTTCTCCCTTATGTCTAATCTAAATCTACGCTCTTTCAGTTGAAAACAGTTGTCCCTTGTCCTGTCACTACAGGCCTTGGCAAAAAGCATGTCTTCATCTTTCTTTGTAAACCCCCTTTATATACTGAAAAGCTGCAATAAGGTCTCCCTGGAGCCTTCTCCAGGCTGAATAATCCAGGCTGAAAAATACAGAACCTTTCTTATAAAGGTATTTAGTTGACCACTACCTTCCCATTTATCTAACCACCCGTCACATGCATTCAGAATATTTTGGTTGTGTTTTCTGTGATATCTCTCCATATACTCAGTTGCTGTGTAATTTAAAGTATTGAACTCACACATATACACACATATATATATACACATGTATATATACATACACACACATTCTAGCAGCAATCATCCTCCATTCCTGAAGAAACAAAACAAGGAGATTAGAAACCAAGATTTCTTTTCCAAGTGTATCTTTTCCAAAAGGCATGTGGAACACTTTAGCAACTTGGGCAGAGTACAAGAATGAAAACTATTTGCATGAAAGCTTCACTTTGTACATTTGACTTTTCCTTAGCTAAAGATTATGTAAGAGCTGTTTTAGAGTTGATGCCATGAATGCATTAGTTTGTTCAAGTTCTTCTATATTCAGCATGTGAAACAAGAACAAAAAAGGAGGTGTATTTTTGGATGAAACATCCCCTTAGTGCCTTCTATTCAGTGATCAGCTTTAAACCAAAGGATCTTTGGAAACTTCCATCATTTACCAAGAATAAAACCTCACATAACAGAGTTCCAGAAAAGCTGCATTTTCTGATCAGCATTGTCAGAAAACCCTTACCTGCTTCATCTCACTCTTCAGTTTAGTAATACCACTTCTTTCTGTTTTGGTTGCTCCAGAATGCCCCATTTCATGAATAGAAATCGCAGGGCTAGATGAAGAGGAATCTACAGGTCGCACTGAAGGAAGCAAATGGACATTTTTACAATTCTAGAGGTAGAAAAACAAATGAAATTGTACCTAAAAGTTAAACACATATCCCTTTGGAAGTGTAAAATGCTCTTGGTGACAGCATCCTTTCAAATCATATCAATAGTTCAAACCTGATTGCATCAAGTAAGGAGCCTAGATCCATGCTTGGATATCAGGGGCTGATTTTCCAAGGCACTGAGCAATTGTAGCTTTAAAAGATGTAAGAGTTGCAATGAGTCTGTGAGGGCCTAAGAATGAACCCAGGAGACAGCCAATGTGCCAGCTGGGAATATCTGGGCATCACAGACCTGGTCCCTGAAGGCAGGTTAGGTGTGACCTTTTTATGGTTTACATTCTGATCACATAAAATTTCTTAATTTCAAAAGTTTTCCTTCGTGTAATTGAAAACTTGATACAATCTTATTTCGGTGCAGGACAGCTTCCATTATATTTGTTTTGTTTATTCCACAGCAGACACACACATGTACTGGCTAACCATGATTAACAGATTACTTATACCTCTATTTTACATGCCAAGAGTCGATTCCTATTTATAAGACAATCTAACTTTACATTTTTAGTTCTTACTTAACATATACTAGTACCCAAGTGGACAACTTACAGCTTCTTTCCACTCCAAACTCTTTTCCACTGAGAATATGGTGTAGGAGATTTTTCATATCAAAGGGGCTTAGATTCATCAAACTCTCTGAAGCTTCTTCACCTAGTTAAAAGAAAAAAAAAAAGACAAACACATTATAGGCAGCTTTATAGCTAGTTTTCCTAAGAAAACTGTTGATGAATGAAGTTCAGACACATTGATGTTTGTGGCTAACCCTTCCTCTAAAAAAATTAACACGTAGAGTCACATTTCAAAGAAAAGACATTGCAGGACTAAACAACAAACACTGCATGGAAATAACACCATATGCATTAGTGATCATTATGCCGCAGCTTGTGCGAAATCTCACCGAAGCTGATGATGAGAAAGCACTTGCTCCTTTGTAGAGCAAGATGACTAGGAAAGGCATTACAGCCATCTCTCAACAGCAGATGACATGTAGATCCAAACTACAGAGCCAGAGTTATTCCTTAAAGAAATGCATGCATGTGGAAGGCTTGTGTTTTATTTGATCAAAGATCGTGCTAGTTAAGTGAGAGAGAGGAAAAGCACATACATACACATGAGCACACGTGAGCACAGACAGCTCTTCCATCGGAGAACATGGACAAGGCAGCAGCAAAGCGGAGGACGGTGTACAAAGCAGATGGCGTTTAAAGCTAAGAAATAGCAAGAGGGACCCCAGGAATGAACAGCCTTTGCACTGTGAACAAAGCTGGTTCTGCTAGTCAGCTACAGGCTTGGGGGAAACTGGGCTTTCTGTACTCTGTTCATACAGAAACAGAATTATCCCACAAAATTACTTGGCTGCTTTTGTCACCTTCTCCGAAGGGAGAAACCTGCTACCCCCCAGTGGCAGCCGGCCACTCAAGTCAGCGAGCAGCAGCCTCCAAAGTGGGTTCCATCTGACCAGCTACCAGGGACCCCCTCTTCACTCCACCACGGTGTGCCAGGGCATTAGAAATGGTAACAAGAGCTGAGCCACAAAAATATGGCCCAGATCATGCTCCTAAGTGACAGCATTTAACTATGTATTTGTCACATTAACATGATTACTTTTCATGATGACTCCTTCTTAGACTTATGACTCGTTTCAAAGGGTAAAATTCTTCAGTGATTTTTCAGATCTCTCTTCAGTCATGATTTCTCTCTAGCTCCACTTTTCCAAAATGAGTTTTAAGATATTTTTGCCTTGCACCACTTGTTTTTTCCTTACTTCTTGGGTTTTTGTAGGGCTTATGCAACATCTTGGGGGCCTGTAAGGATTCGTTTTTACTGATGTCCTGGCAAAATAACGTATCACTAGCTGAAATCTAAATGACAAATATTTTTCAACTAAGCACATTCAAGGGGAGAAGGCTTACACATAAAAGGAAGAAGATCAGAAATTATTTGAATCAAAACTACCAGAACTACGAATTAAGGCTTAATTATTCAGAAGACATCTAGGGTCCTAATTCTCATTGGCATTAGTAGCACTGGGTCTTTAAATACACACATGTGCAACTTGATGACCTGGACCTCAACCATTTACTGAAAGTTAGGGACTTAAGTATTTAATATGCACTTCCGTTTGAATAACAGGGGGATGGGGCGACAGGAATCTTTCATTAAGCCAAAAAGAGAAGTTATTTTCAAAGTTCGTAAGTGCCAATGCTGCATGAAGAAGTTAATAAAAGAATTTAACACATATAAACGAAAAATCAACCACTGAGGTAAAGCAGAAAAAATGCCATAAGTACCCTTATGATAAAATTGCTCTTACCTGAGCATTTCAGACTTCGAGCCAGTTCAGTGGCCATCACCTGAATTATCAGACCAATGCGGAGCCTGAGCATTTCCACAAAAAGACTGGGCTGTGACCGGACGTACATTGCCAAGTACATAATTATTTCCTGTAAGGACAAATCCATAAGGGGACCCATTCAGAGAAGGTCCTCTTGGCCTTCCCAGTCACAGAGCAAACACTGGCGCTGCACTGGGCACAGCTGGAAGAACCCTTCTTACACATGCTGCTTACCTGTGTCAGGACTGCAATACTGATGTCTTGGCCACTGGCTTCATAAATAAGATCCGTCAGCTCCTCAGGTGGCAGTGGGCTGCAAGAAGGCAAAGCACAGTGAGCAGTGACTCAGGCAGCTGCTGTTAATCTCAACAAGCACTGGAACCGAGTCACCCAGAAACATCTTTGCACCACAAAGGTGCCTACAATTCTGACTGGGTGGCTGCAACTCCTTCTGAAGGCAAGGAATAAGTTTTAAAATGAGATAACAACAGCAGAATGGTACTGGCAGGAAGAAGAAGGGCAGGCTGCTTCTGTAACTGAGGCAGAGCTACAACTTACGCGGTGATGATTTTCTCACGGGGTTCTGGTGGCAGGCCCACTGTAAGTTGCTTGTGGTGTGACAGAAGGTCCGTGCATGCCTATCACAATGGGACGGAAAACAAGAGACCTTGCTTTGAGACATGTGGAAGTGATACGGCTCCTAATTCTCCAAAATGAAGCATTTATTTAGCAATTTTAAGTGCATTTCTGTCAATTGTCAGACATGTAGATCCAGCAGAATACTGTTAACTAGTTGCCAAAGATGCCCTGAGGTCAACAGGGCTACGAGAGTCTGCCCAGGTTGAAAGCCCGCTTCCCTGCGCAGTGAAATCAGCAGCATCATGGTTAAGGACTCCCATGGGGCTGGCACATCAATAAAGGACTTTATCCTTAATCATAAGATAAACGTTTGTTGTTTATTTAAGACAGAAAAGAACATTTTAATCAATGAAAAGCCTGGCAGTATTAGCTAAAAAAAGTCCTGTGCACTAATATATCTCTTAAAGCAAACAAACACCAAACATACTGCACCACATTCCTGAATTAGACACCCTGACACATTGCGAAATAGATGCTCCCCCCAGTTCCACAGTGTTTACTGTTCTCTGTCCACCTCCTTTAAAAGTGGGTGTTCAGTTTACCTGTTTTAGGAGCCTGAATCAAATTCCTCTGATTTTGAAGAGTCTATTTCTCCCCCCTCAATGTGGAACACATCAGATCACCTCTACTCTTTTCCTCCCAAATTCTTTGTATCTTTTCAACTTAACATACATGGCTTTCTGTGAACATGTCTGTACTGCTGTCCATCATGTCGTGAGGATGGAAAATGTTACATGCTTAATGAAGTACCATGCAGGGCTATTATCACAAATTGCTCCCCACAGATACAACTGTGACTAAAATAGGGCACCATAGATGTGACAGTCAAAGCTTTGAAAATGGCCAGAAATTAAAGAAAGAGCTCTTCAGAAATATGCAGGCATAAGTACAAAATTAAACAAATATTTTATAGTACTTGAAACACTTTTGTAATGTTCAAAATCAAATCCATGCCCTTACAGTGGATCTTTCTTGTTACCATTTAATAGCCCCAAATATTTTAAAGCTTCTGAACAACCACATCCATGCACAAGGCAGACTGTCTGCCCAGTGGGATGGAAATCAGCAGAGCATGTTTTTGCATCATGGCTGGCACCTTGACATACTGGTGCTCCAAAAGCGTTCACAATAGCAACAGATAATTACCAATGACAACTACAACTTTCAAAGCACATAATTAAGCTTCTCTGTTGAACAGAGATTAAATGAAGCCTTCACAATCATTTACAGTGTGACATTCCCAGTCCATGCCAACATTAGCACAGTTTGCAGTACAGATGAAAGGTAAAGATACGATTTTAGATCAGAAAAGCAACCAGTGTTTACTGAAAGATGCTGCCCTATGTATGTTGTGAAGACTAGAAGAAGGGCAAGCACAAGCCCCACTAAACTGGTAATCTCACCTGTTTCCCGGCAGGAAACTGAGCCAGTTATTATTTCTATTTCATACCTCAGCCAAGACTTCCACTCTCTTTTTGAGTATACCAGAAATATAACGGATTAAGCCCCACTCCTGATTGAGGCCTGCCTCTCTGTAGAGCTCGTTGAGCAGGCAATGAACAGTGACGCCGTGCTGTCCATCCAGCTCTGTGTCCCAGTCAGCGCCTCTGCCGGAAAAGACACTGAAGGTTAGTTGTCATCAGATAAAATGCTACGCTGCTTAACCTTACCACACAACATTTTGGTCGCATTGCTCATTTTGGTGACAGAATTAAGTAGCACATGGGACGTGTGGGCCTTCACCAGGTTATATGGGGACAACACCCTCTTGGTACCAGGAACGTTTATATTTACTTGAGCATTCACTTCGACATGAGACTGTGACTTCAAAGCAACTACCTAAATGATTTCCCACCAGACATTAAACTGAGCACGCATGCAGACAGTTTGCTGAAGGAACACTCCACATGGTGCTTTTTCAGAGAAGAATTCAGCAATGTCTTCAGAACTGCTGAAGACTGCACCTATTTTTCAGATGCCTCAGGGGACTCAAAAGTTTTTTTGCCATGCCTCTTTCTTAGCTATTAACTACACTTTCACGCTGCTTATGCCGCTACTGAAAAAGCAAAAGAGATTTCTGTTCCTCTCCTGGTTTTGAAATACACTGCATTACGGCTCTTGTTAAAGTTTTGAAGGATCACAGAATGACCTTGCAACTCCTGCTGGAGGCACAGAAGTCTACCTGCCTGCCCAACAGAGACTCCTACAGTGAAACGAGTCCAGAATGGAAAATTGTTACATGCAGTTAAACAACAAAATGATTTTTTTTTTTCAGGATTTCCTTTGCTCTTTAAGAGAGGCTGCTAAATATTTTGCTTGGGAAATCATGACGACCAAAGAAGAGGTCCTCATGGGAGAAAGACTTAACAAAAAGACAATCTTCGTAGCAGTAAGGAAGACCATCTGTGATTAACACAGGCTTGTCTTTGCACCCAAAGCTAACTTCCTGACAGGTTCCAGCAGTATTCTCCTCCACAGGAAGAAAAAAAAAGACCAATAAATGCAATCAAGATGATGATTTTGTTGGTTTGTATTTGCGTTTTATTCCCATCAAACCTATTTAAATAGCAGCTGTTTACTAATGCCAGCAGCTGGGGTTACACAGTTAAGACTGTTTCAAATAATGTTTTGAAGAGCACTGAGTTTCAGGTAGTAGTGCACTTAAACATGCAGAGGGATTAGAGGAAAAATAGCGACTACTCATTGAAACCACATTTTGCTTCTAATCAGAAAACGACAAGATGAAGTTTCCCTCCGCCTCCCTTCTGTGTATAAAATTCACACCAAATCTTTGTGAACTTAATATGGGTGCAGTGAGTTCTCATTCATGGAAAGAATTTGTGCATTTCATTTGTGAGCCTTAGAGCCTGTATGTAGTCATGATTGTGTGCCAATCAACTCTAAAATCTGCACAAGCATTTTTTTGCATCCAAATTATTTATGTAATCAAGCTAACTGCAAAGATGCTTGCTAAAGCACTAAATATTTTAACCTCTCACCTCAAAACACAACCCTGAACAGCAGACAGCTTTTGTACAAGCATAATAAAATAGTTGCAACCATACTTAAAGATGCTGAAGATTATACTCAGACAACTCACTTCATTATATGCAAGATATATAAGATATCTGCTTGATCATGGAGCGTTGGACATTCCTTCAGCTGCTCAACAAGTTTCCTGCAGTCCAAATCACCATGAGCATCTTTAGGCAAGTGCAAAACATTTTCACGGTCCTGAAAACAAAGATGAATGAAAAAATCAAATAAATGATCTTGAAAAAAGTAGCAGATCAAATTCAAACTGTAACTTCCCACTGAACAATACAACAGACTCGCACCATAACTCTGAACTTGAAAAGCAGACACATCATATAGTTCTTGGTAGACTACTACAGACATGACAAGGAGACTAATGCCAGGAAACACAACATCCAGAATAGAACCTTGTCTCTAGTTTTGGTTCAGTCAACAAGAAAAGCTTTTTTTTGGACAAAACAAATATTTTGTAATGAAGGATACTGAACTATTTGCATGCTTTTCCTGTCATTTGCTGCTACTTGTAAAGAGAAAAGCAGAAGGATACTACCTTTTTTTTTTTTAGTTGAAATCATTTAGAGCTTTTTGAGTTCCATCTCTAATCTACATATATGTGGTGCTTTATGAATTGCTTTATGTTGCCATCATACATCTTCCAAGTTTATGAAACTAACATGTTAACTAATCAGATGTTGCAATACTGTGGTGAGTTCTTGGATGAAGAGATTTGTTTAATTAGCTATTCAGCAATTTATATTGTCCTAAAATAGAATTTCTGCAAACAGAGCCTGTAGAGCAGAATCCTTCGGGAAGCTGGATACAACCTCCTGTAACCATTCTCAGCAGCTGGTCACAGGCAAGACAAAACAAGCGCCCAGTGCAAAACACCATTCATACCTTGTCGTGGGGTTTGGCTCGTGCCTTAACGATGCCTGTCCTTTCACACACTCCCCTCCTGCCCAGACATTACTGCATATCTCATTTCTTGGAGAACATCTCTAAAGACTGTGAACATCCTGTCTTTTCCTTTGTGTGTTTAGTTAGAACTGAAGATGATGACCTAACAACTATCATATTATTTTCCGGTTTGCATGCATAATTAAAAATTTTCCCCTTGATAATGTCTATTTAACCAAAAAACGGTCACCCAGCCAAAAAATAAATTCCAAAACAAGCGAGTAGCTACCTGGTACCTTGGGCAGAATGGCTTGTCTGTGAAGGAAAATGAGAACTAACACAGGATTTGGCTGGCAAACACAGGAAAGGTCACAATATTGTGCCCTGAAACCACAAACAGCATAGAACTTCCCACAGCTTACCTTTGTGTCAAAGAAATGGGGATTATCAACAAGATTCAAAGACTTCCGGTGCGTGTTCAGAACTTTAGTGGGAAGAGACATAGACACAGCTGGAAAGCAAAGCCACCAGGAAAAAAAAAAAGTCAATTTCAAGTAACATCAAAATTGAAAACACATACGTGAAGAAATAATACTAGGTAAAAACACCAGAAATACCTCCAAGAGTTCAAATATAGAGGTGTTGCTTCTGAGGTGCTGTGGAACTTGGAGACAAGGTCACATTCTGAACCTTACCTCCTTGCAGGCTTGCTCCAAGAGCTTCTGAGAGCAGCCTGTCAAGGCTCAGGTGCTACAGGCTCAACTGATACCTCTTATGAGGGTTCATGCCTCAGAAATCCTACAGCCCAATGACCCGATCACAGAAATCACAGAATGTTAGGGATTGGAAGGATCCTGCTCAGTGTTTTAAACGTTTTAGTGGGAAGTATGTGAAGAAAATGGTCTAACTGGTAAGATATTGTAATTAAATTGATAACGCTAAATGGAAGCTAATGCTTTGTTAATGTCATTTGTTGAATTCAATAGAGGATCGGATGATATGGCACATGAAAGATGGGAGAAAAGAATGACAAAAGAGGTTGAAAGTTATTTACATTGAAGTTAAAGGAAGCCTTCCCTTAACCAGGCTATTGAGTACTATATACCTACATATAAAAAAATGTAAATGTTGGAATTTAATTACAAATTCAGTCAAAGCTTTTTGTTTTGGTATAAATCCTCAAATCAGTCTATTAGTAACGTAGCATAATTAGGAATACTGTCCCACCTCTCTACTCCATTTGTTCTTACAAACTTAGAAAGTACAACGCACACAGTTGTGCTTTTCTGACATTGAAACATTTCATTTCACCATAACTTCATTAAAATAAGAAAGTACATTTTCTCTGCCTTTGTATAAACAAAGAAAAAAGAAGAATTAATTGACTCAGGTTCTAAAATTCTATCCAGCTGAGAGGCTGCAGCAGTTTCCATAAAATTAACTTGGATTACATGATACATTTCATAGCAGGTTGTCCATGTGTACACCAAGACAGGAGATACTGTGGGAACGTGGCAGTAACTGCTTCCAACTCATTCTTATTTCTTGATAACTACAAGATATTTGTACCACTAGTTATTTTAAAATGGCAGAATTTTGAAATACTTGAACTTATACCTTATAGCACCCAAACCACATTTTCAATTATTATCAGTAAATAAATAATAGGCAGAAATACCTGGGACCTCTAAGCCCTTTGTCTTGGCCATTATCGACAGTATGTCTGTTGTGGAATGGTTTGCACTGAACACAGGTGGTTGATTCGCAGTCTTTGAGGTTGGAGGCAGGTACGACTTCAGTGCTGTACTCTGCAGGACCTCATTTATATACTGATCCAGCTCATCCTGGCTTTCTAGTATGACATACAAAAAGGTTTATTAAATGTAAAATCATAATTTGTCAGTGCTTTCTTTTTCAAACACACCGCTCTATTCTTGCTTATATAGAAGAGCACACACACAAAAATGCAATATCATAAGCATGAGATTTTTAAGCTGATCAAACTGGAAAGAAAAAAAATTAATCTGTTTTTGACACTTTGAAAACAGATACATTAAGAAATTACTTTTCTCTTTGAAAGGAGGCAAAGGAGTTTATATCTTGCTGGTAGTCCACAGGTCATGGTTGGGCTCAATGATCTTAAAGGGCTTTTCCAACCTAAATGATTCTATGATTCTAACATCTCTTCCACACAAGCTCTTGTCTATGACTTCTTGCAGTCTCTTCACCCTCTAATCTCTTCCACACCTGCCCTCATCTGCTGACTCTCAGACCCAGCTTTACTGCAGCAGTTACTGGTCAACGCCATACTATGAATGTAGGAAGAGTATGCACAAATTCCTTCTCCAAATTACGTCACGCAGGTCCTGTCCCCACACCGACTCATGAGAAACCTGAATGACTATCAACTGCACACAAAATAGACTCTGCATTGTAGGTAAACCCAGGCTCTGCTGATAGAACTTGACATAGAAAAAAAAAAAAATGAAGTGAAAACACATTACCTTTTTCACAGAAATCCGATGGATAGCCTCCATATTCACTGTCAGGACTACTACAGCCTTCACTAGGGTTGTCAAACAGTTTTACGTCACAGTCTGGATCCAGGAAGCTCAGATACGTATGAAAAGAGGTGGTAAGAAATTCTGAGAGCTTACCTATCTTCACCCTGCAAACAGGAACACAGGCCAAAGGGCATTGACATCCACCATTCTGATACTGATTAATACTCCCTGAGCTTTCAAAAACTCCTCCAAAATTTATGAGACCTACTCTTAAATCCAGCCTTGGTAACTGCAAAGCAGGAGATACTAACACTGAGGAAAACAAATGCAAAACACTAATCGAACTTATAGATAACTTTGTTATGGTAACACCTACAGCCCTAACTCAAAGCCTAATTTTTCAGGGTGCTGTATGCTTATATGAAGAGAGACTCTGAACAAACACCTAAGCTCCAAGGATGATGCATGAGACACTGAGGCTGAGAAGTTTCCATGAAGAGCAGCATCTTCTCACAGAACTGCAGTACTGCCAAAAAACAGAAAGCACATCTGACTGTCAGAACAGAGAGATACTGTGGCATCATATGAAATTGCTTTTACATGTAGATGAATGCAACACATAAGCTTACAAGTACTACATGAAATTCATGTTTTCAAGACGTCCAATAACTGTGAAACTACTTTTTAAAAAGAAGAAACCCAGCCAAGGCCAAGCTTTTGTATCTCCAAAGGTCTGACATTCATTTTTCCTCATCCATTAATGCCAGCCAGAGATGGTACACCTTTTGGGAGACAGATGTTTTCCATTGCATCTGAGGTACAACTACCATGTGGTTGCTACAAAATAACTAAAGCTGAAACTTCTCTGCAGAGTTCTGCTACAAGGTCTCTGCACTATGTATCACAAATTGGAAAATGAGGCTTGTATAGAATTTAACTAAAACCATCATGGAGACAATCATTTGGGGTTTATAACATTACCTTGCACCTCCAAAATAACCATCCTCTAATTTTCTTATGGTGGCAAGAACTGCTGGATGAATGTCGGTACCATCATCAACTAAAAAAGAATAATGGAAGAGCTGAAGCTTACCAACACTTCTTAAATCATCATGTCCAAATAAAATTGATTACTGAGTGTTTTCTATGAAGTAAATCAGAGGTATTTAAAACAGAACTCATAACTGCTATCAATACTAGCTTATTCAAAAAAATCCAAACAAGCAAATAAAAAACAACCCTGAGACAAGTTCTAAAGAGATTTCTCCAGACAAAAATGAACCCACTCAAGACAAGGTCCAAAGTGATTTCTATCAAATTTATTTGGACAGAAATAGTATGGAAATTATGGGGAGATGCAAGGATATAAAGGGGAAAATGAAATATTAACATGTCATCCAAATTCAGTGTACACTTGAGAAAGTAAAACTGTGCTTTTGATGTTAGAACTCAGATATTGAAACACTCATGCCACCTGCCTTCTCTCAAACCAACTTCTATCCTACTCCCCTGCAGTAATCTACTCTGCTTGAAATAGAGAAAATTAAGTTTACCAAGCATTGTGTGGGTGATGGGAAATGTCAGGGTTGGTCTCCCTGTCATCCTCCAACAAGAAGTGAGGTAAGCCAGCTCTATCTTGAGCATCTCCACAATCATCTGATTGTCTAGAGCCAGATAGAAGTGATGCTGGTCAGTAAACTAGAGAACAGAGAAATATGGTATATGAGTAGTTGTCAGTACTGCCCTTACTTTTCCCGTTTCCTCCCCTAAATAATTCACAAAAGCCATACGTGCCATTCTAGACCACAACACAGACTGCGAAAAAAGAAAACGAAATCCATGCTTGTGCAGAGTCCAGTTTCTTACACTTGTAGGCTGCCTGCGAAAGAAGTATCACAGTATCACAGAATCACAGTATATTTGGGATTGGAAGGGACCTCAAAAGATCATCTAGTCCAATCCCCCTGCTGGAGCAGGAACACCTAGGTGAGGTTGCACAGGAATGTGTCCAGGCGGGTTTTGAATGTCTCCAGAGAAGGGCAGCCTGTTCCAGTGCTCTGGCACCCTCACTGAGAAGAAGTTTTTTCTCAAATTTAAGTGGAACCTCTTGTGTTCCAGCTTGATCCCATTACCCCTTGTCCTATCGTTGTTTGCCACCGAGAAGAGCCTGGCTCCGTCCTCATGGCACTCACCCTTTATATATTTATAAACATTAATGAGGTCACCCCTCAGTCTCCTCTTCTCCAAACTAAAGAGACCCAGCTCCCTCAGCCTTTCCTCATAAGGGAGGTGCTCCACTCCCTTCATCATCTTTGTTGCCCTACGCTGGACTCTCTCCAGCAGTTCCCTGTCCTTCTGGAACTGAGGGGCCCAGAACTGGACACAATATTCCAGATGTGGTCTCACCAGGGCGGAGTAGAGGGGAGGGAGGACCTCTCTCGATCTACTAACCACCCCCCTTCTAATAGACCCCAGGATGCCATTGGCCTTCCTGGCCACAAGGGCACAGTGCTGGCTCATGGTCATCCTGTTGTCCACCAGGACCCCCAGGTCCCTTTCCCCTACACTGCTCTCTAATATGTAATTTCCCAACCTATACTGGAACCTGGGGTTGTTCCTGCCCAGATGCTGGACTCTACACTTGTCCTTGTTAAATTTCATTAGGTTATTCCCCACCCAACTCTCCAGCCTGTCCAGGTCCCGGTGGATGGCAGCACAGCCTTCTGGCGTGTCAGCCACTCCTCCCAGCTTGGTGTCATCAGCAAACTTGCTGATAGTACACTCTATTCCCTCGTCCAAATGGTTAATGAATATATTGAATATATTGGCCCCAGCACTGACCCCTGAGGCACTCCACTAGATACTGGCCTCCAACTAGACTCCGCACCATTGACTACCACTCTCTGGCTTCTCTCCTTAAGCCAGTTTGCAACCCACCTCACTACTCTATTGTCTACACCACACCTCCTCAACTTAGCTGTGAGGATGCTGTGGGAGACTGTGTCAAAGGCTTTACTGAAGTCAAGGTAGACCACATCCACCGCTCTGCCATCATCCATCCACCTTGTTACATTCTCATAAAAGGCTATGAGGTTGTAAGTAAGCCTTACAAATAAAAAGCAGACAATCACACCCATGAAGCAGCATCTTCCCAATGATGAATTTCAGTAACCTATGATCCAGAAGACGGAAGCACTCTAAATGTGGAAGAAAAAGCTAACAATAGCAACAAAACAAATAACAGGCTTAAGTGTACGCAAGGGACTGGGAACTAGTAGCTGTATGTCTCTTGGGAACAATCTGAAAGTCAAGCAGAATACAGAAATGCTGGCAGTTACTGTGGAAAAAAGGTACATTAAATGTACAATGGTAAAGTGTGGTGTTCCTGCTACAGAGGGAAGCCAAGAACCTCAACCAAGGACTATTACAACTACTTCAAGAGCTGTAAACCAAAAAAGTGGGACAAACAATGGAAGAGCAGAGCAGAGCAGCCATAACAAAAGTTATGGAAGCACATAACCCTTTGGGAGGGGTTAGCATGTATTGTAAATTCAAGCTGTCAAAGTCCCGATAAATTACTTCACAGAACTTAAGGAAATGGCCAAAGCAATCCCTGAGCCACTTGCAATTAGTTTTGATAGCTCAGGAAAAACAGGTCCCAGAAATCCAGGGAGAAGCAAAGACACTGCCTGCTTTTAAAAAGGAAGAGCCAGGCACATTTCAGTGCCTGAAAGCACAGGAAAACAAATCCAATTTGAGACTGTCAAGTTATCACAAAATGATCAAGCAAAAGGGCCAAACAGTCATACAGAAAAATCAGTCTCAGCAAACGAGTCCAATTTCCTTCTTTGGGAGCAACTAGATGGTGGGTACAAGAAAGTGGCTGGCAAATTTTCACACTTGTGAGCTGAAGAAAAAACATCTGAGGAGGCAGAACTACTTGAAAAATTGTTCTCAAAACGTAGTTATTAAACATTTTTTCAGAATGAGAGGGTATCTAAATGGGCTCAGTCTCTGCCCCACACCTAATCAATGTTTTCATTAGAGGACAGGACTAAATACAAACTGTAAAACAAAATCTGTGGACATTAGCCAAGATCAACACAGATGAGTTAACTGCTAGCCTTAGGAAGGTGAAATTAAACATTAATTCCACCCCTCTCAAAAAAAGTCAGGGGCAGTGTCTGGCTACAAAGTACGATGGGAAACGTTATGGAGGTTTTAGTCAAACACTGAATAAGCAGAAACTGTCAGCATGTTGCTAATGCAAAGATAAGTGCCTTTTTGGAATATTTTAATAAGTATGTCCATACCGGATATGTGGCAACATTTCAGCTGGAATATTGGGTCCTACTGACATAGTAAGATGTGGACAAAGAGATACTTTGAAAAAACCTCACAACTCTAAGGAGTTTTTCCCTAATTAGCAAACATGAAAATTGGTGTGGGGGAGCACCACAACAAATAACCTGTCACAAAGCTGCTTGTGATCAACTGACAGGGGGAAGAACAGGAAGGGTTCTACATTCTTTGCAGTAAATCTGGCATTGTTTGGACATCATGAAGCAATGCAGAAGCCACCTATGGAGTCCACTGAATGTATGCCATGGAATTTAAAGACTACATCAGTAAAACATCTATTTATGAGGGTATGATCCCCATTTGCACATTTGGAGTGGGTAACTCCTTGGCCTTCTAGCACAAACTGCTAGAATATGTCTACAGGAATAAGCATGTCATATTTCATTAAATGTATAAACAAGAGCCATTAATTCTGGGAGGATACAAACTTCCAGCTACATTGAAAAAGGCACTAAACAGAAAACAGAGAACATCCCTTTATCAGCACTATTGACCCTTTCAACAATATAATTAAAAGATTACATCTTAGTCTCTTAGGGGTAACAGTACTTGGCATGCTTATGTGAAACTAAATTGTGCATCAAAGCAACCACTAGAAAGATACATTAAGTGACCTATTTCTGGAGAAACTGTTTTTCATTAGCTAGAATGCTGGTTCGGGCAAAGATCAGTAACAACTTTGTACTACTCATTTGCTGTGCTCTCCTAAGCCAGAAGCCAAACTCTGTATGAGAGATGAGAGATTCATCAGCACTCCTACCATGCTTGTCACCCAATGTTCTGAAAAACCCCACAAAGCAAAGCACATCTGCTGTATCAGCCCTGCTCCACCTAAGTGACAGCACGTAAAAGCAACGTGATTAGCCATCAAGTAAGCAGTGATTTCCCTGCCAGCTTTACATGCTCACCTGAGGGGTAAAAGCAAATATTTGATTCCTTATCACATACAGCTTGGAGGTGCCTAACACTCCAATATGTCGGTGTGGCCGTCCGCTTAATTTCATGTTCTTGTTCCGGCCTGTAATGAAAAGCAAAAGAAGAAAAATGTCTCGCCTAACAGTTTCTGTGTGGTTGGTTTTCCCCGACAACTATTTTAGACAAGGAGATCTACTTCACTGGTATCAGCAAGGCGGAAGACATATAACAGAGTGAGATACTACAAACTGGTCTGTTTTGTAGCAACCACCAGAATAATAGTTGGAGTTCTTCAAAGGCCTGATCAAAAGTTTTGGTTTCACTGACCATGGGCTTGAGTCTTTTAATTACAGTCATTGCTCAGCACCCAGAGCTTCCCCACCAAGAAGGACAGGAGGTATGTCCTTTCAAAAACAAGGCCCACACCATACAACAGAAACTGTAATGATTTCACTGAAGAACCTTAAAAATTCTTGCCCACAGAAGGCTAAATCCAAAGTACATCCAAATACAAAAAAAAGATTTTCATTCTTTTCATCAAATAAGCTCCAGTTTTCTCAGCAGAACTTATTAGCAAATGATCCGCACCGCACCCTTTGCTGCAGCAGCCAGGAGCTGACTTGAATCTGTCTGACAAGGAATATGAGCCAAACGACCATGTGCCTGAAAAAATACCACTGTGAGCATTCCCAAAAAAGTCACTGTTAAGAACAAAACACCAACATATCAAATAATCCAAGTCATACCCCCACTAGTGAAAGAAAGCTATTATGAATTATTATTAAATAAATGTATGCTTCAAAGCCCTGCAAATGTTTTCTTTGTTAAAAGTTCTTCATGATAAAGACACAGATTCTTTCCAGAAAGCAGCACATGTAATTTCCCTACTCCATGAAAAGGCAGACTTCCTAAGGCATATTCGAAGGTCCTATTATGCTGGATGCTTCCAAAAAACTTCATTTTAAAACAACAACAAAAAAAAACCAACAAAAAACACCATGACAACAAAAAACCCATTAGAATGGCAGCCACACTGCTCAGTTTCCTGACTTAAACCTGAAGCATTCTGACTTCTGAAAGAAAAAACACTTTATTTTTTTCTGTGTTTTCCCAGGCGTTTTTTCTAAAGCCAGTTTCTTTGTAGAAGTAGTTCCTGCAGGGCAAAAAAGAGTCAGTTCTTGCCTAACTCCAAGGGTACAGGGAAACATGTATTTGGGCCACCTTTTCTAACAAGGCAATTTTTTTCTCCCCTGTTGGAATCCGTTATTTAAGACAGAAGTTCTAACTTTATTGAGCTTCTTTGCACAAATGCATATTTTTTAATAAATAAAATTTATTTCAAGAAAATAAATTAAATCAAAGAAATGGAGACAGTGTGAAGGAAGAAAAACCAAACATCACCCTTAAAAAGTACCATGCACAGCAGCAGAGAGAGGCTTCCATGTCCAAATACCTACCCAGCATGGTGTAGAGGTTACTCAGGATGCGAGCTGGCTGCACTCTGAGCGGGTAGATATCAGCAATGCTCTGAACACTGATTCCATGGTCTTGCAAGAGATTCTTAATTTCGTTAGTTTCAGCCAAAACAGTTACTGCATAACAGAATAACAGAAAACAAAAGCACTAGTAAGAACCAACTTTCTACTCTTTTTAACTGACTGTCTCTACTGTCACCTCTCAGCTAATCCATTTAGTTGACTTAAAAAGGCACAGAGGCCCCACTTCTTTCTTAATTTGTGAGCCTGTGAGACCAAAACAGATTGCCAGAGCGTACCAGGCAGATTTTGGCTCTCTGCTTCTCAACATGTCTTGCCATTCCTGTCTTCTTTGGACTATAGGGTAATTCAAGTTGGCAGGGTACTTACAAGGTTTCTATTCCAACCTCCTGCTCAAAGCAGGGTCAGGTCTGAGGTTAGATCAGATTCTTAGGGGCTTTATCTGTCTTTTCTCATTTATTTCAGTACCTTTAGTTTGGATCATGCAGTCTCTTTTAGCAGATAGGGCTTTTGCCCCATGAAACAATGGGAAACAAGACTTGAAAAATCCTTGTTGTTCTAATACAGCACACTATAACAACACAGCCTTATCAATGGGGAACAGGTGCTGGTACATGTATAGCAATAACTGTTAAGAGAGTCCATAAAATGGAAGAGATAGGGGAAAAAAGTCCCAAAATCTGAGGTATTTACAAACCAGGCCCTGATCTCACCTCTTGTCCTGCTTGAGGTTTTGTTCATGCTAGGTGGCTTATTGGTTTGTGACTAATAATTCTGTTCTCTTGTTTGCATTATAAATACTTGTCAAAGAATGCTAAAAATAAGCAAGCACTTCTGTTTCTACTAGAAATTAAGTACTTCAAGAATAACAAAATGCCACCCCCACATCAACAGGGGGTAAACAAGAACCTGCCCAGGTCACAGTAAAATTGACAAAGGCAGCTCCTTATAATGAGCTGGTTGCTTTACCAGAGCAGTACAGACCCTTGAAAAACCTTTAAGCCTTGATCAGCTGGTGTTTGCCTTCTATTTAATTTTCTGGTTTTGGCTGTTCCTGCACTGATTACAGAAGCCACCCCATGCAGCAGCTAAAAGGTGGCCCTAAGTCTGGCTGCCTCACCTCTGTGTGCAGAGATCCTCCCCACTCATTGCTCTCTGGTTCCTCCAAAGAGGGGCTGCACAGACACCTAACTAAACTGACCTATCTCCTGTCACTCCTATCTTTCTCGCTAGAATCCACTGAGATTTTCCTTTTCCCTACAAGATTAAGTTTGCCACTCTCCCATCCCTGACAAGTCTTAACATTTTAACAAATATAGTTTTTTAAAAAGTTTGTTAAACCTGGTCTTCCCTCCTGGAAAAAAAAAAGCTCCTTGGCAAACAACCACTTTCTCCTTCTCAAAGTATCACATCAAAGAAAAGTCCACGTTTATTTTAAACATGTCTTTCTTCTCTCCTGCACACCGGGACTTTGCCATCACATGATCCAATTCACCCAGAATATTCAGAAAACCTTCCTCACCTTGTACCACAACATCAGGTTTAAATCCAGTGGAAAATCTCCTGTTTAAGGGATCAATTTCTCCTGCAGCAAGAAATCCCTACAATAAATACAAAAGAAAGAAAAAAGAAAGGAGATAAAAAATAAGTAAAAGGCTTCTGATGACATCTAGAAGAAATCTTAACCAAATTTCATGTTTTGTCAGGAGAGCGGGACTTAAAGCCTGGTTTATCTACCCCATCCTCTAAGTAGTACATTCAGTAAAAACAGTATTCTTTCAGAACAACAAGAAAATGTTTATGACTGACACAATCTGCATGTTCAGATTTCCTATTTTAGAGTTGCAGCAACTGTCACAATTTCACCAGACCAGTGATTTTTTTTGTAGCTTCACAAAGATATTCAGTGGTTCCTTTAACAAGCCCATGGCTAATGTGGGACAACTCTGTAGGCATCCTAGTGGAGCCGAAACAGTGCAAAATCCCAGCTCTGGGACAGACAAGTCAGACCAGGCATTTTCCTCTAGCCTAAGCATATATTCAGGCCATGTGACAACTTATTTGGCTCGATCAGAAACAGACAATTGCATATCAATATACAAAAAACACAAAAAAGTGCTCCTGAAAGCTCAGAGTCAGCTCTCCATAGTTCATGGACATGTTTCTACTGGAAAACATATTATTCCCTACCTGTCAATCAAATTGTCCTTAAAGCCCAAGCCATCTCAAAACAAAATGAAATTCAAGGTCACCTACTATACAAGAAACCATTACCTCTGCTAATAGGCAGCTAAGGACATACAACGACTGGCCCCAAAGATGAGGCAACTTTCCCACTGGGACACGATCCACTGAGTGAGGATTTTCATACTCCTCATCCACCTGAAAACCAACACATAAGCAAGAAAAATTACTCTAAAGTTGTGAAGAACAATCTGTAACATGGAAGTATTTAAAAAAATATATGGTTTATCATCTGCCCTTTCTAACCTGGCATCATTAGCGACATCAAGATCTCTTGGTTTTATTTTTATGGCTGCATGTTTTCTGGGATAAGAACTATGCTTCCCTTTCATACACCACCCCACCCTTTAAAGCTGGAGGTTAAATGGATACTCTGCATATAGTTATAGCTTTGGTGTTGGTGCTTCCCTTTCTTCTCGCCATGTCTTTGCTGCCTTCCCTGTGGGCAGCTTGTAGGTAATTGTGTGTCTGCTTTCCAACCCCTGGCAACATGACACTTGAACTTCACTGACGTCTACCTAGTTCCCAAATTAAAGGTGCTTTCCAAAAATGAAGGCTATTCCAACTTTCCCATGTTAGCAAGAACGACCAATGGGAAAATTAAGAGTAGACTCATTAATTTAGGAAAAACGTCTTGGTTTTGCAGTATGCAGAGATCTACTGAGCACAGGGGGAAAACCCTCCTAGAAAATATCTCTACCATAGCCATTCTAAAATTCATAAATGACAGCCAAAATCTACCCCATTTGTTTGGCATATTCATCAGATCATGGTATCAGAATTCACAAGAAGGCTCTGAACTCTCACACACTTGTTTCCCACTAGGAAGGCAACTGAGAGTTCCCACCCCTGATCTGCGACCAACATATCAGCTGTCGACGCTCCCTGCCCAAACTCAGACCAACCCAGGAGGCTGCGCACCCCTAGTGAATGAGGGCTGATAAGTCTGGAGTGGAAGAGGAAGTTGGCACGGAAGGATGCAAAGAGCATGGAAGAACACATAAGCTCATCTGAATTTCTCTGTCACAATGGAAGAATCAGGTAAGAAGTAACAGCAAAGATGAGGGAAAAAAACAAAACAAAACACCCAAGCAAAAAATACACCCCAACAAACAAAAAACCCAACCCAAACCCTAATCCATCTGAAACCTGATTCCCTCCTACATACAAACTCTCGAAAAGAGAGCACAACCAATCAATAGACTAGGCAGGCAGAACAGTCTATGCTTTGTCATCGAGCTTCAGTTCCTAAGTCTGCATTAGCACTTCTTAAATATATGTCTTACTATGAGCACTTAAAGCTTTAGACCTGCTCTCATATTTCTGTAGGCACTCAGATTCCCAAGTTAAAAATGTGACCATTTGGAAGCCTGAAGTTTACCATTTCTCAGTGGGAGCTGTGACATGTCTCTTAGTTTTTAAATAACGTGAATCAGTCTTTTTTACTGCTGGTTTAGTTTTATCAGCTATAGGAAAATTATAAAACCAACATTCATCTTGATATCTGTACTTTGCATACTGAAGTGGATGCTACATTTTCACAATACCTTTTCTGGAGGGACTGCATATAGTTCAGGCATTAGCACTATTCCGTTCTTCTCTCTAATAAGTATTCCTTCCAGTGCCTCTCTGTATTCTTGTACCTGGAAATATTTTTAAAAGGAAGTGAGAATTCACATTTCAGTCAGCAAAACTGATGCAGTAAAGTTATAACACTTTCCCACAGTATGTTTTAGCTGAAAGTTCATAAAAAAGGCGGAGGGGGGGGCTGAAATCGTGACTTGCTATTGCAAGATCAGGATCCAAATCCTCAGCATCTCTCTTTCAGCATCTCCGTATTATCAGCCTCAGAAACATGAACATACATCTTTAATCTATACCACACCACTGCAGTACAAAGCTTCTAACATTTTCCTATCAAGAAGCCACAAGAACAAATCCTACATGAACTTTGCAACAGATGATAATGCAGTGACATGGATGTCAGGACTGCCAATATCCATAAAAGTGTAAGGTGTGTAATAATTGTTAGTTTTCTACTGTGCACATTTGTCTATGATTTTCTGAATTCTGCACTGCAGAATTGGGAAATCAGTTTCACTTAACAGATTAACTTAAAAAATTGCCCCCTGGAAAACTTTTAAACCATTTAAAAATATCTAAGTTAACCAAATAGAAAATAGACAACGTATTATGAACAGAAATACTAGACCGATACACAATGAAGAACATTTAACATTCTTTTTACCAGATCCCTTATTTTGTTCCATTTTTTAACTATTCCATTCCAAGTTTTTACATACAAGAAAGCTGTTTTCAAGCTTCCCCAGTACTTGCCTCTGAAATCCTATTTCTGCAATCCCTGAGTGCAGTGGAAAATGCAAGGTGAGGTACTCACAGGTTTGTTTTATGGTGCACTGACATTTTCAGTATCCCATCCTTCTCTACTTATTTGAGTCCCTCACATGCTTATTTTTCTAACAATTGCTGCCATTGCAACCACTTGTTTGCAGCAGTTATTGGGGAAGACGAGACACTCACCTGAGTGTCCTAGTGTGTCACTCAGCTGTGCTTAAATGGTGGGAACCGGGAGCAATTGGCTGGTCTGACCATGCCCTAGCACAGCCTGTCTACACACCATAAGGGCAACCAGGTACAAACCATCTCAGATAATCCAACTGAATTCTAGAGGCTGCTTTCTGAAGTGGTATTTTATTGACATGACTGAAGTTTCGGTAAACTTTCCGATTTCTAGTATCAGTAAGTATTTCACTTGATATACAGCATCTGGTACAAAAAGAGGGCTTTTTTGGTCTGAAATTCCCTGCTTTGTTTCTGATGCCATTTTACTTTTTAAGAGATTATGTTTAGTAATCTCCTGTCCCCCTACATACTAGGTAACTAAATCACATGTATTTTTTACTTCCTTCAAGCCATCAAGCTACAGAAGTATGGATACATTTAGTCCTGGATACTTGTCACTCTAATTCACCATTACTCTCCAGGTGCCACAATAATGTTTGGAGGGCTACAATCAATTTAGCTCCCATGACCACTGAATACTTGATACAGTAAAGACATGAAGTAACTTAGGGAGTTAATTAACTTAGGAAATTAGTGAAAATTAAATAGTTCCTCATAGTCCAATGCCAAATCTCCCTGAATGTACATAAGGACTGAAGGTGCTGTGAATCCTGTTCTCAGAGCCAAGCCACAGAGACTGGATGGAAAAAGAAGCTGGTCTCATCCTGCAGTAATTGGGAAAGAGGCACAAAAGTTGGCAATCAGACAGAATCAGGCAAATTAACCCCGTTGGGCTCAGTTTGACCACACCAGCTAACAGAGCCACCCAGGCTGGCAGAGAGAGGGCAATGAGGCCTCAGTGTGCACAACACTGCAGCCTCTACCACGTCACAAACTCCCCAAAAGGAAGAGATTGCCTGAAGACTGCTCTCATCCTACTGATAGGGTGTTCAACTGATACCCAAAAAAAACCATGGAGCAAAGCTACAAAACACTGTGGGCAAATGGCTTCGCGTTTTCATTGAAAGAAATGTCTTCTTTCCTCACCTGAATTTTGTCCTCATTAAATACTCCATCAATTAGGAAGTATGTCCAGAATACTGGCCACTCACATTCAATATTTTCAAAAAGCTTGAGCTCAGCAGGATCATAGTGCAGCCTGCTTGGATCCTGGAAATAAAATTATACTTGTTCAGTCACAGTGCTCAATTAGTCATTCATATTCCAGTCATAATGGCAGCCTATTTTATACAAGAATTAAAACCAAGAAACAAATAAAAACACCATAAATAGTTTCCACACAGTCTCTTGACTTCTTTTTCACACTCAAGTCTCAAACTCATTGAATCGTTCCCCAGACAAATTGACACTTCCCTGTCACAGAATCTAAGTGTCACCCAAACAATCTTGGCTCTGCCTCAGTTCAGAGATATTTTGGCAAGCCTCAGAGACAATGGTTCCACTTAGGTACCATAAGCATATCTAAGGGCTCATTTCTTACAGAATTATTAATTAAGTTCTGTCCTTAATAATTGGTTTTCAAATCCTTAGCCTCCTGCAGATATGTGTCCTTTCCAGGGTGGATACATAGCCTACCTCCAAATCCACTTAGATGTCTTAACAGTGATACAGAACTTCACCCCTTCATGTAAATGTGACAAAACATGTCTATAAACAAGAGATAAAATTCTTTCTAATGTCTACTGAAAATATACATCAGAAGTACCTCTCTGGGTGTCTTGTAACCATCTCGGAGAAAGCGACAACAGCCATAGCGGCCCTGTAAAAACAGACAGAATTACAGAAAACTTCACATACTGTTCTTCCTCACAGACTAACATCAGCATAAAAGTATGTGCTGAGTTTTAAGTGCCACTTAGGGACTTTCCTCCCTCTGTTCCACAACAGATGAACCTAGTCTGGCAACCCATCTTTAATTAAGATTTTTTTGTTCAGACACGGGGGTTCTGCTTCTCTTTCCTTCCAGAAAATAAAAATAAAAGAACTCCTTACCTGCAATTTGGATATGATTTCACTCTTGGTTACATTAACAAGGTTTAGATCCTCCACTGCAAAAGCCGGGTAAGAAATAATAGAGAGAAGGCCAGCATCTATCTCCTTTGAGGTGGATGCCCTTGGCAACATGGAGTACAGAATAGACTGAGCAAAACAGGAACAGAAGAGAGGGATGTAAAACAATTTACCTGCTTCAGAAGATTACGTCAAGTGCAAAATGAATAGACTGTGTTATTTGCAAACTGACAGAGAACTCAATGCATAATTATTTTTAACTGAGTTAGAACGAGAATGCTTTACATCACTCACTTTCACATGATCTACTAGAAATAGGATGAACAGCATAGTCTGAAGCCATCCTATTATATTAAGTTCTTAGCTCTGTTAATCAACATTTCATTGAAAAACAAAAGGGACAGGGTGTTGTTCCCCTAGGAAAGGAAACAGAAGACTCATTTTTACCTGACAATGTTCTACTTCATCAGGAAGAACATGAATCACTGATTTGTGTCCTCCATGAGCTCCAAAAAGATCTAGTTCATCAATTGCTTCCAAAGCAGCCTTCAAGAAAACCCAAACAACAACCCAAATCATTAAATACCTTTGAAGCCAAGTATAAACTCCAGCACCTGCACTTATCCTCTGAAGGAAATTATGTAAGGCAGAAGTTTGCTCCACATTTTTTCATCTTTAAAGCTTGGCAATATTTTAGAAAAAGTAAACATTTCTCTCTTTCTGCTAGTAGAATACTGGACTGATGTGCTGATGATCCTTCTTACAATTTAAAGGCAATGCAAAACAATGAGGAGCTGGGCTTCCACCAAGACAATATCTAAATATGAAAGTATTTAGTAATGAACACATCTTCCAAAATAACCCCTATTCAGTGGCTTTTCACTCCTCCTGCCTGAAGGGCTCTTCAAAGAAGGTTTGTTTTGGGCATCCCAGAATTGGCAGACGGTGCTGCCTCAAGAGAATCGCCATCTCTCTAATGCTATAACTTCCCAAGGGGAAGAGAAACGAGATGTCTGCTCTTTGCACAGCCAACCCAGGCACACCATGCTCATGTCAACAGATGAGCCACCACATCCCACACCTCTTAGCCACAGCACGTTTGCCTAGTGAAGGCAGAAGCGAAACTGCTCTGGGGAGCAGCTCCACAGAGAGGGATCTGAGAGTTTTGGTTGACGGCAAGTTGAACATGAGTCAACAGTGTGCCCTGGCAGCCAAAAGGGCCAACTGTGTCCTGGGTGCATCCAGCACAGCATTGCCAGCCGGGCAGGGAGGTGATTGTCCCGCTCTGCTCTGCACTGGTGCGGCCTCACCTGGAGCACTGTGTGCAGTTCTGGGCAACACAGGATAAAAAAAAAGATATTAAGCTACTGGAGAGTATCCATAAGAGGGCTACTAAATTGGTGAAGAGTTTGGAGGGGAAGCCGTATGAGGAGTGGCTAAGGTCACTGGGTTTGTTCAGCCTGGAGGACACTGAAGGGAGACCTCATGGCGGCTACAGCTTCTTCACAAGGGGAAGAGGAGGGGCAGGTGCTGATCTCTTCTCTCTGGTGACCAGTGACAGAACCCGAGGGAACAGCAGGAAGATGTGCTGGGGGAGGTTTAGGTTGGACATGAGGAGAAGGTTCTTCCCCCAGAGGGTGGTGGAGCACTGGAACAGGGTCCCCAGGGAGGTGTCACGGCCCCAAGCCTGACAGTGTTCAAGAAGAGACTGGACAACACCCTCAGACACATGGTGTGAACTGTGGGGTTGCCATATGCTGGACTCAATGATCCTTGTGGGTCACTTCCAACTCAGGACATTCTATGATTCTAAGACATCAGCCACCTGCTTTGTACTCCTGCTTACACCTTGCAGGCTACAAAATCCAGCTTTGCAGAAGCAGGGTGTGCAGCGCCGCACAGGCAATGTGTCAGGGAAGAGAGCAAGGACTGGACAGTCAGAGCCAGCCCAGCAGAGCTTTCCTCTGAAATGCATATTAACAGGGTGGTGGTAACACTCAATGTTGTTTCATGCCCATTTTGGTCCTGCAGGTTCATGGTAATATCAACCTCTGACAAAGGAAGCAGCTTGCCTTATTCTTTCTGCAGAGAAACAAGGGTATTTTTCTTCTTCCAACACAAACACGGGCTTACTGCCTCTGTAGAGCCTCTCCCTAGCCCAGCACTAGTGCAGCACATGTTCCTGGTGGCAGCAGAAAGCCTCACTGAGGAACTGATAGCCGGGACCATGGACAGTATTAGTGGCAAACAAAAGGCACTGAGATAAACGCAGAGACATATGCTCCCTACTGTACTGCTGCCTCAGGTGGCCACACAAAGCAGACACGGGGAGAGAAATGTTAAAAGGGAGAATTCCTGAGGCAGGTTACAAAAAACCAGCATCTACGGTGCCCTCTGCAGCAGGGCCTCCAGCATGCCTCCTGGTCTCCACCCTGAACAGCACTTTTATTGAACTCAGAGCCACCAGGATGTAAAGCTGTGCAGCAAGTCCCACAGGTCATCCTGACATCAGTGTACTCAGAAGTCATATAGAGGCCACAGCAACCTGAGTCAGGCTGATCAGCAAAAATAAAATCGTGCTGGACAGCTAAGGAATAACCTCCTCCACGAACACTGCCCCATCACTATTCAACTGAACTGTGGCCAAGACCAGCAGCTTCTCTCTCCTGCAGCCACACAAAATCTTGGTAACTAATAAATCCTGCTGAAGTACAACTACACCTTTGACCTTAACAATATTTGGCTTCTATCTGTCCACCAGACACCACGTAAAAAGATAGCTGTCAATTGCACATTTACATTTAGGGCCTTCTGAGCTTCATTTAGTATCTCCGTGACCTTGTGGTATGGGGGAAGCAGAAATAGCTTTCTTTTAGAATTATAGAATCATTTTGGTTGGAAGAGAACCTCAAGATCAGCAAGTCCAACTGTTAACCTAACATTGGCATTAAACCATGTCCCTAAGAGCCTCATGTACACATCTTTTAAACACCTCCAGTGACGGGGACTCCACCACTTCCCTGGGCAACCTGTTCCAATGCCTGACAACCCTTTCTGTGAAGAAATTTTTCTTAATATAAAATCTAAACCTCCCCTGAGGTTCACAACTTGAGGCCATTTCCTCCTGTCCAATCACTTGTTCCTTGGGAGAAGAGACCAACCCCTTCCATGCTGCAGCCCCCTTTCCGGTAGTTGTAGAGAGCGATACAAGTACATCTTTACTCTTTTTTCTCTCTAAATTACTTGTGAATAATTTATTAGACTGATATTCTGTTGTTTTCCAGAATTTACATCTGACTTAATCTTACCATGAAAACATCACGTATAATACTGGGGTTGGAGAATTAAGAGAGAGGGACAGAAAACCAGAGGACACTTTATGAGACTGCACCTCAGTGAATCAGATTCATGCCTCAATGAATCTGGTACCTTTCTTGCAATTCCTGAAACAACTGTGCTGAGGTCTTTCAATGAAAGCCATTATTACAAGAATTTTACACTGAAAAATATTCACACTCAAACAAAAATTCTTATACAATCAGCTAATTATCGCAATGGCCAAGAAGACTATGCAAAGGAAGCCATCAGGTTTGTCAGAACCTTCAGCGTGACACAACAGCCATGAAGGAAATGTTAGGAAGACATTCTCACTTTGGCCATCCCTACGGAGCTTGCGTTCAGTTCAGGGATGCCCTGGTTTGTCTTGTCACCACGTTCCCAAATTCCATAGTCCTGGAACAACATCATCAAGAAAACATCTGCATGATCATATACAAAAACAATGTCTTCCCCTTTTATCCCACAACAAAACCAGAGCCCTACATGAAATTAATTTACTTGCCTTAGGAAAAAAAAAAAGAAAGAAAAAAGGAAAAGTAAAGGCTCCAAGTCTACAAAGAGCCATCCTCGTGTTCAAAGAGCAGCACATAAAAATATACCCCAACAGGATCAGGTCTACTACACTCATGAATCACTGTCTTCACAGAACACACCAAGTTCTTTATCCTTCCCCCTGTGCCCATTCAACTCATCACTTTCCAGAAAGTCTTTTAATAGTTTACTCTTTTTAGAAATGTCCATAAGATTTTAGTGAGATATCAGAAAATAATATTAATTATTAATAAACTATTATTACCATAAAACAAGTATACTTCATTCAGGTAGCCATAAATCCTCCACAGCCCTCCTACCACCTTGAAAGATGCTCCTTACAATGTAAAGTACTGACGGGTTCTAATATATTCTTATGGAAGAAGAAGTCTGTATTTTCCTTTTCCATCAGTAAATAATTTTCCACCCACATCTGAGCAGTGTTCAGGTGTTTTACATATAAACAACTACTTACAGCAACTTTGTAGGCAGCTTCTATGTAAAAAACAAGATTCTGAATAAAGGTAACTTCATCAAGGGTAAAGATAATACGTAACCCTGATTGAAAGAAGGGAAGAGAGTAATTACACTGTATCAGAATTGAAGTATTTACTCCTCAGTGAGCTTCATGAATTTGTTTATTTGCTACTAACTCCTGCCCACTGAAATCAATGGAAAAATGCTGATTTTGAAAGATCAGGCAGCAAGCCTCAATACTTACTGCTGATAAAATACTTTGAATGTCACCAAGACATCCTGCTTCAAAGATCAACCAAAAACCACTCCTGGGAGGGTGGCATTGAGAGATGGTGGGTACAGAGCAGATCAGTCTGAGCCAGCTCTGGTTCCCAAGAGCAGTTCACCCCAGTTCCCGCAGTTTCCCAGCCTTCCGCCCACTCAGTGCTTTATCAAGGGACCACCAGGACAATCAGGCACCCACGCTGCAGGAATAAGTTGTGAGGGGCTCTGAGGACAGAAAAACACGTAGGGAAACAAACCCTTATCCTCACAGGAGGAGTACAGTTGAGAACAGCACAAAATAAAACAGCGCCAGCAAGAAGAGGAACACAGATGGTGCTAGTGGCACCTGTCTCAGTGTTGCCACTCCCTGAAGAAAACCGGTTGTCCATTAGGATGCCCCACAAAGTCTTCAAATGCTAAGCTTCTCTGACATGATTCCGAGTATCTCGTGTATTTGTACATCAACAAACATTAAGGGAACAGACACTGCCAGTTACTATAAACATGAAATCCTAACTAAGCCACATCTCTTTTTCCAGAGAAATATTACTTTATTCTGAGCAATAACTATGTACAGGTCTTTGAAGCTAGTTACAACTTTTTTTTCCTTTTTCAATGAAAACTAGAAGAGAAGAAGACTGCAACAATAGTCAAGGCTAAAATATGTTCTGCTTACCTGATGCAGTCATCTGTGCCAAGAAGAGCAGGTAAAGGGAGGTTGCATCCACTTGTAGATGCCCCCATTGGTCGTCCCCAACCACAGTGGCACAAGTTGCAGAGTTATACTTGGCATGTAGGCAGTCTTTGGTACTCTGTGTGCGCTTGAACTTCTCTACCTTATCTACCTAAAAAACACCACAAATCTAAAATCTGAAGCATTTCAGAAGAAAATTCCCAAACTTTCAAAATTAACAACTTTTCTTAGGTGAGGAGCAACTTGAGGTCTTAATTTTTGTTACCTCACTTTAGTGTGTTTTGATTGGTCAGAGTGCTTAAACACAACTCTAACTTAAGGCTCCAGCTAAATCCACATCTCTTCAGGAAGGAGTAAGAAGAAATTACTTTGTTGAGTTGAGACCTTGGTTATATATAAGCATCTTGGTAGAAATCAGTTTATAAAGGCAAAACTGCAATTTGCTACAAATACAATCTCAAAAAGGTGCAAGTAAGATCAGAGTTTTGCTGCAGTTAAAAATACTCCCCACACCACCATCTACACACATGCAGAAAACTCACAAGGAATATATGCTGGAGATGAAATGCTTTGTAAATGCAACACGTACTAGTTCAGCTCATACTTATGACATTACCTGTCGCATCATGCACTGTAAGAGTCCCCGCATCAGCTTCACAACGTTCTGCAGGAACAAAACAGACCAGTGACACCCTCAAAGGGCCAGAGCCATCAGCTGTTACAAACAACATTCAAAAGTGACAAAGTTCACATCCCTTACTAATAACCTGCCATAGGTAAAAAAATGAGTACTTGTCTGAAATGCTTTACCTGCCTTTCTAAAAATATACTGATTGATCCGTATTCCCACATCCTTATGTAGGAGAACAAATCTTTTCCCAACAGTCCTCTCTAAACAGTGGAGCAAATCTCTGTGATCCTTTTATCCAGTTAAGGAAGTAAGCAGAATGTTATGTCTTGTAAAAATAACAATAACGATGATGACGATGATTTTTAGAGTGACAGATCCAGGGAACACTGGTAGATGACTGCAAGACATTGACACGATTGGAAAACCTGTGGAGCTTCTTTTCCTCTTTATACAGCATAACAGAAAGCAGATGACTAATGTAAAGAAAGGGTCTTTAGTGTGTACAAAGAGTACAAGATTTTGTCTTAAATGAAGAAATCAACCCCATCTTTTTATCCACAAATTACTATAGCCTCAAAACATGATCATGCAAACTAAGCCAAGGTTATTTAGTCACCACAGACCTCTCTGGTTTCAGCAGTACATGTCAGCATAAAATTTACCCAGTGCCTACAAAAACAACATCAGGACACTGACACCAATGCTCCCTCACTTCCCATGTAACCCATCTCTGCACTCTCACTTCTGACACCCACTTTCCCAGCTGCAGATTATAGAAATTAAATGTGTCAGTTACCTCCCCTTCTAATTCTTCAGCACACAACTCTTAACAGTTTGGAGACTGTTGCTTTGTCTGGTTTGATCAAACATGTCCATACACCACATAGGACTTCCATGAGATGACAAGTGCCCACATCAAAGACTGCTACTTTAAATGGCACGCTTCTCCTTACAGGGAAGAGCGGCCTAGCAAATAAATTGCTACCCTAGGATCCAAGTGACCTTGACTTGATCTTCTGTTCTGTAATGTAACTCAGGAGGGATATCAAGGTTTAATTAGAGTCTTGTAAATCTGGGCATAAAATCTCTCAGAAGCCTAATTTTCAACAGTCGGCCAAATGATGGAGGTCTGATTCCTATATGTACTTGCTTTGTTTATATTTTAATTCAGATATAAGCCTCTCTGCCAGTTCTCCAAATCTTGCTTGCTGGATGGCTGCCAGGAATACCGTACACCACGTACTGCACAGATACTGATGTGATAGGAACACGACGTGTACTCCAAGCTGGGAAAACCCTGCCAGATCCTAGATAGAGTGGCAATGCAAACACACTGTTCAAAACCACTATGATATGAAAAAAAAATCAAAGAGCGTAAGTGGTTTACACTAAATTTTGACATACCTGCTCGAGCTCGTAGGCTTTGGCCTTATCCTCATCCCGGTCCGCATTCTTCCGATAAGCCATCCCCAGCCCCCACACGGCCAGGATGCTGTAGATGTTGTCCCGTACCCAGGCATCCTTATGGTCCGCACCGGCCGAGAGCAGCCCCGTAACTGGATTCTAATCACAGAAGAAGGAATAAAGAATAAACATTACTAGCTGAAATCCCACCTTTCCATATCAAAGGGTTACAAAACAAGAGAGAGAGAGAGACAAAGATGATTGCATACTGCGGCTGCCCACAACTTAGCAACAGAAGTGAGGTCCCACCTTTCTTTCCCCAACTCACATCAGTGAAATACAAAATTTCTTTGAACGCTTCAGGATATAAAGCTTACGGTGTCCAGCTGGGCATCCTCATCCCCATAGGATTATTAGCTAAGTCACTAAGTGAAACTTGAAATATATTGAGGAAATAGGAATTTAAATGTTATGTATTTGTAAGAAAAAGAGGGTACTGAGATAACATTAGCAAATGAGTCTGGAATCTATTCTTCTCTATGCAACTAGTCTGTGGCATAATCTTGAGGAAGTAAAAAAACCCACTACTTCCCTTTCAGGAAATTAAAAAAGTATTTCTATTCATTTATAATACCTGCTTGTTTTATGACAGCCAAAACATGAATACACCCAAAGCCTTTTTATATCCTCCTCTGAAAAATGTACAGAAAAGTAAATTCTGGTGGTGTTGAAAAGCAGGAGTGTCTGAAAAGCAGCACACTGAGTAGTCTCCTGCACCCCAAATACTCCATTACATTTTTCATTGCATCATTAATTCCCATCACTTCATTATCATTAATATTTAAGACCATCTTTCTCAGTTGCATGTTCTTCCCTACCAAAAAAACGAGGTAGGGAGGCAAAAGGTCGACAGAGCTTTCAATCAACTCAAGCCTTTATAGAAAATGTAACTGACCAAAGACCAGTTGCCAGGGCTGGAGTGACAAAGGGGAAAGATTACAATAATAAAGGTAAGTAAAATTTTTAAAAATACACACATCAATAGCTCATTTCTGGCACACACCGGTCCACTCAACTCCTTTCGTAGTTGTTTTTAAGAAAGAAGTTCAGGGGTGGGGAGGAGCTTCAATTACAATTTCCCGGGCTTTGCATGTGACAACTGAACAAGAGGCAGGTGACAGTCGGACACACTAGGCCAGTCGCGGTCCATGCTATTGTTAGGGTTTATACAGAGAAATGTCTTGTGGCTCGCAGAGAGTACAAACGTGTAGTTCTGCTGCAAGAGTCCCTCAGCACAGCCTGAACAAACAACATAACAACAGCAGGACACCCACTCAGCTGTTTGCTGGGGAAAAGATGATCCCAAAGAGCTTAAAAAAACCCTCTTTCTGAACTTCAAAAGTGAAACCAAGGAGTAAGAGAAGAACAAGTGAGAGAGCAAAGAAGGGAGAACCCGCTTCCATTTCAGCACTGTACCTATGAGGCAAAAACCAGGGTCTCAAAAGGCAGATTGCATGTTCTCAGCTTTTTTAGAGAGAACTTGGTTTCACTTCTCTCATGCAGCACAACAAATTTCTATATACCCACAACCCTGGCTTGACAGAGATCACCCTGCTGCCTGAGAAATGGTGATTTTGGTTTGTCCCCACCCTTCATGCAGCTGCAAATTAAGAAAGCCTCCAGGTACCAAGATGGAAATCCTTGAAAAATGGCCCATGCAAGACTTTAAATAAACCATTCAGTCCCCAGGAAGGGATGTACCTGCCTTCAAGAGGCCACATTAAACACATCCAACAGCAGCTATCACCATTTCAGTGCCTTTGGTTCCTCTACAAGAAGGTCTCAGCTCCTGGGGAACAGAGGCTGGCTCTCATGGACTGACAACACATTAATGTCTTTCCTCATGCACATTCATAATGTTAGCAGAACAACACAATATTTTTTAATAAAAAGCTTATTCTTAAAAACTACAGTTATTTTCTTCTGTTACCTCTGACACCAGATGAAAAGTACAACGCTTACAAGGCGCTACAGAACCTGAAGAAGCACCATGTGTTTAACTCCAAAGGTGTCAAAGGAATTTTAGCTCAGCAAGTGCTTCAAAGCATCACATGTATGCAGTGATGTCTAACTGGACTAGCAGGTTTCATCCTGCAAATCACACTGTGCATACAGACGCATGGAGCAAAGAATCAGCATCTATGGGCTCTGTGAGCTGAGAGCACCAGAACAGAAAGCTGATTGCTGGACTAAGACTTTGAACAGTTGTATCATGCCCATCCTATTTGTAAGTTTATATGTTAGTCTGGAAACTAAAAACCCCAAAACACAACACCAGTTCCTACAGAGGACCAGATATTAATATGAACTTCAGTAATACAGGCACAAAAATAGCGGGGTTCTAACCAGAATAGCAACACAAGTAAGCCCACTTCTGGCATCTTGATGAAAATCTATTTAATTTGTTTCATTGATCTGTCAGATGAAAACCAATGTAAGCTCTAGCAAAGTCTGCAGGTAGATTATTTGTGTGAAATCAGACATAACACAATTCGTGTTACCCAAAAATGTATGCCAAATGTGCTTTCCTTATCAGCTCCATATGCTTTCTCTTATAGTACCCTAGAAACACTTAAAATGTATATAGACGTTACGTTTTGCTATTTTATGTACATATCTTAAGATTCACATTTTTTCTTAAGCATCAAATTAACATGTGTAATAAGCAGCTGAGCACGGCCTGCTGGTGATGCTCTTCAGTGCTTGCTTAGCTACAGTATGGAAGCATCCCTCTGGCCCCTGTCCCCACGGACACGTGCAATAGCTGGCAGACCCCACAACATGGCAGGTCAGTATAGCCAACACAAAGGCATGACACAGGAGCCAGCAGTTTGGTCTCAGCCTCCGTGTACAACCTTTAACACGATCGTACTTATCACTGTGCATGCTGCAGGGACTGATCAATGTTTGTAATGCTTGCAAAACAATAAAAAGTTGGCTTCAGATCCAGTACTGCAAGGCGCTGCATAAGGAAAACTGTCAGCCCTGGTGAAGAGTCTGGACTTGCAATGTGAATGCACGTCTGCCTAGTAGCATCCAAATTAAATTTACCTCTAAAATTACACTGACTTTGAGTGATTGGAATGAATGCAAGATCAACTGCTACTACTGAGAAACGTGACCCCTGATGTACTAAATGTCTTCTTATCAAAACAAAATGTTCCTGAGCACGCTAAGTGTTCTCATTGCTGCATCCGTACAAGAGCAAGCTCGTCACTGCCCTCCATCAGAGCACACCAGCTGCCATGCCAAGTCTGCACAGCTGGCACGCCTGTGGATGTGAGGTACAAGGTCACAGCCACACGTCACCCCTGCACTGAACAGCAGCACATCAGAGGCATTTCAAATGCCTGCCGGCTCTTCTGTCAGGCTGCTCCTAGGAGAAAGGATGGCTTAAATTCTCCTCCCTGGCTCCACCCTGAAAGGCACCAGCAGTAGTGAAGCAGCTCAGCTCAGCTCACCACAGGCTATTCTGTTCTCAAGCAAGACAGGGCTGCACCTGGCCCAAGGACAACCGTCCTAAGTTGCCCAAGCAAGCAGTGCACCTCTTCACCCAGCTGAGTGGGACATTTCCATCTAGTGCAGTGGAAAACCGTAAAGAGTATAGATAAAAAAACAAACCTAGAAACCTGCCTTGCAGCATTTCTCTGGGGCCACTTCTAATATTGCTGTCCGTTTGCATTGCTACTTGCTTTCCACACACAGAAGAAAACTTATTTATCTCCTTCCCTGGTCTCTGAACTCTCCACAGCATTGAGCACCTAGTGGAAAAGGCAGCACTGAGTCATGAACACATATCCAAGCACTGTAGACAGCAACTATAAAATTCAGAGACGCTGGTATAATCTCCCATATTACCTTTAAGTTACCCTTTTTATTATTGTTAACCACTAATATCATTAAGGCACGGCTTTCACAGGGCATTTTTGATCTCTGGATCCCAGAAGATCCATCTCTCCTCTAATGGAGGGTGTTATTGGCACCCCCATCCTATAAACATGGAACTCAAGGCAGGCACTGGAAGCCAAAGTGACATGTCCAAGGTCATCCCACAGACAAAAGGCTGAGACAGGAGCACAACTCAGCATCTCCTGCAGCCCAGCACAGCCAGGGAGCAAAATTATCTTCTCACACCACTTATTCCTTGCATTTTTTTTCTAATGAGTTCACAATAATTCATACACAAATATTAACTATGGGTGTCTGGACTGTGTGCTCACAACAGTCAGTGACAAAAATCTTATGGACCTAAGAGGATTTCAGTCCTCACCTCTTCTTTCACTGCTTTCCGGTTTCTTGTAACTCTCAGCAATATTTGGAAACCAATTAGTGAAAAAAAACCCTGTTGCTCTCATCTTTATGTAGTAGACTGTTTTAACTGAAGCATGACACTACAGAGCACACTGTGAGTGCCCATCCTCGGAGCCCGCCTGGGTGAAGCGAGCACATGAAGCAGAGAACCCTACACTATACGCTTATGCAGATGCACTGGCCAAAAAACACAGAGTGGATAAGTTTTTCCCCACCAGCCTTGACATCTTCATTCTTTTACAGCTCACACACGCAGGCAGCACCGCCCAACAAGCTGGTGTAACCCCGCGACAAGTTGTGCCACTAAACCCATGGCTGCAGAAGCTGCCCCAGCTGCAGCTCAGGGTCGGGGATCTCTGGGACGTGCCCCACTGCACATACGTACCGCACACAGCACAGCGGCCCCTGTGAGCCCAGTCCTGGATTCACATCGAGCTGATGCTGACAGACGTATTTCAAAGGCCCTGCTAGGGACCTCTGCCTTACTGGGACTTCATAGTGTTACGGGCATGTATATATATATATATACACACACACATATAGTCTTACAGCTGGTAGCTTTGTATCATATGACCACGAACACGTTGCATACATAGTATTATTGTTTGCAAGCACAGGCTTGTGGTACTTCGCACGTATCTTCCAACGTGCACTTAGAGAAGCAGCCGGCCAGCACCCCCGAGGCTTCGCAGCGCCTCGGCTTCCCCGCGCTGCTCCTCAGGCGGGGGCAGGCGGAGATCCGGAGAGGAGGCCATGCGCCGGGGAGATAAGGTATCTTCTCCCCCCCGGCCCCATCACGCCTCTTGTGCAACCAAGCTGCGGTCAGCGGCCCCGGCCGCTCCAGCCGGCGGCCCCCGCCGCGGCCCTCCGCGCCCTGGCCAACCCCATCGATCCGGGCGCCCCAAGCCCCGGCCAGGCGTCCCGCGGCGGCGGCCCTCACCTGATGGCAAAGGATGGTACGCTGGACCAGGCGGGCGTAGCCGTCCAGGCGTACCCCTGAGTTGCTACGGCTCCTCATCGCCCCACAGCCGGCCCGCCCGCCACCTCCGAGCCTCCCGCCTCAGCCGGGGCGGCTGCCGGGCCCGCCCCCTCTCCCCCGGTAGCGATCAGCGCGGCGGCTGCCGGAGATGGCGGCGGCCTCCTCCCTCCCTGCCGGCCTGGGCAACGGGTGGAGCGCCAGCCTGCCCTCCCGCCGGCGGGGCGGGGCGGGGAGAACCGGCCTCCTCGCTCCGGGCAGGCAGGCGGACGGCAGGTCCCCGGAGGGGCGGAAGTGGGCGAAGGCGAGGGTGGGCTGACTCGGAGGCGACGTGAGCGGGAGTTTGCAGACCCCCGCAGGAAAGGGGAGCGTGAGGGTGGGATGCTTGAAATCCCAAATTCAGCTTTTCTGAAGAACCAGCAGGCTTTTTCCTGCGGTGTTTGCAGCTACTTTCCCAAGCCTCGCCACCTGGGAAGCGCCAGGAGAAGGGCGAGGGTGAGGGGCGGGAGGCACCGCAACCCGCAGGGATACCGGGGCGGGGAGGGGGTTGTCGATGCCCAAGGGACTAGTTTGGACAACGGCAAGGGCGAGCAGTGTGAGCCGCCAGGCTAAATTGCCAATAACGGCGATTTTATGCATCCACTTTGTAAATTCATAAGACAAAATGCAAAATGTCAGAACATTTATTGGAAGCGTGTTTTTTTTTTTCTTCCCCAGCCTTAAAAAATACCGGTTTGAGATCTGACAGAATTAAAGAAAAAAGAAAATGCAAGACTTTATTAGGTGACTTCACACCCCAGCCTTGGCTTTCCAGCTTAATAAAGAAACAAGATTTATGATGGAAATGAACCTGCTATTCCCACAGGCACTCACTAGGAGCATCATAGGATAGGACAGGAGCAAGCAAAAAGAAGGCAAGCTGGGGAAAGAGTGCCAAGATGTGGGTACTTGACCAAGACTTAACAGAACAAAAAAAAAAAGAAAGAAAGACACGTGTTACAGTTGCAAAATCTTCAGCGGGTTCCCCCTGTGGTCCTCGCACCAGGAAGAAAAACAATGGTAAATGTGGACGTGGTGCTGAAGCACAAAAGCCATGTTGCAGGGTAGCTGGAGATGTGAGATTCACTCAGACTTCGGAAAGGATTTTTCTGGTTTTTGTTTGCTTTTCTCATGTGGAATAACACCATTAATGGAGTTAACTTTGAAACTTTTTTTCTGTACTTAACTTGTTGACTGTGTAACCGACCGCCATTGTTGCGAAAACAGGCTTAAAAAGAGACCTGTTGGTTCAGCAGTGGCCATCAGCTTTTCTGTAGGTCCTGCACAGCAGAAGGTGACGGGGCAGTGCTCCAAGGTTTGGTAACGCCATCAGCCAGAGCCCCGCAGCTGTGGTTCAGTGAAGACTGTGCAGTCCCAGAACACGGACCAGTTCACTCTCCCCTAAACTCTGCAGGAGCTTCCTGCTTCACTTTTTACAAAGAAGATGGCGTACGCTTCAGCAACGAGTTTGCTGAGCAAGGTGGTGCCAGCTGTACACAGCATGTTGCTGTTTATCAATGACTAAGCTTAAAACCTCCTTACAGATGTCTTTGAGTTGGCTTTGCATCCCCCAAATGATGCACAGAGTTTTACTTGGTGCTCTGGGAAGGGGTTGTAGCTTTCATCAAGCCCTGGGCTGCCATGGCAAAACTGCGAGCAGCACACAAGAGGCCAAGTACCAAAAGGATAGCAGGACATCCAATACGCAAACACTTATTCAGCTAGTTTAATGATGGTAATGATTTACTGAGCTAAAATAATATGCTGCTGTGGGTGCAAAATTTTACAATATGTGCATGCTTTTAAGTGGCAAAATCAGAAAAGACTTCCCACTCCCAGGAATATATAAAATAAAAATTATTAAAATATTCCTACCATAAGTTAGTGTACAAAAATAAAAACAAAGGAAGACTCAAAGCAGGTCAGTGACAGTGGAGTATGTGTTTTCATAGTGAATTTAATTACTGAAGCCAAACCCAACTATGTGCTTTTGCACACAGCTTTCTTGTGGAAGAGCTTCAGCAGACTTGACGGCACACATTGACTGGACAGATTTATGTCAGGGTTTTCTCTGCTAAAAACCACATCTGCTAGAACCATGAAAGGTAAAATATGTGGAAGACAATAAATGTAAGGACTAAGTCAGCAGTTTCTCCAAGATGTTACTTACTCCAGCTCATATAATCTGAAGAACTGTAACACAGCCAAGTATAATGGCACATTTATCTAAAATACAAAGTTTATATATTTTACATGTTGTACGTCCTGTAAATTTATTACTTTTTTTTTTTTACAGTTGAAAATATAAATACAAGAACATTAAATAAATTTACAAGAAACAGTGCAAAGGCAATTAGCCAAATAGTTAAAGCATTCACAAAAATGCATTCCAGCTACTAGCATTCCAGTACTGTTTTTTTATTAATATGCAGTTAAAACCTTATGGATAAAGACAAGAAATACTTCAAATTCTCACTTTAAAAGCATATTCAGAGTAGTCTTGGACACAGGTGACCAAAAGACCCCATGCATTGCACATAAAACCACAAGAGGGTTTGAGTACTGAACAGATTCAATTGCTGAACTACAGCAGAGCCCCAGACAGGAGGCATTTTTCTGATGCCTTTTACTGAGAAGAGTGTTTCCAGAGCTTCCTACTGAGTCCCTCTGGGAAAGCAAAGCTCTTGGTCCCCTCCTGCGTGCATCTGCCTGAAAAAATCCCCTTTACAGGGCCTGGCACTCCACAGTTTGATGCCAGTTTGTTCCAGCTCTTACTCCAGGAGTATCCAACCTTTGGCCAAGAGCACAAGATAAAAAAAGTAATCGCCACAGCTGCATGCCTGCATGAGGAAGAGGAAGCACAACCTAACCTTCTGTTCAGGAAGAATCTTCACAATGTCATATGGGCTTTCAGCTGCTGTGCATGAAGGGCCAAAACTCAGCTTTTTCAGACAACTGTCATAAAGGGAATGAAATTTTGCTTCAGGAATTACTGAGCTAGGGCCTCAGGATTTGGCTTCCAACCAAAGGCCAAAGTAAAAGCAGAAATACTCATCAGAATAGCTAAAAAGCTGCCCCTTAAAAAACAGCCACACGATGGAACAAACAATTTCTCAGCTACTAAATACAGCAGCTAGCAATTATTCTCTGTATTTTTTCTTCAAAAAATAACACTTCTCTACTTTTATTTATCACTGCAAATGAGAAATGGCAGTGTGCTTAATCTCTGGAACCACCATGCAAGACAAAATATTGACCGTGCTGAAGTCAATGGCAAAAGCACACATTGACTTACTCAAGCCACTAACAAAACTTAGTTGTATTTTATAACCTGCTGACTACTTTATTTATCAGTCCTTTATTCATGGCACTCTATTTTGATGATACCCAGTTTTATCCCTCTAAGGCATACTAAGAGGTCACTAAAGGTTCGAGACCAATAGCGTTTATATTTACAGTTCTGTGTCTAGTGAATATATTTTAACCACTGTAAGTGATTTCACTTACTGAACAAATAAACTTCTGTATCATTCTATATTAAAGTTAATTATTTCAATTAAAGAAAACTGCAAACTTATAATAAAAGTTAAAAGAAAATACCAATTATTTTTCTATACATAGGAATATTAAAATTTATATTACAAGAAATAAATATAAAAAGTATCATTAAGATGCTTAAAGGTTGATATTTTTGTGCTTATGTACATCACTATAGTTTGCTACTACAACGTACAAAAAGTTGAAAACAGCGTAGCTAACATTTTTAAAGATAACATCATTTGTATGCACAAGTTGTAACTTCCTATATTTATACAATACTACTATGCATTATATCCAGATAAACTTAGTTGTAATGAAAAATGTCTTAACAAAACTTTCCTTCAAATGTAAAAAAAACCCCTCAAAAATGCTCTAATGAAGAACCAAAACAGAAATGTGCCAGCTGTAATTTGAACATCCAAGATACCTTGTCAAATTAGTAGGCTTCCTTTTTTTTTTTTTGATAATTGTCCTCGTCAATCCATTGCATGGCTGCCTTGAAGATCCAGTACCATATATTAAATAAAATCAGTTCTTGGTCTGCTCACATTATGTAAAACTGTTAAAGTAAATCTCTACTTCACACTGTAAAAATTGTGCTGTTTAAAAGGAAATCACATTGTCTCAATAAAACTTAGGCCTCCCCTCTTTGAAGTCCTTTTGAGCAAGATACGGCCTTTCTGGCTGCCTGTATCATCCTTTTCTTGAAATACAAGTTGTTTGCCTGAAAATTCATGGAGACACACATCATCATTCTTTACACTGAAAGAAACACCATTCTTCTCACTGGGAAGATGGCCTGTTGAAACAAAAAAGTGCATCTGCTATCAGAAAGGTTCAGAATCAAGTCTCCCATCCTTTTTCAGTCACTGTAGGGAGTCCATATACTCTAGTTTTATCCCTCTGATAATTTCAAAATGTGGATTTTTCTGTACATATTCTGTATATATTTATTTTTCTGTGTGAAATCAGTAAGAGATTTCAGAGATGTTAATCTATTTACGCACAATAGGATCCAGTATTTTCAGCAGCGAAAGTCACAATTCTCGGAATATAGACTTTGACTCAAAATAAATATCTCTAGGTAAGATGCAAAATACATCTCATTCTAGCTTTGTTTCAACAAGTTAAATTTAAAGATTTCGTAGGTTTGCCATGCATCTGAAACAAAGAGAAAACAAGGATATTTTTTTCCTTTCAAAGGCACTCAACTTGCAGCATTTATTTCTGGAGGACAATTAGAATATGTCCTATGTCCAATCATGGATCTAAGCCATATTTTGACAAGAATCTTGTGCATTTAAGTGAATCTACAATGAACATGTGTAATACCACTGCTGATTGCAGCCTATTAATGAAATCCTCCACAAATGCTCCATTCACTAGATAGAATCCCCTACCTCTATGCATCAGATTCTAGATGCAGAGCTATCATTTACCATTTATACCAGAAACAGAATAAAAACCATAAAACATCCCAGTTTTCTATTTATGTTAATGCTCATAACATGTCATATACAAACATCATCATGATTCGGTAGATTTCAGTAAATGTACTGCAAAGACACAACAGTTTTACAGCCTTTATTTTCTCTTATTCGCATAAGCAGCTTATAGAAGCTCACACAGGCGAGCGTTCTATTAATGTTCTTCCTAGTATTACTTCTTACATTATTTCTTTCATACTTTCAAACTACATTATCCTGTATTTCTTTCCTCTTCAGGCAATGTTTGTTTTAATGAGGTTTACAAGATGAACTGTTTTAAAACATGCTTGGAGTTTATTGTTATATATTCAGGTGACAAGAGAAGTGTTAGCAGCTTCTGCTAAGTAATTGCTCTAATAATGAATATTACCCACTATTTGATATATAAACAATGAGTTCCCTCTAAGTAGGAGAAATGGATATTTTAAAACTTTTCTACAGTCCCCTAAAACTGACATGTGGACATCCTGAAATACACTTACTTATATACCCTATAGTTAAGAATAATATTTTGTCAGCACTTCACTTTATATTAGCATGAAAGAGCATAGCACTTCTGTTTTAAGACAAGGAAAAAAATAGCTTCAGAAATACTATGTTGCATTACACATACCGTTTCCATTTGTGTGCACTGAATAATCACTATTCATTAGCAGTATTGTAGAGTTAGTGGAGTTACTGTTTGATTGTAAGGAATTGGAAGAACTGGATACTCCTTGATTCGTAGTCTGCTTCTTTAAACCGTTAGTAGCAGTTCTACTCCAGTCTACAATAGATACATGTGACAGAAAATAGCACAACTCATACAAGCAAAATATACAGTTAAGAATGTAACTGAATTAAAATGAAAACAAGGCTTTACCCACTCTCTTCACAGTGTTCCAGACACAATGACGTTATCCTAGGAATTTAATGATTCTTGATGTTTAAAATTATTTAAATCTACTTCCTTTTTCTCTTGGCCCTTTTTTTACTACAAGCAGCCAACTGTCATAGTTTTACAAATGCAGACCAGATCAGAGAAATAACTGAAGTACAGTTGATCTTCTTAGTTAGAGTGTCTAGAAAGTATACAGCTTCATGAGAAGTAAACTACGGAATAACTAAATAACCTAAACTCATTTACATTTTTTTTTGGTTTAAACTATGCTTCATTTTGTTTTTGTGGAAGTCACTAGTAAAACTATAGCTGACTCAGAAGCTAGAACACATCTTACAGTTTTTCACATGATCAAAAGTCTTCTGCAAAGACATGCCTTTATACTTCAGTGGAAGAGATGAACTGGAGTTACAGCTTAACGTAACAGCATGTAACCATGTAAGAACAGAATCGATGAGCCCCTTAAAGAGTATAATTTTATAGGTTTATTACACCATGGATAATAAATTAGACCTGCAACTACAGCAACATGATTTATTGACTATTTTTTAAGTATTGCAAAATACTATGAACTCAACACTAAGTATTCAGAAGAAAAAAAAAAAATCATATTTACCAGAGTTTTCAGCCAGCCTGAATTTCCCACAACAGAGATATCTTCTCCATTGTTTACGGACATTGTCCTTTGTTACACAATAGAAGATAAAAATGAAGAACCCTGCAAAGCAATAATATTAGAATTCATTGCAAAATTGACTTCCGCTACTTCTTAATGAACAACGTTTTGGTTTTCTTTAATTTCTTTTAAATTTCTAAACAAAAGTTATGGTGAAAAAGCTTACATCTCTGAACACTGAGGAGTACTTTTCCCTTACACAGATGAGAAGAATCATACACAAAAATGTAAGAACAACAAATACAACCAAATTCACAAAGTGCATAAAGTTTCCTTCTATCAAATAAGAGAAAAAAAATCTCTGGATCTTGAAATTTACTTAACACTTCTGGAAAAGAATTCAAAGCGATGCCAAACAGAGGGTATGATATGACACTGTCAGGCTATGCAGACGTTAGCACATGGCGTGACACTGTCCCATCTTTTATTTGAAGCTAATCTGTTACCACCAACTGCAATAGAACCAGTAACACCATAAAATTCTGAGCATTCCTATAAAGAAAATAACTCTCATCTAAAATAATAATGAATGTTCCCCCCTTTACAACACTCAAGACAAATATTTTCTAGAAGGGATGGGGCTCATCCCTGTCTCTTGTGAGTGCCACACTACAGACTGCTGGCTTCTCATTCAATTCTAACTGACACAAGATGGAACATAACTTTCCCTGCTTAAAAGTCCATCATTATCATTCCCTTGCAATGTGTCCTTGAGAGCAGACATTAGGTTTTCAATGAATAGAAAATAATGATGGAAAACTAAATGATCAGACTGGTGCAGACACACATGCATATTATGTTTACCCTGCTTTTGAGGCCAGTTAAACGTAGAATCACACTAGAAAAGATTACTCACATGTTTCTTTGCTTAAGTATCTTTCTTAACTTTGTCTTTTAGGGTGAATTTTTGAATGTAACTAATTGTTGCTATACACAGATGATCCTATATGTTTTTCAAATACAGTGTTGAAACACTAGCATAAGCTTAATTAAAGTAAATACAATTTATGCCCCTTTATTACTCTAATATCAAATTTACCCAGAACCTAACTAAAAACTGGGAAAAGAGGTACTTATTTTCACATAACAGATTGCTCTGACTACACAGAATCTAGTCTTGTGGTAGTTCAACACAATCCCATGCAAGATCTGGAAAGATGTGGGTTTAACCCTTCAAGTTACCAAGGAGTAATGTACTCTAAAGTAAACATAACAAATAGAGGAGGGATGTATACACTGAACTGCAATTTTCATAGTTTCAGTCTGTCTGGGAAATCATCCAGAATCAACTGCAAACCCTCTCATGTGCTAGTTAAGCAGAAGTTTGGATCCAAACTTGAGTAGGGCAATTCGGGTATACTTAGATAACTGTAGGCACCAATGGTACCTCACATTTATATGGAAGTTTTTGCAGCCTCTGAAACTCTGCTTTTGGATATGTCCAGTAGCATTCTTGCCTTTGCAAAGCTGCATGCCTTCATATCTATTTCTTGTATGTTCTTAAGTACTAAAGGTCACATTTGAGAATTAGACCACTAACTAGATGTTGCAGCCCTTCCTGTCTCAATGGCCCTTTGTCAAATGTCACAGCCCACCCTCAAGCTTTAGGGGTAAGAGGAGAAATGATACAGTCTTCACTATATTAATCGCATTATTATGTGAACACTTACAGTAACTGAGTATTTACAATTGATTTGTTGCCTAGAGAAATACAGTCACTTCCAGTGGTATCTGGTTTGCATTCATTTTAAAAATTATAATATTTATAAATATCCTATACATATAAATAGTAACTAGCTTTCCTGTACCTTACCGTAGCATAACGGTAACTTAAGATTACAGTAAGGCAGTATCATCTCTAATTTAATTAATATGTTAAAGCACATACCATAATTACGTCTTTATTGCTGAATCAAGAAAAATGCCGTTTCCAAATATTTTGATCATTATATTGCATGCAATGGCCTGTCACATAAAGGATAAACTTACCTTGCAAGCTGTTGAAAATGGTGAAGAGGTAAGTAAATACATCAGTTACTGTGAAGAAAGCAAATCCCCAAGTAATCCCCAACAAGAATGTGAGGCCAGCAACACTCCTAAGATCTTGAATACTGTTTCTTCTTTGAGCACCAAGTTGTTTTCTCTTTTTGATACGACAGAGCTGGATCAGCACAACAATGAACATGCTGATATTGATGAGGAATATAACGCAGAAGTATCCCACAGCAGTAATATAGAAGACAGTTTTATTTTTAATCCAGCAGCTAGAAGACAAGAACAGTCTGTCAATCATTGTTAGAAACACAAATTAAGTAACAAGAGATAAAGGGGTAGTCTGTTGCAAATGCAAGCTATTTTGCCTCTTTAGTAAAAAGGGTTTTTTCGGCCAAAGAATAAGAGCTTTCATATAGGCCATAACCACAAAACACATGACATACTGTAAAGCTATACCATTTCAAAGCTCTCCCATTGCTTCCCTCGCCACCTTTACTTTAAAAAAACCTGATTTTGTAGGACCTCCTCTCACCCACCCCCAAAAAAGCACCTCCCTTTAACTCACAATTCATCAGGTCTGCTTATTGAAACCGTTCCAGTGGATATAAGTCCATAATTATCTGGTGATACTACCAACACAATGGACACAACTACTGCTGGTAACCCTAAAAAATTATGAGCAAACATATAAGTGAAAATCAAAACAAAGACAGTATTACAACTTGAAATTATTATGTTTTTCTATGAAAACTACAACTTGTTTCTGAAATTTGTCTGTTGAATTCTGCTGACTACTAGCTGTCTGAAAGAATCTAAAAGCTGGAGCATTCAAACTGTTCAAGAACTTGCAAAGAAACGAGTTCTCCACAGCTAGCTCCAAACCTTTGTGAATATGGTAACAAATACCATCACTCATCAAACTGATTTCAAGCATGTGAAATACAGGATACCTGATTTTCTTTCTAACATCTGTTTTAAATAAACAATTCTATTGATTTTAGTGCCTTCACATTCACTCATATTTACTGAAGTGGCCAGAGAGAATAATCAGGTCCAGAATCTCGTCATCCTTCATCCAGTTCTTTTTCTTTTAGCATCAGTGTTATCTCAGAAATGGAATATATATACACTTATTGGCATTTATTTTCAAAACTGAACTGACACCATCTGTCTGCTAAATGGAATTGGAAGTATGCACATTCCAACCTGGTTTTATTGTACTTGGCACAAGGGAAATTCATTATCAATTTGCACTGCAGCAGCCTCAGTTCTGCAGTTAGGGGGGCAGTTCCCTACCACAGAAAGGTAGAATATGTAGGCAGGTTTACTGATAATGAATACGTGGTCCCTGAAAGGTTGTAACATTTAATGACTGCTTCATTTTCATTTCTGAACTAGGTCACATTCACTGAAATACTTGATAAGAGGACTGATTTATTTAGAATCCAAAAGGAAAAACAAACAAACCAACCACAATTAAAAATACATACCCCAACCAACAACGCAAAATTTAATAATGTATCTCCGTACATAGGTATTAAAAACTTTCACAAGTGCCAGATACATGTGGAAAGCTTCTAGGCCCATCCAGGTGAAGGAAACCAAGAGGAAATAGTGAAGAAATACTGCAGCTGCAATGCATAGGCCTCGTGAATCATGCAGTGCAATCCATGAGTCAAGGAGGAAAACTAAGTTGAGTAGCAGTAATGCAGCACACAGCTGAATAAGGATTTTGGAGGGGTAGTCTCTCCGGATTTTCCTAAAAAACACAAATTAGTGAGATTATATCAGTTGTCCATGGATCCCTGGCTTACTGCCTCTCTTGTAGTCTTTAGTGCACAAATGCAAAAAATATATATATTTTTTTTCATTCATACATAATGCTTCATATACTGCATGGAGAGAGTAACTCACAAAAGATCGCCAAATTAATGTTCTGTATGAATGAAGTTTGTTATGATAAGGTTACATAAATACAAACAACAACTTTGATTCTTAGAGTTTAGTACCATGATGGTTTGTTTTATTTTTTTTTTAACTGTATGTTGGACTCCTTGTACTTCCAAAAATCAAAATGTGACTGTTCTTACTGCTAAGCTACACTAGGCTTTTGACTGGGCTTCAAGAGCTGTGATAGAGACAAGTCAGTCCTTGATGATAGGATAATGAGAGAACAAACATGTGCTTTGAGGAGGATTTTCAAAACATAGTATGGAGAATTCAATAGTTAAGGCTGACACATAAGAAAATGTTCCAACAAACAACAAAGAACACAAATGCATTTAAATTTGCTATCATTCTGCACTGCTCTATATATATCTTAAACATATTCCTTCACACTTCTATTACGATAATCTGTTATAAATTATTTAAGAGTGCTACTTCTTCACTTCTTACTGCATAGAGCTACATGATTAATTCACTTGTCCACAAGATTAACATTCCTGAAGACTGAATCAACACATTCCCAGTAAACTGGACAACTTTGTGCGCTATTGAAGGAGACAGAATCCATAATTATTGGAAAGGACTTTGCAGTGAAGAGTACAAGCTATCATCATTTAAGAATAATAGGAGTTCAGTCGAACAGGTACTTACTCAAAGGCTATGTAGGTCACAAGTGTAATAGAAAGAAAAATTGCAGAGATGCCACAGCCTATATAGGATATAAAAGTCAGCACCAATTGTTGTGTGAGATTCAACGGAGTATCTCCATACAAATTCTAAAACAGAAAGATAATTTAATTTCAGAGAATGTTTATTAAATGGAAAAAAGATCAGAAGAACCCCAAAAGCACCTTTCTCTCTGCGATTTAAAAAAAAAAAAAAAGGAAAACGTTATTTTCATCATGGATCTTATAAAAGGTTAATTGAAAAACAGAAGCTAATCTAGTCCTGCGAGAAGCAGGGAGTTGAACCTGATGATCCTTTTGGGTGCCTTCCAAACTGAGATATTCTATGATTCTAATTGAGTAATCCCATTTGATTAAAAACCTGTTTAAAATCTGTTTTATCCTAATTTCCATTTCTTACAATATAATCAACTGCCTAAATGTAAAGTCTGCAATTTAATAAGCACTTACAGAATTTTTTATTTCAATGGAACTCATGGGCCCCCACTCGACAAGCAGCTTAAGCATGCAACTAGTTTTATGGCTATATGTAGTAACACTGAAGTGACTAGAACCTGAGTAATATTTCACAGGTGGTATATGCTTACTGAATCCTCATTTGCTTAAGCTAACACACGCTTAAGTCTTTTCTTGCGTCAGAGTTAGATTGCATAATTTTTTAAATAATTACCATCAAAACTGCAAAGCCTGTGAGATGGTTGCATGAACAGACTGTTTCAGTTACTCTGCTTTCTTTAACTATGCAGCCTTCATATGACCAGCCTCCTTCTCCACCTGTTAAAGAAAACAGCTTTGTTATTCATAAGAGTCTTTATTTATATTAACATGTATTAACATAGCTAAAACAGTATCTCTTGGGTGATATCAAGTACTCACCATTCTTATTGAAGTCCCAAAAAACACATCTAACTGTTGAATTATCCTGTTTGGGAGGTAAATAAAAAAAATTACTAAACTATGAGTTTATTATCAAGTAATTTATTAATTATCTACAAAATACAGGCAACAATAAATACTGTATGCAGCAAATATACCTGTTTTTTATGAATTTAGGTGCATAGAATAGATTAATATTGTAACACACGTGAAAAAATGATCAACAAATTCAAAGTCACCATACAGAAGCTAGCTCTCATGCTTACACGAAGATTCTGTTCTTGGTAGAACATTATGAATGCTGTTTTTTTGCCTTCCCACATCATACATATTCTTGGAATTTCTCATTTTTCCTGATTTTGTAAGTATCAGAAAATTATCACAAGTCTGCCAAAATGTAAGCCATACCTGATTAGGTTTGATATTCTGTAAAGTGACAGTAACATTTGCCTTTAAGTTGCTTATTTTGAGGTTAGCAACACTTGATGATATAACATTGCTGATTAAAGATTCATTCTTCAAGGACAGATCCTGGAACAACAAAAAATAATCAGATTTTAAATCTTAAAGGAAATAGTAATAGAGTACAGCACCCACAAGCTCAGTTATTATGTGGAGTGAGCACTGGACAAAAACAATTACTTTTTAAATCAGGAAGTTTTGAAATATCTTTTGTGGCAAAAGAAGTCCACTCGTGTTTTATTTTGCTCTAGGCTTGAATTTAAACCCCTTATGAACAGAGGATCAAAAAGATACCTGGAACACAGTAGTCTTTTTAAAGAAATTAAATATAATTCTAGAAGCCAGGTCCAACTCTTCAGGAGGTAAATTTGTCAGCAATGATGAGGGAAGCGTAATTGATCCAAGATTATTTAAGCCGTGGTTTGCATTAGAGCCTAGAGAGATCTGAAAAATAAATGCAATGATTATGCTTCATTTCAGTCACTAAAGAAAAATTAAATTATTACTTATTTTCTGTTTAGAATTTCAAATTACATATCTCTGTAATTACTGTCAGGAGCTCATTGCTGCTCTCTCATTCCCTTCCTGCTCTGATGAATAAATAGCACCTGCAGGCCTGAAAAGGATGCAACTCATTTCAGGTCTGCCTACCACTGCAAACGTTCAGTCTTTACCCATTTGCTTACAGGGACAGAACATATCACTGTGGTGGATACTATTGATTTGAAAAAGGTGAAGAGCAACAACCTATGCTGGTCTATTTAACTGTGTAGGGAGATAAACATTTCACAGAATGCAAAGGCAAAGAATTTTTATACCCCATATAAAGTATGTCAGAATTCAGAAAAAAAATGTAAATAGCCATTATTTGTCAATAGTAGGTTAAGCAGAACCTAAGAACAGAGACCCTAACTTTACGATCATCTGGGAAAAATGACAAAAATAAATTGCATAAGCTTCAATTCAGGTATCTCAAGAGCTTAGTGATTTAACATCATAAAAAAAAGATCTGAACTTTCAACTAGTTTTCTGTGCTGTAGTTACAGGTCGGAGAACTTTGCTTAGTACAAAATCTCTAACATCTTCTCATTGCACAGTAGTTACTTAACACAAATATAATAATCTCTGAGTTCCTGAGAGATGTGAAACATTAGCAGAATTGAAGAAAGAAATTATCTGTGAATGCAAAGAATGGTTGTAATAGGACTAACACTATGCGCTTTCCACAGTGCCCTAACAGTATGGTTTAACTCTTCTGTTTAGACCAATGGTCTCCAAACTATTTTGATCATGCACCCCCTAAACATTTTTTAAGCAAACACCACAAAATAAATCTATTTATAAATTATATACATGCACTACTGTAGTAATATATTATGCACCTTATAAAACATATACAAAAATAGAACTTTTTAAAGGATAAGGATTAATAATATTTTTAACTATATTTTCTATTTATTAATCGTATAAAAATATTTTCTTCCTGTACCCCAATGGACTGTCATGTGCATGCCCTGGCGTACTAACGCCCCACTTTGGAGATCACTGGTTTAGACAGCCACCAAAGAAATCCCGAATCAATTCCACAAAAGCACTCCTGTTGCTCTGGTTTGAACTAGATGATAACTTGTTGAAAATGCTCTGCATTTCATTGCCAGCGCTATGAGATTTCCGGAAAATCATTACTTAGCAAATATTTGCTTTTCAGGGCTACCACCTCCTAGACACCTCACATTCATGCACCACATATTGCTAAGAAAATAGGAAAGAACTCAAATGTTAACATTTTGTATCATTTTCAGTTTCACCTAACAGTTCCAATACTACTTATGGCTCATGCTACATTAAGATATTTCCTTCTCTGAAAGGATAGAATATGCCAAAATTTGTACAAAACTTTCCATCTCTCCTTGTTTAAGCCACCAAGGCTGGTATTGTCCAAATTATTAGATCCTCAGCCAGGAGGGAGGCTTTGAGTGAAACAAAGTGGAAGCACTTATTTCTTGGCGAGATCAACTAGTCAATGAGAGACAAATCCATGAATGTCTTTATCCAAGCAACATAGTAGTTCTTTCCTGGAACCCTCTGCAATTAATCTTCTTCTAACAGATGAAACCATCTGGCAACAATCCTTGACAAATTTCAGCACTGTCAGGATGGGTGATTAAGTGACTCATGATTCGGGGTTTTTGAGGCAAACTTATTCCTCCAAGCACTCTGGTCATTCCAGTGTTCTGGCTGTACCCTCTCTAACAGCTTATTAGTCAAATGCCAGTTTCTGATAAGTCTGTTGCTTATTTACAACATAATAGAAAACAATGGAGGGTTTCAAAAACAAAGTATTTTTTCTTTGAAACAAACATGAGCAAAATACTCCAAAATTGTGACATAAACACAGAAAAAACTCATGTTTCATATAAATATGAAAACATAAATACTTAAAAATAAATGTTTGAGACTTTGTAAATATTTAGAATTATCGATGTTTAACCTGGAGATTAGCTGAATCCTGGACAGCAAAAGACACTTGGTTGGAGTGGATGCTGTTGGTTTTGACAACTGCCAGAGCCAAGGAAGGGGAGGCAAAATCCGCAGACTCTGCTGAAAAGCTCAGTTTTAAGCCAATGTAATCCACCAGTTTTATAATTCTGTTAAAAAGAAGAGATACTTAGTATTACCAAGCACACACACCCAAAATTCCCAGGCAAATTGTGGTTATGGAGCAGCAATCCAAGTGTAGTGCAAAACACAGCTGACTCTGCTGACTTACTGTGGTGTCAACACAAAACATACACTGTTTCCCATGGCATTATATTACAGTAGAGCTGGTAACACTAGAATGATACTCCATTTTGTATAAGCACATTAAAGAAGAAATATTTTGGATTGTGATTATGAAAAAAATAAACTCGCTGAAGCCAATTTATCAAGACATTCAATACAACACACCTTTAATCTATTGCTAGAATGACCTACCTGTTAGAAATTTCGGGTGATAATGGTTGAGAAGAAGTCAGGACTTCACTAATCTCATTGACCATCCTTTCTACATCTTTTGGTTCTACTTTTCCAGCTGCTAAATCATTTTCTATGTTGGACACGATTTGTTCAGGTGTGGTCTTATTAAAGATGACATCTACAGAACTTAGATCTTGCAGTACCTTTCCTGTCACAAAAGAAAAGTTGTGCATTCACTTAAACTCTGTATTCAACAAAGGAAGCAAGCTTTGACAAGCAGAAAAATTAAGCAGTTTTCTTGACCAATAAACCTCATCACAACTTGTAAAGACTCTCAACATGTTATGTGAGACAGAATCCCTTTTTCTCCCTATCAGCTACTTTGCAAATACTTTAAATCTTATTAAAACATAAAGCGAGGTTTCAAATGGGCAGCATTATTTTTATTGATTACAAAGTTTCTCACATCAGACCATTAGTGGTGTTAAAGAATCTATTATTTTGGATTTTTAGCCACTGGATGCCTGAAAGTAGAAAAAAAAATCAAGATAAATGAATTTGTAGGGTGAGGTATCACTCATCATGGCCAAAGGCATCACAATGTATTTTAAAATAACTATACACTTCATGAGAGTTGTCTCAGGCTATTCACAGTAATTGCAAGGCCACAGCTCATATCTATAACCTTGTTCATGAAGTTTAAAAGCAAATTCAGTATATGGCATTCAAATAAAAAAAGAATTTCACTTGTCATATTTTGTCATATTTACCTGTGTTCCCATTAGGCATGTTACTGTGGCCATCAGCAGTAGAATGTGGATGAGAAGCTGAGACAGAATGGTTGACAGAACTAACAGTAGGGCTCAAAGTTATTGTGAAAGGCGTAAGGGGACGAATAGGTGCTGTAGTGACACTTTTGTTACCAGAAACAGGTTGGGTGGAATCTGTAGCAGGGTGAATTTGTGAAAGACATCTGGTGGTAGTCTCAAAGGGGGGAATTGCTATTGGAGGATTGGAGGGAAGTTTAGAAGGGGAAGGTTTAGTGAAATTTACAGAAGGAGAAATTATTGTAATAGGCTTGCTAAGATATGCAGTATCAGATTTACTTGAGAAAGCAGCATTAGTGACAGATTTTGTTTCAGGTGTGGAAGCAGTGACAGATTTATTAGAAGCTATGGAAGGAAAAGTTGGAATGGTAGGTTGGCCAAGAGACTCAGAAGAGGAAAGTGTAGTGGTAACACTGGTGGAAGACACAGAAGATTCAGTAGAAGATGAGGTAGAAGTTTCAGAGAGAGGATTTGTAGTGGGAGATGTGGAGAGAGTTCCAGAAAAAGCAGTTTCTGTGAATGGTGGGATCAGTGGTCTAACTGTGGGGCTTTGTTTGCTAGAAAGCATAGTGGGGGAAATAAAAGTGTTAGATTTGGGGGGAATCTTTTTAGGGAGAGAAGGAGAACGAGGGAAAGGAACCCATATAGAATGAGGTGGTACTTGTATAATACTGGAAAAAGAAAAAAAAAAAGCACAGAAATACACGTCAAATTTAGCATTGTTTATATTTTAAAGAAAGCACATTATAATAGAGGAATATATATTCATTTTATGGACTTACTACATTGCATGTTTCATGCTCTAGTAATAAATATGAATTCCATAATATTTTGAGGGTTCTTACTTTCTATTTTGCTGTAGTTGTTAACTATGTTAACTATGTCCATAAATACTACTGCTACCTTTGCTGCCTATTCCGAAGGTGACTTGATGCTGAACACAAAAGCTATCTGCATCAGGGGAGAAAAAAGTGTGTGTATGTGGGGAACAGGGAGAAGGAAAAAAAAAAAGGGAAAAGAAGGGAGAGAAGGGGAACATGGAGGAATGGGGAGGGAGATATACAGGAAAATGCCTGTCAAGTTGTTCTTGTAGACTCCTTCCTAGCTATTACACTGCAACATGGAACTTGACTCTATTAATGCATTAGGAAATAAGCAAGTCAAATTTTGTATTTATACATACTACATCTGTAATTCTTCAGCAGTCAAGGAGCAATACTTCACTGATGAACAGCAGCACCGCTCTGAGATGAGAAAGAAGCATTAACCTAGTTCATCCTGAGGCATAAAAAATGCTAATAATGTTAAGTAGGATATTCAATTAAGCATGTGGTTTATGTTTTTTAAACAATAGTGCATATTGCAGAATTTATTTTGAGGTTTTTTTCTGAAATGACATTTGCAAACCACATTTTGACCAGTCAGAATATTGCGATACCCTCAGATTTTTGCTCCATGCCTTGCAAGTATAGAGTTCTCTTCTTGTAAACAAACCAAAATGCAAAGCTACATCTTTTGAAACAAAGAGACAAATTGTATGAGTCACCACTTCATTCTATCACAATATCACTGAGGAAGCTTGGCTAGTTTATAAGCTTTTCAATTCAGATCACCATTTCATTAACGTGTTTATGCTCTCAAGTAATTTTACACCTAATCCTTTCAAAGTCTGTTTTATTAATGTAGTCAGAAATTTTATACCATAGTTTTTTCAAGACATATTTCTATCTTCTGCTTCCCTACCCCAAAATCATAAGGCTCCATTTTTTATCTATTTATATTATTTAACAAAAATTATCTATAAATAATCATAATTTTTTTCTTTTAGGTACTTGATGGTGACCTGTAAATATATGAAATTTAATCTGAAGGGGTAACTGTTACAAGACTGTGTTTAAAGCATAACTTACCAAGTTGGCTTAATTTTACTTTGTCAGTCAAACTGCTTATATTCTCTCTCTCAGTCAGCTTCATTATGAAATCGCAGTGTATACTATAATGAGAAGAAAAAGACTCAAGAAACAGATCTGTGTCATCTTTATGACACCTGAAATTAACATCAAATGCTAAGTGAAAGCACATTCTCACAAATGCTAAGTTTGAAAGCACATTTTTCCTAGGGTCTTTCAGATTTGGGGATATTCTTAATGCACATGAAACATTATGCCAGGCTAAATAGAAGAGTAATACATCAGTTTGTGACAGCTTATTTTTTCTCTACAGACACTGTTGATGCTTAAATGGAGTCCTCCCTAACCAATGCTATCCATTAATGAATTGTTAATTTTGTGAAGATAATAATTTAATCTTCACTGTTACTGTAAAAAAACTCCATAGAGGAACTAGCAAGTGTCCTAGGTGGCTATGTCAGTCTATATGAAGTCTCCATCACCTGGAGAAAGCCAGTATTCTCTCTCCTGACTTCAGAGAAAACTTAAAATGATCCACTTAATCAGGTACCTACACATTAACAATTATCGTTTGATGACATGAAACCCTGCCTAAACTAGCAAACCTGTAGTAAGAATTCTTTATGTTCGGCGAACTCAAACACACAAGTGAATGAAAAGGCAGCACACATTAAAGATGAAGTGAAGCTTCTTTTCAGCTAACAAGAATGAAAAGAGTGCCCTAACTACTGCCAGTATATGACATGAAGGTGTGATCTGATTTTCTGTCTATTACTATTTGAGTGGTTTGATAAACCCAGGATGATAAACACCAAATTCAGGTATTTGGGGAAAGGAAGTTATTATTTTCTTTTATAACATGGTGTTTCCAAGCTGATCAGTTTAAAGGACCAGCAACTTAGTGGTAAGGAACAATTAAATTGACAGGCATTATCTACATTTCAGAATTTCCAGGATCACCTCTGTGGAGTAGCCTTGCTATTCTGATACCCTATGGCTCCCAAACTCTGAACTTGTTACCTTCTCAGGCTTCCACTCTGCTGAGGATGCCTGGTTTCCCAAGCCAAAGAACAGCAACGTGGGATGGCCAAAGCAATTTCCTCATAAAGACTGCTTCATATTCACAAGATCTTGAAGCCTGGTGATTCCAAATCACCTCAGCTTTAGTGGTTAGGTTGCTATATGACTCAGCTAACACAAAGATGCAGAAGACATATGGCAGTCAAGCCCGCGCTTCATCGGAAGATTAATGAAAAGCAATACAGTTTGGTTTAAAAAAATAAAAATAAAATCACTAATGCTAGGAGAAAACAGGGTCAGCCTACATATATTTCTCCAGTTTGTTTCTCTAACTTAACTTCCTAGAAAGTCTGTTTTTTCTTCTTCTGTTACATAGCCATTCGTACTTGATATATCACAAGATAATACATGAGCTTTTAAATATATGAGCATTTAAAAAATTAACAACAAACCTCTGGTTTTCTGCACTGCATTCCATAACGTAGGACTGTAATGACAAGTGAAAACAGAAAAAATTGTTTTGTCAGGAGAAAACAGGAGTGATGCTTAGATAACAACATTATCAGAAATAAGTTGGAAAAGAGTTTTCCAAACACTAACAATTAGTAATCTTACCTCACTTACTGCTTGCAAGGTTTTGTTGAATTCTGAAATTCTTTAAAATAAAAAGTTACCATTATGAAGGATTCCTATGTACGTTTCTAAAGGCAATTACAACAATATAACAAAAAGAACAAGCAATTACTGAGAAAAAAAACACAAAACAAAAACATTTTTCTATTTGTTCAGCCATTTTCTTAAAATCATGCCAGTTCTAATATTGTAAAACCACTTTCCAAAGGATTAAACATTTTAAAAGTTGTCTTTTATTAGGCACTCTATAAACTAAGTTTAAACGTCTCTCTTCACATATCTTAACATCAATATACTTCTTTAAAAGTTCTTTAAAAGAGCAAAAGATAAATCTTAATGTTGCCTTTTGGCAGGCAAGCATTTGGAACAGAATTCTAAATTAATACTCAAGCCATAAAAACAGAATGAGTAAGAAATATAGATTTCTTCTACAAACAAGACCTGCTGGCTTATGTACATATTTTTAATTTTCAGCATAAGTTTTGAGAACAGTAGTAAATATTCACTCATTTAAATCCATGTTCATAAACGCTGTGAAAGAAGAAACTACGCTAAAATAAAACTATAGCTGTGACTCCAAAAATACGTATTAAAAAACATACAACTATGGAAGTTCTCTTAGTAATTTCCTAATAGGAAGACCAAATACCTGAAATTATGCAAAGCATTTATTCATGAAGATCAGCAGCCAGACTGGTATTCTCTACAACCCACAACTCATGCCCTCAGATATTACTACTACTACTACCATTACTTCTCCTATAACTATTGCTACTATTATTAAGATCGGCACCATATAGAAACCAAGGTCTTTGGGCATTGTTGAACCCCAAGAAAACTGAAAGACCTAAAAGGAAATCAGCAAGTGTACCGTTTCCTAAAACAAAGCCCAGTGGCACAAAACAAAATGAAGAGTATTGTAACCAATATGAACTTCACGTTAAAGAAATTTTTGGTTTATAAAGTGCAGGAATAATGCAAAGTGAAGCACCTGCTAAGCACATGTAAGGTCTCAATCTTTTTCAAATATAACAAAGATTTCAATCCTTATTCAAAATTACCTCAGTTGTTGTAGGGTAGGTGCTGGAATTGTAATTAACTTTGTAACTTGATTGTCAGTGGTCATGTTATTAATCTGTTAGAAACAAAGATTCCCATAGCTAAGTAAAACCAGTAATTTTTAGACTTAAAAGAAACTTATGTTCATTTCATACATTTTAACAGTCTGAAATTCCGAAGATAAGAAGCACATTTTCTCATTAATACACTTCAACAAGTATTTACCATGACACTGTTGTCACAACTTACAGAAGGAATTGGCTAATCTAGTATAGAGGGAATGACAGGATCTGATTTGTGAAAGATATGGGGCATAATGACTTTGCCGTATCTCATGTTGGAAAAAGAGGAATTTGGCTTAGTTTGCAACAAAGACAGTTTAGACCAGACACTGAACAAACTTTTTAACTCTAAGCATAGCAATGGGACAAGCTCCATAAGTGACCTAAATAACAGACAACACAGAATCCTGGGAGTAACAAGTCAAGAACTGAGGTAAAAGATGTGGCAGCAATGTTCTAGATACATATGATGTAGCCTTAGGGCTGGTGGATACACCAAGGTTTATTTAAAGGCCCTTTCTAGATCTGGATTCTCATGTTCTGCTTGCCACCATTACTGGATATTTTTATATTTCAGGCAAGCAGCAATCACCACGACAAAAACGTCATCTAACATATATGGTATTGACATTACCCAAAATATTCTGTTAAAAAGTCAAAGAGTTTCAAGAGAGAGGAAACCTGTTTTTCTAATAGCTGTTACATGTAATGTTAATACACTGGGATGGTTTCAGTAGGCATTATCACCACTGAAATGCAACATAATGCAGAGGTGGCTCTTGCCAGGGGCCTACCCCTGCCCAAACGCAGTACCCCACGTACACCTGTGCAGAAGCTCTCTACAGTGATTTTGCTGTCTACTGCCATGTATGCAAAGATTGGCAAGTGAAATCTCAGACTGAGAGCAGACAGATGTGTAGGAGAAAGACACAAGGTCTTTTACACTAGAATGTCTTTTTGTGTGTGTGTGTTTGTTTTCTCCCTTCAGTTTTATATCTACAACAACTGAACATACTCATGCTCATAGTATTATTTCAATATTGAATTATCTATATGGCCCTTGCTTTGCATGGTATCATTCTCTTCAACCTCTGTTGTGTTGCATAAGTAGACACACTCATATCACATAGGCCTATTGCAAATTAATAACTGATTAATCACATGCCAAAAAGCATTGAACAATACCCTATTTATAAAAGTCTCGACAGGAATTATTCACAGGATGCAACTCAACAGAACTTATGCCCATGCTGTTGCCATGTAATGATGCTCGCTTTCTAAAGTAAAGTGCCTAAATTCATCTCCAAAGGAAGATCCTGTGTCTCTAAATGCAGATTCTTAATTGGGCAGTTCCTCTCTCCTTTCAATGGCTATGTAGAGAATATAGGCCCAGACTGCAGGAAGTTTACTGATCTGGAATTCTAAATTTAGCTGTAAATCAGCTGTTTAAGGGTAAATATCTCTACAGCAAACATTAATTTGTACTGCAAACTGTATTTGAAATAAAACTACAAAGGACATAATAAGAATCATATCAGGGTATCAGTATTTTAAGCACAGACCAAGAAAATTATTTAAACCTTCCTTACAATAAAGTTTTAAAAGAGGGAACACTTACTATTTCTACATTTAGTGACGTGTTACTTTCTTCATTTGTGTGAAGTTTTACCTTGCCCACATAGAACACTAAAAACAAAAGGCAAAAAAGTTAAGAAAAATCAATGCTAAACCACATTATATATAATTGAGTATTTAAAAACTCACAGTCCTGTTTTACAGTAGAAGGGAAATAAGAACACTAGCTTTTCTGATCATTCAGTATTTTTGCAATTGTTCCTCCATCTTTTAACTTATATTTGCACCAAGTAGTCCAATAACTTCGTTATTTTCTGGAAAGTTATTTAATTTATTTTTGCTGGCTGTCTCTTAAATTCCTTCTAGTTCTTTTTTTTTTTTCCCCTCTATTAATACAACTTCAGCTCCCACAATGAGAATAAACTCTGTGGGAAAAGGTAAAATGATGCTCTGAAAATTATTCCTGTGGAGATTAAAGAACTTTCAGGATACCATCATTCAGAGCATTGTTCAACAGTCCTTGACAGCTGGTAGGCCCATTTTGGAGACAAAATGGAACTTCCACCCAAATCACCTAGCAGTTTACCGTGTCAACCAGTAGGTAAACTTTATAAGGCGGGGTCGGGGGGGCAGATACTTATTCTGCCTCTTTCTAATTTATAAAGTACTCAGCATACACCTACTTGGCAGAAGTGACTTCATTTTTAAAGCATTTCTCATGGAAACTCTTTATCAAAGTGTTTTGGAAGGCAGCAACACATTTCAACAAAATCTTTGTTTACTACATCTTTGTTAACACACATAAAGGAAACTGCAGTGCCCCTTCAATTTTCCTTTGTTTACCTGTTCTGTCACATTACATTTTCAAAACACATGCAGACTTTTACAGTAATTTTCCTAAACACTAGTCCAACTTCTATTCCTGATACAGAGTTAGGCTCAATATGGCAGATATTAGTGCCTACCATAGCACACTAATTTCTTGTTTTCTCAGGTTTGTAATTCTTGTCTGCAACTGTGTGTCATTTGATAAGAAACCAAAGATCAAAAATACAATAGACTACATATTACTTTTAAATAAAAAACCCCAATATTTTATAATAATGTTTTAGAACTTACACAAAATCTCTCTAAATTCACAAGAATATTTATTACAGAGCTAGCTTTTACATAGCAACTAAAAGTCGCCTCATTAATCAGAATGGAAGATACTTGAACATGGTTTTTATAAGAAAAAAAGGGAAACCACTAACCTGAAAAATTACAGGCAGGTGTTATGTTGCATAAAATGGTTTCTTCTGCTATAGTTTATTTGGGGGAAAAAAATCTAGTGAGTAAAAAAGCTGAACTTAAAACCAGTACTGACAAACATATATATTTACAATCATTTCAATGTTTTAAATGTAAAGGCCTTTACCTTTTAGAAAGCTTTTGGCTACTCCCATATTTTTAATACTACCTACACTGCAAAGAAATAACACTGATCCCGAATTAAAGGTACTGTAAACAGCTGGCTCTGTTGTATAAAATCAAAATAGAAGACTGGAAAGATATTTGCATCCAAGACAAAACACCTACTCTTGTTCATAAAAACAATGTGGAAGCACAATTTTCCTTATATTACTTAAGTAGATTGCTCAGTTACGCTGAGGACGGCAAAACGGTTCAAAATAAACACCATATTTTGGTATAAGAATAGAGATTGGCATCCATTAACAGAAAAATAAATGCTATTTTTTCTGCTGTTACCATTAGATAGTGCCAAATAAGATGGGAATTTTACTTTCTTTTCTGTGGTACAAATGTTTGCCTGTTATAGCTTGATGCTTCATTAATTTTACCACCATCATCAAACAGCCATCAGAGGGTACAGATAGTGAGCTGGTGGCAATATTCAAATTATTAGAAAAAAAAAAATTCAGACAGCAGATCAGATTCAAATAAATTTGCCTTCCCTTCTGTGTTGGCAGTTGTCAGTGAAATAGTTATGAAAATTGTATCAGCACTTTACTCTTTTTAAACAATCCCTAAAGAAATAAAATGTTTGTAAATAACTGAGTTTGACAAAACTATTAACTACATAAAGAACAAAACCACTTATAAAACCCCAAAGCAAAACCCAAGAGTAACACAAAAGTAAAAGGTAACATCAGCCTACATAGGTAGTGTGGAGGATAAAAAAACTGATGAAAAATCACTAGTGCATCCAGCCCCCAAAGATCTTCAGGTAACAGCTGCAAACTTCCTGTAGGTCACATTCACACTCAAATTATACTAGCCAGTATACCAGCCAGGATGGTCTCATGCCAGTTCTTCCACCAGTTACATTAATTCAGTACAAATACATTCTAATTGGTCTATCTCACATGGATAATAATAAAATTAAATTCAGCCTACCCCTACAGACTGGACCTGCCATGAGAAAGAACATCATGACTGGATTAAGTCTGCTTTGATCTACTGAAAAGCATAAGGATTTTTTTTTAAAGTAAACGTGGTCCCTGAGGTTGTTTCTTACATCGTGTGGTAACCCGCTGCTCTGAATTACAAAACAACCAAACTCTTCTATATGTGGCCATCTAGGCAAGCATTGCACAATTAGGCCTTCTACCAGACTGGAAATCAATGCAAAGTAAGACAGACTGCTAATACAACACACCATAATACCAAGAAAAAAAAAATCTTATTAAAAAATATTTGGGAGGAGACTTCCTGAACTCACACACACTCAAATTCTGAGGAGTGTAAAAGAAGGTCAGTGGTGATATACGAATCCTACCTGGTGCTATGGTGGAGTAATAATCAGTGATGTTAAGAGGTTCTGTTAAAAAAAAAAAAAAAAACAAAAAAAGTTTTAAAATTAATTTTTCACATTTTAACTTTAAAAGCCTATGAAATATATGTCACAAAAATAAGTTTCCTAATTTCTGCTTTAGGCAGTGTCCCCAGGAGAAGTGTAAACACCTGACCATTTGTAAGGGAATTAAGTTATTGTCAGCATGGGAAATGAAAAAGCAGCATTCAGAATGAGATCCATCCAATCAAATGTTTATGTCCCCATGTGAGCCAGTTACTCCAGGCTCCCTGTTATTCAGTGGAGAAAGCGGTGCTTTTAAGGTGTGATTCCCATTTAACCTATTCTACACGGGCACTTCAGCACAAGATTATTCGTGTTCCATAAATGTGTCTTGCTCTCCATCAGCTATGAAGAACAGCAGGATGTCTAGCTCATATACAGACATGTAGGAATCTGATAATGAGATGGACCTACTCCTTGTTTTCAAATGCAAACATCAGGAGAAAAAGGAGTAGCAAGTTCTTCTGATTGAGTCTTTACTGATCCTATTTGGCAACTTACTGCAAGAACATGCATAATTTAAGTGTCTTTAAGGAATGGTGTGTATATTTTACTTTTGTAAAATACTTTAAACAGTATCAGAAAGTATAGAAAACATTTTATTTATAAATATACAAAAAAAACCCCAAAATTGCTAAAAATAAATATGCCCAGTTTGGGCTTTGGTAAGCAATGTAATATTTTGAATAAAAAAGAAAGGTTAACAGCTCAGAGTCAGTTTAATTTGCTTCAAAACCCTGCCCATGCAGACTTCAAATACAGATCGGAGATAATACAAATTTTAAGATCACGTAAGAAAAGAATTTGGACTAAACAAACCCCAGTTATTAAAAAAAAAAAAAAAAAGCAAACTTTCATGAATGCAGCAAAGATCTCCCTTCACACTTTACTCTCTTCATGTTAATTCTCACCTGGAGTTTGTGTAGTCTCCTCTGAAGTCATATCTGAAGAAGAAAAATTAATAACAGTAAGAGCAATAAAAATAAAAATCTAAAGAAATCTAAAATAGCTAACTCTAAATCTAAATAAGAGAAACATTAATAAAACCTTGCCTGAAGGATTAATAGGATAGGTGATAAAAGTAATAATAGAGGATTCTGGAGGAAAAAAAAAAAAAAAAGAGAGAAAATAAGTACAAAAGTGGAAATTATTAATTTAATATTTTATTTCCATGAATTTTAGAGAAAAAATGTCAAGCATGCAAAGCTTCGAAGAGGAACTGAATTTAATTATCTAACTTCTGTTTTAAGAACAACTGCAGTATTTGTTAGGAATGTTCACCTTGTTTCAGTAGAAATATTTGGAAAAATGTTCACATTTTTAAAAAAATCTGAGTATCTGAATATGAACAGCTGGTAATCAAGTTCCTTCAGATAAATTCCTTTTATTGTTTTAATTCTTTCAGAAAATGCAGAAGAATTTGGCATGTCCGACAGCAACAACTGCTTCACCCCAAGGACCTTTCCAAGCACCAACTCACAACACTCATGAGCAGAGATGACACACAGTGTGTGGCAAACTGTCATTCCAAAAAAAATATTTTTGCCAGTAACCATACATAAATAAAACAGAGTGAGGATGCAAGGGTTTTTTAGCTACTTTTTTTTTTAAAAAAAAGAAAATTACATTAAGAGGATAGAAGAAAATGTAAGGATTGCTCAGGAACAGCGTGCTTAGTAGGCATATTAGTGGTTGGACCGCTTTATATCACTCCGATATGACAACTTAGTGCCTTTTTAAGAATGGGCCAGAGCACCTTTATAACAGAAGAACATTATACTTTCTAAGCTTCTTTACTAAAAGCACCACTGTCATTAGAAGCAATATCTTACATATAATAAGAAAAAGTTGGTGGCTCTGCATAAAGATAATTGCATATCAAGAAAAAAAGCAATCTATTTCATCACATGGAAAGGGAAAGGGAGTTTTTCTTTTTGGTATATTTATTTCAAGTAGGCTAGCCATTTTGAGCCTTTTCAAGAATGACCTCTTAATTCCACACACTGAGCAAAAGATAAGCATATTTAGTTCTTAAGTAACAATCCCGAAGACAACTAATTTTCAAAGGCAACTAGCAAGCAGCCAAAATATGAGGAATCAGAGTGAAAATTAAGTGCTGACTTCATCTGTATTATTTGGCTTGGTATAAACTACAAAAAATATTGAATTGGCTGCAGTTGTTAAAGATGAATAATTCCCAGAGAAAGACTGTATCTGTAAAAGAACACAAGCATGCGTGTTTGTGTCTGCTATTATTCCTTTTCTCCAGAGCATGATATGTCAGTATACATTAAGCAAGAAAGCAACTGGTTTTCAAACAGCTGTTGCTGCATGTCCACATCCTTCATTTTTCAAAAATGCTTTCGTAGGTGATTTTCATCACCTCTGGTCTCAGAAATTAAGAGTCTCATGTGTGTCTGTGTGTGTAGTATACCACACTGCATCAGCTGACACATGCATATCTGCTAGGATAGGAGGAGAGGGAAGGTAGCTCTCTTTACAGGTACCTCCTCTGCCATCTCTGCAAACTGTTCACTGTTCAGGTTACTGGACAAAAGGTTCCTGATGAAGCAACTTGCACCTACTTCATCCCCAAGCAACACTGCCACAAACCATGAGTGGCACTTTTAAGGCTTGCTATTTCATTACAAAGTAGAAAAAATAAATTAATTTTCTCTTCAAAAAATAAACAATGAAAACACGAAATGCTGGAATTCGTTTACATTACAACTTTGCTGCTTTACCTCAGACAAAGGCAGATTTATCTAACAGGAAATAACAAACATTGCAATAATCAGTAAAGTCCTGATTTTCTTACCAGAACTGGTTGTTGCAGCTGAGTCATCTGAATTTGCATCTTTTGTTTCAGTTACCAAAAAAAAAAAAGGGGGGGGGGAGGGGGGCGGGGGGAGGGAAGAAAAGGACCATAATGAAGTTTCGATACATACATCATCATCCTCAGCAGCCTTTCCTTACATTAACACAAGTTTACTGTGTTCACCAGAAGAGGGCAACACCTGCTTACAAGAACACCACTTCCAGGTTGTCAAAAAAGGCATATGTAACAATCTCTGACCAAAAAAAATTTACTATTTTAATGAATTCAAATAGCATTTTACTGAAGACAATTTATTTTGAACAAATACTGGATAATTTACATTGTATAATGTTAAGAAAGCAAAGATCATTGCCCCAAGCTATGTGCTATGCTAGCCTGAAAGCTGCATGCCTGTCCTGAGTGTTTTGCTAATTCTGGAAATGCAAATCAAGCATACATAACGAGGTGACTATAGCTGGGTATGAAGAACTCTTCTCAGACTTCGTATAAAAGCTCTGAGACTTGTAATTTAAAATTTGCCCCACACATATCTGTTCTCTTTTCTATCCTGCAAAAAGCAGCATTACAAAAAGCTAATTCACTTCAAGTTTGAACCTCTGATCTTGATAGGAGCCAGCTAAATATTTATATAGCAAACACTACCCACTAAATCTTTGATGTTGTTACAGTCAGTATTTTGATCAAAAATAAATTAGGAAATTTGATATCTGGTTCACACAGCAACTTCAAAGTTAGCCGTTTCAGTGAGTGGTTTTTGATAGTGCCCTGGATAAGTCAAGTCACAGTTACCAAAGAAATATAATCTAAAAGCTGGCTGCAAATATGAAACAGTATTTAAAAATATACTTAAGGTATTTCAACATCCTCTCTCAAAAGTCATCCTATAATGTTACTTCCAATACAATAATTATACTGTAAAGCCTTTCCTATTGTTGTAGAGAGTTAAAAGTCAGAGAAACCAGAAGTCTCTGTGGAAAACCAACATTTTTTTTGGTTAAACATAGTAAACAAGGAGTTTCTGAAAGGCTAATCACTCACATGATTCCTTGCTCAGACTATTTTGCTTGCCTTACTGAAAACTAGTAATAGCTTCTTTCCAAAGGATAAATGTAAACATAATTTCTGCAATGAAAGGAGAATCAGAGTCATCTCAGTGACCTATTATAATTTTCTCTGGAAAATCAGTGATGCTATTTGCACCATGAAATATGCTAATAAGCCATAAGAATTATATGGATAATTAATTTGCAAGGATTTACATATTCTTAACTATCTCCATGAATTAAAAAGTAACAGCAGTAAAAATTTTCCTATGCACTTTCTAAAATAAAAGAACAATGGGAAAAATACTACCAAGAACCTCATTACCTGTTATCTGTTTTCTGCCAGGCAGCGTAGCAGTAGTCTCAACTATAAAGGAAAAAGATTTTTTAGGAGCAGAAGTTTTTATATATATTTAGACACACACACACACATATAAATATACATACACACACACTTTTAAAAACACAACTATTTTACATGTGCCACTCACCTCAATTCAAGCTGGTTTGCAAAACTACTTTGCATCCATTGAGAAATGTGTGTTGAGTCTTTTTGAAAGCTGGAAGGTGAACTCTTTTGAGTTCAATTTCTTACTCAGTTTATTACTTTTATGCTTTTGGAAGACACAGATTAGGCTGTGAGCTTTTCCACTGCCCTTCCATTGGCAATGCCTTCAGAAACCCTTTCAGCACATTGGCTTGAGAGAAGTAGACTAAAAAGCAACAACTAAAAACATAACAGGTACACACAACTGTGCTTTCACACAGCTATTTTTGCAAAAAATGTGGAAAAGACATACTTATGTATTATTCAAGAAGAGAAATTTTATTAATACAAAGAAAACCAGATAAATTAAAGCAAAAAGAAGCAGAGGGCAGGTGAGTTGGGTAAGACAGGGGTGCTTTATTCCATACATATTTACAAATAACATGAGATGTATTTTGAGAATATATCTATATCATTATGTGCACATACATCATGTAGATGCCCACAAGCTCAAGTGCTGTACCACCAAAGAACATCTAAACAATGATATCATGTGGCAAGAAGCCCTAGGGAATAATTCCAACTGGAATTATTCTATGATTCTATAATTCTATGAGCAGATAGATCAAGCTGCCATAAATGAAGCAGCTCAGGAGAACCTGCACTGGGAATGAAAAGGTGAACTATTTCTAGCTCAATGGGCCCATGAAACATGTCCCTAGGGACACCTAAGGAGAGATGCAGCAAGGTGTGGATCTGACAACTGAAACTACTGCACAGGCTACCCATGAATGTGAAATGTGTGCCGTAATCAAGTGAGCCAAGTGACTAAAACCTCCCAGGAATAGAAGATGGTGGCTGGGCCATCAATATGGGTAGGCCTAGCAGATTGATTACATCAGACCACCATTGCAAACATGCCACCAAGGCAAGTGTTATATGCTTCCCGTGGTGGAGGCAACTAGCAGGTGGCTAGAAAGGTACCCTGCAATCTATGCCACCACTCAAAACATCATCCTAGGCCTTGAAAAACAAGTGGCAAAACACCACGACATATAGTTAAGGTACTGTCACCTACTTCAGCACTACTGATAGCTGAGACCCCGGCTGTTTGGGCAAGAAGGAAGAGACACTGTCTTTGAGCCACTGAACCTGTTGGGACACTCTAGCCACAGCCAAGATGCAGGTCTACAAGGATGATGAAGAAGAGAGATTCTCTTTGAATTGACAAAGCTGGTGTGACAATTTCTCCACAGTTAGTACGTTGATATCTGTCCAGTCCATCATCACCAACCAATGCGCTGGCATATTACACTGGTGTGTACTGTATTAACCTCTGCAACATAGCCCATGTGAAACGTCCATCATCCAGATCTTTTGCAACCTGGCTGTTGTCTAGGTTGCTGCAGACCACCTCTCCACCACTGCTAACTCTCTCAAGAAAGACACCTTCTTTCTTTCATCTGTGCTGGCCCACCTGCATCGGTAGTCTACAAGACCATCCTCAGACTCCGAATCCAGTGATCCACGTTCAAATATCCCTGTGGAACCTGCAGCAAAGAACCAGTTGGGGATGACGCACAGGAACGTGTTCTGAGGCAGCAAATTCCTGGGTAGCAATTTGTGTGGGAAAATTAGGGCAGGTGCCTAGAGCAGTCTTCACCTCTGATGGCCTGGGAGTTTGCACTTGAACAGGCATGGAATCCTGTTGAAATGGCAGACCACTTGAAGGAAGGATGCCTTGCTTTTACACTGAAGACAGAGACTTGTGATGCTGTGTTGAGGCCTGGCCTGTACCTATAAAGCCTGTGGCCAGGACTCTGAAAGGAGCAAGAGGGTCTCTGGATCTAAGGACATGCAAATGGATAGTGCAGCTAAACCAGAGACAATCCTAACCGTAACAGTCACTCCTGCAGTCAAGAGGAAACAATGAAAGTGGAGGTTGAGCCAGTTAGCGAAGGAAGAAGAAGATTCTCTTGAGGGGATGCAGGAAGAAGACTCAGAAGAGGTAGCCTGTTCTGCACCAGGACAGCCACAAGAACAGGAGGGGGAAGTGACAGAAATCATAAACAAGACAGAAACCATCCAGTCCCTATTCCTGAGTGAGGTGTGAGATATGCACAAAGATTACAGCTGCTGCTAGTTTTAGTTGATTTGCATCCTGGGTAGAAATTTTATTATGTAAAAGAAAGAACACCAATATTCTAAGTAAAATCATACATATGAAGGTATAACTTTTTAGTTATACTTTTTGCTTAATGGATGTGTATCAGTCTACTGAATTTAAACTATTTCAGTAAAGACATGTAAAAAGGAAAGTAAAATAACTCAAGGTGTGCTAGTTACAAACTAACAGAAAATTTCTTTCTCTTAGGTTGTTTACTATCGGTAAGAGCAAGAAAATCCTTATGTATATGAAACCTCATTTTATTTGCAACACTGTTAATTTAGGATCACCAAATCAACACACCTAATATCCTATTCCAAAACAAAGCATTATATATTATAGTAATACTTTTCTCTAATAGAAAACATTCCTCAGAATCCTAACAGTAAATATAGGCAAGTAGCATTAATCAGTATTATTCTTTGCTTTCTCTTTTTCTGCAAGGGAGACAGAATAGGGCCGTACAAGAACTACTGTTTTTTTCTAAAGTAAAAGGCAACTCCATTAAGTGAGATAAGCACCAGTTTCTGTTACAAACATGCATCATTAGAAACAAAGGCAGCAACTCCCTTACTGTCTTCTTATCACTTTGTACTGTTTCCCAAGCCAAGACTTGAGAATTCCACCCGTGCAGGCAGAGGATACTGTTCCACTGGTATGAAACCTGTTCAGCAACTCTTGCCATCCCTTCAAACCACAGCTGCAAAAAACTTACCTGAGAACCAGTACTTGCAGTGACAACCTTCATTTCCTATAATGACTTTGTATGACACTGGGGACCACTGTAATCTAACAGCTCCAGACTGGTAGGAGACTAAATCCATTAATAACAGTACTTAAGGCTAGGTCCACAAACTGATGTAGCTCTGACAGAGATCAGTTCCTGGCCCTGTCTACAAAATAGCCTTATGTTTACAGCATTCCCTAGTATGACAGATCTTAACTACCAGTCTACTGGCTTTTTTAGGATGGGATGGTCTCCACATGTCCTGCTGAAGCTGTTCTACCAAGCAAAGCAGAATTCAAAAAATCAAATCAGCCAAAAGGAAAGAAAGGCAGAATGGAGGCTTTGTAACACAGTTGTCAAGATTGGGATGGATAGTTTTGGTCCCTGCACCACAGGCACTGTCACTCTCTGCATGTCTTTTATTCATTAACTTAGACACTGGATACAGAAAAAGCCCTTAAAGCATCAACGGTGTACAACGTTCTGTCTCCAACTGGAATTATGAAAAATATCCTTTTCTTCTCCCTACCTCAAATCTAACTTATGATCAGTATACACTTAAGATTTTTGGAAAGGCAACACCCTTTCTGATTCACCTGTCTTCACGCAACTCACTCTGCCAGAAGCAGTTCAGTTTTTCCAGGGTGGAGGAGTAAGAAGCAGCTAGAACCTGGCTGCAGATAACAACACTGTGCAAGAACTAAGTTATTGGCAGCTGCTTCTTGCTCCCCTGTCTCTGTGGAACAGTGTTGCTGCTGAGTAAATACTGTTTGACCTAACACTTCATGATCGCCTTTAAACTTTTGAAGAAAGCATCCTTTGAGCACGTCTGAGACAGCAACTAGAGTGCTTTCTTAGGAGAAGGAGAAAGTCTGAACTGTAGTGAACTAGAGCCTCCTGCCACATGGACACATCCTCTGCCCAGTCTGTGGGGTGTGGAGGGGCAGCGAATGGTACAACAAGAGGGTTGTGCCTGCTGGCCTCTGCCTCTCACGAAACACAGTGAGAGAATGCAAGGGGCAGTTGTTTTCTAGTCAGGTCCAGACATGAAATATGTACTGAACACTTCAGCAGTAGCAACAGCCCTTGCAATCTGTAGGAACACAGACGACATTATTGACATAAAAACATACATTTATGGACTTAGATGCTCTGGGTCCTAGAAGACAGGTTTATGAAATGAAGTCCCTTAAATTTTACTGGTATTAATTGAAAAACAAGCCAAAAATGAAAACAGTTTGTATTATCACCCAGGACTATTCTATCAAACTAAAGGTAACCTCAACCGTGTCAGGTCTCACAAATGGATCAACACCAGAATCCAGGTGGAAGAATCCCAAGGGACACCTTGGTGGCTATGTAATTTCATCTTCCCATTCCTCAGTACTTGGTTGACACCACAGAATGGCATTGGATAACCACAACTGTGTATTGCTGATGAGATCAGTTTTGATTTGCAAATACACACAAAAATACTAGGAAATTAATAAAAATCAGATTTTCTAAACAAGGTGTGATAGAAAATGTAGTACTGAAAGTTTTTTGATTGAGGCTAGGGAATTAATTTGCATTAAAAATTCCCATCAGAAATTCCAAAGCGGAAATTTTATTAAAATAGATACACAATACACTTTCTGGCTTAAAAAAAAATAATAATTAAAACCATTTTACATCAAAAAATTGATTCCATACTGCATTTTTAAGTCTATACAATGTCTCTTCTAAACATTCTCATAAGCAACAGTTATCAGTACATATTACATCAGTTACCAGTACTGTGCAGCAACTACCATCCATTTGTATTTAGTGTTACTAGGATACAATAATGTAAAAATGCCTGGCATTAATACATTTCACAGGTCTTATGAACAAAACTGAGTAGCCCAAACGGCAAAACTTCAAAATGGTGCTTTCCTGAAATCCATCTCTTTACAGAAATAGGCACCAAAAATATGACATTCAAGTATCATATTTAAATTAAATCCATATTTTCTATTAAGAAATTGGGGCCCTTTAACATTTGATAAACCTTGCAGCTGGATAAACGTTCTGCCAAAATGAACCATCCTGTCACACATGGCATTAATAACAGTAACAAGTAAAAAATTTCCTCAATTGTTCTACTGTATATATAGTCCATGTTGACTTTTTGCTTAAGTTAGGTTTTGAGACACATCGTACAAGTTTATAGGATAAAACTACGTGCAATCTCAATTTCATGTTTTGGTGCCCCTCGTGACACCTCAAGTCTGCTCTGACTCACTGGTTTTGGACAGCAGCAAATATAAGAAAACAATATAAGTGCTTGTTCACATCAGGCTCTGTTTCTTTGGCCAGTTCATTTTAGTATTCTTAACAGAAAATTTAGGTACGGTATTTTAACTCGGCTGTGATGTTACACAGGTATTTAGGAAATAAGGTTATAAATAAAGCTTTATCTGTTTGTATAAAGTTCTGTTTGTATAAAGCTGTACTTTAAATACTGAGGTGAATCAAATCACTTCTTCTCCGGCAGGCTGATTTCCAAAAAACTACTTCCTTTGATATCACAGTGGAGGGAGGCAACAAGAGCAAAGAAAAGGAAGGTCAAACATGCATTCTGTTAATAGGTACAAAATAGAGTGGTACATGAGTCATCAAATAGGCACTCCAGAGTTAGGTATTTTTTCCCTGTCGCATTTACTTCCTTTAAGAGCTTCTGGTGGTTTCTGTAGTATTCTGTCCTCACAGGTTTAGAAATAAAATGGTATCAGGCCATATCATTTATTTTTTCATCTCCACCTTTCATGGTTCACTCAGTAAACATAACAATATGGCCCAAAGTTTGATACCAAACAGACTGGGATGCAGACTGGATGAATGGTAACTACCTCCTCAAGCAGAAGGTGGAGGTGTAAAGCATTGGAACTTCAGGAGAGCTGATCCTGTCATCAGAGTGTACAAAGCCCAGGAAATCTTTAAAAGGGATTGCATGAGCCTAAATTGTACCCCCTATTGCCCACACCTGCAAACTAGAACAACAGCCCAAACTGCAGTTTTTCTCCTCCTTGAGCATACAAAGGCAAAATAGTCACACAAGGCACCAGTCACTTTCCACTTCTCCCATCAGCATTAAACAGCTTTGTTTCCACAAGCTTGGAAACGTCCTCCAACAACACCAGTAGCAGGCTCAGCAATACTTGAAGTGAAAAGGATGTATAGAAAAGCAGGGGCAGCACCTTAACCTTGACATGCCTAAAATGTCACATTATAAATACTGAATCGTATTTATGCAAAAAAATGCCATCAAAAGCAAGAAGCACCGGACTCCTGCTAAAAGTTAGAGCACAAATGAGATGACAGTGCTCTACTGCCTGTGATACTGTTCACAGTTATGCCATAAATCATCTATTTTATTTATTCATTGAGATTTGTAAAAGATAGCCCACCATCTCTGTGCTCTTTTCATAAATGCACAGTGTAAGAGTTTGTGTATTTATATATGGATTAAGAATGTTACTGTTTAATGTGTAACTGAAATAATTAATGTTTAAACAGTACATTTCTTTCAGTTGTCAAATTATTTTTAAAGGCAACTTGCAAATATCCCATGTAAAAATGACAACTAAAGAGCTGGTGCTCACAGACGACTAAAGTTTATATTCAAGCATTTAGCATTTTCAACTCACCTATTTTCTTGTGGTTTTGTATTCTGTTAAATCACCCAGGGCTTTATATTACTAGGTGAACTTTTTTCTTGGATTATGAAGAGACAATAGTGATATCATTCCTATTGTCCACATTAAAGTACACAGCTAAATAGGAATTATTCATCAAAGAACAAGATAAAAAAATTTTCCAAAGTTGGCATTTGGAAGGGTGAGCACATCTTGCTTCACTTCTATATTTTTAAATACCAGGAGATTATCTTTAAAGTGAGATACATTCAATCTGTGGCACTCTATCTCCATATCACAGCTGTTATGCTATTTCTCATTCTCAGCAAATGGGGAATTATCAAAGGAACCTGAGGAATGTAAGTGGAAGGTTAGTGACGCACAATGTGTGGGGCCTCGTTCCCTCTTTGGCCCTACCTGCAGTATTCACACCTGATCAGCATGCAATGGCTACACCAAGCAGAGGGAAACCAGAGCACTGTGTGACTGCAAGAAGCAATAGTTGCATCTTTAACTCAGATCAAAAGATTATTATTTCTAAGTTCTGTTAGTCCAAGAAATGTTATCAGTCCTCAACACAAACTGGGAAGCAGTCAGGTATGTCCTTTCTTCCAAATCTTCAGCTGCATAAGATACACAGCTACTGCAAATGTAATCTCATCTGCTTCTGGGGAACAAACTACTTGATTAGAGTTGAGCATGCCTTTAAGTGCTAAGCATGTATGTAAATCTTACCAGAATCAGGATTCTGGTCCTTATCAGACCCCCACATGGTTAAGAAAAAAACAAAATGTATTTTTGGTAGCCTGAAAAATTATTAGAAAAATAATTAATAAAACCAAAAGAAAAATAATCTGAAGAGTCAACAGAAAAATAGGCAGGAAAGGAAGGTAAGGAAACATAAACTAATGTGATGTTAAGTAAATCTAGACTTATTAATGGAGTGCATCACTGTGTATGAGACACCAATTAGACAATGGCCTACACTGCACAATGATTTTGAGTGTTTAAGCAAAGGAGAAATCACGGGAACCCTTGACTGAACATAGAAATTGTTGGTTTATGTAGGCAAAAAATGCCAAACAGATAAAAAAAATTCTGAAAAATTCTGGCACAATTACGACTGTAATGAACCACTTCCTTTTCACTTTTTCTGTCTAGACAGGAGGCATAGCCCTTTCTCAAGCTTTAGCCATTTACCTGTTATGTTCTTTATGGATGTAAAATCAGACCTTTATGAAGACTTACCTGTCAAAGTCCTTCTGTTTTAACAAAAACAGAGCAGCTTTCAAAATCAGGTAAGTTTTACACAGGTGTACAGAGGAACATATAGAAAGAAATCAGATTGTAAGACTAGTAGCACTATCAATTAAAATTGCCTGACACTGATTATTACAGGCTCCTACTGTCAATGCTTTGTTTTTATTTGTTGGATTGATATTTGTTAAATATATGCCTTTCACGAGCTGACTTGGAGGGGGAGGGCAAACAGCTAAAATGCATCTATTCCTGAAAACAGGCAAACAAACTGTTAAAAAATTCCAGTGAAGTTTTATTCAAAAAGCTGCTATTCTGCCAAGTTAGCTAGAGGAGATAACTTACATTTAGCAGTAGAGATGGTGTCTGTACTGAATCAAACTTCTGTCAGCACAATTAAAGTTCAATCGGCTAAGTAAAAGAGCTTTGGAAACCATGCTTCTTATACACTCACTAGAGAGCTCTTGCAGTTAGACAAAGGATTCCACAAGCCCCAAAATTACTAATTCTAAAATCATTGCCTAACCAAGCTGCCCTGTGATGCTCAAGGACTCTCTCTATTCAAGGCAGAAAGCGCTGGAACTGAAAACTAGAAGGCTATCCTTTCAATGCCTCAGTGAAAGATAATCAGACGCTCCACTGACCAGGTTTTATGCCACTATCCAGATAGATCTCTCTCAGTCTTTCTTTGTAAAAAACTTTTTTCTGGTAGCCACAATGTTTCTCCTTTCAGCCTTCGGACTATGTTCCTTCAAACACCGTCACACAAGAGCAAAAGAAAGACATCCTGTCTTCAACTCCTCTCCCAAATCACACAAACCAACAGAGAAGATGTGCTCCCAACCACAGCACCAGGCCAGCAGAGGAATTTCATTCATTATGACCCAGTGTTAGAGGCATTCTCCTTGAGTACTGTTTTTTTGGACAGATTTCTTTCTCTCCCAGAAAAAGAAATCTGGTCACCTTATTTTAATGCCCCTACTAAGACACTTCTAATCTACCCAGTCAGGCAGTTATTATAATATTACATAGTTTTAAAGTATTTTTTAGTGTGCACAAAATAGATAGGTACAGTTTTTAAGGATAAAGGTGATGATTGCTGCGACAATTTAACTGAAGAACTTAGGCGACATAAGAATTTTAGGAATGAATTGAGCTAGTCACCTTAAAAATCTCTGAAGGTCTTAGGGGGTAATACCATTTACTACAGTTGATAAATTGGATGCCACCTGAACTCAATTCAAATTTGTCTTTCTTGTCAACAGACATGATAACAAAAGCTAGAAAGATGGTTATTCTCTTGCTTTAACTCAATTTATCTGAAAATGAAATATTTGTTTTGGTTTAAAGCTTTTTATGGTTCTTTTTCAGGACAGAGTTGAATTTTGAGAAATGTGTGAGAAACCATTTGGCCATTTTAATAATGGAAGACATTACTGATATAGAAGCAAGAAGAAATCAGAGCCTCCAGTAATCTTTACAGATGTAGACCTTACCAGCTAAAGATGGTGTACTGTGCCAATGAAACAGTGAAAAGTTGCACTCATTGAAGTTCTGACCCAACTAATATGCAGGAAGAGGACCAGCAATGCTTTCCTCTATATATATTCCCTGAACAGAAGGTATGTAAATTAATTATTTTAATGGAGATTGACATTGATAGATGTCAAATTTAGATTGACATCATCTAAACTGGAAATTATATTTTTATCCTAATGAGATATTGCTAATTATACTTAGTGTCGTCACTCTGAGATGTCATACCACACCTCCATATTACATATCTGTGGCAGTTTACTGAAATAAACTGAATGCACTTTGCATTGTTGCAGCATGTCCATGTTGAAGACACCAACACAAATTTCCCCAAAACATACAGGACAGTTCCAATTCTAGCGTGAAATATAGTAATATTTTAGGTATAACCTGGACAATTCTAAACTTGTCTACAACCCATCACTTCTAAATTTGGCCCAGAATCTGAGGGCAGAAAACTCTACATTTGTCAGTTTTCAACTTGAGTTCACCAACTTCCTTCTACATTGGGCTCAGACTCATGAGAAAAAACTGTAAGCCTCAGCAGTTGTAGTAAATATACTTTAAGTTTCAGTCTTTTCCAGTTTTGGCATTGCTTCACATATTTTACAGAGCATAACAGATAGGGTTACTTGTTAGTAAAAAAAGAGATGAAAAACCTTGCATAACTCCATGAGTTCGTAATGGTAACTCACAGCATCCCAAGGTGAAAGATGTCAATCTAAAGATGACATCAAACTAAAGATGACATTGATAGAAAGCCGTAATATTCCAAGGAGTTTTGGTTGGATGCATCCTGCTCTCATTTCCATTACACGGACAGTACACAGACACATAAGTTGAAGCAAGTTGACAGTCTTTAAAGGACTGCTGCTATGCTTCCTACATTTGGATAAAAGCTGGCGAAAGCTGCACATCCTCATATGATCTCATTAAGCATTTAGCTAGAAATTACTACTACACAAAGACTTCGTAAAACCTGGAAGAGAAATGTTAGACATTCATTTCAACTTTTGTCAAAAACAGAATTTTAAAAACAGAAGTACAATGGTACTTACCACATGGCAAAGAGTTATCCTCTTCTATTGTCTTATTATAGACCCAATCCTCCTTTCTCCAGCGTATAACACCACTATCTTCACAGTCCCAAGAATTCTTTATATTTGCTTTATCCCACATTCTGAACATGTACAGCTCCCCAGTCATACCTGGGTCAGGTGACGTAGCTGTACCCGGCAGCTTTGAACAGCCAAGTAAGAACTGCCCTTTTCCAGGCAAATTAACTTTTCCAGATAGTTTTTTGTTTACTTTTTTTGTTTCATTTATGAATATTTTCATCTCCTCATCTTCACTTTTCCATTGGATACATATTCGGTTCCAAGTGTTTTCATGAAGTCTCACTGTTGTATTTATTTGATTTCCAAACAACCATATCCTCAATTTACCATGACCTCCTGTAAGTCCAAGATCATACCTATTTACAGAGAGATTGGTGTGAGGTGTTTCTTGATTGTATACATACGCTGTCCAGGGACTCTCTGAGGAATATAGCTTGAGGTGCACACAGACAATGAATTCTTTCAAGGGACGCAGAGAAATTCTTGGTGACATAATCCAAGGATCTTCGCATGCAGTCTTAAAAATGGCTTTATATTTTCCTAGAAATTCCTCCTGATCTAAATAAAGAAAAGGTGAAATTATTTTGTTTTTAAAAGGATCTTCTATATGAATGTTATTCTTCCATATAGTACTGCTCCTAGGAGTTTTAAAAGTAACACATTAAGAAATCTTGTATCCTTCTCTTTTGCTTTTTTGTAGTGGGGAAGGGGCAAATTTGGAGACAGTCAATAAATTCTAGCTGCTCATGAAAGTTTTGAAGTAAACTCATGCACAAGGCAAAAGATGACCATGTAGTTCTCTAAGGCAGCACTCAAATGACCAGTGGGAGGCAAAAAGAGAATCACAGATCCTGGTTCCAGTTCCCAGGACTGCACAGGTATTTTGCATTTAATAGAAACTGGATTAAAAAACAGAAACAGAGCTAGAAGAAGGGACTATAGGCCTTACTGTCTCCTCATGTCCCAGCCTTGTATCCTCCTTCTCTGAAAAAGACAGTGCTTCTCCATGCCACTTTTTTCCAACCCTGATTTTCTTAAATCCCCTGCTGCATACTGGCAGAGTTTCAGCAACAAAGGTAGAACACAGCCATATTCTAGAAGAGAATGAGTTGAGGTAACTTTCAGGAAATGTTTTTCGGAGCCACTGGTTTATTTAAAATTTAATCCCATTCAGCCCATGTTCTCTGTTCTCTACTGGGGCATTTACTTGCAGAGACATCTTATCTGTTAATCTCAAACCTGCTGAGGCATTGAGATGGTGGTAACCCGGAGTTCAAGTGTGACAGTAAATAGAATTTCAGGTACTGACAGCAAATTTATTGGAGAAAACAGGGTGTCAGAAAAAGAAACAAGAACAAGTAGTGCCAGGGAAGGCCTGTATTGTACCTTATTGAGCAAAACAGGATCCACTCAAGCAAAATAATGCCTTCAAGGCCAGCATGAAGCAGCCACAAGCTATCAACAGTGTCTGCAGCTAATCAAGATAAGGGCCTGTCAGAAGACAGTGAAAGAATTCAATGAGAAGCAAGAAGACCTCAGACTCAAATATTATTATTGGACTGAATCACTATGTGATGGGCGGGTAAATAGTCTGTAAGGGTAAAATTGCCCAGGGACTTCTTTGCTCAAGTGGGCAAGTTTGCAAAAGCATCCAGTTCTAGTCAACCCTGCTGCTGCACTACTCCATTAAATTACTTATTTCTATGAACTTTGATGCCTGAAAGTTTGCTTCAAGAGACCTAGGACTCAGACTTTGGAGAGACCTGGCACCCCTAGAGTGGAGGTAAGCAGGTTGAGATGCAGCATGATGGAACTTTGAAATCCTAGCCAAGTGGTATAAAGAATCAGGTGTGCACATATAATCCTTTTGCCATAAACAAATATAATCCCTTACCTGTTTTCCCTCGCTTTTTTGTGTCCCTTAGACATAAAATGTTGACCAAGTGTGGGACTAAGTTTGGATTCAGCCACACCTGGACTCCTCTTTGAGAAGGAGTTTAGAAAGCAAGGGGGGGCATTCTGAAACTCATGACTCAATGGCAGGGCCTCCCTCTAGCCCTTTGCATCTCCTGTCCTCCTACTAACCATTCTAAAATTACTTTCACCCTATTCTCGCCGGTATATTTCCTCCATGCAGTAAGTAACAGGGTGAACCTTGCCACTGCAATCTGTTAAGCTGTACTTTTCTTTAAGTGATCTAAAGCACTGTTCCATGACACTCAGCTAGAAACAGTTCAGGACAGTTTTTAAAACATGACTTAAAAGCTGAGGTGAGGAAGACTTGGCAGGAGGGGAAAGTGTCAGAGAAATGGAGATTTTTAGTGACAGACTCAAATGTACTTACCCTTTTTAATAAAAGGGGTACAATATCTGACAGTGTCTCCTAAGAAAAATAATTGCTTAAGTCTTTCATTATTAAGTAGGAAGTATACTGAAGGTTTAGAAAGATTTGGTGCAGCTCCTGTGCCTCAGAGAGTATATGTCAGAAGTACACGTGTGTGATTCATATACTCTCCAAAATTCCTGTAAGAAATCTTGAACATGCAGAGGTGGCCAAAGTGACTTGTTAAAGAAGTCTCCTGACATAGCTTCAAAACTTGAAGTTACTGTTAACTATCCAGATTAGAAGACTGGAAATTCATTTCTGAACAAAATTTTGATCAGAACTTGAGGTACCTTCAACAGACTTGATTTTGCAAGTGAACAAATTCTGAGAGAGGCTTGATTTAATATTAAGCATTAAATCAGTGTTCATGTGCAAACAGTGAATTAATTAAAGGGCTGTAAAATCCTATTGCATTCTTTAGGAAAGAAGTTGTCAAGGGAACCAGAGTGGACATAAACTTGCAGGTGAAAACAGTCTTAAGGCAGGTAACCAAGACAAATGATGCAAAAAGAGATGAATTCTGATGATGATTCTCCTAGTCTGCTTTGTGTCATTTAAAAAGACTGCTGTTGATCCATATGGAAGGCCTGACAAATTAACTTAAACTAACAAAAGAGTTTACTTAGAGAGGTCTACTCTTCTGGAAACTGGAAAATCTGGCCCTCATTGATCTAAATAGTTAAAAAAAAAAAAGTGCCCCAAAGCAAAAAGGGGCATCAAAGTTAAGAGAATAGATATCAGTACTATCTGAATTGTGACAAGAAAGGCTTGGAAAATTTTCTACGGTTTGTCTACTCAAACAATGCTGAAAAAGCACAAAGGAAATCATAACCATAGTCAGAAAATGCACTTCACTGTTCCAAGTGGAACACATACAGTACAGTGTTAAATTAGTTAGAAATTAATTATCAACATGATCCTAGCTAAGTCTGTTTGATATGTGGGTGGATGCAACGTAAGTAGGGGATGACATTACTTTAAAGATTTTGGAAGTTCTGTTAATCATTGCTTATTTTCTCTAGTAATGATACTTGTGGGCTGTGGCCCACCCTTGACCATGGAACCGAGGAGCTAGAACTGGCTGTGCTCTGACAATGGCATTCTGGGTTTATATGTACTTCCTTTGGGTCCAGACAGTACAAATCACGTTCAGAAACCTAGTGATGAAAATTACTTTGCCACCACAGTACAGAGAAGGTAGCATAGCAGAAAGAATGCTCAAAACATCTCCAGAATAAGAAAAATAAGCAAAAAACAAAATTTGGAGTCAAGTAAATTCCAGGCAATAGTGATGGTGAGTTGACTTTTCAATGTTAGTTGCTGTATTCAAGCACTTAATCTCTTTCAGAAATGCAAATTGTTCCTTCTTAATATATTTTTCTCTTTTAGATGCAAGAGCTGGGGTTGTTACCCTCACTAAAACTAAGAGCAGTCACTTCATAAGTGTGTTCTCTTAAGCTCTAAAACAAATCCCGAAATGCATGCGCATACTTCCAAACATTTAAAATAAACTTTCTAAGAATGACAACGTAATGAAAACATAAACCAAAAATGTCATCTCTCTTTTTTAAAACATTTTCAGACAGTAGTAATTGATGTCTTTACGACAGCCAACTATAAGTAGACATACAGAAGCAGATCCTCTCAGTATAGAAGCACCAGTGTTATTTTCCTTACATTACTAATAACTACTCTATCAGTATGGTTGAGCATTAATACAGTTGAGTATATTCTTGAATAAAAATAGCCCAAGTTTATATGTCTGCACAAACTGGCTTTTAACCAGTAACAAGAGTTATTAATTTCTCTGCCAGTGCTTACCACCTGTAACACAATTTGGCTTGTTATGGTCCATTAAGATGACATCATAAGAATCTTGTTTCTTTATGTATTCCACCTAGAGACCATAACTGTTCTTTAAAAAAAGTTTAAAACTCTAAACTTTCTACATGTTTTGGGAACGTGAAGCTAAGAGCTGTTTCCTCAAAATTAATTTCATCCCTCCTTCTCCTTCATAGTTGTATTTGGATATCTGGGTGTCCTAGACACTCGAAAAATACGGGCAGTTCTTCTCTCCTTATATTTACAGGAGAACACAAATGTACTTTGGCTCCTTAGACAAGGAGAGAACTGAGTAGGGATGTTGCTGACAGTGCTAACAGCCTAAAAATAAACAAACAAAAAAATAGGGTGGAACCATAAATAAAACCTTGCATCAGTTAAGCTTTTCTTGAAGGACTACTGACACTTGCAAAGGATATGTAGTTGAAAGACAAAATCCCTCTTTGTTTCCTGCATCAGAACTCCAGAGGTAGTTGAATTTTCCCTGGAAAAATTATTGTAGAAGATCTACCCATCTTCAGAGCAGCACTGTCCTTTTTATTACTCAAAGTACATAAGGTTAAAACCTGACCATCTTAGTAACAATTTTATCAGCTGAATCTCAAATTCTGTCTCAATAAAAGCTTCATTTTATGAAAACTATTACGTCTGGAGAATTGGAATCAGAACTAGTCTAGTCTGTAAATCTGAGAAATTTAATTGCTAGTATAATGTCGTTAAGCAGGCATACATACTAGGTACATTTGAACTGCAATAAACTTTGACCTATTAGAGTAAAAAAACACACCATGACGTAAGAAGCAGTTTCTAAAAATAGCCATTCAGTATATGGCAAAAAACACTTCTAATTTTTTAATATTCCATGCACATTACTAACATGATAAATGTATTACACAATATGGATATAAAGAAGTTTTATGAAAGACAAGCACTGTTATCTGTATCTATTGAGGTCCAGAGTAGTGACAGATTTGTATCTGCCGCTTACAGAACAGCCATGAATAAAACACAAATTTCTGATTCTACTGTACCTCATAGAAAAAGCATCACCATGTCAGTTACCCAATTTGTACAAGAACCCTATGAATTTATTCTTCATTTGGTTATATACAGAGCACACAGACTGTCAAATTCAAATACATAACTTCTGCTACATGTTTTGGACCTTACTGCCTTCTTCCTAACCATATTTGTATCCACGACCAAGAGCAATGCAGATATTCTACGCTCATACGTGCACAAGGTAGATTCAGGCTCAAAGGATCTTGTGGTGTTTGTGTAAGAGCAGTGTAAAAGATTTAAGGACATGTTCTGAAAATAGTAACACTTTCAGCTCAAAAAATCAGCTAGAAAGTAACACATAACTGTGTTTACATCCTCTCCTCATCCATAGCTAAAAAAGAAGTTACTACTGATGACTTTCTCTGAAAACAAATTCTGTAAACAGAGCGTTTGTATATCCAAACTGCTAAGCACCAACTGTTCCATTTCTTGTTAATGGCAGGTTCTCCTCCTGATTTCAAGAGGGCAGAAACTTGCCCGTTCTGAGTATATTCAAAAGTTCTATTCATCAAGACTAATGCTATTTATTTGGAATACCAACACTAGATAAATCAGGAAAAAATTGTCTTACCTTTGCCTGCTGTAGCCAGGAACAAATGAAGTAAAAGGACTGCTAGAACAACCCCAAATCTCAAGAAAATATCCTGTATTCTGCCAACACAGCAGTGCTGTTTTCCCCAGGCCATTCTAGAATAAAAAATAAATAAATAAACATCAGTGAGTAGAAAACATGCAGCTGTGCAGATACCATGACAAATTATGTTTCCAACCCAAGAGCGTAAATCTTTTCAACCCTGTTATACTATTGGGTGTATGTGGTACAGAAATGAACAAACACTCTGTGGAATCTTGCCAAGTCACTAAGAAAGAAGGAACTGTTTGCTGGGGGGGGGGGAACAAAACAAACAATCAAACAAACAAACAAAAACACTCAAGATCTAGTTCTCCGAAGATTCACAAGTGCATCAGAGCATGGCCATGAGTCATTGCACAAGTAAGGCTTTCAAAAAGCAAGCAAACCAACAAACAACAAAAAATCCCCACACCAATAGAGCCCCCAAGCAAAACGGCTAGAAAGCAAGCTTGGAGAGCTTATCCAAAAGCTTTGTTAATCTCAGTAAGTGTGTAGGAAGCATCTCTTCAGTCTCCTATCCACAGGTTCCATCATCTGACATTTTAACAGCAACACTGAACTCCTAAGAAAGAAGCAAGTTTGATTCTGAATCCTCATCTCATTCTCAGGGCAGGAATGCCACAATTCACTGTGGGCAGCAAGTTTATGAAAAGTAGGGTCAAAACCTGGTTTGTCCACATTTATTCCTAGTGATGGTTGCCTAATGTGAGCAAAAAGACATGGCAGTAGACAAAAGAACATGCCTCCCACTGTAAGAGATAATGTTCTATGAAATTATACACTTTTTAAAAGAGGTCTTTTCAATAAAGGTACATCGGAATATTTTGCATGTCAAAGGAAACATTAAGTGAAATGTGCTTCTTGCATGCAGTATTTCCTAAATAAGTTGACATATGTGCATGTTGGTTAGCACTCATACTGCTTGCAAACTTCACTATATTTTTGTACATGCTTATGTTCCCTTATTTCCAAGCACGATAAATTGTGAATTCTTTCAGGAGCTGTAAATTCCTTTTAGGGTTAGGATTAAAATGTATTTTTTGCAAGCACTCACATTAATGTCAATATTTATCAGCATAAAATCATTACTATGTGCTGAACTCTCCAAGAGAAGTGGTAGAGGAATAAACTGCCAAAGAGTGAAGTTGCTACATACTTGACATTTTGGAAACTGATTAAATGTGCATAAATTACACACATACGATAATATAACATAGATTACATAAAGCAAAGGCTTTTTAAAAATTAGAGCACTGCAACATTGTTGCCAGCCAGTGGGCATGTGGGAAATTACACAATATGTGATATTTCTAGTCCAAAAATAAGATCATACTTCTTGCATTGAAGCAAACCAATCTGGATGATGACACATACTGCTTCCACTTTGCAGATTTTGGATACTGTGCTTAAAATTCAAATACACTAAGGAAATAACAGTCAAATTGAGGCAACATCATGACTGGCACCTGCATGGGTGCTGCAAAAGTTAATGAGCAGAAAGAAAAGGTATTGATGAAAGGAATACAAAAAACAAGCATACTAAAGCTGAGAGGAAAATAAATAGTATGCTAAAACAATGGACATAGCTAATATGCAGAATCCTATGCAGGAACAGACCAATAAAAGCAAGTAAAAATAGCAAAAATGGTCAAAGGTGGACTAGCTTTCTAGAGATTTACAGGAAACATGTCCAAACCTGTCTTCAGCTCACATTAGTGCCCTATCCACCAGAAGCAACAATTGCATTCTAAGAGTTCAAATTTGTGGACAGGAGCCAAGAAATTCCTGGTTGTGACTCCAGCTCTGCCTGAGTGCTATGTAGCCCTGAAGAGTATGAACAGACCTCAAGCCTTACAGAATGAGCTTTGCTAATATTTGCCCAGTGTTTAAACGAAAGACTACAATAAATACTTTCAATACTTTTTTATCCCCTCCAGTTTTTTTTTACATTATTCTTACTTCCTGAGAGAGGCCTGGCAAAGACAAATGGAGACAGAGACACAGCTTCATGTTGATAGAATATAGTCACATAAAGAACTCCAAATCTATTCAAAGCTATGAATGCGGGTTAATGGTCTGACGGAAAGCAATAAAATCCAGATAGCAGGAAAGGGAGTGGATGTATCAAGCAAAATCCTGATGTGGCCACAGCTCAGTTGACTTTTTGCAAGACTTAGGACATTTATGCTAGCTGAAGATTAGTTCCAATGTATGGATAAAAAGTACAATTAAAAGAGTTAGGAAAATAACATTAGTATTTCTTTCTTTTTCCAACAATGCTGTTTAGACACTAGAAAAGATGCTGCTAGCTTTGATAGATTTAGATTAAAAAAAAAGACGTACAATATTATTTCACCATATCTATATAAAAAAGTTCATATGATACATTCCAAAACATTTTCTTAAACTTATTTAAACCCTTCTTTGTATTGCAATTCTAAAACTCTACTCTTAATTAGGATCGTGAAAAGTAATATAATTGTAAATATATAGTTGTGGACATCACAGAATTAGGTATAAGTGATTTTTTTTCATTTGTTATTAATTTTGTTCATTTGTTCAAATAAACACTTGTATTGTTCATTATAATAGGTAGATACAGCATGACTTAGAGAGCCGAGCATTAATCTGCACAGTTTTTGCAGTAGGATAAAAAAATTTCACTTGTAAATCAGGCAAATCTAATCAAATAAACCGCTGCTGGGCACAACTACTGAGTCACCCAAGCGTGGGTGAGAATTCTATGCACAGACCACAGGTAAAGATGTAACTAGCTATCTTTTTCACTTACTATTCTCAAATAAGAATTACGTCACTTTTATGCACAAAGAGCTAACTGTCTGAACTAGAAGAGAATGTAATCAATTACTTCATGGTCAGTAGATAAAATGGAAATTCAGGAAACAGAAAGTAAGGGCTTAGGCACAAATCTGTTCTCTCTTGTTTGCTCTCCATGAAGAGTGCTCTATTTTGACCAGTGACAATCTTGCAGCATTGGTACCAAGGTTTCACAACCAATCATACCATACATTAACTTGAAAGTGAAACTAGAATTGATATAACTTTTCTTAAAACAAATTAAACATACTTTGAAAAATTAAACGTTTGTTTTGCATGTTCTGTTACGCGCCTTGCAGTTCTGCATTAATACAACATTCTCTAGAAATTAAAGAGGTTACTGGAAATGAAGACAGGAAGACGGTATAAAGGGGAATCTGTATTCTTATAATTAGTATTAACTAGGTTATGTCATGCTATTTTACTAGTTTTCTGATGGAATTGTCCTTCAACACAATGTGAGTTTTACTTGCCTAAAGAGCACAGAGTTTCTGCAGGAGAATTTGCTGAAACCTAATAGGTTTACCAAGACAAATACTGGAGAGTGAGCCTGCTGCAGAAGGACCAGCAGAAGAAAGGGTGAAGGTCAGTAAGTCAACAGCAACAAAAAGAGTAGGCAAAGAAAACTGTTAAAACCAAGGCTTGTAAGGCTTTTACCATGTTTACATGTTTACTCTGCTGTACTCAGCTTTGTATCTCTGAAAGATGAGAAACATTGTTTGAAGTTGACTTTTAAATGTCCTTTAGGTAGATACTCAGAAGTATCCACAGTGATTTTGAGGTGCCCCAGGAAACTGGGCTTGTGTTACAAACACAACCGGAAGGCAGATGACATGGTGTCCATGCCACTGCAACAAGCCTCACAGAGGACCACATGATGCAGCTCCATTCAAAGTGCAGTGTGAGAAACCTGGACTGCTTTCCAAGTGTGCACCCACAGGTGACATATCAAGAGATATAGGGGCTTACCTTAAGCCACTACTTGCCTTGTATTATAGCAGATACATTTTCAGTAGGCTTAAAGCCAAAGAAAAGTGCAAAAATTAAAAGAGAGCTGGTTTGTGCTGTATTGTACTTCATTAAATCACCTTTTGAAAAATACATTCAAATTTTACAGATCCTGTTGAATATATCTATTTATTGACAGTCTCTAAAATGTAATAAACTATTCATTTTTTTTATGCCAAATTTTAGCCAGAGCAGGTTCTCACTGCCAATGCATAAACTGTTCGTAACAGAAACTTGGAAATCATGACCCAAGGCAATCACTCATTTATTTCTAACCATGCTGTCTACTGCTGCACTTCAATGTGTTCTGTTCAAGTCACACTTATTCCACTCACAGTCTTTGGGGCTCACTCTGCCTACTTTTGTAGATAGCCCCTATTAAAATTTTGGATTTCAATAAAAATATTTCCAAAATTTATGGAGTTTACTCTTAAGGAAGATGGTAATCATGAATGGTAAGCTTCTGGCCATTGTTTTGTGACAGTCTGCAGTATTCAAATCTACACCAGCTGATAAAAGGCAGAAGTGAGCAAGAGAAACATCTTACAGCTCATGTATGTGAACTTCTTGATGCTGCAGACTTCTTCCATCAACCCCTTATATTTTCCAGACTGGAACCAAAATGTAGTAAAGTTTTTGTGTTATTTTTAACTTTTGGCTGAAGCAAGTTAGATGTAATAGGGAGGACGCTTACACTGGAAAGTCTTATGTCACTGTGAATTTTGGCACATACAGCATCCACTGACTTAACAGCAGAAGTTAGCACCATTGATTTTAAAATGTTGTTCCATGGGATTTTTTAATGCATTTTTCCAGAAGACAGTAATAGGATTATTACTGTCTGATAATAGCTTGGTTTTCAATATTTTCTCCACTTTTTATTGAAGGCTGTAAAAACAGGCATACTGTGTTCCATACATAGTCGCTTTATGTAGAACACCAGCATTTTCTAAGACTGCAGTGGTAATATGTGGAGCCAGTTCCAGGACCTCTCAAACTTATCCTCATGACACAAATCTTTACTGTTTTCAAAGACATGAAATATTTTACTTTTTAATAAGCTGGCTTACAGAAAGCAACAAACCTCTGTTAAACACCAGTCTTCTGCAAAAACTCGCAGCTCATTGGTTCAGTTCTTAACAGAAATAAACAGGAGAGAGTACTCTCCAAGAAATGCATTCTTTTGTCTAGTCTTTCAACTTATGAGGATAGTGGTATAAGAAAAGTTTTTTAAATTTTATTTTACAAATATCAAGCTTATAAGTCAATGACTACCCTCAGTTCAACTCCTAGATCTCTCCTTAGATTCATGTAAAAATGTAAGCTCAATCATTGAGGTTTGTATAAGTGAATTAATGAGTGTAATATGCTATTGGATGGCTCTCCATTACAGACCTCAGAGCCAAAAAGTACTTTTGGTACTGAATTCTCTCTTACAGTAACTTGTGTCATTGTATACAGTGCAAAAATGGAACAGGCAACAATTTCAAACAAGTTTTTCTTCCCTCTTATCCAGTTTGGCAATGTTTTCTCATATTCAACAATCACCTAGGAGAGGAGCAAGAGACCTCTTTCTAGCTCTTATAAAAGTTCTACACTATCTAGAAAATCCTCTTCTGCATTGTGTATTTCTTTGAGAGAACAATGTTATCCAGGTGCTCTATTAAATCTTCCAGAGCAAACACAAAAGCCCTTCAGTGACAATACCTGAGCAGGATTCCACTTCAAAGAGTTTACAAAGTACTGATGAGACATAAGAAGCAGAGATGTAATAAAGTAGTTACGTTTGTCACAAATCTGGTTACTTCAACTTCAGGCAGGTTTTTATATTTCCATTTTTAACAAGTGCAAGATCCAAGAGATCTGTATACTTCAGAGTACAGAGGTAAATAAGTTCATGGGGTGAAATAACAAAAAAAGTGTTCTGCAGAGTAGAAGACTGAAAGTACAACAAAGACTACATTTCAGTTGGCACATAGAAAAACATCAGAGGAATGCTAGACGTGCACCTTGAGCCATGCAAAAAGGATGAGGAAGTGTGTACAAAGATACAAGCATAGCAAAGAAGACAAAGTTTTACAAAATCTTTATATTCGGTAACAGGACTTGACTTTGATGCAGAGTGAAAGAGGGAAGGACAAAGACTTTTCTAAAGCTGAAATATTCAAACCAGTGAACAATGTAAGCAGGCTGTAAGGAATCAAGTGCGAGCCAGAAAGAACACTGTTCAGCTCATGCTTTAAATTTTGCTATTTTTCAAAAATGAGACCTGAAAGTTTATTTCATCTTACTGTAAGAGGGGGGGAGAGGGAAACTAGTTGGTTTTGCTCAGTTTACACTCTCCTTCCCCACTCTCCTTTCCATGCTCTTTTGGCTTGAAAAGCAGCACCCTAAATAAAGAAATTATATTATGATTTCATCCTAAGCTTCGCTTTATGGACTTAACAGATCTCTTGGATCTTGCACTTGGAGCTATTAAAATTTCTCTGGAAGCTAAGAAGTACAATACTTGGTGGAGACATTTTGGGGTTTTTTTTTGTTTGTTTTTGTTTTGTTTTGTTTGTTTGTTTTTGTGTTGTTGTTCTAGTTGTTTTGGTTTGTGGTTTGTTTTTTTTTTTTCTTTGAAACAGTCTCTCAGACTGTTTTAATCAACAGCCCAATGACCAAAATTAATAGTTTGTAGCAAAGAAATAAAGCTCAACAGTTTTGAAAGATGTATGCACTGAAGCAAACATCTTCCTTATCTCCACTACAACTCTGATTAGGAATATGACATCACTATACAGCCTAAGGAAATAGTCACTTTGGCACCTCAGTCTTCCCATGGGGTAAATATTTAGGGGTCCTCTTTTAATACATTCTACGAAACAGGACTATGTCAGAACCGCATTCTGGGTCTCTTTTAGCACTGCTCCTCTGGTACAATATAAGTCTATGGAGGGCAGGGGAAAAGAGATGGTACCACTGCTGGGACAAGCCCCATGATCAGTTGTTAGGGAAAGAAGGGGAGGCAGAGTTCCAACTAGAACCTACATTAGACTAATACAACTGAAACAAATTAGTCAACAGCAATCATTCTTAAATATTTGAAAGTTACCACACAAGAAAGCAGATGATTTCCAAGCAACTTCAGAATAATTTATTTAAACCAGCACAACTTCTGTGTGCAGCCCACATAAATGCATCAGCTCAGAAAACATACTTTGTACAGCTACACTTGACATGGCTTCTTTCACCACCAACACCTCTATAAAAAAAAAAATTATTAGCCCGCTTACAAGTAAACCACCCTAACCACAGTGCCAACTTGCTGAAACATAGATAAGGGTGGAAAAAAGAAAGGTATTTTTTAATTAAAGTCACATGAATACTTGGACTCTGTTATGAATAAGTAATGATGGGACAAAGTCCCCCAGACTTCAAAACATGAAGTGACAAGTATTATCAGAAACCCATTCAGTCAGCTCATGTCCATAATTAATTGGGTGCAAAGGAAAAAAAAGATATTCAAAGTCTGGATGGGAACTCAGAAATTCAATGCGGAATTTGGCAGCATTCACAATCAGGCATGCCCAGATGTCTAATAAATCCAGGCAGAGAGCCAAAGTAATTTTTGGTCTAAGGAATATAAAATGGATTTTTAAGAGAATATTTAAACCACTAAAAACATCAGTAAAAAGGTGCTGGTTTTTGTTACGTGTGCACAATAATGTTTCCATAATCAGCATACTCACATTATTCATTCTCCTGCTAGTTCTACCATTTCTAAATGTGTTATATCTTGTCAAACACCACAGCTTCTGGCAAACCTACTACTGGATCTCTTAGGTCTTAATTCTTTGACAATTCCTTTAAGGAGCACCATAAATGAGAACATGCAGAGTGCTTAATTTGTGAGTGGTTGTTCTTTTTTTTGGTAAGTAAGGCATCACCTGAGGTACTCATGCAAATTTCAGAAAACAGAAATAATGTGATAAATCCTAGTAACTTCCTCTAAATACTATGGAGCGAAAAAGTATTTTTAGTAGACTGGAGAACTTCATAGGCTATTTCTTTTCTATACATTGTCTCATCTAGCGTAACTGACATTCTACAGTTTTCACAGAATCACAGAACCACAGGATCAGAGAATGTTAGGGATTGGAAGGGACCTCAAAAGATCATCTAGTCCAATCCCCCTGCCAGAACAGGAACACATAGATGAGGCTACACAGGAATGTGTCCAGGTGGATTTTGAATGTCTCCAGAGAAGGAGACTCCACAACCTCCCTGGGCAGCCTGTTCCAGTGCCCCGTCAACCTCACCATAAAGAAGTTTCCTCTCATTTAAGTGGAACCTCTTGTGTTCCAGTTTGTGCCTGCTGCCCCTTGGTTGTCATTGGTTGTCACCAGGAAGAGCCTGGCTCCATCCTCATGATGCTCACCCTTTACATATTTATAAACATTAATGAGATCACCCCTCAGTCTCCTCCAAGCTAAAGAGACCCAGCTCCCTCAGCCTTTCCTCATAAAGGAGATGCTCCACTCCCTTAATCACCTTTTTTGCCCTGTGCTGGACTCTCTCCAGCAGTTCCATATCCTTCTAGAACTGAGGGGCCCAGAGAGGAGAACCTCTCTCGACCTACTCACCACCCCCCTTCTAATCCACGCCAGGATGCCATTGGCCTTCTTGCCCACAAGGGCACAGTGCTGGCTTATGGTCATCCTGCTGTCCACCAGGACCCCCAGGTCCCTTTCCCCTACACTGCTCTCTATTAGGTTGTTCCCCAACTTATACTGGGACCTGGGGTTGTTCCTGCCCAGATGCAAGACTCTACACTTGCTCTTGTTCTATTTCATTAAATTTTTCCCCACCCAACTCTCCAGCCTGTCCAGGTCCCGGTGGATGGCAGCACAGCAGTCTGGTGTGTCAGCCACTCCTCCCAGCTTGGTGTCATCAGCAAACTTGCTGACAGGGCACTCTATTCCCTCATCCAAGTAGCTGATGAATATATTGAATAATACTGGTCCCAGTACTGACCCTTGAGGCACTCCACTAGATACAGGCCTCCAACTAGATTCTGCTCCACTGACCACAACTCTCTGGCTTCTTTCCTTCAGCCAGTTCGCAGTTCACCTCACTACCTGATCATCCAGACCACACTTCCTCAGTTTAGCAGCGAGCATGCTGTGGGAGACTGTGTCAAATGCTTTACTGAAATTAAGGTAGACCACATCCACTGCTTTGCCCTCATCTATCCAGCTGGTTATGTCCTCATAAAAGGCTATGAGGTTGGTTAAGCACGACTTCCCCTTGGTGAAGCCATGCTGACTGCCCCTAATGACCGTCTTATCCTTGATATACCTTGATATAGCACCAAGGATGAGTTGTTCCATCACCTTTCCAGAGATAGAAGTAAGGCTGACCGGTCTATAGTTACCCAGGTCCTCCTTCTTGCCCTTTTTGAAGACTGGAGTAACATTTGTTTTCCTCCAGTCCTCGGGCACCTCTCCTGTTCCCCACGAGTTAGCAAAGATGATGGAGAGTGGCCTAGCAATGACTTCAGCCAGCTCCCTCAGCACCCGCGCGTGCATCTTATCAGGACCCATGGTTTTATGGATGTCCAGATCGCTTAATTGCTCCCTAACCCAGTCCTCATCAACCAAGGCAAACTCCTCCATTGTCCTGACTTCCTCTTGGGCCTCAGGGGTACGGGGTTCCTCAGAACAGCCTCTGGCAGAGTAGACAGAGACAAAGAAGGCATTCAGTAACTCTGCCGTCTCTGTATCTTCTGTCACCAGGGCACCCATCTCATTCATCAGTGGGCCTACATTGCCTCTAGTGTTAGTGTGTTAGTTTTATCTGCCATGTATTTGAAGAAGCTCTTTTCTTTTAAAGCAAATAAGTCAATCATGCTACAAACTACAGTTTTTCTCTGAAATGTTAAAAACACTATTTCAGTAGCTAGCAGAAGAGGACCTAAAACAGAAGAACAAAATCATGTTTTAATGTTTTAATAAGGTACTAGCTGAAAAGCAGATGTTCTGTCAAACAATAATTATATTTCAGAGCTACACCGCTCATCAATAAAACAAAAACAGAAAATACTGAGGTTGGGACTTTAGCTGCCAAATACACTACTAAAATCTTGTGTCAGTTCAACTACATATTACCTAAAATAAAACTGTCCTGAAGGTGATGGAAGTAACACTCATAGGTTGAGCACCTGTGGTATACATGTCCAGCTCACAGCTGGAGACAAATGCATCTGACTCATGCAAGGAGGAGTGTGAGATTCATTTTTTTTGTCTTTGACTTAATGTCAACTACAAAGGATCCTTTGTCCACCCTGAACAACCATAAATTTCAAAGATATTTTGGCACAAAAGGAATGCAAGATTCCCAAATAATTGAGTCCTATTAAGTACCATATAGTTACAAAAGACTATCTTTTCATAGAGCAAATATAGATCCTTTCCATATTATAATTACACTGACTGGAAGAACAAGACCCTTGTAATCATGATTATCTCTCTAAGAAAAATGAAATTATTCACTCTGCTCCTTTCTTCTTCACAAGCTGAGTAGCACCTACCAGTGTACTGCAACAAATTAATATTCTCTAAATTTGTGCATCTGAAAAAAGAGTGAAGTTTTTACTTGAACGTAGATATAACAATACTACTAAACTTATCATTTATCAGAAAGCTAATGTTTCAGGCCAAATAGCATGCCTTATTCATGCCAATAATTCTGTTGAAGGCAACGAGACTAATTGTATGAGCTACCCCGATTTTGGCCTTCCAACAATCCACTATTCCACTGAAAACATAAAATTCCAAAGTCAAATGTAGTGTTCAGCTTTAAAGGTACACTGTGTTTGACAAGGTCACTGATCATTTTACATAGCAAGAACTTAAAATTGTCCAAATTTAACAAGTTATTCTCTCATGAAATCCAAAACTTTCTCCGTCTGCCAACACTCTACAGCTATTGGTGAAAGACCTGCCTAAAGCATTCACAGCACAAAAACCGTATAAATTGAGACTGAGAATGTAGTCCTTTATCTCTCTCCAGCTGGCTCTAATTTGAGCCAAGTTCTGTTGATGTATAAGAAATAGAGGTTTAACATTAAATTTGGAAGTATGTACTCACAAACTCTATCTGATCTATAGAATTACCTTAAGATACTAAAGTAGTATTAATAAAGATACTAATAACATTAGTTTACTTGGTTTCTGACTGCCACAGCAGAAATAAGATGATACTAGCTTGCAGTGTAAGCAGAAAATTTTGTGGTCCCAATTCATACCTGAACAAACTTTGTTTACGCACAATTTCTTCCCTGAATCTTCTTTCAAAGCATTTCACTTTAGAGACTGTCTTTATCAATAAATTATAAGTGTGCTTACTCAGTCAAGACAAGTACTTGGAGACCCTTCTAAGCAAAGGACGTTTTCTGTTCTTTAGTTTAATTCAACAAACACATTTCTGGTCAGCTGGTAGAAGACCAAGTCCTGCTTGTTTCCCCCATGCACACAGTCATAGAAGTGTACTTTCCGTCCTAGGAAGAAAGGGGTATAGCCATAAGCTTAAAGCTTAAGAACAGGAATCTCAACTTGCGCAGCTCTTTTCTAATGAGGATGCATGCTGTTAGCCTATGCAACCAAAAGGAGGAAACGTATTTTGAGCAGAGGCGCACACTATGCCAGCTTTAGCTTTTCAGCACAAGTGGCAGAGCTAAATAGCCAAATAGTTTGCTTTGGGACCAAATAACACTTAGATCTGCACGCCTGAGGTTGTAAACTTTATTTTGGCTCACACTGAAGCTCATTCTACCATGCATTCAGCACTACTATAACTGATTTCATGTAAGCCAAAACCAGCCCGGGCTTGTACAACCACACGTTTAATTTGCTGGATAGGCACGCCTTTAGAAAGATAGTGAATTAGTTTACAAACGTTGCTTCAGCATTTCTGCATAAATCAATGCAAGATAATCACACAGTTGCTTTTGCAACAGAGTTCAGAACTGTTATAAATTCTACCTGTGAATGATGAAACCTATATATTTGCAAAGCAAAAATAAATGCAGCCAGGAAAGAAAGCTTACAATGCACGGATATGTCTTCACTTAGCTAATGTAAAGGGAAAAAAACAAACAAACAAAAAAAACCAAACAGACTAAAAAAACCCTCCAAACAATTATTGTGCACAACAGGTGACTCTGAAGACATTTTACTTTCAGTGACACCGGTTACCTTGCAGAATGTACGAGAAACAAGCAGCAAAAACTTTTGACGTTAATATATTCTCAGCACCTATTCCCACAGAAAACGTGTGTGAGAGCAAAACCTGGCCCAGTCTAGAAATGCAGACCCAACAGGACGCTTCCCTTGCTCTTCATCGTAGAAAACATTCAGACCCTACTGATGCATCAAACAAAACCATTCACTTTTAAACCGACTTAAATATGTTACTGTTTTCTCATCATCACTGATTAAGCGCTTAGAATAAGGCTGGAAACCAGAAGGAAACCTTTCTACTAGCACTACTGCGGAATGTACCTGGTAAGAAGAGCAGTCCCTCTTGAAGACGAACTCTGAAACGTGTCCTCCGCAGCCTCTGATCGTGGCCTCACACCCCGCCCCGGCCCGCTCGCGAGTCCCAACGGTCACCAACGGCCACCAACGGCCCCGGCAGCGCGCGGCCCCCGCCCCGGCCCCACGGCACGCCTTGTGCCCGCAGGCGGGATCTCCCCTCAGGCCACTCGGACTGTGCTTTCCTCGACCAGGCGAAACCCGTAAGTGCCACTCAGGGGAGGGATCGCCGAGGGGAACGTGACTAAGGGGGAGCCGCAGGGCTTGGCTGCAGGGAGCGAAGCTCCACGACTTGCCTTCCTCCGCCCGCCACCGCCAGCTTCGCAGGCAGCTTCCCGCTGGACCCTTCTGCCCTCACCCGGCCGTCCCTCCAAGGACGGTGAGCAGGAAAGCCCACCCGCAGAGAGCCGCGCACCTCTGCCGCCTAGCCCCGGAGCGTCGCTCACCTCAGCCCGTCAGGGCGACTCCAACCTTCGCAGCCCGCCGTGTTGCCGGTCCCCCAAGCCCTGGAGAGCCCGCCGCCCCAGGCCCCCCACGCCCCGCGAGCCCCGCAGCCGCTCACCTGGCTGCGGGAGTCCGCCCGTCCCGTCCCATCCTGCGCCGCCGCCCCGCCGCGCTGCCCGCTCGGCACTGGGCGCAGAGACGAGGCGGCCAGCCCCCGCAGCTGGGGCAGCCGCTGGACACGCTCGGGGGGCGGAGGCAGGCGAGGGAGGTGCTGCGGGAAGCTGAGAGGGAACCCAGCGCTGCGGCGGCCGGCGGGGCCGCCTGGGAGGTGCCCCTGCTCCCCTTTGCAAGGCGGGCCCGGCGGCGGCTGCGGGCGCCTCCCCAGCCGGCGGCCCCACGGGTGCGGGCGTCGTCCCCGGCTGCTGTGGGGAGCAGGAGCCTGGCGGAGCAGTTCCTGAGGCGTTCGGCTGGCCGGGGGCAGGTCGAAGGGTTTAAAGGCAGAAAGCATGCTGCCTCATTAATCCTCGTTAATGTTTATAAATACATAAAGGATGAGTGCCACGAGGATGGAGCCAGGCTCTTCTTGGTGACAACCAATGATAAAACAAGGGGTAATGGGTTCAAATTGGAACACAAGAGGTTCCACTTAAATTTGAAAAGAAACTTCTTCTCAGTGAGGGTGACAGAGCACTGGAACAGGCTGCCCAGGAGGGTTGTGGAGTCTCCTCTGGAGACATTCAAAACCCGCCTGGACACATTCCTGTGTAACCTCATCTAGGTGTTCCTGCTCCGGCAGGGGGATTGGACTAGATGATCTTTCAAGGTCCCTTCCAATCCCAAACATTCTGTGATTCTGTGAAGCAGTAGCTGGATACAGCGAACTCTGGGGGACTAATTACCACTCCGATTAAACTGTTTTAAAGTCCTTGGTGGAAAACACATTCAGTGCTAAAACAACATTCTTTTTCTTGTATAGCTTATTTCACTTCTAGAACAGACTTAACTACATTAAGCCCTGATGTGAATGTAGTTTTTCAGAATTAGCAGCCTTCATTCGATTTCGTTTGAGATTCATTCCTTCACTCAGTTCACATTATTGACAATGTAAATGAACTTTGCTTAGCCATCAGAAGGACAGCAGTAAGCTGCAGCTGTGGCCCTCCTCTTTCCTCTTTTTAATTGCTTGGGATAAAGTGAATTCTGAAAATGCAGCATTTTCAATGACCTTTCATTTGTTTGTTTGTTAATTGCTTAGTGTACTGAAATGTTTAGGAACTGCTCTCTGGGTGTCGGCTGGAGCTTCAGTCACTAGGCACAGCTGAGTGTGGCTCCAGGGCACAGCTGGGCAAAGCAGTTCACACTGCACATCCTGAGGGAAAGGTCATAACCTTAGGCAACAGCTCTTCTCAGTGTTACTGAAGATGAGACAGGGATAAATTCTGCAAATTCCACAGACAGCAGGTGTTCCTGGGGATGCAGAGTGTGATGAGTCCACATGATGAGCAGGATTTCGTAGAAAAGTACTTGTGAAGAAGAACTGGGGTTAGATGAAGAGCCTTGTTTCATTTTGCTTAGATTGATGGTGTCTTTGGATGCTTTGGAGTCATCATGCAGTGAAACACAAAGCCAGTGTTTTTGCAGTTCCTCACACAGGAAAAAACAGGAGGCATTTATCTTTCTCTGCCTTGCTTATCTTGGACTTCCTCAAATGTTTAAGTACCACAAATGGTGTTCTTTTCCTACCTTATACCACCTGAGAGAATTACATCTCCTTCATGTTGATCAGGATGTCTGAGGTCAATAAGGAAGAAGAGAAAAATTGTCCTGAAGCTAATGCTAAGGGTGTGATATATGAGAATATTGTTTGTCTATGAGAAGACTTGCCCAGTGGTTCTACGTCAGTGCTCTTTTGACACATCCACAGTGTGCTTTATTAATGTGGCTTAGCGATGTCTCGGCAGAAAGGCTGAAACTTTGAATGAGGCTGGAAACTGAAGGCCAACTTACCACTGGGTGTGTTACACATTGACAGTGCAGGGTTATTAAGCTTACTGTGTTGCTTCTTGTGTGAATAGTTACCAGCATACAGATAAATGGAAGTCTGCCCCTGTCCACGAGGCACCTGTGACAAATGGCACATTCTTTTGGATAAACATCAGCCAGTGTCAGAATTTTCAAGCACTGAAATGTAGGCAATTACCTCAAAATTCCTATTCCCTTTCCACTCTGGCCAAGTTAATTTATTATGTGTAATTTACAAAAGGAAACCACTCAATTTATATCTGTAATTGTTTATTTAAACTTGTAATTGTTTATTTAAACTGTCTATTACATACAACTGGGTAGTATCCAGGATCATGCAGAGAAACTAAACAGAACTGATCGGTAATGACCTACAAGGCAGGGCTAAGTAAAGAGCTTAATTCCCAAAATGTATTTTTATAGTTGTGCATAGCTGGAAAAGTCCCTGAAAATCTATGTATATTCGCTCAGATACCAGTACACCAGCTATATAGTTCCAGGACTACACTGGATCTGGCCAGTGTCACATGCAAGCCAAAGGCAAACTCATATGCACTTACCAAGAAAACATAGATTATAGCAGGTCTGAATAAGAAGCATGGATAACTGAATGATAAAGAACTTTTCAGCCCCATTAGTTTTCTCATGTTTTTGAGAAAATGCAAAAAAACCCACCCAAAAACCAAAAAAGGTTGCCATAATTCAGATTGCTCAATACCTCTTTTATTGTGTGGTTGTGCAATACTGAGCACTGGTTTAGTAGGAACGGCAGGTGACATATGCAGGTTTAAGAGAATGGAGAGAAGGGGCAAATCATCTCTCCTCAGGGAAGATGATCATATTAACAACATCTTGAATAAAGCTAATAGTTCCTGAAGCTGGAAGACTCTCTAGAAATTTGCTGATCAAAAGGTGACTAACTTGAAAATGGATACCATAATCTGGTGTTGATATAAATTGTGCCATGTACCCTCCTACTAGAGATTACTGGATTTCAAAGGTTTGACAATTCAAGCATTTTATTTTCACCTATGTTCAACAAGGTTGAACATAGAAACCCCAACAGTGACTCCAACAAAGGCAGTACCTAAATTCACATTAATTTCCCCTTTACCAGAACTTCGTGTTATGCTTTCTAATTGGTTTGGGATTATTATTTTTTTCTTTAAACTCTTTCTCTCTTTATTTATGTGTGTGTATATCTGTGTTTCCTAGGGAGATAAGACATTACTCTGACATATTGCAGCATTCATTTCATGTTTATAATTTATGTATCCAAATGAGACTTGTTCTAATGATGTAATCCACGTCTCAGTAGGAAAAAACACAAGTAATTGATAAGTGAAAGGAGACGGGAAAAGTGGTGGAAGACGTGAGGTCTGTTTGCCTTTTCATTCGTGCTCTGAAGGTAAGATGCTGTTATTTCACAGGTGCTCAACAGGACAGACATCCTGTGTTTGCTTCTCCCTACTCCTTCCCTTTTACTAGTGTGCAGGATAGGAGGTTGCTTTGCCCTATGATCTGTATATGGTCAATCCCAGAGAGTTTAAGTAGATTATTCTTTTAAAAAGGAGTAAACATAAAGTTAGGAGGATGACTGCTTCAATGAATCATGTTAAGGTAGCACCATTTATATCTAAGCTACTCAATTTAAAAGCAAAGCAAAAAGGCGTTCTGATAATCTCAATTACTTTGGATTTTGTGAGGTTTTGTCCTCTTCTTTGCCACATTAGATGTTTCTGTGAGCACCAGAAACTGACTGGAGGTACAAAGCAACAGTTAAAATGGTTATACTTCTTTATTGAATATATTAATATAGTCTGTCCGTGTCCCCCCCGCAATCATTCATGTTCTATAATCTCATATACTTGTTATAAATCATGTAAATTACAGATTATTAGGTCAAAAGTAGCTTAGGTGGGTTTTTTTTTAACTGATGGTAACATTGAAGATTAAATAAATTCATATATGAGTCTTGCAGTCTATTTTCTGCATTCAACATTACAAAGATGTAAACAATGGGTGAGCAATTTTAGGATAAGGAAATGATATGGACTAGCTGTGATGCTGAAGGGAGTTAAACATATCAAGGGAGGAGGATCTTAAGTCTAATCTTAAAACTGCACATATTTAGCACAAAGTTGAGAGCTCCATTTGTGAAAAAGAGTCTGCCTCTGTTTAAAATTTGTGCCTGACCAACAAATCTGTATCTTACAAGAGAGTCCTTGGAGCAGATATACCTATCTAACATTCTAATAGGATAACTACTTGTTAATATTCTTTTGTCAGAAAGTAGCATATAGGTGTGGATACCAGGAACACAGTGTTTGCTGAGTGTCAACTGAACCAATATGTAAAAGAAATCTCTTAGATATGTAATAATTAAATAAGGAGGTTTAGTCTATCCAGCTGTGATTTTACACGTGTTGTCAAACACTAAGTACAACGCCCAGGGTAAGATTTTCTTTTGACTGTTGCAGTTTCTTCATAAAACAAAAGAAATATGTGCTTAGCCAAAGAAATATGTAATATCTTCTCTACTGAAGGTCCAAATGATATTATTATTATTAATTATAATAATAACTATATCTCTGTGGTTAACTTCTAAGCCTCAAGTCACCAAAGAAACATGTATTTCAGTAGTTCTTTAAAAAAAAAACATGTTTGAAGAATTGTGTACTGATGACAAGTGATATTTACGCTCAACAGGTTATTTGACCCTGCTGAATTCCATGTTGCAGGTCCTCTTGCTTACAGACACACAATGGTGCATTCCAGCTCAGTGTCCCTTTTGCATTTAGATTCCAAAATGGAATGGGGGGCAATTTGTTAGGCCAGGCCAAAAGAAAAGAGAAATCTCTGGTTTGTTTAGCAAAATTTCATGATAATTATACAAAGAATGAGTGGTTATATGTAGCAGCAGGATGAACATTCTTCTCTGTTGGGTGGTCAGCCCTTCAATGGTTCACCCTCTGCATACGTTTTCTTACAATACTTCATTTTGTGGAGTTAAGAGCCTTCATTATTACCTGTTGGAATTAAAAGGGAATGGAACACAAACTGAAATGCAAGAAATTTGATTTAAACGTATGAAAAAACTTTTTTATGGTGAGGGTGATCAAACATTGGACCAGGTTGCCCAGAGAGGTTGTGGAGTCTCCTCCCTTGGAGATACTCAAAAGCTGTCTGGATACAGTCCTGAGCAACCCGCTGCAGCAGCCCCTGCTCTGAGCAGGAGGTTGGACCAGATGATATCCAGAGGTGCCCTCCAGCCTCAGCCAGTGTCTGACGCTGTGAGAAGAACTGCCAACACACTGCTTTCTCTCAGTATAAAAATACATTTTTGGCCAAGAAAAGGACAATGATCCTCAAATTGTAAAAAACTTGAAGGTGACGAAAGGCTCATGTACCCAAAACCCAGACCAAGGTCCTAATTAACATTATGAGAAAATACAAAGAAGAGTTGCCAAGGAAAGCAGTTCTGAAGAGAACACCTGGAAAGAATAATAAAACTTCTCAATTCTCAATTTATGGCACTCACTCTCTTTAAATTATACCAACACTTGTCTTTCCATTAAACAAACATTTTAATGGAGTTGTAACTTGTTCATAACAAATGAGTCTGTGAGGATCTTGGCAGGCAAATTCTCATTCTGGGAACATTTCATATTTTTGCTTTTTTAAAAAAAATCTTAGTTTACAAAAAAGCTGTGTTAACCTCCAAAAGTTTACACTGACTCTAGTGCTTCCACATTAAATGCTCTTGTGTAGTAAGACCTTGATCATAGCATAAACTGTTAAAACAAAGTCAAGGAGGTTACTATACCCCTGCTGATTCTCAGCTCTATGTAACTTGTAAAGCAACAGAGGAGGATCTTTTTTTTATCAGGGCACACTTTTCCAATGTATGGTCTGCAATGTGTATCTTTCACACACTAGGGAAAGGATTTTAGCTTTCATGCCAAGTCCTTTCCTCCCTGACAACACTTTTTTCTTCTTTTCTTGAGAGGAAAACTTGAGTTCATAGTTGTCCTGTCTAACTCTGTTCTTGGCTCTGCTGTGTCTTTTAAACAAAGTATGTTCATCTCAACCATAAAATAAGAGGTAGATGGTGTCACGCAGAGCAAAATGTGAGCTTCCAGCATGTTTTGGGGATCAGCAAGAAAGGCAAGATGCTTTTGATGCATCAAAGGAGGGGAGATTTCCTTCCTCCAGTTTAACTTTGTAATTAATTCCCCTATTTTGCAGTATTGAACTCTGTCCACACTTTACAGCAAGTGACTGAAATCAGGGAGTGTCGAGAGACCTTATCAAACTGTTGCAGTAGTTCTGGAAGATCTTTCTGCTGAAGTTCCAACTTCTACAATTTTAATGCCACTGGCTATGTTATTTTTTCAACCCCATCATTTTTTCAGTCTTTTACTGGTTTGAAAAGAAAGAAAGCAATTCATAAAAGGTCAACTAATCCATGCTGCCTTTGATTTTACACCAACATAAAGCTGTTTGACAAAGTTTCTTTTTAATCATAGTAGCACATTTGGGAGGAAAACCAGTATATGACAAATTTTCAGCTCAGAAGAGCGCTTCCTCCATGGCTCTGTCTATGATGCAGGAGTACAAGGTGTTTCAAAAAGATGGACCCAATCTGAAATCACTACATCTTTGAAACTGGGTTCATATTTTTGAAACACCCTGTATACACATACAGAAACCACAAACCGAGCTGTCAATACTGTTGTTCTTTAGGAGGGTTAAGGCAAAGGAGACTTCTAGATTTCCAAAGAGTTCAGCATATGTAGACTTTAGGGTAAGTGATTTCTGAGGTGAAGGCTGCAATTTCAAGGGCTGTTCAAGTGACAGCTTCTGGAACAGGCTATGTGCAGCTAGACAACCTGCTACAGGTCAGCTACATTTCAACAATCCTTATATCTGGTTGGAAGCAGATACTACACCATAACATAAGATGTGGCTAGTTAGCTTCATCTGGGATGAACTGAAATCACTAGTGACATGTCTGATGGAAAAGGAAAATAAAATGGTAGACAGCAATTTAATTGTTCATCTGTAGACCAGAGATAGTATTTCAGCCTTTTTCTGTACACATCAGTTGTTTTATATTAAATATCTTTTTAGTTGATCTTTTAAAATGTTAACCGTGATGCCAATGTGTCATTCTTGGTGGTGCCAGAAAGCTCTTTGGCTAAGTGAACCACAGGAGTTTTAATAAACCTCAGCACTGCCATTAGTTGTAACTTGACTAACATTCTGAATGCTTTGTGCAGAAAATCCACTTCTTGTTTCTACCTAGGTCAAATAATTTGCAACATTAAATATTAAACAACCTATAATACTGGATGATTGAGATAAAAAAAGAAGCACATAAAGCCTCAAGTGCCAGGAAATTAATGTTTTCTTCTACCATTACGTGCCTGTCTCCTCTAATAGTTTGTAATGTCTTCTTAAAAGTTCCAGATCTTTTGCAGAACTCGATTTTATTATTATTTTTTTTTCCAGCTGGGATGACTCAATTGAATAAAAAATATTTTTATGATATAAACTGTTACATTTCGTGTCATGGAGGGGGGAGGACCTTTTTTAATTTAAAGAATTACAACTTTCTGGCTGTAGAGCTTTTCTGTATTGAATCCCTTAACAATTATTTTTGGTCTTGACTTTTCTTCTTCCAGACTTATTTGCTAATTGCCCTGTTTTTGAGATATTGTATGTATTTAGCTAAATTAAAGCCTCCATTGGGATAAACAAGCTGAAGTTCCATGGAGCTTAAAGGAGTAAAACCTTTTAAAGAAAACTGTCGGTCTGATTCTAGACCACTGTATCTTTTCTATTAATGTTTCTTTATTCCTGAAGCCTTATTTGCTCCTATTGCTTGTCTACATTACTTAATATATTATTTTCTTAACCATGTTTTATATCTCCAGTTCACTGCTATGTTCCCTCTTCCTACCCACCCTATTTTGGTGCTCAGCTAAATGCCACGGAAAACACAGGATTGTGCTGCCCTAAATTCAGCTTTGCATAAATAGAACTCGCTTTAATGTTTAATTTAATCCACATGTTAATTATTGTATGGAAAATCAACTGGGCATTTTACTGAGCACACAGGTCTTTGCTTTTGTATCTTTTACACTTGGAGGAATGCTTTCTGTGTCTTTCACAGCGTCTTTAAACTCTGAGCAAAGTTCTCCTTGAAGCAAGCAGTCAAATACCTGTACATATTACAAATAAGACAAGATTGCTATGTTTAGAGAAAACATTTTCATAACTTTATGCAACCTCAACTTTTGTTCCAAGGCTCTCTAATTTTGTTCTGTTTCAAAGTTTTGCTTACATTTCTGTACTTCATGTCGAGTCCTTGCTCAGCCTGCTACCTTTGAGACCAGGCAACTGAAACATGGAGAGGAATAGTGGCACAGGACTTCCACTGCAGAAAAGTAAAATTGAAACCACCATAACTCATATATCAATATGATATGTTAGCTATATCCTGTAGTTTTTATTTTTTTGCCAAGGTTCCCTTTTTGTAGTCCCTAAAATTGTTTGGGAGTTTGAGGGGGATGGTGTGTGTTTGTTTTGTTTTCCTGAATTTTTTTTTTTTCCTGTGAATTATCTTTCATCATCTTCAAACTTAGCCTGACTCTGAATCAAACTTAGGTGTCACATAATTTTCTGAAATGTATTTCTTCCAAGATTAAATTAAAATTTATCAAGGTCCTGAATCTTTATCTTATTCTGGGTAATCAAATCACAAATAAGAGCACATATGTATGTTTCAAGTATCTTTTGTTCCTGTTCAAAAGGCCAGGAGAAAGTCTACACATAGTTTGTGGAATTAGAAGTCTGTTTTGTGGACTTAGGTATCGTTTAATTGATTACTAGGTCTTGTGCAGATTTTCTGAACACAGGTGAAAGTCATTATTTGTATATTCGTTTGCATATTGAATTGGACCTAGTCCCGTCTTCTGGAAAGGAGGGACACATTGCTTAGGATTTGATGACTACCTTGGGTACTTTTCATGTTCAGTGGCATAAGAGTCTGACTTTTAACCTGAGATAACATGGCACGACTGAAGAACTGGATGATTCTTCTTCATGAACAAACAAGAGATTTCCACAGAAAACCAGCTTACACATGACTTTATTTTTAGGATTCTTTCTGCATGATAAATTATTTTACCTAACTTATCTCATTCTTTGATTACTGCACTGATTATAGATTAATGTTTGCAAAGATGCAAAATACCCCCCAGTAAGCTGACAGAACTTTGTCCTGCCGCTTAGGTAAGGCCCAATGGTGGTCCCTTGTACCTCCAGCAAAGTATTGAGCAGAAACTTCTTTATGCCACTTCGTATTAAGCTCTTTGGCTTGCCAAAGAATCACTAAGGTCTTAAGAGGAGTTTGTTTAGTCATCTTTATTGGGAAAGGTCTATTCAAATGGAAATTGGCCCAGAGAGGTAGTTGATTGTGCTAGCTTCCTGGGTCAGCAAAATGTCCATGGCTGTGGCCACAAAAACAAATAAATAAAGGGACAAAATATGCCTGTGCTACATGTCTGAAAATAATATTGCAAAACAAACTTAATGACCAGCTAAGATCATCATGTCAGCTGACACCTGGAACATGCTTCAGTAAGATGCAGTTTTGCTGATCTTGATATAAGGATAGTTGCTTGCATCAGACCAGAATGGATATAACAATGGTCTTCAGTTTTCCAAGAATACTGTGGAATAAAATGATAGTATGATGAAAAAATAAGCAAGAACATGGATGTTAGTATTCAGACAGTATAATATATATTTTTTTTCTTGGTAGTTGTGTTTGGCCTTACATTCATAATTCTTCTTAAATTCATTGCACGCTGGCATTCATATATGATCTTTAGGGACCATATATGACATATCATGAAATCTGGTCTTGGCAGTTTTCCACCAGTAATACAGGGGTTAACCTTATACCTTCTGGTAACTTCAGGAAAATCATATTTGCAAAGTCTTCCATCAATACAGTCTTGGGTACCTTGCATCTTTTTTACCTGCTAAGCTTAGCCACATATTAGTTGTGGATTCTTTGTTTACTGTTAAGTACAGTTTTCATTTTCTTCAATGGTTTAATAGATTAAAATATTGCTCCACAGAATTATTTCAATTTCAAAATAACCAGTCATATTAAATTAGTCATTGGCTCTTTAACATATTAACTTAGCTTTATGGCATCTTCAAAGAGTTGTCTTCAAGTTTTGTCTTTCCTGATATTAAAATATTTGAAGCTGAATAATATGATTTCAAATATATGGCATTCACAAGGTTGGTTCCAGAGACTGTATTTGACAGAGTAGTGTATGAATTACTATTGTCACTAAGGACAAGGTAATCCAGAAATCATAGTGAGCATCTGTCATGTGTTTCTCTAATCAATATCTGTGCAGTTCTTGAGTTCCATATTTTGCAGCAGTGTGAAGTGAGAATGTGGTCCAAACTGCACTAAAAACACTTAAGAAGTGGCAGTATATTGTAAAAGAAAACAGACACTGTTTCTTATAAAAGGTAACAGAAGCCATCATAGAGCATGTGGTGGGTTGGCCTTCACCAGCTGCCAGGCACCCATCCAGAAGTTCTCTCATCCCCCTCCTTAGCAGAGCAGGGGAGAAAATATGATGAAAAAGCTCATAGTCAAGATAAAGGCAGGGACATCAGTTACCAATTACCACCACAGGCAAAACAGACTCAACCCGACTTGGGAAAAATTAGTTTATTTCCAAGCAACATAGAGTTGGATGCAGAGAAACAAAGGAAAAAACTAAAGCACCTTCCTCCCACCCTCTGTTTTTCCCAGGCTTAAATTCTTTTATTCATTCTCAGCTCCTCTCCCTCCTTCTTTTATGTGTACCGGTTCTCCAGTGTTCCATTAAAAATATAATTAGAGTTTAAAAGATGCAGCTATTGAAATATAAAGATGTTACCGGATTAAAGATAATGTAGATTCTTTAGACTCTAGGAACTAATCTAATCCTGGTAGCAGATGTTTCATCCTTATCTTCAAGCTATTGTGATGTGACCAGGGAGACAAAAAAACACTTCAAGCATTCCTGCATGATTGGAACTTAATTTTCACAGCTGATAGCTGGAAACAAAAAATCTTGACAGTGCTTATCTTAAGATACAATGAACCTAGCAACAAAAAAGTAATTTACTGGGAAAAATAGAACTTGCTGCCTGGATTCTTCTTCTGAATTGTTTTGCGATATTGTAGCTCTTGACTTGTAAATCTCTCCACATGTAAAGTATGATTTATATAATATATAGTATATAGTAGATAATATGTAATTAATATGTGAAAATACGATGATATGTCTCTATCAGCCTGCAGTATACAGTCTTAATGCCTGATTCTCCTCACAGTTTGCTTTTGTAAAAGTATAAATTTAGGCCGAGTTATAACCCTGAAACATGTATCTCTCCTTGTGTGAGGTATATAAAGTATTTAATATCTGTATGAATTTATACTTATCTTTTAGACAGGTGTATATGTGAATAATAAAGGATAATCATCAATGTGATTAAGATCAGATTTGGTTTTAATTATTTAGCATCATAAAAATGGAAAATCATTATCTTTTTCTGAAATGTGAAAACAAAGTGAGTTTGGTTACATGTGTATGCAATACTGCATATTCACCAAACTTGAATTGAGAAGTACCCTTGAGTGGCTGTTCTCAGGAAGCAGTTTATCTGAAAACATTTACTTTTGTCTGAAAATTACTTTTTAATTTGCTTTTGTATTACTCTCAATTATTAGGTCACTGTTATTCACAAGAAGTAAAAGAGAATGTTTGGTTGTTGAGTAACAGCATCCAGTTTTTTGGGACAAATTAGTTTCCCTGCAGCAATCTGAAGCACTGCTGGTGTAAGAAGGAAGCAAGTTCGTCTGCGTGTTACCATTGCATGGGCTAAGCACCCAGGTCTTTGTTGGCTTAGATCCATTGAACCAGTGCCTCTCCATTGACTTAATTGTCAATGTAAACTGGATTATCATTCAAAATACTTATAGGTATTGATAGCTTCCTGTATGCTATTTACAGACAACTTAGTGGCTAGAATGGGGAAATGAAAACTGAAGTTTGGCTTAATGACCTAAGAAAAGTATTTAACTCTTCATGGTTCATTTTGCTTGCAGGTAAAACAGGTATATAATGCTCAGACCTTTAGGGAACAAACCAGGGCCAGATTATTTCCAAATACTTGAAACAAATCTTCCGTGACACTTGGCTAGATGTTATGCTCACCTCTCTTCATCCTCTTCCAAGCTGAAGATTTGGAATATGCTATCAGGCATGACTGCTTGAGCGAGAGCTTTTTCACAGCTGTTGGCTTCTCCCAGGGTCCATATGTTTTCACAATAGAGTTTTTCCTGAAGTCTGTCTATGATACAGCTAATAGCACAGATAAAGTAAGCATTATCAGGAACCAGCCTGCTCAAACAATTTTAATGCAAAAGATGCTCACACTTCTTTATAACTTACATATCCAGGGTATTTCACTCTATCCTTGAAAAAAAAGAAAAATATTTCTTTGCTGCTGGCAGACACATAGATAACAAAATAGAGCTTCCTCTGCTCTGACCGTTAGTCAGGAGTTATGATTTTTGACTGACTTCTGTTTGGAGCAGAGGTGAAGCATTTCCTGGAGATGCATAAATATCTCATTGACGCACATGGTTTTGAAAAATTTTGTCAGACACTAAAGAACAAGAATGTAATTGCAAGCAAGTGGGTGGACCTGGGACAGGAATAAATACGACCCAGTTTCTTTCTAGTGGCCTGCTAACCGTAGATGAATGTATCTTGACATCATTCAAAGGGCAGGAGAGAAAATCTCTCTTCGGTTCTGCAGGTTCAGATACAATATTGTAACAGAGGCATGAGAGAGCGAAAAGCTGGATGAGAAGCTGCTTGAGCTGCTGTGTGAATGCATTGAAGAGATGAGGGCAACCCCGTATCTATGGGTCTTGTTTTGACTTTGTAGCAACAAACTGTGAACTCGTTTCAGTTTGGGACAAGAAAAGGAAGCAAAATGTGTCCCAATCACAAATCATCAGAGCAAATAGGGGAAGAATGATTCTCACTCCCCAGGCAATGAGCTACAAGGAGGCATGATTTACAGGAAATATGCGGGGGTAACAGAGGTCCTTTCTGATTCCCGGCCCTGTGACTGGGTGCAAGATCATTTGTCTCCATTTATGGTATCACAGAATCACAGAATCACACAGAATCGACTGGGTTGGAAAAGACCTCAGAGATCATCGAGTCCAACCCTTGGTCCAACTCTAGTCCGTTTACTAGATCATGGCACTAAGTGCCATGTCCAATCTCAGTTTAAAAACCTCTAGGGACGGCGAGTCCACTACCTCCCTGGGCAGGCCATTCCAATGCCTGATCACTCTCTCTGTAAAGAATTTCTTTCTAATATCCAGCCTAAATTTCCCCTGGTAGAGTTTAAGCCCATGCCCCCTTGTCCTATTGCTAACTGCCTGGGAGAAGAGACCAATCCCCGTGAAACAACTGTGTTTTCTCCAAAAAAACCCCACCTACTTGTTGATGGTTAAAAATCTGCTGCCATTCTATGCCAGAATTTGATGCAGATTGAATCAGAAGCTTGGCAGCCTTCACTGATCTGTCCCCCTCAATATTCCTCTCATCGTTTAATTATCTGAGCAGTAATGAAATAGAGAGCTGGGAGCTAATACTGTTACTTTCAACTACTACTTTGACCAAGAATGACAGATAATGACATTTTACAGATGAATGAATGAAGATTAATAGAGACATAGCTGTGAAGATTAAATAATCTAGAATCTCAACTGGATGGAGAAAACTCTCGTGAAATGCACTGGGAAAATGTAATAAACATTTTAAAGAATGAATGTAAAAAAAAAATCATGTTTTTACCTACAAAGACTGGAAATTCATCTGTATTTATCTTAGTAATAAGTTTGATGTTTAGCTTCAGAAATATTAAAAATTATTGTTTTTCCGTAGACACAACTGCTCTTGCCCACAGGAGCAGTCAGTAAGTATAAAGGGTGAGGAAGTACTCACAAAGTTTTCTATGGGGAAAAGAAGCAATGAAAGGCCATTACAATTAAGGACTGTATAGAAAGTCTTTGTGGGTAAATTCATTATGAAAGGTAAGTGTGAAATTCCCCAGGCATATCTGCTCCTTATTAATGGGTTTTCAGGCTGGTCATATTTGCTGCAGAGTTCAGGACCAAGAGATCTGCTGATACCCCTTGACTCACTATTTGTGAAGGGATGCTGCCACAAACTATAGGATTTTCAGATATGAAATTGCGTTTTGAATTGTACTGATATTATTGTTCCATAATAAATAACTGTGAAATTGCCCAATATACCTGAGCTTCCTCAGCAATAAATAGAGATATTGAATTATAAAGATATTCAGTCCCTGGACATGTGTGAAACAGAAGTCAGTGTTTGCTGCTGTAGTTTCATGTGACACCTAAGGCTAAGCTGGTGCACCACACCTTCTGCTTTTCTCCATTTCCCTGTCTCCGTGGTTACGTCGCCCCTGTTCTTATCATGTCCTGCTTTGTATGAGTGTAGCTACTCGCATGTCCACCCAGTGAACGAACTGTGGTTGATTGCAAGGATAGCTTTCATGCCTTGGCCCAGCGCATGAGGGACCACACAGGATGCTTTTGCATGATGAGAGGAGAATGGCTCTGGGGCAGGAGCAGGAGCAGCAGGGGTGCGGGTGAGACAGGGCCACTCCTTCCAGTGGCAGTCTCGGCCTGAAGTGCTCATGGGATTGCTGTGTCAGTTAATGCAATCATTTCCTGTTCTAAATTTAGTGAAAGTGGTAATGCCAGATATTGCTGTGTGGTAACTGCTAGTAAATTCCTCCCTTTTGAAATAATGAGCACCAAATGTGCAGCCAGTTAGACATTTGTTGCCTGGGAGGAATACAGAGAAATTGTCCAGGCTGCCAAGGATCAGGTTAGGAAAGCTAAAACCCTGACAGAATGGTGACAGTGATGTCAAGGGCAACAAGAAAAGATTCTACAGGTACGTAGGTGATAAAATGAAGACCACGGAAAACATGAGACCTCTCCACAAGGAAATGGGAGACCTGGTTGCCTGGGATATGAAGAAGCCTGAGGTACTCAATGACTTCTTTGCCTCAGTCTTCACCATTAAGTGCTCCAGCCACATTGCCTAAGTTGCAGAAGACAAAGCCAGGGACATGGAGAATGAAGATCAGATTCAAGATCATTTAAGGAACATGATGGTGCACAAGTCCATGGGACCTGATGAGATGTATTTGTGGGTCCTGAAGGAACTGGTGGATGAAGTTGCTGATGCACTACCCATTATATTTGAGAAGTTGTGGCAGTCTGGCAAAGTTTCCACTGACTGGAAAAGGGGAAACTTCACCCCCATTTTTAAAAAGGGAAAAAAGGAAGACCTGGGGTACTGCAGGCCAGTCAGTCTCACCTCTGTGCCTGGCAAGACCATGGAGTAGATAATCTCTGAAACTATGCTAAGGCACATGGAAAAGAAGGAGGTCATTGGTGACAGCCAGCATAGCTTCACTAGGGGCAAATCATACTTGACAAATTTTATGGCCTTCTATAACAAGGTTACAGTGTTGGCCAATAAAGGAAGAGGAACTGATGTCATTTAACTGGACTTGTGCAAAGCATTTGATGCTGTCCCGCATGACATCCTTGTCCCTAAATTAGAGAGAATTGGATTCGACAGATGGACCACTCAGTGGATAAGGAACTGGCTGGATGGTTGCACTCAAAGAGTTGTGGTCAACAATATCCAAGTGGAGACCAGTGAGGAGCAGCATTCCTTGGGGGTCGGTATTGGGACCAGCGCTATTTAACATCTTTGTCATCGACATGGACAGTGGAATCGAGTGCACCTTCAGCAGGATTTGCTGATGACACCAAGCTGTGTAGTGTAGTCAACATGCTGGAGGGAAGGAAAGGCATTCAGAGGGACTTTGATAGGCTTGAAAGGTGGGCCCAAGTGAACCTCACAAATTTCAACAAGGCCAAGTTCAAGGCCTGGCACATGACTCGGGGCAATCCCAAGCACAAATACCTTCTGGGCAGCCCTGAGAAGAAGGACTTGGGGTGTTAGTTGACAAGAAGTTCAACATGACCTGGCAATGTGTGCTTGCAGCCCAGAAAGCCAACCATATCCTGGGCTGCCTCAAAAGAAGTATAACCAGCAAGTTGATGGAGGTGATTCTGCCCCTCTACTCTGGTCTTGTGAGACCCCACCTGGAGTATTGCATCTACCTCTGGGGCCTCCAACATAAAAAGGACATGGGCCTGTTGGAGCAAGTCCAGAGGAGGGCCACGAAGATGATCAGAGGGGCTGGAACACTTCTTCTATGAAGAAAGGCTGAAGGAGTTGGGGCTGTTCCGCCTGGAGAAGGCTCCATGTAGACCTTCTAGCAGCCTTCCAGTACCTAAAAGGGACCCTACAAGAAAGCGGGAGAGGGACGTTTTGCAAAGGCATGTAGTGACAGGACAAGAGGAAATGGCTTTAAACTGAAAGAGGGTAGATTTGGATCAGATATAAGGAAGAAATTCTCCACCAGGAGGGTGGTGAGACACTGGAACAGGCTCCCCAGAGAAGCTGTGGATGCTGGCTGTTCAAGGCCAGGTTCGGTGGGGCCTTCATGCAGTTACTGTATGCATGAGTATATGCAGGTGACTAAATTCCCAGTCTGATTTGTATGCCACATAAAAACATCACAAAGAAACAGTTTCTAAATTGCAAACCCTGTAGAACACTCCTGGTTGCAGAGAAACTTCATGATCTGCATGAGAGAATAAGTTCGGCAGGACCTGATATTTGAATATAACAAGCTTACTAACTTCTGGACATCCAAAAAAACCAGAACAAAAGTATATTTTTCTCTAAGACACTGTGGTCTAGTTTACAGGTAGTAGAAAAAAAATGCTTACAGTATCACGGTTTTTACCACATCTTCTTCCACTTAGCATGTTTTTTCTGTAAATGGGCAGGATTTGAGGATGTTTTCATTCATTTGACTTCAGTAAACCTAAAGTGGAAGGAGAAAATGCATGTTGTTTCAGGCTTCCTGTCAGAAGACATCTGGCCCTTTATTTGATTGTTTAAGTCAATGGTTCCCAAAGTAAGGTTACAAATCAGTGAAATTACCAGGGCATCATAAGAGGTTGGAAAATATAGATCGCTATGTTAAAAGGTAGAATAGATAGATTTTTAAATTAAAATATTTGTGATTAAAGTATGTGAATATTAACAATAATCTGAGCCTGTCTTTCAATTTGCGGACACAGACATAAGAAAAATGCTCATAGAAGATAGTAGTTTCTTAGGGAGCTATTGAAAATGTTTAAATTAATTCACAGTAAAATAATCTCACTGTATATAGACTAAACATTTCAGTAGTTTCACTTCTCTTCTTTAAGCATCAGAATGCCTGAGCAAAAAACAAGGTCTTTCTCATCCTTTACCAGATAGAGACTGTTTCCAGGAGCTCATTGTGTCAGGTGATGACCCTGGTAATTCTGGTCAGTACCCAAGGAGCTCTATCCCACTGTGTTTGGGTAGACTGCAATTCTGTGTGGATCTGCTTCTTGTTTAAGTAAGAAGTGATTGGTTGGGAAACTTCTATAAAGCCTATTTTTATATATTTGAGTCATCACATGCTCCTGGGAAGGTAAAGAGCAATGTTAGTAACGTATTTTCTCATGCACAGCCCTGCCCATGCAGTATGTACATAAGAAATCAAAAGCAGAAAGGATTAAAGACAAGGAGCCATTGGGATAAGAAAACCAGGTTAGGGCTAAACAGAGGCAAGAAGGCAACTTGAGATAAGAAAGTTTTGGAAGAAACTTCACCTTTACTCCCATGTTTGTAGCCCACAAAGTACTGAACATTGTGTGGGGCGAGAAGCTACCATGACCTACTGTTTTCTCCACAGACATTGACTGGCTGTTTAAGTAGAAACACAGTACTGGGAAGCCAGTCTGTCTCCTATGAGAAGAGGTACACTACCCACATGAGGTAGTCAGCATGCGGATTAATGCCAAATGCCAGAAGACAGCAAGGTCCTACTTCCGCAGACAGACGGAAAGGTGTTTGTTGAGGCATACTCATGCTCCTGAAGTTTAAGACCACGGTCTGATATGGCAGGCCTGCTGTTTTCCCCCCACATCTCTCCACAAGGTGTAAGAAACTATAAGAACCACAAGTTTACACTAGTACTGGCATGTTATCTCCTTACAGTAGAAAGGTATTTTATTGAGTCAAATGTCTCTGTCCAACATTTTCAAATGTGTTTTCAGACAAATTAAATCATTGGAAACTTAATGCACTGCAGGAATTACATATGCCAGATCTTTCCTTTATTTCATATCTAGAAAGATGAACAAAATTATTGCTGGTGGTGAGTTCAGGCCTGAACACAGTAGTCCAACAGGTACGCAGTAAGGGAAGAGTTACTCTAAGACTGGGACAGTTACCAAAGTTTGATAAAAGTCATATCAAACTTCAGCATAAGGCTGTATAGATACCTAGAATGCCTACACAGGAGATCTACAGTCAGTGTAAACTAGCCTGTTTTTTTTCTTATTAACAGGATCTTTATGCTTTGATGACCAGCTTGTCTCCTAAACTGGAGTTTTTAACAGGTGAATTTTGCAAGCTTTCTACTCAATAACTCATGACAATTTCAAGGGCTGTTGTTAAGCTAACTTGGGATCTGCACAAAATACAAGTTAGTTTGTTTCCAGTGTATTCCAATTATGACATCTTCTTGGCTCAGTGATAGCTAATGGTGCCAAGATAACTTCTAACATTTTTTGAATAATTGGGTGATTTCACAATAGTGTCTAAAGCCATCTGATTTTTCTTGGACAATAGCCCAAGATTTTTCAAATGACAGAATGATGACCTAACTGCAGATGAAATGTGTGTTGCCTGCTTAGAAGTTGTATTCAAAACCTTGCTAAAATCCACCATCTTGGATTAGTTACGGAGTTTTCAGGAGACTGGTAAAATTGTATTACACAGAGGATAAGTTCCCCTCTTAGAATTCATTTCTCCAGCAACTTTGGGTCCCTTATGATGACTCATGCCTATCAGTCAAGAAGAAGGGCCATCAGTCCGATCCAGAGATGACGCAGGCTTGATTTTCAGTGTAAGAGCCACAAGAATGTTAAACAAGTCATGTTCTTTTGACATTTCTACCTGGTAAACTGTTCCCTCTGCCTTCTAAAATAAAACATGAACGGTAACCACCGTGGTCATTTTTACAGCGGCAACTAACACTCTGCTGCACACTGAGCTGACTTTTCAGCTCTGCATGCCTGATGTAGGCATCTAAACAAAGGTGAATCCCTGAAATGGCAAATGCCTCCTCTTGTCATTGACCTTCTCCCATGCAAAAAGGAGGCCGTTTGACTTAGACATCTAAATCCAGATGTGAATGCCTAAATTTATCTGTATAGGAAGAAGACTTTCAAAATTCTGGCCACAGTTTGTTTTGTTTTTTGTTTGTTTTTTTTTTTTTTTAGGATTTTCAGGATTTTAGGGCTGAAGGACATTTCAGTCCCTTTAGCTCATCAGATATACCTGAAAGGAAAGAAACAAATCATATGAGTTAGCTAGCCGAACATTAATTAAAGCTGACAATAAATAAGAGTGAAACCACTAGTTATTTTTAAAGGACTCTAATTATTGTGGACAATGTAAAGAAAGCCTTAGGAAAAAAATAAGAAATGTTTATTTTCCCCTTCCAATCAATAAAAGAGTAAAGGGTAGTAAGATTTGACCTATTATTTCTGTAAGATATGGTGCTCTGAAATAATTGTTTCCGTTACCTAACTACACATACACATTGTTTAATAAATTGTCTTAAAATTGAAAGCATATTTTCATAATCTTACATATAATTTGGTTTGCTGTTTCTAAAAAATCACCTAATGATCAAAATATTAAAAGTTATTTTTAGGCACGTTAACTGTATTTATATTTTTATGTAAATGCACCTTGACATGATTCAACATTAACAAAAATACCAACTAGCACAAAATAAACATGTCGTAGATGATCTCAAGTTGTTCTTTTCTGTGGCCACCAGCTGTTCTGGCAGCAGAACGGGCTCTTAAAGCTGGGGGTGGTTCAGAACAGGGGATTCTTTTACAGAGCTTTATATGACTTCTTTGCTTCCTCTAATGTAGAAATAATCATCCTTATTTTTTTTTAATTCACATTTTGGTCAACTGAGAAGACTGTGTAATTCCTTTTAGAAACATTACATGTAAATCTTTGTTGATCTCTGCCAAAGCTCTCAAGAACATCCAAGAAGGAAGAGGATTTCATGGCTTATTATGATTACACCGGTGAAGTATTAGGCAAAGTGATTGTCTGATTTGGAAATTTTAAAAATCCATTTCGTTTAACCCAGGGCTCAACATGCCAGAATACTGGAATTCTGAGGGCAGCTTTCTACTAAATAAAATGGCAGTTACTCAAATGCTCTGCATTTTGAACAATCTCCTTCCAGCTGTGTAGTTCCTAGCAAGTTACCAGCAGCATCCATTATGTATAGTAAAAAGTTTATAAAAAGAACTTTCCATTTCTAAACCTAAATAAATAGTTTTGCATTATGATTAGGTTAAAGAAGCAAAGCATCCCATAATTTTTGAATGAAAATATTATTGGAGCCTTTGTAGTGTTTTCTGGTTACATCAAAATATGTAAATAAAAGAAGTGAGCCAATATAAAAATATTGAAACAAGAATGTTGCAATATGAAGGAAAAACTATTACATGAGATTACAGACACTATAATTATCAAATAATATTTACAATTTGAATTTGCCAATTTCAGTTCTTGTTTCTCTAAAGCTATTAAAATTTCTACGTCACAGGCACAGCTGCAGAAATCCAGCCCTTCACTGATTCCAGGAGCATGAGATTTCAGCTGCTCTGTTAAACTGGGTATTTTATTGAAGAACATTTGAAGTTAAATATATAGTCAATGTTCAGCTTTAATAATCATGACGCATCCGTTTCTTTTGGAACAATATGCACAAGAGGAGTAGTATAAGAGTGGAGCCTCTGACATTTTTAGTGTTGGTATGTCAATTTTTCCATTCTAAATCCTTACTTTGAGGTGGTTTTTAGTGAACTGTAACATTTGGCAGAGAAGCTTTTAGCACTGGGGAGTTGTTTGGGGTTTTTAAAAAATAAATAAATAAAAAACTAACATGAATTCTCTGTGTTACAGGACACGGAAAAAAGAAACTGAGTCTGTCATTCTTACTTCCCCCAAGCTGATTGCCTTAAAAAGAGCCCTGCTTTTAAGTGTTATAAATCTGTCTGGCCTCTCATGTGGGCTAAGATATTTAAGAGTTGGGGAAAACATAGAAGGATAAATGAGAAGACAAAAAGAAAACTGCTTTTATAACAAGCAGTGACTTCATTTATTTGTAATGAATAAATGAATTAATTTACCTAACAGGTATTCATGATTTGAAGTGAACCAATATTTGATAAGGGACCAGAGTCAGAGTATCACATCTGGGTTAGGACCATGTTTTGGAAAGCTTGGGGAGACACGGCGGCCTCTGGGATGCATTAGGGAGTGGCAGAGCATTGCTTGCAGCCGGACCCAGCAGCTGCATCTCATTCCCTTTTCCTTGGACCGCAAAGCTGCTGTCATCGCCAAAGCGAGCCCAAGGGTGTGGCGTCCCAGACCTTGGAAATTTTGGCCAGCCTGTGCACTGCTCCAACCAAACGAAGCCTTTTCAACACCTACTTAGCGTTAGCTGGAGCCCTCCCTACTGGCCTTGTGGCCAGGATCCCATGTGCTCACCTCTGGCTCTGGGCTTGACTTCTGGCCAGGGACGGCTCGAAAAGATGCACTAGCCAGCACCCAGCCACACGGCGAGATGGACTGACTCATGAACAGAGCTGAAAAAGAGTCCATAAAGAATTTACCTAGCTGTTGGAGGAGTGGCTTGATCCAGTCGACTATGCGCTGCATGATTGATGCTGCCGCCACCAGCGTTACAGTAGGAAATCATAGGGGGCGTGAAGGGGGTGGAAGGAACCATCCCCACCAGCCACAGCACAACTGAATGAGGACAATCAGCCTGAGGGGTTTCTCATCCTAGCTTTCCCAGCCTCACACAGGCAACCTCAGGGAAGAAACTTGGTGTACTTTTGTTTGCATTAACCGCAAAAATCAATTTTTAGAAGTCCACTGAAATGAGCATGCAAAAAAGCATCAACAATATTTGTCTGGTTGAAGAAGTCCAAAGACTAGATTTTTTCCTTTTAAATTATTTTAATTGTCATGCCCTAGTTATTATATCATATAGCATGTTTAGCAGCTTGGCATAAACATATAAATAATGAGATATCCTGTAGCTGAATAGACAGCAACAATAAATTACTGTAATAAAATAACCAACAATACGGCCCAAGCTCACCATGGTCAGAGAAGTTTCAAATGCTTTATGGATCAGCAACTGAGTGCTTGGAAAACTGTTTAAAAGGAAACAGTTTGTGCCCAGGCAGCTGAGGGAAAGTCCTTTCGAGAGATTTTTTTTTCTCTAATGGATTAGCTGCATATGGAACAAGATGGCTTATAACAATGTTGTGTATACAATTTCTTCAAGTGTTTCTTCAAGAGCGTATTAGGAGGAAATATTGTAGGAAATCCAATACTCCAGCCTAAAAATACCCCAAGCCTACAACATTTTTATTCCATTAAGATATATGTTCAACTAACAATTTGAAAGAAAATAATTACCTCTTCTCTATGTTTTTAGGTGAACACAAGGAAATCAAAAGCTAACATGCTGTAATGGAGTTGGGGATATGTGAAATTAAATATCAGTCTGGCTCCAGGAGAACCCAAACACCATTTGGGTTTATATGCTCTTCAGGACTGGTAAATTTATTTTCCAAATCTCTTCATAAAAGGGTTGGGAAATCTTTTAACCTTGGGCAGGCCATCCAGTAACATACATATAGCATTCTGCTATCATTGGTCTTATCATATAACCTCAGCCTATATCTGTTCTGGTCTTTCTTTGCCAGTTTTGCCTTTCGTGCTTTCTTATCTTAAGTTACAGCTCCAGTGTTTCACTGGGGCAGTTCCTATTCACCAGCCAGTATCTTCTTAACCACTACTCAAACTAAAGGTAGGTGGCCATTGGCTGATACATGAGCTGATGTTTGAACCGAGGGTGCTATTTAGTCAGCAGATTCTAGGCAGATCACCTGTACTCCTGGTCAGATGGGGATGCAGCTCTCTCCCCAGCTGGGATTGCTCACACTTCCATTAAGCAAATTCAAGCAAATTAAGATAACTGGTGGACACCCAGGATGCTGCTGTTGCTGTCAGTTCCAGCTGGTTATTGTGGTTATGAGGCTGCGTTTCTCACAAAAAGATCTTCTTCCGACCTGTGAATAATTCACACAGGTAGGAAAGTACCTATGAGTAATTGAGGGGTTCACCATGGTCACTATAAACATATTTTGCTCTTCTTAACCTTGTGCCAAAGAGCTCAGGAAATAAATTTCAGGGTTTTTTTTTTTTGTTCTGTTGGTTTGGGTTTTTGTTTTGGTTGGGTTTTTTTGTTTGTTTGTTTTTTGTTTGTTTGTTTATTTCAAACAGTACTTTATTTGACTATCAACTCTTAACTATTAATAGTATGTGATTAGTCACATATGTCTAACAACATTTTCCAGTTAACTGCCCGGGTGCCTGAAAGCTTTAAAACAGGAGGAAAAGGAAGGATGATTGTCAAATGCTGAACAATTTACAAAAGTTATTGAAAAAGTTTCTTATTGCTGCATATTAGAGTATATTAGAACATGTACGCTGTCAAACAAGGCACTGTGCACCAGAATATATCTAAAGTTACATCCCACTGTAAAAGAAGGTTAAGTTACAGCTGAAGTTACTTAAATTATTGTTTTCATCATTTTACTCCAAGTAAAAAAAGTAAAAGTTGAATTGTGTATGTTCTATAACACAGCAATACCCACACTCTTTATCTTTCCATCGGAGCATGCACAGCCAGTTTGGGTGTTCCCAACTGCGACTCAATGGCTTGCTCATGTTGATTATATAATGAGACATGTTTCCAAGGCTGTGGCTGGGTGCAGGTGCTAAGATCAAGTTCTTGGTGTCTTGATTCTCGGGAGGGTCTTCAGAAGATGAAGCATCTGTGGTTACATTTAGAATTATAAATCATGCAATGAGATCATTGTAAGTCTCTGTTTTCGTAATAACACCATGTAACATTTTAAAGCACATAGACTGTATACTGGAAAAAGCATTGAACAAGAAACATCCCAAGGTAAAATGCAGTGAACTTTTCTGAACTACTAATTTTTATATACTAGGAGGTAGTTTTAGGGTCCTCTCACCTTTGTTTTTTAAGGCAACTCCTTCACATATTGTTTCCAACACTTTTCAAAGAAAGTGTACAAACTGCTGCAAACAAAGGCAATATCTAACCTATGCACTAATAGAAGAATCTCTGTTTAATAAGTGAAGTGTGAAAAATCTGTAACCACTTTACTATTCTGTAATAAAATCATCTTTTATTGGCATTACTACCTTTTTTTCTTATTAAGGAAGTGGCAGTTTGTACACAGTACTGTTTGCTCTACATGATACAAATGGAAATAATAAGCTAGTGGATAAATATTTACTTATTACATTCTTCTCCTATATGCTATTCACCAAGTCATGCAACCTGCAGTTTTACATAGGAAGATGATCAATGATTAACCACAGGTTACATCAAATTCCCTGGACAATCCCGTAGAGATTTCTACTAAAAGGCTAATGTTTATTAGAGGTGGGTACTCACACAAAGATTATGTCTTCTTTTTTTAGCTGAATTCCTTCTGTGTCCAGTGTATTGTTTTCTTCCATATTTTTTCTGTTCTACAGTTTTTGGTAGATACTGGAAGAGAAAATTATTAGCTCATATGTCAGAACATGGAAAACATTCCCAAAATCTTTTTAAAAGTAGAAATACTTCATCATAAACCCCAAGTATTTTCAGTAAAAAAATTAATTGTTTAGACTTGCAGTATCCTGAAAAATTTCTGATTTTCTTAAGGATGGCAAATGTTTCCCACAAGATGCTTTGCTCACCCATACTATTTTCTACAAAAAAAACAAACACAAACAACAGTTTTAATGAAAATTTCATGCCCTGGAGTGTAAGAACAGCTCATAAATGGAAAGGTGTGCCTCTGTAGCATGACTCACGGTGCGGGAACTCCCGTGTGCCAGGCAATGGTCACCTGGACTGAGTTTCTATACGCAAGGGCTGTTCTGCCACAAACTGTGCTGCTGGGAGACATTGTGGTGGTGAGGGCAAGGGGCAATGACAGAAATGTGTCTTAGGGGTAACTTGGAGAGAAATGGGAATCCTGAACAGGCAGGTGACACCGCTGTGCAGAACTGAGCAGGGATTTATTCCTCTCCATGGTACGCCAGCTGGTTCTACTGTGCCACTCCGTTGGGTGGAAGAACTGAATGTGCATCATGAAGCAGGGAAAAGTCCTCTCCTGAGCCAGAAGGGAATATACAGAGTTAGTGTCACAAAAAATGTCAGCCCTGCAGAGCTTCTCAAGGAGTTTGGCACATGCTTCCCTGAGCACATCCTCTCAGGGACTGTTTGCCGTTAAGGATGTGAAAGCCAAAAAGTTGTCACCGAGTGTCTTGGAATTATCTGAGTGCTGTGCCAGACACTTCACAATCTGTTGAATACTTTCTCTTGGTGAATCTAGAAGCAAATAATCATTGTCTGCTTTTTCAAAGAGTGATCTGCGGAAAAGCTGAAACATATTTGCTTCATCTCCTGGTCCGGGTGCATGCTCCACTCACTAATTCATGCATAACTCTTTATACTGGTATAACGTACCATGTACTTCACAGAACATTTCTTCTGAAACCCAACTGACCCCTTGTTGTCTTAATTTTGGCCTCATTTAAAAGTCAAGGCAAAATGTACAGTGGCAGGAACATGTTTACATACTTCTATTATATGAAAATAAACCACCTGTCATATACCTCTGCGCATGCACACACATTTTAATGTACCATGGTAAACCAGCTCTAACCTTATCCCTAAAGAGATTGATCCACATCTACTTTCATCACAGCAGTCTCTGCCACAACTGCAAATTAACTAGTGATGGCAAAGGTGAGGCTGAAGTGAATATATCGCTTCCTCAGTGATTTCTATGTTATATATTCTTTCACATGACTCCCAGGAGAGAAAGGATACTAAAAACATGTGAAGTTAAAAATAATGTGACAAATATACGTTTGCATTATTTTATAGGCTGCAGGAAGAAAGCAGGAAGTCACAGACTGTTACGTAGAGTTCTCGGTGTTTGTCACAAGAGATTCACTGACTCACAGAGTTAATGGACTTAAAAGACTCATCGCTTCCATGTCACTGCTAGTGTGGAATTATTTCTTATACTACCTTCTCCAGTGCTTAAATCCACTCCTATATTAACATTTTCTATTTTTACTTATTTTCCTTAAGTGCTTTACATTGATTTTGCATTTCAGCACACCACAAAGGCTCTCATCATCATTACAGTATAAACTAAGCATGCAAAAAAATCCCCATACTCCCAGGTTAGCGTTTAAAACAGCTTTCTGTTCTTTGCCTATGTCTATTCTCTCTTGTTCAGTAGCATCATGAAGTGGGAAATATATACAGGTAAACAGTCAAGACATCTTTTAAGAGAGCTTTAATGCTGCATTAGAAATGTTTTGTTTTAAAAACAAACAAAAAAACCCAAACAAACAAACACCAGAAAAAGAAACCAGAAAGACATTTGCTTCTCCCATACAGACAGAAATTCACCTTGAACGGAAAGCTAGCACAAAATTTGTGCGCTCCTTTAATTCAATTTACATAAATGTGTCCATTACATGGAGTGTATTGTTTGGGGATTTCACTTGAAAGTAAAAGACATGCAGGTTTCCATATTCTTTCATGTAACTGTATATATCACCTCATTGCACTGGATTCTGGAATGACACAATACATCCACCCTTCTGGCAATCAAGATCTATAGTATAAAACTGCTGCCATGAATTTGCTAGTAAGCTCCAACTCTAACAACCAAATTTATCTTATTGGTAGCCTTCTTCCATGATGTTTCTAGTTTAAGGATATGCACTGTATGTGATGTTTTTAATGTTTGCATTGGATGATTTCTAAAACAGTTCAGAGATTGCTTAGCACCAACATAAATGTTAGGCCCAAAAGATTACTGAGTTTGTAACCACAACTGACTAGTAAATTTCCAGAGAGACAAACAATCATGGGAAAATACCTGTGTGTCCACCCCATGAATTTTCCACTTAGAAGATGTCAAATTTTACCAGTGTTTTGCAGAATCGTTCCTAAAATGCTTCCAAAGCTTCCTGTTGACAGCTCCAGCCCTCAACGAGGTGTGTTATGCTCTCATTGTGGTATTCTAAGTAGAAACCACCATATTTTGTAAAGACTAAACTTTTCATTTTAATTCATGTTAAATCTGTGTCTCTTTTTTGACTCAAAGCATCAGGGTCATAACCTCTCAGTGACTAGTTGAACATCTGAGCTGATTTCCTGCAACACCTAACTCAGTATTATTATACAATTTATTTGAATCTGATGTACAGTACACCAGATTTAGCCGATGAAAAGCAGGATTTGCACTTTGCTGGAGTTTGATTAGTCTATAAATTCCACTGGTGTTTTAGTTTCCTCAAGCATAAAATTAGACTCTTCCATATCTGTGCTAAGACTTAAGCTACACAGAAATCACTGAAGTAATTCCTGCCTTCCTGTAAGGAGCAAGAGGCTCAGTTTATCAGAAAGGTGACTTTCACTTTGTCATTCTTTTTGTAACTACCCCAAGAAGGGGCACAAGACTAAAGGACAAGCACACAGTGTGCTTATCCAGGGAATAAGTGCACCTTTGAATGACTTACTCTTTAGGGAAAACTTGTGCTTGGAAAGATTATGCCAAGTTCTTATCATGTGCAAATGTGCATGGCATGTGCACCTCATGTGAGCTGGCAGTAAAGTCTTTCAAGTGCTCATTTCTGCTGAAAACACTTAAGTTATTTTGGAATGGAGCAGAAGACCAGTAAAGAGCTAAGCTGAGGGTCTTCTCTTTACTTCTTCCACCTTTCTGTAGTCCAGGCCCCTGTGGACAATGACAGGGACATCCCACCTCCTGCGAGGACTTCCCATCTGCTGTGGCTTGTCTTGCTGGACAAATCTCCAATATTCAGCAAAGGTATGGGTACTTGCAGCTCACAGATGAACATTCTTGCACCTAGGATATATTTATGCATTGGCAACTGGAATATAAAAATGGTGACCCTAGAATAATGTATGTTACTTGCCCCCTTTTCTACATATTCCTAAACACAGAAACATAAATTAGTGTGTGTAGCAATATTGTGAAAAGGTTGGAATGGTCATTCTATTATTTTATTCTTTTTTTAAAAACCTAGATTAAAAAAATCAATGTGAAACAAAACAGAATAAGTAGCATTTACAAGACGACCAGGAAAATCTGATAAATGCTAATAGATTGGCAGACACATTGTTAGAAACATATAGTCTACCATTTGGTCAATAGCTACTGCCACATAGTTTTAGCGATTGCATCTTTAAATCAATAGCTTCTTTTCAATATTTAATGTCCTTATACCATTAGCCTGTTGTTGAGTCCCGTTTTTATTGCTAATCAAAACTCTTGGCAATGACCTTGACATTTTTCTAAGTTTTTAAAGGCTCAGGTTTCACTTAAATTAGCAAACACAGGAAAAGCTTTTTGTTGATTTAAAATTTACCTCCATTTTAAGAACTTTGGTTCCAGTTTGTTATTTCACCAGAAAGCAATTTTATCATTTTTATGTGAAATATAAGGCCTAAATTAAAATGCTTTGGACTTTTCTTTTTTTCATTCTATATAGTAACCAGATACAAACAAAGTGACTTCCTATATATATTTAATTATGTGTTAAGACTGCATGATAACAATAATTAATTTCAGTCTTCCGTTGTAATTATCCAGAGAAACCATTGTCAGTTTAGGTTCTCAGTCTGGGTTTTCAGTTTGTTTGAAAGGATATTTGGGGCATTTGGTTATTGTGTAGCTGTGGTGGAAGGTGTTCAAATTCAATTTTCTGTGTTTTATTAGGTGTGGAACATACCTTTATCTTGGAGTTACTGCATAGCTAACTGCATCTCAAGCATTTCCTTGTATACTGAGGACAGCATATGATAATATTCTCTGTGACAAAGAAAAGCACACAGCATCTCATTATTTCAATTAGCCAGGTAAGAATAAGGAACAAGGTTCCAGAACTGAAATCACACTCGATTAAATAAGCATCAATCCAACATTGCTTTTTCACACAGACTGCTTTCCTGTTAATGGTGTTTTAGCAATTATCTTATCAGTTGCTACTAGCCCAATAGTGATTTACATAATTCTGCCCATGTAGTTAGACTGCTGTTAGATTATATCCATTGAAATAAACATAGCAGTTGCATTCAATAGTTCATTTACTTTTCAATGAGTCACAGGAAATACTTAAACCAGTTTACTTTGTACTAGCAAAAGCTTTGTACTAAAAGTTACAAAAAAAATAAAAGTAGGATCTTATCCAAAGCTTGTTGAAGTCATCCAGATCTTTTTGCTAACTGCAATCAGACTCTTATAGACATGCATAATATTTAAAAACTGCTGTTGGTCTCTCCTTTTGTAATTTCTCCTGTCTGCAATAATTCCTGGAGTTTTTCAGCCTGTATCTCTCACTGAAATTAATCAGATGCCTACACAGAGCCAGGCTAAGAGTTCAGGTCAGTGTGGTGTTCATCTTCCTCTACGCTCAGGGCTGCATCTGTGCAATAAAGTCCAGAGGGGTCTTTCCAAGTAGGCTTGGCTGGAGGCACACTTGGCAGATTTCCCAGTGTTATACAGTGCTTTAGAAAGACGCCGAACACATCAGAGAGAAATGTCGGTGCTATTTGCTTAGAGCAGAATTGCAGAATTGCACGTGTTCTGTGGGAAAGCGTCTGAGAAGCATGGAAGTTGAATGCCAAGGTTGTGACTTTGTCCTGCAAACCCCTGTTTATAGGAGCCAGCCTTGCAGACCTGACTCCATGGAGAGAAGCATATTCATTGCCCAAAGACATACGGAAGTGTTGTTAACAGCACTTCTCACAGACCAGGGCCAAACACAAAGCTGCCCACAAAAGTTAGTGATAATTTTGACAAGAAAGCAATTGTAGAACAAATTCCATCGTATGCACTGGAATAAAAATGATATTACATGCATGTGAACAATCCTTTTCACACAGAGATTTCAAGACACTTCCCACATGTGGATAAATATTTTCGTTCCCTGTGGGCAGGTGCAAAAACTAATTGCAAAATAGTAGCTTCTCACAAGCGACAGTGAAGATGAGTGGTAGACCTAAACAAAATTATGCTGGGCTACCTTTTAAGGAATACTCACTGCAACCTGAATGCCTTTTTTTTGGTGTTATTTCTTCTATTATTGCTTGTTTTTCAGAAATATGCATACCTCTCTTTCTCATTGATCAACTCTAACAAGTGTAGCTTTGCTGAAGTTACATATGAAAGGAAATACCAGCAAGAGACCTATATAATGCTGCCCTTTAACAAGATTATTTCTGTGCCCCCAAGAATCAGCATTTTCATCTTCTTCTGCAAAAGAAGCTTCTTCCATTATGAAGACTACACTATAAATGAATTTCTGGAAAATTTGCTGGCTTTAGAGGTGCATTCTAAAATCAGTGGCACCCTACAAATGCTTGTCTAATGAATCCTGAGAGTTAACTTTAAACAAGTAAAAGAATCAGCACTTTAGCAGCATGGATCATGCTCTGTACCACCACAATCTAATAATTAACATTGCTATCATAATATTACAAGTGCTAAGAAATTTCAGGGGTTTATTGTATAACTGCAATGCTCAATGCAAGAAATGTCAGAAGGTCATTATTATTGTGTGCTCAGCATTTCCTGAACATCAGGCTTCATTTAGGTGTCTCACTCTCAAAATAAAGTATTACAAATTTTAACTCAGCCTTGAGAACATTGGCTGATCTTGGTAGATGCACCAGTCAATGGCTCAGTTAAATGCAAAGAGTTTTAAGGTTAAGTTTCTTTACTGCTGGAATGTGCAAAAAGGTATGCTAAAAGCTCAGTTTCTGCTGGCTATTGGCATGCTAATGACATACAAAGGAGCAAACATATTTATAGGGCCTGTTGCTGGTGTTGCAATTGCTCAGTAATTTTCAAAAAAAACTAGAATATAGAGACAATGGTGACATTGGGCCAGGTCTGAAAAATTGGAGCTGTTCTTAGATATTTAAATTGATTTGCATGCTTAGAACTAATAGACATTATTGTCTTCTGGAAGGAGGTATTCACCTCTTGAATATGATTTTCATCTGGGACTCCCACATTCAGGTAATGAGACATTTTGCTTACATTTTATATTAACATTAATTTTATAACAAAGACAGAGTAAGTAATAGATTCAGTATACTGTATATTGTTACAAGCACCATACTGAAGGATATATAACCCAGAAGTTTATATGCCATGAAAATAAGCAGCATGAATATCTGTTGAACACTTAACAACACAGAATCATAGTATCATAGCATCATAGAATAGTTTGGGTTGGAAGGGACCTTCAAAGGTCATCTAGTCCAACTCCCTGCCATGAACAGGGACATCTTAAACTAGATCAGGTTGCTCAGAGCCCCGTCCAGCCTGGCCTGGAATGTCTCCAGGGATGGGGCATCTACCACCTCTCTGGGCAACATGTTCCAGATTTTACCACCCTCAGGGTAAAAAATTTCTTCTTCATGTCTATGACAACATGTTGTCATAAATCTCTACATTTTTTAGCCATTTATTAGTTTTATACAGATAAACCCTTACAGAGACTAGCACTAGATTCACACTGAAGGAACGTTAATAACACAGAAAATGTGCGTCTAAAATATTTACTTCCTTCTCATGCCTCAATGTCTTCAGAAACTGTCAAAAGATAACCAGAGGCAATTTTAGGAGTGCACAAGCACAGCAATTCCCTTGCATCCCATGTGATGGTTTGAACAAGGGACTGAAACAGGGCGGAGTCCTCAGTCAGACAGCAATGCAAATCATCCACACAGCTAGGGGACAGGAGAAAAAGCAGCTTTTGGGGGCTCTGACAACTCCAACTGTGAATCACAGTAAAAACCAGGCTAACACATCCAAATGGCAACTCAGCTTCTCAGTGTCTTGCTGAAGAGCATAGGTCAATAGGCTCGTTTTCTCAGAATGCAACTCAGTTTCCTAGAAACAACCCGGCAAGGAGCAGAAAGGACATGCTATTTCTATTACAGAATTGCCTTGTGCTCCTGGGACGCTTTGTTCTAAGTATGGGCCAGTCCTAAGAACGAGGCCAAAGGCAGCAATGTTAACGCTCTTAATTAAAATATGGCAGTGGAACCAAATTTATACCTTTAGGTCTTCTGTGGAATTTCAACACTAGTGTGCACCCTTCTGATGGTGCCAGTGGAGTTTTGTTTTGACTCCTGAAGTCATCTTTCACTTCAGATATGGTAGGGAAGAGCAACACAGTATTTCTGACAATTCTTATTTAGAAATCATGCATCTGAGCTACCCCAGATTTCAGCTACATTTGGATCCAGATCAGGATCTTGTAACTTGGATTCATCTCTGTTATTAATTAAGCACTCAGGAATACTGAAAAAGCAAGTATTAAGGTTGCACTGAGTATAACAGGTTCTGGTAGTCTGCATAACCTTTGCCCAGCTTTCTTGCGGGAAGGCATTGTGATAATGTACTCAACTGCATGCTCTCAACTTTCTAAAAATAGGTCTCCCATTTACATTTTATAGCATTTATCACTGTGAGTGCTTCACAAATACTGTTTTTTTTCACGTGTTCCATTGTGGTATGTAGGTACTATTACAGTCATTTTAGGTTGATATAGATGAGTACTCAAAAAAAAGCCAGTTCATCTGTATACTTGAGTGACTGAGGTTCCGCTGCCCTGGTACTTCATAGTGTAGTAGTTTGTAAATCCTGGTATTTCCTGGTATAAGAACTGATAAATATTGGTATGTAATGTATTCATCCTGTAGCCATACCAGAAAAGTAATGGTACACACTTTTTTAGGTGCCTGAATGACATAATGGGCCCACAGGTATATGTGGGTGCATATACCCATACACATTCTGCCCATTGCAGCATCGGAAGGACTGGAGTCACAAGCTTTTTCAGCACCACATGGAAACTCCATGTGGGCGCATGAAGTTTATGTGAGTTCAGGAGGGACAGACCAAGTACCTCGAAGAGAGAACCACCCTGGGAGTTACTAAATAAGTCACAAAGGAAATCACTTGATTTCAAGTGATTTCAAGGCTCAGAAAATCACTTGAGATGCAAATGAAGGCTGGGAGAGTAGTGGGGCAGGAGAGAAAAGGGAGTTTGCTTTGAGTTATTCTTCAAAGGGGTCTACTTCTGGCTCTTGAGAGAGACAGAAACCTGAGCCACGTGACCCATTGACTGAACTAGAATTTCCACTCTTGTGGAAGCTACTGTATGGCAGCTACCTTCAGCATGAAACATGTTTTCTCCTCTGCAATTCCCTGCATCAAAGCATAGTCTCCTCCATGTCAAAGCTCATTGGTTTAACTTCCATTGGGAAGTGGGTGGAAGGATAACTAGGCCTGGGGGGTTCCTGACTGGGTGCAGCTGTTGTAACCCAAGAGATAGAGGGGTTACAAGGGCTACATAAGCAAGAGAAGTGCTTGGGCAATAATGGGGAGACCTGGTTTTCTCCATGGGGGGAAAACATCATGACAAAACAATTGTTTGCCTGCCTGTGGTCTCCCACATGCCAGCCTGAGGAGATATATAGATGTGCAATACATGGTTTGCACCGTCACAATCAGACTAATGGCAACCCAGAAATCTTCCCATTGAGTGTGGTCTGACCATCAACGCAATGGTCTCCTTCAGCATGGGTGCTGAGGCAGGCAGCAGCTGCTAGGCCTGTGCAGCCATCCTGCACTTCAGACAGATGAAGTGCAATCTTTCTCTCTTTGCTTTTGTGTTTTGTAACCCCTCTAAGATACATGGCCTGTTTGGGTTCAGTGAATGAACACTCATATTTGCATCTTTGGTTAACTTGGCATGCATTAAAAGCGATTTCAAGATGACTGAATAACAACAAAGCATTCCCCACACAAATACACAGTGAAAATATAAACCACAGCATGTTAACAGCACTGTAATAAGCGCCTTCTGTGTATCAAAGAACAACAGGGTGTTCTTCACAGAGGCCAGGACAGGAAGAAATGTCTAGTGATCATCAGGTAACAGAGAAGGCTCTTTGCCAGGCAGCAGGACACTGGGAGCCTGGGCTGATTCCAGAGAGCAATCAAGCAATTACTTTCAGTGACACTGCAGAGACAGGATTCATACCTGCTTGTAATTAACAGAAGCCAGGATTCATCCTTGACGTCAGCAATAAAAGTTACAGTGTTATTAAGACACCGTGTTTCATGGAGGACAATGTGTGAGGGATGGGTTTTGTTTGTTGTTTGGTTTTGGTTTTAACTCGTGTATTACAAATTAGGGAACAAGGGACAGGACATTTCAGGCAGGAGTGGTTTTGGAGGCTGGGCTGCAATATCATACTGACTGGGAAAAAAATTGGTGTAGAAACTACTGATTGCAGGGGGCGGGAGAAGCCATTCTCTGGTGAAGGTCATTCAACCTATTTCTATTTGCATTTGAACTTCAATGTATGCATGGGTGTTTCACAGAATCACAGAATGTTAGGGATTGGAAGGGACCTCGAAAGATCATCTAGTCCAATCCCCCTGCCGGAGCAGGAACACCTAGATGAGGTTACACAGGAAGGCATCCAGGCAGGTCTTGAATGCCTTCAGAGAAGGAGACTCCACGACCTCCCTGGGCAGCCTGTTCCAGTGCTCTGTCACCCTCACTGAGAAGAAGTTTCTTCTCAAATTTAAGTGAAACCTTTTGTGTTCTAATTTGAACCCATTACCCCTTGGTTGTCACCGAGAAGGGCCTGGCTCCAACCTCCTGACACTCACCCTTTATATATTTATAAACATTAAAGAGGTCACCCCTCGGTCTCCTCTTCTCCAAGCTAAAGAGACCCAGCTCCCTCAGCCTTTCCTCATAAGGGAGATGCTCCACTCCCTTCATCATCTTTATTGCCCTGTGCTGGACTCTCTCCAGCAGTTCCCTGTCCTTCTTGAACTGAGGGGCCCAGAACTGGACACAGTATTCCAGATGAGGTCTCACCAGGGCAGAGTAGAGGGGGAGTAGAACCTCTCTTGACCTCTCTTGAACCACCCCACTTCTAATCCACGCCAGGATGCCATTGGCCTTCCTGGCCACAAGGGCACAGTGCTGGCTCATGGTCGTCCTGCTGTCCACCAGGACCCCCAGGTCCCTTTCCCCTATACTGCTCTCTATTAGGTTGTTCCCCAACTTATACTGGGACCTGGGGTTGTTCCTACCCAGACGTAAGACTCTACACTTTCCCTTGTTATATTTCATTAAATTTTACCCTGCCCAACTCTCCAGCCTGTCCAGGTCTCGCTGGATGGCAGCACAGCTTTCTGGTGTGTCAGCCACTCCTCCCAGCTTCATGTCATCAGCAAACTTGCTGACCGGGCACTCTATTCCCTCATCAAAATCATTGATGAATATATTGAATAGCATAGGCCCCAGTACTGACCCTTGAGTCACTCCATTAGATACAGGCCTCCAACTGGACTCCACCCCATTGACCACAACTGTCTGGCTTCTTCCCTTCAGCCAGTTCTCAGTCCACCTCACTACCCGTTCATCCATATTTAGATCTTCCAGGGAGAGCTTCAAGAAATGCAAAACTGTGTCAATTCAGCATTCTTAGGATCAGGTGGATAGAGCAAGGTTATTCCAGATCAGCCCTGTTCTGGGAAAATCAGAAGTACTCTTGAAGATTAAGTACAACTACCGTTTGCTGAGACAACTGGAAAAGATGCTGAAGAGGAAGGGAACCAGAAGAAAGGAAAAAGCAGCCTGAAGGGCTGCAAAGAACTGAAGGAAGAGGGACTTCATATAAGCATTTAGTGACACAGAGACCAGGGAGTCATTTGAGTTTGAAAGACTCTGCCTCTAGGCTTCTATATGGAAGGTTTGTGTTAAGTCATATCTCACAGTTTTTGAAAGTTTATTGAAGAGCATAAAGCAGCAAAAGAACATTAGATGTCTGCTTTGCTAATCAAGCTGGAGAGTGACATTCTGTTTTTGACAGCTTCATCAAGGATGAGCTTCAGATTATAGACAGCCAAAATAAGTTTTATTTTAAAGGTTTTGAATCCAGAGTTTCAAGGAAAGGAAGACTCAGATTTATTAATGGATACGGTTAAACTGCTGGAAAACCTGCATTTGATTAACCACAGACTTTGAAATCCTTACCCCACCTAGTTTATTTTTGTTATCATCAAATCTGTGGCTGTAAATGGGTCTTGTGAAGCTGTCTTTGTAAGGACTGCAGACCACAGCTCTGCCTTCAATATGCTTGAATGTTTTATATGATTTCTGATTTACCCTGCAGCTGTAAACCTGCAGGAAGAGATGTCCCAGTGCTATGTCCCACTGTTCTCACTCTGTGAAAAACAACAGAATAGCACTTAGTAGCTTAGTATGAATGCTGAGGTTGTTAAGTTGAGCAGTCTAAGACCCTTAGAAGAAGAATGTCACAAGAGCTCTACTGTATTGGCAATATTATTGTTGATGTTGAAAATTTGCTTGGATACTACAGCAATGGGCTTTACAGAACATGCTCCAGAAAAAGAAAGAAAGAAACTAAATATTTGCACATGCTTGAAAGAGAGTGAGTCAGCAGTTGAGTGGGAACATGAATCAAAACTTAACAATGAGCAACATTGTGATGGGTCTTACTTCAAGCATGGGATTCACCAGAGCTTTCTCCTAAAATAAAGTTTTAAGGAATGGGCTCAGCTGGAAATTCTTTTGTACAAAAGAAGTACAAAAAGAGGAGGTATAAAATTACTGTTATTTTTAACTGTAGCTATATGCAAAGGACTGGAAGGAAACAACCCCTCATTCACTCCTGAGACCTCATTTGACTGCATGTAGGCTATGGAGAGAGGTTAATTGGCTAACAGGACTCTTGGGCCATGTAATAACTCCTGCCTGGAAAACTGCTGCTGCCCAGACAAAAGGAAAGAAGGCAGTGAATGGAATCAGGGAGGGACAAGCCAGGAGAAATATTTTTTAAACTGTTCCCAGAGTTTAGAACAGTCAAGCAACTCAGTTTTCCCATTTGTCTTGGTTATCAAGCTAGTCATTTTGATACCTTGCCACATTACACATGCAAACTAGTAACATGAATATGTCCTGTTCATAAAATAAAGCCATCAGTCACAGTGTTGTGTCTCCAAAAACAGATAAACAGCATTGTTGAAAATTTAGCCAGTGCCAGAAATTATGCAGCCTTCTGTATCAAAAGCATTCTGGAATAAATCTAGACCTGTCAACACCGGAACATGTAATATGATTTCTTAACTATAGCAAAAAGGTTTGGGTCCAACCCATCCTTAATGAAGATGGAAAATGTTGATGTTCCCACATAGAATATAGCATAGTTAGTCCGCATGTGATTTTATCCTGAAAACGTGAATTGTTATTGAGAGATCTGTTAGCAGATTTTTGCTAAAGAGGGAGAACCTTGTTAAAGTTTCTTACTGTGTGTTCACTGAAAACTTCTGGAGCATGATTTCAAAACATATATGCCATACCTCAAATACTTGATAAAATCAGTGAAACTGAATTAGGGAATTATTTTGTAGGCTATATATTTGTTTAGCTAACAACCTATGAAGGACTTGTATGAAAAAATCACTATCCAAGGGTGTTTCCAGGAACAGGTCTTTGCATATTCCAGGTAGAGGAAGAAATAAAAGTATTCAATGAGATTTCTTAGAATTTTAGAAAGTTGACTAACATCCCTATTCAGAGCTGAAATGGGGTGAGCATCACTGTTTCGCTTGAATTGTTCTGGCTTGTATTAGAAACCAGCATGGCTGCAAGCCAGCTCCAAAATCAAGAAGACTCTGAAGGGAAGGTCTCAGCTCTTGCTTCACTTACTCAAGATGAACTGCTTTAAGGCTATAATCGTGTACTTCCACAGATTCAAATCTTTGAGTTATTGGGGGAGGGGGGGACAGAATTTATTAATTACGGGGTCTGTGTGCCTGTTTGATATGCAGTCTTTAGTGTTACTATTTTAATGTTCCAACACACTTGAAAGCATCTTCTTTCCTTCCAAATACAGAAGTGATACAGTGATTGAACACTCAACTCATAAAACAGATCAAGGAAGAAAACAGTCAAGTGCAATCAAAAGCAATAAGTATAAATCTCCTTATCTCAAGTATTCACAGTAGCTTTTCAGAAGTCTTACGTGTGTCTCTGTAAGAAGCTTCTGCGGCTAGTGCGAAATTTCCAGAAGTTTCTTAATGCAACCAGGTGGCTCTGCTGTAAGTTGTGGCACTGTGCTTACTCTAAATGTTAAAGAGGAAGAGTTTTCAGTCAAATTTTAAAAATTGAATAGTTTTTTCTTTAAAATTCAATAGCGTATGTTGATAGGCATAAAAGAGCATAAAAAGACACTCAAGATGGGCCTCTGATTACTGAGCTAGAAGTGTTGCTGTTGATGGTCCACCATATAGACCAAATATAATGGTTCAGGCAGCCACCATTTTTTTCCAAGGGCTGCAGTATATGGAAAATAGGCCTGGTTAGAATATTGTTTTATGAAATTCTGGTTTAACCTGTTGTTTTGCTAAAAATGAATTGTTTCACAGAGATATACCTGCTTTTGACATACTCCTTAGAGTCATCATAGGAAGTCTGCTCCAAAGCAAGCAGAACATTGCTTTTCAAGTAGGGTTCCCAGCAGCCACCTGTGCAGAAATCTCTCTGCTCTTTTTCAGAACAGGTATTTTGACGCTGTTGTATTTTCTCAAAATTTTGGAAAGGTTTAGGAATTATTTCAATGAACACAGACACACACAAAAGCAACCCACATTTTGAAACAGGACTGTAAAGTGTGATTTTCTTCCTCCAGGCACCACCAGTGATAATTTAACACAGAACACTCGTTCATTTTAGGTTTTGTATGAATACCTCACCACAGCAACTAGAGAGAGGTCTCCCAATAAGTAAGTATTCTGCAGGGAAAAGTGAATTCTGGTAGTGTCTGGAGCGCTTGGCTGAAATTTGTGAGTTCATTTAACACAGTGTTTAAAATGTGGCAGTATAAATGTCAGAGAAAAAAAAATGCAGAGAGAAAAAAAACCTGAGAGTTGGAAATTTTCTCATCAGACAAAAAAACAGTATTGAGAGTTGGAAGGTTTATCATCATATGGAGCCATGCAGGCAACCAAGCATTACTGATAAGGTTCATACCTTCAGATCTACAGAAGAGACTTTTATTTCCAGAACAAACTATACAGTAGGCAACAGTAAAATGCCATTATCCTCCCCTTGGGGCAACCACTGGAAAAAGATAAGAGACCAGTACATGCTGCCAGCAGGTTGCACAGCAGATGATTGTAGAGAGTTAGGCGTGGCTGTGGTCCCATCCTGTGGTCCCATCTGTGCATTCATCTCAGTACTTTTACTTCCATACTATCTGCTCTTCAGCCAGGAGAACACTGACACAATTTCTCCACTTCTAATCTGCAAATATGGTGCCATAGTAGCCCTTTCTGATACAGAAAGACTATTTCTGCATCTATCCTCTGTTCTTGTTTCACGTCTCCAGTTTTCACCCTGTCTCCCTTCAAATTACAGGGAAGACTGTGGGCTGTTCTGTTCCTTGAGTTTTGTTTGCTTTGTTAAGAATTTGGTTGTTGCTTTCCAATTGGGCAACTGCTGCCTCCTTCATACTAATTGCTTCTAGCAAAAGGTCAATAATTGCAATAGCACCTCTCCAAGTCTCTTCCAGACCACACCATGTGTGATAACAAGGGGTGCGGTTCCCATTAGCCTCTGCTAGAAATCTTAGCACATGCCCTGCAGCAAGCCTGGAAATGATTGTTCAGTCTCTTATAATTTGCACTTCAAATTTTATTTAAATGTTGGTGAGGGGTTTTTGTTTGTTGTTTGGTTTTGGTTTTGTTTTGTCCATTGGTTGGTTGGTTTTTTCACCCCGAAGCCAAGTGATGCACACCCTTTTCAGTCAGTAGCGTGTGCCTGCCAACTTTAACAATTATTCAACTTCTGCCTTAGCCCTGTTCTGATTTGATTTGATTTATTTTGTTTTGAAGCATGGATTAGTTTATTTATTTTTTTTTTAAAGAGGCTATGTTTGGGTGTTCCTTACTCTCACCAAAACCAGAGCACACAAAGTGACTCATTCAAACTTGTAAATGGAAAAGTACAGCACAGACGATTTTTGGTGTTAAGCCCCTCCTGTTACTTTAGGTCTAAAAGAGATCAGAGGCTTGTCGCAGAGTAAATCAGATGTCATCATCCTGTTGCATGCAGCTCAAATGCAAGCCACAGGATACGTCTGCATCACCTCATTGTGTTAGCACAAAGTTAACCAAATCCCCACCTCCGGGAGAAAACCATCAGAGGCTCTGCAATGGTATCCTGGGTTTTCCATCCGTGCCCCTACACTGGGTCACTGCCATTCCTAGGAGCCACAGGCAGCCTCTGCTTAAGACTCAGGCTCAAAGCCTCCTTTCCCCTTGAGTTTCTGCAGTTCCATGTAGTTCTAGCCATGTCAGGATTTCTGATGTACAGCCAAGAATGGTCAGCATCTTCTGATGAGTTTCACCTCTTCCATCACACACTCTCCTCTATAACATCAGAGGAGCACTCTGATCATCTCTGGAGGTGTACTTTGCACATCTCGACAATTTTGACAGTTTCTTTTCTTACAGTAGAAAAAAAAAAAAAAGAAAGAAAAAAAATTTGGTGAAACAAAACAGAAGGGTGGATGTGAATACGTAGGTCCAGAAAACCCTGGTTAAATTTGCTGCTATTAATAGGCTTTGAACCCTGTGTGACTAGAACGTGAATAGGCAAATTATTTTGCGGAGTGCAGCTTTAAGGAGAAGTTAGTATTGCAATGGCTTTAGTGGGTGTAAGGGAAAAAGGAGAGATCTGGAAAATAAGAGTGATACCATTCCAAGTTGTTTGTGCCACCAACTGTTTTGCTTTGCCGAAAGATCCCTCCAAATATCTCACCCTTGGCTAGCAAAGGAGATGTTGAAAAAATACTAGAAGAGCTGTGGGGAGCAGTGATCTAGAGACTTTGGCACAGCAGAGAGTGGATGGCATCCTGGGGGGTGTTTTCTGCTTCATTTTATGGAGTTCATCACTATGGAGATTATGCTTGTTGGTTTTGGTAAAGGGTGGCAGCTCTGATGAGGGAATAGCTTGTGTTCAGTTAGTTATAGTATGATTTCCAGAGAGAGAATGCAGGGAAATAAAATGAGAGCAATAAAGCAAGGGAAGACATAAATTCCGTGTAAGGGGGGGGTGGGAAATGGGGACACAAATTCTTCAGTATGTAAAGAAGGATTAAAAAACAAACCCCAAAAGCCCATGTTCATTCTCACCACAACAGACAGCACTTTGTGCTGATTAGTATCAAAATGGGATATAAATTTTAAAAATAAACTCCAAACAGCTTTATTGATGGCAAAAGCAGATTTATCATCTGCAGATATAACTAGTATTTTGCTTCTCTGTCACATTTCCATTTGGATCTTCTGAAAATATGGATGAGATAGAGATCCATGATGTATCTGGTACTGATTATTTTCAGCCTATTTCAAGCATTTGTATATGTGAAACTCAGATAGCTTAAAGCTGTATTCAAGGTTTATGGAGCAGAAACAACTGGGAGGCTAGGAGGACCTTTCTCCGTGGTAACCTAGATATTAAAATGGAATGATTTAGACCATTTGTATATGGAATGTGCCCAGAGCCACAGGCCAATATACATTAATATGGTCAAAAAACACTGACAAAGACTTCTGCTGGTGTTGCAAAGAAGAGAGCTTGTGAAATATTGGGAAAGTTTATTTTCAACAGACACAGAACTGCCCAGGTAACCTCAACTTTTCTTTGCTGGCATCTTCATTCCTCTGCTAAGCCCAGCCATGTCTGTAACTCCTTCATGGATATCAAATTACACACTCCAGGAACATTTGGATCTTCAGGCTACGACGTCTCAGTGTCTCTGTAAATGCACTTTTCTGGCATTGTAGTGCTCTGGACTACAATGCCAACATGACAACTGAAAAATTTTGTAATGGTTCCAAAATGCCAATTTCTGTCTTTTTTAATGTAGTGTGACAAATGGGCAAATTAGACAATATTATAAATAATTGCATGCATGTCCTTTCCACATCAGTCTCGTAAGCCCTTTCGTCAGTACTCTCTCAGGATTTTTCTTTCCACACATGCTTTCTCCTTTGATTCATGAATTCATAAACAATAAGGCTGAAAGGAACATAAAGAAATCACCTGGTGTACTTTGTCCTGATGTAATATCAAACGCACATAATCATTCTAAATGGATATTTGTCTGACATCCATTGAAGAATTTCATACTCTCCAAGCAAAATATTCCAGTTCTTCAGTATTCTTACTCTTAGAAATATTCTCTACATGTCTAACATGCTTCCCTTTCTCTAAGTCCATTGCTCTTACATAGAAGAAACATGTAGAAGCTGCTATATAATTTTTCTTCTCTGTATTTAGGGGTTTTTATATTGTGTCTCCTGTCTCCTCCTCTCTAAACTGAGTCTTCTTTTCTCCTCCAAGTCTTTTAGAGTTCATCTAGTCCAGCCCCTGAAACAAGGAAGGGTCTCCTATAGATGTCATTTCTGTTTAATCTGATCAGTGTTTGGCCTCTTAATAAGATTTAATGATGAGTGTAGTCATAGTTGTATAGTTCCTGGTTTATGTCCAGTCTTTCCCCAGAAATTTACCTTCTGACTTACCCAATATCCAATAAACACTTCCTAAAACTGTAATGGAGTATCTCTGCCCACATGCTTCTCAGTGTGCTTCATGTAAGGAGGTGTGAGTTCCCCTTATGGCCAAATAAGGTAGAACAGCAGGTGCCAGTTGCTTTTCATGTAATTTATAGACACTTCTAAAGTGAATATAGCATTTTGTCTAGGGTCCAATTTAGAAACAATGCAGATTGTATTTTCCTCCCTCTCACAGCTCTACAACGTTACACTGAGGTAATTAAAGCAAAGTGAGCTTTATGTTTAGTGGTACAAAACCAATTTCAATGCTTTTGAAAACACTCCACAAAGAGTTTTGCTGTAAATAATGATAATGCAAAAAGCATGATAGTGATGTGTGACATACATTGTGCCTTTCTAGGATGATCTATGGAACTGACAGATGTCTTTCCCATTCTTCTCACATATGCGGCCCTAAAACAGAGGTGCTCACACAATATTTCATGCATAAACACTGTTTAGCACCTCCAGTGCCTTTCTGGTAACTTGGGATAATTAAAAAGGTATAATGACATGGACATACACTGTCTTGCAGCAAGCATTTGTAGGAAAATAAACTAAGCATTGTTAACATTGAGTCATCCACAGTAATAAACCATAAAATAATACAGGCTAGAGAGGGAAAAGACCTATTAAGTCATCTAATCCAACTCCTGCCAAGGCAAGCTTCTTTGCTGCCATATATTATTAAGTGCTTTGTCCAGTCTAGTTTTAAATTATTCAACCAATTACATTTTTGCTATTTCCCTTGGGAGATTATTCTACAATTCAATTCAGAGGTATGTTTATTTATTCCTTGCATTTTAAGTAAAATTTTCTTTGCTTACCTTCACTATTTTAAAAACTACTTTCTAAACTTTTTTTTTTTTTTTTAATTCTATTACTATTGGAACAGGAATGTAAAATGGGATATGGAGAGGACTTTGAATGAAACAATGACGAGAAGTTCTCCTGGAAGAGTAAATTAAGGGAAGGTGGGTTTTTGTTTTCATGGTTTTGTTTGTTTGGGGGTTTTTTGTTTGTTTGGCTTGGTTTGTTTTTTGTTTTTGTTTTAATTTCACATCATATCTTTATACACTTCACAAAGATTCAAATGTAATTGCAGCACTCACACACAGTTGAATAACTTACCCTCATCCTGCTGGTAACCGTCTGTTAAGCACGTGTAATCCGTAAGCACCTCAAGTGAGGGTGGGGGACATGACTTGGGGGACATGCCCCAGGAGCAGCAGGGAGGCAGGGAGGGATGGTGGCCCAGTGCCCTGTCCAGAGTGCACCCTGCCCGTGGGCTGCCCTCAGCAGTGGCAGGTTTTGCAGAGCCACACACATGGTGGTATGGGGTGGAAACAAACATGGCAAGAGGGTGGGACCAGACTCTTTTCAGTGATGCCCAACAGGCACAGACATTCCATAGGACATTCCATCTAAACATGAGTAGAAACTTTACTTTGCGGGTGTCAGAGCACTGGAACAGGCTGACCAGAGAGGTTGTGGAGTCTCCTTCTCTGGAGACATGAAAAACCCACCTGGACACATTCCTGTGTGATCTTCTCCAGTGAACCTGCTTTAGCAGGTGGGTTGGACTAGACAATCTCCAGAGGTCCCTTCCAAGCCCATCCATTCTACGATTCTGTGATGGCAAAGGTTTTTGAATCCCTGGGCTGCTTGGAAACATCAGGTCAGCTCAGGACAGCCCTGCATGTTTCACAACCTCACTGGTCACTGGGTGGGCTGTTGCAAGGGGAACGGCCAAGCGCTAAATTTGCAGGGCAGGAGAAAACACAGGTAAATGATTACGAGGAATGATTACAAAGCACGTGTGTGGCATAAAAGGATAAATAGTAAATACAAAATTTCTTAATCCCAGTTGTTCAGCTGTGCCTTGTGAAGTGTTTCAGTGAGCTTGTCCCCCGCCCTACGCTTGGGTACGCTTTACAAGAAGTTTCAGGTAATGGGAGTTTAAAAATTAACCGGTGCAACCTGTGCTGTACGCTCAGGAGGCAGGGCCCTTTGAAGTGGGCAGAAATATCCCCACCATTTTCAAAGGGCTGTGAAACGGGCCCTGAGCACACGGAGGTAGTAGTTGATTTTACACTTGAACACAAAGATGCCCTGCAAGTGAGTGGCATGGCTGGGCCAGGACACACCAAAGAGCCTTAGCCCCACCGTCCCACTGCCAGGGAGGTGGCCAGGGGCAGAGCCAGTGCACAGCCACTTTGTGTAACATGGCAGCCAGCCAGTATGGCATCCATACTGCAGCCGTGCCTCTGGCAGGCACCAACCTCCTGTTAGCAAGATTAAGGCAATGCAGAAAGACGTGGAAAAATACAATCTGCCCTTCTGCTGAGTACAAATGTCCAGTCTTGGGAAGAGCTGCGACCCTGAAGTAACCCCCTGGGAAGCCACCTTTGCTTGGCAATGGGAATGGAGTGGAAGGTAAGTTTAGTACGGGATAGCCGAAAATACTGTGAATACTGAGAAACACACTAAAGGGTAAAACATCCAGGGTCTTGGAGTAAAAAGGACATAATGTGGCAGCAGACTGCTGCTTCTCCTACAACTGCAAAAGAAAATGAAGGTCCTCTTTGAGCAATCATACAGAAAGTCTAGGGTTAGGTGGCAGCCAACAGCAGCAGCTCCTTTATTTAGATCTCCTTTTCTTATCTTCTGATGGAGAAGGAATGACCCCATGCTTGGTGGAACAAAAGTAAAAAATCTTGCTCCTGGGCGTCTAGAAGGCACTGCAGAGAATGAAGGCAGCTTCCCAGCCAGCACTGAGGTGCAGGCACAGCTCGGCATCACCTAACGCGGCTGACAGCGTGCCTCACTCTGCTGCCAGACCAGCTCCTGCCTCGCCCAGCTGGGGACAAGCCAGAGCGTAGCTCCCAATTGCTGAGGTACTCCAGTCTCCACTCTGTGCCTCTTGGGTAGCAGGGCAGCAAGGCTTCTTCCACACCAGCCCTTTTGGGCTTCTCTCCTTATATTGCTGTGTCTCAGCCCCAGCTCCACGTCCTTGGGGTGGCCTCACTATGGCTTGGTGGCACTGCCGAGATGCACAATGCCAGTTCCAAGGCACTGGTAAGGGACTAACCAAGGCCAGGGAGTAATGCCTGAGCATCACGCTATGGATATCAGATTTGGACTCCATCTTCAGAGAGGATTCCCTCTGAACTCATTCTTGTTTCCCTTGCATGACAATATGGCTACCTCAGAGTCCAGGCACACCCATCTTGAGACTGAAGGCTTTTTATAAGTAATTTTCTTTAATTATTAATTACCTTCAGTGTTTTAAGAAGGTAATTTGAATTGTGTTGTACTGTTGCTAGTGTCTGATTGTACTCCTTATAATTGTTTTAGAAGAAAAAACTGTAAAAAATAATAGCATATTACAAATAATAATTCATATAAAATATAAACACACATAAAGTATTACACCAGATATCTTCAAAATATTGGTATGTGATACAAGTTTCCAGCTTGTAAGAACCACAGATGTTTCCAAGGAGCTCATTAATTTTTCCAATTTTTGTGAATGTGCCTGAGCACATAATCAAAATTGTATGTTTTATCCAAACAATATCTTCCTCTTTTAACCGTATGAGCTCTATTTAGTGTTATCCATTGGGATCTACACAATTTGGTGTGACATTCCACAAGGACAGCCACTATTTCTGGCACACCATGGGAACAGCTACGCTTAAGCAGTCCAGTTTGGGATCCAGACAAGTAAAATTCTCCAGAACAAGACCTTGCTCACTCCAGCACCTGAGTTGAACACAAATAAGCACTTCAGGCTGTTTTATTGTAACTCTAGTATTACTTGCTTCCTTGGCAACTTTACTTTAACTCTATATATGTGAAAAACACACAGAGTAGTATGAACTCCTGGAAAATACTACTTGGCAAACTAACGGGACTGGAAGTAAGAACTACATAGGAAGCACACACATGACATATAAAAATTTCTGTTATTAACAAAAATATTCAAAGTAGTCCCTTAAAACAGTTTGAGAAGAGCTGACCTGGAAGAGAAGGATGAACCACAGCAGTGCCTTCTAGCCTCGGTCTCTCTACGGGGCACACAAGCTGACAGCAGAACAATGTTCAGCTGACAGACAGTTCAGTGGTTAATGGGTCTCAGCAAAAGTAGAAAACATTGTGAAAGCTGTTTATTTCTACTTAATCATTAAAGCTTTCTACTCAAATAAGTTCTGCTCTATTCGAATATGTTCAGCCATTTCATTATAAGAATTACATGAAATATATTCCCGGATTGGTTAGTGACTCTATATTGCTGCAATCCATAACTTGGTCTGATTTTTAAATATGCAAAGTAGGCACCCCTTAGATGATATAAAAACATTTTCAGCTACCAGTTGGAAAAAAAAAAAAAAAAAGGTAATATTTACTCTATTTAAAAAAAAAAAGAGAAAACTTATATTGCCAAAAAGCAAAGATGTTCGCAACTATGTCTTTTACAGTTGGATGAATATTTACAGTTGTTGTCATTAGACTCAATTACCAGTGTCATCCTTACGACACTGTGTGACACCTTTGTAGCAGCTTATTTCATATGCTATCCAAATCTGTGAAGTAGCCACTGATTTTTGATGGCAGCCTGTATTTAAATTAGGCTATCAATTGAATAGAAGTGTTTTAATTGTTGTCATTCATTATGTTAATATTAGGACTATGAAAACTGAAAATACAATTTTATTTGAATTTTATGTCTCATTCTTCGATCTAAGTATTTTCTTAGGCTCCTTATGGATACACTGTCCTAGTCAGATGGACCAACATGTAGACTTCAGCCAGCTCCTGTGTAAGATGGAGGCCACTTGCACTCTCCTTGACTTCTTTGGGAATGAAAGTGAGGAAAACGACTGTTCAGCCTCAACTATGGTCTGCCAGGGTGCTGAGTAACAGCTTGCTCCCGGCACAGACAGTGGTTTTTCGTGGAGTAACGTTTAATGTATTTGTTACAAAATCCAGCTCTGGGATTGAAGGAGGTGAAGGTGCGCAAAATGACTTGGCCCATTACTTCACAGTGTCACTGCACACCACTTCATACTCTGTGGGACTGAAGGGTAATATCTAAAGAACTATCATCTCCCAGTAGTTCTAATGTAGTAATGTGTGGTGTCACATGCTCCATAAAGCTCTGTAGCTTGTAACACTGCCCCTGAGCTAAATTAGCCCTACTTCTTAGCATGGCTAATCAATCGAAGCAGAGTCCACCCTCACACAATACTACCTTTGGTCCTAAAGCCAACTGGTTTGCTGCTGGCTTAAGGATGCCCAACGGCCATGCTCCGTTATATGGTTTGTATGGACCTGTAAGTGGAAGTTTTCAAATGTTGTGAATATTTCAATCTGATGCCGGTGTGATTCAGCTGGTGGGTTGTGATATGAAGTTGGGAGAGTCCTGTCAGGTCAGAGGCAGCTGTAAGCTGGGATACCAGATGAAGGCAAAATATTTGCAATGCTACATCCAATCACAAAAGAAATTATGATTTTCTGCAAATGGATTTCTGGTCAAGTGTCTTTGCAGAGAGTAAAACAACTAACTCACATGTTGGCCAATCCCTCTCTCACGCCCAGCATTGCTGTGATACCAGAGATCTTCCTATCAGGGTTATGGGATGATAGGAACTGCTGTCTGAGCAGAAGTGCCTGGCCACCAGGTGGAACTGAGTGCCACCTTAAGACTGACATATTTCTTTCCCTTTGCCCTCTCATGTGGGGCAACTGTCCCAAGGCATCCAGAAGAAATTATCTAGGCAATACAAACCCAGTCCAGTGGCTTCCTTGTGTACTCCAACGCCAACCTCATCTGCTTAGTTACACATATGTAAGAATACAGTTAAAGAAAATATGCCTACTTTTCCCCTGGAAGAGAGATGCAAATATTTTTAAACAGAAAACATGAGCTGGTAGATTCTGCTAAAGAAAAGGGATTTTCAGTAACACGAAAATTCCCAATTAAATATAATTCCAGCCTCCTTACTGTATTAAACAGCATGCTCAGTGATTTTACAGGGATGATTTGTGTTCTAAAATATCTTGGTCTCCTTTAGCCTCCATTGTAGTTAAATTTGAAACATCAGATATTGTTATAGCAACAGTTTGCTTTCAGAAAAACAAAATTTGTCAGGGAATATTTCACTTCCCTAAAGAATTAAGGAGCTGGTAAAGACTAAAACAGAAATGTCTGAAATCACAGGTTAGGGAATATAGAAGGATGATGTACTACAAACCTCTTATTACAGAGTGTTGCCAACTTTCACAATTATTTAATATCTGAAAGCCTCAACACTCAACATGCTTCCATTTTTTTTTTAATTTTAAAATAAAGTCAGAAAGCATTTTAAAGGTAAAATAAATAGATGATATTTTGTAACGAAATTTGGGAAATACTTGCCCACTTAAACTACCTGAACAAGCAGCTTGGAAGTACTAGTATGCAACAATGACTACTAAATAAAGGATATGTATAACATAAATGTGTTTAAGAAACTGAGGGACTCAGTAAAGTTGATAGATGATATGACAGAAACTGTAATAATGAATTCCAGTGGTATATACAAGAACAGAGAACTTGAAACGTAATTCATGCATATAAAAAGTTTTACATATTACTCATGGAAGGCTAGTGGGTGTCACGTGCATTAAAAGCATACCACAGAGTTGAGTACCTCAGCCTCATGCAGGGAAGGAATCAGGTAAGGGAGCTCAGGACACTGATGCACAATTAACACCGTCAAATGATTGAATGACACTGAGAAAGCATATGCTGTCATCTGCAGAAAACTAGTTCAACTGAGAACTGAAAATCAAAATGGTGTATGGCTGTGACTTGTCTTCATGTAACTTCATATAACTTGTCTGTTGTGCCATATAGCACCAATTTTCTATGTTTTTATGTTCAATTTACAATCCAGACATTTGTAATTGATAAAATAACCTCTATATCCACAGGTTACAGAGACAGTCCTGTGCACTGTTAGGGGGAAAAGGGAGCAGTTTGAGTTATTTGCTGGACTCTTTATAACAGAGCACAACCAGAGGCCGATGTCTTATTTAGTCAGACTGCCTGGTGTTTAAAAGACAGATAAAACAAAACAAACCTCCTCTGATGGAAAAATGGTTGCAAACAACAGCTGTACCATGACATGTGGCTACATACATGTCAGGGAATCATAGGCATCTTCTTCATGTCCCAAAAGCGAATGAGAGACAAAGCAACTCCTGGAGTCTGCGAGGCAGAGGAACCACTGTGGACTGAAATGGCAGGTGAGACAACCAGAAGAACAGACATACCAACAACAGGAACACAGGTATCTTTGGGGAGACCTGCTGATCAGACAACAGTTCTGAATTGCCCTGGTTGAAACAGAGACTGAATGCAAATTGCCTATTTGAATTCAAAATTTTTCTTACATAAACATTGCTGATTAATTTCATTAGGGTTGGCTTGGAACAGGAAAAAGTGAGTAACTGAGCTTTCTTAGGAGGCAACTGTTTTGTTAAATAGTTCTGATAACAGATTGGTCATCGGTTCCCACTTGGGTACTGAGTGAAGCAAACCTCTGCCTTCTGTTTTCCAAGAAAACAGAAACAGACTGCCACCCACTCCAACATCTACCAAGAAACCGAAACAATCAACGGTATCTCTGATACTCAGATATTAGATGTTTCATGCAGAATCTAAACAGAAATATTTATTTCAATCCTATACACACTTCTGACTTCTCAGAATACCCCTAGAAATGATATCGAGCTTGTTTCTTGCAGAGCAAGCTAGACTGTCAGAAGAATCATGTTTTGGATACCCTCAGTGTTACAGCAGGGAGTTGCCTTGAGAACTGAGAACTCAAAAGCAGAGAGAAAAATTCTTAAATGTTACTGAATACCTGTAGGAAATATTAGCAGAGTTTTAGCTGACTTCACTATGTATTTAACGCTAACTTATTTGTCCCTTAACTGTACTAAATCTTTTAATAGCACTTTTTCAGGATTGGAGCAGTCCGGGAAAATTCCAGGCTTTACTTTGGCTTCTTAGCCAAGAAGAGAAACAATCTGCAAAGCAGAAATATGTTAGCAGACAAAACCTGAAGTGTTCAGACACTAGGGAAGGTTGGATTGATTTTCTCAGACAACAGGGCAAAGGACTTCTATGCACAGCTGCCTCCAGCCAGCATTTGCCTGAAGATAATACTGGCTATTTTCAGTTTTTAGGTTTACTTACTTTTTCATTTGGGCACCATCCAAGAATGATGAAAAGACCACACTACTTTTCTAGAGCACTTACAAGAAGACAATAATACTGAATAAGAATACACTGAACTTGTTCTAGTTATGAATGGTGTAAAGTAATATAGACTTTTTTTTTCCCCTGAATTTCTAACTTTTTCAGAGGGTAGAGGGAGACACCTACTACCATGTCACTCAATAATAACATTATTTACTCAGAATTGTTCTTAAAAATCAAACCTTTTCTTCCTAGTCTTCACTTTCACAGCTGATTTTACATGAAAAGTGCTCCTTGGGCACAGTTGGTCTTGTAATGACCCAAGTAGAATCCTTTACAAAGATAAGTAAACTTATTGTTTGCCATTCTGAATATAATGGCTCAAATCAACTATATTGTATTTTGCCTTCTGAGTCTGCAGACATCTCAAAACAATTCCTCTGAAAAATGTTCCTGTACAAATAAGATGATCACATGAGAAACAGTGAGTGGAAGCTTTTATTGATGCTATTATCTCAGGCTCTCAAAATTTACCAAAGCATTTCCATTACATCAGTTTTCAATATTGATGCAAGAATCAGTCAGGAAATATTATATTTGCATTTAAATTAAATGGCTACAAAAACATTCAGGCCTCATTGACTTTTGTATTCCTTTCTTTTCCTCATTTCATGCCTTTAAAAATGTGCGTGTAACAAATATATATTGACATGTGCATGTGTTTTGAGAATTTATAAGGAAATCTTGGAGAATCTAGTGTCTTTGATAAAGACTTTGGGTACAGTTTACCCCAGTATATATAAGCATTGTGAACAATCCTGGTTTAGTTGCATTTTTAAATTGGATAGCAGCTTTGTTTTGGATTACATGCATTCTGTGGTTTGCTGACACAACAATGTAGTCTCTAACTTCAAAATCAAGTCCAGAAAAAATAGATCATTTTAAGCCACATGCTCCAGGCTGTCAAACAGCCTCCAAGTGGCTATCAACTGTATTTTCTAGTAAGACCAGCGGAAAGCCTTTCATAATCTGGGTCATGCTGGAGTTTTATGTTTTTGGGAAAAGTATTCCTAGCTTTCAGAACAAAATGCGTCTTTAAACTTTTTAACAATACAGCATATGTAAACCAGATATCTTTCTGCAAGCTCTCCGCTTCTGTTTCATTCTTTTCTTCTGTGTTTCTTCTCATAAGTTATATATCACTCCTTTATGTTATCTATATCAAAAGATCCATACAGTAAAACTTTTGTATTTAGTTATCTAAATTCCTCCTCTTTCTGGTTTTGACTACATTCTTTTCTCCGCTGGAAAAGCAAGAGATGAGTGGATCTCCAAAGCCACACAACATTTATTTTTTTTTCATTGTCCTCACATTTTAAGATGTGTAATCCATTAGTGGAAGAAAGTGTAGCAGTTAGAATAGTAGGTGAGGTCCACCCATGGTGGCAGCAGAGGAAGGTGTGGGGTGGAAGCACCAGGATGTTGCCAAAAAAACCCATCAGCGTGTAGGCACAGAGCCAGGCTGAGGCACAGCAGGGATTGAAGCCTTTCACAATGTGATGTGGGATCTGCCGAGCTGGGACAGACAGTGAAAGGAGGGAGATGAAGCAGGCGGCTTTGCTCCAGAGAGAAGGGAAGGGATGGTAATAGCGGGGAACAGATCTTGCTAGCAATGTGTGGGACTTTTCTTGGGTTTTGTCTTTAATTTTAATGAAGCTGTTCTACCAAAACACCTCCTGCACGGCCCTGGGGAGGAGGGACTAGTTTGTCTGAATCAATAGTGAATATTTTGACCAAGTTATTTGTTGGACACTCAGACCAGTTTCACTCAGCTCAAGCTTCATGAGTATGGAAATGTTTCAAAACCTCTTTATCTTCTGACACATCCCTTTTCCATCTCACATTCTTCTGGACTTCCTCACTCTATCAGATACTTCCTCTTCTGTCTGAATTGCCCTTTTATCTTTCATTTCACTTTTCTCCTGACTTTTTCTCATGGCAGTCTTCTGACTTATCTGGCCTTCATTCACAAATCTCAGATCCTTTTTGTAGAAGACACTGCAATGTAAATAACTTGGAAGATGTGAGAGAAGAAAAATTAAGACATAAGTATGGAAAGAGAGCTGTCAGCATCTTCTACTAATCCTCTTGTTGCAGCAATTATGACAGGAGGATGCAGCGGGATGTTTTGTCTGGTGGTTTGGGAGCAATCCAAAGAAGATTTTTATCATAATGGTCTCCTCTGACCTAGAACCTATGCAGTCCTGGATCTTCTCTGGATTATGTTTTCCACATAGAGATACCCCAAGTTTTTGCTTTTTTCCTTTTTCTGTCTGCTGCTGTTCAAAGAGTGGGTTTGCCCTCTCTTCTTTTCAAAATATTGCAGGATTTCCATAGTACTAATCTGACTGACGAGGTTTTCTTTTCATTTGCAATGACAGTCCTAAAGATTTAACATTCCTGGTTTGATTTCAAACCCACAACATTAAATCAGCTTTGATATTAGCCAGGGAGAGTCTGCCCAGCCAACTGTAAGTGGTGTAAAAGGCTTACACTTATTCCATTACAGCACGCATTGGTTATTACATTAAATCCTTAACAAAGTTACATTAAAAGGCTTGTAATAGTGAGACAGAAACTTCCAACAAAGGGGAAATATTGAGTAAGTATCTCTGCTGTGTCTTTAATTCCTTTTGTCTAGACATCACAACAGCCATTAGGCTTATCCTGCCAAGGTTAATAAAGTCTCTTGAGGATACATGGTAAATTAACAAATACAGCAATAAAAGTAATGGAATAAGAATTACCTAACTATAATAATAGCACAGCATCTATTAATGACATATACAGACACACACAGGCACATAGATGCCACACATAACTTCTGAGCCAAATCTGCAACTCACATCATACCACGGCAAGCCTGTTTTTTCCATGTAAACTTGTACATGCACAGCTCTTCATGGTGGATGCATCTGATGCTTAGGCCATTATGATGTCTGTATATGAGAATAACAAAGTGTACGCATAATGCCAGATCCATGCATATGCGTAAAGGCCACCACAGCCACTGTCCTCTGAGGTGAGACCAGGCACCTTCTAACTCTCAGTAGCCACTGGCATGGTGGTGCCTCATGTTTCTCCTTTCGCGTACTGTCCGACCTGTGGCTGAACTCCGATGGCCCGCTGATCCCAGATGCTGTCCTTGCAGATGGAACTGAGGCCACTCAGAAAGTGCTGTCTTCTCTGTGAGGGTGGCAATGATGTGGCAGGGTGCTCACGTGAGTTTCTCAGTGTTCTGTGAGCACAGGACACTGGCAGCTCTGGTGGAGTTACCCAGAGCCACCTCCACAGGTGCTCTTGCAAGCAGGCAACAACCAAAGAGTCTCTGAATCCTCCAGTGTTGGGTGGATGCAACTGCACCATTGTAGACTGAAATTTTTCCAGTTACGAGGAAGACAGAGGGTCCCTCTTCACAAGAAGCCGCATGGAGACAATAAGTGGCAATGGATATGAGTTGTACTGGGAGCGGTTTCATCTTGATCTAAGAAAGAACAATCAAACACCGTAACAACCTCCCCAGGGACATGGTGGAATTCCCATCACTGGAGGTTTTCAATATGTGATTGTACAGGGTGCTAGATAATCTCATGTAGGCTCCCTTCCCAGCAAAAGGTTGTACCATACGATCTTTCAAGGTCTGTTCCAGACTGGGCTGTGCTATGGTTCTGTGATTCGGTTCAGTATCTGCTTGGGTTCTCCTGACACTTACAGTAAGTCCATGAGTTTCACAGCTAGAAAGTTTTTCACTATCAACTTTAACAGCGACACTCTTCTAATGTACTGAGAGAACAGTTCTTTCACAGTTGTCCAATGGACAAAACTGTAACCACTATTTTAGCAGTCACTATAAATCTTGGAGGGATTGAACAAAAAAGGTCAAACTTGCCTCTAGAGGGATCTTTCCCTTGGTTCTTTATTGATCCAACTGAACAAAACAATCGGAGGGAAGAGAAAATAATAATCTCTTCCTGATATACAAATCTACTCTTTTCTACATGAATCCTTTCTAAGCAACCTCCTTTTCCCTCAAGCTCCATCTCCTTCGGCATAAAGCAGAAAACAACTCGGCATCCTTGCAGTAACCTGAACGAGAGTTTACACCCATCTCATTGTCACTGGATTGCATCTGCAGAACTAAATATTAATGAGCTCTAAACTGAATAAGGGACTTTAAAAACTTTTTTTCCTTTAAAATGAGAAATCTCCACCTTTTCATAAACTGCATTGCACACTATGTGTTCATTTAAATCATTAACAAGTTAGGAAATGAAAGCAATAGTGAAGATAGTTATGACCTTTATTTTTTTGTGAGTTTTCAGGGAGTTTATATCTCTCATTTAAAACACTACAATGTGACATTTATCATACCTTATATTCCAAACAGCTCCATTGAATGCTATATTACAGTTGATTTCAGGTTATAAAGGTATTGTACTGATTTCATCACTAGATGAACACTATTCACACCAAAAGGTTTGAGTCTCACTTCACGCCCCTCTCCAAAAGACAGTGGAGTTTCACCGAGTTTAACCGTGGTTCAACTTGTCATTAGTGAGATAAATTCAAGATTTGCTTGAAATAATGACTATAGATTACAGTCTTTAGAGCTGCAAAAATCTGAAAGATGTGCAAAACAATTTCTCAGAAAGAGACACAGATGGTCTTAAGGTGATATTACACGTCTACTGGAATGGTTGAGTCTTCTTTTAAAAGAGAACAAAACAAGGAAGCTTTAAAGTTTTAAGCGTGGATGCTGTTATTAAACTACTCTGACCAGTCCTGAAAGAGTTCACGATTTTTTTCTGTTTGTTGGTCACGGTTGCCACAGCAGCTAACCGGTTCTACATGAAGTTAGGTGCAAGCCAGCAGGGCTGTAATGGAATACATTCCTTAGCGTGAGTCAATGCCTGCGCTGAAGAGGAAACACACTGTTTTGGAAATAGGCTCTAAAATGGTGTGTTCTGCTCAGAGGCTGGAAATAAGAAATTGTCTGGAATCAGATTTCTCCCTCCTCTGTGTATTTTTAATTATAAGTACTTCAGTTATGCCTTGAGATGGACTTGGAGTCCTGCTCTTCCAATGTGACTGAGCGATGGCCAGGAGGGAGCTGGAGCTGAGGTTGCTTTGTGCCCAGTAGAACAGAGAGAGAGATCTCTATCAGTCACAGCATAGGCTGGCAATTCTTTCATGTAAGAGCAGCCTTTGCTGCTGTGGTTTTCACACTGTGTCACACACACCCCTGGGGTTTTGCTGACCGCTTCTGAAAGGTCTTCAAAATGCAACTATAAAACCCAAGCCAACTGGTGTTATGATTTAAATTCACTATCCAGGGATCAGTATTTCTCTTGGAAAAATATGAAAGCTCCAAAGAAGCTGAAATTCATGGATATACACAATGGAATGATACCTACTGTGTAAAGTGAGTCTCACTCTCCCTTCATAAAACCAGCATCAGTCTGGGGAAATTCTGATCACACTGGGAATTACACAGGTGTAGGTGTAGAAGACTGAAACTTCTCCCTGGCCAAACTGCTTCAGCTCATGTTGTATGAAACATTTAGACATTGATTAGTAAAGAATCAAATACATTTTGTCATGCCATTTTGAGGGGAGAGTTATGGCTCAGTCCTAAGTCAGGATAAAAGCAAATTTGAGGAACAGCAAAATCAAGTTGTATCCCAAACAGCAATTTACAGTAATGATTAAAGTTAAGTAAATTATTAACTCAGTGCTTTTAATAAGATACATTTGAGGTTACCAGTCTGTGAAAGGAGTTCCATGAATTTTAGACTTCTATTTTAAAGCAACATTGCATTGCCCAAGTTCATAAACCATCAACCAGATGAAATCTTAGGATAGATTATTTTTGCAACAATGTAATTCTCTGTGCAGTGAGAGATACTTTGGACATGTTGTTTTGGTTTTGTTTTTGGTTTTTTTTCGGAAAACAGATTAAGAGCTCACTTTGCATCACAGGTGTTATGTCATCTGCTTTAAAAAATAAATCTACAACTCTAGTCACAGGCTGGTAATCTCATTTGTAACATGTCACATATGTCTTAACAAATCCAACACCTTAATAATACTCAGAATTTTAATAACGAATTTGTCTTGGAATTGCAGTTTGGAATATGATTTAAAGTTACTTTCCCTAAAGCTTTCCTTTAAGACATTTATTGTAAAATTGAGCCATAATTTCCTCAAAATTAAAACAGATGGCAAATTATGTTTGGTCCGTTAACAGTCAAACTTAGGGAAGGCTTAATGAAAGGCTTACGTGAGATATCAGAGTGAGAAATAAACTGGTTAGTAAATATATTATTTTTCTACTCAGTTTAAAGTAACGGATTGATCTCATTTTCTGACCCCCAAAATTATATTTTCACATATGACTCTATAAAACTTGACAGCTGTGAAGCTTATTTTTACCCTACCACTAATGGGCAAATTGCAACCACAGTAATCTCTATATTTTCAAGCAGAACTGCAGGGGCCACCCTAACAAACTATGATTCATTGACAGTCTGGGGTAGAACACTTCCTCAGAAAATGAAATTAAATAACTGCTTTGGCTTCTCTTTTGCAACATGTGGAAACAATACATAAGGCTAAAGAGAAGAAAATAATTTGCAATTTGCCTCTATCACTTTGATAAATATTAATGATCTGCAAGAATGTCCACAGGAATAGCAAAGTATGGCCAATAAAATCTCGTAGATTGTAAAGTTATTACAACACCAGCCTGATTTCCTGCATAATGTCATCCATAGAATGGCATCCAGCAACTCATATATTGAGTCTAATAACTTGTGCTCAGCTCTGGAAAGCATTTCAGACAATTTCAGTTTGAGGATGGAGAACCCCATGCTTCTCTTGGTAATTTATTTGGGTGTCATCATCACAACTATTAAACATATGTGCTTTTTTCTAGTGGAATAATGTAGCTCAAATTTTCTGGCCATTGATTCTTAAGTTTTTCCCTACTAGACTGTCCATAGTAAAAGTATCAAGCATGATCTTTTATGCATGAAATGCTTATTTTGCGTATAGAAACAGGTTGTGCTCTTTAAATTTATCACTGAAAAGCAAACCATTTTGAGTTGTTTTCACTTTCCTCTCTTTCTTCATAGAGGTTTCAGAACAGTACACAATACTCCAGTATCAGCACTATAAACAAAGATAAAATAATTTTCCTGATTCTTCACACTACTTCCCAGTAAGGCTGGTGAAACACTGGCCCAGGTTGCCCAGAGAGGTGGTAGATGCCCCATCCCTGGAGACATTCCAGGCCAGGCTGGATGGGGCTCTGAGCAACCTGATCTAGTTGAAGAAGTCCCTGCTCAGTGCAGGGAGTTGGACTAGATGACCTTTGAAGGTCCCTTCCAACCCAGAATATTCCGTGATTCTATGATTTTATATGAGCACGGATTATAAAAAGTATTCCCTAATACTTATCTGTATTTCCACAGTGATGAATGAAACATTTCCCAAGCTGTTGAGGCTACTGCCCCAAAGTGCAAAATTTGCAAGAGTAACAATGTTGTAATGGAACATTAACTGTACTTCTGAATCTCAACATCTGTTTTCCAATTCTGGTTGCTTCTAGGAAGTGGTTAAAAGGTCTGGACTCAAAGATTTTGACAAACTACCAAATATTAGATATTCTCACTGTTCTGCTAAAAGTAACCTAAGGTGATGCTCAAGCCTATTCTGTAGCACTTTCTTAATTTTATCTTAGAAAAGGCAGGCTGTTCCCTGTTCAAAAGGAGAGTTGGCTCTTCTGTACATCAGCTGTGTCCTCAATAGGAACACTAAATCATAACTAGATGTGAGCTTTCCAGTTGTACATAACTTCCTTTTTTCAGATAAGAAGGCCAAAGGTCAGGAGGTCCTTACAGAACATCATCTTGTGCTAATTCACATATGCTGAGGAAATAGAACTTCTTGTAGGTGTTGATGAAAATCATCCTGTTGCAAATTAGACCATATGGCACTTGAAAGCTCCCTGCAAACCAATTTGTAAATTACACAATGAGGGGCCCTGAACCAATTTAGGTTTTTCTTTCATCCTGCCTCCCTCCTTCCTCACAACTCTGCAATCACTAAACACATGCTTGATTTTACTAAAATGAGCAGACCCATAATGACATCTGCTTTCCTCAAGGTTAAGCCTCTGCAAAAGTATTTGCAGGATTGGGGCTAATTTGGCTGGCAAGATAGAAAACTTCACTTCAATTTCCATTACACTTGTTACCTGCCAGAGGCTAGAAATGTAAAGAGTTTTAGAAACTGTGCAATCCGCTGTTAATGAAATTCTGGTAGCTTAGCTATGTCAGATTGGAAAGCTATGAATCAGACATATCCTTCTCTCCTGTTTACTGTTGCTCCATGACTGGAACAACTTCATTTCACAAAGTACCAGCCTAAGAAAACAGGTCCATGTTTCGAAAAGGAGAGTTACTACAGTGACTGTGATCTGATGTGTTTATTTCAAAGAGGGAAACCTGCATGTTGTAAAATGTACTTCAAGAATCTCTCTACTGCAATGTGCAGAATAAAGGTAAAAGTTTGGAGGTAAACATAGACTTTTGCCTGTGACTACATGGAGAAGAGACTGTTTCAAAAGCAGTGTGCGTAAGTCCAAGGAGCCAACATTACCTTAGCTCAGCCTTCCCATAGATCTATTTTCCATTGCTGGCTGAATACAAAGGATAGTTGCAGTGATATTTTTAATAATAATAAAGAATAAACAAGATTTCCATGTGTCTAGTGACTGAGCCAAATTCCTGTGCAAATTTCAGCCTGCGTAGCACTTGGCAGGGTCAGAGCATGAAGAGATCGTAAAATTCCCCTTCTTTTTTAGTGTGCTTAAAGAAAAAAATCCACTTCAGGTATCTGCATTATTCCAGCACTGGCCACACCAAATTTAAAAAAAATATCTGAAATCCATTGAGAGTGCAGTTAAAAAGTTACTGTGGGTTTTGCTTGTCGAACAGGAGCTATGAGAAACAAAACGAAAATGCTATTTCAGAAAATGCTGGAGGAAGCAAAAGACAGGTATCACCGAATTCCTGGATTCTTTTCCTGCTTCTGTTTCTCCTTAAATGAAAAAAAAAAAAAGTTCAATGACAGCAAAACCTGTAATATCCTCTGATAGTTTAATGAATACAGATGCACCAATGAAACCCATCTACTAACCTTTCTTTACTCTGAACTTTCATCTAATCCTAGATGCATATTGAGCATGCATTGCTTTGTGCTTGCGATACTGAAGTTAAGATATCTGTTTTCATGGTTGAGAGGGTCCTTTTAACATTTTCTGGTTTATTCCACTTAGTACAAGCTAATGTTTAACTCCTGTCTTTCATTTCTATCATGATCATGTTACATGTAATTCTTCTCACCTACATATGGCCGTTTCAAATTAAGTACTTATTCTAAGCCAGTCCCTTCCAGAGGGCCATTTCTTTTACTGGTGATATTTCAGGGTTGTTTACCTCTCTTCAGTGACCATAAAGTCTAAATAATGAGCTCAAACAGCATGTGTCACTTCCACTTACATGAAACTGTGCAAGGTGACCCCACCATTTTCCAGGTAAATCTGTGAATCCTTTCATTTGGCCTTATGGTTCTGATTTCCCATTTGCATGATTTTGTTTCTAATCTTAAACCATTGTCCTAAGTAATTTTGTTTTTATTTTATATTTCACTCCCATTGAAGTACTACGTCTAGTACGAACTCTTCCATGAAATTGCAGGCTTTTATTGTCCACAGTGGATGGCTATGGTCACAGAATGACCCCCAAGAAAAAAATGTTACCATCAATGTTAACCTTTCATCCTTTGAGGTGTTGTACAATTTCATGCACTCTCTGTTCTCTCCTGTCTGCCAATGCAACATCTTCATGTACATATTTATTTTGAGGCACATTTTGTGTGTGTTCCTCATACTGGCACTCTTTCTGTTTGGCATGACAGGCATTTATTGGAAACCTGTTCTCACTGTGCCTTCGCTCTGACCTTATGGTCTTTGTGGATGGGACCCCGATCTTGCCTTTTTCTATTTTTGGGTGCACTGGATTCCTGTCCAAGAAAGTTTGCCTACAAAAAATGGAAACTTCTCATTATTTGATTAAGAACATAAGTAATGCCACCTTCAAACTTCATTTCTCAGAGGGAGATCTATACTGTTTGAGCACCATTTTATGTACCTGCACATTCACACATAAATAAAGCACAGCTGCTAAGCAAAAATTGACATGCTACCTCAAATTAGTGAGATCCAAAACCACGTTACCACATCTGAATTTCTTCTGGCATGCAGAGTACTTGATTTAACTCTAGCTGAGTATCTCTATATGATGCTGCTTTTCCACAGCAGATCTTTTTAAAAAAATCTATTCAAAACATGAATTTTTCTAAAGTATTCTTAATGGATCTCTATTTGAGGGAGCAATATAAATCAAGACATGCCATCATTACCTGCATACGATTTCATAAGACTATACCCACCAGTGAAAGTCAAAAAGCTTTTCCCTGACAAGTTTGACAGATGTGAAACTGCTATAGAGAAGGAACATCCAAAAGGCAGTAATCTCAAAATCAATTTTCATTATGATTTGAGTTTGTCCCCACTCTCTGAAATATATGGATTTGGGTCTGCTGCTTTTACTCACCCAAGTGACCATTTCTTATAAGAATAGTCAAATTAGTGTAATTACATCCTTAATTGCAAAGGCACTGTTTGTACATGGACTGCTACACAAGTATGAGTTTCTGAAACAAGCGTGGCTACCTTTTTATTGATTTAAATGATGTCAAATTTCAGTTTGACAACATCAAATTTTCAAACCCATTAAGAACCTAATCAACTGGCTGCCTAGAGATATTTCAGGAAGCATTCAGGGCAGACAGACAGACTCATAGCTTTTCTTGCAAAGAAACATCCCACCAGTAACAATGTAGGTTTGAACATGCAAGAAGAGGACTCTAGCCTTTGTTTTCAGAACTAATGTCCTGGTAACAATGGCTTGAAAAGAAGTATCGTCAGAAACTCTCATTTTGAGGTCCTTGTATTTGGATTTCTCATAGACTCCTTATATTCTTAGATCAGTCATCTGGTATAACAAAGAGTTGCAATTAACTGCGAATTCCCTGCTGCTGAAAGATAGTTTTCTTAACAAAAATCTCTCCTCCCTAAGCGCTTGTTTGCTCAGTTACAGCAGTTTTTCAGCTATGGAAGGAATAATGGCCTTACAGAATTGAGGTCCAGTAAGAAATAATGCCAGAGAGTAACAGCCTGGATCAGAGAAGGCAGCTGGCAGCCTGTGGGGTGATTTTGCTCAGCCTCTAACAGTTCAGGCTTCTCCTACCGAGACTGCACATGCTTGGCCCCTTTCTTTGATGAGCAATAATCCCATCTAAGTGACTTGAGAGAGCAGCACAAATGGACAGCAGATGTGCCCAAAACTGGCATCTGTCCCACCAAACTGTTAAGTAACCCTGATCTAAGCAGTAATGAGCCTCAGAGGCTGACAGTGTCTCACTCTGGTTTTCATGGGGCTGATACTCCCTTAAATTAATAATAATAATAATAATAATAATAATAATAATAATAATAATAATAATAATAATAATAATAATAATAATAATAATAATAATAATAATAATAAAATAATGTGGTCTTTAATGTAAAACGCAACAGTAATAGCCTCAAGGGCTTGTTTCAGTGTCATTGTGGGGCTTACATTAGTCCTTACATACTATCAAGAAAATTAATTACACAGGATGGCATCTTTAGTGTCAAACATTTCAGCTGATCCAAGGCATACTGTTCCCTGCAATATGTTTTGGTCTTCCTAGTGATACATCTTTTGCTGGCACAGGCAATCTGCAACAGAGACATAGCTGAAATGAAGAAGTTATTCCTATCTACTGTCCAGGAAAAGCGAATCCAGAGGCAAATTGTTGAGTATTTTATTCCATTCCCTTCCTGGAATAATTTATGCTCTTGAACATTCTTTAACGTAGAGCTAACAGGCAATCTTCAGACTACATGAGTCTTTATAAATATTGCAGTTGTAGGTAGGCCAAGTGAAGATGCTAATTACTAAAATCAGCACCAGATTGAAGCAAACCAGAAGGAAAATCAGTTGAATACAACACCCTGAAGCACCATCATTTCATATTTCCGTCTCTGTCCTTTCTTCTGCTATAAAAGTGGAAATAAGCGTGCAGGACTAACGAGGGAACTCTTCAACTGACTGAATGTACATGTTCAAACAGTTTGGAAAAATAACAGAAAAATTCACACTAGCTCAGATTTCCTTTGCTTCTGTTTTCTGATCTGCTCTTTGAGCTAAACTCCTCCTAGAAGAGCTATAAAAAAATCCACACTGGAAATCTACAACTTTTACACTGCTTTGGGTCAGCCAGCTGGATCACTTGTCTCACATACTTTTCCAGCCATTGAGAAATGTTCTCCCAGAAATTCTGTCTGTCTGGCTTTCCTTACTAGCTTTTCAAGTGGGTGGTGGCCACACTATCATGACCCCACATACCAAATTTGTACAGTAGTCTCGTCTTCCTCCACTTCATCTGCCTACCTGGGTGAAAAATAGGAAAAAAATGCCATCCTAATATTGTGCACCCTTTGGTTTCATTGCTGCCTATCCCTCACACGTAGTTATGATTATCATAGCTGAGTTTTCCCTATTAGAACTCTCTCAGGATGAACATTAGTATTTGAAATTGATGTGTGGTCATGTATTCTGAAATGGGCTTACCCAACTCTTTTTTCCAACATAAATCTTCAGATTCTTTAAAGCATTTATTGACCTGAATATCTGAGTCACAGACTATATGTTGCAATTAGAATGGCTTAAAATGTTTTTATGAGTTGAATTCTGGAGAAAAAAAAAAAATACAAAATGCATCTAAAAAATAAACAAGATATATCTATCCAGCCACCCTACAGATCTTACAAATGTATATTCTAGTCTTTGTGGAAACGAGATGCTCAGTCTGCTTGTCTACTCTCACTGAAAAGTTGATGAAAAATTAACGGGAAAAAGATGAACCCATTTCATGGGAGACTAAACCAAATTGCTCTGAGCCTTGCTGAAAATTGCTGTCATGCTGCTGTAGAAAAATAGAACACATGAATTTTCCTTGCTGGTACCCACTCCATCCAACTCACATGGTTCTTTTCCTCACCAAAATGTACTTGCTTCAGGTAAATGGCCATCAGAATTTGAAACGTTTGTTTTATTTGGCTAATTTGTAAATCAAAATAGTTGACTAACTTGAAGTATTAGCTTTGTTTGAGGAAAAAATAGCCACCTGCAAAAAAAAGTGAAACATTCCAACAAAAGTAATTTAAAACAAATGAGTGACCATTGAGGTTTCTAATGGGAAAGAAAATTTGCTGTCAGCTGCATTATATGGCATCAGCAAGAGAATTTTTGAGTCTAGCTGTTGAAGGATCTGGGAGAACACTGTCATATGAAATAGGAGACAGATGCTTGAAGAAAACCTAGAGCAAAGGATTGCAGGACGGTATAGTAAAAGCATCCAAGGCATAACCCTTGTATAAAGTTTATGGCTCTCTAAAGCAGTTGAAGTTAGTCAGACAAAAAGAAATAAATTGTGCCTTACTTGGCAGAGACTGTAAAATTAACAAACACTTAGAAATAGGTTGTATTCAAAGACAAACTCTTCTTCATGTTTACTCATTGTTTAAGTACAGCTGAAGTTAATCATGCGCTTCCAAGCTCTGAACACAGGACACAAAATCTTAAAATCTTTTAATGATTTGCGTGGTTTATGTCAAAGTGTTTTGGTCTTGTATGTTTGACTGCAAACATAAACATATCAATACATTTGAAAGCTAATACACAAAGAGCTTTACTGAAAACACACAGAAATCAATAGGAAGCTTCTCATTGATTTTGATTGAGCCTGGAGAAGACTCAAAATCTGAAAAGCAGTATGGTAAACCTTGTTCTCATCAAGATGGTAGTTACACTTCGTAGTCTCCACCAGCTGCTTTCTGAAGAGATACTCGCCCCTTCTTCCCTTTTGCATGGCTTTATAGTGAATTACTGTTCAGCAAATATTTTTGCAAGCAAATCTGTTTGCAGCACACCTTGGCCCTTCAGACAAAGACTCCTAGGGTTTGTAGGCAAGGGAAACACATCAAGGAGATACGTTACCGGAATAAAAAGCCATTCTTGTGGAGGATCAGCTAGAAACATGGGGAAAACTAGGATTTGCCTAAGACAGGTGACTGCCAGGGGCAACAAAATTATCATGGCCCTACTCCTTATTTTGCTGGTTCTGGGGCCCTGGAAAGTCTTGCTGGTTGCTGCTGCTGGCAGAGAAGTCCATGGGGCAGCAGTGCTGCTCTGGCAGGGCATGGTGTCCATGCTCCCCATCAGCACCCAGGCCCCGGGAGCCACAAACCCAGCTCCATACAGCTCTCCTTACAGTTTTATAGCTCTTTCCACTCCTTTCTGCCCGGGGCACAGGACACAACTCCAAATTTTGCTTATCTGGCTCAGACTCCCCAAAACTGGAGAGGCCTTGGACTAGTGCTGCCTTCGGCCACTTGTTCAGGACTTGCCTAAGCGATAGTAATGCAAGCACAAATCTAATATCCAAATGTAAACCAATAACACAGCCAAAATATTCTGAGTTTTTAGGCCAAAATTATACGGAAGATCCCATTTAATGTTACCAAGAAAATAACTTTTAGAAAAAAATGTGTAGGCATTGCCTTGTGATGTTCAGGACCAGGTGACACTGAATTCAGCTTTAACAAAGCTGTATCTGATTTTAAAAGTGAGGAACAAAGTACTAATATGGGGTTCATTCTACTCACTCGGGAAGTCACATGCAGATTACCAGAAGGGATTCCGTGGTTTGGCGAAAGTTAGCCAAGTTCCCTTAACAAATTTTTGTATTTAAATGCTTTTCAACCATTCTCAATAAAAGAAAACACCTGAACAGAAAATTGTCAGACTGGAGGGACTGCTCTTCACATCTCTGAAAAGCAGAAGACTGTTTCTTACTTAATTCACTCCCCACTCCCCATTTTATTTGTATGCATTTAGAGCAGTCTTGGTTGCATAACTGAAAATAATTTTGAATGCCCTTAATCATGGCAAAAGAAAAGAATTCCTGAAAGTGTGAGATTAGAGAGATGAGTTTTATTCCTGAGTCCTCCAAAGGCACAAGAGTGTATTTTAGTATCAAAGCTCCGGAAGCCAGATTAAAGAACATTCTTAATTATTTCTTTGATCTGCTTTCATAAGTGTAGCGTTCTCTCCTATCATTATTTGCAGGTTTTCTGCATGTGGATCCAGATGCACACATGCTAAAGCAAGTGGCATCATATGATCACAAAACTAGAGTAAGCAAGGAATGAATCAGAATCCACTAAGGGTTGTCAGAGACAATGTGGCCTAGTGCAAAATGACTTCAGATCATACGAGTCTGGTATTGACTGGTCATGACACATATCTCAGGGTGGGGCTTTTTTGTGATATATGGCCCTTAATGTATACCACAGGACTGGCTTGGATTTTGCAGAGGTTCAAAAAGCTTTGCAACAAGTACAGTTGAGTTTCTTTGGTGTGGGGAGTGTGGGGAGAAGGGTTGTGTAAGTTTGACTCCGTTCAAATTTATGAGCTTCATTAAAACCAGATTAACACCAAAATTATTGAAGGACAAATCTAAAGTAGGCACTCCTTCCCCTGAGGGAGCCAGGGGACAGATTGGGTACTAAGCATCCCCTTTTTGTGCTCAGGGAAAGGAAAGAAACACCACAGCTACAACTGGGGAAGTAACACCAAGCAGTCGCACCCTTTCCAGGGTAACCAGCTAATTTTCAGTTGGTTCCCTTCATATTATCCTAACATTACTCTCCCAAGTAACTGAGCAACCTCCAGTGCCTCACTGACAGAACAGTTTGAGTCACTGTTCGGTAGCTCTGGGTTTGCCACCGGCTGCAGGAGAAAGTGCAGAGACGCTTCCATCCTGGGGCTGCGCTGCCGCCTGATGGCACGTTTTCCACACAGCTCTCTTTTTATCCCCTAAGACTCCAAAAAGCCCACAATCAATTAATAGTTAGTGATCTGTGATACCACTGGTAACATAATTCTGGTGAAGTCTTTCCTTGTGCCTGTACTATTCATTTTTCTTATTAGCAAGGGATAAGGGAACACAGAATCTCCCATTTAATTCTGAGGAGACATAAAACAGAGGGGCAGAGGATGAGAACGCAGAGTTATTTGTAAAATGGGAAGAGTGGACTGAAAGAGAGGATGTAAATCAGTGTTTTCTACCTGGAAACAGAGAGCAGAACCCGAAAAAGAAAAGTCAGGCAGGGAATGGCAACAATCCTGCAGGGAAGAATCTGGAATTGTAGTTGTTCTCAAGTGAGTGTTGTTCAAAAATATTCTGCCCGTGTGAAAAAGGCAGGTGTTATATAGAGCTGTATTGAAAAGAAAGTTGTGTGTAAGGTGCTGTGAAACAGAACAGAGCAGAAAAGGGATGCCTATGTATAAAGCATAAATTACAAACAGTTGGTTTCTTTAAAAATCTTTCTATGTACACAGAGGTTTCACAAAGTGTTTGTTTAGAGAGTTTGCTTAAGTCTTGCAGACACAAAGTCTAAGATCTTGATTCTGGATAAAACTATACCTTTATATATACCAGAAACACATATATGATCTCAAAATGCAAAAGGACTGAACTGAATCTCAGACATAAGATTTCAGTTTTCATACCAATGAGATCCAGCAACAACAGAAAATATGTCTGTTTTCTTCCCAGTTTTCAAACGGATCAATGTTATGTTCAAATAATTCCACGGTAGTTTGGCTTATGCAAGAGAGTAAAGTAACAGCTTCTTTTCCTTGTGAGTTTACTATGTAAATGAATACAGCCTTTTCTACAGCAGTGCTTCTCTGTATATTGTAATACTAATTACTCCTGGGACTAAAAAAAAGAAAGTAACATAATGGGAGGCACAGAGAGGAATGGCATAAAAAGATAAATAATTCAAGCATGAAAAATGACATTATAACTTCATTGGCATCTTGGTCCTTCAGTGTTTTCCAAATGATAATGCAGAAAAGCAATCAGAATGACAAACAAATCATAATTTCTCAATCTATTTTTCTGCAACTGCTAGAAGAAAAACATCTGGAAGATCCTAGAAAACTACTTCTCTTCCAAACTCCGACAACTCCAAAGAAAACAAATTGTCTGAAGGATTTTGACAGCGTAATTAATTGTTCTAATCCCCCCATCAATGCTGATTGCCTGTGTCTCATTATTAAAAGTGACTTGGGAACACTGTTGCTGTCTAAACCAGGAGCTACTAGAAAATGTAGGACAGAATGGGACTTAGTCAGAAGGGGTGAGAGGCAAAGGACCAAAATGGAGAGAGGGTTTTTTTTGAGAGAGATGTAGAGGAGCAACATGGACCTGAAAAAAAGAAGAGAGGAATAGTGACAAAAGAAACTTTGGCAAGATCTAGGCATGACAATCAAATGAGGTAGGGAAGGACAGAAAGAAAAATAGGAGGAGATAAAACAAATGAAAACTCAAAAGAAGGAACAATGAGAGAAAAATGATTGTTCCTGCTGAGAAGTTTCAAACAGAGTGTAGTACATTTAGAACTGGAGGACGCATCTGGAGTAAAGCTGCCAATTCAGGTTTTAAAGATGGAAAACAAACTAAGGCTACGTCTGTTCTGTTTGATAGCTTAATTCTTTGGTTCCATTCCAGGACCTGGTCCCCAGTTGTTCACATCTGAATGCGTTCATCCACTTGTGTGCTTTTCTTTGAAGCTGACTGCTTCTCTCTAGGAAGAAACCAGCGCACAGTCCTGCCTGTGACCAGCAGGAATGAGGCTGTGCCACCACCCTTCCAAGCCAGTCCTTCAAAACAGAGCCAGCTCACCATGACACCACACAGATTCCCACACCACCAAGCATGCAGCCCAGTCCCACTGCGCAATGCCATTCAGGTGACACTCAGATGGCCTGCTACACAGCCTCTGTCTACTACAAGCTTTTGGAACTGAATAAACATGAAGAATAGTTATTACGATTTAAGGGGCCACCTTACAGTGCCACACAGGAGATCTGGGCAAGCGCACCACAGTGTAGATGCCCCCATGGAGAAAATGGAGCTGAACTGCTGTCACCACAAGCTGTTCTGTGGCCGGCGTTAGGTCTATGGTGGCACAGGAAGAAGGAAAATCAGGCAGAAAGCTTCTGACTCCCAGAATGAGGTGAGAATTGCTTCCACCTGGATGCACACGGATGGTGAGCTGGGGTGAGTCCCGAACACTGGATGCTCTCCTCTGTCTTTAACGTAACAGCAGACATTTGTAATAGCAGCTGCAGTCTGAAAAATGATAACATTTCAGTATCACACCCAGAACAATAGAAAACAATGAGTTTTGGCCAACTGCCACGCACCACACCCTTGATGTGGTAATACTGGAGTCACACATGGCAAGGTACTCCATTATGAAATATTACATAATCATCTTTCATTAAATTATTTTCTAGTGTCGTTCTCTGCGTACGATTTTATTATGTTTTCCTTTTCATTGTTTACCTCATTCATGAATTAGCTTTCTGCATTAGTTTGTCTGTGGGACAATTTAATAATTTCAGGATGTTTTAAGAGTTTTTAATGGAGAAAACATATTAACGAAATAACACGAAAGTAAAATAGTCACAGAGGTAATATAGGTCAATGCTTTACTATATTTCCAGGTAGGACAAAAATGGGTCCTTTCCCATGAAAAATAACTATTTCCTATGGCTACTAGAAGTGTTAGAAATGTATCAATCTATAAATGCGTGATTATAAAAAGTGCTTCGCTTTTTTCTTCCACATGGAGAAGGAACAGGTAGATGATATAGAACGGCACTCTTTTGTAATAATAATAATAATTTTTCCTTTAAGCAGGATGATGTCCACAGTTAATTGTTCACAGATCTCTTGAAAAAATTACTTCATGTTGTTGCTTAGTGAAGAAGTGGCACATGAGTTTACCACAAGCTTTGTATCTCATGTACAGATACCTATGTGCTTCATTCTCTCGGGCTAAAGCAGATAAGCCTCAACTATAGAATGATAAAACTGCAGAATAAAGTGGTGAATCATTGTTCTGACATGTATTGCAGGAAATTCTGATAGCCTTACCACCCTCACTAGTGCAAGCTACCTTTGCTGCACATCTCTCCAGCTCTGACCAGAGGCCAGTTTTCCAAATGAGATGTGCTAAAAAAATATGTATTAGCAAGTAAAAAAGCTGGGTACGAAGGATATGGGAGGAGGGGAGGAAATGTTACACGGAGCTAGTGCAATGGAGAAGGCAGGACAAGGAACAGCTTGTTCGAAATGACAGAGAGGGAAGAAACAGCACTGGGAGTCATGAGGAGAGGAAGCAGAGAGTTTTGGCTTCAGTAGGGAAAATATATGAGGAAGCTGAAGAAGGCCTGAAGAGACGGAGTGAGCAGCAGGAAGATTCAGCCATACATACAAAGCATCATGTTCAGAGGTGCTCCTTCTCCTGGTTGGTCAATTTTCCCTCTTCACAGGAAAGCACCAGGGAAAGAAGAGAGGTGCTACTGTTGCTGCTGGGGATTTGGGCCCCTTTGCATTCTTCAAATAGATTATTTTTTCTGCATATCTCTCCCAAAATGCAGCATCTTCAGTGAGGGGTGTCAGGAAGCTGTTGTCACCAGCCAGGTGGAGCACTGTTACCATGAGGTGACCTCAAAGCCTCTGCTTCCCCCTGCCCATCTCCTGACTCCGTCCCTGGCAGGTTGGTGACACAGTCTGCTAGGGAATCCTGCCACCTGCAGACAGCAGAAGTCATCCCACCCTGGGTGCCCTTTGGCCTCGCTGTAAACCTGAGTAGGCCAGGAGGACACTGGAAGTATTTGTGTTTCATGAGTCGCATCAACATAACTGGTGTGTGCATGACCACTAGTGGTGCACATGAATCCATCAGTAATCTTTCCAGTCCTGTGCAACACTGGTTGATACAGGTGGAGGTTGTGAACTTTCACACAGAGACAGATACACCATTCAGAAGCAGCCTGGGACCCCTCTGGCTGTCACAATACCTTGGCAACCTTGGGGAACCTTCACACAGACCTTCTGGGTAATGCTTTCTCTAGCTGTAGGGCCACTCCCTGCCTGCAGAACATCATCTCTAGCAAGTCTGTACTTGCTTTCCAAGAAGGGAAGTGCTACAGATTAAAGATAGTCCAGGAAAAATGCCTTCTGAAACAATTTATCAATGTTTTTACCCAGCATTTTGTTCTCTGGGAGGCCAGCTGCTGTTGTTGCTCTTGCTGCTTCATGAACGACATCTAAAGCTGCTGGGTAGTGCAGAACTAACTCGAAAAATTCAAGCTTCTTATAAGTTGCATACCAAAAATGACTCTAGAAGAAGCACCTGTGTAGGCTTGCCTTTAGCAGTGTGTTAGCAAGAACTTTGTCCTTAGTGAGAACTGAAAACAGCACTACTTGTCTACTCACAGGTGGATTTCATGATAGCAAGTGACATTATTTTCAGATGTTTTAAGGTTTTAATCCCTTAGATGTGAAAAGAGGCAGCCTGAAATTGCTTCTTTTATACATTTCACCCTGTGCTAATGCATAGCGTAACTTGGAGTACCTGCAGGGTAGCAGCACAAAGGTAGGATGCTGAGCACTGCCAGCGCTCTGTATTGTCACCTGAAGCTGAAGAAAGTCTGCTAATTTTCTGTCTTCCAGCATGCTGGTGCCAACTCTGGGCTTGCTTTTCTAACCAACAACTAACCAAATACATAAAGAGTTAGGCTTCTTTTTAACACGTCTGCAGAGATGGCTACCCGTCTTCCTCACCTCTTCCTACTTTGCGTTATGGAGAAGATGAGGAAAGAATCACATTGGCCACTGGCATCCTGTGCAACAGAACAAGTAAGCAGCCAAGGAAGGAGGTGAACAGTGCAGTGGGGATCCAGATGAAGCATTGTTTCGGAGACAGATGTCTGCTTTCTGTCCTCTGATAGAGGCTGAGGTGTAATTAGCTTCAGGAACATATTTTCAGTGCTAACTGTGCTTTAAGGATTTATCAGTAGTGCTGCAAATGTGCTGAGCTCTGTGCAACCCTCAGGACTCAGCAAACACAAGCATTTTTGGGGGGGTGGGAGGGGACGGGGTAGTGTTGCTACCTTTTAGCTGGATCAGTTCAGTGCTCAGCTACAGGGTTATGCGGGTGCTGATGTCAGCCCTGCTAAGGGAAGCGGAGCAGGGGCAGGAGCCAACAGCCAAATGTGGAGCCAGGATGGCGTGAGGAGCGGTTAACCTGGTTTGGGCACTCTTCTGCAACCAGCGTGGAACCGCAGAGTGAACCTGTCAGTGGGTGGGAAGGGGAGGCTGGCTGGAGAGGTCAGCAGATGCGATCTGACAAGAGGACTCTTCAACATTTAGTTAAAACTTAACTGTTGCACACTTCCCAGGGGTGGGATGCCTATGAAATTTAAAGGTACTGTTGTATAATAACACTTTAGTTACTTAATGCACATAAAAATGAGTTAGGGAATGCTTTTTACGAAGACCAATATGCTGGAGGGGCTGTGCCAGGCACCAGGCAGAGCTGGGGAAGTGGCAAGGCTGGGGAAGAGGGGAATGTTCAAAACACTCCTTTTCATGTCCAGCTGGCCAAAGACAGCCTTAATCCAGGTGCACTTGCTAGACTCCGAGGGTTTTGAACAAATTGATCTTTTCTGTGTTTAATGATGGGGCCTTTCAGTGCTTAAAAGAGGCCAGCAAGAAATACGGAAACAGACTTTTTAGCAAGGCGTGTTACAATAGGACAATGGGTAATGGTTTTAAACTAAAGGAGGGGAGATTCAGGCCAGACATGAGAAAGAAATCCTTTACAAGGAGGGTGGTGAAACACTGGCCCAGGTTGCCCAGGGAGGTGGTAGATGCCCCATCCCTGGAGACATTCCAGGCCAGGCTGGACGGCGCTCTGAGCAACCTGATCTAGTTGAAGATGTCCCTGCTCATTGCAGGGGGTTGGACTAGATGACCTTTGAAGGTCCCTTCCAACCCATACTACTCTGTGATGTCGTGATTCTGTGACCGGCTCGTGAGGCCCTCTCGCCTATGGGGGATCCCGCTGACCCTCCGCATCACCCCTCCTCCTCGACACAGCCCACTCACTCGCCACAAATCCCCACGCAGGAGCCTGTGTCGGCCCGTCACTGCCCGCCGTGTCCCAGCTCCGCACCGCGCCAATCAGCTGCCTCGACGCCGCCAGGCCCCGCGCATGCGCGCCGTGGAGGAGGCACGCAGGGAAAGGCGCCGGTCGGCCCACCGCTCGGGAGCTGGTCTCCGGGAGGCTGTTGGTTGGCCGGGGAGGCGGGCGGTTGGCGGTGGTGGCAGGGGCGGCGGCTGAAGGAGACTCGAGGACGGGGGTGCCGCTCCAGGCGCTGTCGCTCCATGCGCAAGATGCTGCTGGCCGCGTTCTCCCGGGTGCTGCAGGGTCCGGCCGCCGCCACGGCCGCGGCCGCCGGGAGGACGGTGAGTGCGGCCGTTAACTGCCCGGCCACAGAACGGGGCGGGGGGGACCAACGGGCGCGGCGGGGCGGCCCGGGGCTGTCGCGCGCTTCTCTGTGTGGTGTGAGCGAGACGCGCGGGGGGGCCGGGGGTGCGCTGTCGGCGGGGCCGGGCCAGGGCGGCCGGTGCCGCCTCAGCCGTTGGCGTGTTGCCCGCCGTCTCTCGCCCGGCACCTGGGCTGCCGCAAGCCCTGCCCGGTCACGGCGTGTCCGGGCCCTCGGAGGCCGGGCCAGGGCTGGCGGGGAGCGGCCGCGCTGGGCTCCGCCTGCTGGTACCGCACGGCTGCTGCGCTGGGGTCGTGGGTTTGTCCTTTGGAAGTGGCGCTGGCGTGAGGGCTGGCAGCACGGGCGTAACCGGAGCCAGACCGGTTACTTGGTTCCGGCGGCAAAATAAAATAATTTTTTTTTAAAAATTAAAGCTGTTTATTTATTTTTTACTCAGTGTAAAATACTGCGTGAAAATAAAACGGTTGCTGTGTGCAGGGTCTCACTGCATAACCGCCCGTTACAAGTGCCCGGTACGTAGTGCTTTCCAAGCGCCGCGGCCGGTGCCGCTGCCCACGCGTGGGGTCCCTGCAGGGGAAACGGCGGACGAACGTGCCTCCAGCAGCCCCGGCGTCGTGGCGGGAGGGCAGAGCGTTCCCGCGGCGGCGCCGGCCGGAGCACGGGCCGCTGGGAAGAGGCGGCTGCAGCCGCCCTGCCCGGAGACGCTCTGCTGCTTCAGTGCGCAGCCACCGCTTTGCTGTCTTCCTCTTTAGCGCACTAAAAAAGTGTTTTGATTTCTGAAACCCTTTTCCCGGCACTTTGCATAGAGTTATTTTGTTTATTTGTATTTTGGCTGTCAGCACAGGGCAGATCCTAAACAGGGGGTGAACACACTCTTCTTGTTCCATTTAAAATTCAGCCATCTGACCTTTTTATAGCCACTTCACCTTTCTTTGTTTAAGCAATGGTCTCTCTTCATCTTTTTCTAAATTTTCTTTCATTTTTTCTTTTTTTTTTTTCGGGTGTTAGCATATCATTTGTTATGTGTTATCTCTTGTGTGGAAAAGATCTTTCTATGTGTATTGAGACTATGTAGAATATGTATCTGAAACTATTTACTAGTTTACAAATAAAACATCTATATTAAAATTTTCAAACATGGATGCCTAAAATTAGTTCCTCGCTGCAAGTACTTGGCTGGCTCCTGACATCTGCATTTTCCTGGAAGTCGAAACTAGATTTGGTTTGGATATCTTAACACAGATTTTTGGATCCTAGGGACTACCAAATATGTAAATATTTGTCTTGAATTGTTCCTGTGCATTTATGTTGAAAGTGTAAATTAGCAAATAAATAGAAGCAGTCTTAATCCGTAAAGTAGTATTTTATAGCTACTTTGAGCATATTGCAAAGCATAAAAATGGATTTCCATGATACAGAGCTTGCCTGTGAAGAAACTACCTCTTATAGTGTTCTAGTTGGCTAATCATTGGCTGACTTCTTTCCTAATTGTTACAGTCACTTACTCTTGTCTCTTTTTTTCTTTTCCCCCCCCCCCCTTCAAACTGCTGCTAACCTAGGGAGCTGTTAGTGAGGTAAGGCTTGAATTAGTTATGTAGAGATTTGTTTTTGACATGTGTATTGGCCATCTATTTAGAACTTTTGCTTTTATGTCATATGCAGGATGGGGGGTGGGGGAGTTGGAGCAGGTTGCCCACAAAGGTCCCTTCCAGCCTAAGCCATTCTGTGATTCCCAAACTCTTGATTTACTTCCAACTCTAGAAGTCAAATAGTTTTGGTTTTTTTTCACTGATAATACTGATGCATTGTGGTAGACAGTGTAAAAACTTGGTTTATATTTAAAACTTTGTTTAATCTGATAATGGAGCAGGGGGAGGAGGGGATCAGGATTGCTAAATCAAATATGCAACAAAGTGGGTAACTAGGACGGATTGAGAAATTTCTCCTGACTTTTTACCAAGCTTTCTACCTATCAATCAGACCTGTTTTGGAGACAGTGACCCAGAGATTCTCAGACTTTTGAAATAATGAACCTTCAGTTACATGTATGTAAATTCCATGGTTGAATGAGCTCCTGAAATTTATGTGTAACTTAATTAGCAATACGATTTTGCCACTAAAGACGTAGTCTGTTCTTTATGCTAGGACCACAGTGCATGCAGGGACAGGTGAGCATCGAATATGATGCTGCAGTGAAACTTTGTGAAATTATCTAAAAAGACCAGATGTTCATTAAGTCAATAGCTTGTGCTTATTCTTTAAGACAGAACAGTAATGTATATTTAAATGTCCCTCTTATCTCTTCCCTACCATGCCACCTTTTCTGTTCTGTATTTCATGTATACTCGGGTGTGTCACCTTTTATGTTTGTAGGTAATTTTTAAGTAGTGGCCATGCTGTTACCCACTTAAGTGATACTCTCTGTTGTTATTGCCATGCGTCTTGAAAAGAAAGAGTGAGAGTAGTTCACATTCCAGAAATCTGCTTTTTGTTTGGTTTAGTTTGGCTTGTGTTTGTTTGGGGTTGGTTTTTTTAATAAGGCAAATTCCAGTCAGCACAGAGCCATCAAAATCTGTGTTTGCTGTCTCTACTTGTATAGACAATCTGGCAGATGAAGGGAAAAATAATTATTTTTGTGGCTTTGATGCTCTTCATAATCTTTTGAAATTTCTTGGTTTAATTCTAGACAATTAAGGGTACTACAAATTTAAAATTCTCTTTTTCTAATGTTAATTTAAATACTGTTTTAACGTACTTCTAGCACACACATATAAAATAGAAGTTCTCTAGTGTTATAAGGATATGTCACCGGTGACTTTAATTCACACATAATTTGTGAGTACTGTTAGAAATTATTTGAGAATTTACCCACTTTTGCTTGATAATTAAATATTTCTCGTGTTTTGGTTTTGTCTTTCTTTTAAAGGCATCTCGAGTGATGGTAGCATCATCGCGTAACTATGCAGACTTTGCAAGTGAAGCTACGTTTGAAGTTAAGGTAAAGCAGCTGAATGCTTAATACTGACATTCTGTGTAAGTGCTTGTAGATCTTGACATGATGGAATTGCCCCTTTATCTTTTCAATTAGAAAAATACTGTTTGAATTTCTGGAACCAAACCCCTCACTATTTCACCTGATCCTAAATGTAGCTGGAGGTACTGTGCTAGGCAGTATGTAGTAACGTTACTTGTTTCTTAAAAATGTGAAGTTGTGATTCTTTACAGCTGTGATGCTGCAATGCAGCTGTGAGAATGAAGTCACAAAATAGCTGAAGAACCTTTTTTGTTCTGAAGGGAAGAGTATTAATGTTTTCTTACTGCTTTTAAAACAAATAGTTGCTGTTTCCTGCCTACCCTTCTTTCCATCTCCCTTTTGTTTATGGAGTCATGGGTGCCAATCCCACATGTGCAGCTGATTGAGTTCCATATAGGTTTTGGAGGAAAAAATGTGATATAATTTTAATGCTTAACTTGGTGTTGCTTAAAAAATGTGCATTATATTCTGTTGACTTTCCGCATTGGCTATGTCTTAGGAAAAAGCAATGCTTCTATTGACAGTAGCTTTTGTGCTGGCTTTTCATTCATGAATTTATAAATTCTGAAAGAAACTTTTATCCGCTCTGTGTTTGTCCATGCCTGTAAAGTATTAAAATTGTTTCACAGGCAGAAGGGAGGGAAAATAAGTTTATATAAAAAATCTTTTCTGAGTAGATACAAGGTTTAATGTTTGGTCCTGTGTTGATTACAAGACTCCTAAGTTTCTGTTGTTATGTCAACTCTGGAGCAGAGCTGTCCCAAGAGTAGTGTCCACATGTTATATCAAATTCGTCTAGGTGTCAGTGGATTTGCTCTGGAGAGACTTTGCTTAATATAAACCATCTAATCTCTATAGGAGTATTTTGGCCATTTAATCTGCTCTGACAGAGTGATTTGTTTGTTCTATTCCACTGAACTTAGCTGATTTTTAATTTTTGTTTTGTGTGGGTACCTAAATTAGCCCTCTTGTGCAACTCTATTAAGTCCATGGTTTGGGGATGAAGTTGTTCTGGGTACATGATTGCACCAGCCATCCTGCCAGTCAAACAACAGTGGTTTATCACTGCTTGTTAGAAGTGGTACTAAAAGAGGTGAAGTCCAGTCTTAGGACCAGATCTTGCAAGCTGTTTCATGAAGGAAACTGTCTTCTCTCTTCACTAAGCATTCACTAAGCCACTAACTTGGCTCTTACCAAGTCCAGTAACTTGGCTCTTACCAAGTATTTGGCATGAAGCAACTGTGCAAATGTACATTTCCAGTATGTTGTCAGGACTTTAGTTCATCTGCTAGTATGAACTGCAAGGCTTCATTTCATGAGTGGAAATCTGTTGTTATTAAAAAGTAAAGCTTTCAATTCCCTGAATTTGGAAATAGTGCACAAACTTGACAGTTATTTTGACCCATTAATTTAGGTTTTGCTGTCTTTCTCTTTTTAAAAGATATTAAAAGCAGAATTTTAAAATGGCACATTAAAAAAAAAAAAGTGATGTTAATAAATAGGATAAATTACTTTCAAGAAATGACTGCTTGTTCAACTTGGCAGAAATGTGACCTCCATCGCCTGGAAGAAGGCCCTAGTACCACAGCAGTGATGACCCGAGATGAGGGGCTCCAGTACTACAAGACAATGCAGACCATACGACGCATGGAGCTGAAGTCTGACCAGCTGTACAAGCAGAAGATTATTCGTGGCTTCTGCCACTTATATGATGGTCAGGTAAGAATTTTTTTTCCAAGAGGTTTTATATTGCCTTAGCTTTCTTAATTTAGGGACTTGAATAGAGTGGAGAATAAATCAGAACAAAGTATCTATGTAAAATGTCTGAAGTTGTAACGATCCATGATTTGTACACAAGGGAATCCCTGGGGTCTTGAGACAGCAATAGGAAGAGAGAGAAGGCAAGGTGCAGTTGAAAATCAGCTGAAGGTGAGGAATAAGCAACATATTAAGTTCAACACATTTGGAGGCCCACATCCTCCTCCTCAAGCTTCATTGATATTTTTTTGTTCCAGTGTCTCATAGGCCACTTGCCCACTAAAAAGCAATAGCCAAGAGAAGGAGCTTCATTAATTTGGTGAAACTTTGCTATCTGTCCATTCCCCCCTTCTGTTTTTGAATTGCAGTTGTTTAGATGTTTCATGTGGGAGATGGGTGTAGAAAAATTCCACTGATCTTTGCAGCTTCTGGTTCCCCTCTTGGCTGCTTTTGTTAGTTGAAATCAGGACAAGTTGGAATGTAGAGCCCAAGGCTGTTGCGGCTCCAGGTTATGCAAACACAGGCCTGCCACACCTTGGGATTTAAGGCAGTCTCCTGTCTCTGTGCTCTTCCTGGTTTCTGCTGATGTTTGAAGTATTTGAGACCATAACTAGCCTTGCCACGCTGCTGACTGTGGAAATTGTGTGTTTTTCTTCATTTCTTTGTAACAGGAGGCTTGCTGTGTAGGGATTGAAGCTGCCATAAAGCCTACAGACCATTTGATAACAGCTTACAGAGCTCATGGCTTTACCTATACACGAGGAGTGCCTGTTCGAGAAATTCTTGCAGAACTGACAGGTTTGTGCTTGGTAAAGTGAGGATTCACATGCTGCTGTACTTGTGTCAGAATTTTTAATTCAAATTCAGTTATGTTGGTACATGAAGTATAGTGTGTCTTTAGAAGCAGTTTAGTGATGTAGAATAAATTGATTTCATAATTTTATGCTGCATCCACTTTTTATTATAAAACATAGGTCACAGAATGTGCTGGTACTTCTAAAGCACAACTTTTGAAAATTTTTCTTGATACCATATGCTGTATTTGTTGTGCTACAGCAGCTTGGGTAGATGGAGCTTGCTAGTGGTCGATGTTTATTCTCAATAGGACAGGGCATTACCTTCCCTAGGAGACAGGCTTGGATTTTCAGAATTAAACTGCTGAAGTCTTAGGAAGACTGGTAAACACTGTCTGTAATGGTAAACTGAATTTTTTTTGAAAATTTGACTGTAAGAAGAATGTTAGATGGTGATCTAGACAGAGCTAAGATTTTGTGAAGAGAGATTTCTTCACAATAGGGTCATAGATGGAGCAAGGAAGACAGGAGTGGATCAGCCTCTTGAACTCTTAGAGGTCTGTGAAAGGGTGCCAGAAGTGAAAAATGAACAAGGAGTTTGAAGGCCTTTGTGAATCGTTGGTATAAATAACGTCTTGATCCTAGAATTGGCATTCTTGAAATGTTAATACAGGAAAACACATTTTGAAGGTAGAGAAGAGATATGGTTTCATATACTAAGAATGTAAGTGTGTGTTAAGAATGCATGTTAATAATGTATGTGGAAGCCCAGAGTCTAGTGGATGATTGACTTTCCAGGTGTCACTTAATACTGAGAAGAGAGTATGTAAGGAGATTGTCATGACTCAAGTCTGCTATCGGCACTGAAACTACAAACATCAGTGATGATAGTAATTTATTTCTTTTCACAACGTGCATTATCTTCTGTAGCATTGTGCTTGGTTTTAGTGGGGTTCTTTTAATTGGGAAAGATCATCTGGAGTACAGAGACTGCTGTTCCAAGTAACAACACTTGGGGCAAGTTTCTAGGGAGGGAGTGCTGCTAGAGCTGATTTTTGCCAACAAATATCTTCACTGAACATGCCAAACTGAAAGACAGCCTGAGTTCTAATGATCATAAAATTACAGAATTCAAATGTCTTTGAAGGAGCAGGAAGCAGAGTCACTCAAAGACTAGTGGATACAATCCTAAAGGAAACAAACTATAAAAAAGGACTTTTATGGAGAATTGATGATTCCTTGACAAATAGTTTTGTGGATGTCAAGGCAGATTGTTCTAAGAAAAGTAGAAAATATAGCAGAAAGTGACATTGGTAAAACCAGGAGTTCTTAGCTAAAATACAAGAAAGGATTGCACAAAAAATGGAGGGAGATTACTGTAGTTTAATTACGGTTAAGAGAAAGTCTTCTGATTAAAATTAAATTATCATTTTTTATTATTATTTTTGCTTTACTTTGGCCCTAGCTGGCAGGATCCATAAAAGCTCACATGAAGCCAGTTCATAAGCATATGAAAGGTAAAAGAAAGACCAATAATAAAAGATGATCCACTATGAGAAAGAAAAGTACAAATTCCTGAAGGAGATCAAGCATACATCTTCTAAAAAGCAAAGGCAGAAAAAAACAACCAAACAAGCTGTGCTTATTACAAATAAAATAGAAACCTCTGTGGCTATTAACAAGACAGATTAGAATGAAAAATAGAGTGGGTTGATGAGAAATTTTACGTTTTTAGATCAGCTTGTTTAATAGGGTTGTTTGTAATGCTTCGTGGACCACCGGTTTTCTTCAAACTACAGATTGAATAAATGTGACTTTTTGATGTTTGTGATGGGGCAGGGTGGGGAGTTGTTGGTTTGGTTTTGCCTATCTGTAATTTTTACTTCTGGTTATTGTCACAGGGAAGTCAAGTGTAGGTTATTACAACTAATTTGGAACAGTGTTCATATCTTTCTTGCAGAAGCCAAAAGTAATAAGGGCTGTAAATACTGCTTTTTACAGATTGCTTATATGAGAAACATAGACCATGTTTGTTGCTTTTTCCATGCAAGAGACAGAACCTGACACACCAATGTGATGTTCAGAGTTCACTTTATTGTCGGACCGAGCTAGCTTTATAGTAAAGCTGCCCTGTCCACGCACCTTGCAACAATGTGATTGGTTGTAACACATACTATACAATAATGTGATAGGCTGCATGTACTGTCCACGCACTCTGCACGCGTGTGTCCGGAGATTGCTCATTCATTGTTACCTTCTAACAATGGGGCTCCTTTCGTTTCTTTTGTCTCTGGCTTCACCTCTCAGCCAGGCTGGCGACAACCCCATCCCCCTGGGGGGGGGGGGGGGGGTGGGGGGGCGCTCTGCCACTACACATGTTGGCTATTAAAAAAACCCCATACGTTTATCAGAAAGTGCTTTTGTATAGTAGGACACTGAAAATTCTTGGTTGGTTTTAAAAGTTCTTCTAAATCTCATTCTGTATTTCCTGAATTATGTTTTCATTATCATTCTCTTTTTCCCCCATCTCTTCATTGTTTTGTGATATATTTAACTGTAAACTCATTTGGGAGAGGCCATTGTGCCTTAACTGCGCACAGATCTAATAGCAACAACATGGTCTTAGTGTTATTACCTTTAGGAATTGAATTAGATGTTCCCATTTGCAGAGTATTTTTTCCTCCGAGGAGAAAATTAAATTGCTTGTTCTTCATGTTTCAGGTCGAAAAGGGGGATGTGCAAAGGGAAAAGGAGGATCAATGCATATGTATACCAAAAACTTCTATGGTGGCAATGGTATTGTTGGTGCTCAGGTATATACATAACTTCTACTTTAAAGCACAAGCTGAATTTGGCTTTTGTCCAGTGCCAGTGGTTTCCTCTTGTTTTTTGTTGTGTGAGCTTGTATGCAGATACTGTTACTCTGTGGCTATTAAATCTTTTATGTCTTTATTCTGTTTTGCTCACAGTTTTGCGAACTGTAGCAAAAAAAAAAAAAAATTGAGAATATAGTTAATGTTTAGATTTTGGCTGTAATACAGGTTGGAACTAATCTAAGTGGGTTGCTAACAACTTGTTTGTTGAGCAGATCTCCAGCAGTGTGACTATCACTTTACAGTTCATAAGCCACCTGTCTCCAACTCCTCTAAATGTTGTTCTGAGATGTTGGTTTGTCCTGTACTCTGTCATAGGTTCCTCTTGGAGCTGGGATTGCCCTGGCCTGTAAATACTTCGGGAGAAACGAAATCTGTTTGGCTTTATATGGGGATGGTGCAGCCAATCAGGTAAACAAGCTTTGTCTAATGTGGCACTGTGAGGAGGAGTGTGACTGTGGGTAATCAATTTTCCTTCTGGGGTCTGTCAGCTCCGCATTTCCACCACGTGGTGGGAGAGCCCTTTTCACCCTGCCTGTGTAGTACCTGCAACCCAGGCAATGGCTGACATGGAACTTAGGCTGAGGTGGTTGTGTTGGGCTTTGTGCAGCGAGGATGCTTTATTGAAGGCCACTGGTGCTGAAAAATCAGTCCTGGGGAGAAGAACCAAGGTACACCCTTTGTCCTGCAGCCCACTGCAGTTTTTTTTAGCCTTTTGTTGTGAAGTGCTATTCACTGAGACAAACTTCATTTAGGTGGCTGGGCTTCTTGCGAATTTTGGACACTAGCACCTCTTATTTGTGTTGTCCTAGGCATTTGAGGAGGAGCGTGTTTAGTACTGTGTAGTCTTCAGAGGGGTGATTCAGATCAACAGTTAAAAAGTTAACTGCTAGATTCTCTTTATGTATCAGGAATGTAGTATGACCTTGGATTTTTTTATCAAGTTTTGGACCTGTGGAAAATTCTGTCTTTTCCCACCCTCTGTTTTGAACTCTGCCCTTGTTGCTGGAGCAGGGGGAAAGCTGCTCAGCCCTGCGGTGCTCTGGATACTTAGGGAGTGAGTAAGGCTAATGGTTAATTATGTGAACACTGCATGAGTCTTCGGAGGAGGGGTTTCCAGTTACTCTTGTTATCCTCTTTCCTATTACATGTGGTTCACTTAAGCATAACACCCTGAAGTCTCTGTGCTGTAAGGAGAGCTCTGAAGGATGGCAGTGACAATGACAGTGCTGCCAAATGGGGAGAAACATGTAACCTAGATTTCTGAAGATGGAGGAGAAGACAGAGCATCTTGCAGAGCTCTTTTGGTATTCTGGCCAGTCTCTTCATGTTATCAGCAGAGACATTAAGCCAGATAAGAAAATGGTGGTTTAGAGTGTACTGTTGATATAATTTCCTACTTTCAAAACACAGGTGGAGATACGAGTTCTTGATTTTTCCCTGTCTTTGACTTAGAATAGCAAGGCTGATGCTGGCACTGTGGTCAAACTTTACTTTGCTGTAGCAGCATTCTGCCACATTAATCAAATGTGAAGGTTTTTATGACTGTTGCTGAAATACTTCACTTGAAGCTGAAGGTTTTGTGCTACCCTAACACAAATACTGATACAGGTTTAAAAATTAAGTTCTATAAACTATTAGTTGAGATGGCAATTACCTTGTATAGTGTAGCTTCTCTTTTAGTCCTGCTGAGCTGCCACAAGGGGCTGGTTTCAGATCGCTTTTAGTATTACAGTTTCTCCTAACTAGACCTCTGCAACTGACTGACTTTCAGTAGAGCCTACTGCTTGAAGGCTGAGCTCCCAGTCTCGATGTAACTTGCTCCTTTTCTTTCAGGGCCAGATATTTGAAACGTACAACATGGCTGCCTTATGGAAGTTGCCTTGTATTTTTGTCTGTGAGAACAATCGGTATGGAATGGGAACTTCAGTTGAAAGAGCTGCAGCCAGCACTGACTACTACAAAAGAGGAGACTACATTCCAGGACTCAGGGTGAGGACAACCCCAGCTTTTTTTTGGAGGGTTGGAAGTAGGGGGATGCATAAGCACACACCCATACAATACATACGTATGTGTTTCCTTTATTTATAAATGTATTTATGATTATTTTTTGACTATAGGAAAATTTGAAACTGAATTCCTTTTGTACTTGTGGAAGTAGTGTAACTGGAAGTTGAGGGTTTAGCCTTTATTTACCTTGTAGTTTCTTTTTATCAGGTGGATGGTATGGATGTCCTCTGTGTTCGAGAAGCAGTAAAGTTTGCAGCTGAGCACTGTAGATCTGGAAAAGTAAGTCACTAATCATAATTTCTTTTCCGTAGGTGAAATTCTTAGCCAGATTATTGCTGCATAAAAAGTTATTCATTTAGCTCAGTTTCTCCAGTCACTGTTGAAACTTTACTTGACCTTTATTTCCTTTTTTTCTCCACAGTATTGAACCTGTAAGCAATTGAGTGGTTCTTTAATTTTGTTAGAATTTATTAACATGCAATTAGTATTAACCAAGCAGTTAAAAAAATATATATGTCCTCATACTCTGTCATCTTTTTCCTCATTTCTACCCCAGTTAATTGCTGTTGTGAGAGGTGTTCTGTCGGGCAGTTGTGTTCTTTGTGAAGAGGTTAATTAGGGAAGTATCAAATACTTCAATAATTGTCCTATATTTACAACAAATGGAAAATGAAGTAAAATTTTGTCAGTCAGCATTATTGTCTGTTACCCGAGCCTGCTACACTGGTTTTGAAGATTTTTAGTATTTGGTGAAATAATGTTTGTGCTGGGAACATAAAACAGAAAAGGAAAAAAGTTGATACAGATGAATAACTGTGAGTTAAAATCTTAGAGGGAAACAACAGGCAATTTGAAATATTCTGAGTAAGGGTGGAGTGTCATTGGAAGGGAAGACATTGTATAGTGCTGCTTAATAAGAACAGGAGAATAAATGCCTACAATATCAACATATGCTTTCATTTGAAAAGAATTAAGTTTAATTTTACTAGTTGTTATAATGTTATGTAAATTAAACTGAGAAAAAAAATTGAATTGAAGTCATTCACCACTGGTGCAATTCACCTACACCAAATACTTGCTGCTATAACAACAAATTGGTCACTCAAGGTGGTAACACTCTGTGTTGTTTTTTCTTTTTAAGGGTCCTATTGTGATGGAGCTGCAGACATACCGTTATCATGGCCACAGTATGAGTGACCCTGGAATCAGGTACAGTGACATTCTTTCTTGGCATTCTCTGAACACAAATAAGTAGTGATTGTCGAAATCCTGAAACTGTTATGGATTCACTGTTTCAATCCACTGAAGTCTGTATAAAGGTTATGACCAGTCTGATCACTCATCTCATTGCTCAGCTGATAATCTGTGGTCCTGTAAAATACTTGTTTTACTTGCAGTATTAAGAGCTTTAGAACAAGCACAATGTCAGTTAAATTTGTGTGCTTTCTGTTAATGAAATCTGCTTTCAGTGCAACTTTATTGTGTGTTCAAACAGCTTGAACTGAAAAGCAGTGTGTTTTTGTTTTTTTGTTTTTTGTTTTTTTTTAGTGTATTTAAAATCCTGCAAGCTAAAATCATAGGAACAGTTTGGACTGCCCAGTCAAGTAGAACACTTCTCAAAAATACAAATATACAGGTGCCAAAAAGACTTGGGCATTGCACCAACTGACAAATCCAAATTTATCTACATGAAGTAGAGGTATATCCCTACGTTTGGCTAGAAACCTGGAGTGGAAGCGTGCAGCAAGTCACCTAGAACCCCAGTAAGGGGAGGTCGGAAAGAGGCAGGATAGTCCCTTGTAGTGGCTGTCTCAGGCTGGGATTGCCTCACCTACTTTATATTTGAGTTTGCAGCTGCTTCAACTCAGTTGTCACTTAGAGCTGTAAGCAGAGTTCTAGATGTAAGTGTGCTCACAGGAGTTGTGAATGTCACTGTATTTTCGTTGCATCCCTGACAGTCCTTGGGTTACACCTTTCTCTAAAAGTGAGCTGTGTCCAGAACCTCACCTCTATTCAAGGGTACCCCTGAAGAAGTTCATGTCTTTGCTTGTCTTGCTCCTAGCTATCGTACTAGAGAAGAAATTCAAGAAGTGAGAAGCAAAAGTGATCCCATTACCATGCTAAAGGACAGAATGGTAAACAACAACCTTGCTAGCGTTGAGGAATTAAAGGTATGGCTTTTAGTTGCTGTTTAAGCAAGCTCTTGTGCTTTCCAGAGCTCATTAGTGTGGGAATGCTCATCGTAGGGCGGTGTGCATCACTTGTTCTTTCAAGTTTGTTTTAACATCACTTTTATTGGTGAAGGTGAAGTTTTGTTGCAGACCAGCTAATCAAGTTGCCTGCAACATTCTGCTTTTGGGTGCTGAGTGTAACTCAGCAGTGCAAGGCTGTGTGTATGCATGACTGTTAGTGTTTCAAGTACAGCTCTTGTCATATACTAACAAACATGTAGAAATCAAAACTACCCAGGCTTTCTTGTCTACCTAAGAAGGCGTTAAGTCTCTGAAAGGGAAATGATTGATAGTGAAAAATCCTAGTGCAGGAGTCAGGAGCTCTCTAAGCAAATGTTGTAAATATTTTCATCAATGGTTGTTTAAAAAAACCCCAAACTTTCACAGAATCAGAATAAAAAATGTACAGTGGCGTTATGTTCCACTGGCAGTGAATTACAAAAGGTAGTAAGGGACAAATGTGTAGTAGGAAGTAAGTTTTAACAGGTTTTTTTAATGTTTATAGACACAGTGTTAATGCTAATTCTGACCAATACTTAATCACTGCATTTAAATTCAAAACTGTGCTGCTTTTTCTGAGCTGCCTTCTAATAATCCTCCATTTTTCGTTTAGGAAATTGATGTGGCAGTAAGGAAGGAGATCGAGGAAGCTGCTCAGTTTGCTACCACTGACCCGGAGCCACCACTGGAAGAATTAGGTCACCACATCTACTACAATGAGCCACCCTTTGAAGTGCGTGGTCCAAACCAGTGGATAAGGTACAAGTCTGTCAACTAAAGGCCTTTTTGTTGGCATAACATTCATAAGAATAAGTGAATGCATTTACAGGAAACACAAGGACTGAGAAACAAACCTTAAGCTTATTTAAAAGTTCTTTCCAAAAAGGAAATGTGTAGGGAAGTCTGTCTCAGTATGGATTTTCTTAAATGTGCTGAATGTTGTTTCAGAAGGAGCTAAATTAAGAGAAAGCAGTGGTTTATTTTAAGTGCTATATGTTTGCTGACTTTTCTTTGGATTGCTGTATGTGTTCTGTACAGTGAAAATAAATAAATAAATAAACTTTAACAAGATTTATCTAGTGGTCTGTTTGCTTTGTTTCTTGATGACCCAGTTTCTAAAAAACACAAGTTACTAGATGTAAACAGCACACCAGCACACACAGTAGTTCAGTGAGAGTAGCTTTAATACAAAAAGCTATATACATTCACCTCTGAAGAGGTGACACATGCTCTAGCATAGCCCCCTCCCTGCTCCAACCATTAGCCAGCAGAACTGTAAGGCATCTTAAGTTCACAGTTTTCACAATGCTGAAGCCAATTCAGATGTGTGGTACCTGTTTTGCAGAAAAGGGTTTTTTTCTCAGCTAATGCTTTTTATGACATTGACAGGGAGTTGACTTCTGCAGTAGTATATCGTAAGTCATTTAAGTGCATTGACACCGGCTTAAAAGCTGTTACTATTCACCCTGTATTACACTGATGGTCAAACAAGCTACATAACTGTGCAAAACCTGCAAGGCCACTATACATAAATATATACATCTAATAATTTATGGGGTAGGAATGTATCTTTCATTTGTTTATTCCCATTACATGTTCTCCTTCCAAAGTATTAACCTTCTGCACTGAGGTCATCCCAGATGTTTGCCGGTGGTTTAATATTGCATTCCAGATTCGGCAGAGGAGACCACCCCTGTATGAAGAACAACAGAGAACAGTTAGGGGGGACTCCCTCATCTCCATTACTTAAAAGTGAGCAAGAAGTAAATTCTAGAAATGCCAAGGATATACCAGTTATGACAGGACACGAAAAACAAAACACTACACTTCCTTAAGGCTATAGCTAAAATGACTTCTGGGTTAGCAGAATGACAACGAAAGGCCTTGAACCAATGGGTAGGAAAAACAAGTTCTTTAGCCTGTTTTCCATGTGATAACATCATCCTGAATGGTGCAGAAATAGCTCCCAGCCTTGATAAATGCCAAAATGTAGATGGCTTGAAGTACCTGAGGTGGAGTAGTTGCACTGTGTCAGCTAAGATGTGAAAAACTTTAACAGAAAATCAGGGATGGAATTCACAGCAGTTGCCACTGACCTATCACTGACCTATCTGAAAAACTTCTAAAAATGTTTTTTTTTCCAAGCTACCTTTAATTAAGCTCTTAAGAATGAATTTAAAAGTCCATCCTTACCGGAGTTGAAGATACCGCAAATCATCTTTAGTGATATCATTAAGGACAGCACTTAGTGTATAATCTTCCTCAGCAAACTGGAAGGCAAATTTATTCCTAAATTAATATTCCTTCTTTGAAACCAAATTGCTAATTGTGACTACAAAGACCTTTTTTTAAAAAAAAAGTGATTACCCTCTTGATGTCATCCAAGTCTGCTCCGTGTTGTGTCAGCCAGTTCATGAGCTCAGGGTCTGCATTCTTTTTAGAAGTTGCTGCAGACTGTTGGGAACCTTTAATAGAAAACAGAAGTATGGGTTAATACACATCAAAACTAGGGAAAAAGTGATTTTCAGACTGCTGAAGCTCAAAATAGACCGTCCTTTATCCTTTAAACAAGCATATGATCCAATACATTTGTGTACAACTGTCAAAGTATGCAGCGTCTCATACCTTCAGGTTTAAGTTTTAATCGAAGCCAGTGTAATTCCTGAGTTTTTTGTTCCACAGATTGTCGTAAGAGGGTCTGATACTCTTTCTCCTTTTGAATAAGGTTTTCCAAAAGCCTGTTAGCATGAGAGAAATCAAACACAACCCTACTGTGAATAAATCTAGCAGAAAAATATTTATCATTTTTAGTGACTACTAAAGGACAGAAACACTTGAGAGATAGTCTTAAGTAACATATTTTATGGTTTACACATTTCATTTTGGTTGTCTGAGACCCAGTTTAGTGGAGGCATTTCAAGGCTTTCATCTATGCAGAATTTAGTAGGCAGCTTGTAAATTCTGTTCCTATTGTTTCACAGCCTCCCTGGGCAGAGCTGCTGCCTTTATACTGTAATTTACTGCTGAACAGTGTCACGCTGATGTTCTAGCAGGGACTTCCTGAGTACAGATTTACACCAAATCCATAAAGAATGGGACCTTCAGGTGTTTACACACTGGCAGCAGCCTACAAATGTAACCCATGAGACACGGGATGGGCTCGGCTTATGCTAATTTGTGGGCAGCCTGTCCTGTGAAGCAGGACAGAGCAGCTTCTGGCCTTTCCTTGCAGGAACAGCCTGGAGGACATTGCCACTGGGTCAGGTGGCATTCAAGATGCTAAGGAAGTAGGAAGGAAATGGGCATAGTTGCACAAGTCTAATTACTTAACAGAGAAATCCAACATGACATTCTGTAATTAATAATTAATTACACAGAAAAAAAATGTGCCAAAGGCTGATGAGTTGTCAAACCAGTGCTACCAGCATATTCTGAATGCACTGGTATTCTTAGAAGGCCTGCTTTATCAGGAGGCAGTAAAACCAGATGAGCAGTATGTATGTTACGTATGTACATGTCACTATAGAAAGCAACATCTGAGAACTTTTCAAAGACCACCTGAATTAAATCCACAGTCTCTATAGGAGGGTTACCTTAAGGTCTCTTGTTTAAGTCTGCCCAGCTCCAGGCTAAGCTGCTGCTGAGCCTCGTGTGACGCCACCGAACTAAGGGTGCTGTCTCCTGACGTGACGGCGGTGGGATCCTCAGCCCCGTTTTGTTCAGTGGGCTGGTAACTGTCCTCTGCTTCCTCGCCATCCTTGTCCCCACCTTCAGTTTCTGATGCTGGCTCAAAGTGAGCTCGAAGCTCTGGCAAAATTAAACAGTGTAAGAATGAAGTCTGCCTTCAGGGGTACTACAGTTTGTTTTTGACTCCTGTGGGTGGGGGAGCTTCAGCTGAGGACGTGCCCTGGCTGCACAATGTGCTTTCACAATACTGAGCAGGGGAGTAGCAAAGGATGATGTGAGCTGGACCACATATTCTCTGGCGTCAACTGAAAAATGAGTGGTACTGTAATAGCACAGCCCTGGCACACCAGTACAGGTAGGTAGCTGTAGATTACAGCTATAGAGATGAAAAATACATTTCTGATTAATGCATTTTACTAAAGATCCTGTAATTAATTTAATGAGAAAAACTTGAAAGCTTGCTTTTTCTAAAAAGAAGTAAAAATTTTTTTAAAAAAGGTTTTTTCCCCCTAATGCTCTGAACCAAAGAATTTATGAAACCCTTCTCTTTTTCAAGTAGAATTTCTAACCTCTAATTTCTCTCAGAACTTGCTGCAGGTGGCCACCCTTCCCAGCAAAGAATAGTTAGCATTCTTCTCCTACAAACCAGGTCCTAAAAAATCTTTAAAATTTGGTTGATTTGACTTGAAAGCTAAAGCGACTTTGGACCAAAGGGGCTCACCACCAATAAGTGCTCTCAGAACATTCTCATACTGGATGGGGTGCTCAGCACCTCAAAGAGTTATTCCTAGACAGTTCTTAGTTGTTTGTCCTTCTTGGTGCTGGTGATTTTTCCTACTACCAATCTGTAGGCCAAAATCATACTCCTCATATTAATGCACTCCCTTCTCTGCATCTGTTTCATGGCTCAGTAATCCTTTTTCAGAACACAAAACCAGACCTGTGCAGTGTTATCTACCTTGGATTTCATTAAAACATTATACAGTCATTTTCTTTCTTACCAGAAAAGCTCCAGCCCAGACTGAATTTAATCTGCCCTTTTTTGTCATGGTTGGACCACACCGGTGGTGCAGCATCACTGGTTATCATCTCCTCATTATCTGCTTTTGTACTGCAAGTGCTGCATTAATCCTCCAGATCAACACTTCTTTCTGCACAACATTCTGACCCTGTGCCTTTGATATAGTGGCACATGGATGCAGCTAATGGCATGCTGACAGATTAAATGCCTAAACTGTTCCAATCGCCGTAACTCTTTGATATGTGAACAGACACCTTCTCGTAAAAAACAGACACCTTCTCCAGCTGCTTTGATTTACCTGGAATAAGAATAGTGACTGCTGCTTGGACTGCACGGCGAATTATGTTATCCATTGCAAACATCCAGTGGGGCCTTATTAAATGATTTCTTAACACTTTGTTCACCTGTAAATAAATAAACAAGTGAAGGAGCAGCAAACAACTACTGCATACACCTAATGAGAGACAATCTTGGTTTTCAACAGCCAGATGAAATTTTATGAAGTAACAACTGCATGAGTCACTAAAACCTTTTAAAGGTCACTAAGACCGTTGAAAGTCTATGCAACCGATTTTAGGCCAGAGCTTTCAAACCGTACCCAAACTGTGACATTCAAGCCCCTCAACAGTACAAGGAGCGACAGCACAGTAAATAAAGGTGAGATCCAGAACAAACACTTGCAGTGAGTACATGGGCAGCCCATCAAGCACCACTTCCCTTGGCTGCAAGGCCTGTCTGGGAGTGCCCACCTGAAGCTCACTGAGGTGCCAGCACATCAGGGCTCTGTGTCCAGCCCCATCTGCCCCTCTGAAGAGCTCGGCTAATGTCTATGGCCACATCCCAGAGTTCCTCCTAGAGCAGTCCGCCTCCTCCTCCTCCCTCCTCCTAGAGGGAACTTTTCAACACTGGTCCACAGGTTGCCAGGCAAAACCTGACCTTCAAACACCTTCAGTCTTTTCTTAGTCTTCCATACGATCAGTCACCAGGGCTTTGTCTGCTCCATACTGCCCACATCCTCCCGCCTTCCCCAGCAAGCACAGGTGCTTCTGAGGAACTGGGGAGGAAATGGCTGCTCAGCACGAACAGGGTAAAAAAGAAGGGTGAGGAAGAATAGAGGAGCTGCCCAGGAAGAATTCCCCTCTCCCCCTGCTCTAGGCAAGGGACTCACCGCATCCTGAAATCCAAACAGCACCAGATGAATCTGATTGATGGAAGCGCTGTCAAAGTCCAAATCCATTTTCAACTTGGAAATGGTAGAAGCCATCACTCTCTGTTCTGGAGAGCGTATAAAGTCCCTTAAAATCCCAATAATTTGCTTGATGTGGGCCACTGAAAGCTGCAGTTCTTCAGAGCTCTGGAGAAAATATAATGAATGTATATCAAGTTAATCCCAGAGTCTATCATCTAACAGTCACACTACTATTTTTAGGGTCACAATTTATAGCTTTGCCTTGTATGTTTTACACTGATGCACAGAAATCACAGAACTTTTGTTTCTGGAAAGCCTTTATTTTCTACCTTTTTCTAACTACAATTTTGTATTAGTAATTCTTATTTTCCAAAAAATAAAGTAAGTCTGCTGCTATTGTGGCTGTCACAAAGGAAAGGAAGGTGGTCCAGATAACACACATATCTACAGTGTACTGCAGAGGGCAGCTCTCCTCCATTAAAACAGCAGAATCAGTAAGAGAAACAAATTTTTTTAGATGCTATCCTTTCGATATGCTGAATCTGGACTTATATCTAATAATGCAGACATTTTATTTCGTTGGGCAAAAAAATATGTTTATATATGCATTTATCATAAGTCAGAAAAAGGTCTAAGATTACACAGTGATAGGACTCAAGTGTTCATTCTATGATTTGTAGTCTACAAGCCCCACAGTTAAAGCCATCCAAGTGCCTGTAAGAACAACAACCTGTGTAATTAAAGGGAGAAGTATTACCGAAATTATGGAAAAGAGATGGTTACAGCAGTGCTGCAAAACAGCTGGAGATTGAGGTAGGGCTCATTGTTACTAAATGATCCTTCTTTATCCTGGAAAATATTTAGAGCCTTGGTTATTTCTGACTAAGATCTCACATATGACTTTTAGTCCTCTGTAAAGCTATAAGCTATTTTGCAGTTTAAGCTCAGAGCAGAAATTTACCCCAGTTGCCTCCGCAGCTGGAGCCTGTGGGTTTGCAAAGCTCGACAGGAGCCCCTGGGGTGTGGGCTGAGCCGACCTGCACCCCCGGGCAGCCTCGCAGGGGCAGCAAGTCTTGGGGAGCAGCAAACCCTGCGCTGTGCGGAGCTGCTGCTCACGCTGGGCTCGGCTGGAGCTGCCCCAGGAGCAGCAGGACCCAGCAGCGGTGCTGCAGGTGCCTCTGTGCCCCGAGCAAGGGCTGGCTGGGGCATCACAAGAGACAGCAGCCTCCCCTTCATGTACATGTGGTTCAGGGGAAAAACCACGGGTTTGGTAAGAACAGATAATGTCAGTGGAACATTAAAAGCAGACGTCAAGAAGAAAAGGCTAAGCAGTCGTTACTGGTGTCAGGCATTGTTTGGCTATGGGTTAACCAAATGCACAATTTTTCTCTCAGTCCTTCCCTCCACAGAAATCTACCATAGATTTTTCTAAGATTCATGTGCTGTGTTCTTGTCCCCTAGTTTACATACGCTTTGAATTTAAAATTGTTAATCAGTTCCCTACCCTTAAAGCAAACAGTATCTCCTACTACCTGGTGTTCCATTTCCATGTCCTTGAAAGCCACAACAAATCACAACATAAAAACCACCCAACCCACCAACCTCAGGCCCCCAACGCCACATCACATGCCCCAAACCTCCCCCCTCAGAAAAAAAAACAAGAGCCCAGCAGCAGGCAAAAGGCAGAGTTTGCTATGCATTCAGAACAGCAAAGGGATCACACACCGGGCTCAGAGATCGAAGATATTCAGAAGGAAGTGAAATTACCTGTGCAATACAGTCCTGCAAATTGGAAGCAACTTTATTCTGTTCTTCCTTAAGGATTTTATAGAGGATTGCTCGGCGTTCACTGTCCTTCCGCAGCAGAAACAGACCAGAATCCTTATCCTCAAGGGAAGAAGAGGCGCTCCTGTCCTCTGAGGCCGAGCCCTCATCGGGTACACTGGGTCAGCAACCAGGTGCACACACAAGAGAGACCTCAGCGTTAGCAACATGGCAGTACTGTCAGAAGCAAGTCGGGATGCTTCAGAGGTTACAAAGTGAGTTGCACTACAGCAGTGGATTGATCACACTGTTTAACGCTCGTTCTGAGACAGAAGATGGCTCAGATCCTCAGCTGGCAAAAAAAGCCAAAAGCACGAGGCTGATTTCATCCAGCTAAGAAGCTGGCATTAATGCCACCCAGCACTGGTTCACTCTTGGGGAGGAAAGCCGAAAACTCTGGACTGAGATAACTATACATACATACAGTATACATACATACATACAGTAACATACTAATTTGAAAGTATTGTTTTGTGATCTCTGAGCAGCAAAACTGTCTTTCTGCTGCCTCTTTCCCACATTTTTTCATGTGTACATGGAAGGATCAACCCTTCTGCTAACTCCTGAATCCATATCCATTCAGTCAATGAGACAACTGACATTTCTTTGCTGGGAGCGGAAAAGTATCTAAATATATGGAAACCTTAAGGAGAAAGAATCATTGTTCATAATTAATGAAGATAATGTATACAGACAATACTTAAATTAACTAGTAATTTGCCTATGTAACTCGCTTGCTGCTTAACATACCTGCTGATCTAGTAATTATGTGAAAAAATTGCCCTCATAAAATAAAATGTGAATTAAATCCACATAATCCCTTGTGGGTGTCAAGCAACAAGCAAATGCTTTACCTTAGTAAATGGGAGATGGGATGCTTTGTCTGAATCTCTGAAATGGATCTCTTTGGCCTTTCGAAAAGCATGTCATGCTGCACATCAGAGTCTGGTGAAACAGAGCCATGCTCGCTGCTGCTACTGCCTGCCTGTTCTCCATGGATTGGCAGTGGGAGGGATATATTACGATTATAATCTATGAACAGACATTGTAAAACATGTAACAGAACTAGGCAGGCAACAGTCATGTGCTTAAAACAGCTGTGACCAGTAATATCAAGGCCTTATTTTGCAAAATGGTTGAGGGAGAAGTAACCTTGTTGATAGAAAGCAGCAATGCAACTGAAAATCATAATATGCATAAGCAATAAAAGGTGTGAACGAGCTAACAGCAGAACCCAAAGACAGCAAAGCAGCTAGATACTCATATGAAATGCCATTTTGGTACCTTTGCTTGAGCACGCACGCACACACACACACACTCCCCCTTGATGCTGGTCTCACAAAGTGGTACAACTGGATATACAGCTGTTTAAAGAGCCTGAATCAAACCAAGAGGTTGTCAGCAGCTGTGCCATCACAGCCATATCTCTAAGCAGAGAGCAGTCTGCTACCTGCCCTCCTCACCTCTGCCTGTGTTGACTGATGTACATTTGTTCCCTCCCTGACACTAGAGGCATCTGCCCCACTCTCATGCCCCCTTGTCCTCAGTAAGGGTGCTCTCTCTCAGCACTGGCCTGAAGGAAATCTTGTCCCTTTCCAGTTCATCTTGAAAGTAAGAAGAAATAAAAAGTAACAGATATTGAGAGCTTGCTGTCGTCCTCATTGCCAGTTTGGAGATGTGTGATAGGAAAGATAAGGAAGAAGTTCTGTCAACTCAGAGGGCACATATCCATGGAGCTAAAATATCACAAAAGTTTTTCATGGTTGTCACTACAAATTATGTGGAGGCAGGGGAGGAAGGGACCTAGAAGTTAAAAGTTGTTCAGAAAGCTCTGACTTACTCCATGGTACATGACCGATGTTCCAATGGCTGAGGTTTAAACAGTCACAGAAATGAAACAGTATGTGTCACCTTGTGATAATTGGTTCAAGGTATCTCAGCAGTACAGAAAATTGAAAGTTGCTGTTTCAGGAGTAAGGCCTGAGATTTGCTCTGGGCTGCCTTTATTATTGGAAAGAAAAAAGGGATAGAGACAGGATGGAAATATGAGGACAAAGCTGAGGAAACTGGCACTGAGGGAAACAGCAGAGGGAGGAAACAGTGAACTGCTGCAGCTGAGACTGTGGCAACTGCTGGGCCAGGACCTGCCTTATGCCCCCAAACTCCCCTTGGTGATGGCTGTGGCAGCCAGCACAGCATTCTCCAGCTCCAGGGCAGCAAAGCGCACACTTGGCTGCAGCTGTGTTGCCTTTCCCTCCCCTCTCTCAATAGACAGCGTTCATAATACTTGCCCACTCTGCTCACGTCTGTGGCCAGCACTGAGAATCATAGAATATCCTGAGCTGGAAGGAAACCACAAGGATCGAGTCCAGCTCCTGTCCCTGCACAGGACAACCCCACAGTTCACACCATGTGTCTGAGGGCGTTGTCCAGTCTCTTCTTGAACACTGTCAGGCTTGGGGCTGTGACACCTCCCTGGGGAGCCTGTTCCAGTGCTCCACCACCCTCTGGGGGAAGAACCTTTTCCTCATGTCCAAACTAAACCTCCCCTGGCACATCTTCCTGCCATTCCCTTGGGTTCTGTCACTGGTCATCAGTGCCTGCCGCTCCTCCCCTTGTAAGGCAGCTGTAGCCACCATGAGGTCTCCCCTCAGTCTCCTCTTCTCCTGAGCTTGCTTCTTGCTGCAGCCCAGTGCTTAACTTTGCAGCACCAGATTCCTGTGCCATCTGAAAGAGCCCCATAACCGCATCAACGAGTGGGAGAAGAGAAGAAGGGAGGAAGGCAGAAGACAGCTGCACTTTCCCTGATATTTGACAAAGATGCCGTTGCTCCCAGGGCAGCTAACAAGGCAAGGTCCATCCTTTCTAATGCCATGCAGTTCCTCCAGGAAAACATCCTCAGCCAAGGGCTGAAAAGGCCACAGTGGCGTGTTCTTGCTGTGGGGCAGAAGGCCGCAGGCTGCTAATAGCTCCTGCCCATCACTGCCCCAGCTGTGCAGTGTGAGCTCTCCCGCTGCACAGGTGTGACTGCAGACATGGCAGCTCTCAGTGCCCCTCAGGTCAAGTGATGATGCCCATTTCCTTGCTGAAACCAGCTCAACTAGATGTTATAAATTCTTTGCTATTTTTCTTCCCCATTACAATTCTGTTCCCTTTCTTTCAAATGTTTCCTCCTAGGGGAAAAGAAAAAAAAAAAAAGCTCAAAAAGGGAAGCAATTCAATTTGCATGGGGAGTGTGTGTGTGCGTGTGTGTGCAGACAGGTGAAAGAAGCAGCAAAATGAATGGCTTTGCTTGTTTTAAATAGACAGTGCCTTCAAACACTAATTATTTATTTGGTGAGTCTATATTAAGATTTGTAATCTTATCCTTGTGAAAGTGCCTAATATATTGAGGGGGTGGAAGAGCACGCTAGGCAGATAAAACACAACAACCTGCTAAACAGCTGCTTTGGCACCTACGTGCCAAATTTCCAAGCTACATATGAAGTTTGAAAATGCTGACCCTTGTAGATCCAAACACTTAATAGACCCACATTTTCAGGTGCAGAGCACCTACTCTATAAAACTCAGATCTCTGAAGTGTATGTAATTATGACTCTAAAATCCAAAATTTCTTTGGAAAGTCCCTCTGTAGACAGATGGGAACAGCTTCACATTTATAAGCCCTGGTCCTCACGGGGGACTTTAACTATCCCAATAGCTGTTGGAGGGACAACATGGGAAGGCATAAGCAAATCAAGAGGTTCCTAGAATGCATTGATGACAACTTCCATCTCCAAGGGACAGAGGAGTCAACAGGGAGAGGTGCTATGCTGGACCTTGTTCTCACCAGCAAGGAGGGGCTGGGGTGGAATGTGAATGCTGGAGGGATGGGACACCATCCAGAGGGACCTTTACAGACTTGAGAGGTGGGCCTGTGCAAACCTCATTAAGTTCAACAAAGCCAAGTGCAAGGTCCTGCACATGGGTTGGGACAGTCCCAAGCACAAATACAGGCTGGGCAGAGAATGGATTAAGAGCAGCCCTGAGGAGAAAGATTTGGGTATGCTGGTTGATGAGAAGCTCAACATGACCCAGGAATGTGTGCTTGCAGCCTAGAAAGCCAACCATGTCCTGTGCTGCATCAAAAGAAGTGTGACCAGCAGGTCAAGAGAGGTGATTCTGCCTCTACTCCACTCTGGTGAGACCCCACCTGGAGTGGTGCATCCAGCCTCCAGTACAGAAAAGACATGGACCTGTTGGAGAGGGTCCAGAGGAGGCCACAAAGATGATTAGAGGGCTGGAACAGCTCTGCTGTGAGGACAGGCTGAGAGAGTTGGGATTGTTCAGCCTGGAGAAGAGAAGGCTCCAGGGAGACCTTATTGGGACCTTTCAGTACCTAGAGAGGGCCTCTAAGAAAGCTGAAGAAAGACTTTTTACAAGGGCATGTAGTAATAGGACAAGCAGTAATCACTTTAAACTGAAAGAGGCGAGATTTGGATTAGATGTAAGGGAGCAATTCTTTACTATGTGGGTGGTGACGCACTGGGACAGGTTACCCAGAGAAGTTGCCTCATCCCTGGAAGTGTTCAAGGCCAAGCTGGATGATGCTTGGGCAACCTGGTCTAGTGGAAGATGTCCCTGTCCAAGGCAGGGGGTTTGGAACTAGATGTTCCTTAAGGTCCCTTCCAACCCAAACCATTCTATGATGCACAGGATGTCATTTTTCTAATTTTAATTTACTATAAATGAGGCACTTATTTGGGCGAGAGGAAAAGTAGGATTGGGAGATTTCAGCAACCAAAACACAAAATAAGCATGTCACCATATTTTGTGGGAATTGTTAAATTAAAATATACCTAATTACAAATCACAGGCACTTTCAACAGTTGAGTTCCTGCTGCTTTCCTGGCACAAGGAACATCCTTAGTAAAAGAGAGTGCTTAATGATGGTAATCTTTTATATAACACTTCATGATGATGTTGACTTGCATTTGGCTGGTAATTTCTTACCTGAAGGCTTGAATGCAATTCTACTTTTCTTGCCCTTGTTTACTTGTTTCAGGAAGGCATCTCTGAGCAAATCAGATGCTGTAACACGTTTGCTAGAATCAGGTTCAAAACACAGCAAAATAAATGCCCTTGTTTCAGCAGACAGTGATTCTGGAATTTCAGGATGAATCTTAAACATCCCAACCTGCAAGTAAAACACAAATACAAATTAGTTTTACTGAACAACTGCAAGGAGATCATGGGCTAAAGCTTTCTTAGTGTGATCTCTCACACTCTCGTGGACTCTCATGGAAAAGGGGCACTCCAGGTACCCACACAAAGCAGTGAAGTGACAACAAGGCTCTGAATCTATTTTACTTCATCGTAAGCATGGCATGAATGTCTATGTGGTATTACACAAATGTGAAGCTATTGATGTATCCAACCATCTGCCTTCAGGTAATCTTGGGATCTGGACATTATCCACACCAAGTGCTTCAAATGCTGCGTCTCCTACGAGCCACAAATCCCTCCAGCTACTGCATATGCTTCCCATCACCCCTGCCCCGTTCTGTGTCTCTCCATTGCTGACTCCTCTCCAGCACATTTGTGCCCAGAACAGGAATAACTTCCTCCTCCAGCACCAGCTGCCTGGGGCCTGCACCTGTTCTGCTCCTGCCACTGCCAGATTTCTATGTTCAAATGCTCGTGATGACCTTGCCAGACCTTGTCACCACCCCTGGCACTCAGGCCGGATGTCTTCCCTCACCTTTCAGTGGTATTTAACTGAAAAAATCACATGATGCCTAAAGGTTTAACAAGAGCTTCCACTTTCTTTAAAGCAATGAAAAATGCGCTTCTACAGGTTGCTCCCTAGTGATTTTTCCAGCTCCTTCATGGTCGTCTTATTCTCTAACGCCAATCTGGCATACATGTTTTGAAGCGAGAGTTGTGTAACACGTGTGCGCTGTATGGCATATATCTGGCAAGATTATGACTGGTAGTCTCTGCATTTTTGCGTAAAAAGGGCTCTGGAGAACGAGCAGACAGATAGTGGCCACAAGGGAGATAGTAGCCCAGCAGTTAAACAAGTGCCAGCTGCTCGCTAAAATGAAGAGTTGTTTAAATAATCTCATTATACAGTTGCATTAACACACTGTGGCACCATTAGGCACTCACAATAGCAGTTCAGCTTCAATGCAAGCTGAAGCAAAAAATGCTGAGCAGTCGTACTTCTGTTTGAATGACAGTGTAGAATGTGAAATGCTAATAATGCATTACGCCCTTCCAAACCATGGCTCTACACACATTCAAAACTCAGTATTTCCTGCGTGTTACATTTTTAATATATGCATTTTGCTAATCTCTGCAGTTAAATTTATGTATTTAATAGAGTAATTGAATAAATACATAAATAAATTGATGTCATGTCCTGCTGGCAGGTTACAACTTCTATATATTTACCTTGTCTGATGGAGCATCTTTAACTGATTTGTAAATTCCCATGCATATTTTGTACAGTGTTTTATAAATGGGGTATACAATTTCACCACTTCAAAACATCAGCCTGGTAAGATTTTTGCTTTGGAGCAGAGAGAGAAGACAGCCCCCTGCTTACTGTGCTCTGACAACTGCTCTTGACATGCCCGTCCCCATGGTCAGCCCATCACTCCTTGTGCATCCTGGGGACAGGATCCCCCAGCCAGCGCCAGCTGGGTCAGTGTGACAGGCTGACAGCCCTGGGATGCCAGGCTGTACCCTTGTGCACTAAACAAAACCCAGGACAGTCCAAACCAGGACCAGGAAATATGAATGCATCTCTGATCTTATCTTAATCTCTGTGGCTCAAGGGGAATAAGCTCTGTCAGAGGCATCCAGAAACTCTGTGGAAGCGTTAGTTTACTTTCTCTCTCGTTTGTTCCTTTCACATAGAACCAGATGCACACACACTATGCTCATAGATGGAATACCACACAACGTATACTCAGACAGAAATTATTTCCAGTTCTTGGTTTCACTCTAGCCCTTTTTCTCTACTTTGTCCAATTCTCTGGTGATTTGCAATTTCTATAGTGACTGCGCAGCCAGACTCAGACCTTTCTTCTCCTCACCTGCCTTATGTACAACACAGTGTAAATGTGGAGGTGGGGACCTCAAATTTTCCATATCCTAAGTTTTCCAGGCTCTTCTGTTCTTTTTACATGCCTGCCCAGTTGGCCTGCTTCATTCCTGGCTTCAAATCTAGCTTCCAGCTTGCTTACTTCTGTTGTACAGCAAAAAGAAACCACAGTTTGCAATTTTTGGTGCCCAGCAAGAAGCAGTTTCAGGCAGGTCCCAGCAAAGCCAAGAAACAGAGAACAAAAACAAATGCCTGACTGTAGCACATTTTGCAATAACAACACTAAAAAACTCTGACACGTCCTTGAAGAAAGAAGTGCAAGAAATGTAGTTTAAATATGCCAATTCTGAGACTTCAGAACACAGCTCTATGGCCTGGAAGTGCTTTTGGGCAGGACGTGCACAATCCTGCGAGAGCTCACATCATGAGCCTGTGCAGATCCCGTTGAGCACCCAGAACTGAAGCAGCACTTCCCGACAGTTCAGTAAACTCCACTGAAAAATAAGACATGCAGCTCACTGCACAGTTCAACTGTGTGCCAGATCCATAAGATGAAAAGGCATCTGCCGACACAACCATATCTGACATTTACAGCGATGTGGAAAAAAGTCTCTTTCCACAGGTGCCTCAGGAAAGCTTTAGTGAACCAAACCATGGTCACCCACGCAGCTTCTTTTGACATCGTGTCACAAGTCGACAGCACCAAGGTGACACATTATACTGTTGAAATAGCTACATCAAAACCCATAACCATCCCTTTCTTTGCCTTTTAGCTGTGGCGCATGGGAAAACTCTCAGGCCTAGTAAGTAACACGGCATTACGTGTCATGCTGAATTGCAGCCCAGCTAACTATACTTATTGATAAATACCTGATTTTGCTACCATGTTTCCAGTAATAATTATACTGATGTGTGACACACACAAATAAATTAACAATATTGATAATTTAAAGCAGTTTGCTGGGTTATGGCTGTGGTATTTTCCTCATTATAAGAACAAGGACTCCGAAGCATGAGTGAAAAAATTAAGTACTTTACTAAAGGTCTACTGCAAGCCAATGGAAGAACCAAAAATTTTCAGTCTGCATATCTGACACATTAGCACATCATAGCTTTTACACTACTGTTAGTTTTAGAGTTAGAACAAGTAATTTTTTCAAATACATTTATTATTAAAACTATCTGAAGAATTCTCTTCTCAAGTATTAATTTGAGCATTTGAAAACAGATACACTAAGAGAAATAAAGAAATAGAGGCAAGAGTTTACCAAGGAGGCAGCTGTGATCCAAAGGATTTAGGATGTAAAATACAGATTATTTTACTCCTTCAGTACATATTAAAAATCCTTGAAAGTGAGCCCTCCACTCCCCTTCTACCATAGCTTGCTGCCGTGTTGCAGAGACTGGACCTTTGAAAGACAAGGCAAACAGATACGCTGGGAGGGAGGCTTACAAAAAATAAAGACTTAAAGGAGCAGAAATAACTTAGTTGTCATTTTTGAGACTGGTTGCCTCAAGAAGGAAATCATAAAACAAGAGCAGGAGATGATACAAGTCTTAGGGTAGAGAATATTGGTTTTCATAAGTCTTCACTCATTTTTCAGGTTGCTGCTCTGAGTCATGACCTATTTCCAGCACAAAAATAAATGATGACATCCTAGAGCAATACAGCTTTGAGCACGGAAGAATCACTCAGTGAGAGTTAAGAACACAGGTCAGACTGTGGCTTTGTGCAAAATAACCCATTTAACAAAAGGTTACTGCCAATTAAATTAATATTACAAAATTAAGTTAGTATTTGCAAATTCATAAACTCTATAGCAAAAAAGCTGTACGTACTTTAAACATCGCGGCTTGAGGTTCCCCTAGTTCATGAAATGGAGGTTTGCCTGTTGCCATTTCAATAATGGTACAGCCCAGTGACCAGATATCAGCTGGAGCACCGTATCCTCGTGGTCCTTTATCGATGATTTCTGGAGCCATGTACTGCAAGGTTCCTAGTCAGGATAAAAGAACAGCCAAGTGTTACAGTCTTCATTCTTCTTAAAGAGAATTAACACACAACTGTGCAAGCTAAAAATTGTCCAATGCAACCTGTATAGCCAAAATATTTGATTTCCCATCTCAGTGCTGAATACCACACAGAAACTTATGTTTTAACATCTTTTCTATAAACGTTTCCTCCTCATTCTGATACAAGGCTTGAAACTGCCCAAAGTATATTCACCACATAATCCCAAATGCTTCCTTAGAATGTCAAAAATTATCAGACAATTTTTGCAGACACTAAACTGTAAAGATTGTGCATGTAAGAGATGATGAAAACCTGCAGTGACAGATAGTCTTAATGAGAATAATTTTTCATATGTTTACTCCTACAATAAGAACACTAGTGACAGAGAATTTCAAAAAGTTAGTCTGAAAATAAGCTATTTTTATTAAAAATAGATAATAAAGATAAGAATGTTTAAAAACAACATTCAAGGTTTACACAAAAACAATCAAGGTTGTAATCAAGGGAAATCAATCATACAATAACAAAAAATAAGGGAGTCCATTATAAATTGCAATTCCAGGAAGTCTTTTGGATGTCCTTGGGATTTCTGACATCCAAGGTCACCAAAAAAGAAAACAAAAAACTATTGAAACTTCTAAAGCTATACCTCTTGGCAAAATATAAGATTCTGCCTAAGCTTACAGCTGGCTTTTAACAAATAAATCTGAATGTCTCTAAAGTTTGCCTGTAGATAATTTTATTTAAATATTAGTTATAATGCTGATAAACAAAAAGAACAGTAGAAGTGAAATAAAAGATGGTCAATTTGGAATCACTGATTTTCAATCATATACTAACAGAGCTAGCAAGAGGTCTTTACAGAACGACAGTCCACACCAATGACAGAAACCTGTAGATGTTCTGAGTGTTTCAAACACTACAGTACTTTCTCCACATGAATTCCTAACAGTTCTGACATCTTTAATTTAAATTATTTTTCTTCTTAAGAATGCAAAAAAATTACACCGTGGTAAAGCTGTGAACTATAAAGGACATGTGTTGAAGATAAAAGGGATTGGATATTACTATATTCATTAAATATGTAGAACAAAAGCTCAAGCCACACAGGCAGAGTGGTTTTCCTCTAATATCTGTTTCAGACATAATAGTGATCAGCCATAATAGTGACTTGCTGGGACAAAATTAAATTTTGGACTATCACATTAAACAGCCACAAAAGGATCTTCGACCATCACTTCATCTTTTACATTACTGTATTTATAAGTTTGTTTGGTTTTCTGCACTTCCAGACATACTGTTATCAAAATTATTACATGAAAAAGTTGTTGTATTAAAGTATTTGCAGATGTAATTGCAACAATTTAATTGCTACTTAATGAAAAACACTTAGAAGAAAAACTATTATGCCACCACATTAAAGAAGTCTAAAAATCAAAAGGAAGAAAATTATTTAAAAAAAAAAAAAAAAAAAGAAGAAGATAGCAAGACTGTGTTTATGGCGACCACACTCCCATTCACTCTTCCTTGAAAATAGAGACCTAATCTTGTTTTCATCACAAATCCAAAGAGTCCATTGTCTCTAATTCTAAATCTATCATCAAAACCCTCACAAACTCTGCTAAATTAGTCTTACCTGTAAATGTTTCGGTGCATGGATTAATTCCTGCCAACCTTTTGGAAGTACCAAAATCAGATATCTTTACCACACCACTGTAGGTGTTCACCAAAACATTATCACCCTGTGGTTTGGATGAGAGAGAGAGAGGGAACAGGGAGGGGAGACAGATGAGTAGATTCCAAATCCCAATCTCAGTACTCCTTCAAGTTCAGTTATTTTTTAATATACCTTCCTACAAATGAATTTTCCAGGAGCACTGCGGAGAAGGGGTTGTTTTATTCATTCCTTTTGTCTTAAGCTTCCATGAAATCCTATTAAAATTTCTGCTTCAGGTTAGAGTAAACCTAACTGAAATAAATAAGATCAAAAGCAAATCACTCAAGACACACTAAAAGAAAATTTACCTTTATATCTCTGTGTACAATCTGGTTCTCATGGAGATACTTGAGACCTTCCAGAATCTGCTTGGTGTAAAATTTAATGGTAGGTTCTTTCATTGGGCCCCATTTAGATCTTAGGAGAGCTGAGAGGCTGCCTAAAAGAGTTAAGGAAGTGCATCAAGATAGAAAAATCTACAAATTAACATGAAACCTTTAAATCTGGATTAAGCCTTTGTTCAATATCCTAATACAAGAGAAATGCAGTACCTATAATTCAGCCAAATTCTTCCTAGATCCCTCAAAGCAAATAATTTGATGCTACTTTTGACTGGCTATTCCTTTCTTGCCAGCTCAGCTCTTACCCCCATGACAGGAATAAGTGTTATGACAGGGCTGGATGCATCTCCCCCACATCAGTCTAACAACTGTTGAGACTAGGACTAGCAACCATTTAGCCTTTCATGATATAAAGACCAGATAACGCTGTATGATGTTATACACTACACTTCACGAACCACATGCATGGGCAAAGAGAAGCTGATCTACTTGAGGCAGGCAAGAAAGAAGCAAAACAGAAAGAGTATTTTCCATGCAGATATGGGATTATCTCCTGCAAATATTCAGAGACAGAGGAAAGAAAGCTCCTGAAAAAAATCAAGTAATGGATGTTCAGAGTAGGAGATAGGTTATCCACACTTCCCCTACTTGTAATAAATCTATCCTTTTTTTAAAAAAACACAAAACCACAAATATTTTCATCATTAATCAAAATAAAGACAGTTTTGCTTTTTCTGCTTGTAATAAGCTAACCGTAGTGGGTCTCAATGCCAGACAAATTCAGCTTAAAGGGGTTTTCAGTCAACATCAACAGCTTTCTAAAGTTCAGTTTCCTCAAATAATTTTGCGTAACTTGAACAGCCAGTTCCTTTTTAAGACTGGCTGCAGAGTTTAAAATATCTGAATTGGTTCAATAATATCTTGGCATTAACGATTAATCACTACACACGCTACTCTGTGTATATGATCAGGAAAAGAAAGGTAGGTAAACAACATCATTTGACACTTTTAGCAAATGCAGGAAAACAGGTGGAAGCTTGCATCTGCATGCATCATACATGTCAGAGTGTCTCAGCTTTCAGGTGAGAAGGTCACAGGAACTGAAAAAATAAAGAACTTCCCTATGCTCCAGATGTATTTAATTACACCTTGAATGTTTGTGTCTGGACCTTCCTTAGAAAACCTGAACTTTTTTCCCTGTTTTGTTTATTCCTGTTTTTATTTTGCAAATAATATTCTCGCAATGATTTAACACTCATTCTGACACATACTTGACACTGAAGAACAAACAGCGGAAGGGAGATGGAAATATAACCTGGAGAAGATGTAGAGGGACTTCACATCTTAAAATGTGGAGAAGGCTAGAGAAGCAAAGCTGGAAATTATGAGCAAGGGAAGCATATAACTTTTATCTCTAATCCACCTAGAAAATAGCAGTGCTTTGTATATAGCAGTCACAAAATAATACTCAATTGCTCAGCCAGTGTTACTGTTCAACAGAAACTTATCCTAGAAGTCCAGTCACCATTCAGATGTCAGGCTAAATGCACTATACAGCTCTAACTCCACTATTTTATAACACATGAGTATTTGACACCAAATACTTCTAATGACTTTTTTCTACAGTTATAATTATATTACAGAAAGGGGAGAAGATACTGGGACCTGTACACTTCAGATCTATTCTTCATATCAGAAGCACACCATCTGTAGTTAATGTCTCAACAGAAAAGCCATATACAGCGCACAAGCATATTAAATGCACAACTATTTGCTTTCATTAAGTTTAGAGTTCTGATTGCTCTCAAATCCTTTGAGAGACTAAGCTCAGAATGATACAAACCTCCTGGTACCTGCTCCATAAAAATCTTAATGTATCCATTTTCTGAAACAGATCCAAGATACTGGACAATGTTTCGATGCTTTAAATATTTATGCAGTGCTATTTCTTCATGAAGAGGTTGAGAATACCTATTAGGAAAAAAAAAAAAAAAAAGAGGAGTGTCTCATCATGCAGGAAAAGGTTCTTCATTATGCTTAAATGCCAGTTTGCAAACAGAATGGGTTTTAGGGATACTGATCCAATTCTCAGCAAACATCTTGTCCACGACCTTCAAAATGCAGTGTGACTGGCTGCCTATTCAGAAAAAGTACAGAGGTAGAACTCAAAGAAACCCCAAAGGAGAAACACAGCCTCAAAGAATTTATACATGCCTTTCTTCTGTATCATTACATAGTACTGTCTTTGCCTCCAAAACTCCTTTTATGCTTTTCCCCCTTCCCAAAAAGAATACAAATGAGATACAGCTGCAGCTTAAAACCCAAAATATGTCCTATTCTAGAATTCATGATATACATATCATTATCCAACTGCATTATTTATGATATATATAATATCTTTTCCAAAAAGAAAAAAAAAATCCTTATTCTCAAAAGGGTACTGTTGAAAAATGGAGGAAATAATTGAATTTCAGTATACTGGGATTTTCTAAGGTAACCATATAGAAATACATGCTAAGAAGAGAAAAATTTTCAGCAAACAACTGCAGTTTCTTTAGCAATGTATTTATAACAATAAACTAGGTCTTACCTGCTGTCTCTCTCAGGTATTTCTTTGATGGCTATTCGGACCTGATTGCTAAGGTCTCTTCCAGCATAAACTATTCCGTAAGTACCTTTTCCTAGAACTACCCTGTCACCGTTCTCATCGTAATCGTACTCATACTGCAAGCAGAAAAGATAAACACAGCAGCACAGAAATTGTTATCAGTAACATTGGACATTACAGAGAGCTTTAACAACAGTTATGTACTATACAGAGTGGCTACTGCAGTACAGCTGCCGTACAGTAGGTTTCCCACCAGCCTGGTGCATTTTACAGCTTGTAAAATTTCCATGCTACTTGCTTTACAAAACAACTTTCCCTAAGCAGCTTCCAAATGCATTCACCCAAAAAAAAGGAACTCAGCATTAAACCAAATTCAATGAAACAGTGCTGTCAGAAGAACACATTCAGGTATTATCTCTAAGAATTGCTGACAGATCCTTCAGAATGCATAAATGTATGGAACATAACCTACAGTTTTGAAACCAATGGTTTAATAAAGACATAAAAGTGATATACTCATTACAGTGGGTGGACACTATTTTAAGACCCTAAACTCTCATTCGAGCTTCACCACAGCAAAATTAATTTCTGACATATTCCCCTCATCACGAGCTTTTCCAAAAGTCAAAAAAAATTGCTCATGTTCTCCAAGGATGATGAAATATTTGAAGTGGTGGTTTCCACTGCTCATGAAACCATGCAGGGTCATATTGCCAGATGCATAAGTCACTGCTGGTTCACTGACCTCAGTAAAACTACACTAATTTAAACCACCTCATGGTCTTGTCCCATATGGTGATCTTATCATAGAGCTCTCCTACTATAAAGGTCAGTGAAAAGCCTATTGATGAATGATGCTTAACCAAAGTATGTACCAGACACCAAATTTCTCATGGAAGTTGGGTTAAGCAGCACACACCTGATTCAAATCAGGAAAGTGATGCAGGATATTGGAAAAGCACTTCTGGAAAGAGTTAGAGGAATTGGACAGTTTCATAGCCTCAACTATTATCAGGAGCACACAGACCTCCACTAGTATCTTCCCAAATCCAATAGGATGTCTCATATGGGAAAACTGCAGGGTAGTCTTTGTGGCTTCATATGAATTCTATATTAAAAAACAAACGAACGCACCAATAACAGCAAACAAAACCAAACCAACCCCACCAAACAACACCACCTTTTTACAATGGCCATAACTATTGACATTTCTGTCAATCACCACTTTTTCTGCTTCATCCAATAAGACAGATGCTGTCATACAGAATGCAGCCTTGAGATGTATTTCTTTGCAGTGTCTTCCCAGCTCATATTGCAGCTCTGGTATTGCAATGTCCATGTGTCACTGACACTCCCTATCATTCATCTCAGCAAAGATGGCAAGTTTCATGCTGCTGTACAGAGGGTGCTAAAGAAAAAACATCTGTCATTTATCCTAACAGCATATTCTGCTCAGTGGAACTAAACTTCAGTTAGTGCGGCTTTACTACAGTTTCATTTTCCATGTTTCAGCACTTCATGGTTCATAACATAATCTTGTTGTATGATAGGCATAACTGACCTAAAACGCCATATGTAAAACTTGTCAGGTTCTTTGGCAGGAGGATATCCAGCTTTCACAGTTATCATATGACACAAAACTGTGCAAAAAAAAGACAGCAGTCACATTGCAGAATTTAAGATTGACAGCAACCCTATCTGCAACAGACTGATCCTTAGCCAACTCTATAATTACTATGGAGAAATCTATATTCTCTAGTCTGTGTCCCATGATACATGAAAATCGTTGAGATTTATAGTCCAGTGCTAGTTAGTAGACAGTTTAATAGACTTGTATATACTTGATGCCAGCTCACATTTGCCCCATCTCCTTCCAACAGCTACAAAGATTGAATAAATCACTGTTGGTTGCCAAAGGTCTGAATACGTGATCCACTGGACGTGCAATTCAACCGTTAGGTATGAGTAAACAAGTGTTCATAGCTGACCTTCTGTATGAATGTGGTGGGGCAGAGTCTGATCTCTAGGGCATTCTATCCGGGGTACAGCAGGTACTCTTAAAGTGACAAGGAACTTCTTCAACATCAATATCCAGAAGCAAATACCCTAAGTTTGAAAGGAATGCCAAGCTCACTCTCCTTCCAAATCATAGTCAGCTGTAAAACTAAACTGTACTTGCTAAACTATATTGCAATCAAAACTGTATAACCCCTTGGGGCAACATTCTCATAAGAATTCTGACTGAAATATTTTCTTCCCGCAAAATGCGCTCAAGGTTATTTCTTTCTCTTCCTCACATATAACCAGTTGTTTTATTATAACAACAGTAAGAATTTTGGCTTTCTCTGTGCTTGTCAAGCCCATCAAGACCATACAAAGCTGCATTTTCCATGTTGTCTCTTCTTAAATGTAAGATCTCAGGCTGCAGAAGACATGAATCGTCTTAGCTCATTTATAAGCTACACAAATTAATTCTCCCCTTCTGTATCTTGATTTCTTTCATTAATGTCCTGACACAAGACAGTAAGTACAAAGTGATAATTGTGAAGACTTAAAGATATGTAGAATGATAAAGCTTAAAGATTTAAAATTTTAATTTCTGTAGTAATTTCTCCATCGATGCATGCAGGACTGTTTCTTCCTGTGCAATCTCAAGTGACTATTTCAGCGCGGTTTTTAAAAGGCTCAAGCCACGGTGAGCTCACTTCCTCTGAGAGAGTGTCATACCGCTGAACAGACTGCGTTGTTTGGAGATTGTCCCGCTATTAGCTAATTACAGAAGCACGCAATGTCAAATCAGCAGCTATAGATAATACTCTGCCAAGGCAGAACCCTGATCCTAGGCCAAGACCACAGATGTATGTGTTAAGCAGGGTTTAATAGGTGTGCATATCTTGGCCTTTTCAGTCGAGAATTCTGTGGCCACTATGCATAAACTTCTGTGCAAAATCTCATATTTCCCACCATACACAATTACATTCAACAGTGCAGTAGAGGGTCTTCTACTTTCTTAACCCTCTGCTGAAGCCCCAGGTACCATAAAAGGTTCACTGTCATAAAGAGATGCTCTGAATCATAAGCCTAAGAGAATTGCTGGAATGAGACAGTCAGAAAGATACCCAGCTCAAACAAACCACAATAGGGCTCTTATACACATTAAACAGATTGACTGAATTTGCTCAACCACAAATAAAAGTTACAACCTGCTTTTTATGATGGCTTTTCAAAACAAATGAACAGAAGCACAGGATATGTACTTAGTGGTGCCATGAATCTGGACATTTGCCATGAGACAGTGTGTCTTATGAACACATGGATTCACCTGCCCTAACCTGAGCCCACATAAAATGTAAATAACCCTGTACAATTGAGGGATTTTTCATGTGTTTTTGTTTGTTTTCTGGTGGTGTTTTGTGTTTGGTGTGTTTTTTTTTGTTTGGTTTGTTTTCTTTGTTTGTTTTTCTGCTGTTGTTGTGGGTTTTGTGTTGGTTTGTTAGTTTTTGTTCGGGGGGGGGGGGGGGGGGGGGGGGAAGGGGTGGTGGTTTTGTTTGTTGTGGGTTTTTTTCCTGTCCCTTCTGTATACTTATTATAAATACAGCCTACAGCCACTAGGTTCCTAACAAGGATGTTTCAGTGATAAGCCAAAAGAGCAATGAATTAATCTGATCACAAACATCTGCAAAACTCTGTGAAAGAAGAAGCCTGTCAAATGAAATTACTTGGAGAAGTAATAGCACCAGATACCAACTAGAAAAAACAAAGTACTTTTGCTAAATGGCTTTTTCCTAGAATTTATTTAATATATTTTTTATCTACTTAAGCCAACTGATATCAGATGATTCTCATTTGTAGATTGTTTGCAACATAAATACAAGATCAGTAACACCCTTCTTTAGGGATTCATGCAGTTTATAGTAGTGACAGGCTCACTTCATTAAAAATGTGGGGTTTTAAATGAATGAAACTCTTGTGTACAAATCGTTACGTAAGAGTTGAAATTTCATATACAATTAAGAAGTTTAAATGCTTTTTATCTTTCTAGTATACTGACATGAAAGTGCAGGAAGGACGGAGGACAAATTTCAGTTTTGGATCTTTTATTCTTGACATACCTCCAATGTGTCTCCATCTATTTCTCCTTCTAATTCCAAAGTACTGCCAACAGCATCAGACAAAATTCCTTTCACCAACCCACAGAATCTAAAAAAAAAACAATAAATAGCACAGGATCAAAGAAAAACATCCTTTTGGAAGGAGATTAAACAGATTCTTCACAAGGTGGGCTCTGCTTTCAAGCTAATAAACTGACTAGCATGTTCATGGTTTTTTTCATTACTTACTTTCTCCATATTTATCCAGTCTTAAATGAGGAAGAACATCAATTGACACTGAAAAGCCTAATTACTTATAAAATTATTTTCTTTGCTGTAGCAGAACGAAATGCTTGTTATTGAAACTGCAAAGTAAAATCTTGGTAGATCAAACTCAAATATTTTTGTTGTACTATTTGATTGAAAGTGCTTAGTATGGCCTTGACTTTACAAATATAAAAATACGTTGAGACATTAAAAAAATCAAGCATTGATTTTCAGTGGTTCAAGTAAGTAGTGCTAAATTTGTGACATCACATTGGGTGGTTCTCTTTCTGTCTAGCAATGAGAACTTTATTCATATTACCTTCAGTTTAATTTAAATGTTCCTATGGAGTTTGGTTACAATTGTGATTACTCAGTATTTCTGAAAACCAGATATTGTGGTTTCTAGTCAGGCATCCAGAAGCCAAGAATATAAAAAGTAGTAACGTTTTGAAGAACAGAGCTTTGACTCTTTTCATCTACTTCTCTGGGATGGAAATCCTTAAGCACAAGAACATCTTCTCATGTAGACCCCTGCCTGAGCCACTTGCTTTTTCCAAATTCCATAACAAGTGGTTGACAATTATTAAAAGTTATTGTAAAATATTTACATCTCTTTCAATGAATAATAGAGACACATCTTTGTAATGGACTCTTGTTCTGCACTGAATAAGGCATAAAAAATGTGACAATGTTTCACAACACTAATTGCAATGCCAAACTAAGGCTGAGCAGGTACTATTAATTTTGGTGTTTTCTATCATTTACACGCTGCACTCTACCAAGCTAGTAATTTTCTTCAATCTGACTTTATTCCATGTAACACATAAATATTCATTATTGCAAGAAAAATAAATATACCATCCAACCCCCAATATTAAGTGTATTAACAAACCACTCCTACTTAATTCAGAAGGTTTATATGCCAAATATCACTCCCCAAGAAGAATTAGCTCTGTAAAGATTTAGGTATGAAATTCAGTTAGCATGCTTACTGTTTAGAGGCAACATATCATCAGGAAACAATGGAATACAGGCTCAGACAGTAACAGATATCTGTAACAAAATATAAGCTAGAAATTTCTATTACATCTAGTTGCTCCTACCTAAATCAAACTGAACAGGTACATAAGGGAATCTAAACCAGAGTACCTTACATGACATGGCCAACACAATGAAAATTAAGATAATAGCTATACGTTAGAACAAGCTACTTAAGCCTTTTCTCAGACCTAATGACTTGTCAGTAAACTGATCAGAACCAGCCAACAACTGTAATGGGACATTGCTCTCATCACTGAGTTTAGGTCACTGCTTCTTCCTCGAGCAAAGAGAAGTGAGGAAATAATTAACTAATTAATTTCTCAAACAAAAAGATCAGCTTTCAATCTTTACTAAATAAGTTATATTTGGGACATAGATCTCGCATGAAATACCCACACAAACTGAACTCACCTACTGCACTGGTTTTCTGTAGAAAAGTAGATTTGAAAGTCATCAGAGTTGTCATGGACATAAAGAAAACAACACCGTTCATCAAATTTGGAAATGCTGTAAAATTCATATTAAGAAAAGATTATTTTGGATGTAAGTAGTAGAAGAAATAGAATAAGAAGTAGTTTTGTGGGGTTTTTTTGAATTACAAACACTTAGCAAACATCTTTTTCACAGTTAATTAACTCAGAGAGGCAGAATGCAATTATATTTCTCTTCCTTACAACTAGAAGCTTTGAGTTTGTTTATATATTCTATAATCCTATCTCCAGTTTGATAAATGCTGTTTATTATCATGTTTATAAATGTTTGATAAATAATACTGCTACACTTATAGACTCTTACAAAACTCATAAACTTACTCCACTGATAAAGTCTTACAAAACTATTTGTACACATTTATCACAGTACATACTTTCTATAACTGATAAACAAGTCTCAGGACAACCAATATTTACTCCAAACTACAGCAATAATTCTGACAAAGTGATTATTTATTGCATATTATGTCTTGCCAGTGTCATATATATTCCATCTAAAGGCACTGAAGCGAAAAAGTGAAGAGGCCATAAAACACATCAATATGAAAGTAAACCTAGGAATCCATCTCTTATCATTCCAAACACTTGTACTTCAGTATTATTCTACATAAATGCCAAGTTGTTATGCTTGTGAAGGTATTACCATTATTTTTGTGCATTAAATTATAATAATAAAATATATTAGATTCTTGCCTGATCTGTTTACTCAAACTCTCAGATTTTGCTTAGCCTCTGTTGAGCCAGTTAGTTAAAATAAATGACAACGGACTAAGGGCTCTTCTTTACTTCTGCCCTCCATATTTTTAAATTCAGAAATGGCAATAACTTCACTGAAAAATTCAGAAAAACATATAAAAAGCAAGTACACAATTGGAAACAGGGAAGTCAGAGAACACACACATCCACACAACCCCCGTTAGAGGAGTATTCCTATAAGAAATGTACAGCTCTGCCCATATGTGCAAAGGCAAAGTCTTCTGTGTTGACATTTCAAGGCAGGTTGGGCAGAACAAGCTTTTATTATAGGCAATACAGAGCAGAGATTTAAGGCAGAATCCAGATTTCCCACTTAAGGGAGCTATAAAGTATAAACAAAAATCCACTTAACTGTTTTCTGATATACCAACCTTATTCCCCTAATGGAAGAAGCTGTAAAATTCCATTCATGAATCTGTTTCTGAAAGAACAAAGACCTGTAATCAACCACCATTTAACCTTGACTTACTATCGAAAACAAAGTCACAGCATGGTAAGCAAAATAAAGTTTTTCAAAAATATGTCTTCCTTCCTTCCTTCCTTCCTTCCTTCCTCTTTCTCTATTTCTTTCTCTGTCTGTTTTCTTTTCTCTTTCTTCTGCGTCCCCCCCACCAATTTCAAATAAGATTGCTATATATGTAAAGAAAGCCCATACATTGCCATTTTACTCCTTTGAGGGAAAAGGAATATAAATGGCACAGGGTGGAAGTAAAGGCCACATTTCCTCATGTAAAATTAGATTTGAAGAATAAATCTTAAGCACAAATTAACAAATTAAGCACAACTTGAGTCAAAACATAATATTTGTTAAGTTGTTAAGCACAGCTTAACAAATATTATGTTTTGACTCAAGACATCAATATTTCATATTAATCATGGAGCAGACTATGCCATACTGTTATTTGGACTCAAAGGGTGTTGTGGTTTAATCCCAGCTGGCAACTAAGCCCCACACAGCTGCTCACTCACTGTCCGCAGTGGGATGGGGGAGAGAATCAGAAGGCTAAAAGTGTGAAAACTCGTGGGCTGAGATAAGAACCGTTTAATAATAGAAATATAATAATAATAGTAATAATAACAACAACAACAATAAAATTGTAATGAAAAGGAAAATAACAAAGAGAGAGAAATAAAACCCAAGAAAGACAAGTGATGTAAATGAAAACAACTGCTCACCACCAACCAACTGATGCCCAGCCAGTCCCTGAGCATTTTAGTTTTATTGCTGAGCATGATGTCATATGGTATTGAACATCCCTTTGCTCAGTTGGAGTCAGCTGTCCCTGCTGCGTCTCCTCCCAATGTTTTGTGCACCCTCAGCCTACTCGCTGCTGGGGTGGTGTGAGAAGCAGAAAAAGCCTTAACTCTGTGTAAGTGCTGCTCAGCAATAATGAAACATCCCTGTGTTATCAACACTGTTTCCAGCACAAATCCAAAACACAGCCCCATACTAGCTACTATGAAGAAAATTAACTCTGTCTCAGCCAAAACCAGCACAAAGGGAAAGGAAACTTCATACATCTTCCTAAGAGTTACTGAGCCAACAGCTTTGGCCCAGGGAGCACACTGGAGGCAAAACAGAGGTAGGACAGCCTGTGCCTAGGACTGCAGACCTCCATAAACCTCTAGCTAATAGCTGGATCTTATTTAGCACTGCCAGATATGCAACAAGAAGTTACTCCATAAAGCAAAGCTGTGTCAGACACATTGACCTGAAGCAGTGAACGTTGTCCTGGAAAATGCTTCTTTTCCAGACTTGGCCTCCCTACATTTTGATTCTATTCTCCACCTGTATTGTTCTGATATTAAAAAGGGGTGATAAAATACATTCCAGAGTTCAACTCTTTCAATGTGAAACTGAAATTAACTCTCACTTTTAAGAGATTACACTGTCCATAACTGTGCCTACTCCTTTCCTAATCTCCTGTGCCTCATCCAATAATACAAGACAACAAATATTTAATTACTTGACACTTATTTGTCACAGGCTGCCTTTTTTTTCCCAGTTTCTAATCTTATAATTGTAAAACTTCAAAATTTCTAAAACATTAAACACAATACTGAGCTTTATCTTCAGCTTTTATCTATCTTTGAGCTGCATCTTAGTAAAAATCACATAATTATAATGAGAACTATTATGGGCAGATGAAATAACTCAAGCACTTCTAAGGGACACGGTCAGGATAAGTGAAATGTCAACAAGAGGTCAAAAGCACTTGAGTTCTAATCATAGTTGCTCTTTTTACTTTCTCTGTAAAAAGTCAACTTTCATAAATGCACGACAGAGATATTGAGGCTTGTGCTTCACAGAAATGTAGCTAACTTTAAATTATCTTAAAGTGCTCCAAAATCTCCGTGTAAAAAGGTAACTTTAAGCACAACAAATTAGAATACATGAACAACATCTGCTGGCAGTTTTACCATTTCAGTGGGAGAGACATGCCATAAAGAGAGAGACCTCTCATCTGCTTCGTTGTTGATTGAAACATATGCAGGCTGATAGACTTTAGTTGGTTCTATCACCAAAACCTGAAGAGAGAAAGCATTTTTTCCGTAATAAACCAGCAGCTAATACACAATAGTATCTTCAGATGCTCTGATACAGACAATCAAAGCCTAAATAATTTCCAGGGGGAGAGAGCAAGGCAAGACAAGGCAGGAAGAAGCTGTTTTCCTCCATACAACAAAACAGTGTTATCATAATTTGTTGTAGGAGATTTTAAAGTATTTCTTATAATGCTTTTAGGTTGGTGGGTTACATGTTCTTTAGAGCAAAGATTAGCAAAATACAGGAGCTTGATGCATGCAATGAAATAACAAGCAGGTAAGTATGTAAGTATTGTGCTTAGTCTTCCGATTCTTGTTATATCCTATCCAGAAACATAAGACATACAAAACTTGTTTGAATATAACATCTTACTGGAAATCTCAGTCCATTAGTTCTTTCTTTCGTTGCCTCAAAAATTATATCTAGCCAGAAAGTCAATCTTTCTTGTCTAGGAGAATGTTCTATGGTGAGTTTCTTGAAACGCTGAATTAACATCAGATTCTGAACTAATGATTTCAAGTACCTAGAATGCATTGAATTAGTGAGTTAACAGAGAGAAAACAAAATTTGACCAGATTCTAAAAGCACTTAACTGACTTATACATCAAAAAACCTCACTGCAAACTTAAATGTATTTTAAAAGCTACCATGATGGAAATGATTCTGTTGATTTTTAGAGATTTCTGAAAAGAACAGCAAGTTTAGTTAAAACCTTAAATCACAAGTTACATGGATGTTGATGAACAATGTCTTTTTTGCTAATGGGTATAGTTACATGGCAGTTACACGGTGGTTAGACAGGATATTATGAGCTAGTAGATGGTGGGAGAGGGAAGCAGCAGCTATCTAAACCCAGAAAATAATGTTTTCACAATCTTTTCACAATTGTTTCACAAGGAATCATCACTAATTTCCAAATTCTTTCCTAGAAAACATGTGTTTCAATGGGATTTAAACCCAGTAAAAATGGGTAACTTAATTTCTTACCTTCTCCCTCCCTTCCCAAAATAAAATAACAGACCGTAAACTCAGAGTTACAAATAATCTAAAATGGAAAAATCCAGTTAAGTTATCCAAGTGTCTACAAGGTTTTCTCCAGTTATGTATTTCACCATTGTTGGGTACTTGAGCTACAGCCTTCTATCACATACCATACTGGAGGTTTCAGCTTAAAAAGTTTCTCTGCTGCTTGTACTGCTTTACCAATATCATTAGCCAGCATGCTCACACTGAAGAACTGTCCCACATCCCAGTAATTGTTCATTTTTTCTAGGCTTCCTTTTCTTCCCAATAAACTGTTTAACCGTACACCTGTAAAATTTCAATTAAAAATCACAATTTTCTCTCAGTAAAGCACTAGTAAGTGTTTTTTTATGGGTAAGTTTATCAGTAGAAGACTAATAAGACTTGATTAAGCATAACTGATAAAACTAAAGGGAGCAATTTTTCCACAGAAAAAAGATTGCCCAGCACAATGGCTGGGTCTGCAAATAACATCCCCAATACAGTTCAGACAGTCAGAACTATCACACACAGTACTGAAAAAAACTCTTGTGCTATCTGTCCGGGCTATCTGCATCCTGATGCTCAGCATAAATTGCACACATCTGTGTCCTCAAGATCTGCATCTACTGGAAGAGATCAATGGCTAGAGCTTACACAAGTCCACCTCCGAGTGAGGTCAGTGGAATGATTTAGAGACACCTTTGCATTCTTTCCCGTTAAGGTTCAAATATGTGTTTCAGACAGGATCTGAGTCCAAATATAATTTTCAATTATTATCTTTCTAGGAAGAACTGTATATCTGCTTCTATCATACTATTTCTTTATAGATGTACAGTGGCAGGGTTTAGTTAGCATCTACATCGAAAATGTGAATCCAGGTAGACAACCAGTTATTGTCCTGCTAGATCCTTCCAGGCAATACTTCCTGTGGATCTCTCAGTTCAGGGACAACAGAAACCCTGTGGATCCCTTCCTGGCATCCCTGAGGAGGGCTGGGCCACCATGTCACTTCTGTCTTTGTCCCCTGTTGGCAATGCAATGGGATAATCTCTGTGGTGAGGTAAAGGCAGTTTACAGATTATGCTGGTCAGTCCTTCCTTGTTCCTCTTCCATCTCTGGGATCCTTTAGTTGGGTCAAGTTACTAGAAAGCTCCTCTGAGGCAACAAGGAGAGAAATGGCCCTTCAAGATCCCTATGTTTTAGACTGCCATCCGGGACCTGTCAGCTAAAAACCCTGAACTACCTTTCAGTCTATGCAACCCAACACTATAAGAATTTTGATTTCTTCATAGAGAGAGAGGCAAAAAACTTGCCTGTGGCACTGTGTGTGGATATTTACCTATTTTCCGCAGTTCCATTGAGCTTTCAAACTGTTGTCCTGCAACAAGTAACAAAACTGCAAGGTTAATTCCAGAATACAGAGTTGACTGTAGTTCAAATCCTTTCCGATACCTGCAGAGAAGAGTCAAGAGTTCACATTTTGCTGTATAAAAGAACTGAAATACTGAAAGGTTTTGGTAGGTGTTTAAGCTATTAATTTATACTAAAGACTACTATAGCTAGTTGGTACAAATGGCACTCTTTGCAAAGAGCACTTGAAAGAAAGTAGCCTTTTATCTTACAAAGATTAACAACTGCAAAACCTTAACGAAGTTTTGTGAAAACACAACTCTAACTGGATACCGCAAAACTCTTAAATGCAACAGAACATAATTTTATGTATTATTTACATGAGAGAAGCAATTAAAATATTGGCCTTTAGTGCAAGTTTTACAGATAGGATCCAGTCCAAGCCCTTTGTTTTAAAGCTTCACATTCATTAAAGGTAACTGAGACACAGCTGACAAAGGCTGCATGTGTGCCACTAGCTGGAGCAGAGTAAAGAAACCTGTAAGTTCCCTGCTACTCACGTTGCACCGACCATGTTGAGATAATTTGGGGGGAAAAAAATCAGAAAGATGAGAGAGATAGAGAGAGGTATTTTAACAGTTACAATACAAGCCACACATTGCCACACTAGTTTGTATAACTATACAAAAATACATGTGTGAACAGTATGTCAGAGAGAGCCTGTGTGCATGTGCATGCCTTACTGTCTTAAGAAGATTCGTAATGCAATTTATCAATATTTTTTCTTATATAGAGTAGATCATTGCATTTCCCAGGAATCAAAAGGGGAAACTATCCTTGCACAGAGCACCAATGTAACTCCTATGACCTGACTTACACTTCATTTTGGCCTTGAAGCAGATAAACTGCTTATTTTCTCTACAAAGAGGTGGGTGTCTCCTCCAATAAACTATGTATATCATTCCATATTTATGATAATCTATAAAGCAAGGAAACACGTATCCAAAGACCTTCTGCTCAGTAAACCAATTACACAAACAGGACCCTGAAAAAAAGAACAAGTAGAACATTTGATTTCCTAGATCTCACAGCCCTGATTTTCATAACCAGAGTGAAAGTCTGAAAAAGTTTTTAAATAGAGATTTTTGTTGCTGTTTTCTGTTACCATTCAATGGCATGATCTCGACTATTGGTGTCTTTACAGTCAGAATCAAGAAACATATCCTTGTAGATCCTCCCACATAAGCAAAACATATCTGGAGCAGGGTGATCGCATGTCTGCAGGACTTGAAGCATAACTTGTAGTGCCTTCTCCCTGTCCCCTGCATTATTTCTTCTGAAATCAAATACAGAGAATAAAATAAATGAGTTCAGATCTGAAACAGTAACTGCAAAATGGTGGAATAACATTATCCCCCACCTATCCCACAACCCATCCATCATAACTAAAACCAGAATTCATTTTATTTACACTGGCATCTGATTGTTGGTTGATTGATAAAAAACAAATACATTCTCCTGTCATGGGACTGTGCCTCTGGGCTCATATAAGAGCTGATTTAAGCCTCACAGCTCCTCTATGAAAAAAAAAATCTGTCATCTCACTCAATTTCTCTCTGTATAAGCAGAGAGACTCTGCACATCCTGCAATGAGAAAGTGCTTGTTTGGTGTTCATTCCTGACAATACTTATACCAAACTGGCCATTTTCAGCATTCAAATGACACCTCATTCAACTATGCCCAAGATTTGTAATCTGGAACCCACAGGATCCAGAGACAATACCAGGCAGTACTGACTAAGTACAGAAGAAGCTCGGTCAATCTTATTTTGGCCAAAGAAGCGATGGAGTTCAATATATGAGACCTTTGAACTACAACACGAACAAAAGGGTAAAACCAAGCTGTATTTATTTCTTAGTTAAAATTCTTCATATTAGAGAAAAATTTGAAAGAACAGTTGTCATAAAGATTCTTTTGCCAAATATTTGATGACCGTATCAGTAAAACAAACAAACAAACAAAAACAAACAAACAAAACCAAACAAGCAAAAAAACCCCTGTAATTAAGTAATATTTCAGTTCCTTATTATTAAACACATCTGAAGTTTTGCCTCCTTTTACCTTGTTGTTTTTGTAAGTTTAGAATTCCCTATTTACTGTGAAAAGTCACTTTGAACAAACAAAAATGTTTATTTGCAAGAGTAATGCAAACACAGCTTAGGAGTTTAATAGCTTCTTCAAGACAGTTTTTAATCATTGGAGAGATTTAAAATATTTACCAACCCCTTTTCAGATCTGTTTACCATTTTTTGATCCCTACCTAGGTATCCAGGAACCGGCTTACACATACTGTGATTACTTTGTCAGCAGTACCAGTAGCAGACAACGGTTTCTGGTAAATTTATTATTTGCATGCTCCGAAAGGATTAATATTTACTGCAAAGCGGTTTAGTTCCTTAGGTAACCAGCTGATGTAATAAGACCAATTACAACACATCTGTAGCAAAATTCAGGCTTCTGTGCATGTTAGGTGACAGAGAACACCTAATAAGATTAAAGAGATTTGTAGCTAGTTGTGCAGGCTTTATCCTGCCTTTGATGTCACTGGCAGAGTGCAAACTTTCACAGCAAGTACTTGCATATTTTAAAAAGCATTTTTTCTTCAGATTGACTGTTATTCTGAAGTTAATACTGGTTTTCTGTTTTTCAGTTTTACAAGAAATAAATAGAAGTTTAAAAGTGTGAGGGTAAGTTCATTGCACAAGTCATCATGCTCTAACCAAACCTGTTCTGAGCTAACCAGATTATCTCAGTAATAGTACCCAAGTTTCTCTGTTGTCAATACGAACACAGAGAAAGTTCAGTCAGAGCTTAGAACAAAATTAGACCCTAAATATAAGTCAAACAGCTCCCAGGTCACATGTAACAAGGTCACAGAAGTCGTAACGTGTTCAAGCTTCTGCTGAAAACACAAGAAATGCATGACTAATACATAACTTACAGCACTTTGGCATGGAAAAAGAAAATGTAAAAAAATTACTGCTTCCCAGACAAGACAAACTTTGACTCAACCCTGCCTTGTTTGAAAACAGGTTAAACATTAATGATAATATAAAGAAGTGCTATGTACTGATTGCAAAAGCATAAAGCAAAACTGCTTAAAATAGGACACTGTGCAGATTAACGCTCTGGACATCAAAGGATGAACCTGTACACATCAAATAGAATACCAGGAGCATTTCAAAGCACCAAACCCTAAACAAACAGTGTACTAGAGGACTCAAAGTAAAATTAAAGTTTTCTATCTCTTATAAGGAGGGGGGGGAATCTATTAAAATAAACAAAATTTAGCAGTTGGCAACTATACAATAATCTAACAGGATATTATTAAACAAAAATGGAGCTATATAGCTTAATATTAAACTCTGTTTCTCACAGTGGCAGAATGTGATTCCCACTGGGCAATACAAACCCAACATACCAGTCATAATAATCTACAAATTTGGGAACAGTTATTGCCTTCTAAAGCAACCCCCAAACAAGAAGGAGAAAAACAAAACGAAACACCCAAGCAAACAGAAGAATCCCAACAAAGAAACAAAAAACAAACCCAAACAAACAAAAAAACAACAAACAAACAAAAACCACAAACCACCAAACAGAAGAATCACATAATTTAGGCTACAAGCAGCTTCGCTCAATCAACATGAAAATATACTCTTGGATAACATGCAGAACCTGTTATGCTGGACCAAGACAGATTTCATCTCCTTTTTCACACCCCGCACTTTGCCAGATCTGCATGTCTGACAGCTTATAAATTTGTTTCAAGGTGTCTTGAAACAGGTCTGTAGTGTTAACCAATAAAACAAAAGGGTTTACCTTAATCACTCAAAGCTGTAGCACTGGCTTCTATTTTTCTTACCCAATATCAAATATATTGGCTTACACACCCTCCCCAGGCCCCATTTAAAGCCACACTAGAGCAAATCACAAAGATGCAGTTTGGAAGGGACTTCTGAATGTTGTGTAATAGAATCTCCTCAGAGCAGGCCCATCTCCCAACACCAGACCATGGCAGCCTTGGCTTTGCCTGAAAAGCTGAATCTGTTAAACCTCTGAAGATAGAGATGCCACAGCCTCTTGGAACAGGGAAAGCTAAAGTACTGTATGTTATAGTGTACAGTCATGAGGAAGAAGGCAGAAATGTTCTCTTCAGGGAGTAAATTGGTACACTAGGTGAGACTGATTCTGCAAAGCAAATCCCCTGAATTTGAAGTTTTATAAGCCAGAGCAGAATCCTAACAGGCTACTGCAGAAAGGACCCTACCAATTCATTTTACTGCTCCTTGGTAGAGGCCAGCTTGCACTGAAATACAGGTGTTCCTCACGGTATCACACAAAGTCGCTTTGCGAATGAAATACAATTTTGAAATAGGTATTTTTCATTGGCACTCTTCAACATACAATCTATCAGCTTTTTCACATCTGGAATAAGATTCATCCTACCTTACAAAAGCCTGCACACACATGAAGGTAAAATTAGTTATTCTTCCTTGTTAGTCTGGGTTTGGAGGGAGCAGTTTTGAAAATCACTAATCATGATATGAAAATTCTTTCAATTCTTTTACCTTTACAAAATATATTTTAATGGTAAACGAGCTAGAAAAAAGAATACTACTCCAATTCATTTAGAAAATATATTGAAACAAAGCATATGCCTTGGTAGAGCTGTTAATAATACTATTTTTTCCCCACTGGTTTCTTTGTTAGAACATTTTAGTTCTCTCCCTACAAACCTTGCCTTGCAAAATTTTGCACAGAAACCAAACAGAGAAAATCAGTCTAAATTATGTGAACACAATAACTGCATGAGCTACAGCCAATGAGGAAAGAGATCTTCAAGTTACTTCTAAATACTAGGGCAATTATGAAAATATCCTAGTGCTCAGTAAAACGCTGTCAAGATCCTAACACAAGCAAAATTCTAGGAATTAAAAGGAAATGGACAGAGAGTGAAAATTTAAAACACCAGGATGCATTTTTACAAATACCCAGCACACTAATCTTCAGTACTGTGTACAGTTTTAGGCTGTATTTGAAAAAAAGAAACTAAACTATTAGGATTAGGAAAAAAAATGAAAGGGAGTGAAGAACAATCAATAGTACAGAATAATTTCTGCATGAAGAAAGCTTGAATAAACTAAGGCTTTTCAGGCAGAAATGACTGTATTGAGATTTTTTTTTTTTTCCTAAAAAGAAGTTGTCCTTTAGGACTTTATGGTCTCTAATCACTTCCTCTAAATTAGTCTTAATGTTCTGTTGCCAGTTCAGTTTTGCATCCTCCAGAAACATGTTGCAAAATGAAGCAATATTGCTTCTTCTAAAAAGCATGACACGTTTAAAAAATTTCTGCTGCTAAGCTATGATAGGATTTTTTTCTGTCCCTCCACACCCCATCCCCACTTCTCCACACTCTCCTCTCCCTCTCAGAAAGAAGCTGCTGTTCCATAACTTGGCAACTTCAGCCACCAGAATTGTGGCTTGGATTTAGAAGCCCAAAGGTGCTTGATGCTGCTGAGACATGTTTGCTTGTTTCAGTGGGGGAACAACTACACGACCAAGCAGTAAGCCCTAAAGGACACGCTCATGCTCTCTCCTTGTGGTGTACTCACAGCATCCTCTTCAGCTATTAATATTTCAGGGACCTGAGATATTCTCAGACTAAAATAAGCAAACTGCTAATGGCAGCAGAAACACCCCCTCCACAAATCAGTCCTGTCCCCATCCACCACCCCCCACAGTTCTCTAGGCCTCTCCTGCTCTAAAGTGCAAGAATAATTTGTTGAGGTTTGCTTGGGTTTGTTCAAGTTTTCTCTGAGTTTGCAGTAATGGAGATGTTACAAAACCAGCAATCAATCATCATTTGCAGAAAGCAGAATCTCTTTACAAGTCTACCCTCCTTTTCCCTTTCCAAATTTACTTGACAAAAAAAAACTTACCACCACTACCTCAGCAAGTCCCTGAGCCACAAATTGGTGGAAGCAGTGGGAATATTTACGGACATGTATCACTATGCGTGTATCACTATCTTCATTCTCTTCTCCAGGAATATGCTATTGACCACTCCCAGATATGGGAAATCTAGGCTAGAAGGAATGATGCCCTGAGCCAGTATGGCCATCCTTATGCTATTTCTCTCACCTACCTCTCGAGCATCATCCAGATATCATTTTCTACCACAGCCTCTCACCTGGAATAACACTACCATACAGAAAAAACAACAACAATAACCGCCAAACAAACAAACATTCCCCCCCCCCAAAAAAACCCAAACACCGCCAACAAAAAGCAACCACAAATTCTCTTTTTTTTCTCTCTCTTTTTGAGTCCGTGGTTGCTACCTTCCTCCTCAAATCCATTCTCTTCTCTGAATCCTTTTCTCCACTGCAGTCATTATAAGGAGTCCTACTTTTAAATATCCCTAAAACTAAAATTCTTCCTGCTTCACAGGCTGGTTTTATTAGCTTTAAAGCACTGGTGTGGTTAAGGAGCCAGAACTACACTCTAGTGAATGAAGCCTGTTAACAAAGTGAACAGGAACAGCATGGATTTCACTGGGACGAGATTGAGCTCGCTCTGTAAGTAAAAGCTGATATAATCTTTGTCTTTCAGCTTTTTGTTCACATCTTCCCCTGTATGGATTATTTCCATTTATCTAGCTACAGAAACCCATATGCCAGTGAAAAGTAAGTCACTCAAGGGAATCTACCTTTAGTTTCCTTTATATTTCATATTGACTTATTGAGTTGATCTTCTCTGGTTATTTTAAGGCCTCTATAAAGAAACAGATTTCTTAAAGAGCAATACGCAGGGGAATAAATCAAACCATTTCAAAGAATTCTGAAAACATTCCCCAGAGAAAAGTACATTCAAAAAGAGTAACTTATTTTTTCCATTCTATTCCTGTGTGAATCTTGTTTCTCTTCTGATTTCAGCCTTGAAGTAGCTATCAATAGTTTACTGCACATATTGTGATTAATAAGAACATCTGATCTCACTGTCACATTGCAGAAGAAATGTCAGTGAGACAACTTAATCAGTTAGTATAAATGCAACCATTCATAAAATAACCGTTCTTCAGTTACAATACTGTGCTCATTTATTATCATGTACAATATCTTTGCTTACAGTAACATGTAATTAATAAAAAATATGTATTTTGAAGCGTCTTGTATAAAAATAGGACACAGTTAAGTAATCCTTAATGACTCCGTTGCAGATGATCTGAACTGCCGCTAACTATTCAGAAATCTACAGATAAAAACAAAACAAAACCCAACAAAAATTAAAACCAAAACACAACAACTTAATCACTGAGGAATACAATAACTAATTTGAATCAGAGTTATTACACTTGCACTCTTGCTTAAAACAATAAATTAATTTGTGAATTAAAACACACTTCACTGAGGATGCAATTTGGTTGTAGAACCTTCAATATTTGAAACAGTGAATGAGGAAAACAAGACCCTAAATTGGGCTTTGAGACTGGACCTAAATTTGTGAGTGTCCAGTTAGATATGGCAATGAAAAAAACAGCTTTTTTCCCCCTCATATACACTTCAGGTGCTTCATGGAAGCCACTCATATAAAATGAAGAACCCCGTGATGTGTTTTTCACTAAATCTGAGTAATCACAGAATAGAACATTTTAAACAACCCAATGTTTTTTAATGGGAATAATTTCTTATGGCTACTATTATTCACAATTACTAGTGATTTTCTACTTGCACCCTGTTATGCCCTTCACTTGCTAATTGCCTTTTTTTAATACTGTATTGGAATATGCTGCTTGTTAAAACACAGCATGCTGAGTTAAGTAATAGCACCTGCAGCTGCCCTCATCTTTAATGTAAGTGAAGATAGAACTGCCTTGGAAAGAGACTGAAGTTTACACAGCTCTGGCTTCATGCCAGGGCTGGGTTTGATTTTAAAGTCTACCCTGCTTTGCACAGAATTTGGCATACCTTTTGGCCTCTTCTGGATCTTGGTAACTCCAGTCCTGGTAAAGAAGGCCAAATGGAAATACACAAACATAAGTGTGTTGTGAATCATCAAAAACTTTTCTATGCAGACCCAGATTAGTGAAGTAGATGCTAAGAAAGCAGACAGCTGACAAGAACACTTAGCACTTGAATTAACCATAAATATCTGTACTTTATCAATGTACTATATATACTACAGCAACAGAAAATAAAACCATAAGGAACAAACTAGTATCCTCTCTTAATCTGATTACAAGCAAGGAAAATTCACAGAAACGGATTGCAAGTCTTTCCTGTCCCGTTGGCTTTGATCATGATTTGTATTGCTCATGTGACTTGCTCAATAAATTTAGATAATTTGATGCAATATAAAACACAGAATAGGAAACGGTTAATTTTATTCTAAAATTATTAAATAACAGAAAATATTCTATAGACTTTTTTAATGCAATATTACAATTATCCCTTTCTACAAAAGACTTGGTAGAATAAAAGAGTACTTTTAAAAAAAATCTTAAATATCTTCTTTTACTGTTTGTTTTGTTGGGTTTTTTGTGTGCGTGTTTTGGTGGTGGTGGTGTTTGGTTTGGTTTGGTCTGGTCTTTTTTTCCCCCAGATAGATCAAAAGTTTAACTGTTGCTTATAATTAATCCACATGATACTTTAAAGCATTGAAATATTGTGATGCCAAACACAAAAGGCACAAATATATACATAATACATTAATAAAGCATATGAAATCACTTTATAGATCAATCTCCCTTGAGAAGAATCTTGATGTTTTTCATTTAAAAAAAGGGAAGAAAGAGAGCTGTAATACTAGAGAACCAGTTTTGACACTACGTCATACATGCATGTAGTATTTCTACCTTCTCTTCATTAATAAAGACCACCATTGCACTAGACAGTAAGAAAAATTACTTATTGGAGAGGGAGCTGGGATGTGTTCACACATGCAGATTCTGTAAGACATCAAATCCCAGGGTGAAAGCTTACACACATACACAAAAAATATTGACCAGCTTCTCTGTGTGTGAATCTAGAAATTAATCAATAAAAGCACTTGGCAGACCTCAGCTATAGGAGTAGTATGTGAAAGAGCTCATGTGGCGAAAGCCAGGTCCTAAGGCCAGCAGTATTAACCTGAGCCAATGCCATGAACTATAGCTGTAACTCACACAGGAAACCAGAACGGACAAAAGTGACAAACATAGTGACATGCAAACCACAGCACAATACATGGGAGCCCTCTTTAAAACTGCAAAACCCTCAGAGTTTCAGGAAAAAAACAGAAATTCAGGTCATCGTTACAAAGTAAATGCAGGCTCCATATTTGATAAAATTAAAGTGTGTGATACAAGCCAGGGGCGGGGAGCGGGGAATGGGACATGGGTTTTGTTTTATTTGCTTGGGGGTTTTTTGTTATTTAAAGGAAACATGACCACTGGTAATCTCATATGAGAGCTGGTTTTACTGTGAGCTTCTGCCATGGCCTTGCATTCACTAGCAGTTTTGAGGCCCCTGTGTCGGGAGTTGGGATGCAGGTAGAGGCTGGGAGCTCCAGGTGAAAGGCCAACTGTGCACCTGAGGCAGCTGGAGGCCATCCTGCATAACTCTCTGCCAGCTTCACACAGGTCCCTTCGCCTAAAGGCTCGCCAAAGAAATATGCAGTCCTTATTTTATAGGAGTGTTAGCTTGAGAGCCTGAAGGCTAATTAATAAGGGTGCATTTGCATTTACTGCAGAAGACAACAGCATTTTTAAATATGTTTCATCATGCTTTATACTTCAAAAGACATTTCAAGCTAAGAGCCTCTAATTACTGGACTTTGTGTATCTGTGTGTTAGTTCCACATCTGCAAATGTAAGTAAACAGCATTCTTCTGTTTCTCCACGATGTGGCTATAAACTACCCAGGTATTACAACAAACATGGAAGGACCCATAAGGAACTAATGATACTTCATGTGTGGGGTGGAGATCTGTGCCATATAATAAATGTGTATTAGTTTATCATACGGAACTCTTGCATCTTTAACAAACAGAACACAAAATACAAGACACTGACCAGCTGACCTTCAGCTGCTCCAGTGCACCACCCCAGGCAAAGCTCTCAAGGCAATAAAATCAGGCAGCCTTCAATTACACACACACTTAAAACAGAGGAAATGAAATGGCAACCTTCATTCAGAAACTTCTTGGCTTTCAAGAACCTGGAAGTATGAGAACATTCTTTCACACAGCAGCTTCCGTAACTCATTTTCTCCTTACACAGTGGTTGCCTCCCAGGCTAGGTGTACCCATGGACTGAAGCAAATAGCCATCTACACCTGAGACACCCAGCCCTCAATCAGACAGTATCTTACTTCAGACTGAAGCTGTGAATACAAATACTGAAAATATCCATGTTGCACATTTGGGCTGAACTTATGCCTAAAGATACCTTCCATTCTGTGCCTAAATTAAGATACAAGCAGACCTAAATCTCAACTGGGAAGCAACAAGGAACAATGTCTCAAATCGACCCATGTCTGTATAAAAGAGAGCCCTCTCTGCTCTGCTTATGTGTGAAGTCAAAACTAATTTGCTTAAGACACAGATAGAGGAATGGTCTTTTGCTCCATAGGACTTCTAAACAAACAGCCAGGAGGGTGACCTATGCATACAGCCCACAAGCATGCCATTGCATATATCCATTATTAGCCTCTGTTATTAGACATAAGATGTGACAAATCTAGGATGCTCTTAATGGTCTGCTCTGAAATGGAAACCAAGGAGGAAGACTGATTCAGGAGAGGGGCTGTGATTCAAAACCTGCTATGTGAATCAAGGTACCAAGTATCAGCATGAAAATATCTGTCTCCCCTACATATGATAACAGTAAGTTCTTTAGCACATTTCTACACAACACCCTGCAGGCAGGCCCAGGCTTGTGTTGCTCCTGATCCAAGCCAGGTCAGACCCAGGCTGGCTCTGACCCAGAAAACACACAGCTAGGCTGGAACAGTACTTAGTCTAAAGTAAAATATCCCTGTCCCTTCCCTTAGCACAACTTGCACCCAGAACTGCACACAACTGTGGTTCGGGTTGAGCTTGTGTCCACATAATGTACCAGCAAAGACCTGAGGTCCCCAGAAACAATCCTCCACCACTTGCATGCTACATCACCAGCTCTGTGCAGCACTCAAATAACACTGACTTGAAAATACTAAGGCAAAATAATTGCCAACAGAATTCAGTTACAGAGGCCAAGAGCAAATCAATGAATTACTTTGTTGATTGTGATCACCATTCTGGTACGCACTCATAACAAAACTAAGCAAACTAACTTCTGCAGGGTCAGATACTCTCACAGCTGCTAATTCTGTGTTGCTTACGATGTATTTTGTTCCTAATAGGCTCAGTCAGTTGTACTGAGCAACATTAATACTGTTCTATATGCTGAAATTAACAGAAAGTGAAAACATTGTTCTGTATTTTTAAAAACAGGTTCTGATGGAACTAATTAAAAAAAAAAATAAAACAGAAAAAGTAAATTATTAAAAAACCCCACAGAAATAAGATGCTAAGAGCAACACCTTAGGGGTCATTTGGAATTACATGGACTTGTTCTGAAAAAGTTCAAGTCGTAACCTCTGAATTTTGTCCATCGTTTTGTTTTAAGAAGGCAAAAACATCTGTAGAAGTTAAATTTGCATTCCTACTGATGGAAAACTGGTCATTTATTTCTGAAAAAAACTTTTCCATATAAATGTCAAAATTGTTCCCAAAAGAACACAAGGAGTCAGACTGGTTCAGGCTAGTGATTGATTCAATGAAACTTGTTGATGGGGAAAGCAAGTTCATGAGCAATTCATTTTGTCTTGTCTCACAACAGCACTACCGGCATTGCCAAACCAGAAGATTTAACAGCATGAGGTTCAGATGCTGCTCAAAATACAACAAATTTGAAGTCAGAGAGAATAAAGCAGCTCACCAATTTTATTATGCACATCTGAATGAAAAAGTTTTAAAAACTCATCAAATCAGGATATTTTCCTTAGGACAAGGCACTGCCCTAGTAATATTCTAACTGGCAAATTTAAACATCTTGAGTCCAATTCCTGAAATAATGAAAAAATTGACAAACTTCTGAAAAAATAGGGCTAAATCCTTTTTACTGAAACAATTTCTCAAGACATCAGTGTGCCATCTTAAAAGAGAATTGAATTTCAGAAGCTTTAAAAGATCAAGCCTGCAATTTTTAGGGGTTGGGGAAAAAAAGCTAGAAAACCATACAATTCAAGAATAACAATAATAACTACAGCCAGGAACATGGTTTATACTCTACATAATCACAAGAAAAGTCAAAACACTGGCTTCTACTTCAAAATACTGCCTTGTATTGTACGTGAAAAATTTTATACCAAAAGTGTATTTTTTTTCTTGTCTTTTTAAGCAGCCTAACGAGAAAATTATGTTTCATTAGGTGTGATAAATACCAGAGCAAACTGCAAGTTATATAAAAGCATTCTCTCTGTCTTTATATATTCAGATCAAAATTTTCTGAAAGACACACCTCAGCGAAAGAAGTTAAACTCAGTAGATGTTTAATTAGTCAAGATTTAATGGTCTATGATATCAGGAGTGGAGAATCAAGATACTCAGTGTTCACTTCCAGTCTTAAAAAAATAACCCAAACACAACACTACATAAGGTGAATTATATGTTGGAACTATATTCACACATTTGGTATCAAGAAGTATATATTAATAATTTTTCCTTCACCTTATTAAAAAAGGCTTCATCATCATGTAAATTCAGGTTAAGTTTCCAAATATAGGTCTAGTTATCTTCTTCTGTGAGATATTTGGGTATTGTCTCGCACCTGATATGTTTTTTTTTTAAAGACATAATTCTCATTGTAATCAATTTATGTCTCAAAACTTAATGTTTCTCTCTCTTTATTAAAAAAAAAACAATTAAAAAGACATTTTAAATAGGTTTAATTCCACCTGTCAAAACCACCTCCATAGCTAGCTGTCATAAAAACATAGGCATTAGAATTACACGCAGTATCAGTCACGCCTGTGCCGAATCCTGTATATATTCTGTATTATTCACTCCTACGTTCTTTCAAAGATCACTTCAAGCTGCTTGCCACTGCGTGATTCAGATGATCACTCAACCTGTTAACAAACCACCAGATCCTTTTCAATAATCCTGTTTTCTATTAGCTTTCCTGTTGGCATGTACTTCATTCTTTGTTACCATGTGTATGACCTTGTACATGGTTGCATAAGAATGATTTTTTTTTTTTTTTTTTAGAGAACAGTCTACAAAATGCTGCAAAAAGACTAATGTAGTGATATCCAGTATTTTTCTGAGCAATGATTTTGCATTTACTCGTAAGTCTGACGGAACTGTCAAATGGCACCAGACTTACTACACTTTCCATAAAATGCCACAGGAACTGCTTTTCTAGATCTATTATTAGGTTCTTATCCCTTTGACATATGCCATCCTGACGCTGCCTAGTGCTACTTTTTAGGTAGATCGCAGGTCACAATTTTTAATAGCACGTGGATTGCATGTAAACAGTTACTTTTATTATTACATGTGATTTCATTTGTGTAAGTTCTATTTTCTGCAGTATAATCTTAATATAAATCCTCCAGAAATCTGTAACTAACTAAAAGAATTCAATAATATTTCTGTGCTTCATAGTCTAGCAACATGCCTGTAGGTCCAGATCACCTTTCAGCCTTTCAAGGAAGAGGTAGCCTGAATGTGTATTCATGGATCAAGCAGTGCTTGTTACCTATTACTTTAACAACTCACCCGTAACTCTATTATGCTGAACTTCTCAAGAAGTTCAGAAAAATCAGTGACTCAAAATAAACAATCTCAGCCTGCCTAAGAACCCAATGGTATCACTGAAGTATTTCACAATTACTCAGGTGGCCTTTGGAACAGACCCACTCTTGTCAGCTTGTTGACAAAATGATGGTTGTTGGAAAATTATGATTTCAAAAGATAAAAGCTCTCCTGGTGTCCAGGAAGTATGGGACTAAGGAAAGACGACTGTGAAGAATATTAGTGTATGCAGAAAGGGAAAATGATTTGATATTATCTGCACTATAAATTTATATATCAACCCATATAGAACAGCAATAAAATGAAACAACTTCAACCGATCATCCTTACCGATTCAACGCAAAAGCATAATGAAATTTAATGTTGTGTTGATCAGCCAGATCACAAGTTGGAAGCATTTCTAGTGTTTCCACCAGCTTCACCATGGCGTCATAGTCCTGGTATGAATTAAGAAAAAAGGAAGAAAGAAAGAAAATAAAAGAACCTGAAAGCAGAGGAAAGCATCACTAAACTAAACTGCACCATGACTGCTAGACAGTATCTCAACTGACCGGTCATAGAAGAATCAGTGAAACAGTCACAAACTCTGTGTAAGGAATTAAACTGGGATTTTTTTTCTATCCATGTCACAGTACATGGCTCTTCCTCACCTCTGTGCTACTGCTCAAATTACTGAATCCCTCTGGCCAGTTTGATCAATTACGCTCCCAGCACCAGGAAGGAGCAGTGATGAGTCTGGCTCTTTCAGGCCTTGCTAAGGACTTCTGATGAATGACAGTTCATCAGGTCACCGCAGACTCGAGCACAGTTCGTTCTGCAGGATGCCAGCTGGCTGTGCTTTCACTTTGATTTCTCAGGGGTGACCCACATGTACATTGCTGGAGAAGACAGTTTACTGACATCACAAGTGGCCTCACATCACTTAATTTGTTTGTTCAAAACAGGTTTCCAGGTGATTACATTTCTCAAGGAAGATCACCTTTCAAAAGCATGCAAATGATCAGCAGAGGCAACAAAAATGCAGGATGATGTTGTTACCTACTGCTCTCACAAGCCATTTGTACTTATGAAATAATGAACTTAGCTTCTGATGGAAAAAAAATTTTCCATGGCTGGAAGTGTATTTTAAAAGGGATGTCAAATACACAGACAGGCAGTTTGGAAACAGAGTATGCAGGCAGTGTTTTAGCAAAAGCAAAACTTATTTAAAAAACAAAATCAAGAAAAAAAGGTGCAGTTGTATTTTAAAAACAAATAAAGGTTTATTTGAATTCTAGTTCTCAACTTGGGCACCTCTGGCCAAAAAAAATGGTCACAACAATTGCTTTTTCTTCACTTCTAAATATATTTGACTTTGGGGGCAGGGGAGAAAAGGGAAGGAAGGGAAAAGTAAACATCTTGCTCAGTAGGGGATTTTTTTCTTTTAATTTTCTTTAATGGGGTTAAAATGACTAAAAAAAGGAGGAGACCTCAGGAAGGCACCTGATCTGTCTCTTCTTCATAGGAAAAATAAAGAAGAGTGTAAAGCCTCTTAAGTTGGCCACAAGACAAATCAAACTGTTAAACAATGTAAGAATTTACCGTCAGCTTTGAATCACTGTTTAACAAACAGCGAAGTGTAGGGAACAAGCAAGAGCCAAAATCCCATAATAAAATAATCTTTCTTAGTCTTTTGGAACATACCTGAATATCTCTATAAGAAAGAAGCAGGTTTATGACAATGTCAGAAGTCAGCACTTCAGTATTATCCATACGAAGCTTAATCCTGGCCAGTTCCTTAGCCAGTTCATCTCCTTGATATTTCTCTCTAGCTTTTCTAATATCATTTAGCAGTGTTTCTTTATAATAGGCACTGAAGAAATAAAAGATAGACATGCGGGAAGAAGACTGTTAGTTATTTCTTTTGAAATATGATTATATTTCTTATGAAACATTATATTTCTAATAAAAACATAATTTATCCCAAAAAGTACCACTTCCTCAGAGTGAAATGCACATCAAGTGTTTCCACATTTTTCATTAACTCATTATACATATTCCACCTTGCCTCACCTCAGACTGTGGGGCTATGTATCAATATGTTTACAACCAGGATTGTTATAATTTTATCAACACAGTAAAACTGGGGCATTTCTTTGCTACAGTACTGCCTGTGATGAATGTGGTAATTTGCATCCTTAAGAAGGCAGCAAATGAGATAATAAAGTGACACAGAGAAGAAAGATTGGTGTGATGTAAAGAAGAGATATATCACGAAAGCAGTGAAAAGGCTTTCAAATAAAGAAACTGAACAAAAGCAAGCCACCAAAAGTTGATTTAGTTGCAATCTGTTTGATGAACATAATACATAATGTGGGCAGGATACACTAAGTGCATTTTCTTTACCCTAACATCAGTGCACAATGCAACACCAGAGGTTTTGTAGAATATAAAAATCATATATATTCAGTATGACAGTTATAAATGACCTGGATGGGCTACTTAGAGGTAACTTTATCTGGAGCAGCTTAAGGAGTCTACAGTTTGGAAGTTAGCAGATGTCACCTGACAGGTACTCCACTGCACAGAATGCCCTTTTTGTTTACAAATGAGTATTGCAAAGTATTCAACATTGCTTAGCATAAGTCCTACTACATATAGGAAAGAAAACTATTTTTTCTGTCTAATACACATTACATCTTACATAGGCCATCTAACATATGTTTGTAATGTAAAGCAGGAAGGTCACCATAAGCACTATTGGAAAAGTACTCAGTCTCCCCCAGTGTTTTTCAGAAATACAAACAAAACCAAACTAGCTGCAGAGTACAGGGTGAGCAACTGAGAAGGAGTGACTTCCATCTCCAGCCCAAATTCTCAAAACCCCAACAGTCCCTCACAGAAGTGGCTGAACAGTATCACGTTTATTAGGTGGTATCAGATGGCTAATATTATCAAACAAAAACCAACCACAGAAGTTACATTTGATTGCCCATTGTTACCTTATACATATACACTTATTTGGTGACAGAAAATGACAGTCTTTGGGTTTGAGCTCTATGAAGAGGCTGTGGTCTTATTTCCTATTCCAACTTTATGCACTGTAATTTATACTTACGCACTGTAATTTATACTTAAGCACTTTACCATGGATACATGGACTGCTTTTGCGTACCGTTATTTTGGAAAGTAAACATAAATCATTTTCTAGTGTAACACAGCATTAACCACAACTGCTGCAGGACATCAATACACAAAGCAGTAAAGTTACCAGCTTCTTTTAACACTATATTAAGTGCAATGAAAAACAGACAAACAAAAAAAAATCTCAATGCTACTAGAGATTTTTGCATTTTTTTTCATAACCTTAAAAAGAGACTATCAAAGGTTCTGGATGTATATGTGCTGTAAAATTACCATGATGTAACATGAACATCCTTGAGAAGGCTGATAAACTTGTCCACCAGTGGGACACAAAGTGGCCCCAGGATATTGTCCCAGCTGGGTTGCATATATTCAGAAGCTCTTCGTTGGGCATCACTTTCACAGCAGAAGTAGTCAGCAGAAGGAGTGACAATGTATGGAATAAAATAATAATTGCCACTGGAAGCCTAAGGGAAAAACAGACATAGTTTAGAAAACAAATGAAAGTAGAAATACACTTGTTTATGCACAGAATCTTTTACTGTCAGAAAATAACAGCTAGAATAAAGCTGGTGCACCCTGGAGCCTTAATGCACTGTTTAACACAAGATTTGCAAGCATTCAATTGAAGGAATTTTCTATAGAAGAATTACAAATATTAACAATTATCCAGATCTGTTAAGTGACAATACAACAAAACTGTTCATTTTTTTGGTGATGCATGGACCCTAATAGGGTCTGACAGTCACCAGCTAACCTTCTGCTCCCAGATTTTTGGGGTCAGAGGTGTACTTGCATCCTCCAGGCTCACCCTGTGCTATGAAGGATATGAGGCAGAGCTCCCCGCAAAAAGAGCAAGAAATACAGAACCACAGGCATTGGGAGATGTTTAATCCACAGAAGCCTACTAAACATCTGCTGCATGCTGCCAGACACCAAACCAACCAACCAAACTTTGGACCTTTAACATCAAATTCTAGAAGTAAAAACCAAAAAATCCTCAATATGCCACATAAAAAGTGCAAACATGATTGAGGCACTGAAAGGGGAGAGGAAATGCCCTTCAGAGCCCAAACCCAGTAAGTTCAGAGTCTTCAGCTCCTGAGCAAGACCCCAAAAACCAGACAACTGTGAAGTTTTCCACAGCTATGAGAAGCACCGGTATCTCATTTTGAGCTGCAACAATTCTCTGCTGTTTGAAAGAAAAGCAGACTTCACATTTCAGTTTAACTATATAGAAGCACTGAAGCATGGTCAGTATCTAACACAATCAACTACCACTAAATACCCTTTAACTGCCACCTTGGGGATATCAAGGCATCAAACACATACAGCAAAATCATACCTTTCATTTTTTTCATATCATCTAAGCCTGCAGTAAAGCTGTAGCCATTTAAAGTCACCTTGAACAATGGGAGAATGCTGAGATGATGGAAAGAATGGATATGAAGATGGCACATTTTTATATGCATTAATAAACTAGACAATAGAAATAAACTGTTCACAGGAAGTAACAATGTAGGGCATGCAGTTACTAAAAATACAGATAGAAAAAAAACTGTATCAGTACATCCTATTGCTGATCTGAGTGTGTAAGGATTAAGAATTGCAAATTATTTCCAACAGATGAAGATCAAATCACATTCTTTCCTCATAAACCCTACAGTACAGTATCTCTGTTGTAACAACATAATTATCTGTTGCAATGTCATCTTTACTTCCTACTAAAAAAGTCAGAAAAATTGCAACACAAAGCACCAGGATGTTAAAACTATTTAGTCTCAAGTTTAAACAATTTAGTCACAAGTTTATTCAAATTAACACTGAGTTCAGTGGAACACAAAAGCTGCTTGTGCATAAATTCTATGCTTAAAACTGTAACAGTGAATTAGCTCTTCTCCTAATGGGAAAAAAAAAAAAAAAATCAAAACAAAACAACAACAAAAACCCGCAACAATTTGAAAGTGTGATGTATTTTGTGACGCAAAGAAAGTTGCAGTTATCTACTGAAAAATCCAAGTAATTTTCAGAAAAAAAGTTAAATGACACCTGTGAAACACTCTGTTACTCTTGTTTGGCCAACATCTCATCTATTTGACTTAGAGTTCCTGTCTCTTTTTGTATAGTGAGATCTATGCAATTAAAAACACATTTTCATCCCCCAAAGACACATTTTTGTGTGCAGAAATCAGGAACCCTGCACATATGTGAGCACAAATTTGAGTCTGTGGCCTTTCTAAGAGAGTCTTTCTTATCTTCATTACATAAAAGAAACAGTTTGGTCCATCTACTTTTCTTATGCTATCAAGGGTGAGAGATGGCTGAAAATATAATCCTTGCTTCCTCTGATCATCTACTCAGGATGCTGGTATCTGACACAAAAAGCTAATTATTGTGAAAATTACTGTCATGTCATACACCAACTATTGCTTTTTAAGACAATAAACGGCACAGGTATGTATGAAGTAACACATATAGCAATTCTAGCAGCAAATACATGTAATCTATAAATTATGGCATGTAAATGTACTATAATTATAACTTTATACCTTATAAAGACTGTATGCTGACTTGGTTTATTTCAGGATTAGTAGTTACGCTTTTTATTGTCTTATTTTGAGAAATTTGAAAGTTAAAAATTAAAAAAAAGCAGACAAGAAAAAAAAGCTCTCAATAGCTCATCTTCCAGCAAAAAATGTATACCCAGTATGGGTATTGAAATATTGTGATGCCAAACACAAAAGGCACAAATATATACATAATACATTAATAAAGCATATGAAATCACTTTATATATCAATCTCCCTTGAGAAGAATCTTGGTGTTTTTCATTTAAAAAAAGGGAAGAAAGAGAGTTGTAATACCAGAGAAACAGTTTTGACACTACGTCATATATGCATGTAGTATTTCTACCTTCTCTTCATTAATAAAGACCACCATTGCACTAGACAGTAAGAAAAATTACTTATTGGAGAGGGAGCTGGATGTGTTCACACATCCAGATTCTGTAAGACATCAAATCCCAGGGTGAAAGCTTACACACATACACAAAAAATACTGACCAGCTTCTGTGTGTGAATCTAGAAATTAATCAATAAAAGCACTTGGCAGACCTCAGCTATAGGAGTAGTACGTGAAAGAGCTCATGTGGCGAAAGCCAGGTCCTAAGGCCAGCAGTATTAACCTGCTAGCAATGAAACTTTTGTACTCAATCACAACACTTTAAAATCTACCAGAAAAGTTTAGGAACATAAAAAATACTGGAAGTAAATCCAAGTAAGTTGAGAGAGGGATCTTTTCTTTAGGGGAACATAGTTAAAGGAATTATGCATAGAGCCACACCTTTGCTGAAGGGCTGAAAGAGTTAGGCCCACAAAGGCCATTTTTAGGCCCTAGGCAAGACAGGCCAAAGGTAGAGTGATTTTTGTCTTGAAATGCTCCTCTAAACATTTTACTAATGCTGCTAAAAGTAAACTTTTCACCTTAACAACATAAACAGGGGTTTTTTAGTTGTACTGCTACTGTTATTCTGGTGTGACTGTAATTTTGTGACAGATGCTACACTAGAATTAAAATGGATATTTTTTCAAATAAATAATGTTGAGTAAAATCCCTGTATTTTTAGAGAGGTAATTATGCCTGCACAATTAATAGCACAATTATTTTACTTGAGCCATGCAGCCACTTACTCAAGCATCAAAAGTATAGGAGCGCTTACAAAGTAGTTAGAAGTAAAGCACGTAGGGTAACAGAAAATGAACTGCGTTCACTTGAAGTTGTCCAAACTTTTGAGTGTTCAGGAAGTTTAATTGACTGTTGTCTTAAGAATTAAGTTTTTTTCACAGTAATTGTCTGTGACATCACATTCCTGTCCATCTAGCGATACAGGTGACTCATGTATTATAAACTTTAAAAAATACTTCCTCTTCTAAAGCTGAATATATGCAGTATTGTTACGTAAAGACTGTGAAGAGAGATTATCACAAGCCAAACATTCTAAATGCTTTGGATCTAGTTTGCAAGGCACAAATGCTCCGAGATTACAGTTACTATGAAGGAAAGAACCTGCCAAAGACTCTTCTTAAAGTGTCCTTAGACATTTTTAAATGCCTAGAAACACAGTAAAAAGACGGTATATCTATTCAACAGAAAGCAGATTTAAAGTGATACATACTTTGCCTATCAAATTACCACTGCAGTATTCAGGAGGTACTTGAACCCGAAGAAAAGTTTTGTGGTTGGCAACCTACTCCAAATTGAAATACAAGAACAAAGAGGAAAACACCACCACAAAACAGCAAAACAATCAAAAAGACAGACATGACACATGAATAGAGAAATTATTAAAGAAAGCAACAACAGAAAATGAATGTAGATATTTATAGCAAGTCCATATTTACAAGACCAAGAACAGCCCAGTACTTTGCCACCCAGACTGTAAGATTTCTCTGTCTACATGATTTATTTGTCTATGCATCTCCTTGTGTCATCGTTAAGATGCTTTCAAGCCTTACTTTTATGAACCTATCAGATTCATTGCCTGATTAGTTAACTGTAATCCATCCACTACAATTATGTATCCCTTGAGATAGCAGTATTTCCATAAAAACTCATTTTCATAAATAAATTTTCAAAGCCTTAGTTTTCACTGTACCAGTAGTAACAGTGGCATATTTCATAATTAAAAGCATTAAAAGTAATATTTACTGGGTTGTTCATTGCCTTTGTACTATTCTCCCCTCAAAAGGAAAAATGATTTTTTGTATTTAAGATGTTCCTACTCCTCGTGCGTTCTGTGCCTTTGTGCAAACTCCTTTAATACTTCTGCTGCCTCAGGCTTTTTTAGAAATATATCGTTAAATGACCATTCCACACAAACTTTTATATATTGTAAAAAATAATCAAAATAAAAAATAGAAAGCTACTCTGCAATACTACTTCTTCAGATTATTAAATTCATATAATGTAATCATACTTTAGAATCTTGGCTCTCATTTCAATCCATTTGGGATACTAAATTGGACAATAAGAATCTAAGTGCCAAAATCTTTATATTTACTTTTCGTAAGTGTTCATTGCCTTGAAACAGTCTAAATTATATAGCTACTGAAACTCTGAAGAGACTTTCTTCCAATTACAATAAAAAGTGATTTTTCAACATAAACATTCCTTGTGGCAAGAATAAATTGCAATCCTGTTCCCTTTAGACCAAGAACTTTTGCTAATGACTTCTCCATGGCCCAAATATTATTCTTTGCTTACTATAATACTTGCTACAGAATTTAAAATTTAAATCTCAAAAAATACTTCATCAGGCCCACAGGCCTAAGTACGCTATAATAAACCTTTTGGTTTAATAGTCAACGTACTTTCCTTTAAATACCTTCTCCAAAAGCAATTAACAGGGTTATTCAAATTTCTTCAGGCATACCATGAACTAAAGAAAAATTAACTATTAATTCTTTCTCCTTATTTTCTCTACTTGCCATTTTCTTGCCAGAGTGAAAAGTTCTAGTTTATATTTTCAATGCCACATTCAAGTAAACTGAATGGGTTGAGTATGTTTTTCAAACTATGTGCAAGAAATGCTAGAACTACTGCCAGAAGGACTGTACATTTAGCTTCCTGGGTACAGTAGTTTTTAAAAAGCACCTTGTGCACTATTTTCTTCACTCAATCTTGGACTTTTTAAATTCCTTAAAATTCTGTAGAGTAAGAGGAAACGTCCCTATTGAAAACAAACAAACAAGGATAGCAACAAAATGTTGCATCAAAATAGAACAACTTTCCTGTGAATTTTGTCTATTACATTGGTTTGGGGCATTTTTTGCTTTTTGAAATTTCATTTCTTCAGTAAAATAAGGTTCATCTGACATCTAAAGAAACTCTAAAGCACAAACCCATTTTCCCTGGATTTATTTTCCTGCACTCTACGGTTCAGCAGCATGCACTGTGCTCTCAAACCTTGATTTTTCCACAATGACACAGGAAATAAACTGTTCTGAAAGACTGCATATTTGTAATTTATTTTCTCAACCATAATTTTGACAGAAACTAGGAAGCTGTTCATATACCCTCAGTAAAATTAGCAGAAAATAGTTCTCAAAGAGAAGCTTACAGAAGGAAACCTAACTGATGGGAGACAGAATCTTGACCTTGAATTTCATTCCAGGGCAATTCTTTCTTGGGAACTGAACTCCCACAGCCAATAATTCTTTCCTTTTGTATCCAAGTATGCAATAAATTATCAATATAGAATTTTAATTGCTTGTCTGGGGGAGCCAAGTAGAACCAAATCACATTCCCCATCTTAACCCTGAAAATGTCATTCCTGGATGGTGGAGGGAAGGAAGTTTTCCTTCTCTTACGCTCTTATTTCAGAGACTAAGCTATTAAATCTCTCAGAGCAACACCACCACAGCATGCTGCTGTATAATTTTCACTGTTAGGTCAGCTGTACTCAGGCCAAATCTCAAATGAATTGCTGACCTTTTTTCTATTCTTTGCTTTCAGCTTTTTCCTCACTCTTGCCTCCTCCTTGATGCTGAATTAGAATAATGTTCTCTTTATAATGAAAAAAATGGGAAAAAAAAAATCCATTTTCTTCATCTGTGGGAGAAAGAATCTGCCAAAATAAAAGTTTCCAGGCTGCTAAGCTGATCTTACGAGGCTGAACTTCCTACCGTCTTCTTTGTCTTTACTCCATCTCTGGAATTACCACCAAATAGCTCAGTCACAATTCTCCTGCTTGTTCTGGAGGGGAAGACACATGCTTGTGACATTTTGATCATACACCAGTTGATGGACAGTAACAGTTGCAAGCAAATCTGCCTTGTTCTGAGGCCCCCTTCCACAGAGCTACAGACCAGTAAATGCAGTTCACACCCCATAGGTGAAACTAGTTCAAAGATCACCAAGATAGACAGGAAAATGACCGGGATTTACTCACGTGCTCAACCTGATCTGTCTTTAGCCCACATGCTAACTGCTGTGACTAATACATTATCTCTTCTAGTTCTGTTTTAAATTATTAGCAAACTCTAAGAACATTTTATTATTTTAGTCCTACTCTGTATTCTCCAGAAGAAAACAGAAGTATATGTTGAATGTGGGGAAATGGAAAGGAATAAATGGAAGTTTAAGATTTTTGCACATTCAGTAGTGCTCAAAATAATAGTGTAGAGTGTTTAAGGAAAATAACCACTGGCATGATGTGAAATATAACAAAATATTGTGGCATATTGCAATAAACCTAAAATAACCACTCAATTTTATCTTGGTTCAGGCTTCCTTAATTGTTTGGTTTTCCTTGAATTAGGGTAAGAATATTTCTAATTTGGGAAATAAGATTTTGCATTTCTAAGTAAAATACGTGGACTTGTGAGGAAGAGGATGGGTATACAGCACCCAAAGCTCTTTGAGATACAAGAGTAAGCCCTATTAAGGCATCATCACACACATACATTTGCACAAGTGGGTGAATGTGGTAGAAGGAGAAAAAGACTGAATATCTGAATATACTTTTTGATCTATCAGCCTACATATATAACATATATCTACTAGCACTCTTCTAGAACTTAAAAAGGAATTTCTAAAGAAAAGTAATTTTTTAATCTAGCTTCACTTTGGAAAGGAAGTCAACAAGATTTCCACTGCTTGGAATTGTGTATAGGTTAAACAGATTTCCTTCAACCATATAGAGCATATATATGCTTGACAGTTTTGTTATTAGAGTTGCCTCATTTTGTGTTTTCAGACGAATGGGGATTTAATACTTACTGTGTTTTTCTGAGATACCATGTCCTGAGGAAAAAAACAAAACAAAACAAATATATTAAAAATGCTCATTCATTTTTTTACTGTGAATTATTATTTCCAATAAAAACAACTGGTATAAATATATGAACACATACAGATGCACTCTTCACAGCATAATCCATATTTCCTGCCATGGCAAATTCCAAGTAAAGGGACAGAACAACATTAAGAAAAGTCTTAGTAGTTCAGGATTGGAAAAAAATTAATGATTCAAAGAAGAAAACTATTTAAAGAAGTGCTCAGAAGATGAAGAAAGTTGTACTTGCCAGTAATTGGAGTTTCTCAGGCTGAATGCTCCACATACACAGTCACACATCAGGCATTTGTGAGACAAAATCATTCAAAGATGGAGATATTTTTTTCTCTGAAAGAGTACCCTTAAGATACCTAGGCCCCCTTCCTGCCTGGATGGGCACAGGCCAACACATTCCTCCTATGCTCTAATTCTTCTCACTTTAAAGTCTAAAGAGAGATATTGAAACTACGAGGCAGATGATGAACTAATAGGCATGTAAATCAGACCACTAAGATTTTCAGTTGCTGGTAAGTAACCTCATCCTCCTTCTAGTGATGACCTACGTGTCCAGTGAACACTGCCTGATGAAACTAAAGAGATCTCCAGGTAAGTCACGCTACGAATGTTATATATAGACTTTTTTCTAAGCACGATTATGCATACAATTTAATTGTATGTGCTCTGACAACCTAAGATGATTCTGCTTAAGCAAATTCATATCTGAGAGCATATTCACTTGGACAACCATTCTATAAGAATGATCATGCCTGTTCCCTCAACAACAGCCAACATATCAGGGACCATCTAAAAGGTTTAGTTCCGCAACTATGACACTCTCGAAATCTGGATTATACAGTCTTTTATATGCTTGGAACTAGGTTGTTTTGGAAAGAACATTGGTGAAACGAAGACACAGCTCTTGGGACAATTTCAAGATAGGTCCTAAAAAATAAGGTATACTAAGTCAGGGTGCCTGAACTTCACAAATCTTCCCAGTAGAAGTAACAACAGTCATGAGCATGATCTTTATAACACTTAGGCTAGCGACTCTTAAGAGGCATGCACAGCAAACTGGATCCCAGTAATAAATTTCTGAAGGGAAGGAAAAACTCCTGACCAATTGAGTCATAAACCTGAGAATAAAGAAACACCAGCAGATAGTCAAAAATACATATTAAGGTACCAAAACCTAAACAGAATTACTAATTCACTTAAACTCCTTAAGCCTAATAAAATACCTCTGAACAAAAGGAATGGAAGGCTTAGGCATCTGAAATATCATATATCTGAAAATTTATTTGTCTGGCTGGCTGAGCAAGTATCTCCAGTAGAGCTTTATCTACTGCAGATAAAGATCTTTCTCAGCAGGGAGAAATGAACTTTTCTGAGAACTATGCAGCACCTAAGCCATGAAATGCATCATGAACTGTTCTTCACTGAAAGACCCCAAGAACAATTCCTATCTACCTTCTGAAGCATTCCTAAGAAAGGTATATTAGCATATTTGAATGGTATCCAACACTTAAGTGGAGCTCAATTGCAGAAAGGGTATCGGGGACATCAGGGTAGGACTGAACCATGACCCAGTGCCCTGCTTAAACTACTGTAGCACTTGGCCCTGAAGATCTCCTCTACTTGGTTCCAGCAACTTAAATAAAGCCTTCTGATCCCATAGTAAGATATGCTGGGGCCTATATAGGCCAAGGACGTTATGCACACAACTGGGAGATGAGGAAGAGATCAGTGATGCTGACAGAGTTCCTAAAATACAAGAGATAAAAGCAGGTAATAGCTTTTCTAGCTATACATGACCCAGTCATGCTCCAGTGTTCCCAGGTCCACAGACTTGTTCTTGAGCTTTACATTCCTGGGATAAAAGCCCCAGAACTGGCACTGCAAAGACTTGCAATTTCTGGCACCAAGCTATCCGAAGATCCAACCCATGGATTGCCCAGAACATTTGACTGACAGCATAAAAGAAAGGTGAAAATGTGTTAATGAAAAATAAAAATGAAAGATCTCTTTGCAATCAGGTATATTAACAATGCAGGATGACAAGCTGCATGTCTGCCCACTCAGATTAGCTAGAAGAATGAAGGGCATGCAAGTATGCCTTAGCACATATCTGCATGGATAACCTCTTTGAGCAAAGATCATAAACTACTCGAACACCGCACTCTTGTGACTCCAGGTCACACGGAATGTGTATGTGGACCACCAGCTGAAAAAAGGACATATGGGTCAGTAGGCACATGAGAGTAAAATCAATTATATTGAGTGGAGAAAAGAGGAAAAAGCAGCTGTGCCACAACAGAGCTTTTCTGGGAAAAGAGGAGGAAACATAGCAAATTAAGATTAAACTTAATATTATTATAGGATCAAGAGGCTGGAGAATTCCAAAAAGGATTTTTGGTCGTTGGTGGTGTGAAAAGCAAAGTTGTTAGGGGCAATAACTTAAAATAAGGAAAAAAAAACAAACACAAAGCACGAACAACACTGCTCCCAGTGAAGGCAGCAAGAAAATGTATGTTATTAAAAGCAGCAGTAGGTGATGACACAGATGATAAAAGTAGAAAATAAGCTAAACTAAATAGAACCTCCACTGATAAAGATAGAAACATCTGCAATATGTGACTAGCACCCAGAACAGCAATTGTAAGACTTAAGTGTATAGCATGTATTATCCTACTAAAAAATGAACAGCAGGCCTATAAAAAGAATTGGTGAGGATATTTTTTTTTCCAAACAGTAATAAAAAGAAAATTCCTGTAGTCTTAGCTACTCAGCACCTAGGAGATATAACCTTTGTTTGACAGAAGTGTTTCAATAGGAGGAGAAAGTTGCAACACAGCCCTTGTTCAAGTCTTGTTACACAGCTCATAATTTTTTTTTTTTTACAGGTACTCTAATTAAAAGTGGGAAAGTAAGGGAAAAAAAAATAAATCAGATCTGCATTCTCACTTCCAAGTCTAACCATCTGAAGTAAAATCAGTACCACACTATGGTTCTTCTCTTATAAACAACATTTTGTACTATTCTAATCATTACTGGTTTTGCTAGAAGCTGTTTTTTCCTTAGCATGATTTTGTTATGTAGCCATGAGGAAATCACATTCAACTGAGGTTTCAGAAAAACATAAACATTTGCAGAATCAGGTGTGTAAAGATATTTCAGAAGCAGATTTTGAGAACCTTACTTTGAGAGACTGAGCAGTGTCAGCATCAGTGTCATGGTAGAGTATAACATTGTTAGCCATGTCAAAACTTTCACGCACACCAAGGTGGTAGAACAGTGATGGCTGCTTGGAAATATCACTCATGTCCACAACTGCAACATCTGAAATGAGAAAGGGAAGGGGAAAAGTGCTGAAAAAATAATGATCTTGAAACCAATTTTATTCTAACACAAGACTTAAAATAAATCCTGAAATTACACATACATTTGGACAGACGAAGTCAATATATTCAAACAAGGATCATTTTGTCATGGTAGAAGTAAACTTTACCAGTCATACGAAGAACCTCCTCAGGAAATTATCAGTGTGTTACACTAATCAGGAGACAGAGTTTAAGAATTCTGCTTGTTGTTTTGAGATCATTGCATCGGGAATATCTCAGGTAAAGAAGCAGTTCTATATTTGTTCTCTGAGCCATGTCTGACAGCCTGATCGCCCTATACACTGGAAGGCTCCAAACCTTCAGGTGGAACTTCCAAGAACAATAACGTACCAGGAAATTAGGGAAAACTACAAGATCAAGTTTATCTTAAGAGGCTGGGGTTTGAGGAACAGGAAATCGCTAAACAGGAGAAAAAGAAATTACTGTGAAAGCTGACTCTCAAAAGCGACAAACAAGATGTGGGGTGCAGAAATGAGGGGATTCAACCACAAGTAGCCAGAGCAAGACTTCCGCTGCTTTTAGGTAGCATTCCGGTCAGAAACGGAAGTAAAAAAGTATGTCAGTGGAAGATGACCTTTACAGAATGCTAAGGAGAAAAATCCCATATTATGCAGAACAGCTGAGATACAGGTAAAAGATTCTGAGTTCATAATTCGGTTTTCATATGCACCTGAAGGCCAGCACAGAGACAAGAGGGAACTGGAAGACATTTAACTGAGGTTTTTCCTTGTTCCTTATATCCTCTATGCTACGTAAGAAAATTTTGTTTTAAAGCTTTTTAAAGGTCTGTATCTATATGTCTGTCTGCTTTTGCCACTATGGGACAGATGGATGAATTTAAACCCAAAGTATTCATAAGACTAGAGCATTGGCATTGAAACTACAGGGGAATCTGAGGTGAAAACAGATTCCAGAAACCCAGTGCAGCTGTGCAGTAAATCCTACATCTCTGAAGGGGTCTGTACCCACAGGGAATGATAGACAAGGGTGAGCTACTAGTAAACAAGAAATCTAAAAGCAGATCTGATGTGTAAGATCCAAACACAGCAGCCAGTTTACCTGAGCTTCACTGAGGTTACACATCACAAGAATCAACACCTCATACTTAGTATGCAAGTTCTTGGAAAAGCCTGCAATGAATATACTCTCCTGTATAATTCCATCAGGCTATGCTAACACACCACACTGGGGCCAGACAGTCCCTCTGGTTACTAGCAGACTCCCTGCTAAAGCACAAGAAACGTTTTAAGTCCAAAGACAATGACCTGCCTTAAGACCAAAACGTCACCATTCAATAAGAGGAAGAAAAAAAAAACACAAACAACAAAACACAAAACCCAAACACAAAAACAAAACCCCACAAAAATCTAAACACAATCCTCTCCCCATCAAATAAAAAGAAAAAAAAAAAAAAAAAAAAAAGAAAAAAATACCCCCCCCACCAACCATAAAATCATGGCAACATGAGAAAATCCCCATATTCCTGTGGAACCTCAAACCCCACACCATCTATTGATGATCTTGCCAGTTCAGCCAGCTCTCTGCAGCATGGACAAAATTCTTACTATACTGCACGCTGCAGGATCACACAAACTGAGTGGGCTTGAAGCAGTAAATCCCAGCTCTGTACACACATCCAAATCTAGATGGCCTCAATATTACAAAATCATTTTGGAAAACATAAATAATCTATAAAACAAAAGTTACAACAAACTAACAAGCAGACATAGAATCAAATACCATCTAGGAAAAAAAAAAGTCTAAGAGCTTGGACTGCTTTTAGCACTTGTATAAACTGCTTTTGTGAGATCAAAATCACCATCCTGGTAAAAGAATTTAGACAATGTATTCACATAGCACATAGATATTGCATTTTATAATACAATGTGAGCAATGATCCATAACAGAGTTTATTGAAACAAGGCTATACACAGTTCATTACCACATGTAGTAGTCTACAACTGAAATTTGTCTCCTATTGACTGCTGCCAGGTAACAATGTAAGCAGCATCAGAAACACATTAAATGGACATAAGAACAGAAGTAAGCATCTGCATTAAAAAGGGTGATTATTCATCACTTGGATATTCATTCACACTGATAAAAGGAGACTTAGGAGAGCCAGTTTTTCTTGTTTATTCACACCTCATGAACACATACATGAATAGATAATAAAACTAAATAATAAAAATTTAAAAAATTGAAAGCTAGAAGAGGAGATGAAGATGGTATCATAAAAATATTCATGCAAGTGAAAAAAAGCCCGAGGAAGATAATTGAATGGATCCAATCAGATCTCGGGAATCAAGGGATGACACAGAAGCAAATGATGGCAGACAGAAGTAGAGCATCAGAAGTGCTAGTGGCTGTGGACTAGAGCAGTAATGAGAAGCTGCGTTCCCAGGAAGCTCCCCAAGACCCTCCAGCAGGAACAGTAGCAGGCTCGGGCCAGGGAGGAAAGAGATCTATTTACAAACCAGCTTTACTAACATGCTACTGAAATGTAGCTTGAGTCCAGTGAGCTCAAGAAATTAATACAAATTCGGGTGGAGAACAGATGACCAACAACAAGTACTTATTAAAGAAGCAGAATCCTGAGACTTATCCCATGGACAGGGTGCTGAGAGGAAAGTGTTCAGTGGCCCTGACCACTGAGTCTAAGCACGCTCCCCACTATAATACTACTGCTTTCGGGGTTACATCTCTTCTTCTCAGTATAGGCAGTTCTGTGAATCTCTCAATGAATAATGCTAATATGTGACACCACAAATATTTCTGTTTCAGTTTTCCTGTATTTTCTTATGATTCTTACTAAAATATTTCATCTACGGGTCTTCAAACATAGGGCCCTGTACTTCAACCACACACTTAATATGGCTGATAAGAAGGAGATAAGAATTCCCTTGAACTTCCTGAGACAGATAAAAGAAATACTACAACACTAGTATCTGCTTTGCAAAGCTTGATTTATTAATAGAAACATACGTCAATCCTCAACTTCCATCCTCCATATCAGGAGAGCCTGTTCAGTCAAACATAACTTCTGGGCTTCCCCTTCCAAATTTAAGTTCAACAGACAAGTGTGAAGCAAGAGCTAATGCCAGCTTTGATCAAATCTTTTAATGTATGAGAAATTTTATGCAATAATGAAACATGTCACATAGGTCTAAAAGACCAACGGATATGGTTTCCTCTGTTCAGAAAGGGAGAGAGCAAGGGAAGGTAGAGCCCCTCCATAAAGACAGGTTTCCAAGTGAAGTGCAAAGATCTTTACAAGGCTGGGATGTGCTTAATGTCGCACATGACCAATTTTGGATGTTTCTGGAACAGAACATTTAAACTTATTGTTTCATTTCTGCAGCACTCAAAAGAACATACTCATAAAAATGGGTCCTTCCTCATTTCTTCTTAAACATAAGAGGTCTTTCCAACTTTTTGTTCTCTCATAGTTGTGCATGAAGCTATTTTCATCCTGAAAATACTTCTGTTACAAACCCTAAAACGGATCTCACTTTATTAAGTATCTGATTGCAGTTCATTTGTCTAAGCTTTTCTTCCTGCTGCAAAACAGTTAAGCTCTGTGAATATTTTTTAGTGCATTAAGGTAATTTATCAGTGTTATTGTTATAGCACAATCTTGATTAGGTGTCTGCATTGTTACAGCAGATAACACATAATTAATTTCTTATACTATAGTTTACATATTTTAACACTAGCTTGCCTTTAAAGACCAGACAGTATAGAGAGAAATAGCTATGACAATTGAAATGAAGATCAGAGATCATTACCTGTGGTTAAACAGGAGACTATGAAACTAATCACTAATTCAACAGGAACAACATTATTACATAGGTTAAAACCAGATGATTTATTTCTCAATCTGGAATGAACCTGAAGGCATCATATAATTTAATGATCTAAGCAAATCACAAGTCTTCGTGTGACTGTTGTATGATTTATGGCATAGCTAGCAAAAGAAAATTTTGGCACCAGATTTTGGGATTTTTAAGTTAAAAGCAGTAAACAAGAGAAAATTAAGAAATAGCCTGAAATTTGCTGAAAGTTAAATGGAATCTAGAAGGCCTAACAGATGAAAGAGCCACAAAAAGTCTGTACTGCTTTCAACTTCTAATCTAAGACTCACCTCCATCCAGCCTTATCTGTGTGGAAAGCAAGAATCTTAGTCCATTATTATGGATTCATTGTTTTTCAGCATTTGGAATCTGTCTATACATAACAGATTAAAAAAAAAAAAAACCAAACAACTTAACATGACAATGGAAACCTTACTGGAGGAAAATGCAGAACCCTGCCCATTGTTATTCGCAAGCATCCTGCTAAATTATGAACCTTTAGGTCACTGTTGTTTCAGATTACTGGCTATTTGCATCAGTGTCCTCCATAGTGAGTAAATAAACAAATGTGTTATCCACAAAATCCACTGGAGGAAACTGTTCAAGTTATTCTTCAGAAGACAAAATCCTCATAACTATCTTCAAGAATCTATAATTTAAGGATAATTTAAGGATACACATTGTTGTGTTGTTGTTTTTTTGTTGTTGTTGCTTGGGTTTTGGTTTTTTTTTTTGTTTGTTTGGTTTTTGTTTGGTTTTGTTTTTTGATTTTTCTGCATGAATGCATGCTCTTTTATAGGAAATAACACCAAAGTTTCCATAAGGAAACATTCATGGTAAAATTTGAAGTGTATGTGAAAACTAGGAAGCCTTTGAAGCTTTCCCTTAGGCTAAAACAAAATGCACAATACTCTGGACTTTAACGTTCACTGTACTCCAAGAAACTGGGAGAGGGAACAGCTCAAGGCAATAAAGTATAGTAGTAACTACAAACAGAATTGTTAAGGTCGTTTTCCAGCACAGTTTGTTATACCAGCAGAGTGCCTTCCATTAGATCCTAAACCCAAGCCCGTTTTAGCGTAAAACCACCCACTGTCGACATCCATGGCTCTCACAATGCATCGAGTTTTATTAAAATCTCACTGCTCTAAAATCATGCTATTCTGTAATAATCTGCTTAGTTTTATTTTAAAAAAATCTTCCAATCACAATCACATAGAAAAATACAAAAAAATAAACAGAAGTTACCTTAGAATATAAAAATCTCATGAGACAAGCATGCAACTTTTCTCTCAATTGAAGTCTTTCTGGTTGAAACCAACCGTATTTCAATTCAACCTCATCAATTTGTAATATTATAGCATAAACTTTGCTAATTTCAGTGGTTTGTTATAGGGCCAGAATTGGTCACAAAAATAAATAAAAAAAAAAAAACTAGGCAGCAATGATATATCTACAAATCTGTATTGCAGGATAAAATCACATTAAATACCATTAAAAAAACCAAAACATTTTGTGTATTTCAGACTAGGCTTAACTTCTTGCAGATTAACAGCAAGTGCTGCACTTTTATTTAAATACTGAAACTAAAATTCACTGTAATGGTTTAGAAATTGCTCACAAAGTAACTTTAAGAAGGAAGATTTTTCTTATAAGCTGCAATCAAATTGTGCACAAGAATTCAGTGGCAGCTGCAGCCTGACAAAAAGTTTCAGCCAACTTCCTACTTCAGAAAAGGAAACACAAACATGCACTGTGGAGGTCTGACGCTTTTTGACACAGCAAGGGCACTTCCTTTGGAAAGAGCATTTAGCTCACAGGCCAAAGGAACTGAGAACTCAAAGGACAGGAAATGTAAGAATTAAGCTAGATATGAATACTCATATTAATTTGGGAAAAAAGTAGATTGATTTCTGTTCACATATAGTAAGCACTGAAGAAAAGAGTGAGATTTGGGGGTTTTATTAATGACATCAACCACAAATTGGGGAAAGAAGACAGCTTTAATATTGGGCAAATAATTTTTAATTCACTTTTTTAAAAAACTATAATTATATTGGGAAGACAACAGAGAAAATTAGATTAAGATTCTGGTGTATTATCTATCCACAGCCACTCTGATTAAAAAATGAAGTAAAATCTAAACAGATACAGCTCACTTTTTACAGCTCTAATAGATTTCTTAAGTGTTTTAGGAATTTTGAAAACCCAGGCATCAAATGGCAAAGGTTCTGAAATGTGCTCATCCATCATTTGTCTGTCTGCTCAGGAAAACAAAAAGACGGTTGTAAAGTGGCAATTTCAGGCACACGTTGTTTTATCAAAAACAGTGCAACACCTCTAATTTATGTTCTCATACTGAGCTTGTTATTTGCCTTTTACTCAGTTGTGGCTTTAATCTTACCTTCATCTGCCACAGGCTTTATGCTGCAAAATGGTCTACTGCTGAGAAAGTTGCATCACACACCAAAATGCATCAGTTCTGCTTCTCTCACCTAGCAAAATGGAAGGCAAGGAAAAAAAAATCCTAACAATTGGGGCCCTTAGAATAGCCAGCGTTATCAGAACAGCAAACACAACGGGGAAAGTCAGACCTTCCTTTTGCATTTCTTCCTTCCTCTGTGTCAAATCTTGCTCCAGAAAGCAGTTTTCACATCCTTCCCCATGAAGTTGTTCTACTCTGTGAACGTGAATACTGTGAGTGCTGAAGAAGTAATTTTAACTATGTATTAGCTGAGCAGAAGCAGCATGCTTGGCTAAGGAAATTCAGCTGTTAAATAACTTCCTGAAAGGACCAGGCAAATCCAGAGCCTTGCTGTTGCTAGGAAACTCCAAAACTTTACTTTTCAGATGAGCCTTTCCACTATATGTCAGCATTACTAAGTGCAACAATTAGGACAATTGCTTTGCTCCACTTCACACACAAACACACCAAAACTGGCAGCACCTCACCTCCAGAGACAAATCTGGGAACAGCCGTGTTAAGCAAAGTCATCCAACTGGCACTTCACAGGCTGGATTCAGCTGACCCACTGCCTTTGCTTGGAAAGCAGGCACATCCACATAGAAGGAGAAGGAGGAGGAAAAAAAGCAGGCATCCAAGCTTGTTTCTAACCACAGCATTTGGGTGTGTGCTGGAGAGTCCTTTCACGTAGCCTTGCAAGGCATCTCCTCCTTCCTACGTATCTAAAATATTTGGGGCACTCAAACTCAAGCTGGATTACACTCTGAAAGTGGAGATAAGGAAGCTGGCACACTATTTTTTCATATATAGATCACAAAAGTGCCTCATAGGTCTTACATTCAAACCACTGGGAGAACCCCCAGCAGCCTGCAATGGTGCAGGAGCAAGCGCTTTTTGGATAGCTGTCCTGCAGGAGGTGACAGGTGAAGTCCAAAGGAGCCAACAGACTAATCCAGTGTGAAAGACGCAGAGGCACCAGCAGCTGAAGTCAGTAATGAATGCAACCAGCACAGCAACATGTGCACAGAGCCTGAAAGCATTTTAATGTAAGGAATACAAACACTGTATTTAGTTTAGTCATAACCGTTCATGAGATCTGTTCTCACCTGTAACCTTTTGTTCCTTCAATTTCGAATACTTGCTTTTGGCAACAACATTTGAAAATTTTAGTCTTAGGCTATTTTCCCAACATATGACATCACAATATTAATTGGCAATTCCCATCCAGTAAAATCAGCCTTCAGGATACTGCAAAAATCAGACTAACATCCAAAACAACAGCACAGACAAGACTGAGGGGCCAATGCTGATCTCTGGCTTTCATAATTCTGTATGAGTACCCATTTTGTGTCACAAACTCCACAACAGGGTTACATTCAGATCCAAACACCACAGCCACTAATCATGTTAGCACTGTGGTGTTACTTTCCACTTGTACTCAGATACTGCATCTGTCATCTGTCCTCTGGTACACAGAATACGCATTAAAAATAGAACTAGAACATATTTTTCATGCTCCAGTAGCATTTATTGCAATTCAAGAGAACCTGGTATCTAAAACTGTTCCTTTTTCTAAACTATGACAAAGTATTTGTGCCATATTGATAATCGGTGTATACCCCTTAATATCAAAATAACCATTTGTTCCAAAAATTAAATCACTCAAGGAATTGCACTTTAGTTGAAAGGAACAGAACAAATTACAGCAGGTGAGCAACACTGCCAGTTCTAAGGGTTGATCTGTAACCCGAGTTCTCATTTATTTTTATGTTTGGGGGTTTCCTTATTCATTAGATACCTCACGTGAAGCCTTCAATTCTTTCCTCTGCGATTGCATATTAGGAAGTTTTGTGTTAAACGGAAGCAAGGATCCTTACAAAAGCCTTGGATACCAAAAACAAAAGCTTTAAGAAACATTCAGGTATTTCTTAAATAAATTCACAGTAAAACTAAGTTTCAATCAAGGCAAGGCAGTGCTTTAAAATAAGAATGCAGTTCTACTGATCCAGAAAAGCAAAACCTGTGTCGAGAGCATGCATGTGCTAATTATTTCCTTAATCGATCTTCTTCAAGAAAGTCTCTTGGACTCTGACAAAACAGAATGCAACCAGCACCCACAAGAACTGGCATGGGAAGAAAAGTAACGCAGTTAAAGCACCTAAACTTAGGATGCATTTTAATGGTTTTGCACTAGTATGAAGGAGAAAAATATGGTAGGATTGAAATAGTGAAATACCTGAAAATAACTTGTCATTCAGAAGACAGCAGAAAACTTTGTTTGTTTGTTTTTTACAGTTGGCAGTTTGGGGAAAGAAGGAAACACAGAACTAATCCTCAAAGAACTTTTCTTGCACCATTGAATTGCAGAAGTTAGGAAATATATAATTCACTGTAAAGAGCATATGGCTAAGCTTAGAAATTAAGAAGCCTTAATGCTTCCAAGCACCAAAAAAGAAATTTGTCAGATGGGGCAGGCTGGCGGGAAGTATTCTTGTTAGTCTCATGAAATGATGCTCATACCAAAGCTAGGATTTCAGCAGTGAGTTGGTAAAAGTCACAGGGGAGATGTTTGGTCTCAGATGAGCCAGTGCTCACTCACTTCATTGCCAAAGCAGAGAGAGGAAAATCACGTTTAAAGCACCATTCATCTGATCTGTCAGAAGACCACTTTAGGATTAAAGGAATTGCAGCCCAGAGGTGCCCACTCTCTCCACTAACTACCAAGGGACTCACACCCAAATGCAGATACCAACACTGAAGGTGTTCAGTGCTATGCACATCCTCCACAGAGCCTCACAGCTCTGCTTTGAAGAATTTTATTAACCATTAGAGCATTTCAGTCAAGAATGAGATCATCTCAGCAGATATTTCCCTGCAGATGTTCCCACCAGCTGACCAACAAATTGGTGGCCAACAGAAGAGGACTACAGCTCTTTCTCATCACCACTATACCCACAGTTTCTCTGCCTCTGTGAAGGCAAAGGAAGGACTGTCACAATGAAAACCCTCAGATAAGATTTCCAAAGGAGCCTCTGAAACACCCAACTCTCTCTTGAGTTTTTCATAAATTGAGACCTCATTTGTGAATCCCAGCTTACAACATTGTTTGTTTTGGCACTCAAGAAATATGATTGTACAAGTGTGGATGACTATTCTTTAAGAGGTGTTTTTGTATGTACTATCTCAGCCTAGAGTCTTTTCTGCTACTCATATAATCTAATTGTTTAGTTACATTGAAACATTGACTACAACCTCCTCACCAGTAGATTAAGTTTATACTCAAATTATCAGTAAAACTACCTTTAAGCCAAATGTAAGCATTGCATTTCTCTGTAAGGCAATGACATTCATTCTAAAGCTAGTAACAGACTTCACCTTTTTGTTTGTTTGTTTGTTTCCATACCATAGCTTGTGAGCTCCTGACAACAACATAGACTCAAGTCTGAGGGAACTAACTCACAGTGGTATGAGGGATCACAGTAAAAAAAAAACCACAAAAAAAACCCAATATCTGCACACACTGTCACTGGAAACTCACCCAGTTCACACCCTTTTGCACATCCACCCTTCCTTGAGGAAGGGTTGTAAAAATTTACCCACACTGGACCACAATCATAGTCACTGATCTTTTAGTTACCAACCACAATCACATCAGATGAGTCTTGCCAAGGTCTGCACACAGCTAATATATGAATTCCGAAAGTTGTGATAAGCACAAGAGATCAATATTTATACCATTTCTTTGTAAAATTACAGCCTTCAAACTCCTGGATTAGAAATTGAGACAGAGGCAGATGAATGCTTATGCCTGCCTGCAACTCCTGCTGCTTTCCCATGACCCACAGCCTCTGCTTCTCTCTTCCCATTCTACCCTCCTCTTATCCTTCAATCAATATTTAACTTGATAATTTCTGCCTTAGTGCTAGCAAGCAGCAGCTAGAAGCTCCATCACTGCAGTTTATCAGTCCTGTGAACAATGGAAAGAAATTAAGATTAAAAACTTAATTTCAAGAAAACACACCTTTTACATATCATACAATAAAACACAGTTGCATTAGATTCTGTAAGTAGTGGAAAATACTCTGGGCTGAGATAATACACACACACACCTTTTAAATAATAGTCATCCACGCTGTTGTATAATCATATCTCTTGAGTGCCAAAACAAAGTACTTAAATTTACACTGGCTGTTATTTAAACCTTGTAAGCATGCACCAAGTACAAGTTGGGTTTGGTTTGTTTTGTTTAAAAAGGCAAATTAAAGAAATTTGCTTTTGCAGTTGGCATCCATCATTTGACTACGTATCATGCAAAACCCAACAACCATTAATCACTGCACGTTTCAGGAAAAATAATCCTTCCTTTTAAAAGCCAACACAAAGTGTGAAATACTCTATATTCACTACCTAATTATTGTTGAAATACACTGAAGAATCTCCACATTCTGAGAAATTTTTTTAAACACCACAGCTCATAGCAGACAAGTGACTAGGGGGTGTGTGGTGAACAAAGCAGATCCCAACGGCCTCAGCAGCTGCAGAAGATGAGCAGACACACAGTGACAGAGACTGGCAAGATTGGAGGAAGAGAAAGGGCAGTATCATGGCTCCGGCAGCTGAATGCCTGCAAAACTGAATTCCATTCCTGATTTTTTCTGCCCCATAGCTGCTGCATGATGCTACCCTCATCACATAAACTGAGATTTCAGAGATGGACTTGATGACCCTACAGTTATTAGGATTCTGATTTTCGCAGGGGGGTGGGGGCAAGAAATAATCAAAACGCCCCACTGGAACCCAAAAAGTGGCTTTGAAAAACAGAGTCCTCATTTTAAAGGTAGTTTGTAGCAAACCAAATGCCTTTAGATGGAAGAAAATTCCTAATATTTTACCTAAGCTAGTCCATTTTATCATCCAGTTGTACCTCAGCATGAGTTACAACTCATACAGTTTCTGATTTAGCACCTGCAGTCTTCCATTGGTGAAACAGATAAGCATCTACAGAGCAATTAATATGCCTGAATCCTACCTCAAAAAAGACAGATATTTGCACTTCCCATGTGTTCATTCAATCTTCATACTTAAACGAATACTAACAAAGCACCATTCAAGACTTCTCAAAGAGTATTTAAATAATCTACATTTGTTTCCCTTTTTGTTATTCACATACACTAGGCAAATGAAGATTTCAGAAGTCAGTTCCTTCTCACTTTCTACCAAGTTCATTATCACCCATTGAAAAAGGCTTCCAAATCTACATACCAAGGACACTACGAAAATACTTACTCATCACAGATAATCTGAGGAAGATACCTGTTCAGTTATTTTCCCTGTTTGTGTATTGTTAGTATACCGAAAAATCTGACATAGATGCTAGACAGTTATAATGAGTAGATGTCTCACATCATACATACTTTTCACTATGCCAGGTCATTAAGAATAACATTACTTCCTAAAATTTCTCTGCAAGCCAAAAAGCCTACTAATTCTACAGAATCTGGATTTTCTCTGCCTTATTTAAAAGCAGAGAAGCAAAAAAACAGTGGAGTAAATTAAAGCCAGGTGCTTCACACTTGTCTGCAGTACTATATGTGTGCCAAGCGTCACATGAGAGTATTTCCACTGCGATGTTTACTAGAGCTGAGCAAGCCAGTTGAGCGAGCATACAGAAAAAACACCCTAACCCTGAATCTAATTTGAATCTGGCCTGTAGTTTGGGGAGAAAAATGAGAAAGGTGAACTTTATTTAACTTTTCCTGCACCCCTGCACTGCCTTCACTGGGTCATGAAAGACAGTAAAAGGGAATGAAGTATCAAAAAAAAGATTGCTTATGGGATAATCTGGCCTAAGTGACATTAAGAATTCTTGAGTATGAAATTCAACAAAAAAGGCTATTTCCTCCTCTCTGACTGCAGGCAGATCAACTTCTAGGCCAAGGAGATTTAGATAAGCTCCAAAGCTTCAGATATTTATCCAAACTAAGCCACTTGAGAGTCACCCATCATTTAAAGTTAAATATCTTGGCTGGAAAGAACAAAATACCTGCCAAATCTGCACATCTCCAACAGGTCAAACACTGGCCAACATCCTATACCAAAAACTATCTTCTGCCCAAAGTGATGTAAGAGATAAGAAAAGTAATCTAAATAAAAGACACTAAAATTGAAAGAAAAAATATTTCAGTACACTAAAGTTCATAAGTCTGTGTTAAGCTAAAACCATTATTCTTTTCTTTAAGAATTAAAAATATAGCATATGCAGATAAATGAGAATTTCCTACTCTGAATCTTTTTTTCCTAAATATTTCTTTCAAAACAAACATCAAGAGCACTGGGAACTTGCATGTACCAAACTGAGGTATCCCATCTCATAACTAGATTATAGATTTCCCATTTATACTGCTAGACTCCCAGACTTTCATTTAGGACTCACATAAAAGCACAATAAATTATGCACAGGGAAAATGCTGAGAAAAGGCAGTAATATTGAAGTGCAAATCAAAATAAAGTCTACATAAAGCCACAGCATCCTCCATGTGCCAAGAGACTTGGCACTCACATATAGATACAGAGTTCTCGATTTAATATTCTGGATGCTGGGCAGATATGGATTCAGTCTGCTATATTTGGCTTTCCTGCAAGCAGTACAAGCTTTATGTGCCAGCCTAAGAGACTGCATGCACTAATGAAAAAATCCCTAGGCACTACTGTACAGTGTGATTTCAAAAACAGGCAACATCCTTTAAAAAAAAAAAAAGAGGAAAATCAATTTCAAGGCGTTAAGTAGGGATCAATAAAATCTAGAATTTCAGCAGAAGCTGTCCTTTCCAAAGCAAGTCACAACCACTATCTTCCTAACATTTACCTATCACATAAATACAGTACACTGCTTGTAGGCAAGGAACATTAAACATGAACACAGCTGATTTGTTATCACAGCACATCCATTCTAGATTTCCCTACTTTAACTAAAATTATAACTAAAAGTAAGATACACAAAGCTAATCATCATAGGATCTCTCTAGAGTCAGAGGAACGCTAGTACTTCTAAATTGTGATTCATCAGATACAATGAATCACACAAAATTGTGATTTTATAAGCAGCCTCCAAACATGTTTTCCAGCATTTATTAAATGTAGTCTAGCATGGTTTGCCCCAAAATATACATATACATAAAGTTGTCACAAGATGAATTCCAGCATGGATGCTGACAATCTAAGCTTAAGTACTCAATGGCGTGTTTTTTTCTCTTTTTAATAAATCCCAGAATAGACTGTTTGTTTTGGTATTTTTTTCCTTGTAAATTTAACCCTACAAGTATTGTTTTAAGGTTGATTTCTTGCAACATTGTATTTATCACACAGCTGAAGTTTTTACACTGTTGTTCAAATCAGCAATCTATGAGTACTTGCATTGTCCAAAGTCCCAAACAGACTTCATGAAATCTCTGGCACTTCTTGCTGGAGCATCCTTTTCTTCTTCTTTTGGGTAAAGACTATAGTCATATTTGGGGATGATCACTAAAGAAAACTGAAAACAAAACTAAAAAAACCCAAGGCTGCAGAAGCAGTGAGCATCTTTATTAATGTGCAAGTTTTTCTATTAAGTAAATTTTTGCTTTTGAAGATTTCTGAATTCTGTGTATCACACTTTGTGTAGAGAGGATGGGTGCCAAGCCATAAAACTAAGATTGCCCTATCCCAGATTTGTGCATATTCACCCTAGGTCTACTTCTCTGCATTGCCCCAGTGATCACAGCGTAGTGTATAGTTCACAGACTGAACTTCAGCAGTGAAAAAAACAAAACAAAACAAAACAAAACCCTAATGCTTGTTGTATTCACCAATCTGAAAATTAGTTTACAACATTAAACTGGCAAAAAAAGGCAATTGCACATGACTGGAAGAACTTACAGGCCTGTGCCTGTACCTAATGTTTGAGCCTGGAAATAAGGTTTGAGCCATGGAACAGGGAGAACACTGAATTTTATACCACTAGAGTATGCATGCTTGTTTTACTGGCAGTTTCAGGTGCAACGAGGAAAAAATAAATACACCAACTAGTGCAGTGAGGTTTTCAGATAGCAAGCAGTTTCGAAGAAAATATTTTGGAAATCTGTGTTATTAGGTTATCCAAACACTGTGCAGGCATTTTTGATGCACATGGACTCTGTACTTTCAGCATACGGCAGTGGAATCTTCCTACTACTTCTGATACTGCCTGATTTTACTTGACTAAAGTAGCTTTAATTCAAAGATTAAGTTACCATAATCAGAGCAACGATATTAACTGTGATAGACTATATGTAAGAAATAAGCATCACTGGGATGTTATTGCTGAATCCATACCATGATTATCTCATTACCAGCCTGAAAGATACAGGGAACTACATTCTGTCTTCCCTTGTGTTACGCTGTCTCGAAAGAAAGGACATTACCACTCACATTCACAGAACATTGCCAAAGCATATGGAGTCGGTGCTCTAACAGACTGTCGCATAGTTATGGACCAAAACAGAAAACCAGATCTGTGCATAGTTCTTACCTGTGTCCAGGCCAGACACAAGGCTGCCTCTGCACCTTTAGAATCATCTTTTTTACTGTGTTCTGCACTGCAGTTTGACTATTGGATGATGCCAAATGCTCTTGAAAGTGGGCATTTATGGCTTTTTCCTTTGGAATTAGAGTCTGGCTGCTGTTCACTAGCTGGAATTAAGTATTAAATTTTCAAGACAAGGCTAAATCAGCATATATTTCAAAGGATTTATTAAAAGTGTTCACAGAGTATCACAACAGTGAATATTTTCATAAAGGGCAGCATATGCTCCAAAAGGAGGAAGGGATCTATTTGACACATTGCATTTTTCATTAATCCTTAAAGCTTTATCAGATAAAACACAAGTCAAAGTCGGGTTGAGCAACTACCACGGTCAGATCCGAGGCCCCACAGATTCATTAAACAGACAGGACAGAGTAGCAACCACCACCTCTTTCAGGTGGAAACGCAAGGTGGAAACTCAAATTTGAAGTCATATTGAATGAAAAGGATCAGCAGCACACTGCTGATCTGTGCCTTGTGAATGCGTCATGGTGAGAATATGCAAGAAAGTTTAGATTTAAGATTCTAAATCCTGAATGTTCAACTTTAAAATTGTCCAAAATACCAAACATTAAGAAAATTAACTTGTTATTCTTCTCAGTTGTACTATAACTTCTCAGAGGCAATCACTACTGCAAAACAAGGAATCTGCAGAGGTATTAAAGGGTAAAAATTAATAAATAATTGAGCATTCTCTTCTGCCTTGATTGCAAGACAAAGTCAAAGCAGTTTCTGGTTTTCCACAAACAATATGAAGACTTACCTAGTTTTGTTCTGTGGCTATTACAATAAGCAAAAAGATAAGTTTATCAAGTCCAAAACTTAATTATCATGAAAACAAACAAAAAAAATCCATCTCAACCATTTTCAGACTTTCTTTCATTCTGATTTGGACACTTTCTCCACCTGACAACAACCCATAATTTGTCAGTTGTCTTAAGGACCATGATTAACACTAGTAGGAACAGGCTTTGAGATTTGGTAATCATGTCCTTTTCTCAAACTCTGTTTAAAGAGACTGAAGTATGTCAAGCATCCATTTACAAAGAAAATATCTAAAACAACTCAGTTCCACAAAAGACAGATGCTTATACTCTGTTAAACAGGACTGCAAACACAGAAGCCCTGCTAAGGAAGCTGAGTGTCAAGCAGTTACAACATTGCAAACATTTGTTTTTCTCCTGCAAATTTTTATGATCAACTCAGATCAGAGCAGCAGAGATGACTGGTCTAGCAGCATTGGAAAGTAACACACAGAATACAGGCTTGGGACTGTTTTAATTTACCAGTTCCCAGCTCCAGTTTCGTCTTGTCACGCTCAGAGCAAACACAAAACTAACAAGAGATCTCTCCCCTCAACACATACACAAATCAGTAGAGTTTTTAAAACAATAATAATCTTTTTTCTTTCTCCAGCTGCTGTGAGTGAAAGACAGTAACAGGAGGGTTAGTGCAGCTAGCTGCACCTGAGTGAGATTATAACAGAAATAGATTTTTCTGCATTAGACAAAACCTACAGCCTTTCTGTGATTGGCAAGGCAAAGATGCTTGATTCAATACAATTTATCCTGGTTGAGCTAGCTACTAAATATTTGTAACAAATTTAAAGGTGGGGGAAGGAGAGAGGACAGCAATCAAGTGGCAAATAAACAATTCTCCCAAGCGTAAACCAAGTAACTCCCCTGTTATTTTCACCACCGTTTCATGAATCCACAACTCTCTTCTTGACAGGCTTGTAGGCAATGGAATACCACAACTCATGGAAAGCACTTCTGATACCACTAGGAAACTAAAGAATTTTAGGGAAATCTCATTATCATGCTGATTTACATGGGAGTTTGTTTGTTTGCGTTCCAGAACTAATTTCGTTTGCACTTAGATTTCAAAAGCTTTAGATACTATGTGAACAACATTTCTCAAATTGCTGAGAAGCCAATGACCAGTGGTTGAGTTACAATTCTCTGCATGAAGGTGTACTTTCCTTAATGGGAGAAGAAGAAACAAACAGCAGACTCCAGACATTTTCTTCTGTAACTTGATACAAAATGAAACAGAAAAGATTGCACTGAGCAAAACAGGGTTAAAAAGCACTTCAAGATAATTCTATTTAAAACTACCTTTTGTTTCTTACTTTAAAGAGATAATGAAGAATTTTTAAACATAATTTAAGCAAAAAAGTAGTATATGCTACAGTAGAGATGACTATATGTGTACAAGTTCAGCTATGACAAACTAGAGTACTTCCCTTAATACTGGATTTAGCTGTGCCATCCCAGATCAACAGAAAGCTAGGTATGTAATCCTAACAGTGTCATTACTGGTTTGGATTTCTGCCTGTCACCAGAGCCCACTTCAGTTAATGAAAGATCATGCTTACCAAGGTGGGATCACACACTTGCAATGCAATAAAAGCTGAGGTACATTTTTTAAAGCAGTGAATCCCATTTGGCCTTAAGCTCCAAGGCATAACTGTTGTTGAACTACTGACTTAGACCAAAGTTTAAGTGCTCAGAAGGTTTACCAGAAAATATCTAAGAAGTTTCAGTTCCACCACCTTAAACACCACAGCAGAATCTTTTACCTTGCCAGGCTAAATATTACAAAGGAATAAAAAGAGCAAGCACAGTTTATCATGACACAGGGATCCAATACTTCTAAGCATCAGAGTTCACATCCCAGCTTTGGTTCCCTCCTTGCAGGCTACAGTGATGCAGCTTTTGCTCCTGGTGTGCCTCTACCCCAGTGTCCCAGGAAAAGGTGAAGGTAGTAGCAGCACCTCTGAGAGAAAGAAGGTGCAGTCATATTGTGGTCCATGTTTGGGCCATCAGCTGCCAGCTGGATGGCACTGACCTCTGCAGAGACTGAAGTTATGCTGTTTATAGCAAGGCCGTGCCAGGGAGCAGCGCAAAGCAACAGCTGCACTCCCTCTCTTGGCTCATCTCAGGCACCCACATCACTGCTTAAAGGCAGCCTGAGGCTAAAGCAACTCACATCCTGCTGAAGAGCAAGGCAGAGACTACCAAGCTCATCAATTTCATCTGCAAGTTGAAGTTCTCCTAAAACAGACCCTACATCTATCTTGACTGCCTAACTTTCAGATTTAGGACAAGAGGAAGCAGCCTCAAGTTGCTCCAGGGGAGGTTCAGATTGGACATGAGGAAAAATTTCTTGACAAAAAGGGTTGTCAGGCATTGGAACAGGCTGCCAGGGAAGTGGTGGAGTCACCATCCCTGGAGGTGTTTAAAAGACACGTATCACAGTATCATGTTTGGGATTGGAAGGGACCTCAAAAGATCATCTAGTCCAATCCCCCTGCTGGAGCAGGAACACGTAGATGTGGTGCTTAGGGACATGGTTTAGTGGTAGACTTGGCAGTGTTAGGTTAACTGTTTGACTTGGTGATCTTAGAATAATTTTGGTTGGAAAAGACCTCTATGATTCTATGTAACATCACTGCAGTGTGAAAAGAGGCAGCAGCTGGACCAAGCAACCACCACTGGGGCTGCTCCTCCGTGTGCATGAAAGTAGCGGTTTGTCTGGATTGTTAGTTGAACACACGTCTGCAGCCAGATAGTCTGAACTTGGGACCATCTTATAAGCAGAATACAGAGGAAGAGAAAACGTCTGGAGTTCTTGTCCAAATTCTGCACAAATTCCTTACACATCAGAAGAGCTTTACCTCAAGCTTCTATTCCTACAAGCCAGGAACATTAGTTACTTTTTAACTAGAGAATACATCAACTTCTGTTAACATGCAATTTAATCATTAAAAAAGCCAAGTATGATTACACTGATAAGAGCTGGACATGACTGCAGAACATAAAATAAGCTACTGCATATCATAACTCATCTGTTTTATGGAAAAACAGAAATTAAAGCAATGTAATTAACTCACACATAAGTAAATATTTCTCTTTTTTAAAAAAAAAAAACTTAATTTTGTGACCTCAGGCCTCACAGAAAAGATTCTTAAACCTATGAAGAATATGCTACACACAGCACAGCAAGACTGAAAAAGCATGTAATCACTGCAAAGAAGATGAGTGGCCAGGAACCAGCAGGAACCTACAAAAGCAGCCTCGTGCCCACCCTGGTTGACTCAAGCCTGTCAGCCTCATGTAGAGTTTCTTTTCAGGACCTCTCTGGTATCACTCAAAGTCAACTTGAAATGCAGCAAGGGATTTGCTTGCAAACATCTCATGGTCAAACGGCACAGCAGATTCCTCCACAATAACTTAGGAACTATATTTTTAAATGTTTGTATACGATTTTTAAACAAAATAAAATAAAGGTAACCTTTAGAATTCACGGACTGGTAGGCAGAGTCAACACTTTGTTTTTCTCCTGTCAGTAAGCAGAACAACATCTACTTACATGAAGAATTCCAGAAGTGTTTCATTAGAAAACAAAAAACAAAACCCCACAAACAAAAAAAAAACCCCAACAAACAAAAAACATTTAAGTAAACAAAACAAAACCCACCCTAATTGCTGTGGTTTTCATGGCTGTGTGACAATGGGTCTTCAGATCAATTGCAGCTCAAGATAGATGCAGTAATTCAGAATAACCTGAAATGTTCAGATTTTCTACATCATTCATAATGGTTGTAATGGGCATAAAAGCTTCTATCTAAGTCTATTTAGTGAGAATCAATAAGACTTCTAATAATAGGGTGAAAATTCTCACTTGCAGAGTAAATTAAAACAGGAACACACAATTTGTATCATATTCAGGGAGAAGATTCCTTCCCAGCTGATTCAACACCTAGAAACACCTGTAGTGCTCCCAGCTACAAAATCCAGTGACACAGGGTTCACATTCAGCCTCGGAAAGAGGTCTCAGATTTAATATTTAAGCTCGGGAGGAGAGGAAGGCAAGCAGAGTAAACTGAAAGTTCTAGGTTGGGTTATTTTTTGGTTTTGTTGTTGTTTTTTTCAGGCAAGTGAATTTGAAGCAGAGGAAAGGGTGGGGGGGGAAAGTGCATGCCTAACTTTTTTTCGGTTATCCAAAAGTCATGGCACAGAAATGAGTCACTTCAGAGAGACAGTACATGCATGTGTACATACTCTCACCTTGGAACACTTAAAAAAGTTCAAATTTTGTATGGTTAGCACCAGATTTTTAGATGTCCAAAAAACTTAATTCAAAGCTTCATTAAAAGGTAGGACTCATACTGGGTTTTGGATTGTCAGTATTTCTTTCCGTATTCCTCATTACAAATAAAAGAGATGCTGGTCCAAAAGCAGAAGTAATAAACCAGAATCTCTCTCCATTAGAGAATCAAGTATATTTCTTCTTTTTAACATCTCCATCATTTTCTGAACACAGTTCTGATCGTGCGTTTGGCCCTTGGCAATATAGCAAAGAAGAGCTAATGAATTCCACATAAGCTATTTATTATTATTTATTTGCATAACGAATATATGGTTATTTACTTACATGTTTCTAAGCTTGTTCAATTGACATTTGACATTAAAGGAGCTATTTCGTAGAACACACACAAGTTGAACTAAAGTGAAGCCTTTAAGGTTACACACAGAAAAAGCAACAGAGTTGATACAAAGACTTTTTCACAGGTGACAGATAGAAAATAAGGTTCTCCACAGTTGAGCTAAAGCATGCAAATCTCTGAGTGCAAATAAGCATTTCTGCAAGAAGACTTCATGTTAGAAACTGACCTCAACTAGTACCATTAAAGGAAAATACACCTCTTGAATGTACCACGTGTGTTACAGCACCTGAGATGTATCGTAACATAGTAACATACGGACTTGATGGATTGCATCAGGCTTCTTACTGTTATTTAAAAGTCACCTCGCACACTTGGATATAAAAGGATTACATTACTGGCATATTACAAGGTCTTGTTATCAGCAAAATCTGGTTCAATGGCACAATGGAGAGCTTGTCTGGCAACACCTGTTGTCACTCTAAGTGTGCAGTAGCACGCAGAGACAAAAGATCAGGTCCCAATAGCTCTGCTCTGTATTAAAGCAGCACAATATCCAGCCTAGTTGGTCCCAGCCTCTCAGTCACCACCTTCTCATTCTGAAGATGGCTGGTTTGCTTCTCTTCATGTTTCTGTATTCTAGTGTATATACATCTCCTGAGATTTAAAGCAAATACATAACTAAACATTGAGCCACTTGCAGGGAAAAAGAATGGAAAGAACAAACATTAAGTATTCCTCAGAAAAACAGTAAACTCTGCCTGCTGAGGTAGGCACTGTTCACTGTCACACCCAGGGACAAAGATAAATTGCAGCAGGAAGGTTTGTCAAAGTTTATCTAAGAAGTTATTGCCCTCAGCTGTCATTCTTACCCTCCTGTTAGAGATTATGATCCCTGTGGCAGAGTCAGCAAGACAAGCATATGCCTCCAGATCAGATACACTACTTACCATGCCATATATTAGCTTAAACTAGTGACAAATGTTTACTGTACGCTAACATACTAGCCTTTGGGCTGAAGAAGTTGAAGCATCCCTGTCAATTCTGAAGTGGGGATACTGGGCTGTAGAGGGCTTCAGGGCTGGCAGCTGGGTACAGGCAGCAATAATTCCTTCAGTGGCTGCCAGAGCCTGAAAATCAGGATCCAGAACATGTATTTTCTCCTTCTCATGGTGTAACATGAAGAGTTCCATGGACAAGAAATCAGGGTTAAGGGTGGTTAAACTACGGTACAGAAGTAAGAAGGACCCCTGTTTCAGGCTCTGTCTGGGCCCTCTCCCAAGTCTAACACTGGCTCTGAGTGAAGATGTGGCTGCAGAGACAGGTACCAAACAATGCATTTTGGGGCTGTCTTATCATGCTGTCTTATCATTGGTCAGAGAAGTTCATACTTGGCAAAACAACAGAAGCAAACTTCAAAATATTCCACTGTTCTCACAAATGATCTGACAATAATTTCCTGGATTTTCAGAGAAACACTCATTTTTCTTGGGCAAACTTCTAGCTTTATTCCTCAGGACTCGAGACTCTCTTGCTTGTCTTCCTTTCAGTCAACTCATCCTGCTGACTTCAGCGATGGCAGCCGTCTCTAAATGCTGTGGTCAAGTGGCCAAAGAAATATTCCAAGCCTCAGAACAGATTGCTGCACATCCCTCATGAGGTAAAAGGATTATTAACTACAGAAATAGGATTTCACAGAACCAAAATGCAAACATCTAAAACTCATACAACTGTAGAGGCCACTCCTTTAGTCAGCACTGTAGCCAAATACTGTGGCACTTGAGGCAATAAGCCTTGATAGAGTTTCAGGTAGACAAGTAAAAGCCACTTCTCATTCTACCTAGCATCATTCTTCCACTGGTACAGATTAGACATGTAACTCTGCCATCATATCTGCTTTCATAGTAAACACAGAACAGAAAGATCCTTTGCAGCTATAGTAAGAGCACAAAGAGGCTGAATGACTGTAACATTACCAAGCCACACTCACCTTTTTACTATGTCTCTTAAGCTATTTATGAATGCACTATAGTGCCTGTAGTTTGATTTTTTCCATGGGATAATCCTGAAGAATTTTTAAAATCTTCAGTTAGCTCCTAGAGTCACTGTTTCTGTGTAAAATTGCTTTGATGTTGTGCAAAAAAAGCTTCACTACCAATGCCCAGGATCTGTGGCTTTCAATATAAAAAGATTTTGTCTCTTTCTTCCCAGAGATACAGTCAATGTATGCAAGCATCCTTATTACACAGAATCACACAGAATGGTTTGGGTTAGAAGGGACCTCTGGATATCATCTAGTCCAACCCACCTGCTAAAGCATGTTCACCTAGAGTAGATCTCTATTTCCATCACCCACTTCTGCATAACATGAATTAGTTTGTTGACAGTTTGTTTCTAGTACAGACTGAGCAAAGAGACCTCATCTTTCTGTTATCAAAAGCCCTTATTTTACAGTTTGGTTTAGTCTTGCAAGCCCTGTAGGTCCCCTTTAGCAAAGCATCTTAGAAAGTTTAGTGATTTCTTAAGGTCAGGGTCACCCTGCATTGCCTAGCAGTCTGCAATAACTATGAATAAGTTATGCCTTAAGTCACACTTCCATTCATTATAAGATTTCAAATGATGGGAAGTCAGTAATGAGTATACTCAAGGAGAAAAGAGACATCATACTTTTATTATGGAATACAGGTGTACACAGGTGCAGCATTCTTCTCAGTGGTTTACTGAAAAATCATCTACTAGAAAAGTCTGCCTGCAGACAGATTTGATCTGTTAATCTTTTTCTTTAGTCTGTCCTTAAAGTTTTGATGTCAAAACCAGCAAGGTACCAATTCCAAGAATCATTACATTATAGATTTATACTAAATAAGACAGATAAGCTTGCTGGGGAGGAGGCGTGTCTTATGACTCTAAGTAAATGGCTACAATTTCCAGCAGAGTGGGGAAAAGGGGACAACAACTAGCACTTTTGACAAAGATCCTGTCACTGCTATTCACAATGAGATGGATCTCACTGCTCAGTCTTTAATCATTAGTAGATACTTACTGGTTAAGGTTCCAACTATCAAACCAAGAGATGACAATGGGCAAGTATCTTTTAGAACTCCCACTCTCCTAACAGAGCAAGAGGAACGACTTATCAAGGTTCTGCCTATGGTGTACAGAATATAAATACACGTTTTAATAGATATCTTCAGTACAGGAAACATCTGTTCGATATCTTACACAAGCATTAATAAAGCTTCTTTAGGTTGTTATTTGTTGTTTTTTGTTTTTTAACACAGAGTAATTTCCTAACACAGAAAGTTCATTATGAGACGTAAGATTGCTCATATTAAAACTCATTCTTAATGTTGTTCTTCATTAAGAACTGAATTGCCAACAATCCCAATCCAACACATATTCTGGAAAGAGAATACAGCAACAATGGACTGTATCTATAAAATATAAAAACTTTAAAGGGCTGATTTTTCAAAGACTAAAGAAATTGCAGGGCAGCAGATTAAGACTGTTGTATGTAAATGAACAATTTTAAGCTTCAGCATTTTTGGATAACAGCTTGATATGTATTCAAAAACACGAGCTGGGGAGAACTCACCAATAAAAAACACAGAGCAAGAAAACAAGAAGGACATAAAAGTTCTCAAGAAACAATGACATCTTTGTACATAAATTGAGAACTGTAGATGCAACACTTTAAAATCTATGGTAATGAAAAATCCAATAAGGAGTTTAGGCCCACTGCCAGCTGATACCAAAAAAAAAAGGGGGGGGGGGGAGGAGAAAAAGGAAAAAAAAAAGAAAGCAAAACAAAAAATGAAAAGTGTAACAGACACTTTTTGGCCCTTTTGCAGAATGAAGCAACTACTCCACATGACACTCTTAAAAGAACAAAAAATTTCCCCATCCCTAGCATGTAGGAGGAAGAAATGAAACAGCAAGTACTAAGACATTATATTTCAACGTGCCACCATAATTTTATAAGTTTAAATTTTAGAAGTGTAAAGGTTCTCACCGAGGATTTCTCTAAACATTGATTTTAGACATAGCATAGGAACTGTGAAAACTCCAAAGGATGGGGCAAATGTCAGTACAGCACAACTATTGGAAAAAAAAAAGACTAAAGAGAAGTACGGATATGTCACGTATGTTCAGACAGTAACTGCAGCAATGCAAGAACAGAAAACCTATTAAGAATGTTAATGTTACAAGAACTACTTATTAAAATATTAAAATAACAGAAGAGCAAAAGAAATACTCCATTAAAATGATGGTTTATACGCAACAGTATTATTTTAAATTAAGGATGGTTGCAGTTAATTTGGGGCCCTTGACAATAAAGTAATGCTAAAATACAACTAACACATTCAGAGTGGTTTTCAAAAAGAGTATATACAGACATAAATCTTTCTACAGACATAAATGTTTCTTCACAGCTTGCAGGTCTGGTTGATAGAAGTGACTCATGTCAATACACTTGAGTTTCTTTTAATACAGGTAACTTGACTTTAAAGGATGCTTTGACAAAATGCTTACAAAATAAAGGTATACATTGCACAGATTAAAAAGTTGTCCCTCTGGCTCATCTCAAAATTTTAGTACTGGAAAGAAACCCACACAAAGACTATTTTCGACAGTCTCCTTTGGAACAACTCCTAGTTCAGCACTATTCAATGAGTTTTTAATGGACATTTAAAATAATATGAAGTATCTGCCGAATAAACCTGGACATCAGTGTGTTACAGTAGTATCCAGTAACAAGGTGCTTTACTATGACAAAGTAATGTTAATCACCAATAAAATTATCTTGGTCCTACAAGATTACCTGAATGCAAAAGTCTGCAAAGGTAGGCCACACTCTCAGACAAGAGACACCCACTTCAGAATGCAGCAACTTAAGAAAACATTTTAAATAACTGCCTCAAGCTCTCAGTACAATGCAGAGTAGATGAGTGCATAACATATTAACAGGACTATTGGTAGGAACAGAGAAATCATTTTGCATTGATGAGACTATAATTACACTGTTACACTTCAAAAGTGCTACAAAAATACCGGAGATACACAAAGAAATTGCTAGTTCAGGGTTGTGTACTAGGACACACAAAGAATATATTTCTTATACACTTTTCAACCTTGCAAGTAGAGATATAACAGAATCCCCTGACTGAGAAGTTAAAAACCAACAGCAGATGGGACATTCCTCAATATTTGGGTGACTTATAAGGGTATGAAATGAACTCATCGTCATATGAGAATTTAAAATAAGATTGAAGTTTCAAGAAGTATTCTTTAACACATCTCATGAGCAAAACAAAGGTCGTCTTCTGAAATAGTCATCAACATGGACTCAACAGTACTGCCTGCTCATACAGATATAAGAAAAAGTATATCTGCACCATGTCCGGCTACTCACCTTGACTAGTTTTAATCATACCTATTGACTCAGGGGCTTCCTCTGCTGGATCACAAAGCTCATGATTCTCTTCCACGCTGCCCAACCAGACAGGTGTTTTGAGTGGAGAAGGGACAGCAGCTTACTTTTGAACCATCAGAGACCAGACACCAACTGGAGCCCGGACAGGATGGGCAACACTCACAAGTCTTCTTCCTCGGGGTAAGTTTCTACACTCTCTTGTTCAGAGCAATCCTGGATCGCTCTGTGCCTGGCTATGTGCAAGCCAGTTTGACTGTCCAGGTCTGGAGTTCGAGAACATGAACTATCTGCTCATGCCACCTCAGAGGCTTCTGCCTGGCCCGTCTTCATACTCTGTCTTGCTCTGAGCTCCCAGCCAGGCTGGCAGCTGGAAGAGGGTTCTTAGCAAATCACACTAGCAAGAAGTTTGCTACTTCTTAAGGCTTGGTTGGTACCATCGGATACACAGCCCTGCTGGGGCAACACACTGTGGTGAGTGGAAGAGCTGGTGTAAGGGCCTGAATTTTTTCTCATACCTCCTCCATATGCATGATGCTCCTGAAAAGCAGGCTTTTGTTCCTTTTAGATGAGGTTCCCCTTGCACCCTTTTTCCTGTCTCCAAACTTCTTCTCAAGACCTCCCTCACAGCCTCACATTTGCTCCCTCTTCCCTGGTCTACGCAGCACCACCTTTATTGAGCCTTTCCCAGTTCGGACGGCAGTGACCCCAAACAACTCGGCAAGGTGGCACCGGGCAGGGGCAAGCCCGAGACCCCGCCCCGCGGCCCCGCCTCAGCCCAGCCAGCTTACCCGCGTCGTAGAAGGCGTCCAGCACCGCCGTCTCCCCGAAGTCCAGCTCCCCGAAGTTGACCGTGCCGAGTTGGGCCCCCTCGGCCTCGCAGGCCCGCAGCAGGCACTGCCGCGCCCCGGCCTCGGGGCTCCGCGCCCCGGCGCCCCCCTTGGGCGGGTCGTTCAGCACGTACACGGCCCGCAGGCAGCGCGGCCGCGGGGCTGCCGCGCCGGCCTCCGCCGCCTCCCCACCGTTCGCCGCCACCGCCTCCGCCGGGCCGGCGGCCGGCAGCTCCGGCTCCGCGCAGGGGTGCGCCGGCTCCGCCGCGCCGCTGCTGCCCGCGAGGTTCTCCATAGCGGCGTCGAGGGCTGTGGGGAGCCGGTGCCCGCCGGCAGGTGCTCAGGCAGGGCCGCGCCCCATCGCAAGGAGTTGGGCAAACTCCGGGGGCGCAGTGAGGCGGCTCCCTCCCGCGCTGCTCCCCTCGCCTCCGCGGCTGGGCGGCACCCCGCCCCGGCGGGCGGGCACGGAGGCGAGGTGGGGCAAGGTGAAGGCAGCCGGCGCGGAGCGGAGCTCGGCACCGCCCTCCCGGGACGGGACAGGACAACCCGGGGCAGCTGCACGGCGCGGAGTTCAGCCCAGCTGCCCCTCCAGCACGCAGCGGCACGGCCTCGCCGTGCCTTCCCAGGGCACACAGCCCGCTTCCCTCCGCGGTGCTGGAGGGAGGAAACACCGGCGGGGCGACCGCGCCTCGTTTATTACTCCCCTTCCCCGCCCCTCGCTGTGCGGGCAGCGGCTCCGCGCACCGCCCGCCGCTCTGCTGTTAGAGCCGGGGCTGTTGTCACTTCACACGGTGGCACCCTGCCCCCCGCTCGGGTTTCTCCGAAGGTGACAAGGGCTCGGTCAAGGTCAGCGGGCTGCAGCGCCCGAGCCGCGCCTCGGGCTGTGACCCCTTGCCCCGGGCTGCCGCGAGGAGCCTTTCCCCACGAGCATGGCCGTTGGGAACCGTTGAGCCGCTGCCAGCCCTGAGGAGCCGGCGGAGTCCCGGCGGGGCTGCCCGTCCCCGCCAGGGCGCTGCTGCCCCCGGGCCGCAGGAGCAAGGGCAGCCCTCAGGAGGCGGCGGTCTGGCCGCTGCTGGCACCCCAGAGCCGTCCCGTTTCTTTAGAAGCTAAGGCACCTGCTACTGCTTGTTTCTTCTCTCGACTCGCACTACCATGGCTTTCCCCGCACTGATTCTTAGGTCCAGAGAGGTTCTCCTTCCCCTCTACTCTGCCCTGGTGAGATCACATCTGGAATATTGTGTCCAGTTCTGGGCCCCTCAGTTCCAGAAGGACAGGGAACTGCTGGAGAGGGTCCAGCACAGGGCAACAAAGGTGATTAAGGGCATGGAGCACCTCCCTTATGAGGAAAGGCTGAGGGAGCTGGGGCTCTTTAGCTTGGAGGAGACTGAGGGGTGACCTCATTAATGTTTATAAATATGTAAAGCGTGAGTGTCACGAGGATGGAACCAGGCTCTTCCTGGTGACAACCAACGGTAGGACAAGGGGTAATGGGTACAAACTGGAACACAAGAGGTTCCACTTAAATATGAGAAGAAACTTCTACATGGTGAGGGTGACGGAGCACTGGAACAGGCTGCCCAGGGGGGATTGTGGAGTCTCCTTCTCTGGAGACATTCAAAACCCGCCTGGACACATTCCTGTGTAGCCTCATCTATGTGTTCCTGCTCCAGCAGGGAGATTGGACTAGGTGATCTTTTGAGGTCCCTTCCAATCCCAAACATACTGTGATTCTGTGATTCTTCTTTGAGCTATTATTTAAGAGACTTTGACCACAGACAACTCTATCAGAAGTTTGGATAACAGTTCATCCTTCAATTGCTTCTCTTTTCTTGAAGATCTCCCACAACCATGGTACAATCAGCTCCTATAAACTCTGTGGCGACTCCTGGCTTCCTCACAAAAGCAAAATTAATTTTGAGCATCCCATTTCCTAACACATTTTCCTAACTAGCTAAATTGGTAACGGCAGTCTCAGCTTTGGCACAGGGGTTGGGCGAGTTGCTGGTTTGTGCAGCAAGAGAAGGTGAGAAGCAGGCTGTGTGTGGATAACTTTGTGTCTCAGCCTTGCACCCCAGCTGCCAAAAGGATACATACACCCCATGGAGATCACCCCAGTGATAGAAGGAGCAGTGTAAAACTGCCATCCTTTGAAGCAGGACACCTGCCTAGAAAGCTTTTTCATGTCATTTTTCACTCACTGTGACAGACGAGGTTTTAAACAGCATCTTCACCTTTTGCTGCAGCGTGGCTCCTTGTGCCTGTCAGAGGTTAACGTATTTACCATATTCTGTAACACAACAAAAACAACAACCAAAGACTTCCAGCACAGTATTTTCCTCTTTAGGTGTCTGGCAACGTGGTTTGGTGGCTGTATATAAGAATTGCAGTATGCAGTTTTTTTGAGGAACTCTCCCACGTGAACACAGCATAATGCTGTGCAGCATTTATGTTTGCTTAGTGCCTCCTAAGGATTTTAGACAAAATGTGGGGAAATAATTTAAGAGGCAAACCTTTTTCTCATTTTGAAGTTTGGGGCAAGTAAATGGTTTGATTTGGTCCACAGGTTGTGTGTGGATTTTTTTACAAAAGCACAAGTACATGAGATTTTGGAAGAATGATACGATGACCACCAGAGATGCTAGTCATTCCTGGCAGCTTTCCTCTTTAGGCAAGAGTGAGCCTTTTCCTATAAAAACTCTATTAGCCTTGATCCAGTAATGCACCAAGTAGCTGATGTAACAGGAGAAAAATGTAAACCTGCATTTAGAAGATATTCAGGGTGCATGTTGGAGCCTTTGACCAGCAAAATGCACTAGCACATACATTTATGATCCTCCCCAATGCAAATCCTACTTCCTATTTTTTGCATTATAAGAAAGTTTGGTTGAATGGCTGGTATTAAAACTTGAGATGAAAAAACACAGTACTGGCAAAGTTAAGGGATTATTTGCACAGGAAAGCATTTATCTTCCTCAAGAACATTCTCGGGCTTTCAGCAACTAACATGCAAAACCAATCTGCAATTTAATGGGTTCATAACAACAGATGCATGGTGTGGTGCTTTCTGTAATTGTGAAAATTGTTGAAGTGTCAATTTAGAACAAATTTGTAGGCTGGAATTGCTTAGTGGGATGCCACTGAGACATAATAAATAAGCCTTTTCTGCCTTGTAGGCATTACCAAAATTTAGTTTGTTGTAGATCTAAGATGCACATTTGGGTTTCATTATGCAGGTTTTTAACATTTGGTACCATTCTAAATCGCTAGCCGAGAGGTCTGTTGCTTGGTCTTGAAACAGTGACGGTGTCTCTTAGTAGCTACTCTACGTTAATATAATTAAGGGATATTTTCCCCTTTTCTTAATTGTATTCACTCATCTTCCAAACAGTATCCTCACTATTCCTTGAGAATTTCTCCTAACAGGCTGTCACATTATCAATATCTATTTCCAGCAGCTTAACCTGGTGCAATTTGTTCAGAGTTCGTGTGCTTTTTTTGAAGCTAAAAAACAAGGAGCATTTTTAAAGGAAGAAGCTTCATTTTATATACTGTAACCGAGTCTTCAGGAGCTGTGGTTCAGCACTGGTATGCCTGACATTTCCACTGAGCAACAGTCTCTTCAGTCTCTGCAAGTAACCTGAGTGAGAACAAATGGGAGATTCAGGTTTGGGGATATTTGAACTGTTTCTGCACAAACCAAAAAATGTTAAATCTAGAAAAAAAGAGGTAAGTCATACAACACACTTTCCTCTTTTGGAAATGTGGTCCAGTATTAAGGTTATAAAAAGAGCCACTCTATCCCCAGAGTTGCCTGTTCAAAGGTCCAGGCCAGAAGGGAACATCCAGCTTTCATATAATTTCTGAGGCCTTTTGCCCTTGCACAGAACCCAGCCTAACAAAACCAAGCTGAAACTTGAAAAGTCAACATTTGCTCTTACATGGTAACATAAAGCTGTTGCCACAATTTTCTCAAGCACTGCTTTGCACCTCAAACCCACTTATTGCAGAATATTCATTACCACTTAGACACCAGGAACAATATGTTCACTGCAATTCACAAAGACAGCAAGTGCTCCAAAGAAAATAGATGTCCTTGAAACCAGTTTGGTTTTTGTTTTGGTGTTGGCTGGTTGGTTGGTTGTTTTTTAGCATTTTGCAAATCTCTAAGCAGCAGTTGTTTCTCTAGACATAGCTGGTCTAATGGGGAGCGAGTCCTTCCTTTTCTTTCCCCCAGGGCTACAAACTTTAAAAAATGTTCAAACAGTAAAGCTGCACATCGAATTTGACTCCACAGGCAGATGTGCCACCTTTCTCCTTGATGCACATGCAGCTGGAGCATACCTTAGCTTCCTGATATTTTTTTTAAGAAAGCATATGCTGGAACTGGTGTCATAAATGTCAGGCTGCAATTTCATTGCACATTGACATTTTCGGGTATAAAGAGGGCTCCTCCCTTTTTACCCAGGGTTGGGGAAAGCCAAGATCTCTTGGTTCAGGTAGGCACCAAGTTAACCAGAACACACCCAGTTCTGCGGAGAATCTGCGGGTTTCAGCTGTTCTTCCAAAATGCAAATCCATCCACCCGCCCGTGCCCTGGCAGCGATACCTGAAGCCGGCTCACCAGCTTGGTGTCCCAGGTATCCGTCACACGCAGTGTCAAGGTGCCCAGGAGTCCATCCAGGGGCACCTGGCCCTGACCAGCCCCACACACAGTTGCATCGTCAGTCAAAACTACATCTCCCTCACTGCCAAGCAGCAGCACCCTGCACAGGCTTCCCCCCAAGAAACACTGGCAGCGTGACAGCCACCTCACATGGACATGTGTCCAGAGAGCCTGAATCCCAGGTGCAAGAGTTTTTTTCTGTACTGTGAAGATCAGACACTTGGAAAATATTTTGATGTTCGAATTCTTTTCTGGGAAGCCACTGTACCAGCCTTCCACAAGATAATGGTGTTTAAACTACTCCATGCAAACACTTTGTTAATGGACTTACTGGTATGACTGTTTCTAGTGTGTTGCCCCACTTATTTTCATTCACAGTGAGCAGGTCTCCAGGTAACCACAGAGATGCTGCTGTCATGTAGATGAGGAGGAAAACAATTAATTTTTTGATTGAATGGGAAAATAAGATTTTTATTTTTTTAAGTATGGTTTCAACCAGAAGATGTTTTCTTTTTCACGGTCATTATGTAGAAACTTTACTAGAGTTTAAATGAAATGCTTGGGTTTTTTTTTTTTTTTCAAAAGTTAGATTCAAAATATTAAGGCTGTACAACAGAAGCTAAACAATACAGCTCATTCTTGAAGAAACGCTTCATGGAGAGGCCTAAAAATGCTACAGGCTTAAAAAGCTGACTTGCAGCAAAGCACATCTCTGTTGCAAGGGGAAACTTGGGTGTCTCAGAGTGAAGTCAAAACACCTTGGCCACCAAATCAACATTGGAATTGGGTTCAGAGATCTCAGAGATTCCTCTTACTTTTCTTTCACTGCAGAGCATGAGGTGTCACAAGCTCATTTGACCTACTGGCAAAGAATAAAGGCAAAGAAAATGATTGCTGGGTCACAGGCTATAATCCGTAGCACAGCTTTCTATTCCAATCCACTGTTTTGCACAGGGAAGCATGTTGCACACAGCATTTGCACATCGCCCCCCCTTGCAAATGAAGGATGGTGACATCTTGTATGAAATACAAGGGTGACCTTTCTCTTCATTTCCTCTCTGCCTTCCTTAAAGAATGATAATGCTACACATCCATATGCTCTGAACACTCACAAGTAAGCAGAGCAAAATGTAATCAGTTTCAAAATCCAAATTCCTCATCGCCATTAGTTTTCAGCATATCCGTCACTCTAATCAAAAGTTCTTGCCTTTGGATTTTGAGTAGTTATCGGGCAAGTCTTTGGGAGCACGAATGATTGAAGAGTGCAGGCTGGCAGTGAAGAAATTATGCAGGTCTTCTCAATAGCTTCCACAAAGCCAGAATTTCACTTAGAGATGACAGAGTGCATTAGAAATCCAAAACCCAAACCAAACCAAAAACAAGCCCCTAACAAACAAACCATGCAACCAACCACCAACAACCAAAAAAACCCACAGCCACCCACCAGTAAATAAAGTAGCAAAGAGAAGGATTAAAAAAAATAATCCCAATGCTTGCTGAATCTCTATCAATGCAGAGAGCTCACACTTTCTCTGTGGCTGATAGTTGGCATTATTCACACTATTTCTCTCTATCAGACAGGTAAATCCGATCAACTGCACAAGACTCTGGCATGTGTGTTTATAAAGTTTGGTTAAAAACTTCGTTCTGGTGTAAGTACCTGTGGCTCTCCAGCCTTCCTCACTCAGTTCAGGGAACAACCAGCTTAAAGCCAGACGTTACCTACAGTTCTCCAAAATACAATCTTTAATTGATTAGTCAAACAGAAAATCACTTCTCTCCAGTTTTCAACACATTTCAAATAACTGCTGGTTTACATTTCAGATGGGATAAAACCAAACCAGGCTCCCATCCAGTAAGACTTCCCTTAGACTGGGGAATATCTGCACCCCCACTAAGACAAGAAATGCTAGAGAAAACCTTGAGAAAACCTGGGGAAAGAGAACACTTTCACCTTAGGAAGATGGAGCTGACTGTCAACAGCATTCTGATTTTTAGTATTCAAGTACTAATTATTAATACTTTAACAGTATTTGGCCTAGATTTCTTCACACGTACAGCATCTTGATATGAAGAATATTTTCTCTTCTGCAGTCCTAAACCTAACAGTTTGCTGCTTGTGTTAGGTTACATTAGGCAGGTCCCAGGGGTAAGAAATACACATTTCCCTGAGGGACAAGACACAGCTTCAAGAGGTCTGATTTAAAATGTTTGCATGGGCAGAAGATTAAATATTCTTACTGGGCCTGATTAATTTTCCAGTTTTCAACTTGGTCAAAGTATCTTTGACTTCTTTCCATGTCATGGTCCAGTGCTTTAATTGCCATTGTTTTTACATACTCTTTTAAGACAAGATTATCACTTTTAGCCTTTTTCAAGTTATTTCTCACTGAAGAAATACTCATGATAAAGGTCACCTGAGTCTTCACGTTTATTTCAGTTAAACAGGCTTGATCTGTCTACTGATTAACAAAAGCCCAGCAAAATTGTGACTGTGACAGGGAGCACAACATGGTTATGCACACATGCTGCACAAACGATGGAGAGGACTAGAATACGTGGTTCATTTTTATTCACATTTAGGTGATTTTTATATTGCTGTAGATGTCAGATGCATGAGGATACATGGGGCTTAGAAGCTTAGCAAAAGCAAAGGTGTCAATACTGCTTAAAAGTATTTTAAATATTTGTAATCACAATGGTTTTGGTATTGCCAGTTGGGACTGTGAAAAGTAAAGAAATCCTGAAGAGGCAAGAATTTCTTCTAGGTGACAAATAAAAAAAAGCTCATCTGTTACGTCAATACTCGCTTTTGTAATAGGTGCTAATGAAAACTTAATATATTTAGGCAAATATGGAAATTTAGTACTACTTCAACAAGAATCCTTAAATTGCATCCGCATTTTCTTTTTGCTGAGGCAGCCAAGAAATTGCATCATGTATTAAATACCAGCTTTGTATGTGAAGAAAGAAGTCTACCAATGTCCAAAATAGGGGCTTAAAAAAAATCATTAAGTAATTCACATTTATGAACTAGCAATGTGAGAAGTAGGCAATAATTGGTAGGAGCACAGCTAAGGCACCTGGGGAGAGAGAAAGCATCATTAGCCTTTCTCAAAACCCCTGGCAACTATTTTCTCTGCTTGCATGATTCCCTTGCTTTGTCAATGTGAGCTTATTAGCATTGGGTTTGATTTTAATATGTGGGTTTGGCAAGGTGCAGATCTCAGTACTTGTAATGATGGGACCTGAGTGTACCTAATACCGCACACCCATCTGCAACTAGTCCTGAAGCTCTCTGGGTTACAGTGAGACAAGATGCGATGACAGACACTTCATTTTCTCTGCCTCATCTACTTCGATTAGATTTATTCTTTGCTAGAGCAGTGTCACATGCTTGAGGCTATTAAAGCCACTGCCAAATAACTCGCCATTCTTGTATGGGTAGAAAATTTAATGTCCAGATATGCTGTCACTCAAATGCAGTCCGTTTTCAGGCATCTCTCTGCCAGCATGACAGGAATCATTCCAGAAAAGTTTTATAATGCTATAAGTGAGACCTTCAGCCCATCATTGTGTCAAATTGCATTTCTGTCAAAGTAATGAAGAGTTTCTTCCTGCACTTTGCAGTGAAAAACAAGTTAAATAATAACTCACTTCCTGTCCAAATCCAAGACACCTAGAAAACACAGAGCATTCTTGACCTTTTCACTGGAACCAAGACATGCTTTGCTAATAGCCTTATAATAGAAACATCTACCTCTTCTTTTGATCTGGGAATTTTCAAATAACAGCTCTTTGAACGAAAGAGTTGAGCTGATGGTAGCAGTAAGATTTCCAGAAGCAGTAGTAAAATGTAATCCTTTGTGTTACCTGACAGCCTTATTTTCTCTAGAAGTTTAAATCCACTTGGAGAACTGTGAATGACTTCAGTATTGCTCTAGAGTGCCCTTAACTGTTCACACAGCAACAAAATAGTAAAATATATTTGGCACACACATGCACATAGGATAAAAGTCAGATAACCTTTCTTACATCCCTAAATGAGAAGATCGATGAGGTACAGATCTCCACATGGCATGCACACACTGCTGCAGCATGAAACCAACTTGTGGAGCATCCCATTTGTTTTCTGTTTAGCAGAGGCACAGCAATGTCTTGGTCCAGCTTGCAAAGAGACACCAGGCAGAGCCTGCAGAAGGCAACTACCTTACCCAAGCTGCAGCATCAGCACCTTCGCCTGGGCAGAGGTGGTGGGCTGCATCCTTAGGCAGGCAGTTCCCCTCCTGTGTGTCACAGGGATGCTAGGACAGACATTTCTAGAGTGTGAAGGCAGCAGATTCAAGGCAAGCGGAGGTTTAGAGTCCGAGATTGCTGCCATTTATAACTATGCAGAAAAAGGCCGGGAAGCATGAGGCCTGAGTCAGGGCACCTAGAGGGTGAGTGAAAATGTGGGTGGGAGAACTTGGGATTGCCCCAGACTTGCACCCAACTGGAGAGAGAGGTGCTGCTCCAGTTAGTGCACTGGTGACTGGTACCTGCTGCACTGGTGACACTTGGGAGCTTGGAATCAGCACTTTGACTGATTCAGTCACATTGACTTTAACATATCTCAGTTACTCCAAGTCCAATATCGAAGCTCACAGCCATTGCAATAACACGTCATCCTTGTGTTAGAGCTCCACAAGCACAGGTTACTGAGCTGTGTTTCCGAGGTGAGAAGGTGTTTTGGGTCAGAGCATCAGAAATTTTCTGTTCCTGAGACCAGTGACACACACCACGAAAAAATGCGTAATCACAGCACAAACACCCTCGAGATTTGGTGAGAGACTTACCATCCATTAATGAACTAGCTTTCTCCAGCCAACACTGCTTTTGCTGGGTCTCAAAATTTATGTCATTTCTCCCTGCCTTGTGCTTTTATTGGCTGCATCTGTACTTCCAGCTGGGCTGAGTAAATTTGGCTCTTTGAATTGAGAAGACAAATTATCTAGTAGAAGCAATTTCCACACAAGTGCATCTACTTTTATACTTATCCTTTCTTAGCTGCTGTTCTGCTTTTTGGTGCTTTGTGTTGAGAGAAAGTGCATGGTGCACAGATTGTACGACCTGTGCTATCTCCTGCACTACTTGTGTCCTTCACAAAGAAAACCATCCCCAGAAGGGGGTAAACCCGAGTGACAGGTCATCCTGTATCAGGGACAGCTGCCCAGCTTAATTTTCCCTCCTTCCCAAAAAGCACTCCCACAAAATCTTAAACTTTTTGTTGCTGTGCTCCAAGGAGGGGAAGGGCAGCCTGATGGGTCACTGGCTAGTATGAAGCACTCAGGGAAGAGCTTCTTGTATTGAGGAAAATGATCTCCCACAGCACATGAAATTGCTGGGTCTGGGTGCAGTGAACAGGTTTTACCAGAGACAGTTTTGAAAACAGATGCTTCTTCAGTGTCCTGATATTCAAAATTGCTTGTGAAGCTGCGTCATTCTTGTCTAATTTGCTTTGTCATTTTAATGTTCGAGTTTTCTTCTCCAAGAGAAACAGCCTATTACAACTTTTGAGATTGTACTGATAACAGTCAGTTATGTTTTCATGTGACTATCAGCTACATTTTCCTACATAAAAAAGGAAGAGAAGAGAGTACGAAACCTATTTACGTGAGGGGCTAAGAGAGAGACCGGTACAGCAGGCCCTGCCTCCATACCTTAACCTTTGCAATGTGTCAGAACAATTATTCTCATGGTTCTAGAGACTTGTCTAGAGTTACAGTTAATTCACTTGCTAAAATACTTTAAGATACCCTACAATTTGTAGGGTAACAATTTCAACCAAATTAATTTACATCCTAAGTTTTTCATCCTATAGTACCAGTGCATTTAAAAACACACTTAAATTTCCAATACTTTCAGTTTTGTTTTGTTTTGTTTTTTCTGTAATGCATGAGAGCATCAAGTCATTTTGTTAGTTTAGGTATTTGCACTGCAAACCCTACCCTGTCTAACAGTGGGACTGTGAGTGCTGAACAGGGAAACAGCTGAATTTCCAGTTCAAGAAAAGCCTGACTGTGGCAGCACAAAGTCTCTCAAATATCTGTTCCTGAGGCTGCCAGTGGTTTACACTAGCTACATGTAAAAGTTTGTGTCTGCACAGGATTGGAAATCATATTAATTAAAAGAGCCAACACCAAACAGTATGTTGAGGGGGTTCAACAACTTTCTTTACCCTGAGTAGAAAGCAGAGGGGCCTGGTGCCATCCCCCAGCAGCACCCACAGCACCACAGCTTCCTGCAGACATTTAAAAAATGTCTTTTGCTTCCTCAGCTGCTCTGTCCCAGTCTGGGAAGCTCTGGCAGCCCCTCACCTTCAGGGTTGATGACCTAAGGAAGTTGGTTCTTCTCCAAAGGCAGGGAACAGCAGGAGCAGAGGGGCTGTGGCAGGAGGGCAGGAGGAGGGAAGCAGCTGCAGGAAGCAGGGGGGTGACTGGGCCTGGGTGTTCACAACCAGCTGCTAATTCCTAGGCCAGCTCAAGAGCCAGCTGAGGCCAAAGGTGCCAAGTGAAATGTAATTTCTGTCTGAAGGGTATTAATAACCATGGATACAAGTACCCAATGTTTAGTGTAGGGAGTTCAGCTCCACCTCCTCTGGCTCTTTTTAGGGTAAGGATTGCCCTGAACAGAAGCCAGTGCTTGGAGGACCCTCTCCGTGCCAAAGCTGATAGCAGCTGCCACCCCTGCATGGTTGAAAAACCTTCGCAGTGCAGAAGTTGTGGAGTGGTTGGTTGTTTCTACTTTAAAGCAGTATTCCCACCTGCCTTTTGAACCACAGCTCGCCTGTGTGAAAGCTGTCTTCTCTCTAACCAGCTTTACAACTTCTCCCATCAATGTGCCTCTCTCCTATTTCCAGTCCCAGGGTGCTTTCTCCAGAGAAGCAGACACTGGAGACCTCATGCCTCTTCCCGCCTTGCACAGCAGCTGGGACTGCTGACCGGCCGTGCCCACGCGTGGGAGCGCTGTGCATCACCCGCACCCAGCTGCCCTCTCTCGTTGCCTTCTGGCACTTAAGTATTTGTGAGACCGACAAACTGCAGCGCCCCTGACCGTAGCCGCCCTTCACTCCCCAGGCAGGTCCGCAGGAGCACAAAAGCCCCAAACCCAAGCTACGAGTGTGAGAGTTGTCACAACCAAGGAATCCACAGGAACCCCAGGTGTTTTCACGCCATGCCAGCCCCGCAGCAGAGGAGCAGAGGAGCTGGTAACGCTGCAGCCCCAGGGCAGCCGGACAGCTGGTGAGGAGGGGAGCAGGGCGGGGGCGGGGCCTGTGCATGCCTCAGTCCACTCTGCAAGATGAGTGAAAGGGTTCTGTAACTTCAGCAAAACGTCAATTTCTGAGGGTGTTGTTTCACAGCACTCTCTCACCTCACTTTCACAGGTGTGAATTTCAGTCCCGGCTGTCGCAGAGCACGGCACTCCTGCGGATATTTCATACACAAAGCAGCTCACAACATTTACTGGGCAGTTGGTTATCATATGCCTAGAAACAAAAATGTAATGCATGTAGTTGTGTTCAATCCTTTGACCTGTAACATAGCATCTAACACTTTTCCTCATTTATCAACGGATTGTTAATAAGAAAAATACAGAAGGTGAAATTTAGGTAACAGAACTCAATAAACAATTTGACTATTTACCATCTTATTTCCACACAGAACTTTTAAAAATGCTGACTGCTATGATCCCACGTAAATAAATACTTGAACCTTTTAGAGCTCAAAAAAAGAACATTAAATTAACATTAAAGCGTTTTCTTAATAACATTTTACCAAATCAAGAATCTGAATATTATCATCCAAAGGTATGAGCCTGGTGTTTCGCACTTGACTTCTACACATAAACAGAGTCTACCACAAGACTGGTGTGTGCATATTAATGAAAAGTCATTTTACACAACTCTTCAAGCAAAAATATTTTATCAATTTCATATCAAAATCACTTTGTAGCTCACCAGCATTTTCTGGTTTTCTTTAAATAGAAACCCAAATATTTTTTAAATCTGCAGTTTATATCCACAGGTTTAATGCATAACTAATCCTCCTTAAAAAGGAACAATCCAGGTGCTGTGTGAAATGCTTTATATTATTACAATGAAATTCAGCAAGAAGAGCTTGTATTTCTACAAACTCCATTCTCCCAGAATAATAAACTCCCAGAACAAAGCATTTTCACAAAACCTTATTTAATCTTCCTTTACAAAGCATGACATGCTGGACTTCTAACTTGGACTTATAAAAATGACAAGTTATCATCTAATCAGGAGGAAGAAAAAATGAATGTAATGTGATTAAAGGAAACTCAGTGCCAAATTCAGACTTCCATTTGCAAAAAAATTGAACATTTATGAGATGCTTCTTATATTTCTGAGGTACAACTCAGGAATCAATACTTAACACAGACGCAATAGTTTATTGCTTTCCAGGGATGCAACTAGGAAGCCAGAAGTGTTTGTTTCTGGGTGCATGTTGCAAATGTATGACTACAAACCCAAACAGAATTCTCATTCCTTATGCCTCATTTCCCCCTGTTCTCCTAACTCTGCTACTAACTTCAGTAAAAATATGGAAGCAATCTAGAAATCCTTATTGCTGGAAAGCGATGATGGGACTATCATCCTTTGTATAAAAATATTTTAATGCAGTTACTTAGAAATGTTAAATAAGACCATTTCAGTGATAAAATATTTTATTAGTGCTTCTGTTTGAGTACATTGAGCAATGTATTGGGACTTTAAAAAAAATTCTCAAGTTTCATTACCCGATCTTTCAATCTCAAACACCACTGTTACAACAGCACATGCTATGGCAGAGGAAATCATCCCAACAGTGAGGTTCTGTATTACCAGCTGAGACCCATAAAGCAAAATGCGAGTATGGCGGAGTGTGTATTTGATATATCTATGGCATATCACAAAGATTATGGGAACTCTGCCAAGCACGTGTGAACGTGAGCAGCCAACTGAATGCTACATCTCACCCAGTCGCTGGCAGGCAGGGTGGTGAGAGCTGTGATACAGGATATGCTGGCTGGGGCCAGCACTACCGTTTGATGAGATGACAAGTAGGTTCTTTGGGGGGCGGAGGGAGGGATTTGTCACTCTGAAGCATCACCAGTATCACTCACTCACTCAATCCACACTGTGCAAAAATATCCATTATTTAAATGCTTTAACAGAGATTGCTGACAAGGTATGAGATACTCCGCGGCTCTTAAAGAACACATGGAACCACAAACAGAAAAATGAGAGACCTTATTTTGAAAGGATGAAAGCAAACAGAGAAACTGGAAGAAATGAAGTAAGCATCCGTTTCAGTAAAATGATGAAAAGAAAGTCCTGCTGCAAAAACAGGACTATAAAGTGTATCGGTCCATAAGCATAAAACATAATGTAGCAAAGAGTACCACATAAAACCAGCAAATGAAACCATATCGCACAATAGAGAACCTTGTGCATGAAATAATACAACATTTTATTCATGTTTTATAATTACTTTTATTTATTTTTGCTTCAATAATGCATATTCTGTTCACTCTGTGCAAAATTGGGGACAGAGGCGGGTGTTTAAATGGTCTAATGAAAATCAAGCGGAGATGAACATTCCAGTTGAGGGAGAGGCCTATCAAAACCAGGAAAGCTAAAAAGCCACAGCTGCTCAAGACTAAGCTGCTCTCAGCTGCGCCCTTTTGTCCTGCCACCTCGCACAAACCTGGCTCTACTGACTGAGCAGCTGGACACTGAGAAGCTGACCTCCGCCGGGCACCGGGGACACTAGTCCTCCTGGTGGTGGTAGCTACATTAGGGAGACCTGGCTTGCAACTGGCTCCAGTCAGTGTGTGGCAGAGAAAGGCACAAATCATTGCAAAGACCAGATTTCTGTTGGTTTGTTTCCTTCTTGTAAATACATTACTGTACACAACATAAGTTTAAATTGTAGAGGGCCTGGGGACATAAAATTGCATATTTATCAGAACTTAAAACCATAACAAAGAGTAGGCTGTTCTATCTCAAAGCAAAAATAATCCCTCCAGTCCCAATGTTAACATTCATTCCTGGCTATATGCAGTACAAACATTTTAAAATCTGTGACAAAAGACAATTAAAAACCAAAAGTCAAAATCATAAAGCTTGTAAACAGATAATCTGAAATACATTTTATTTATGGAAAAATATCATCAAAATAGTACCACTATGGACTAAACTGCCTGAGTTTTCATTTCACCTAGGATCTTGAAGTAGAGAGCTTTTAGCACAAGAAGATCAATTTCAGTCACAACTAGTGCTGCACAGCACTGCTTCAGGTGGAAATTCTGTCTTCGCTGTTGGTATTTCTGTTGTGCTATCAAAAACTGTTGTGCTAATCCTTCAAACAAAGGGATGTTGAGGCAATTCGTAAATCATTTGGCACAAAGTTATTTTGGCTGGGGCATAAATTTGAGTCTCAGTCATGAAGAATAATGCAACATTCCACCTATCAAGTATTCACTTGGATTGAAGAGCTTTCTTTATGTCATTTACTTCCATCTGAAAGAAAAAAAAATTGTGATGAGATTAGCTGCTTTAACAAACTGAGACACAGCTGATTCTGCCTGAAAAGCACATTGTCCATCTTGTCCACAGGTGCCCAGTTTTATACTACCCTTATTTCCACAGATTTCATGAACTGGGGTGACCTTCTCAGCTGTATAAGATGACCACCCATGGCTTCCTCCCCTCAGAGCTTGACAAGTATAGTCATTGAATGCACCACAAGACCTTTCAAACTCTTTAAGTCACAACTTTTAGAAGCCATGCAGCTTGCTGCCATGAATTACTTGCAGAATGAGCACTCTGTCCGTGCAGCAGCTGCTGCACAAGTAAACTGAACTGCTGACAATGAACACTGGTATCTGAGGAGCAAAAACTACTGTCTCTCTCCCATAGGGATGGTTTTTATTGCAGGGATGGCAGTTGCCTTCTAACACACACCAGGCTACATCCAGGCACCTTAAGGGCTCTGATTGAGGTACAGCTGTGGAGTCAAAGGAGGTGGCTGAAGCCATCATCACCCTTTGTTGTACACTTGACCACTCAGACAGACACCGGAAACCCTGAGCTAGGGGTATTAGATGTACTGAGACACACCTCAGTGCTCAGCTGCACCATATCATTGAGGCTGTTGTCTTTAACACATGGACTGAGAGCTGCACTTTGTGACTAGCAGAAGACTCTAAAACTAATGCAAGTTTGTGGTTTGTTTTATTATTTTTTTTTTTTTGACTCTCATCTTCATGTAAAGCTAATTATGCCTCCTTGTCTAGCATCTGAACATTTACCAATATAAGCAACATTTGAACTGGAGTAAAAGCATAAAGTTATAGTATCATAATTTTAAAACCATCAGTGCAGGTCTCTGTATAAAGAGATAAAACCATCTTAGGAAGTAGAGTCCAGACCTCTGAATAGTCTGGCCTGCTATACGAAATCAAGAGCAGCTATTAAAAAAGTTCATGGATTTTATCTGAATAAAATTCAATTTTAGAGTAATATGAATTGCATGTTGCTAGAAGCCATACTCCTATGTGGCTGCATGAATGAAGTCCTTTAGGCAGCCATGGAGAATGGACATTGAAGTCTCCAGTTCTACCAGTTCCCTTTGCCACGTTCCCAAGCGCTTTACTGAGCAGGAACAGCCCAGTGAAATTACAATTCAGTTTGCTCACTCTAGCACAAAGAAAGAGAGCAGTTGACTTGAACCATAAAAATATAAAATATAATCAATACTAAATCACTGATCAAGTACATCACTCTCTGAAATCCAGAAAAGCAGTGTCAGCCACATTCCATTTTGAAGCAGCCCAGCCAATGATGCCAACAAAGGCCCAGTTCCATCACTCTCACACGGGCAGGGCAGGTGCTACCTGGCAAATGACTAAGCCAGCATGACAACACCTAGAGCTCAGGTACTCTGCAAACCATGGTAGCAGCCACTGGGCTCTTATTCAGAGCACCTTCTTTTATATTGTTTGGGATGCTTTAGTAAAGACAACCTGAGTACAGTCTGTAACAGACATAAAAATCCTACTATATGAAATAATATTCCAAGCATAGCAACACTGAGACAAGCCTACTATAAAATACAAAGCTCTGGGAGACAGTGAACCATTAAAAAAAACCAAGGTATCACTTGCGACAAAATCAAACCATAAACACTGAGACTAAAAAATATGGTTTGAATATTATATTGTGTTTATTTTTTAAAATTTGTCTACTTGTGCTGATAAATTTTTAGATAACTAACAGGCATTTCAGTAAGAACCCAGTATTGCAAGGTATATGACACAGACTGGCAACACCATGAAGGGAAGAGGTATATCCCTTTCAGAAATGTTAGTAGTTTTTGTTTCACTGGAATTTAAGTATCTTAGCAGAGCTTTATGTCTCATTCCTGAGGCTAAGTCAAACCTGCCAATACTTCTATAACATTATAAATAATTTAAGTACCTGCAATCGTAGACGGATCTTCTTTTCTTCATCCAACTCAGACAGCAATTGTTTAATCTCTTTTCTGTTAAAAGAATGCAAAAAAAATCTTGGAATGAAATGACTAAAGTAGTAAAATAAAAAGGAGCACCTCTTGGAGACATCTTTTTCCTGTTTCACTAGTCACCTTTTTTCCTCTGAACAACTATTTAAAGTCAGTACACTCTTGTATACTATACGCTGTACTACAGAGAGGAAAGACTATAAAAAAAGTAGAGCACCCCCCACACCCCATCTGGCTAAAGAATAACACATTTCCTCCCGACAGCCCCGCATCCACAGGTTTTGCTCTGCACTTGCTGTATCAACACTCTATCAGCACCCAGTGGCCTTTTCTCCACACAAAATGTAGATAGATTGGCTGTTGGTGAGTTACAGGAACTGGTAACACAAGTCCTGCCCACGCTATCATGTACTTAAGCCACTTAAATGTTGTTTATCGCAGCAATACAATGTAACATTCCATTTCATTTATAAGACTTAATGATCCCAAATATCGATTTGCTGCCATCCTTCTTTGTCAGGAAGCAGAAAACAGCTATAGGGAGCAGACACCTTTTCATGTTCCCACTGAGTGATCTCACCTTAAGACAGAAACCAGTGGGTGGAAGCAGCCCGTGCAGGAAGGGCCAGGGAGACCAGAGGAGCAACTGGCAGCCAAAGAGGCGAAGCCATGGGGCTCACTGCTGGATCCAACGGCAACTGTGCCCTCCCCATCTTCTCCCAGACTCCTGCCACACCTCTGTTCTGCCACAGTCTCTGCACGCTGCTTCCCCTTTTCTTTTTCTTGCCTGGGCTACACACAACTGACAAGGTCGGTGAAAGTTTAGCTTCCAAAACATTAAATATTCTCAGGAATAACAAAAGCTGCACACCAGCACCAGTTTCTCCTAGGAAATGAGCAGCACAAAGAAAATAAAGATGCCCAGCACTAAAATATTAAGATTCAGGGTCACAAACACAAAGGTCTTCAAATGTCCTAATCACAATTTGATTACTTCTTTTGTAATACAAGCTTCCTGGGAAAATGTGCTAACAGTCAAACAACAAACTGATTTTATAATTTTAGGAACTTGTAGTAATTTTTACTACAACTGGAACAAATGCACCCCTTATTAAGATGAATACATGAGAGTTCCAAAATAGTTATTGGCAAATTAAGCAACAGAAGAAACTTTTTCACTGCTTATAGCTTGTAATTCAACTTTAATACCCCATAAACATCTGCTTATGTCATAACAGAGGAAAAAAGAGCTGTTACAGATGGATACTGTCAGTCTTTTTTTCCTGAGCTTCTTACCCCTGAACATGTTCTGTCAGGAAAGCAGATGAAAATCAGTCACAAAGGCAAACTGTGCAGAGTAACACAGAGGATAGCAAGCTCAGGAAGAAACTGCCTCCCCTACACATGAATGGATGCATCCTCCCTACAGTTGTGATTTACATTACTTACTTTTGCTGGTCTTTCATGGTTTCAATAATGGTTCTTAGCTCCTTAATTTGTGTTCTCAGCTCCTCCAGGGCAGTCTGACCTTGGCTCAAGTGCTCAGTCTTTGGCTTTCCTTCAGTACCGAACAGGGATGGAGAATTTGACCTGTGGCCTGTTGTTCCCATAGCAATTGAGTGAAATCCAGGTGATGGTGAGGGGGATAGTGATGGTTGCACATTACTGCCACTAGCCAAACCTCCTGGTTTTGGAGGCAAAGAAGTTTTATTATCAGACACCTGCAACAAAACCAATAACATTTAATGTCTGGAGAAAGCTTTATGAAAATCAGACCTTGTCCTGGTTTCAGCTGGGATAGAGTTAATTTTCTTCCTAGTAGCTGGTATAGTGTTGGGTTTTAGATTTAGAATGACAATGATGCTGATAATACACCAATGATTTAGTTGCTGCTAAGTAGTCAAGGACTTTTCAGCTTGTGCAGCTGGCATGGCACAAGAAGAAGCTGGGAGGGGGACACAGCTGGGACAGCTGACCCTGACTGACCAAAGGAATATCCCATACCATATGACCTCATGCTCAGCAAAAAAAAATGGGGGAAGAAGGAAGGGGGGGACACATTCAGAGTGATCGCATTTGTCTTCCCAAGTAAACATTACCTGTGATGGAGCCTGGCTTTCCTGGAGATGGCTGAACACCTGCCTGCCCATGGGAAGTGGTGAATTAATCCCTTGTTTTGCTTTGCTTGCATGTGTGGTTTTTGCTTTACCTATTAAACTGTCTTTATCTCAACCAGCAAGTTTTCTCACATTTACTCTTCCAATTCTCTCCCCCATCACACTGGGGGAGCGAGTGAGTGGCTGCATGGGGCTTAGTTGCCAGCTGGGGTTAAACCACAACAGACCTCTACCAAACACGGTTCATAGTAAAATACAGACAGTTTCGGCCAATGCATGACAAATGTAAGAATTAGTCATTATCTTTGTACATGTACATCAGAGGGGGTCTAACTGGGATGCTGAAGTTCAGACAGCTACAGTAAGACTTTCCACAGTTGCTACAACCAGTCAGCAACAAGCATTTCCAAGCTCTTAAACTTAGAAGTGAAATGAACCCAGGAAGGATGCTTAGTGTTTCTCTCACAAGTTTGTGAGAACATACCTATCTCCATTGATGTCTCCTGCAGAATACCAAACTGTGTGGCCAAGAATCCAAGTTGGATTTTTTTTTTTGCAGATTAAATTTACAATTTTTCAACTAACCATTGAAGGAATCTTCAACACCCAACATTTATTAAAAATTAAAAAATCAGTTACTAAAATTGCAAAATATTTCTTAAGTTTGCTTGTTGCTATGATATAAAAAGAAAAACAAAATCCCATGGCTTCAAGATTATAATATACTAACAGGAAATAAAGGTACTGTCCTATGTTAACTTAAGCTTCTGTGAATCCCCATAACTAACAATGACTCTTTATTCCTCAAGGAACTTAACAGAAAACTGCAGCATTAACCTAGCTGCCCTGGAACTATGTGGGTATTTCAGAAGGATCCCATGCTTCTTGAATTTCAATCCATTGCTTTACTTATTAGACAAGGTATAGAAAATCTGAAGTCCACCTAATGTACATGACCAGCTACTTCATTGCATGCACAGAACAGCGTACAAATACAGTTATCACAATGACAAGTAAGGTGAGTCTTAATTATTTATCATATTGTGAACTGACAATACTAATATGTGCATTATACAACAGTTACCAAGAGTATGTGAAAATCTGATTTGTCCAAGAATAGAAAAAAGCACTAGGCAACTCTCCAACTCTATCTTTGAAAAAGAGCTATTGAGGTTCAATGGCAAATAGGGTAAGATATTAAGAAAAAAATTGTATGGAGATGAAAGGAAACACTATAAGTGAGGACTTGGGGACTGGGGCAGTGGCACTGGCTGGATAAGGTAACTGAGAGAAAAGTTAATGGTCAGATGAAAACTGAGAGAAAGTCTGATGGGGAGGAGAGAATAAGATCCATCAAGTCCTGCAAAAAACCAGTCTTCTCCACTACATAAGCGTGACTGAGCACAGAACCTGTCCTGGGCAAGCACCACATCAAAAAAGTGTTCTGCAGAAAAACACTATGATAATAGAAATAAAAATGGCATTATAATCACAAGAAAGCTGAATCACTCCAGTGGCTTGAATGCTTAGCTTCATGACCTTAATAATATCCTTTTAACATTTTATACACATATATATGTGTGTGTGTGCGTGTGTGACTAATGTCTACCTATAAATGGATCCTTCACGGATAATAATCCAATACAATATTGGTAGATGTAAGTTTCCTTTGGACTGAAAAAAGATGTCAGCTGAGTTAAAACCTGGAGCAAGTGAGCAAGGCACAACTGGAGTCATCCACACTGAATACTTAATTCCAGAGCTCAACTCGCTATCAACACTAAAGCCTCAAGCAGATACTTTCCCATAGCAGTCATCTTGTTCTACAGGAATGTCATCCACACCCTTGACATAACCAACACAGAACTTAGGAATATTGGCCCAAAGAGCATTCCTTAAAGCAAGTGCTCCCAGAAGAGGGAGCTACATAGCAAGACATTATCCTTAAACTTGATCACAGAAGTGCATGATGACTTCATCTTTCAAATACTTTTGTTATACGATTAGACTGTAATATTTGTATCATTAAAGATATTTTTACATACTAAAAAAAAGCTTTAATCTCTAAAGCCTGATCTACACACTCCTCCTGTAATATTCAATTATTCTATAGTTTTCTACCAATATACACTAAGAATGGCACAAAGCTATAAAATGAATACAATTATACCAGTATAAAAAGTGATTATACTTGCAAATTCAAATTCATATACTATTAGAGCAGGTCAAAGAGTTGTCTTTTCCCTGCCTACAGACTCTTCTAATGTAAACTCAGTTTACAGTTGCAAAAAAAAGGCTTTTGTTTCTAAAATGTATTTCCCTAGCTTCTCTGATTCTGTGAAACGGATTTACACTAGAAGGATTTTTTTCACAGTATGGTTATGAAGACATTTTAACTGTGCAATTCGCTTCAGACTTGCATTTCAAGCACAGAACAATCTTTAGTAACCTTTACAATTTTCAGCTTCTTTAAAGGGCTAGTTACCAGCTGACTGTTCAATTAAATTTGAAAACCAAATATCTGAATACTGTTTTTAAAAATCAAGACACACATGATAACAGGAGTTGGACTTGATGATCCTTGCAGGTCCCTTTCAACTCAGAACATTCTATGATTCCACGATATGGTTACACAGAGGTATTCCGATTAACTCACTTGTGATATTGTAACAGTCCTTGCTTTCCTTGATGCTTCCATAGCTTTATGAGTAATGGAAGCATGTTCCTCCTTCTCGTCTTCAGGACTTGGTGAGTCAAAGAAATCAGGGCTTGAAAGTGATGACTGTGTAGACAAACACACACATATCACAAGAGAGAAAAAAAAAGAGGTGCAGGTATGTTTATTGTACCAGAATTTAAAGAAGGAAAAAAAGCATTTCTGTGATGACTTTTTTTTTAATTATCATTTTCAAAGCAAGAATACTTAAAGTCAGGTCTCTTCCTCTCATCATCTCCTTTTTTACATCATATTTTTAAGGCCAGAATGGTTTCAAAGCATTCATGAAATAATACTGAAGAGTAGAATTCAACATTAATTTACACCTGTGCATTGCTTTAGATAAGAAAAAGCACCGTGCTATCTGCACGAAGAGCAGTACCTGACTTGGCTGGGAGGCCGCGCCCTGTGCTGCAGGCGCCAGCTCTGCCCCGCCATGCTGCCGCTGCCCCTGCAGGCACCGCCCGGCTGCCTCCTGCTCGGCCTCTTGGTAAAAGCGCAAACTGGGAAGGCTCTTTCCACCCCTTGTTCCTTTCCCCACAGATTTGACAGGGCAAGAAAAACCTTTTTATTTCTCTTTTCTGTTTCTATATTTGTGTACATAGTCAACTTTGAAAGCTTTCTTTTTTGTATTCTGAGTTTCACAATAGTCCTTATTGCTTCCCTCCAATTAGTTTTTTCTTCAGCAACACAAACACCGATAACCATCTGTAGTTGCTCTCATTCTGATATTTCAGAATGCAAAAAAGCATGGAAACAAATAAGCCCCAAACCCCAAAGCAAAAGACACTGAAAAACTAAACAGTGGTTTCCAAAATACAGTTTATGAGACCAACTTGTCTAAAGATAGATATTAGAGACTTAAATTTAAATCACCATTACACTACAAACAAGAAGAAACACATGATGGCTCGAAATAGAGCTGTTGAAGGCTGAAATGGTCTGTTTGTCCTCAAAATCTGGTAAAGGTCCTAGAGAAACCAAGGGAAATGCTTCTTTTGGGAAACATTATCAAAATCCTTAATACTTAGCACAAACTAGTCTATTCCAAAGTTTTTTATAAAGGATTTTTCTGGCCTCAGTCATGGCTGGCAAGGAGTACTTGGCAGCACCCAAATAAAGGGGTGCAAATCTTACAAGGGAGGGAATGTTTTAAACATCAGTATTCAAAACACTGGCAGCCTTTTGACACTAATTTTCCTGAGCTGCACCTCTCTGCCTCACTGTATGTGTGAAGGAATGTCTGTGTTAACGTAGTAAAAACACCAGGGAACACAAATAGAAGGGGGAGGATGGAATCAGAAAAAAAAATGTTTAAAAAATATATTTTTAAAAGAAAAGGAAAATTAACTTACAGATGTGAGAGACTGGGAGGGTGGTCGCCTGCCAGTAGCTTTTGGTCTGGTTGTAGTTGGATGATTAAGCTTCTCAGCAATTGGTATTACAGAGTCAAAACCTTCCAAGTCTTAAAAATAAAATAGAATTGATTTGATTTTCTGGCAATTGTCCTCAAAGGGAAAAAATCACAACTTTTTTCTCATTCCAAAGAAAACAAGTCCCATTTTCCCCATTGTATCACAGTGTTCCACACATGTTTAGCCACCACGATGGCACTAAAAAAACCTGGAAGTCAAAGGCAGCCGTAATCCAGTCATCATTGCCAAGCAGAATTGCCATTCCATCTCAAACACAATAAAGAAGAGGAGGAATGTGTAGAGGAGCCTTTGGCTTGGTTTTCAGCATAGTGAAAGCTAAATGAGAGCGTGGGTCCTCTGACATGGAATAAACAATCTCAAAATTTCCATCATTAAATGGGGTTAGTAATCTTTTCCTGAATAATAAGACAGTACACACATTGTCTCAGGAACTGTACTGTCAGTGCTGCATCTGCAGCAACTGCTTAAGGGAGCACAGAGTGAGAATGATGGAGCTAAAGTAATCTGCAGGTTCCCAGACACCTGCAGCTGGAGGCAGAACAGTTTCCAGTAGCTGTAGGTGAGAGGAATATCTCCCTTCAGTAATGCAGAGGTTATGGTAAGTAAAAACTCTGACAGGCTCCTGAAACTGTACAAAGCCCAGGAAAAACAGGTCTGCTCGAACGCAGCATCGACAGTCTATGGTCTGTGAAATGCACTGGGGAAGTGTTTACTGAATTCAGCCACGTGGTACCATGTTCACATGAGAGAATGATATGAGGGCTGAAGGAATACCACAGCTCGTGATTACATGCCTGAATCAAATGGCTTAACACCATTCATCTATTTTTATGGCTTATATCAGTTTCACTCCATTTCAAAATGCCCTACTGCAAATGTTAAACAGAAATGAGTCAGAAAACATACAAGAGGTACTTAAGATAAATGCAAATTGTGTAAAATTACTTTCAGGCATGAATCAAATACTGGAATGATATTCATTATCCAAAGACTATTTTTCATTGTACACAGCTAGGAAGAAATAGCTTTTAAGTTAATAGTTATATGTACTGGATACTTAATTTTCAGACCTGTTACAGAACAATGAATCTCTGAAGATACAGCTTTGTTGCTACATTATAACCATTGCACAAAATTACACAATGGGAAAACAAATGAATTAATGCACCTGAGCAATAAACTATATGCACTGAAGGACACTTAAACTGATTCAAAGAACTCATGATTTGGCAGCTAGGAAGTAAATGGAGTCGGACATTCCTTATTCAGCAATATTCTTCCATCTCTGGGAGATAAAAAAGAAGAAAGAAAGAGACCTTCAATAGCCCTGAAATAGTCTAAGGTTATTCACCTCCAAATACTACTCTATTTTTGGACCGACTCTTTCTATATATAACTGGTGACCCCACTGTCCTCTACCTGGTATTTCTCTCATTGCTTTTTTATTGACTGTTGCAACCTACGTCCAAAGGTAGGTCACAAAGTGAGCACTGGCAGATAAAATCTGCTCCATGCATTTTAGGAATACCATGAAAGACGAACATTTATGTGCAAAGCTTCTATTAGCACAAAATACTGGGAATTCTTCATTTTTTTCTATGTCTGAATGCATTTCTGCTAGCTTGAAAAATAAACTAAAGCGGCCTATACCTGCGCCTAATTTTAAAGAAAAAGCACAGTAGAAGTTGGCAGAAGTTGGAAAGGCTCCATAGGTAGAATCTGCTGCCCAACTAGTGAAATCACAGCCATTCAGCTGATACTATAAATGAAATCCTATTTAAGTGTAAGGGACAACACTCTGTACAATGCTAAAATAGTACATCCATTTCCAGTACTTTCATATGCCCTTTATTCCCCCCTGCTTATTCTCCTTATTTAGATGTGGTTCTCACTCCCAAATCCGCTCTGCATCTAAGGTTATTACGACTTTCCACAGCCATCACCTATGAGGTATTCATTCAGAAAAATTCCCATCTAGTAAACTGGTAACTAGTAAAAATGAGGCACGGAACCACTCAAGAGACCTCTGCTTTACTGTCCTTTATACTGTAGACTCAGTATTTAATGCATTTATACTGGTTATTTGATTATTTTTTGCTGATGGAAAGCAAGGTTATATGGGTGTGACTATATTATACTCACCGAGGTCATTAAATGCAGAGGTTTGATTTTAGTTTGTATTTCTGTACCTATCAGAAATTAGGAGCTTAAATTTATATGGTGCCATCTCAAGGCATATCAAGGATAAAAGGGTTATTAGGGGCAGTCAGCATGGCTTTACCAAGGGTAAGTCATGCTTGACCAACCTCATAGCCTTTTATGAGAATGTAACAAGGTGGATGGATGATGGCAGAGCGGTGGATGTGGTCTACCTTGACTTCAGTAAAGCCTTTGACACAGTCTCCCACAGCATCCTCACAGCTAAGTTGAGGAGGTGTGGTCTAGACAACAGAGTAGTGAGGTGGGTTGCAAACTGGCTTAAGGAGAGAAGCCAGAGAGTGGTAGTCAATGGTGCGGAGTCTAGTTGGAGGCCAGTATCTAGTGCAGTGCCTCAGGGGTCAGTGCTGGGGCCAATATTATTCAATATATTCATTAACGATTTGGATGAGGGAATAGAGTGTACTATCAGCAAGTTTGCTGATGACACTAAGCTGGGAGGGGTGGCTGACACACCAGAAGGCTGTGCTGCCATCCAGTGAGACCTGGACAGGCTGGAGAGTTGGGCGGGGAATAACCTGATGAAATTTAACAAGGGAAAGTGTAGAGTCCTGCATCTGGGCAGGAACAACCCCAGGTTCCAGTATAGGTTGGGAAATTACATATTAGAGAGCAGTGTAGAGGAAAGGGACCTGGGGGTCCTGGTGGACAGCAGGATGACCATGAGCCAGCACTGTGCCCTTGTGGCCAGGAAGGCCAATGGCATCCTGGGGTGTATTACAAGGGGGGGTGGTTAGTAGGTCGAGAGAGGTTCTCCTTCCCCTCTACTCCGCCCTGGTGAGACCACATCTGGAGTATTGTGTCCAGCTCTGGGCCCCTCAGTTCCAGAAGGACAGGGAACTGCTGGAGAGAGTCCAGCGTAGGGCAACGAAGATGATTAAGGGAGTGGAGCACCTCCCTTATGAGGAAAGGCTGAGGGAGCTGGGGCTCTTTAGCTTGGAGGAGACTGAGGGGGGACCTCATTAATGTTTATAAATATATGAAGGGTGAGTGCCATGAGGATGGAGCCAGGCTCTTCTCGGTGGCAAACAATGATAGGACAAGGGGTAATGGGATCAAGCTGGAACACAAGAGTTTCCACTTAAATTTGAGAAAAAACTTCTTCTCAGTAAGGGTGACAGAGCACTGGAACAGGCTGCCCAGGGAGGTTGTGGAGTCTCCTTCTCTGGAGACATTCAAAACCCGCCTGGACATGTTCCTGTGCGACCTCACCTAGGCGTTCCTGCTCCAGCAGGGGCATTGGACTAGATGATCTTTTGAGGTCCCTTCCAATCCCAAACATACTGTGATACTGTGATATACTAAACAAAATGTAGAACCTTCCTGAGCTGGACCAAATGGGATGTCAATAAAAATAAAGTCTGGGCTACTGTATTCACAGCCCTGTTAATTGCCAGTAAGGCAGCATCAGCACCCAACAGACCTGAATGCTGCACCAGTCCGGCTTTCTCTATGTCCAGCAACAACAAACAGCAAGGAAGGTTCTGTCGAACACATAGAACATAGAACATAGAGGGCACCCATCAATTAACAGTGCCACTCCCTGGTTAAAAAACCAGTTGATACTTGTTCCACAAATAAAAAGATGCATTCGTCATTACTACTGTCTCACTGATCACAGTAGTAATTCATGAAGTAATTCATGAGATGGGAAGACAGACATCAGAGTAATTCTAATATACTAGTGTAGTACACATAATAAAATGTCTGGCTTACTGAGCAAACATATTTAATGCACATGAAAAATGTTAGCTGTACAAGAATTATTCCCTGGTATTCTTCCAAGGCAATTAAGAATAGGATATTTTTCCCCATTGCTACGTCCATTTGTAGACATGGTTATTTAAAGCATGATGATGATGTTTGTAAAAAAATATCCAGCTCATTAGACTTTGAGCTTCCTGGAAAATACCCTTCAACTCCTCCCACACACACAAAAAAAACCCCAAACAACACAAAAACAGAGAAAGAAAAAGTTAAATGCTTATGCTTCCTTCCTTACCCCTTTTATCCCCTGCATTTTCTACTCTAGCATAAAATGTTTGTAGGTCTTAGCTTTAATTTTACGTTTAGGTTTTTTAGTCATTGGGAAAGTCACTTACACATAATGAACACAGAAAGCTTTTCGAATTAGCAGAGAGATTTCACCCTGAGAAAAGTGAAAGGGAAAGTGGTGGATAATAGGAGAATCAAGACATTCAAAATGCTAATGGTGAGGTTTCACAGAACAGAAATACAGCAGGGCTGGAAGAAATGAAGTGAAGGTGGCATTCGATTCATTTGAAGAAGATAATGTCACAAAAGCCAGAGAGATGGATTTCATTTCATGATCATCTTCAATACATTTAAAGGTTGACAATAAGAGTTGTTAAATGTTATATATTAATATATTGTGTTTAAATACAATAATCCTGAAAGCTATCAAATGTGATGGAGATACTGCAGACAAAATCTTCTGCATTCATGTCAATTCAATATATAGCATTAAATAAAAAACAACTCAAACAATAACCTGAATATTACTGAGAATTTTCAGAAGACCACAATTATTTTAACTACTTCAAGTGTCCAGATTCCGCTACTCTCTCCATGCTGAACAGCATCATACCCTTTGAGGAACACAGCCGTGCTCCTAGCCAGGGTCAGGGCAGCAGAATCTCACCCATAGTGAACTGCAGACACTTTTAAAAGATTTGGGTAACACACTTGTAAGCAGGAGGACTCCCTGGCTGCAGGCTTACCGTGGTAAGCAGTGTAACTGTGATGTGTTCTTTGCTTTGGAAGGAAACAGCTCAGCTCACCAGGCTTCCTAGGAGTCACCGGACAGCCACCTTTCCTCAAGTATATGACTATCTTTTCCCATTTCAACCCTGATTTTTATCGCTTTAATAGCTGAATGTAGAAAGCTGCCATAACAAGCTTTGCTAACCACTTGCCAGTGCCCTCATAAGGATTTTATTTTTAACGATTTAGAAGATGCCAAGAAAGAACTGAAAGGTCAAGAAAACTGAGCTAGAAGAAATGGATATGCTGTTTTTAGGCACCTCAATTTGTCACACTTGGAGAACGATTTAAATTTCTGGTTCATTGCCTTTTTCTGGACCCTCCAGGGCAAGAGACCTAATGAATTTATGTAATGGACCATTAAAATATCCCTGATTACAATATTTACAATTTACAACTATGTCTATGGGTGGTTTTGATTCACTGATGCAAACATTACTATTTAACCCCGTTGGGTAATTCTGCTCCTTTGCTTCACTATATTAAAATGATTATGAACAGCAGCATAGAAAGAAATAACTGGCTTAGGCAGATCTCAGTCTTCATTATATGAGTCACATTTTGTTATCCAACCCTTATATTTACCAGTATTTTCTTTCTTCCAACTTTTACTCTGTGTCTTCAGGCAAAATAATTATAATGCCTCACAGTATAACAGCCTGTGATTTAAAGACAAACCTGCTCCATTCTACAACCTTTTACTGGAAATACTCTCCATCTTTTTCCCTACTGTGGGCCAAATCTTATTAGATCACTTTTTCTTCCACTCAGAGGCACAGCAATCACCTAACCTAACAAATATGAGCACGTTGCAGCTCTAGAACTGCAAGTACAGGTCAAGGAAACATGATATACTGAGGATTATTTTTTTTTTTTAATGTTTGTTTATTAGATATTTTCAAGTAGAGTATTTTTAACTACCTTTCCGGGCAAGTTAGCACCAGCCTTGAAGGGAGGGACAGAGCAAGAGCATGGCTAATAACATGGGTTCGACCAGTGCTCCATGATCTACTAGCAAATGCTCTGAAGATTCAAGTCTGAAGAAATATGCTGAAAAATGGACTCAGGTTAAACAGCTTTCAGGGAATCTCTGAAGAAAATTCATACCAAAACTACAGGCTTCAGCAGGAATCAATTAAGGCATATGCGCCTTACATTAGCACTGATGAAGATTATTAACTGCTTTCATAAATACAATGCAAAATGTGTGAAGAGCCAGGAAAAATACTGGAAAGACTTATCTGCTTGGCTCTGTGTGGGAAGCGCCTGTGCAGCTCAGTCTTTTTACAAAGCAGAGAAACTGCTTCTCATGTGGATTAACCGAGCACTTCCATAGTTGATACATTATTTTTATTTCATTGTGGTTTATTCTTTAAATCACTTGACTTAAATCCACAATGACTTTAAGTGTTAGATGATTCCAAAGCAAACCAATTTTAGATAGACAAGACTTGTTTCAGAATTGCAGGATTCTGAAGTGTTTATAGTTAACAGACTTAGGATTAATCCTGACTTGCAGAAATAACTCAATATCAATAACTAATTGAAACAATTCAGTAGATTTCTGGAAGAATTAGGTTTTGCTCCAGTAAGCTATTATATGCGCTAGATGTTTCTGTCATTGCCCTGGCCCTCAGATATAACATTCTTTTTGGAATTAAAAAGAAAAGCATAACCTAGAAAAAAGCCAAGTTATGCAATAAGGCCTGAATTCCAGCTGCTGAAATCAATGTAATTCTACGTAAGGACCACTCTTCTGTTGGTAAAACAAGGCTAACTTTCAGTGTAGTTTATATTGTTCTAGGAGTATCTTAAACTGAGCTCAAAAAGCCACTGACAATCCAGAACAGCTGATGGTACATACGACTTTACAACAGATGGAACTACTGTGATATAACCACAGCAATGCTGGAGATAAAGTCCTGGGTGACATGACTGTGCACTTTCTACCAACAGTCAGTAGGTGCTCTTCAAACTTCTATGGGTTTTTTTTTGTTGTTGTTCTTTGTTGTTTGTTTGTTTGTTTGTTTTGTTTTCCAGACTAGAAAACCATCCTAGTAAGTAGCTGAACATTTTGTTTTGTAACAGCTAAGGACATCACAACTAAACATATGCATTAAACTTTGCGATGACACCATCTGTCTGTAAGAACAGGTTAATGAAACCACAGCATTGACAAACAGTGCATGCAAACAGTACGTGTAATGTCACTAAAATTTCTTATAGTGCAAGAAAAGAAACTATAATGATTTGTCATTTCAATGCTATGGTGCAAGATTTTCTGCCACCGTACACTCAACTTGAACTTTTAATTTTTAAAAAAGTGGTAATAGCCATGTATACATTAGGTGTTCTAAAAAATACTTCTTTTTGTATTTCTTTGTTATGCATTGTTAAGTAAAGCAAAGACAGGACAGAAAAGAAAGGAAAAAAAAAAAAGAGCCTTACCCTGATGACATGAAGAAAAGTTACCCATGGCAAAGAGATGTAAATAGGAAAAGTTGGATGAAAGATGTGTGGAAAGGAAAGTAAAGGCATCACTGAAAACAGGGAAAAAGAAAACAAAAGAAGTAAGGAGGAATGGGGAATGGTTCCTCTTAAATAATGCATTCTGAAGGCTAGTTTTCCAGTGGTTTTGTGGAAAGAAGCAAAGGCATGAACAGCAGTAGTAATAGCTGCCATTAGAATCAGTGATGTTGCTGAACTGGACTTGCTCTTGTCAGTACAGATTGCAAAATTGCAATCAGTGCTGGATTATCATAAAAAAATTTAAATGTCAACTCACAGCCCTGCAGAACATGCTACTGAAATCCAGTAATCCACTAACATCTACATAAAAATAACATTTTATATATACAACTGCGAGAACATTACGCACAGTATTACACATGACCCCAGCCTTGCTCAAGCATTTGTGACTTTAGTGATCAGTAAAGTTGGGTGAGAACGTATTTAAAGGTTTTTTTAAAGTTGCGGGGATTTCTGTTCTGGTGGAATATTACTTACCAAATAAACAGAAAAATGCCATTTCCAAACCAAGCAATGCTTAACATACTGATCTAGAACAGGGGACCTAGACAGAATACAAGTTTGGAACCTGGATTCCCCAATATTGCTTCTCAATTGTTGACAGAATTACTGATTTTTTTGTGCTGATCACTTGCTTAGTTTGTGGGAGATGGCATACCAAAGGACCCTATACTTTCTGCTCCCTTGTCATAAAGGTTTTGGTCTCATCATGATAAAGAAAAGGAACCAACTCAGAAATCTTTAAAAAGGTTTCACAGTATGGAAAACCACCCTCCATCCAGCTTTAGTATGGTTTGCTTTTATAACCAGAACTGTCTCTCCAGCACTTTTGTACATCTCTCTGCTCTGAATGAGAGAACAAGAGCTTTAGACTGGTTACAGGACTGAGAAAGCAACAGCTGTTATCCCAGTTAGCATCACTAGTGCGAAAAATCCAGGAGAGTTCTGGAGTATTCATTTTCAGTCCACCATTCACCATCAGTACTTAGCATGAGCATGAAAGAGGGTGAGGCAACTTGCGGCTGACGGCTGCTTTTTCCTCTGTCCTCCCTGAGAGCTCTCAGTGCCCAGGAATGGCACTGGGGCTAATGGAGGAATAAAGAGGAGCCCAGTAACCAGAATAATCATAGACCTGAGCTGCTGCAAAGGCCATTTAATTTCCATTTTCTTCAAAGGCTAGTTCTAAGCCCCACCTTGTCTGTCAAAGGTCCACTCTAATACGTTGTGTAAATTTGGATTACTGAAAAGACATCAAATGGTAGATTTAATCAGATCCATTTTGACTGGAAGGATGAACCTCAAAGAAGCTGAGGTTGTCCTCCCCACAGAGTACATGGCACAGGGGCAACACCAGTAGCACATATCGCAGTTAAATATTATCTGGGCTCACACTGCCCCATCCATTAGTATTTTGGAATACACTGGACAACTCCACTTGCTCATCCATCATTTTCGATAATAACTCATATAGCCACAAGATTTCTCAAAGCCATTGTTCTCTTTGTAAATAAATAAAAAATGTAACACAGTTATCATAGATCTTTCCAATTACATTGCCCCATAAACTGTCCTGAACTCCAAACCTCTCGTCACAGTAAAAGACATTAAGCCACTGTGAATTGTTTTGGTTTTATTAAGTTTTAATTTATTACTCTACCCTCTCTTAAAAGGCTGTTTATTTAGCAATATTTGACAGAAGCCACCGAAAGCCTCCTGAAAATTTATAGCAGGTATGATCTTTGGGCCCACTCTCATTCCAAAATATTTATTTATTTATTTAGTTATTTATTTTCTCAAGTTGCCTAACAGGCTAGAATGACATGATTTGCCCTTGTGAATGCCACTCTGGTTTGACCCTACCAAGTTATACATATCTAAGTATTCACACTATTTTATCCTTGGGTTCAATAGGTTCCCCTTGTTAGTGGTAACAAGAGGTCACCAGCTAAACCTTTTACAACATGTTGTGTGTGTGGTTTGATTTATGGATTCTGGTTGGCTCCTATTCTGCATTTAAAAAACAAAACAAAACACAAAAAATCCCCAACTAAGTTCTGGAAATGAACAAAAATTATTATAAATTAAATTTCCTTCCTAACATTTTATAGGTTGTTTTAAATACAAAACACCAAACAAAACCCATAGAAAAAATACAAAACACCCTAAGCTTTTAACCTGATAGTGGTTTCAAGGAAACTAGCGCAAGGATTTAAAAAGTTTACTTCTGTCACACCACTACATGCTATTTGGAGTAATAGCTTTCTCTTTCAAGTAAGCAAAGGCTTGCATGCTTTGAAGTAAATTTGTAAATACGGGTTACAAACACTAAATGGTAGAATTTGACTGCATTTCCATAACATTCCTTTATATTAATCTCTACAATAAAAATATTCATGCAATATGTCACAAGCTTCTAGCCTTCCATGTTTATCTCAAATGCAAATTGGGCAAAACCATACTTTTTGCTTCTCCAGAAGAATGTTACTATCATGAACCACAGGAACAGCAGAAGGTTAAAAAAAAACAGACATGGATGCTGAAGAGCTTATAAACCTATGTGAAATCAATTTAGCATTTTATTGTTACACTGCAATCAAAATGCACCTATAACTTAAAGCTCCCCTTTCAAGTCCGAAGAAAAGGCAGGTTTGACTGTTGAAAGTACACTATTCTACAGAAATGTTTTACTAGTAAAGCAGTCTGGGTAGAAACCACCACACCAAAATAACATTTAATACCACCAGCTAAAGGTAGCAATGCTTACACATTCAGGGTACCCTGATTCTGCCTCGTACAAAAACAGGTCTCTGGCAGCACAGCTGCGACTGCGGAGAGCGACGGCAGCAGCTGTCACCAGCTTATTTGTAAGCGGAGGTAGAAGATGGCTGTCACGGCTTGTGCCTGCCGTGCTGGGACAAAGGTGGAAGCACCTTGTTTCCCAGTGCCACTTACCGCAGCACCCTCCCCAGCAAACATCTGTCCTGCACTGCCAACTGGAGATGGAAAGAGGGTGAGAGAAGACAGAGAAATAACCCACCGTTACTCCTTTCCAGGTGATTTCCCAATTAAACTGTTTGTGCTGCAAGAACACCAATTATTATTTTCAAGAGAAGTTTAGACTGCTTTTAACTGCTGTTTGCAGCATGATTTATTCAAATTGGCCTGAATTGGGTCTCTGTTCCTTTGCATCAGAAATTGTGAAGATTACTAACTGCACCAAAATGCCTATCTTTTGCAGCATTAAAAATACGGCAGCATTAATAGAATAATACATCTGTTAAGCAAGCATGACGTATTATTTTTGGCCCTCTTACTGTTTTCAAACTTTTAAGCAGAAATAACAAAAACTCTCCTATTCAAAATAGCTCACCATTTCGTATTTCCTTTTTTATTTTTTTTTTTTTAACAGAGAACCCCAACAAAACTTTTTAAAGTAAAGTAGAAATGATCCTTTAATCCTACAGTTAAAATTTGGTATATATGCACTCACATTAATTGCCAAATCCTCAATCTGCCTTTGGGATCATAACAAAGCCACTAAAAAGCAGAAATTTCCAGCATAAATTTCTTAAGCAAACAATAAGAGCACTATAACTTACCGATGTCATTGCTTCTTTCAGAGGAGTCTTTCTCTAGAGTGCCGGATACTGTACTGCCCACTAATTCCACTTTTGGACTATCACTCCTGCATTTGGATCAAGAAGAGGAGATACTTTATTGGAGTTTTTGTGTGGATTAGAGTAAATGGATAACTAACTTACAATTAAAAATGAGAGAGTGGAATATTCTTCCTTTGTAGCACTAGAGAGTAATAGCAATGTGTCTGTCAGAGAGAGCAATCTCCAGTAAGAAGACATGCTGTATGGATTAACCTTATCTCATTTCTCCTTAACACCTGTCAAAAAAGCCTATTTTAGACACTGTAGCGTCCTGAATAATTCTTCAGATATTCACAGCATCTCAACATGACGGAAACCTAAGGGCAAAGGGACATTCTTCAACATCTTATTAATTACTTTTTCTAATTAATTGGCTTGTATAAACTATAGTGATGGATGATGTAAAATACTGCAGAAAGGGAGAGAACCTCAAGTTAACATCACGTATTTCAGTGGTTCCTAGTATTCACTCATAAATGCAGCTCCTCCACCGCATTTTTGCATGTTGCCTATGAGATTAGACTACAAATATTGTTTCCACAGGTCCAAAGAACCACGATAACCTAGTCTGTCTGAGACATACCTGGAACAGGCAGGTGTCAAGTGTTGTGATACTTTAAACAGAGAAACTATTTTTAAATCAAACAAGAGATCAAATATAAGCAACATGATTATTCTTTCATTGTAGTATTTTCAATCCCACAACTACTTAAGTTTATTAAAATAATCTGATTATTGAAACAATCAATTTAAAAAGGGCCAGTGGTAGGCCAGTAGCTTGGCATTGCACAGGTTACACAGACAAATCCCTGGGACATTTACTGTGATAACAATTGTCCAATTAATGCAAAAAATTGTATTTACCATCATTATCAGGTCACCTAACAAAGGCCATAGTTTTTCCACAACGACTATTCTCAGCATAGTGCTGCAACAGTTATCATGTACGTAAGGTACCCAAATTATGGGTAAAACTATAGATCTGTCCCTGAAACAACCCACACAGATGTGCATTTCTATGAACAATAATAATTAGCCATTGACACTAAAATATATAGCAAGCTCCTGAATCTTGATTTTTTCATTTGTCTCTGCCTTTGATGCCATAAGCTGATGACAGATGGCCTGAAGCTCAACTCATGGCAGCAGTTTATGAGCAAAACACAAAGTGGCTGGAAACCCTATTTTGGACTTCAAGAAGGCTGTGACAGAGAGCCTGAAAAGATGTGTTAAAAAAGGAAGGAAGTCACAGATTAAGTTAACATATATCCAGCTAAACACTGTGGTAGGATAAGTATTCTATGAACTAAAAAAGATAGAGACCAGTTTACGACCTGAAAAACAAAACAGTCCTACACAGCTATCAATATGGCAGGTAGTCTGCACCAGGAAGGCAACAGAATAAATTTAGCACGTTCACAGAAAGATGTATCAATTGGTGAGATGATGAACAAGGGTATTCTCCAAGCGATCTACCTGATCACTTAGTTTTCTTATCTTTTGGTCTCTGACTTTTTTTTGTTTTAATTGCTTATATATTTGTAAATCTATAAGAAGCACCATAGCTTCTTGGCTGACAGGGCAATGAGCATCTGGCTGTGTACTCTGTTTTGCACACATATATTGCCCTGCAAACTGAGAGGATCACGTGAGTTGGAAGCGCTCTAGGAAATGTGTGAGCACAGTTTTGGAGGAGATTCTTCAAGTGGTGTGATTTAGGGCCGAAAGTCACAACATCTACCATTTGACTACAAAAGATACCAAGATATATGACAACAACCCCACGAAAAAAACCCAACTCTGTTGTGAAATGCCAATCTGCATCCATATTGTTGTGAAAGGAGTGGAACCATCCCTTCTTGGTTACAACATCTCCCTCCCTCTGCTCGTGTCCAAGCAGACAGGCCGTCAGTTTGATCAGACAGATGATCAGCCTGAGAGAAGCTCCCCACTAACAGAAATCCCACTGCAAACTGATTAATAGCCATCTGGAGCAACTCCCTGACCCATATGGCTGAACGGCTGCACAAATGCTGGTGCTAACAGAAGGAAGGCTGCAGGAATGGGCTGCCAGGAGAGGGAACCTGTCCCTATTAGCAGGAGCATGGATGTAGATTGGTTCAGAATAGCTGTAAAAATGTGCTTTCTGTAGGTCTTGATGGCTTGCCTACTCCAGAGAACTGAGTCATCTATAAGTTGTATAATCACAGGTATGTTTAAATAAGCTGTGAAGCCTTTGGAGCAAATTGACAACTATTCTCCATACCACATGTTTTTTTCTTTCCCATTGCCCTTGAAGTTCTAACCTGCCTCCAATGAATAAGGATTCTACTTAAATGGAAAGACAATAATCACCATAAAAAGACAGTGAGATGCGTGAGATGCAAGCCACTCAGTCAGAACAGAAAAAAAAGCCTCTTCTGCTCAGCAGCAGCCACAGAAATATCATGACACTCACTTTATACCTACAGCAATTTCCCCCTCCTAGGGTCATGTACTGGTTTTGGCTGGAATAGAGTTAATTTACTTCATAGCAGCCCACATGGTGCTATGTTTTGGATTTGTACTGAAAACTGTATTGATAATACAAGGATGTTTTCCTTATTGCTGAGTGGTTCTCACAGAGTCTTTTCTGCTTCTCACACCATGCCCCAAGAGAGGAGGCTGGGGGTGCACAAGAAACTGGAGGGGAGACAGCTGGGACAGCTGACCCCAACTGACCAAAGGGATATTGTATACCAGATAGCATCGTGCCTCAGCATAAAGCTGGGGAAAGAAGGAGGAAGGGGGAGATGTTCAAAGTGATGGTGTTTGTCTTCCCAAGTCACCGTGACACGTGATGGAGCCTGGCTTTCCTGGAGATGGCTGAACACCTGTCTGCCCATGGGAAGTGGTGAATGAACCCATAGTTTTGCTTTGCTTGTGTATGCAGCTTTTGCTTTATCTGTTTAACTGTCTTTATCTCAACCCATGAGTTTTCTCACATTTGCCCTTCCAATTCTCACCCCCATCCCACTGCGGGGAGCGAGCGAGTGGCTGTTTGGGGCTGAGCTGCCCACCAGGGTTAAACCACAACACGTCAGCAAAAATTCTGCCGGTTCGATTTTTATTCTAATTGTCTTAGGTTCTTCAGATGTGGGAAATGGATACCAGCATGTCTTAAACGTATTGACTATCTTATTAAACTGAACTGATTTAAAACCAAACAACTTTATTCAAGTGACTGCTTCAATTTCAAGTTTCACATTTCTTAATTATTCAAGTAATTAAAAGTCTATTCCATGGATTACTTCATTATATGAACTTTCTGCCCTCTTCCTATTAAACATCCTTACAAGTTAGAACTTACCAGGAAGAAACGCTATATGAGACAAATCCATTAATTTGAATTAGCTGCTAAAGAAATTCATAGGGAAACTGCTGGCATTATGATCATCAACACACATCATCATCACCCTACAAATCACTTTTCTTTCTGTGTTTTGATCTAGCTACTGTTACAACTAAAATTCTTTCAAATATAATGCTATTAGATAAAAATAATGAAGCTTTTTTTTCTTTTGTGCTAGACAGCACAGTTTGGACAATTAAGGATGTGAAAGAGTTACTGTTTAGATCTCCTTTTTCACTTTGTTAAGAAGAAAACTGAAATACCTTTAAAATGCATAGTTTATTTATACAATTTTGTACTCAGAGAAAAGGAGAACAGACGAGCAATAAAGCACTGTTCCACAACATTAATGTTTAAAATATTTATAATATGTTTAAAATATTCCAGGCAAAGGATACAGCAAAAGAATAGCTACCCCACTGCATGCCCAGCCAGTGAACTGAATGCTAGGGTATGCACTGGTCTTGCCAAAAAGACATCACCTAGCTAAATCTAAAGGTAATAGCAAATATTTGGTTTTCCAAGCATGCGCAAGTGACCAGCAGGTGTGGACTCTATTTTGGAACAACTGGGCAAGAATGTTCAAAGCCAAGAAGTCCAAAGGAAACTGTGGCAGTGGCACCTGGATAGAAGGGTAAGCTCGCAGAGATGCGCAGCCAAAGCACTTAAGGAAGATGAAAGTGGCAGCACAAGGCAGTAACTGTTTGTTGGGGTTTTTTTAACTAATTTTATGTGTCTTCGATTTCATACTGAGAGCATTTGTGTAATGAACCATACGTGGATGAATGAGAAGAATCAATGTCTAGGATTTCTATTTTATTCCACTCTACCCTATACTCCGTTCTCGTATTTAGTTCACCATTAGTATACTTGAACATCAGTAGTTCAATGGCAGCTAATTTTTGTAACAGTAGAATAGCAAAAATATTTCTATGCCTATATTCTTGTACTTCTGCAAGACGTGCAGCTTGCCCATTTTAGGCAACTGCTTTTTTTCTGGTTCTCATCTATATACTATGCATAAAGGAAGTCTACAGTGCACAACCCAAATGCTGATGATCAAGGTAGCCACCTAGACTTGATTAGGACTACAGCTGAGGCCTTTAATTTCTGCAACCTATGCTTTTCCAAGCTCTAGCAGATATTAAATGGAGCTGCGTTGGCAAGTCAAATTTCTCAGTGCTCCTCAAAGGCTGTAACTACCTCTGACAAAGAGCATCATGTAACTACAGAGTAACAACCAACATTACAGCATAAATACTTGACATCAGTATTCTGTAGTGGCACCAGCTTAAAGAACATTCTGTGAGGACTAAAAATAGATCTAAAATGATCAAAGAAAACAGACTGAAACAGACTGACAGTATTTGAAAGTAGATTGTCTAATGCTGTTCTTCAGTACGATCCAAGCTTTTGCACTGACTTAGTGCCCTGGCTAAATTGGAATAATCTGAAGTAAACTAAGAAAATCAACAACAGCACAACATACTGATGCAGATATTTCCCACATATTCTGCCGGGGAAATGATGCTGCAGTAACAGTGTGTTCATCAGTAGAAATGAACATGTCATGAACAGTCTAAGAATGTTATTCTTGAGAAGATAGTTATGATCCACTCAGATGACTAACAGGATTTCATTTTTTTCCTTTTTTTTTCTTTAAATAGAGTTTGCTGTGAAATAAATTGTGACATTAACTGTAAAATCCAAACTATTTAAATGTCTGTTTTTTCCACTAATCCCAAAAGCACATCGCAGAGGAAAACAATACCTTGTATGAGTCACAGGCACAACTGGTCTTTCTGGTCGTCTTGGGGGCAAGGTACCAGGTCTATTCACAAAGTTTGCTTTGGGTGGCCGAGGTTTCTTCGGAGGTATAGCAGGAACTGAAGGCTTCTGCAAGTCTAACTGTTTTTGCTCTCTCTCTGATCTTTCTTTAAATCAATTATTTCCAGAAAAAAAGAAAAAAAAATAACATGGAATTTAGTAAGTGGAATTCATTTGCACTCCCAAATCTACAATTAAACAAGAAACCTTCAACTGTAGATACACTGTATACAAAGAAAAAACTTATCTCCTTTCCACTTCTGTCTTAAATCATTCTTTATTTGAAAGAACAAGTTTAACACAAATCAGTTGTTTGCCCTGTAAACGTCTGTGCAGTATCTGAATGGGAATGCTATTTTTTATTTTAGTAACTTACTGGTTTCTGATATGAATGGCAAAAAATTACATACCATATGGAACCATTTTCCATGAGCACAGCTTGTATCAAATTCTAATATGGAACAATATTAAGTTAGAAGGTCACAGATAATTACACTGGATTTTCTTAACCTCTCTTGAACAAAGAGAGAAATACCATTTCTGGGGGGAAAAAAAAGTTTGTTTCAAGTAAACTACAGTGAAATGAAAATATAAGCATTAAGCAGGATGGAAACACCTTAGGAAAATCAGATGTTTTGTTTAGGTTTTTAAACACAGACTTATATGCTGAATTTTTCATCTTGCCAATGAAAAAACAGATCATTTGCAGAACTGATTATGCATAGTTAAGAAGTGTCACCATACTAATACTGAATGCCAAACATGCAATGCCTGTGAGCATGTAAAGTACAACACACATAAATAACTCCTGTAAATAATATGCTCTAAATTCATAACACAAACCAAACATATAAACACATTTGCCACACCATACGAAACCCAATTCTTCTTAAAGAAAGGACAAAACTCTCAAAGGGACCAAAGTTTTGCTCTCTGTATCTTACTATGTCAACAACCCACTTCCCTTGACAACACTGTTTCTGCTATGTCATGAATATTACACCTGTATACACCTAAGAGGTACTGGGGATGTTACAGGGTATTGCTTAATGGGTTCTAGGTTTCAGTCTGAAAGGATCGTGGAATAAAACACCAGAAACACAATCCACATTAGATTTGGAATAGCTCAGTAAGTGACTGTTGCTCACAGGCATACACCATTTTTCAGTATGCTTTCAGTTGCTGCAATCATTGGGTCCTGTGTAACATTGAAGCTTTTCCAGCATATTATGTAATTTTACACACTTACTCCTACAACACTTTATAGTGCGTCAGTGTCCAAGAATCGAAACTATGTATGACGGACAGGCCAGGCAGTGTAGCAACACACAGGGTAAAGAATGTTCCTGTGCCACCCTTGCTGCTGCACCACACCAAACAATTCCTGCCACTCCCCAGTACTGCAGAAATGTAGGTGTGACTCCTGCTGCCCTTTTTCAACATTGAGAAAAGTTATAGATAGATAGATATTTAAACTTCCTCCAGCATTTTGACCGTTGGCTTTGTAAGTTCAAAAATGGAAGGCAAAGGGTTTTATTGCTAAGATAACCAAGAGAAGTAACACACATAAGCAAAAGTAAACATACATAGATCAAAGTGCTAAAACACCTGTCAAATCATTAAGACATATATCCAAAACCAGATCTTGGTGCAAAGTCTGCACTTTTTGGCACTAAATTATAACTGAATATTATACATTTAGTCATGTGCACACATGTGCCTCTTAAAAGAGTGCAAGTTCAAACACTTAGAAGTTAAGAAATCCTATAAACAAACTTCTCTGTACTATCTAATAGTCCACTTAAATGTATGAAGCTTGAAACCATCTTCCGTTAGAGAATCAGTATAACTATTTTCCCCAAACTATTCAGAATGCCATCAAACCATTAAAAATTTCATTTGCTTGTCACTGCTCTGCATGGTACTGTGTCCCATTTCTTGCAATGTTCACACCTGGCTTTGAAGACAGAATTTTTTCATTTCTTCACAGGCTTGCCTATGACTTCTCTGACTACAACAATGGGGTGATTCATAAGTATTCATGACTGTATCTTCACAAAACCCCTCTGTGATGCAGGAAAACCACCAACCCTGCTTTTAACTAGAGAACTAAGGCATATAGATGTTAAGAAAAAAGTATGCACTCATCTGGGGTAGCTTCCTTGATCAAGGACCTGGGTTTTATTGAGCACAGAGCTTTTAGATGGCATTTTATGTAATGAGAGCATATCTCCCTTTGACTTCGGTTGAGGCTACAAGTACTTAACAGGTCTGGATTAGTCCAATGAATATCCTGAATTTAGCCCAGAAGTAACAATGAGATCCTTTCCAAAATACATATAATCACAGATCTGTTAGAGTGGGAAATAAGCATCCAGACAACACACTTAATGAAACAGACTGGGAAATGAGGGTGTGCATTGGTTTCATTTCCCGTGTCTCTCAGCAGAGAGCAAGAAGGAAAGCACATTTCATACCTTTGTCTTCTGTTCGATTAGGAAGACATTCTGGCCTTTCAGGAGGTACCTTTTTGATTTCATGCTTTCGATCTGTGGTACCTGGCAAAGAAAGGAAAATTTGGAATCCTGAACAAGCCAACAAGCCAGCATAAAAGGGCACACTAGACTTAATTTTGTAATTCCTTAGGTTTTTTACATTCTCCTACTTTGAAAATATCTTGCTAAAACTGAACATAAATTTAGTCTCAAGTATTTGCTTACACCATAATGACAAAAAAAGCAACTGGAGGTTTATGTTTTCACAGTCCAGTTCACACTTTCCAAACTGTGCACCTCAAAAGAATGTGCACTTTCAGACCAGTAACTATGGATTTTAAAATGTGGACAGATATTTAAACTTTGTAGCTCTTTAACATCATAGACATACTTAACAGAAGAGCAGTTCAACAGTGTGGAGAATCATTAGGAATAAATCAACTAATTGGGCATATCTGCCAAGAGAATACTTAAAATAGATTAACATACAGGGCTTATTTTACATTAAGTAAACCTCTCTTTTTCACCTCTAGTACTAGCTGTTCACTTCCACATGTTAGAAATATGATAATAGTAGTACTGACAGTATTCTGCATGACTATTTTAATTGACAGCTTTTGGCCTGGAGGTGTAAGCCTCTGCTGCCTTCTGCCTCTGTACTAGAAACCTTGACATACTGACTTCTATTCCTCTAAGGAATATGGGAACTTGTGGCACCAGCAACGGGAAGATTTTGCAAAAATTTCCTGGCACATGCAAGATGCAATCTTCTGGTGCACATACTATAAGAAATACTTCACTGGATATTGGCTGTGCTGTATTGGCTAACTACTAGGTGCTAATGCCATTTCAACTCAGTAACGTTCAAAGGCACTTCAGGCAACACTATTAGTATTTCAATAAAAATTACAGTAGATGACATCCAAGAATAGCAGAGGAGGCAGGGCAGGGAACACAAGGCAATTTTTTGCTTCAATCTATTCTATTATATGCAGTTCTGAAGTACATTTACATTTTCTGAATGTGCTGTTGCAACTCTTCTGCAGCTGGTTCCTAGAAACGAGTGCTCATCAGAGGTGATCACCAGCCATTGTTTCTTTATGTAACTGTGCTGCTGCACAGGCAACACTTGTATCCCTTATGTCAACAAATAATACTGAATTGTCATTTTACGGTTAGACTCAATGCTGTTAAGGATCTTTTCAAAACTACGCGATTCTATGAGCCTATGAAAAACACTTTACTCCTGAGAGGAGAAACTGTTACTAGAAACCAATTAAAGCCTTTATTATAGAATAGTTCAATTAAAGCCTTTATTATAGAATAGTTTGGGTCGGAAGGAACCTTTAAAGGTCATCTAGTCCACCCCTCATGCGATGAGCAGGGACATCTTCAACTAGATCAGTTTGCTCAGAACCCCAGTTATGCAAAGCACGAGTCAACATATTGATAATCTTGCACATACTAATGTGTTCAAGAAAAAAAAAAAAAAGAGACACGCATCTATAGACCTAGTAACAGAAAGATTAACAGTCATCATTAACACACAGAGGGACACTCTCAGGCCACATCTAAAACAATGAGTCTACAAAAAACTGAGGAGCTCCCAGACTCAGGTGTGCTCCCTACTGGAGTTGTGACCCTCAAATTAATCAGTACCTGCAAGGAAGCTCTGGTGAACTCCATACCAGCTGCCAGAGGGACGCAACAGAGTATTCCCACCCTCCAGTCTAGATGGAGCTGTTTTGCTTATTCCAGCTACCTGGGGAAATGCCTACTGCTTTTCAATGACCATGTAAGGGACTCGGGCTCCTAACTTTTGGTTTGCTGCTTGTACTACAACAACCAATTCTAATTCTCTGCTATTATTTTATACTCTGCGTCAGAAGATACTGATATTTAATTATTTAGGCTGCAACTGTCAATTCTCAATTTATTCATCACACTATGACTACTTAAATATGGAGAAACATTATTGGAAATTGTTACCAGCTACCAACAGTAAGGCCTGATATGGGGATGTGGTAAAATACAGTGTTATCTTGGTAAAGTGACAATTTGATGAAGTAGAGGATGTCAGGATGGTAACACGCATAGGATGATTTTTCACTTTTAAATACATATCAGAAGAAACTCTTGTGCATAATTAGTCAGGACTTGTCAAGGACTGAGTATGAAAACAAAGAACAGCAACAGCCTTGGCTTTGCCATAGAATTAGATGGCCTTAATCAAATTGTCTGCAACCTCTATGCGTCCATTTTTCCTTCTGAAAATGGGCACATTATCCTGCTATGGTGACAGAGCTAATGCATTGGATGAAAACAGACACAAACATATTAAACGCATTATTGTCTAATTATGGGAGTATAAACTGAGAGAAACATAACGTTTTATGGAGCTTCTCCAAAATGTGTCAGTTGTCACCAAGACGTATTCAATATGGAACCACCACTAGATGGCAAAGCTGTACTGCTCTCTCTCGGCACTGATACTCACTGCTCTTAAAATAAAATCTATGTTTTTAGGAGTCTCAAGACAGAGTGAAGAATAAACCATAGGTATTAATAAGCAAACCAAATATTCATAGTCATGATTCTTTAGTCAAAGAACTGCTTGACAAATTCAAACTAGTTAAATTATAGCCTATTGATTCACAGTAAATTGTACACTGGTGTAACTTGTTCTTCTGTTAATAGATCAAGACTGTAGGAGAGAGAAATTTAGTTTTTAAAGCACTGAAAGCTGTAACAGACCAGGGTGACAAGAAAAATAATCTAACTAGATTGGATGGGTTTGTTGTTGGTCTTTTTCTGTGCGTGTGTTTTAATGTGCACCAGCAGTGGGGGAAGTGGTAGTGCGGCTGCAGAATTTTAACAAACCCACTGGAGTTAAGGGATTAAAAAATTCCAGCCATAGTTATGTTTCCACCGTAACTGCAATACAAATGAAAACTCCGAGAGCATCCCATGCCTTGAGACTCGTGATTTTACATGAATGCAACAGGAATTTGGTTTCTGAGGTCAGAACTGCCAAGCACACAGATACTTTAACTGTTTTGAAGTTTCACAGAAAAAATAAATCATGCAGGTACTTTTGAAAACTTGTATTATGAAGTCATTTTAAAACTACAAATAAAAGTAGTTTCAGCTCTCAGTATTTATACACATTTCAGTCTAACATATTCCAAAACCAGCTTTGCTAGCACTTATCCATTTGGAAAACATAATCAGTCCCTTAAAACATTTGCAAGACCATTACCTATATAACTAGATTCAGGATAACTCCTTTAAGTTTTATACTTATGACTATAAAGTATTGAATCTAACTATGGACTAGGACCTAGAGACAGACAAACAGCTCCAGTGTTCACACAGATCTGCAAGATTTCGATTGTGACTCAGATGGGGCCATTTTATTTCAGCCAAGTTCTCTGACACTATCTTACAGATATGCAAAAAAGCTCTTTATCTCTAGAATAAAACAGTTCTGTAGCTGTACAGTGAATGTAGTTTCCTCCTGCAGGTATTACTAGAGTCCGACATCTATGTCCATACTGCAAAGACATGTGCACAGTCAACTTTAGTCAAGGAACTGGAGAACTTTTTAAACCTGAAGTATCATGCTCGCTCCAAATTAACATGGTTAAGGGGCGAAATACATTGTTTTTAAATGGTGAAGATGGTTGCCTGCAAGACCTTTAAAAGGCACATCGGAGTCTTTCAGGGTTATTGTCTTTGTACAATTTGATTCTATTTAATTAGTTGCTGTCTAGACACCTCCTGCTTATCAATTTTGATACAGAGAAATTCTATATAAATTTGAATACACTTAATTTAGACTGAGATGTGCTCACTGACATGTGCTGTGCAAAATCAGCTGTACCTTACCTGATCCTTGTTTGATGACAGGAGCTGATGGAGGTGGTGGTTTCTTCGGTCTCTAAAATTTAGTAACAAAAGTAAATAAACTGCTTCAAAATGCCTGTAAATCTCATTCATACAAAGGTTGGAGTTAATACATTGCTTAACATCAGTAATCACAAGACTTTAGACCACAGATCTGTCTCATATTTCCCCTGAAATAACTTAATTAAATTGAATTTGAAGAGAGAAAATAGCATTGACAAACAAAATGACATTTTTCTTCTTTTGCAATTGAAATGTCTTGCTGACAGGAAAAGAATTCCAGTTTACGTGCCTTAAGGTTAGAGAAATACATGACCTTTGGTTTACTGAAGAAACCTATTTATTTAAAATTTAATCTGGTAAATATTCCAAGACCTTTTGGAAACAAACAAACACACAAAAAAATCTAGATATGGCAAAACCTGAAGCATGTTTTTTTCAGGGTCATAAATGGGGCAAAAATGCAGAACACAGTAAATGCTGCAAAGGTTAAATTTTATTCACTTACTATGATACATTTACAGCTCCAGTTCTAAAAGGCAGTTATCAGAGTTTCAGGTGTCTGGTGAATTGAAACAAATTATTCTAACCAATTTGTACTATTCAGTTTCAACTTCTCTGTTATGACTATTTCCCTAACAGATCTGTAATGGTATGGCTCTGAAACATGACCACCAAATCAGTGGCGGAACCATTTCTCTCCATCTACAGGCTAGGAGAGGAGTGGCTTTGTTTTCATGTTGATGTGTGTGTACACACACACACACACCATACTGGCATTCACCATATATATCTTGGACTGGACACAAAAACAAATAGAACACCATACTGGATCAAGTGATGTACCTTAACTCTCACTCTTACTAAATAAATAAATAAATACATGAATGAATAAATAAATAAATAAGAAAATAAGACCTAAGCAAAAATATTTGTTTTCTTCATTTGTCCATCCTTCCTTTGCTATGGATTGATCATAATCACTGCCACTACGCTTCTCGCTATGCAGCACTGTATATTTTCTTGTGTAGCCACCTATAACTTGATGTTTCCAGACATGTATAACTTCAGCCAATCATTTAGGGTTATATTTTCCATCAAACTCATGTTGACTTTTTTCACCCCTATTATTTTCTATAGATCTGCCAAATGGCTCACCTACTTTCAAGAAAGATCAACTGTTTTGTTCACTTGCAGTAATTAGTTCAGCCTTTCCCCTAGAACTCTCAAGTCTTACACTGAATGTTGACAGGGAGCAGGTTCTCTGTGAAGGTCGAGTGCTTGCTACTCACTGCTCCTGGGGATCTCTTTCAAATCTAGCAAACATATTCATCTCTGGAGAAAAAAAACTACCAATTTTGTGCAGACTGAGTAAGCCTAACAGCTTAAATCTCTGAAGTTACCACCCCACCACCTCCTAACCAGATGACCTCGTGTCATCAACCTGAGAAATCTGTGGCCAAGAACTCAGAAGCTCAGAAAAATCTTCTCTAGCCTGACTGCCATGGGCCATTGTCCGTGTCCATGTCCTTACACTCTCAGAGACACTTCTGCAAGAATTTAGGCAACAGGGTTCAAGTTTCAAATGCAGAAAAGTGAAGAAGAGTGTGGAAAAGAAAGAAGAAAGGGACAATTAATGTTTTGTGATAGCAATTGCGAGTTTGGGTGATAACAGTTGCAGAGTGAAATAGTTGGTGCTGAGGATCCAACAGCAGAATATAAACTTTTAGGGTTTTATTCTGGAGTGGTGTGAGACCGAGCCCACTGACTGTTCATACGTCAGTAGTTGGAATATATGAGGTGTGCTCCTTTATCACATCTTTTGGGTTAGTTCTCATCTGAAAGGAGTCTAGTGCATGTCCCCTGAGACCTGTCTTCAAGGTAAACCAAAGCACAGCAAGTGCAGATGGACAAGTGAGAGTTTCACTGCAAATCCCACTCCTGATCGAAACTACAACACTAATGCACATAAACACAAAGGAGAAAGGATCCCATGGTTCATCAGACAAAGTGGCTTCAACTGGAAGCTGATGATAGAAATATATTGTTTCAAAAAGGCAGACAAAGATCGGTAAGGAGGCAGCATGAAGGAGCCTTAGGATTGCTGAGGAAAACATGGAGAAGCAAGGAGGAATTACAAGAGTCTGTGGCTGGATGAGATAATGGAGAAGGTGATGGAGACAGACTAGAAATGAAGCCAACAGAAAGGAAACCAAGACAAGAGAACAAAACTAACGACCCGGGACAAAGAGTGAGTGGAGAGCGGGAAACAAGCTGGAGAAAAAAATTTGGTGTAGGGATAGAAAGTAAATCCAGATGGTTATTTAGACTCAGGTAGTGAGCTCAGGGGAAAATCCTGTAATTGAGACCACCTCAGAGGTGCAGACTGGGACTGGGCAGTGAATATAAAAGGCCTGGGACAAACAGCTATGCGTGAAGAAGAATCAGGATTGGAAAACTGAGGACTGAAAAGGAGATGGGAAAAGATCCCAAGCTTTTGTTCAACAAGCAGAAAACTACTGCAACAAATACTTTCAGACCATGGGACGGAATCCAAGGTTTCTGGATCACATCAGAAAATACCTGACAAAACCACTGGAAAAGTATCCATTTGCTTCCTTTTAGCACTTACTCAAACAAAGACAGTCTATAGTCCTACCAGTTACGTACTCATGTGGCCAAATCTGTGCCATTTAAAAAATTAATAAAATTTTATTCTCCACGTTTACAGCAAACCTAGCTGCAATTTCTAAGTGTCTGAAAATTTAATTTATTCTACAAGTCATACTCATCATACTCTAAAGAAAAAAACACTTGAAGTGTTATAATTTATAAGTTCAAAAAGACTGAATAAATTTCACCACCAAAAAATATGTAAGAGTAAAGATCTTTTTCTTCTATAGTAGGCTTACTATGTCTCAAGGTTTATGATTTCTGCCTCTTTTGGAAAACACCTTCTTTTATTATTAGGCCTAAAGCCAGGATATCCACTCTGCAATGGAACTACATTTTCATGTCCTACAGGTTTTGATGCTCTTCTACCTTCATTTTCAATAATTATCATGTTAGCTTCTGCGATTTGTTTAATAGTTGCTTTATTAAGCTTTCCAGGTTATTTAATTTTTGCCTCCGGCATCCAATTTTATTGCCAAAGATTGAAGCTGAGTGTCAGTAAGTCTTGGTTTTATCATAGAAGGCTTACACTGTGAAACACTCATCAAAAGCCTGACTGCAAGCTCGTAATATCCCACTGATGACTAAAAGGTTCCTAAAAATGGAATGGACTTTTGGGGGAAGTAATCCACTATTTTATTCCAGGAAGCTGCAGGATTTCTAAATATTGTCTGGCAAATAACAATGTCATCTCTTTCAAATAAAAGGAAGCTGAAAAAGTTTCTGCATAGATTTTACACCTTCTTTTTAATAATTCTGAGAGAGGTAAAGAAACATGCCTCTGAGATATCAAAGGCTCACATTGCCTTTCAAACCTCACAGTTAAAATTTCACCCTTTTCATTCTGGAAAAGTGCTTGACTGTTGTCAGTCAGCATGCAGGTGTTATGCTAACTCTTCATATTCCAGCACAAAAATAATGAAGAAGAGCTAACAATGCTGGTCATAGCTGCATCACCTGCCTCAGCAATTACCTTGGGACCCCCAATCCCTCTCTCTCTCTCAAACCTAAGGATGCAGGACAGAGAGCAACGTAGAGGAGGCAGACTGACTGGATAGGCCAATCAAACCCTTCAAAGAAACTCCATAAGATGACTTTGAGTGCCACATGTTCTCTTCATAGATGCTTTGTAACCCAGAAATTTGTTTCTTTTAATGTTTTTTTGTTACTAAGTTAGAAGTAAAACTATTAAAATGACATACCCAAAAGATAACTTATTTCAACTCCACTTTCATTCTGTACCCTAAAGTGAAAATGAAAGAATACATTGCTTACCTCTTTTTCAAAATCAGAAGGAAGAAGCTTGACAAAGTTATCTGGAAACACACCTCTTCTGCCGTTCAGTTCTCCTTCCCACCAACCCACATCAATGCAATCCTATAAAACAGTAAAATAAAATGAAAACCATAATGTGCTTGTGTGCTGGAGTGCTCTTTTGTATGATGTCCTGTCTTTTTGCTAGAACATGGAAATTTACTGGAGTGCCAGGTTAACAGGGTAATCTACCAGGTAAATCTTCTGTAATTACCCCACATTACATTATAACAGAGAGCAGATAGGGAAGAACCATAAACATGCTGTAAGAGCTCAAGAGCTTGTCTGTGTCTAAAGCAAAACACTATTTCACCATTTGATCTATTAAACCAGTACGCATTTTGAGCACGTATGATACTACTTCTCTCTGACTTCATTTCAGAGAAAGACAATACCTTAATTAAACATCACGCATCCCAGAAGGTAACAAAGCTCCTTTATTTCCCGTACTTTCAATAAAAGCTTGACACATTAGAATTATTAAATTTCACCACAGGCCAATTAAGAAGGCATTATACACCTGATAAAGCATCACCTTTTTCTGCAGCAATTTTGAGCAGCATAGTGCACAGTGTGTAGCAATACAATGTACAGTGAATGCTTGCAATAAGTTAACTACTATATCAGTGAATCTAAATAATAAAAAAATGGTAGAGTTGTTTTGGTAATGAATAATTATAGTAACAGAAGCTGCAACCATTTTAGAATAGGTTAAAATTATTCCTTAAGCCCTGGATAGTAAGCTTCATATGTTCACTCATTTTTGTGTTTGCTAAAGAGAACACTTCCAGTTGAGATTTTCCACATTCTTCTTCTCTGAAAGCTGTAACTGAACCAATTCAGCTGTTTTGCAAAATACAATTACAGGAAAGTCACCCATTGTCTGCTCAGTCTTAAAACCATTTTCAGCCAATTTTAGCAGTTGGCTCGGCACCAGGCTGGCCAACCTTTCTATCCTCTCAAGCAGTAGCCCTAAATCTTCCTGTGGCTCAGAGCAATGCAATAAATATTACACATCTGAGGCATGAGGGAAAGGGAAATCCCACATTCAGTGCACGACAAAATGAACAGTACCTGACAAAAACTCACTAGGGTTCCCTCCATTCTATGAGAGCCAAGGCTAAACTAAGTTTGGTTTACAACTTGGATCCCACATCATCTGGCAACACCAGCCTTCAGTAATCACTGTGGCATCACTGCTTCCACAGCTACAGATCTGGACTGACCAAACTGTCTGCACCTGCCAGGTATATCCAGCCGTCCTGGCAGCAGAGCCACGATGGAACTGCTCAAGAGTTCAACATGTTGGATGTTCCTACTCTAATGTGTCTAATCCAGCCCTGTGGAAACTCATCCAAATTTAATGAAGCACTTTTGCTTTTCAAAAATCACATTTCAGAAGAGATAAGTAGAAATTTAGCAGCTGTGTTCTCTGAGTACATCGTGACACTGACGCAGGTCTAACAGTTCTAGCTTGGGGCATGGTCACTGTTCCATGCCACCCTCCAGTGAGGATTCTCTATCACTCACTGCTGCAGAAATTGAGTGGTTCTTTCCCTGCAAAGCCTTTATCTGGGCTGTGGAAATAAGCACCATGTACAAAGCTGGCTCATGACAACCATCTGTCTCTTCTTGCTTTTCAGTAAAGTGAGAGCCAAAAAGCTGTGCATCTGGAACACCAGAATACAGGGCCAAGAAGGAACAGAGGGGTATGGATATAATAAAAGTAGGCAAGAGCAGGCAGGTAGTTTAGGAATAAGGGAGAGGCAACAACACGCACTACTAGGTTTTCACAGAGAACAAAGCTAGAAAAATTGCACAGAAGCAAATGAAACAGGCCAAATACTACAAGCCTCTTACATGCTATGAAGATACCTCCCTCCAGAAACAGCACTGGATCAAGGGGTCCAGAACCTTAACATTCTTGTGGTGTGAGAAAATGAACTGCATGTCTTAACACTGTTTATCTACACAATTTGGTTATGAAGGCACACCTGATGTGCAGCACACATGAAAGCTCTAGGGTTAAAAATGTCACATGATCAAATTAGTCAGTGCTGTAGCCACACGTATAGGGGAACAAAATGTTAAATATTCATTAAAAGACAGATCTGGGGTTTTGGTTGATTGGTTTTTGTTTGTTTTTTTTTTTGCAAGATGAGTTTCTAAAACGAGTAGATTAAAATACAGCCACTCTGACCTTCATTTCACCAGCTGCCTAGGAACAATCATAGCGTGCCCTCACAATTTAGAAAAGTTTTCAAGATGAATGCTTACAAAGTGTCTGCACACTACAGAAGTATGAAGCGGAAAAAGTAAGAGGAAAAGAGTAGTTCTTTGTTTACAACAAGTAAATGGTAAATAGGGGAGAGGATCCACTGAAAAAAATCTGAACATGAATGGGCGATAAAAGATAGCGTGACAATACATACATGCAAAATAGCCTTATTGTTACATGAAATCATTTGTTTCAGCTGCTACAGGAGTAACAGAATAGTGCAAGTTAATGAGGTGTACTTAATACCAAAAGAAGTCTTAAAATGTTGTTCACAATGACTCTGCTTGTTGGTATTTTTTTCTGTAAGTTATAATGCATAAACACTGGATGATATTTGAGAGAAAACAGACTAGCATTAAAGAATGTTATTGCTTTTGTGTTTTGGGTGGGGTTTTTCTAGCTGTTTTTCTGTTCTAAGTTTTTTATTTAGCTTGTTTGGTCCACCTCATCTGAGATAGAATGCATGCTAACTATGCAAGCTAAACAGCCTGGTTTCTTCCATGATGTCTGGTTTGGGTGTTTAATTTTTTCTCCTCATATCTCAGTATTTTACTCTGATGTAATCTGTTCCTGATCTACAAATGCAGGCATTGAACAATCCTTTTGTTCTTTTTCTGGTTGTTTTCTGTCATGCTCAATCTGTGCTTTTCTCCTGCATTCTCCCTTTTCTTTAGCAGGGTGGCCTTCACAAAGGAGCTTACCTTTTCTAGACCTTCTCGGGAGTTATTTAGGAGGTATATACTGGTTCTGTTAGACTGTCAGGTCATTATTAGTGAGCAGGGCAGATTCTTGACTAGCTGATGTTTCCAAATTATGCACTGAGTGAATACAGGGCTCCATGAAGGACTGAAATCATCAGCTAGTCAGGCATGGCATGGGCAGGCACTGTGCGGGATATTGCTCTTAATGCAGAACCAGTACCCCTCACTCCTGATGTGAAGGCGCCCTCCCACATGGCTCTGTCTACTTGTGCAGCCTAATAATCAGTGCACTCAACTGTTCCATCACATGGCGTGTTTTATAATGCCCCCCACCCCCTCCACTGCTAATTTGAAATTGCCAAAACATTTATGACCCAATTTAGATTTTGAAAAATATTAAGAGTTCAAGTGCCCAGAGAGGAAATGCTTTTGCTTTGACTGAGAGCACAGCTTAGTGCTAGCTAATAATCCTGACTAAACAACACACAACATCACACATATTCTCTTAGGTTGGATTTTTTAATGCTCTCAGGAAACAAAAATCTTACTCCTACTTCTTCATTTTGTTAACATACATCAACTTTGTATAATCTGCTTTTTTTAAAAGCTCATTTGTTTTCATATAGATGTTGTTTGTGTTACACATTCATTAATCCCAAACAGCTGCAGGTTTGCATTTTTCTCCTCTCCAGCTTGTCACTCAGGCTTATGCAGACAATCTCTACACTGCTTTTTCATACAGTAAGTAAATCCTTAGGCAGTTTCTCTTTAATTTTCTCATTTACTTTATTTGCCAGAAGAGGTTTTTGTGTCACTGAGCAAAAGGATGGAAAGAGATCTCAGAAATTAAAAGCTACAGATGAGATCCAGTGAAGAATCTCAGCAGTTTTGCCCTCCTGCTACCCACAACTGCAGGCTCGCTGTGCCTCGACAACCTCTGGGAGGCCATGTATGATGCTGGCAGCTGGTACATCTTCATCATGAGACAGACCATCATCCAAGGATACTCGAGTTACAGCTGCAAAAGCTGCCTCAATTACCAACAAACGACAGAGGTATGAAGCACAATCAAGGCAACATGATTAAAACAATGCGGCTGCCTGTGAACACTGACCAAAAGCTGCTCCAGTACTTCTGCATCCCCATCAGCCATACGATCCTAAACATATTGTCTTTTTTAATATAACTTCATGTGTTCAAGGTCAGCAAAATGGCTGTAAATTCAAAATACAAAATTTATAGAAAAATAGCTGTCAAGCTATTACAATCCAGTATCAATATTCCAAAATTTATTAACAAACCAAGCGGATCTCTGCTTTATCTCCATGTTATCCTGCCAGACTCATAACAACGTAAACAAACAAAAATCAGACACTGAAATATCTCAATAGCTTTATTAAAAACATGTATTTCAATTACTAAAAATGCATTTTACTTTAAAGGAAAAAAAAAAGGAAAAAAATTACAAAACTGAAAGACACACCAAAAAAGTAGAAATTGTGTTTGACAGATAGTAGAGTTCATGCAAATTAGGTGGTAGCTGAGCCAACATTTAGCTGCTGTAAAAATCAGCTCCTAGCCAAGCTCCACTCAGAGACTGTACTCACGTACTCACTGCAGTGACAGTGCAATCAAATACCTTAGAGAAATCCACTGCGAGCTCACATTGCCAAGCCTGTTTTCATTGTTCAGGCAGAGGCTGATTCATGAAAGAGAAAACGAAAATCTAGAGGGAAAGTTTAGCATTTTCTCACTGAAACACAAATCTTGGCTTTATCCTCATTGCCAGAGAAATAATTTTGTTCTAAAATCTTGTCTCTGATGCATTCAATTCAAATGACTTTTTAGAAAATGAAGTAAGGGGAGGGAGGAGATGCAAAATGAAAGGAGGATTGAATAGCTCTTCTATGGCAGAATCAACATCCACTCTAATTCCAAGCTCATTAGATTCAAAAGAAGTTATAATAAACTCAATACATTGGATTTATTAGCGACATTAATTTTGTGATAAGTATTAGGGTAAAGAATTGGACAAAACATAGTGATGAGAAAAACAAAGATGTTGAGGAAGTTTTACCTAAGTCAGAAAAATAATATAAGAGGAAAAGGTAAACATGGGAGAAATGGCAACTACCAGAAAACCAGAATACAACCACCTTTTGTCAACATGTTGCCAACAATTTTAAGGGTATATGCAGATGGACTAAAAAACACCAGTCCCCTTCTTGATGTGAAGAATAAGAGAGAGAGAACTATTCTTCATGTAATTAGAAGTGAGACATTCAAGCTGTAGAAAAAATTGTAAGAGGGAATCATCTGCAGAAAACAGACTGCCCCCCCCACCCCCCCCAAGGGAATATTAAAACAACAGAAAAGAAGAAAAAAAAAAATATAAACCCCAAGCCAATGATAAGAAAGATAAGAACAGAGCTCCACTCTGAAACTTATTTCTGTGGTGACTATAAAAGGGGGAGAGGGGGAATAGAGATGCCTGACTAGAGAGACCAGTCAAAAGCTGTGCAAAGATATTTTAACATACAGGCAAAGAAATTTTCCATTTGGAGCACCAGATTTTTCAGATTGTTACTGAATGTAACTGAATACATAATAGAAAATACATAAGTAGAGTTGACAGCATAAGATCATGGCTTAGTCTCCTTTTAGCAGCTGCAGTGACACTGTAGTCATTCTCATACTGGCTAAGAAAAGCCATAAAAGACTGGAGTCATGCTTCCTCCTCTTCTGGGTGAAAGAATCACAACATTGCTTGATCTCTTACACACAAAGTATCCTATATTAACAGTTTTGCTTAGGAGAAACTACTGCTCTTGTATTAGAAGAAAACCCATGCTGTTCCTTCCCTCAGTGCTCTCAATGCAACCGTAAAAAAGCAGAAGCCATTAGAGATTGAACAAAAAGCCCCAGCATAAGGCACCTTATACTATGTACTCTTACAAATACTCTACTCACTACACAGAAGCAGCTGTGCCTTGCCAGACTCTGCTGACAAGAGGCTAGCCCTAGTTATCTTCCCAGATCAGGAGTACAGCTGGTCGCAAGACAAGGACACAAAACTCCCCTCCGTCAAACGCCATCGCTGGTTCTCTTTGGTGGTAGAAATGATGACAATGGAGGTTAATAAGACAGAGCTGACAGTCCCCCACTAACTTGATCTTCACTTTACTAGCTGATACCACATTCAGGACCATGAAAATAAAAGATTCCAGTTCATATCTGGCAGGTGACACATTTCTTTCATAGAATCATTTTGGTTAGAAAAGACTGTTAATTTTATCAAGTCCAACTATTAACTTAGCACTGCCGGGTCTACCTCTAAACCACGTCCCTAAGAACCTCATCTATACATCTTTTAAACATCTCCAGGAATGGTGAGACTCAACTGCTTCCCTGTGCAGCCTGTTCCAATGCTTCACAACCCTTTCAGTGACGGAGTTTTTCCTAATATCCAATCTGAACCTCCCATGGTGCAACTTGAGGCCATTTTCTCTCATCCTATCACTTGCTACTTAGGCGAAGAGACCAACCCCCTCCATGCTACAACCTCCTTTCAGGTAGTTGCAGACAGCAATCAGGTCTCCCCTTGGCCTCCTTTTCTCCAGGCCGAACAGCCCCAGTTCCCTCAGCCGCTCCTCATCAGACTTGTGCTCCAGGCCCCTTTTCTGAACTCTCTCCAGCACCTCAATGTCTTTCCTGTAGTGAGAGGCCCAAAACTGAACACAGTATCTGACGTGTGGCCTCACCAGACAATGACAGATTGCCCTGTCAAGCAAACATGACTGAAGTCTTACCCCCTGGAAAGGCTCAGAGCTTCACAGCCTCTCCCTCTGCTCCAAGTAGGCAGGAATTTTGTATATCCCAAAGACAGAGGGGGTTTTATTTCATATAAAGCTCTCTCTCTTAAAAACCAGGCTTGGTTATTACAGACAGGTTTATTTCTAACCCTCCCTGCTACTTACACTTGGCCCAAGCCAGATGAAAGGATCACAAAGGCGGGCAAAACTTTCTCTGAAAATGTTCTGGTTGTGAACGTATTTACAATAAAAAACTCACAATGTGGATTTTGCTCATTATTTTGCTAAGAGTCAATAAAGCATCAATGACAGACATGTGCCAATCTATGTTTTATTCCAACTACTAGGCATTATTTTACTTTTGTTTCTTTTGTTTAGTTTCCTTTTTTTTTTCCTTCTTTTCTTTTTTCTCAAGTTACCAATGGGAGAGTTATTGTGTGCTATGAAACTAGGCTTAATCACTTAAGTAACAACCAGTAGCTACTTGGCTCTCTGTTCAGTTATCATTCTAATTTTTCTCTTGTCTGTGTTCAGAAGCCCACCCACTGGACTTGTATCTAGCTCATCACTGAAGGTGGCTGCAAATGCCCTCAGGATTGCTCATCCAGCATCAGCAGCTGTCTGATACTCACTGGGAACCTACCAACAGCTGAGCAACTTCTGCAGCTTTACCAAAACACATGGACACCTGAGAGCATCTGAGCAAGGCTGGTAAGGGCTGCCTAAATAACCTCTTCAGCCACTCCACAAAGTACAGTGCCACCGCACCTGGCAGTGCATGGGGGGCATAATAAAGGGTTGCAAGAGTCACAGAAACAAGTTTTATGGCCAGGCAAGTATCCACTGCTTCAGCTATGTTTTCCATTTATTTTAGGGGCAAAGATGTTTCCTGTCTTTTCCTCCAAAGCAACCAGGCCTCCAAGGCGGCACCTGCTCCCTCATCCCTTGCTGCCTTTGGAAGGACTGACCATTTCAGGCACTTCCACAGTGCAGGTTCACCTCTGCCCTCCCTATCCTAACTTCCAAACTGCCCCTAGCAAAACAGAAGGCTTTTCTTGGTAAAAGTAAATGAGACATTTTTGCTGTTCCCCAAGGTCCCAAAACAAATAATGAGCTATGTATTTATTTTTTCTCTTTCCTGTCTGTGACTCTAACTGCAGCTGTGTGAACCCTTGAAGAAATACATCTGAAAAAGGCCAAACTTCTAATCTGTAAATAGGACTTCTGTTTTTCCGATGGAGCTGATCACTGCGCAAGCTAGTCCTCTGACCAGGCTGCTACTTTGTAATACTGTTAAAATATGAAGCCATGGTTCAGATATCAACCCATCACTGCTCAATTTTCAGCTTTTCTGATTAAAAGTTTTTGATACAGAAACATTTCATCATACACATTTCATCATTATAGCTAGGATAGAAAGCAATGCCAAGAACAAGGACAAGCAGGACCTCAGGAAAGGCAGCTGCAAAGCACTTACTGTGGTATGCGTACTCTTGGAGTGCTCACACAAGTAGTTTTCTGCTCATACCAGTAGCTGTACTTGCATGCATAATCATCATTTATGGAGATCTAAAAAAACTTGCCTATGAGAATTATCTTTCTAATTTAAGATATATAGATTACTAAGCTTAAAATATGAAACCGCAAGCTAAATTTACAAAGTAAACCCCAAACTATTCAAAATATTGAGATACACCATAATGGTGCAGGGTTTGAAAAAGTGAAATTTTAATGGTAGGATATCACAGTTTCACAGCAATCTCCACTAGAATACACAGTTCCTTGCATAATTAAAAAAAATAAAAAAAAAAATCTCAGCAGTTGGCAGTTGTATTCATCAAATGTCTGTTTTACTTTCGCACTTGTAAAGTTGGTTCTGATCACGAATGTTGAGCTGGTAAAATCGCATTATTCAGAAAGCCATGAATACCTCTTACACTTGCACTGACAGCTTTCATGTGTCAGCTCTGCTAGGCTGGCAGCTGCGCATTAAATTACTACTTCCCTCATTGTAAGCATCCCTCCAGCAGTTTTTCCCCATCTGATAGCCCACCTCAGAATTTAAGGAAAAACAGACCAGTTTTGATGTGGACAAAAAGTGTCTACAGCACTTCCCAAGACATCACCCATACACACACAGATATATGTAACATATAAAGGCTTCTGAATTTGAGAATTTAAGGCCTCATAGAAAAACAAATCCGAAGGACAAGCACTCTGCCATCCAGCTCAGCCACACAGGGCACCCCAGAGGCAGCACCGCCCGTGTCTGGCCTCAACTGCAGTGCTGGGGCCAAGAGGTCCCAATTCTCACAAACACTGGAGAAGGTCACAGGACAGGCTCTGTGATTTTTAAAGCTGGTGCATGACCTCACTAGGCAAAACCAATAATGTGAAGGAAAATTTCTACTTTTTTTTGTTACCCTGTTATTGAATAACTGCCTTGATTTAAATATATGGTCAGATGTCAAAGACCAGCGTTATTTTAGTAACTCTGAAATGAACTAAATAAAACCTGAGCTCACATTGCATCAGATCTTCATCGATACAACCTTGTCACTGGGTGGAAACAACAAAATAATGTTAAAACTGGGTAAAAAAAAGCTGTTTAATAATATTCAAGAATGTTTCTTTAACATTTCTTGCTACATTCAATATCATCATGCTGAAACCAAGACATATCGTTCTCAATATCCAATTTTATAAGTCAGAAAATAATTGATTTTAGAGTCTTCATAAATTCTCATAAAACTTTGTAAAATACCTATGAATGAAGGAAAGCGTATCTTCAGAGGCCTACTTTACACCCACCTTGTGCTACCTACAACTGTATTCTAAATGATCAAGCTTTATTACTTATTAAGATCAGTTACTGGGATTGAGACCTTACAGTAGAGTGCCAAATTTGTTCAATGCTTTTGAAGAAAATGGCTATGATTTAAAGCATCTGGTTACTAATCAAGTACTCCCCAGCAGAAACATCATTTTAAAATCTGGCAATAAGGCAGAACGAATCGTTCAACAACTACCGAATCCAAGATAATTTAGATAGAAAAGACAGGCCAAATGGTAATAAATTAGTCTTCAGAGACAGTCCTGGAGGACACCTGTTTTCCCTTTACATATATTTTCTTGCTAATACTCATAGATTATGAAATACTGGAAGAAAAGTATGAGAAGGAAAGCTCCCAGTCAGGCTCTGTTTGACCCCTAACTCCGTGATTTATCCTGCTCGGGTCCTCAGCCTGTTTCCCAGAAGCTCATTCCTGCACGGATCTTTCCCAGTTCCTGTTAGCTCTTGTGCCCAAGACATAGGGAACCTTACATCCGATAACAACAGCTGCATCTTTTAAAGTTTAAGAAGTCAAACAGGTAAATTTTTCTTCATCCATAAACTCCAGGGCTCTACTAAGAATTTACTGTATCAACATTGTATGGAAGGACACAGGAGAGACCATCAAAAATTAGACATTATTTCAGCTGTGGTCACACTACTCTCCCCAGCCAGTGTCATTCACTGGACAGCACAAACAGAAGACACCTCTACAGAAGATGTAGTCTATTCAAGAACTGGCTCAGGTTATTGGGCCCTGCAAAAAAATCTGGCTGAGAATAATGAATGACCTGTAATACCCAGGAAATTAGAGGATCTAGCAGACATATTTTGTCTGTTAAATCTGTTTCAGGCTAGATATAAACTTTTGACTTTACACTCTGTGACTAAATAGTTTAATCAGTAATGAACCTGAAATGCTTTGATGAAATATTTGTACAAACAGGAAAAATTACATTGCTCATTGAACAAAACAATCTCTTCTGGGGATTCACTTCACTTGAAATGTTCAGTCAGCAGAATATCATGGAGAAATAAATATGTTCCACATCATAAAACCCTAGCACTCCAATACTGAAATTAAAACTAAACTAGCCAACACAAACACAAAAGGTGGTACCAGCAACAGACATAATTTATGCCTCTGATGAGCCAAGATACAATATTTACATAATTACATTTTTGAATTTAGAAATACTATAAAAAAAATAGAACAAAACATTTGAAGGATTATTTAATGCTATTACTACTTACATCACAGACATCTTAGGACCAGGGTCCTAATTACAATTACTAATTACTTGGCACTATATGTGCATTTTTACTTACCCTTTAAATATTTCTCCCTACCCTGAAAAGGTTGTACTTCAGATAACACCATCAAACCAGCAGGTGAATCCAACATTCAGGATGAAATAAGGATGAAGCTAAGCAGTGAGTCTAAACCCTGCATTGTGAGCAATAATCACAGTTTTCCAGATGCCTCGGCATTTCAGTGGTATCTTTTGTAAGCACAAGGCAGAAAAAAATTCTTTCCTTTTTTATCTTAAAATATGTCAACTTTCTAGATTAGCTTGGCGGTATTAAATGTACTTACAAATAAACCTCACTCTTTTAAAATGATGCAAATCTTGAAGCATTGCATGCATGGGGGATACTGCCACTTCACCTACACAGCTTGGCATGAATTTCCATTTGTCAAAATTCAAATTTGGGACTTCCCAGGAACAACCGAATCCCCTCCTCTGATGGCACTACTGTAGCATTGCAATCAGTGATAGCAAGAAAAGGAAAAGAGAACTTCAGTGCATACTTTAAAGAAGAATATCATAAATATACTAAGAAGAAGAACGTTCAAGTGCTGGCTGCTCCCTTCCTCCCTGTACTAATCTCTGGCTTGACAGTTTATTTAAGCACTCAGCTCAAACATCAGTGTTTCAGTAATGTTTCTAAAGATACCAGTGAAATGTAGGTTGCACCTGGTACCTTATTAAATGTATTGTCAGGCTTTATCTCTACACAGACCTTACTTAATGCCCTATTGCTAATTAGAGCAGCCAAAAAACGCTGCAAGATATGAATAAATGTTAAAAATTATGTATAAACATTTAAAAGTCTTAGCCGAGGACAAGGTTCAGACAAGAAGAAAAATGAGACGACACTTACTCACAGTCTGTTTTCCCTGTAACTTACTGAGTGTACCAAATTATTTTAGAGAATTAACATATTTATTTATTTGATCAGCAGCGTCCCCACAAGTTTTATATAGCTGCTCTATACCACTCATCTGAGGAAACACTAACGCTTCTATGCAACGACACAGGTTTTACCCCATGCACCTGCCACACACATTAGTAGAATGCCAAAAGGGTCTCATTCTCAGGACGTACTCCGGTTACCATCCTGCACAGCACCGTTGCTTGAAACCCAGCAAAAGTCCAAACTTTCTTATTCCCATTAGGTCAAGACCTTCAAAGATTCAGATTAGGGAAAAGTGACCCCACCGCTAAGCCAGTCTCTCAGCAGGTTGCTGACTGCAGGGGCAACCCTGCTCCTCCTGTCACCCTTTCCGACTCACACGCCCTGTCGTGTCCTGTGGTCAAAGGTGCCAGATGCCAGACAAGAGGGCAGATGCAGAATCATCCTTTTCAGCAGCCACCTGCCATCAGTCATGTAAAACTGCACCCTCGGCATGCACACTTCACAAAATAATTTATTGTAAGAACTTGGCAAATTTGGTATGAGCAGGTTTCTCAATCAGCTAAATAGGCGGGATGTCCTGGGGGAAAAACTGGTGCTGAGCGCAACGCAGGAGGCAAGGATCACAGAAAGCAGATTAGGCGCAGCTATTAGGTCTGGCAAAAGCTATGTTGAATAATTCATGGTTATCTCAGGAGAGAAAAGGGCACGCACCCAAGACCTTCTCTCTGAGGGAAATACCTATTTATTTCCAAAGGCAATCAGTAAGTGCCTTTATTACTTACATGCTACTCTTTAAACACAAAACATCATAAAAGCTTTCTTAAAGCTGGACATTATTTGATGTTTACTTAATGTATTCCTTTCAGTTTCTTTACGCAAGATTGCTGCAGAAGTTACAAATACTCAAAATATCTTGTATTAAAACACCAAATAGGGACATCTGTGTGACTAAATATTTAGTGCCAACAAAAATCCACTGTGTTGTTCTGACAGAAAGACATTTTTATGTTTTATTAAACCAGACTGTTTAAACCTGCATAACCTAATTTTTGTACTGTTATAGTTAAAAATGATAAAAGCTTTTAGCTGTCAATCAAGCAAAACCAAAATTACCTGAATGACTATCATGAAATATGACTTCTTCCCTTCTTTTGAAAGAGACAACCTTAAACGACCATACTTCTGCTTTGAAATTTTCTGTTTTCTTGGCCAATTAGCTTTATTTTTAACAATGCCAAATATTATCACACCTTTTTTTTAATCATAGAGTGAAAAATACTGAAGATTTCATCTTAATATGGAAGAATGAGTGATACTATTTACATATTTGCTCATACTGAAAGAAAACCTGGAAGTCTTCTTCTAATTCCTCTACATATTTGTGTAACCAAGGGCTGCAAAATATGCACGTGCTGTTTGTAATTAAAAGCGTACAGAAAAATTTAGCAATGAAGAAAAATCCCACAGAAACAAATGCAGGTAACAGACAGGTTTCTACCCTAATGACACCACAACCTACAGAAATGTTCAATTAAGTATCAGTTTGTGTGTTCCTCTAGCACATCATCCAGTTCCTGCTCCTTCCCCTGCTCACGGCCTCAACTCACTGGCAAGATTTCTGTATGTTGCACTTACTATTGTAATTTCATCCCTTTAGGAGCCTCCTGCATCCGTTAGAGCAGCTGTTTTCCTTCACAGCCCTACCCAGCTGAGTTCACCTTGGCAATCGCTCAGCTAAAGAAAGTGTTCTGGACAATTACCTCCTGCACCAGGATGAGCATTTAAAGATGTCATAAGAGAGAAAAAGAGAACTGTTCTGGTGAAAGGCCCATACTTGGGTAACTGTCTATAAATAGAGTGAGGGTGAAATTAAGTGCCTAACAACTACTTTAAGAATTGGAAAATACTAAGCACTTCACATATGGACAGATTCCACACTCTACCATGGACAAACACACAGAGCAGTTACTGCAAAAGTGTAACGTGACATTATGAAAGAGACTATCAAGACTGAATCTCACTTCATTGTTTCATTTTGCCCTTCTACTTGCCTGTACTTAACTAGTCTGTCTTATCAGTTGATTGCATGTGCTTTGGGGCAGGGAGTCACTAAATGCACAGCATTTTGAACCACAAAACTTGCAAATCTCATAGTAAACTAAATTATTAACAATAATAGCAAAAGCAACTACTATCTCCGCAAAACCTGATTGGCATTATGTTTATTTTTAGAAGCTACGTTTATGGTTCCTTTTTCCCCAACACAGAATTAAACACTACAAAACAGATTGCCATTAAATATCTGGATTATCATTAAATATCTAGACCGGATAATTTGTCGTGTAAGTTCTTCGCTAGTGACAGGCATTAGTCTGTTGTGTCTTTCATGATACCAATGCATCAGCTTTCCCAGCACTATTTGTAAAGCATCAGCAAGATTTTGGGAGGCTGTACACCACTGTCACTTTCTTTTCCACCTCATTAATCCTTCAGACAGTTTTGATGAATCCACAAGGAGGTTGGACACCCTCTGTGACACTTGCATCCTCATGAAAGCTCTTTTGCAAAGTCAGAAAGGACCCCCTGTTATGTTCATCCATCACTTCAGTGCAACATGCTCTTACCCTAATGCCAGTACTCCCCTGTTAGCCTGCAGCAGGAGAAGAAAGGCTTTACAGTCCAGGCAGGTGGAGCCTGAGGGACAGCCAGGTTGGATATGCAGAACAAGGCACAAGTCTATCGTTCCAGCTAATATATTGACACCTATTAATTCCAAATTCTTGTAAATTCAAATTTAGCAGAACTGCCACTGTCATTGCTCTCCACTATTCCTACTCCAATAATAAGGGTTGAGGTGAGGATACTCCTCTATTACTGTCAGCTTTTCAAATTTGCAATGATTTTTGAAGTAGTTAATTTTATTTATCCAGACCATTTTCATTCCTGGAAACGAAGTGGGCTTTATGGCCTAAAGCTCAGGTAGACTGATGCATTGCAATGAGATCTTTCACACTCTTGCAGTAAAACTGCTTTCAAATGAATGCACAGCTGCCAGTATATGCTTGATGTATTTGCTTTGAAATTATTACACTATTACCATTGATTCCTCACGCAAGTCATTTTCTGTATGCAAGTGAAATCCCACAGGATCCTATGCATTTTGTCAGAATTTATTAGAGCTACTAAGAAATTTGTAGTGTTTGCATAAAGAGTCTTTATTAACTCCAGAAAGTAGCCTACGGTAGCCAAGTCTAAAAGTGCTGGAACAAAAAATTCTAAAAGATTCTCTAGATGACAGTCAAAAATATTATGTGAATCTTCTGTTGCTTGAAAGTGACTCTATTTTACTACAAATACAATCTCCAAAATCAATATATGAGCACGATAAAACACCTGTTTGCCACTCTCTTTCAGCCGCATAGTGCAGTCACTACCAGTGTTCTTATCCTTCCCCAGAAGCTGTCAGAAAGATTTCCAAGACACTAAAAATTACCTAAGGAACACAAATGTTTGACAATACAAAGAATAACCAACATGGTCAGTATCATGTCCTCTTGTCATTTGTATATTTTCTGTTTATGAATGTATCTTATCATCAAATTGCACAACAATCACCTAAACTGTACAAGTAAAATTACTGTATTTTGCTTTTTGTTCTCTTTCTTCCAGAGGTGTATTTTTCTTAGACCTCTTTTGCAAAGCAAAGGTACCACGTCTACTGTTTTATTGCCTTGAAGATCGAGTTTTTACCTTCCGTTACAATTCTGAGCAGTATTTTCTGGTCATTTATCTTTAAGTATTTTGCATGAAGGAATTAAAGGACTATCCTTTGTCCACTTTAATTTCCAGTGATTAATAAATAAAACCTTTTCAATGTATCTAACAAGGATATTTGCATCACTGGAGAAAAGGAGGAGAGGAAAAACCTTTTCCAGAAATTTTTGGAATACATTTATGGGAAGTTAGTTTCTGCTTTTCTTCTAGTCTTTTCAGTAAATTTTAACCTATGAGAAAAGAACTGTTACTACCATATGTTTGGACTCTATCTCATCGTGTATCGTTATGATTTAGAGCTATGCAGTTCATCAAAAAATGACTCAATATGCTCTTTCATCTGCAATTATTTTCAGGTATCATTGTTTTATAATGCCATCCTTCCCCTTCTATCTCTCAAAATACATATCATTCTGACCAGTAAATGATTAGCCTCCACTGACTCACTCAGTGTTTAACTAAAATTTATCATCACATTCTCCAAGTGACTAGGGAGGTCACTTACGATTGAGCAAATATTTTCAAAGTATTCTTTGACTATTTCATAAAAAAACTCAGATATTCAAATTCCCTTATCACAGAGACTTAGAGGAGAGGTCTAATCAATTTTTGTTTCAAGATCTCAACATCCAACAAAACAGAATGAGAGCCTGAAACAGATTCTCCAAAGGCCACAAACAAAACAACAAAAAAATTGCTTTCTTCTTTATATTAGATAGATATTTGATGAACTTGACAAAGGGACTTTTATATCTAATTTAGATGAAAAAAAAGAGAGAGAAATCTAATATAATCTTATCTCTTTTATCTTCATGGGCACTGTTAAAATGGTGATTTTGAATTCTGCTTTTACTGATACCACTCTCCTTTGTAATTCTTTCCATAAAATAAAGTTTTAGCATTTTAAGATTAATACAGACTAAAGCTTTCTCACACACATATTCTCAGGTGTGCATGCACAAATACACAGGCTGTCCTAGTAACTTACCATTTAGCTCATTTAAGTCATTCCCATTCCTCTGAGCCCCTATCAAGTGATATCAAGTGATCTCATCTTCATGCTTTTAAGATTCTTGTAATGCATTTTGCGTTATTTTTCTTTCCCATTCTTGTGTCACTCACTCATTACTTCAGTCACCTTCACACATTCTCACTAATGCTGTTGTTTTCAATTAAATGCAAATTCAGTACAAGCTAAAATTGTGAGTCTTCAATATTCCTATAGATCTGACTGTGAAAACAGATTAGCCTAGCGAGGGGCTTTTCATACTGAGAATTCATATCACATTTAGTGATTTCGACAAAATGTATTATTTTATGTTAATACATCTGTGGTTGCAGGAAGTAGTACAACACCCATCTCTTTCTTTAAAAGTAACAATCTTCTCTCCTTGGGTCTAGATAATTGGGAAGAATAAATTTTGTCTGATGCTCTCTAGCACAGCAAGTAAACCCTGCAAAACAATCTCTTGCAAAGAGATTAAAAGAAATTCTGTAATCTGATAGCAAAGCAAAATTATGGTAATAGTTTCTGAAGTACTCCATATGTTTCTATTTAACTCCTCTTAGTCAGTATGGACCACCAGCTGGTTTTGGAAAGGACTCTAAGCACAGTGATTTGAATTCCAGGTAAAAGGCAAATCTCTAGGAGAAGCCGTCAGTGGGCAGAAAGGTAAGGCTGACTTCATTATTGCTGATTGAAAGAAAAATTACAATACACAGCTGCTTAAGAAGATTCAGACGAAAATGAAATTACTAAATTCCATGGTAGAGCATGGAGGAGTCCCCACTCTTTTCAGAACTCTACAGTAAGGACCCTGACTCCACATCATTTGAATTTTATTTCTCGAACTATGTGGTAAAAACAGATGAAAAAACGCCACAAGTCTGACTGCAATGAAGTCTGCAAACCACAAAAGGATCTGCAAAGTGACTGCATGTTAAGCACTGATTCTTCAGTATCTCAGATTAGTTCAGACACAGCACAAAAAAGCAAATGCCAAGCCTTTCTGCATTGAGATTCCTCACTTTCTAGAGGCACGGTTTTATGTAACTGTTCATAGACGTGTGACATACCACAGGAAAAAAAGAAGAAAACTGAATAAAATGTCTGCAGTGCTTTGATACCATCAGGCTGAAGAGTAGAAGGACAGGCAGAAATACTAGAGAATAGACTGACAAACTTCTCACTGCATCATTGGGAAAACTGATCAATTCAATCAAATCACCAGTTCAGTAACTATAAAAGACAAACAACCTTCCAGTGTGGGAGCAGAGGCAGCAGGAAGAAGACAATGGGAAAAAGCAAGAAGAACAGAGCTCCACCTGGAGACACGTACACAATTTCTTTTTTAAATTTGTGGCTTCTCTTCCTACTAAATGTCTGATTATTTTTCCTTGGTTACATGTATATTCTTCAGGACAAAGAAGATGCCCTCTAGGACTGCAAATGGCTTAGCACACAGCAAACACTGGCACAGAAGTACCTCCCAAGGTTTTGGGTTTTTTCTGCCCCAGTGCCAAATTGCTCAAGTAACAATTTCTTATGAAACTTATCAGTTACAGAATTCTTTTTTTTACTTTCATATAAACACAAACAACAAAAGCACATCATTACAATTTACTTCCATCATGCCAAATCCACAGCCTTTTCTACTTTGTAGCTTTTTTTTCCCCAAATACTTATGTCCGGCAGTCAAAAACATTTAAACACACTGTAAAGTCTTTAAATAAGAGGAGGAAATTAAGTGCACTTAAACTATAATCCATTCTTTGTAACACAGCACATAGCTCTTCTAAAAGAAAACCAACTGTTTACTCACCATCTTACTGTATCATTTTTTGAGATTTAGTACAAATCTTGGCACTGGCTTTTCATTTCTGATCTTGAATCATTTCAAGTAATTTTAAATAAAAGAGCACAGATCTAAAATTATTTAATTTATTTTCTGTATTATCATCTTGTTCTGCTTTACCATAGTGTTAAGCATGGCTACATTTTAAATAAGTGTTTAGTTCATTAAGCTAATTTAGGCACTGTAACTCCATCTAACTCAAAAAATCTAATTCACAATTCCTATAAGAAAGATAACTCACACACCTAAGAGAGATGTTTGAACCTGCTGCTGCCTTGAGTCTTCCAGTTCATGCTCTAGGTTTTTATGTTTTAACAATTTATGTAGATCTGTCAGCAGATTCAAATTAAAATTAATTGTCTAAACTTGTAGACTCAAGTTTGCTGTTCTTCACTTAACATTACTGAGATAAGGCTTGAAAGCACAAGAGGAAGGGAGATGTAGGGTTTTCTGAAGCCTATGTACTGTTTCGTTGTCAAACTATCATTGTTTTAGACAGGACATCATCAAAGGCACAAATAGGGATTTTACAGCAATTGAATTATGTGTATTTTTAAAAATGGATCCCTGCTTATAGGAGAAAAATATTGCTTTTACCTTACTGATAAGTGTGACGACATCACCTTCCCGGATTGTGAGTTCATCATCATTCTGTGCTTCATATGGAAATATCACCTTGCAATACTCCTTGGCTGAAAGGAAGAACATCCAATGTGATAAATTATCACTTTATAACAACTGCTTACCCAAGGGTGAAAATCTTCCTAAAACGTGCCACAAGTGTCTCTTTCATTTTCTTGCCATCTTTCTCTTTCCATTTTAGACCTTCATAAACAGCATGAAATATTTAAAAAACTGCACAGTGACGAGCATTCCCACACACGTCATCCAGGGACTTGGCTCTGTAGCCCCAGAACCATTATCTCAAATGAAATTGCTCCAGACGGCAACCTGCCACAAACCATTTCTCTTAGAGTTAGTCTGTATCTGACACTTGCTTCAATAGTTCCACTGGTATGGCCTTCCACCAGATCACATAAATTGGAAGCACAAAGGACCCAGTAGGTTGACATAGCTTATCTATCTCCTGGTGTGCAAGAAAGCAGATATTTCTGCATCTGTGAAGATGACAAAATAATAAATAATTCATTAATAGGTGTAAAGATTTATGGTTGGACTCAATCTTAAAGGTCTTTTTCAACCTAAGTGATTCTATGATTCTATACCTAAACTTTCTGTACACTTAACATAGAAGTTTTGAGTATCAGCGTAAAGTTTCCTCTTCCCTTTTCCCTTTACTGCCTATAAATAAGGGCATCATCTCAACTTTCATCTGGAAAATACAGGAGCCAGCACTCCTACTCAGAAATCGTAAAAAGCAGTTGTCATGAAAAGAAGTTACTTGCAAGATGTTGCTGTGCAACAGACAAGTATGTCAATGTGCCTTACAAATAAAAAGGGAATATGTATTCCAGCTGTTAAATAATGTATAAAAGTATGTGATATTCTAAGACAGCAGATGTAAAAAGATCAAAGAAACACACACAGAAACTATTGGACCCTTTGTAGAAGGGCATGTGACTTTTAAGAACTGTTCACCTCATTTAAATGTCTCTATTTTGATAACCTCTACCTCTAGTCAACTGTCATATTTGATGCAGAGAAACAGGTAGTTGCAGGCCACAGAAATCAATATTCATTTGAACCAACAGGACCAATTATACTTACTGTAAAGAGAACCTGCACGCTCACACTTATGGGTATGTGAGGCTCCACTGGAGGGCTGCTGGCTGTAAATACAGTCAGCCTGAGAACTGCAACAGGACTAATGAGGAAGAGGAAAGCTCTTCTCCAGTTCACACACTGCTACTCAGAAATAGCATGAATTTTTTGTGGCACTGATTCAAGTAAACAAGAATTTCTTAGGCTTCACAGATTTATTTTCCTGAATACAAAACTTTAAATTTGCCCATGATTGTTAGCACTAGTTTTTCTGGCCCTGCCCTGTACTGGGTCTGGATGGGATGGATTTAATTTCCTTCACGGCAGCAAGCAGGGTGACGTATTTTGGATTTGTGACAAAACCAGCACTGATAACACACCAGTGGTTTGGCTACTGCTAGGTAGCACCTGCGCAGCATCAAGGCCTTCTCGTCTTCACCACACTGCCCCTCTGCAAGTAGGCCGGGGTGGGCAAGAACCTGGGAGGAGACACAGCTGGAATGGCTGACCCAAGCTGAGCAAAGGGATATTCCAGCCATGTAACCTCCTGCTCAACAATCAAAAAGCGTGAACTTGGAGGGTGTTGGTCAGGGAGGCAGCCACTGCTTGGACACTGGCTGGGCACTGGTCTGCTTGTGGTAGGTGGTGAATGATTGCCTTTGGGTCGCCTATTTTTTTCCTCTTTCATTCACTTATTAAACTTATTAAACTGTCTTTATCCATGAGTTTTCTTGCTTTTTCTCCCCCCGTTCTCTCCCCTACAGGGGAGCAAGTGGCTGGGTGAAGATTAGCGGCTGGCTGGAGTCAACCCACCATAGCCCCTCTGATGTCTCTGAATAAACAAGAGTCAGATGAAGACAACAAACATGATATTTGAAAAAGAAATATAAGCAAGGAAAAAAATAAGCTTCCATCACAGTTTCTGAGAGCAGGGAACACTGTCAAATAAACATTTGGTAACACTGTCAAATGACTGGGCATGTGAGAACCACCATGTCACAACTAAGATTTCATGCAACAAAAGGGGTTTCTAACTGTTAGCTTCTGGAGAAAGGATTTGGATTTGTCTTCACGGATCCAGCGAGGATGTTTCACCTCCTCACTATCCTGTCATCAAGAAAGTATAATAACATTTAATGTAAAAGCTGATGGAAAGTTGACATATACTGACTTAGATCAGGTGCAGAGCAGCATATAAGAGAAAAATAAGATTCATCACACTTTTACACTTCAGTGTGCATGCTTCTTTAAATAGTTTCTTTTTTCCTATTCTGAGAGTATCTGCATCCTGAAAAACAGCTTTGCTAAATAATAGATTCAATGCAATGTACAGAGGTAATGTGAACAGAATACCATACTAAGGAAGCTGACTGGTGCATATTCAGGGAAGTCTCTGGTTACTGGAAACAGACTTAACAACTCTTTTTTGGGATACAGAACAGAAGCCAGGCTAGGTTGTCAGAGGCAAACACCACCTAGGCCCAAGGATGATCATTCCTGAGTATCCATTCTCAAGTACATAAATTGTTCCTCCATTCACTGTGTTAATCTATACACTGTATAATCCAAAGATTAGATAGAAAGCCAAGCATAACACACAGCTAATCAACAGAGAAGAACAGCCACTATACCACAGTAACAGTACTATTCTGAAAGGATGCCAGTGGCGTAACTCTCACCCAAGGCATGGATGAATCCCACATGTTTCAGGTTAAAGAATGATTTGAACAGCAAGTGTCTCCATGGGGTTTGTGTCTCTCGAGTCCTATAACAAGCAATCCTCCCTCAGCTCCCCTTTGCTATATGAAGACTGTAAATCTGAATAATCGTTCAAGATGAAGACCTTTACAAACTAGAGTGGAAAGAAGGTTGTGGTTTCAGCATCTGAAAAAGTCAGTAGATAACCAGAAAAATGCTCTCTTTCACTTTTTTTTTTAATCTTTTCCTCTGAAAGTATATGTCAACGTGGATCTCACAGTAAGTGGCTGTCAAAAGCAGCAAGACTTTAACCAAAGAATTCATAGTCTTTCACACACAGCAAATGGCTACGCACCTTTGCCTTCTAGTTTTGATGTCAAGAATTCTGTTCTCCCATGACCTGTTCACCATCCCTACTATGCTCTTACTTTTTTTTTTTTTCTTTTTAATATCCAGATAGCAGAGAAACATGGAATTTAACTACAGAAAAATGTCAAAAAAGCAGATCCTAAGCTCAGCCAAATACTGATGAAGTTCATAAAAGGCAAGGAGACAGTCTTGTGAGAGGCACCAGAGGAAGCTGGGGGAGGCTCATGGCTGCCCCATGCACTGAAGGTTGGCACAAGAACACAGAGTGAAGGCACTACTGTGGAAAAAATACACGGTGTATGTACAGTAGAAGTCTGGACTTCTTGAGTGCAATTTGCACTGACATACACTAAGTCAATATATTCCCCTTCCTAACCAGGGTCCTGTGGGTCACGCTGCACCAGAGCTAGGTCTTGACAACACAAACGGGTTTGGAACAATGTAAGTGACTGGACAAAGTCAGCTTTCAAACTTTTCCTAAAGGAATGGTAGATGAACGTGATATAAGTAAGTAAAAGCAAAGCCAATAGGACTCAAAATAATACAAACCTTTAAAATCAGATGAATAAAAGCAGAGAAGAATCTAATACATTATGTCACATTTGGTACTAAAATTGTCGTTTTTCAGCAGAGCGTGATACTGCAAGAGGATATGGAAGCATTTAATTTCAACAGATATGTTTAAGTAGGAAGGAAGAAAAGATAAAAGGATATACTACTTTCAGACACAGCACTGAGAGACCAACTGGAACTTGCTGAATGTGGGGTTTTTCCAAGTGGGAAAAAAATCAAACCAAACCAAACCAAAAAAACCAGACACCAATAAAACTAAAGGTCAAAATAATATATTCTATTACAAGTGTGGTAAATAGACTTAAGCCAATTAATTGATGACAATACTAAGTATCCCTCAATTGCAGGTGATAAATCTTATTTTTATATTTGACATCTAAGGCTGGGTTTAAAGACGGTTCTTCTATAAGATGGTTCTTCTATAAGCCTCTCTTTTTTCCTCTGACCTACAGACATTTAAAAAAAATACCTGCTAATAAACCCCCAACAGCAGACATCTTGGAACCAGTAAGGGAGGAGAAAAGATGATACTCATAAGCTTTTTAGTCCTCATGTATTAATTCAACAATAATTTACCCTGTCAGACCACTGAGTCTCTCCCTGCAAACTCAGAGCTCCTCTCAAGCAAAGGAGAACAACCTGCCATGGGCAATGGGCATTGCTCAGTGAACTGAGCGAGCAGACAAACCTTAATACACATTTTACAACTCAACAGCCGGGATCTAATGCAGGGTGTTCAGCTTCTGGCCCAGCATATTCTGAACTGAGAGGGCTTGGGCTAGGTATAATCCCATTTGAAAATATGTACCTTGTCTACATCCAAGGGCAACCACATCAAGGGTATGTGTGGCTATGATGTATCTTTTTGCAATCCCCACAGAAAACCCATATACTCTGAAGTGCCAGCACACCAACACATGCAGCATAGGAAATAAACAAGAAGAATTAGAGATCTGTGTGCAGTTGCAGGGCCATAACCTCATTGCAATTATAGAGACACGGTGGGACAGCTCACATGACTAGAATATTGTCATGGAAGACTATGTACTTTTCAGGAAAGACAGACCAGCAAGGCGAATTGGAGGAGTTGCACGTTATATGAGAGAGCAGCTCGAATGTCTTGAACTCTGTCGGGGGCAGGGGGGCGGGAGAGGGGATGAAGAATGAGTTGAGTCCTTATGGGTAAAAATTAAGGGACAGGCTAACAAGGGGGACACTGTTGCGGGTATTTACTACAGGCCACCTGAGCAGGAAGAGGAGGTTGATGAGCTGGAAGTAGCCTCATGATCACATGACCTTGTTCTCATGGGAGACTTCAATCACCCTGACATCTGCTGGGAAGACAACACAGCTAAGCACGCACGGTCCTGGAGGTTCCTACAGATCACTTATGGTAACTTCTTGACATAGGTGGTGGAAGAGCCTACAAGGAGAGATGTGCTGCTTGACCTTGTTCTAACAAACCAAGATGAACCGGTTGGAGATGTGAGGGTTGGGTGCAGTCTTGGCTGCAACTACCATGAGACAGTGGAGTTGAGGATCTTGTGTGAAGGAATTTTCCAAGGTATTTCCAAGCTGTGAAGCAGGACAATAAGTGGGACTAAACCCATGGACTTCAGCAGAGTGAACTTTGACCTCTTCAAGGTCCTGCTTGGAAGAATCCCATGGGATAGGGCTCTAGAAGGTAGGGGGCGGTCCAAGAGAGCTAGCTTATATTCAAACATCACTTCCTCCAAGCTCAAGACTGATGCATCCTTATCAGCATGAAATGAAGTAAAGGGAGTGGGAGGCCAGCATGGATGAGTAAGAAGCTTCTGCCAAAACGCGGGTGGAAGGATGTTTATGTAATGTGGTAAAAGAGACAGGCCACCTGGGAGGAATACAAGACGGCTGTTAGAGTATGCAGGGATGCAGTGGGGAAGGCCAAGCTTCACTTGAAATTAAATCTGGACAGGGATGTCAAGGACAAAAATAAGGGCTTCTTCAAGTACATCAGCAGCAAAAGGAAGATTAGGGAAAATTCAGGTCTGTTCCTGAATGAGGTGGGTGCCCTGGTGACAGATGATACAGAGAAGGCAGTTACTGAATGCCTTTCTTGCTTCCATCTTTACTGCTAAGACTGGCCATCAGGAATCCCAGACCCTGGAGGTAAGAGAGAAAGTCTGGAGAAAGGAAGACTTTCCCTTGGTTAAGGAGGATCAGGTTAGAGATCATTTAGGCAAACTGGAATTACTGAAGGGAGTCTAGTGGTGGGCTACAAAGATGATCATGGTTCTGAAGCATCTTTCTTATCGGGAAAGACAGAGGAAACTGAGTCTGTTCAGTCTGGAGCAGAGAAGGCTGAGAGGGGATCTCATCAATGTTTATAAATATCTCAGGGGTGGGTGTCAAGAGAATGGGGCCAGACTGTTTTCAGTGGTGCCCAACAATAGGATGAGGGGCAACATGCACAGACTGAAGCACAGGAGGTTCCATCTGAATATGAGGAGAAACTTCTTTACTCTGTGGGTGCCAGAGCTCTGGAACAGGCTGCCCAGAGAGGTTGTGGAGTCTCCTTCTCTGGAGACATTCAAAACCCTCCTGGTCACATTCCTGTGCAATCTGCTCTGGCTGAACCTCCTTTAGCAGGTCAGCTAGACTAGATGATCTCCAGAGATTCCTTCCAACCTCAACCATTCTGTGATCCTGTGATTTTTGAACCGTACTGTCTCAACTAGGCTAGGTACAATGACAATACAACAATAAGCATCTTCTCTGCCCATGTCCCTTCTAGTTCTGTCCTTTGGAAACAAAGCCATTGCTGCCTTCCCTGACAGAACCCAAGGCCCCAGGGTGACATGCAATTCCCCTTCTCAGCATCATCCTTGTAGGTCAGAAGCTGGAAGAAGCAGCAGCAGCCAAGAACTACATATTCATCTCAAGTGAGCTGTCACTGCCCACATTTAATTGAGGAAAAAAAAGTCTCAGGACCATCCTAAACACTATAAATGGGCAATCCTCTAAAAAGAACAGGATTTTTTATGGGGACAGCTAACATGCATCTCCATTCAGCACCTTATGGCCCACAGTCTGTCCCGAGTTCAAAACGTGGTTTATATAATACAGTCTCAAGCCCACCCAAAAAATCATTGCCTCTAAGAGGAAGAACAATAGCAAGAGATAACATAGCAAGAGATAACATTCCTACACAATACAGCTGCTGCGCTACCTAGGCCATTGCAAGCACTATATTTCACCCACAGAATTCAGTGGCTCAATGAGTATTTACAATTGCAGTATAAAGCACTGACATCAACATACAGACCTTCCATATGACTTGGGGTCCTGCAGTACTGTAGCAGGTAAATTCATTTGTTTGTATTTTGAGAGACTGGTTAAATATTATACTGCTCGAACTAGAACTGAGTAAATTCCATTTACTGTATCAGTGGACCCTGTTCACTTCAAAAGCATGCCTCTTCTATTTGTTCTCCTGCCAGGCCCTTAGGATGAGCTGTGACATTCAAGACAGCAGTCCACAGACAAACATACCTTCAAGTTTAAATTTCACAGGAGACAGCGACTCTGGAATTTGCTTTTCCTCTTAGGCCACAATGACACCGCTTCCTCCTCTTATCTCTGCTGCTGCTTCCTTGTTGTGAAGCAAGAACTGTTCCACCCCATGGCAAGATTTCCTCCATCTCAGGTAAGCTAACCACTGGGCTGGATTCACCCTTACAACTTTTCAGAAATTGATTATTTATTTTTCTTTTAGTAAAACAACAAAAACAAGCCCGTACAGTTGATTTTTGAGGCTTAAATATTTCCCTCTGATTAAGCCTAACTCATACTCCAATCAATATGAACACTAACAGTAATACTAAGTAAGAAAACAAGCAGCACTGAAGTAGTATTCCTTCAGTTTAAGCTTCCTCTCTTTAAATATCGCTCATCACATGTGTCTGAAATGGAATAAAATGTACAAAATCTAGTGAAAAATTACATCGTTACCAAAAATACAAATCAGATGAAAAAAATCCAAACACTGCATTCAGCAGAATTTGGTGTTACTATTAATTGCTACACTCAAGACTCATAAATGGTTCCCACTAGTAAATATTTTCACAGAACTTCAAGAGATGCAAACTGTTGAAACACCACCTCACCAAACAAAAAATAGAAACAGAACTAATTAGAGCCCCATTCATCCAGATTCAGCTACTCCTTATACCTTCTACCATCATGCAAAAAGATAAGTTGCTTGCTAGGATTTTGGTATTCCTATGCAATAGGTTAACACAAATTGTAAATAGTCAGTGAGTGGAGTAATCAAATGAAGTACCGGAGTTAATGCATTCTGTGACTTTGCTGGTTTGTTGTCTGCTTACACTCATTTTTGCAATCTCAGTAATCTGCAATAGTTCTCTCAGTCATTGTGGATGTTTTTGCTTTGCTGAATTTTAGAATCCAACAGAGCTACTTAAAAATGTATATTTATTTGCTACAATATTGCCTTTCCACCACAAGCCACTTAAACTAAAAGCAATCTACTTCATAGAAAAAAACAATGTCTCACCCCAGAGATAGAATTACAAACACACACGCATGCATATGCCATCCCAGCTATGTAAAAGAGATGGAAATTCAACAGCAGAGTAATTCCCCTTGAAGTCTAGGCACCCACAAACCTAAATTAAACAGCTCTCCCCTCTTCTCTTCAAAGATGCATTCTTTCATTCCTAAAAGGTTACTGATGTTTTCCAAGGACCACTCTAACTCTGTAAGGATTTGTGCTTTCACTGTGCTCCCTCTTTGAGCAAAAGTCCTCATTGGCCCTGAAGAGTCACCTGTTTGTCCCCCAAATTCTTAAGCCAATTTTTAATGGAGATGTTGAGAGATGCACCTATAGAACATACTGCTCTGTCACTTGCTCTGACCAACTCATTTCATTGCAGAACTTAGGTCATTTTGCATACACTAACAGCAAATGGTGAGCACATCAAGTGTCTTGCTGCAAATCACTGCCCTATCACATAAGAAAAGCTATAAGAAAAAAGCAGACTCAAATCAAGATGTGGGAAGAGACAGTAACCATCACTTCATGCTGAAGCCCCTGCGGCCATAGAGAAAAGATGGTACTGCTCCCTGTTTCCTCTCTCAGAAGGTTCTTTTACAGTGCAACTGAACTTTTTTTTATCCATTTGAGACTAAGGAACAACAGCATCAGTCACGGAAAGGAACAGGTGAAACATGAAAAATTGTAATATTCTTCAACGACCATAACCTCATGCTTGCAGCATATATCTCCACCAGTAATCTCAAGGGAATGTAAATCACATACCCAAAAGCTTCCCCTCCATACTGAGTTGAATTTATGGATCTTCTGTTTCTTGCTGCTTCTTTGGAGAATAGCGCACTATCTGTTTTATTCAGCAATTTAAGACTCCAAGGAAGACCGGGATTCTACCACCCCCGGCAAAAGTGAAAACAGCTGAGGTCCAAGGTGGAATGATACTTCTATGCTGAACACTACAATTAGAACATTCATCAGTTCTCTGAGTCTGCAAACTTCCTTGGATTCAATGCATTTTCAAGCTTGGTCATGGCAGGTTTTTAGAAGAAAAAAAAATGGAGAAATGACAAACAGTGATAGACCATAGTCCTATGCCAGAGTCAGATTATATTTGTCTTGTCTGATTATCAGACATTAACTGCTAGTACTGCAGGGAGGAAAGTCCAGGGGGCCACCCTTTCTGATGGCACCTGCACTCAGACCAGCTTAACCTGCTCAAGCTGCAGGCTGGAAAAAGTAATTACAAACCACAATGGTTCAGGAGCCCTGCTCTACACTACCAATTTGCACATTTTTCAGTATTTCAAGTTCTTTCTTCCTCAGGGAAGATCTCTCGCAGTACTCCCCGTTAACAGCCTGGTGACACAAGGGGAACAAGGTAAGAGGATGCAGCAAGTCAATTAGTGTGAGGCACCTAATGGACAACAACCCACTAAAAGCTGTTTTAAACTGCTTTTGCAACTTTGGTAAAGAGGCAAAACAGGTCATAACCATATACTTTCCTCAGACAGCCCCTGCTCTGCTGCTTCAGATGTTTGCCTTCCTATGTCTATATGTGTTCCAGTTCTGAGACAAAATGTTATCTGCTGACTACCTAAAAGGATAAACACATCAGAGAAGGACTGTACCAGACTTAACAACCTCAACACTTTATATTATACTCAGTTTCTTTTCTAAGGCATGGTTGTGTTCTCTGCCTTCTTATTCTTTTCTTCCAGAATCCATAACATTTACTTGTAACTTCATATAAATAAAATCAAAATATGGGGAATATATATCTGTAAGTTATTTGTATTGTATGTATCTGTAAGCTATTAATAGTTACATATGCCTTCCTAGAACAGCACTGAGATCTGCCTAAAAGATTTAATTATTGCTTTTTGTTTACTAAGCATTGAAATGACAAAACCAGAACCGAAGTTCTTGAACACTTCATTTCCCATACAAACTATACCACCCACACAGATTATTGCTGCCATATAAAGACAAAAGAGGAAAAAAGCAAGGGCACTTTTTCTATGATCTACCTACAAGTTACAGCCTGAAGTTAAATCTTATTCAACTCTGATTAATTCCGAAGGACCCTCAAGGCTGAAAGATGATCACATAATTTAATTTGATTTTTGGTGGTAGAAAACTCAAGGTAGGATTACCAGAGCAAAAACAACTCAGGGGATTCTGTGAAACAAAGCATTCTGTCTACATACTGCCTACTCAAAGTTTATCCTAAATATATATATATATGCATTGTGATTTTCATATATAGCGGACACTATTTCAACCAAAACCGGAGAAAAGTGATCAGCTTGGTTTTAAGAGGTTTAATAGCATAAAGTGCAAAGAAGAAAAAACTATGAAACCTACTTTTTGTTCTGCTGTCCACTTCTATTTTTGTTGGCTCCTGAGTTGCTGTGGCTGGAGGTAATTTCTTCCCAACACTCTGAAAAAAAAAGTAATTATTCTCCTTTAAAATTTGCAGGTTCAGTTAACAGTTGGATAACATAAAAATTGTAGCAGAAATACAAAATAAAGGAGTAGAAAAAGTACACTAAAGAAACAGAGGCAAGTTAAACTATACTTAGGTTTGTCTGTGGGGTTTTTGTTACCTTTTTTTTTAAATTAGAAAGAATTCATAAAAATTTGATCTTCAAATTTTCCCTTCAGAAAAATGTTTACTAATGTTTTTAAACATTAACCGCTTAACACAGTTTCAGGGAAGACTCACAGAAGCTTCACTGGTGCACTGCATATGCGACGAAATTACTTAAGGAAAGGTGCCATTCAGTATGAAAAGTAAAACTGAAAGAGGAGTGAGGGAGAAAAACCTTTGACTTCTCTCCATACAAAGAGCATCCATTTCAGTAACTTTAGACAGAGAGTGTGATTTTAAAGTTGACAACACCTCTTTCAAGGGTTTCCATTTTTGTTTATTTTTAGCAAAAATAACTTACTGAGGAGTACGGCAATAAGCAATAATCAGCTTCAGACAGGTAAGCTGAAAGAACAGTAAACAAACACAACCTGCCCCCAATAAAATAAAATAAAATTGGTGATATTCGTCTTTTTGTATCTTCACCAACAACTATATTCATGCTATCCCGTCTCTCACTCAGCTTTTCTCCCTATCAAGAAAGCTGTCTAGTTGAGGACATAAGTGTAATTATTACTTGTTTATATAGATACATAGAGTACTCAAAAGTCCTAGCTGTAGTTGCAACATCCTTTGCTGGTAAGGTATGCATAAACATCACAAAAACTCCTCCATACTCCAGTGACTTTCTGAGTAAAAGCTAAGAGACAAGAGACCCAAAATTTACTCTTGAAGGCACTGAGAACCTCTTGGGAACCACAAGGAAGACACTGGTCAATATGAGAAGCAATAGGAGTACAGCACATCAAGTAGTTAAAAAATTTCAAGGTGTATAAAGAACATGAAGAATCATTTTGTACACTAACTGTGTCAAAATTTTCCTAGGAAAAGGAGGATAATAGACACACAGGGATTTTAGGCTGGCAAAAGAGCTTCTCTGTAAGAGAAATAAGTTTTGAGAGATGTGCACAAGACAGTCATCCAATTTGTGTTGACATGTAGGACAAACTATGAATTGCAATACCCAAAGTGTCCCGTTGCAACTTAACTTGCAGGTGGCAGCAGAAACAACTGACCTTCTGATGAGCTTGCAACTCTACCTACAATCCAAAGTTTGTGAACTGCTTAGGAAGCAACAAAACTCTACAAAACCTCCCAACTTCTTTGCCAAGATGGGAATGAGAGACAAGAAGTGTCTGAAGCAGTGATTAGGGATGTAACAGAAAAAGAGGAGATGACAGACACCTGCCAATCAGGAGAGGACAAAACTAAGAAAAGAGCATGACCTGGCTGTGCTGAAGAAGCTTAAAGTCAAAAAGGATGACAATGAAGAGCTAACTCTGAAATGTAGCTGGAAAGCAGTGAAAATTGTACTGGAATAGATGTAATGAAGAATGTGATGCTACTGGGCATTCACAGACATAAAAGCACCGAATGCCTTCAAGATGAAACTAAGACTGGGAAGACAGCCTTTGGTTCAGAGGCAAACAGAGCAGTTCAAGATAACTGCACATTTTGGTACATGCTTGTTCATGATCAAACCTTTATTTGCAGTTCAGCTTCAAAACATAGTTTGGAAAATGATCAGAGCACATACTCTAAACTGCACTGCCATTTAACTCAGAAAGGAATGTTTACTAAAGGAGTAACAAAAATTTAATTTAGGGGAGTTTTCTTTTTTAAAAAATGCAATGTTATTCAAGAACAATTAATTAAAGAAAAGCATTTGGTAATTGCTTTAGCATACATGAATCATTGATCTTATGCCATGAAACCAAAACTCAGATAAACTCGCAACAAGCTAAAATTTAACAAGGTAAATATCACAGCAAAAGGAAAGGAGGAAGAAACCAGTGCATCCCAGTGGTAGGGGATGCTGCAACGTAATTTCTTCATTTCTAGAAGCAATGCTTGAAAACATTGATTCATTTGCTCATTCAGGAAGAATACCTGTGCAGGTGATAAATCAGCATGGGGAACCAACCGATTCCTTGAGAACAGAAAAGAGAACACCATCCAAACAAGGCTGTTCTCTTGTTGGATGCTAGGAGACAGGTCAGAAAGCAGTCTTTGCATGCGTTGCAATTTGTTCAGGAAAGAAGGTGAAAAGCCCATGGTGCAAGGTGGCTGAAGACATGATTCTCTTTGCACACAGAAAAATAGCCTGAGGAAAGAAATGAGAAACTGGCCTCCCAACAAGTCTACTGATACATGAAGAGCAGCACAAAACTCAGTGCAGCACATGGAAAGTGCTGAAAGATCAGTGATCTAGAAGATCCAAGAATCATTTGTTGCAGGATGAGCAAAGTTGTACCAAAATTCTGCAATGAAGAGAGGAAGGTATGTTTATATCTACTAGAAGGACACAGAAAGTCACAATTAAAAGAATTTAAACAGGTGTTGCACTGAACCCACTCTAGTGAGGAGGGACACCTGAATTTTTTGTGGGACAGGGTCAGAAAACAAGTGGAACTGGTATTCTTTAATTGTAAGGTGACTGCACCCAAGGATTTATAAAGGTGATACAAGCACCACTGACAGAAAAAAGGCAAGAAAATAGATAAGCCACACAAATCTGTTTTCAGGTGAGCCTGTGCTGCCAAGCTATTTTACTCTTCTTGTTAAATGGTACTAAAGGAGATTTTTTAGTTATTATGATTTATTTATGTTTACAATTGGTCTACACAGATCCATGCATTTGCATGGAAAACATTTGCAACCACTTTCTGAAAACATCTCCATGAAATTTAATACAGTACTCATTTGTTCACTAGGAAACATAGAAGAAAAGCATTCCTCACCCTAAGAGACACTGAATACTCTATAATCTGTTGAATCTGGTGGTTCTGCTCTAACAGGACAAAAGCTCAAGCATAACTAAAATCTGTGTGCTGGGAGTCCCAGATTAAGTAATTTTATCACAGCTACCAATTTTTCTGACAAGAAAAGAGAAATGGGAGATAGACACATCTCTTCCCATGCGAGGCAGAAACTTTCCTTCTGACTCTCCAACTGTTTACATCACACGTACTCCCATACTGGTCAAATATTTACCAAATTTACTACTGGCTAGGAGAAGCAGGCAAACCAAACTTAAGTCCTTGCTGATCCAACATACATCTCCATGACACAGACTTTTCTTCTCAGGGACTAGTTACTATAGGGTATTTTGGTCTCTCCTCCTGTTGAACGCTGAGCATAATTTATCAAAATCTTTTTCGCTTCTAAAAAACAAAACATGGCAGCAAAGAACACTTTAATTGGGTTGAAATGAATTTTTCAATATAAGTCTTCCTCCTCTTCTGTTCTTCCTTCATGTAAGAAGGTCATTATATTTCAGAAAAAAATGTACTCCAAGCCCTTCTAGACACATTGGTCTACACTGCAAAATACTGATGTACAACTCCAGTTTTCACATTATTTAGTCTTCCTCATTCCTATCTATGAGGCTTAACATTCCCAAGAAGCAAGCAGATCTTACCCCTTCGGGGCACAGGCACAAAACAAGATTTAGAATTTGAAGGACTTTTTGGGCATCTAGAGACTCCAAATCCAAGAGCAGGATCCTCAACTCTGCCAGGCATCCCATGATATCTCCCAGATGAACCCTCTACCTCCATTTACGTAACTCCATGATTTTGTCAATAATGTTTGTAATAAAAACTCACACGCAGCATGAACCAGAAGGCCCATAATGACCCCGTCTCAGCAGTGCCCTAATCACCAGGCTGCGAAGACAAGTGAAGTTCTCCATTTTCTCTCTAGTTCCGTATATCTTCAGTTCTCGGCTGTAGAATGGTTTCAGCACCAGAAAAAATGGCAGCGTATTTCCCTCACCTTTGTATCTCTGTCCTGGTGGTTCAGAGGCACTCCTGAGGAGTACCATTTCAGATTCCTTCTATCCTACTCCAGTATGCTGATTACCAGAAATCTCACCTCTAAATGTTGGCAGCAGACTTGTTTCACTTACGTTACTCCACAGATCTCACTCTAACTTGCTTAGTCTTGTCACACAAGAAATGTGGTGGAAACAGGGTTCAGATTTCCTGACTCCAAGCCTAGGCTGACTCCGAACACACAACAGAACATATCAACAGAGCAGGCAGAATCTTGATCCCACTATTTCTGCAAGGCATGTATAATTGGATTATTTAGCTGTCAGACACAAATCCCCCTAATCGCTTCACAAGTGAATCCAAAAGATGAAAGAGGATGAAGTGCCCTCTTGCTGCATAAATAGCTGATAAAAGCATGAATAATGACCATGATTTGGTGTATAGATATTCAGAGAGATAAGACAGATTTAAGAGCAACCTGCCAGTCTTAATGCTTGGTTTTATGAAGCCAACGGAAGGACAGCCTAGCACTAAATAACGGGTTCTGTTAGCAGAAGAGGCCTTGATGGCCTCCAGTTTCATAAACTGGAAATCCCAGTCTCTGCAGACCAGTTTCCTCTGATACTGAATTAACAGTGATTACAAAAGTGGTTGAGGTGGCACACAAAGTCGTGTGAATGAGGTCACAGTACAATCTAAACAGTCTCATTTCCTTTCATTTATGTATTTTGGCTCAACAGCAATCCCTGTAACAGCAGAGAGCAACACAAGAGAATCAGAGCACGTAATGAGCAGCATACAAGTGAGATTTTCTCACTTGAGGGCACTCGGGCCTTTCCCCACAACTATTCAACCCCGACCAGAGGAAGAAAAGTAGACCTGTGATCAAGTTTCCTCCTTCAGGATGTTATAAAAATATATTTCAGGGTTTTCTGTTGTTATTAAAAACTGACTTATCTATTTACTTTTGTTATTCAGATTGTGTGTCTCTAGAACATTTCATCTCAAAATTCAAACGGAATTGTCACTTGTGCACCAGCTAAGTCTATACAGAAGATTTCGCTATGCTTCTTTGCAACAAAGGAACATACTTCTCCTTTGACTCTCCATTAACAAATATAGGTTTCTCCAAGCAACAGCTTATTTACTCAGGAATAAGGAGAAAAAAAAATTAGCCAGCATGAGTATTTATTCTGGAAAGAGTATTGAAGTCTACCCTAGATAAAATATTTTGGAACTGCTACTTGAAATGTAACTCCTTGAAGATATTCTTATGGAATACATCAGACATTAAAGAATTCATAAAAATGGGCTGTATGAGCTGGAAGCACTCGTGTTTAAGCTTAACATAGTTTATCAGTTTGAACAGTGAAAATATAACAATATGCACTGATGTTTTATACAGGAGAGGAAAAGAGAGTTATGTATGCTGAGAACTTTTAGAATTACAGAAAATCTCAGTGATTAGGTCAGGGGAAAAATGTGCCCTGTTTCTTTGACCACAATACTTCCTTTTAACATTCAACTGCTATTTTAGAATGTTGTTTATATGCATGAGAAATTTTGTCTATAGGTTATGTGCAAATCTGAGGCCCCTATTACTGACAATATAAAAGTTGTATCCTTCAATGTATTTTTAACAGTCCATTTTGTAACTGAGAATATTTTTTCACAAAGAAGGGGAAATGGTCACTATATTGTTCCAGTTCTGGATGAACAGCAGCATAAGCAAGTTTCTCACTGACTATGTATAATGCTGGTGTTGTGAAGGGGGAGCCAAATTAACTTCTATTTTGCTAATATGCTTTAAGTGCTTAAGGAACTTCATCAAGTCCTTTATTCATCCTACCTGATCTAACTTGAATTTTTAAAAAATTGGAAGAGCCTCAATATAAAAACCCCAAAGGTTTTCAGATGTCAAAATGCCCTCACTCTGTCAGAGATAAAAGAACTGTCCAGAATTTCAATTTTTCCCATGATACCAAGATCCAGCTCCACATAAAGTACTTTCTGTGACAGCGTGATCAAGTATTGCTGTCCTGGGGTTTCCCAAAAGGACAGAGTTAACAGTTTTCTTAAAGGGTTACTGCATGGCACTTCAAAGAGGGTAACGGCAATTTTAAGAAACCTTTTCAGAGAAAAAAATTCTTTAGGCAAAAATGCCTTGGTAATGTAAAATAGCTTATAGCTTCTTCATCTGTACCTACCTTCCACCCCCCTGTGCTTTGGTGGAAATATCATCCATATGCTTCTGAACCGCAACTATTATTATTTTTTAATACCAACTAGATATTATATCTGCCCAGTGCACACCCAGCTAATATAGAGAACCTCAGCTGCCCAAGCTGCACGCATTTCTAACACTGCCTAAGAGAATGTTCCAGCCGCAACACAGGGTAATTTCCTTAAAACTAGGTTAGGTGAATGAATGGGCCAGGAAACAAGTGTTCATCAAATCCTCGAATACAACCAGACTGTTGCAAGCACAGGCAAGCAAAATCCTTTTTTATTCTCCTGCCCCTAGTTTACTCTAAGTATGAGCAGAGAGAGAGGATATCTCATAACTCGTGTCTCAAAGGTGTCTCATAATTCACTTGCTATGAGCAAGAGACAGGAAACAGCCTGGTCACCACCCAAGCCCACCCAAAGACGGCCATGTCCCCAGGGAGCCACCCTTGGCCATGGATTCCTGCCACCACTCCTCCTCTCGGCCGTGACATTAGCATGTCTCTGTGGGGAGAGGAAGGAATTAATCCATGTAAAAAAGTATTGCAGAGGGTAAGGAAGACCAAAATAGAGTTTTAATGTTATCTGCTTCACTAAACAGCTGCACAAACATTTGGGTAGAACTGTGGCAGGAAAATTTATGGTCATAGGGGTAAGGTGCAACTCTAAGGTGCAGTGCTTCTTTATACCAGCTTAAGCTCACCAGGACAGCATGGTGAGCATGGCACAGTGTGCTACAACAGATCCTGGAGCCAGCACGTCACATTTTGACTATGCTCAGGGCAACCCAAGGAAAGGTTGCAGTACTGCTGACCTTTACATCATTCGAAAGACAAAATATGAATGACACTCAAGTACTCAGCTCTACATACCAGATGATACTCCCATGAAGAATGGGTGCCCTGACCACAGGATCAGCTATGGCACACACCCACAGAAACTTTTTAGCCGGATGTTTGGCAAATATTTCACAGAATTCAGACGACACAGCAATTAACGTATTTTTAAATTTCATACTATAGTTTATTTTCCCATAGTCAAGCTATATAACATTCTACAGGACAATCTGAAAATAAGGCATTTTCACATAGTCCATATTCCAGCACACTTAAGTGCAGTTTTTCCAGCTGATGTCTGTACTAGATGACTTTTGGACTTGGATGAACACAGGCCTTCTGAATTACAGCATGTCTTTGTAAAGAAATATATAGTTTTTTTCTTTTGAGAAAGATTTTACCCATGAAAGGTTTTACCCTTCTAGAGCGAGGTTGCAAAACCCTGTATTTAGGTGATGCAAAGGGCATGTGAACTGCTGGCACCTTAATCCTCTCTGTCTAGACAAAATCAGAAAATCTCTAAATAACAGATGTCCCTCCAAATAAAATCCTGGTCTTACAAAGCAAAAGAGCAAAGCTTTCATCCCATCGGAACGCCTTGAAAATGAACATCATTTCAGCCATCAGCATGACTCTTCCCACAATTAACAAGTTTGGACAAAGCAGACAAGTTGTCTGAAGTCAACAGTGAAAAGGTGAAGGCCCTGTAACTGTTCACGAACATCAGTACTCTAGGAAAAGGCCACTACGCCAGCACTGCTTCAGAGGAAAGCAATGTTCAAGTAGTCAGCAAGGAAATCCTGCTTGAATGTTAAAGGATTTGGGAATGAGGGTGGTGCGCAGAAAAACTAAAGGTGTCTTGGGGAAAAATGTTTCTTAGTGTTCACACAGAAACATAGATTTTTACCAAATACAAAGGTTATTTCTTGAATGCAAAAGAAAAAGGGGGGCAAGGCAATAATGACACAAAAATACTCTAATTCTCATTCCAGAGAATGGTAAACAGGTTGTGATTACTTTACACCATAGTCGGTTCACTTGGTGCCCTAGAAATAGAGTGCTGCATGTCAGAGCATCTTACAGCTGCTGTAACTGTCATCCACTGTGATGGCACTGGAATCCAAGCAGACAAGCAAGTAAACAAAGCAAAGGAAATAGCACAGAGGTCTCCAAACTAGAGAAATTTTAGAACAAAATATGACTTTGCGGAGGCTTTGTTTTCCAATTCATCACATATGCTTATTCTTCTTATGTAATTCCTTTTTAAAGTTAAAAAAAAAGAAGCAACACTACCTGTTATCATCTTTTAACGTCCTTAAACTACATCAAGCCTAAGGAACAGTCACATTTGATTTTATTAAAAACTATTTTATTTTTCAAAATAACTGTAACTTCTAAAATTTTTAATGCAGGAAGTTACTGGTGCTTTACTTAATTAGATCAAAAAGTATTTGGAAATCACATACAAAGATGACCTATAAAATCACTTACTGGGACAGAAAAGAAATTATTTATGTGGTTCTGAATGTTCAAGACAAAATAAGACCACGGTGAAGGTATGACATACAGCAGAAAGGGAAGGGATAAAGGAAGACTGGGACAATTTAATCAATTTATGTCCACATTCCTTGATGGCTCAGAGTTTGTTACTCCTTCACATTTTATTTGAGAACAACAATTAAATGTCTATTAAAAATCCACTATCTTTATACAGAAACAATGGACTTTGAAACACACAGCTGTTAATATTTTGGAAAGAAATAAGGAGCAATGGAAAGAGCTATCAAAATATATCCAACACCTAGATCATTGTGTGCAGTTCTCACCCCATTTCCCCCTCCTTACACATAACCCACCTCAGTCCCTAAAGAAACTGGAAAAGACAGAAAGTCACCAAGAATGATCAAACTTATGGAACACGTTTCTCATCCTGGAAAAAACACGTCTATGAAAATCAGGAGTGGTACTGAGAAGGCAGTTAGGGAGGACTCCCTCATTATCTCTTCCAATAATAAGAATTAAGGACTATTAGACTAAATTAGCAGGTACCACATTCAAAACAAACAAAGGGAGGGAACTCCTTTCCACAGCGTGTGATCCAGCTGAGTGGAACGCCTTCACAGGAGTTACAGATGCCAAAATGTTACATGCAATGAAAAGGTGACTACCTGATTTGATGAGGAAAAAAAATCCACTATGGTTATTAAACGCAAAGTTCAAAATGACTAGAGGCTGTGAAGACACTGCAGGGATTTCTCTGTATGTTTACCCTGTTCTTACGCTCTTCCCTAGGCTTCCAGTATTGACCTCTGTTTGGAGGCATGATACCAGCTCCGGCACAATTCTGATCTCAACTACAGATGTCTCGTGACCTTCAGATTCCCTGGAAATCTCATTGTTGAACATACGGAAATGGAATATTGAATACGGTTCACTTTGGGTAGTAAATTTAAATAAAGCAAGGTGACAACAAAACAAAGTGATAACACAAGGGAAACTTCAAAAGATTACTCCAACTTTTCTCTCCCACCAAACATTATCAAACAAACTTTATGTTTTTCAGCTAAAAAGAAAACAAAACCGTAAGGAGAACAAAGATACATGGAGAAAATAATTAGAAAAGTCTTCAAAATTATAAAGCAATAACTCTTACAGGTTAATTTAAGTCCTCTGGTTTATAAGCCACTACAGAAGTTTTCAATGGAGAAAATGCTTTATGGCATGTAAGTCTGTTTTCCTGGGCCCTCTTTTGTAGTTCTCAAAGAAGCAGAGAAAACCACTGTGAGTCTAAAAGATTATAAAAAGGAAACATGGGATTGACAGTCAGCTACTCTAATGAAAAAGACAAAGCTGTTGTACAGAAATACACGTTGACATTTCCTGTTTAGCCACCTCAAACTTCTGACCTGCAAGATGGACTGCATCTACCACAACACTATCAGTGAAGCACTCGGAACAACTTACCGATCTCCTGAATAGATTTGACTCTGTCAAGCAGCCGGAAAAGGCTTTAACAGTCTCTGACTTTCTCTGAGAAAGTCCTATAGACTTAAGATGTCTTCAGATGCACAGTGTTTCAATATTTCAGTGTATGAATCCACACTGTGCCCTCAGTAATGGTACTGATGTTTATGCTGAGCTCTAACTGTTTATATCCTCCATGTTCGTGTAATTTATACTTTTGCATTAAAAGGAGAGTTTCAAACCTTCATAATGGGAAAGACATTTAATTAGAGGGACTGTTTCACTGACTCCTAACTTCCCATTTACAACTACAAAACATCTCTTCAGTGATTTCAGAACTGCTTAAATGGAAAATTACTTGAATTCTTGTTTGCAGCTGCTGAGCTCCATTACGAAATGACCTGAGCCAGCACCAAATGTCCAATCCAGCTATCCATGTGCTAAAACTACCAGGTGTTTCGCAGATCACCAGGAGTCTACAAACCACATATGAAGAGTATGTTCATTAGCGTTATGCAAGTCACCAGAGAAATATGTGCTATTTCAAATAATGGTCAAAGACATAAGTAGGTAAAATATACAATGCAAAGTTTTTATTTTAACTTCTTGGATGGAAAAGGAGGTAGGAAAAAATCATGAATGAATATGAATATGAACAGTGAAACATCATTTTCATTAAAACTCTGGGTAGCTTGGAGAGCAGAAGAGTGAACATTTTGCTTTTTACATCAATATTCTCCACAGTTAAACCTGTTCAAACAGCAGTTGAGTTCAGACTCTAAAGCCTTGTAGCTTGGTATTTTGGCAAGTTCTTAAAATTTCAAATTACGGGCAGGGAGGGCAGTGGAGAGGCTTTTTTTCTACCGATATGGCTTGATGTGCTGGAGATAGACCTATGTGTCTTAATTCACATGCTTTATAACACATTTCTGTAAAATTTGGAATCCTGACATTTGATGCTGTCAGGCTGTCAGTTTCAAATCATTAATGAACTAAAAATCTGCCTTCCCAAAAGGTTAATGGTGAGAAAGTGAATGTAAGAGTTTAGATTAGGTAGATGCTGCTGAAACAAATGGAGCAAGACATACTAGAATCACTGATGAGGAAAAACACTTTAGTAAATTAAATTAAAAAAAAAAAAAAAGGCAAATGCAGAATGAAAGCCACACAGCAGTCTCTCCCAATTGCCTCATCTCAAAGCACCGAAAGCACGCACATCTAAATGAGTTATATGAACACATTCATTTTCTTTCTTCCTAAAACTACAGATTTGCAATGCTAGAAGGTGCTTTTGTAAAGATAGTAAGTATTTTTTGGAGCAGATAAGTCTTCTTTCTTTCCTGCTTTATTTTTTGTTTTCCCGTTTCACTGACTGTGGCTCACACAAATGTAAAAGATCATGTCCCCTCGCACCCTTCACCATGAATTTTACCATTTTGAGGCTGCAGTTCACAATTAATTCCTATCTCTTCCAGGAAAAATCCTTTAGCCAGTCTGCAGTGAGTCAATGAAATTCCTTCCTAGTCTCCCAGGAGAACTGTGCCTGTCCAGATTGCTGCTGGTAACTGGCACGATCCAGATTGTACCATCCAGCTTAGAAACTGCTGTTATGAAACCTCCCTCTTTTGGGAAATTAGTGAACCTTACAACCGCTACATGGATCACCAATTCCTTTTGCAGCAGTAAAGAGCGCTGTGAAGCTACTTTAATCTCTTGAAAAAAGATAGTCTAGGAAAACAATAAGCAGGGAATGGCTCTTCTCTAATATCTTTGTTTTTAAAGTGGCAATGATACTTCTTTGCTCTTTTGTGAAATTTATGATGCTGACAACAAACTGCCAAGTAGGTGTTCAATTATATTTTTCAAATTCAATGATTAAAAAAAAAAGACTAAACCCATATTGTCATGGAGATAGTCCCAGACAGTGCTGACAGCAAATATTTCTTCCATTCTTGGATTATATTTCCTCTTTTCTCCTCATGTTATTTTTAATTTGCATTTTTTAGTGTTCTTTTTTTTTTCCCTCACCTTGCATCACTGAAACCAGGACAGAAGTTACTGAAGCAAAACAGTGAGATAATTTTATTTTAAACTCTTACAGGCAAAACTTCAGAACAACAAGTGCCAAAGCAAAATGCGTTAGCATCTCCATCCAGTTCTCTTTCAACTGACTGGATTTTCATCTCTTTTCCTTTGAATGAAGCTCTGAAACTCAAAACACAAATGGAAAATGACCAATATGTATTTCGGCTTTTCAGCCATTGCTTCAGGTACAGAGACTGCTGCAGAAGAAACAGTAAGCTGTATATGCAGATGTCTACTGCTCTTTGGGTGGCCAGCGAGTGGCAAATAGCCCACGCCCAGCAGAAAGCAGAAACCAGCAGCCACTATTTGGCCACCAGTCACAGTTGCATTAGAACGTCCTCTCCAGGAGCTGGGGCCTCCCTCCCCCTCCTTGGCTTTCATCAGAAAGTTTTTACAAAGCATTTAGTCAACCAACTGTAATAATATAAGCTCATGTCCACTGTATTTAAGAACTGTTTTAGAAACACAGAATGCCACTGATCTCCTATAAAAACACATGCAACAAGGAGTTAAAAAGGTATCTTGGCCTACAGACTTTTTATCCCACCGAGTGCCTGGCTGGCCTGTAATCCCTTTGCACTCTTCCTTTCCTCCTTCCTCTTTTTTTTCTTTCATTTTTTTTTTTTTAAAGGCAGTAAAAAAAGAAAGACACATGGCACATTTTAAGAGAAAAGGCAACTCAGAAAACTTGTAGCTTCACCTCTGCACATAGCTTACTGACTTTAGCTGTGAGAAGCCAAAGTCGAGAGAAATTTACTTTTATCTACTAAGAGTCCCCAAAGTATCTGCAAATCATTAAGCAGTTTACTTGGTGTCTCTCCATTCAGCTTCCTATAAAATTTTACAAGCATCAGTTGACTCCAGTTTTCCTTGCTGTTTCTTGAAGGAAAGGATAATTGCTATTTAGATTTTATTATCTCAATATAATTTTCTCAAAAAAACCCATTCGTATCAGTTTTCCTCATTTGTACAGAAGACTCCAAATGTCATCTCACACAGAAGAGGAATTAGTAAAGCTCCTTCTCTTTTTTCTGCCAAAAAGAAGTGCAACCTTATTACTGCATTTGGGAAGGAAAAAAAGGGGGGGTGAATTTTTGTTTACTATGTAAACATTTGAAAGAGCAACACATCCTAAAGACTGTGCAACTAGTCTTGCCTAACTGTAAACTTACATTTTTCTTTAGAGTAAGAAAACTGAAACCAAATCATATAGAAATACAAAACATCTGTGCAAGTTTAATGGCCAAACAGTCCAAAAGGAAAAAAAACTTAAGCTAAACAGAGCCAGGACAGAATATGTTTTCACACAAAAGTAATCCCCTATTCTGATACGGTTCTCTATAGCAGAAATGGACTTCTGGATCCCCAGTACTCCTTCTCTTCACTTTTTACCCACCCAGCATCTGCGAAGCATACAGAAGAACTAAAAACCCTGTAGTCGAATCCTGTGCTCTGCAGAAGATATGTTATGATACAGTTTTAAACAGTCACAGAAAAAAACCCCAAACAACTAATTGTAAAAGAAATACCTCCTCTCCCATTGTGAAGCCAAGCTGCCTTTCAGCAGCTCCAAGTGTCCAAGAAGAGCCCTGGAGTCCTGCCCCTTCCTTGCATGAGCTCAGCTCAGCGAGAGCGGGAGCCCAGCCCTGACACTGACTCACACTCCAGGCCATCCCGGGGAAACAAAGGTTCCACTTGTTTATATCACAGGAAATCTGGAGCTTTTCCTACCTCTGCTCACTCCCAGAGAGAAGTTTCCTCTCCTTTTCCAAAGCAACCTAGTCTCTCCTGGCTTCTTCAGACCAACAGCTAGGAAAGGCAATGTGAGTGAGGATGTATAGACTTTTTGTGAACGGCCCAGGCAGAAAATTTTCCAAATAACTCTACAGAAAGAAATGAGCTTATGAAGCTTATGACAAATTCTGAGTATACTGGTCTCTCTGTTTAAAAAAAATATAAATCATAAAAAAAAGCACTGAAATTTCATGTCATTTATGCCTTTGTTCTGGCTTTTGTTTTTTAAAGAAAGATGATCAAGAAACTGTTCCATGATTTTCTGTTCCATGAAAATCTCATAAATTCTTAATACAGCCTCCTCACAGCAGACATTTCAACTTTAAAATTACTGAGAAAGGGCAAGGGAGGGAAACACATCATGGGCTTCTTAGAGAATTTGGAAGAAATTAAAGATTTATATTTAAGCAAACCACAAGATACACTCTCACTCCCATTTGACCTGATATACTATTCAGTAAGCATTTACACACAAATACATCTAGTATGGACGTACTAAGGCATACTCAACACATTCCCTACAGAGGCATTCTCATGGGAGTGCCAGTAGAATTACGGGACAAGAAAAAAAGCCTCCAAGCTGACAGAATAAGAAGATAAAAGCAAAAAAATTGGTTGTCTCTAGTTTTAAGAACCAGTGTAAGAAAGAACATGATAAATTTAGACAGTGTAGAGATTTTAAAGGGGAAGACAATATACTGTTAAACATACTTCCAACAACAACAAAAAAAGAACAAGAAAATAATTATTTTGCAGAGCCAGGATATTACAATATATTTTCTGCTACAAGAGTGAAATATGAGAACATGGGGAGGATACACAATTTTCTTCACTGGATGCTTTTTTAAAAACGGCTGTCCCCTGGGGTTTACTTTTATAAATATATTTGGTCCCAATCCACTTGAGAGGCTTTGAGTAGATGATCTCTAAGATCCCCTTTAGCCTTATACCAAAAGTAAATCACAGCTGCTCTGAGTAGGACTATCACTGCAAGTAAAGATCTCCAGAAAAAAATATCCAGATGTTTTACAGAATGGAAATGAGCAAGAGACGATGGCTCACAGAAAAGGCAAGATCTCTTGCAGCAACACTCCCTGTGCCTGCACCACGTTGCAGAACAGGTTCAGGAGTGACTCAGAGCGAAGTCAGGCAGCTTCCTGAGCCTGCAACCCCCTTCCTCAAGATTTCTGTTTTCCAATCACTAATTATTTTAAAATTATACTAAAATACATCATTACTTTCACCTCCAGAAAACAGAAAATAAAAATGGTATTTGTTTTAAGAGAAAACTCATCTGTAACACATTTATAGTTTATACAATTTATAAGTATTATAAAAGTAGAAGTACCACAATCAAGTATGACTTTTAAAAATAATTCCTGACTAGGGAAAATGTAAAAAAGGAAACCCATTCAGAACAATTCCACAAACTAATGAAGCTAAAGAGTTTGCAAAAGATGAGTGTATGAATTGTACTCTTGGCAAATTAGAGGTTATATTCAGTTTGGTTTACATCCATCAGTCTTTTAAACACCGCATCAAACATGAAAGTTGTTTACGTAATTTCCAAAGTCATACAGGTTATTTTATTTTTTTGCATAACTGTACTTGTTCTTTCAATTTTCAAAGTTCCTGTGTACAAATAATATCAAATATCACTTCATTAGAATTTTTATAAACTTTTTAAAGATTAAAAAAATTAACAACTCAGATGTAGTGATTAAAAAATAAAGTTAAATTATTGGACACAATACAAGTCAGGCAAGAAAAAAAATTCATTTTACTTAGAAACACTAAGACACAGTTTATAAAACTGTTTATTCCTAATGCCTTCATTATATTGATTTAAATCATTTTATATCAATTTGTATCAATTAGATTTTACTTAGGTAGATTTTACTGCTATTATAGATACACTATATTGCATTGATTCTTGAACCAGTTCTCTTGAAGCTTATCCGCAAAAAAAGCCAACTTGTATGTCAGTACTGTTACTTTCTGAGGCATTTTCTCCATTCTGAATTAGAAACATGAGACAAATATTTCCTAGAAATTCAGTTTATGTCTCCATCAAGTATCTCTGAAACTCAGCAAATCATCTATATATTAAACTACTTTAAACTTTATTTTAAAACACTGCATTTGGGGGTTTTTAACCATTCTTCTTTTAAAATGCTTGTGGGGGTATAAGGCTTGGTAATGGTACAGACTCAACTGAAATTCAGAGATTTACTGTGATTAGCAAGCTACCAATCATCAGCTGATCCACAGCAACTTACAACATATATACTTTTATTCTCTCCCTATTATGAAATCAAATTGCATTAGCTTAAACCTACACATCCTGTTTTTCAGACAGAAGCACCGTAAGATTTCCTAATCAAAACCACGACTGAAAAATCAGGAGTATTCCCTCCCAGAGAGCTCTCCTCTAGGAGAATTTAGAAGGCCAGTGCACTCCCTTAGGAGAACAGACCAGATTTTCCTTGTTAGTTTTAAGAGTAACTTCTGGTACTATCAATACTTCTTACATTACTCTGCTGCTGTTTTTAGATGCTCTTCAAGTAGTTCAAGTCAGGAACATAATGTGAAAATGGTTTTCATCCATATGCTTGATGTGTTTCTTTCATACGGACAAATATTTTCTGAATAAAGACTAATAACACACATACGAAGTCTCCTGGCACAGACAATGACTATCTTGCATTTATTTAGTGTCCAAAAGGTACTTTCCTAAAAACAAAAGCCTAAAAAAAAAAATCACAAGCAGCACAAACCATGGTGTGGGAAACCTCCTCCGACAAAAATGGCCAGTGCAGACTGATGTGGAAGCTGAACCACGTCACCAATACCTGGACAACTTTGTTTGGGCAGCTTGAATGCTTACAAACCAAAGTGAGAAAACATGAAAGCACAGATATCTGGTGGGCTAGCAGGGAAGGGCAGGAAGTACAGAGGAGATCAGGAGTCACTCTTCAATGACATAGCACAGTTCAGTGACTCAGCAGACACTCACTGGCAGCCAAGGTATCAAATTGTTTCTTCTCTTTAAATTTAATTTCCCATTTCCCGTTCTGTTCCCTTGGTACCAAGTCCTGCTTTGAGTCAGCCTCCCCAAAGGGGTCACGCCGCTTTTTGACTGTCCCTCATTTCATGAGCCAACAATACTTCCCCTACCGTTCCTTCTTATTGCTGTGAATTAGTTGCTCCAGAAAAGGCAACATCCACAGTGCTCCATGAACATCAGCCACCATTTGCAAACGTACTATTTTTTTGCATCATGAAAGAAACACATAAATCCTGTTTCCCAAGGAATGGCAAGTTAGACCAGCGGAGGAGCAAGCCCCCGCTGTAGACAGCTTGGCTCTCATGACAGCAACAGAAAGAGGTCAGCGTCCTTCTTCCCCTGTATCTTCCCTCACAAGACAGCACTAGAATAAAAGGTGAGGGCAGGGATGCCAGACTACAGCAGACAGCAACTTGAAGGCAAAACACAAATGCTGCTTAAACAGCTGAGTGCTTCCCTCTGCTCCTAGACAGAGTTTGACATGCGGCTGATGCTTGCCATGACCGCTGCTGCCATCACTGATGACTGTCTCTGAATAAATGAACACCAGGAGCCTGTGCTTTCAAGTGCAAAGGGCTACACGTGCACAGCAGAGGGCTGAGAAACACTCTCTGCCTCAGCAGGCATTCTTAATAGCATTTCTATTCAGTACCGGGGGTTTTCCTCGCATCTGTATTTTCCATTATCTCAGTATTTTGAACACTGGCTTCAACATTTCTGTTAGGGGAGCAAGCACCTCCAAAGGCGTTGGAGAGGAACAGCAAGCAGCAGCAAGCTGTGCCGTAGGAAGCGCAGACCAACATGTACGGCACCCGCAGCCAGTGCCAGCTGTGCACCATGGGTGCTGCTGGGCAGCGCTGGCACAATATCAGCTGGTTTAGAAACGCCAGGAGGAGCCTCCAACTTGCATCTCTCCAAGATTTCTTTTTAAATGACAACTGAAAAATTAAGGGGGAAAATGTTTTCTACAAGCAAGCAGACAGGAGCTGACAGAACAGGTGTGGGAAAGACATGACTGTCAGTGCAAGGCATTCACCACGACTTCTTGGTCCCCAGCTCACCAACTCAAAATAGAAATTCAGAGCTTGCAGGCACTCAGTCTCAGGGTTTATAAATTTCTATCTTATTACAGAGGACAGGTAGAGTCAATAATTGACATGAACTTCTAGCCCTTATAGCTCTTGTGTCTACTTCCATTATTTCTTCTCAATTTCTTCTGTCCCAAACATACTAAATAAACACAGAAATAAACATTTCTGTATACATTCAGTGCTTTGCAGTGAGAAGGATCCCAAATATCAGCTAACTAGATCTTGCAAGTTGTTGGATCTACATCCATGACAGCCTCCTCCTTTACATTAAATCATTACGGTTGCTGTAACATTCCCCACTTTGATGGTTGAGTATAATTTACATTAAGTTCTGGCAAACACTCATGTGACCTCATCAAAGGCTGTTAATGAAATCTAGGTCTGCTCAAATTCACCACTGCTAGCCAACTACGAATGTCTTGCCTGAAGAAAACTACAAATATATCTCAAATGGAAAATTTTGAGTTAATTTTCCTATACTTTTCAAGGTTTATTTTTAGATCCAGGAGAGGAAAAAGTGATAGCTTGTAAAAGAATGGAAGCACATATAGATCGTAATAGAAGGAAGCCCAACCTAGAAACAGAAGTTTTAGATAAGCTACTACAAAATGAAAAAGGAAAAAAAAAAGGCATAAACACCTGTATAAATGTCTTGAGGCTGCATGAGTAAAAGGAGGACATTTGAAACAGGCATTTCTATTTGACCATAAAACTTGTGCTACTTTAACCGTGTTACACTGAATTTTCTCAGAAGACACAACTTACCTATATACATATTGTATTTCTTTTAAAAAATTAATCTGTCAGCAAGCTATGTCTTCAGTCACATGAAGCATTATAAATAAGTTCACTTACACCAGTTATTAATTGAAATTTGACAGGGCCAAGGAATCTGATTCCAGTTATACATGGCCAGTGGTCGATTCATCAATGCAAACAGGCAAAGAAAAGAACTACAAAGCGCAAGTATTTGATTATTTTATTTTTTTAAAAAAAGCACAGCTCAGATGGCACTGCTCCAATTAAACTCCCACAACTGCATCAATAATTTGCCTAGGATAATGTGATTTTTAGAACAAAGGACAGCAAAGCAATGAATTCTGCACACCTATAAAACCAATGGGGTTTCACTACAATTCCTCAGTTTTGTCTTTAGAGAGTTCATTGATCACCTTAAAAGACAAGGGCCACGATATCCTACATTGTTACGACTGGGCTAACGCTTGGAGCACATCAAACTGCCCAGTAATTTATAGAAAAGCGTAATGGCATCTGCTTCTGCTCAGCTGGCAGCAATCCTTTCTGTCCTCATAATCCTGCCAATATTTGTGTAAAAGCATTCTTAACACCTCAGTAATACATATCACCTCTGCGTGAAAGATGATTTAAACTTATGATTCATAAAACTGAAAACACATTAGAATACCAAGTGATAACGTCAACAAAATGAGATTCTGCTGATTCTTCTGTAAATGGGACTGACATTTTCCGTGGGAATTATCTTGTTCTAAGTAATCCAACATTATAAAATCCTCACAGTAATTTACTGATGTTTAAAAAAATCAGTAGTTGTTAAGAAATATTTTAAATCAAAAGGTAGCAGTATCATTACAGTAATACATAAAATGTTTCATCAATAACTGCATCAAGAAGAAGCAAGAGAAAGTTTTAGGGTCTCCAAACTCGGAGGAAAAAAAAAAAAAAGAAAAAAAGCATTGTTTCTGCTTCTTCAAAAGATTACAAATTATTGAAAAACTGAGGCGACTTTTAAATGAACAAGGCACATACCAGGGCAAAGATCCCATTAAAAACTACATTGCTAGAGAAAACATTGTACGGATTTGGCACTCTGCATCATACATTGCAATACTTTTGATCCAGTATGCAGAGCCCTCAAGCTAAATATGACCTTGCTTGGAATGACAAACTTAATGCAGGATTCTCTCTCTCAGCCAGCATTAAATGGCAAAGAACATAGTCATGATGAGGGAGGAATTTCTTGCAGCCAGGAGAGAAGTACTTGGGAGGTTAATGTTTTGCAACCGTAACCAAACGTGCCAGTGCATCATGTTTTGGTACCACAAGCAGGCAAAGACAATGGTGCTGAAGCCTCTGAAGGGCACTGCTCTGACTGACTGACTGACTGACTCTAGACAGAAAAAAGCAACAACGGCAAAGATGTGTTGCTTTTAGTTAGCTACACACCTGAAACACAAATAATGGATTTTGTTTACAAAAATGAAGCCATTATTTTCCATAAACCATGACAATTTTAGGTGAAATCTGATGATACAGGAAGAAAGGTCTGTGGGTAGGATGGAGAATTTAAAAAATATTCTGAAAATTCTGGGTAACAAACCAATTTACTTATGCTACACAAATATTTGTTCTTTGTGAAAAACAAAGGTAAGACTTTTCATTATTATAGAGCAAGAATTCCCTTCAGGGAATGAATGCCACTTCATAAACACTTTGCGAACACTTCACATTAAAACAAGGTACTCCAGAGTCCAAAGGATATGTAATTTACTTTAACCAGTTCCCATTTACAATTACTACTCTAGCAATAGCTGTAATTATAGTAAACTGCAGACACAAGAAATCCTCATGTGGCATTAACAAGTCCTTATCATTTGTAAATTCTAATTTCACAGTATCACAGTATGTTTGGGATTGAAAGGGACCTCAAAAGATCATCTAGTCCAATCCCCCTGCTGGAGCAGGAACGCCTAGGTGAGGTCGCACAGGAACATGTCCAGGTGTGTTTTGAATGTCTCCAGAGAAGGAGACTCCACAACCTCCCTGGGCAGCCTGTTCCAGTGCTCTGTCACCCTTACTGAGAAGAAGTTTCTTCTCATATTTAAGTGGAACCTCTTGTGTTCCAGCTTGATCCCATTACCCCTTGTCCTATCATTGTTTGCCACCGAGAAGAGCCTGGCTCCATCCTCGTGGCACTCACCCTTTTTATATTTATAAATATTAATAAGGTCCCCCCTTAGTCTCCTCTTCTCCAAACTAAAGAGACCCAGCTCCCTCAGCCTTTCCTCATAAGGGAGATGCTCCACTCCCTTAATCATCTTTGTTGCCCTACGCTGGACCCTCTCCAGCAGTTCCCTGTCCTTCTGGAACTGAGGGGCCCAGAACTGGACACAATATTCCAGATGGGGTCTCACCAGGGCAGAGTAGAGGGGAAGGAGAACCTCTCTCGATCTACTAACCACCCCCCTTCTAATACACCCCAGGATGCCATTGGCCTTCCTGGCCACAAGGGCACAGTGCTGGCTCATGGTCATCCTGCTGTACACCAGGACCCCCAGGTCCCTTTCCCCTACACTGCTCTCTAATATGTAATTTCCCAACCTATACTGGAACCTGGGGTTGTTCCTGCCCAGATGCAGGACTCTACACTTGCCCTTGTTAAACTTCATTAGGTTATTCCCCGCCCAACTCTCCAGCCTGTCCAGGTCTAATTTGCCTATATCAGACTCAAGAGAACCGAATTTTGTGCAACACTTGATTTCTGGTCCGTGCCTACATATACATCACCTTTACATGTGAATGTTTATGTTACACACCAATTATAAATACTATTATAATGTAAATTATAATAGTGTGTTTATCTTACATGATTTTCTTCCTGTACTGTGTATTTCCTTTACATAATTAGATGTGGGAAAGTGTATAATTTAAAACTCATCTCTTGTAGCACTGCATTATTAAAACAGACACTTCCTGATGCTACAGAATGTTTAATGTCCTGAGTCCAAAAAAATCCCCAGGTTTAAGTACAGCCATGCATGAGTTTAAGTCTGCCTGCTATCAGGTGCTTCCTATAGAAAAAAGCAATGTTCCTTAAACAGGACTTGTATGAACAAGATCACAGGCAGCCATCAAATGGTAAAAACAAAAATGCTCTAAAATAGAGTAAAAAAAAACAAAACACCTTTTATTGACCAAGTTCACGTGCTGGGAAGATTCTTTTTCAGCATACTTTCAAATCTTTCACAAAGCGTAATTGCACCTTAAACACTGGCAGGTTGTCAGGGTCACAAATAAACCATGCTGCGGATAGAGACCTTGATGGCTCCACGCAAAGCTGACTTCACTGCTCTCTACCCCACTCCATCACTCTGGCAGGAAGAAGGTTCAGTGGTCAGTGAGCACTGCCAGGCCTGGCCTGGCCCTATCTTGTGTCCCAGGGGGGCTTCTTTGATGAGGTGCCATTGGAATACGTCTCAGCATCTCCTGGTCTTGCACGTTAAGCGTGCCCTGCACGAGAGTCAATAAGCCCACCCAGAAAGAGAAGGCAAGCAGGGTACCCTGCAGACTGTAAAGAAGTCAGCAATGGTTAAGGAGTAATTCAATCTAGGTTTTTCCTTTGCTTAGATTATCCTAGCTCTCCACTACCCTCCTTATAGAGAATGTAAATTGCAGTCTGTCATAAAATATGAACTAAAACTCCCACAATATAACTAACTTAAGTTTCTGCCATGCCTCTGCAGGGTCTCCCCTTCTGCTGTACCACTATAACTCAGGGTGGATGTGGGGGTGGCTGCTGTGCTATAAACCAGGCCATGCAAATGATCTAGGTAAAAAAAGAAAAGCTTTTTGGGCCAAAAGATGTAATTCCTAAAGCATCTGGTTTTACAGACAACTGGACAAGCACAACTCAAAAGGTGAGAAGTTGCCACACCAGGGAACAAGAGCAGCTGCCCAGGAGCTTCTTAATATCACCATGGAGCCAAAGAAAATGCATCACGTAACAACAGCCACAGCAGAAATCCAGGCTGTGGAAGCCTTCTAACGCTACTTAGTGTATCAATAACACTTTGCAAATCTAATTGTTCACTTAAAGGAAGGATTTCACAGACTTTTTTTTAGTTGTTACTTCATTAGGAACAAATGCACTTATTTGTTTGTTTCCCTAATGAATACAGCTCAGAGTTATCAATCCTTTTTAAAAAAAAAACAGCTAAAAAAAAAAAAAAAAACCCAAACAAACCAAAACAACAAACAAAAAAACAAAAACCAACGAACCAACAAAGTTTGCCTCCTCCAGTTTATTTGAAAAACCTCATTTTGCTTTCTAGTCTCTCTATTTCTAATTTACTTAGTGATAGTTTTGGAGGCTTTGGAACAAAGAGTGCTCTCTAAAAAGATGGCCTGCTTCAATTTGTTGGAAAGTAAATTTTTTCCCCAAGTGTTGGCCTCAGGACTTTCTTTTTATGTCACACAGAACAAATCCATAAATAATATGCTTTCTGTTTTACTAATCCCTTTAAAAAACTAGTTGAGGTATTTATGTATTTGCCAAAGCTGCTTTTTTTTTTTAAGCAAACTGATGGCACGGTAAGAGTTTACATAAGAATTAGCAATTTCTTTTTACCATAATCTGAGTAAGTAAAAACATGAAAAGCCTCTCCAGTTTTGCTCTTTACCTGAAAGAGTTCTCTAACAGAGAAGTAAACCTTTAAGCAACATAACAGTTCTCACAGGCAGCAAATCTCACTGGAATCCACTTTTGGGTTTGTGGCAGAAGAAAAAAAGCAGAATCTTGTCCACAGAAAGATTAGGAAATAATGACCATAAAGCTTCATGTTTTGACCAGTGACAGAATTTAGAACTTTGGGATGAAAACTTCTTCAAACAAACACCAAGAGAGAACTAAGAACTGACACGTACCTTATCTGCTGGGAGAAAATCATTTTCAACTTCTATTGACCTTGGTCGTAGCTTTATAGGTTTGTCTTTGAAGATATCTCCAAAGCCAACACCCTTGACCTTTTTGGGTTGGATTGTCGTGCCTCCATTGGCTCCTTCTGATTTTGTGCTGCAAGAATCACCACCATCACTCTCAGAGCCTGTAGCATCTTTTAGGCCTGTGAAATGAAGGGACAGAGAAGGAATCTTAGGTGTGATGCTCATGATTTTGAAAACAGATTGTAACTAGAAAATGATCCCCCCCACTATCCTCTAACAAAAAATGAAACTACAAGAAATAGGTAGAGAAGATGCTCTCTGTGTCATGCGCTCATTTTTGAGTTTTAAAAATCACGTTATTTCATTGCATTGGTGTACCAGTTAGAACTTACACCAATCCACAAAACATGCATACTCCAATAACAAAACTTCATGAAGACACCAATTCCCTGAGTACCAAGAAAATCCTTTTTCCTCAGACAAAAATTATTTGGAAGAGAACTCAATAAATGAAAGAGTTAAATTCAGTTGTAGGGCACCTATCGTGTAAAGCCGCTTAAAGCTAACAAGCAGTCAAACCAGGCGTGCTGTACCTTAAATCTGTGTGACTCATATCAGGCCAATTATGCAATTAGTATCTAAAGTTACATTACCTAACTGAAAAAATATAAAGCTAAAAGCTGTTTAAACAAATTTGCAATAAAATAAGCTGCATAATACATTCCCCGCTGAAAATTAAATCTCTCTGCAGCATAGACAGCCTCATAAGAAAAGCACCCATGCACGCTGTCCTCTAGGAATATAATAGATAAAAAATGACATTCTGATTTGCATTACTTCTCTCAGAGAATAGGAAAATTTATCTGTGCTTGTCTGAAATATCTGCTGTTTGAATAGCACAGGCCACAGATGCAATATGGTGATGCTTCAGCCGCTTTGCAGAATGGTGCAGAATCAGGCCAAAAAGTCACTGACAGAAAGTGACCCACTGAAGATTCCTCCAATTGAAACTGTTCCCTGGATCATTTAAATCTTCCTTCACAGAATCACAGAATGTCCTGAGTTGCAAAGGACCCACAAGGATCATGGAGTCCAACTCCTGTCCCCGCATATGACAACCCCACAGTTCACACCATGGGTCTGAGGGTGTTGTCCAGTCTCTTCTTGAACACTGTCAGGCTTGGGGCCGTGACACCTCCCTGGGGAGCCTGTTCCAGTGCTTCACCACCCTCTGGGGGAAGAACCTTTTCCTCATATCCAACCTAAACTTCCCCTGGCACATCTTCCTGCCATTCTCTTGGGTTCTGTCACTTGTCACCAGAGAGAAGAGATCAGCACCTGCCCCTCCTCCTCCTCTTGTGAGGAAGCTGTAGCCGCCATGAGGTCTCCACTCAGTCTCTTCTTCTCCAGTCTGAACAAACCAAGTGACATTATCCACTCCTCTCACAGCTTCCTCTCCAAACCCTTCACCAACTTTGTGGCCCTTCCTACATTACAGTCTGACTTAACTATGTTTCCTGGAAAACCAGAGCAAATGCTGCTACTACAGCAGCCATTCCCCTCACAAGGATTCATGGTGCCACAGATGTGGATCTTACAAGTTAAAGAAAGAAAAAATTCAAGTAAACTTATGTTTTTAATTAGTTTTGTATCAAGGTCCACAAAGTGATTGCAATGGATTTTCATCATAAGAGGTTGCCAATATAGAAGATTCTTCTTTAAAATATAGACACCTAAAATCAAGTAGAGATTATATACAAACCTCCTTCCCTCTTCCCTTTGGTAAGTAAGTAATGTTACCCCCAAATTATCTGTATTTCTGCCAAAAAGAAAGAAATGGTGCTAAGATAGGGCAGAGTCTACTGGATACCTATAAAAGGGCTACAAGTGGCAGAGCACATGGGAAGTTTTATAAAACCTTCATAATGCCTCAGTTTCTACAACTCTCTGATAGGTATAAGCAACAGAAACAGAATGAAACAGCATTCCTGAGCTGAAAGCATCTGAATATTATTTCCAGCCTACACTAGAATAATCCTTCAAAACCAAACAGAGGAATTACCTAAAGAAAAAATATGTTTGTGAAGCAAATAAAAATATTGATGAATAACATTTTTAATATTGTCAACTGGATGCTTTGCTTTTGCCTCCCTGATTCAAGTGATGTCTTCAGTTTTAACAATCAGCAGCCTCCATCCAACAACTTTCTGCCATGCTGGTGAGCAGCAACTTGTTTTGGGGGAGACTTTTCTTCCTGGTAATTCACTGTTTAGGAACACAACTACCCAGTAAAACACAGTATCTTCTCCAAAGGCTACTTTGAGCTTCTCTGACCAAGGAAAGACACAACTGCAAATCCTGTGGCCTACAAGCAGAACTTCATGACTAAGGACACAAGGGGCTCAGCTGTTAAACTGTTTTCAACACCAGGGTGTTGCTAGGAAATGAAACCAGGAATTATGTCAGGCCAGGAATTTTAGCAAAACTGTTAAGTAGGAAAGTCATCATATGCTGCTTCTGTATCCAAAACATGAAAGGAGCATGAATGCAGAATTAGAGAAAGTTTCCAATTAGAAACAAACAAAAGGACTAAACACTAAGCAAAATGCTTAGGCTCTCTGCCCTCCTGAGTGGCTACTACATCTACCTGTTGAATACAGGCAACTAATTCTGTTCAAGCACGCAATTTAGATAGCACAGAACAAGTTATTTGTTCCATAAACTGTTCAGGACTGGAATTCTAAAGCATTCTAAATAATAATATTACAGTTCTTTTCTTAAATATGCTGGGTCTTGGTCTCTTTACTTGGACCTTTTTATTTTCCCAAGATGTCCTAGGGGAAAACCTCAAATTTGGTTTCACTGGTTTATTATGGTAGTTAGAATGACAGTATTCCTGCCATCAGTAAATTCTGTGTGCTCCTTCTCTTCCAGAGCTCATGAAAGCAATAACCAGGGAATTCAAGCATTCACTACTCTGTGCTGTAGTTGGAGGGGAAAGGTTTTCCATAGCAGAACCATTCCACAGTGCAGAAGCACTCAGAGATGCAAGGGTAACTTAATTAAGCCAGAGAAGTATAAATCTCTTCAGGTAACACAGCAAAATCACTGCCTCTCTCTTCTTAATATGGGATGGGAAAATTATCCTCTGGCAAAGGTTCTTTCTTTCATTCTTTCATCCTTGTCAAAATCTCCTCAGATTACTCTGTGATGGAGGGAAAGAGCAGTCCAGAGACCTTCCTCCACAGGAAACTGAATTTTAACTGATAAAATCCACGAATGCTCTTACCCACTCCCTAAAATGAATAGAAAAGCTATCTTTAAAATAAATAATTAAAATAGGTTTTCTGCATCGCTAATTGTGGGAGAAGAGGATCTGGACCTTGGCCAGTGGATAGAAGTAAAATATGGCAGTAATTATGGGAATTACTTAACAGGTCTCACACAGGCTTCCAGATCTTTGAAGCCTGCATGAAGGAGAGATCAGAAACCTCAAGGGGCTCCAATGAGAATTAGGCTTTTGTTTCTGGGTTTTTCATTATGGCATCTTCATCTGTTATGACCATTCTTTTATGACGAGACATCACACCTTGTATCAGAAACCTCATCTCAGGCTTACAACAGATTTCCCTAGCATCACCCATCTGTGTTTAATGATAATCCAAGTGTCATTTTATTCTCTATGCTGCCACACAGCTTTGTTTCAGTATACAGTCTTGATAATGAAAGCAACATAGGAAGTAGCAGCGTTGTTTTTTTTTTTAATTATGACAGAACGGACTGAAGTGATGACTGTCCAAGCTAAACTGCATTTGAGTGGCCAGATACAGAGGCTACCCTTACAAAGCTCCTTCAAAGTTAAAAGAGTTCTTCCATTCTTCCTGATCAACTGGAAAAATGACATCATTTATTATTTTTTGACTGACACAAAATGAGGAGCCCTCTGGACTTCAATAAATAAGAGCAAAAGACCTGACTTTTCCAAGAACTAGTCTGGTCTTGCTAATATTACTTCATGCCTGAGAGCAAGAGGCAAAGGTGACAGAAGAGGAGAACTACGTGCAGTGGAAACTGAGAACTAATTTGATAAAATGAAGATCTGTAGCAACATTAAGAAACGATAACACAGTGTTCAAGCACAAAACTGTCCTGCAGAAAAGAATCTAACATGCCCTTACTCTTAACAACATGCTAAGGAGAACCTCTCTTACCTTCCTCTCAAGCTGAGATATATGCCTACACCTCTGATTTATACAGATAAAGAACTTGAAATCAAGGATTTGCAACACTATGCCCACCCTTGCCTGAAAAATTCTTTCATTTATTTTTTCATTGGCTTGTTTCCATATCTATCTATCTATCTATCTATCTATCTATCTATATATGCCAACATATATATATATGCCAGCAATTCTCTCAGAGCAATCCTGCCATGTGCATCTGCACTGGCCTCCCTGGCCCTGCCTACACAAGGAAAGGATAGCTGGTAGCTGAGGTGATCCTCTTATTCAAACTGGAAAAATGTCCCGCTTCCAACCATCCTCTTTTTTTCTTTTTTCTTCAGCTTTTTATGGCCTTTTTTGCCACTACAGCAAACAGCTTAGTGGGATAACAGACATGGGGGGCTGGACAGTTATCCCAAAAGACAAATTTAGCCCGCAGAAAGAGCTCAGAACTAAGCAGGAACCTGAGTGACCTAGACTGTCAGATGACAATTTCTAAACATGAAATTTTCAGCAGGAAGAGCTACAGTTAGCAGGGAGGTCAGGTCACTAAATGGGCATTAAAAACTGGAGAACATTTCAGTTGGCGCAGTCATCTCCTGCTGCTGCGGACCAAGACACCCACGCAGTCTGACACAGCTGTGGTGGGGCTGTGAACTTGAGCACTGAGGTAAGGCCAGCAGCTCAGCAAATGGCTATCCTCAGAAACACCCAGCACAGCTTTTGCTTTTAAGTCTAGTTATTAAATGCTTCAAGTATAGCCAGGATGGGATAAAAGATACAGTAGTCAGGCCTCTCACCTTTTTTTGTTTGTTTTAAATTTTTAATTTTTAACAGTAACTCTTCTAGAATCTGCCAGCTCTCTGTCAGCAGTTGGAAAACCGACAAGCTAAGTACCTAACACCAACAGGGTGCTCACTAATGTGCCTACTATCACACCAGTCCTAAGAGTAGGAAAATTTTTCAGACCTTGAAAATTTCTCAGGAAGGACACAAGTCTGTTGAGGGTGTCACTTCCCATTTCTGGCTCTACAAGCAAAACCACTATTGTTTTCCCTGGATTTATTGTTGCTGAATTATCTGTGGCACCACAAGGCACAGCTCAAATCTGAGTGTTGGATGCACTTTTATAGTAAGCTCCTTGAAGTCTGAACAAGGGCATCAGCAGCAGCAAGAAGTTAAAATTCCCAGGAGCCAACTGTTCCCCACTTTTAGCTGGGACAAAATATGGAACTAGTGACATAGGGCTATTTTAAAACACACAGAGCTCTAAAATTCTCTGTTGCTTCATGCTCCTTACAAATGCAACATAATTTTGTATTCATGAAGATTAACTTCTGACAACACTGTCTGGAGAGAGTTCACACTTCACACACATTTTTTCCTCTATTGATATATAAGAGACATTAGTTTTCTCAAGACATTTCAAAAACTCCACACTCCTGCTATGCCAGTTACAGGTTTTTTGAGAGCAACATTCTAAAATGTACCAAAACAGATCAGCCCAAACAGGGATTAAAAGGAGACCACAACATCAGACTTAATTCAGCAGTGGCCCTAGAGCTGTGCTGGCCTCAAATCAAGATTCTAAATCAGAAAGATACTTAGGAATGATAAAGGGCTGTGTAAACTAAAGCTGTTAAAAACAAAAATAAACAGCTGCGATAAAATTAACTCCATTCAAAACAGGAAATGAATTGTTTCTAAATAGCATAAAATGGCAGGAAAAAAGGGGGAATACATTGTGAGTTTTACAGAGCTTTCTATTTCGAGCTCTTATTTAGCAATTTAATTTTTGTTCTTTATTCTGGGTTGTTCTCTCCACAGACAATTTATGGCACTGGGCAAAAGATGGATCACTCTCACGATGTATTAGCCAATGACACTCTGTTCCTCTAAGCGCTTCTCAGGCTAGCTCTGTTAAGCGATGCAAAGGTCAGCTCTTCAGAGGCACGCACCTGAGACGATGCAAAGGATCTCCTGATTTGGTGTGGCAGCCAGAAAGAAATGTTGTCAAACACATTTAGTAGAACAAAGAACTGTGTAAATAGAGCTTATTGGGATTTTACCTTTTATGGAAGGGAAGAAGGCAAGGGGAAGTATGTCCTTTCCTTCTGTTTAGAGAATGACAGTGAGGAATGCCCAAATGATTGATCTGAATGACCAAGAAGGTAAAGTTATACATGGCAACTGCAGTAGGTGAGACAGGAACTGTCCTTCCTTTTCCTCACATACTGGCAAAGATAGAACAAATACCCACGGCCTATGAGGTATTTCTCTTGACCTTGCTTTCTACCAAAGTCCTGTATTTTGATGAAGTCATCTCCAACAACATCCCATAGCATAATAAAAAAAAATTAAAACCAGAACAGGAAGTTGGATTTTAAATATTACTGTAGAACAATGCCATGTAGATCCTTCATAGTCTAACGGTTAATAAATTCATGCTTTAAAAAAAAAAATATGCTGCCTTACCAAGAGGGGTTATACATGTACAAATGGCTGACGCAGACTATCTCAATATTAGTCATTATTTGTTATTCTCAGTTATATTCCTTGAAGAAATGTAACCATGTAATCTAAACATTTTGTCATTTTCTTTCAATATGTTCATTTTCCTTAACACAACAGTTCTTGCCATGTAAGAAACAGCCCTAAAACTTCTATGCTTGCACAAGAAATCATGCAGGCAAAGGGGAGCAGTGTCCAGCACTGCACAGCAACATGCATTAAGGGCAACACAGCGCAAGCATTTTCTGCAGGATGAACACAGAGCCAGCGATACGGAAGTTGGTGGCTTCACCTCATCCCCAGCCACTTCCCCGAATACTGTAAGAGCGAATAGAAACAGTCATTCATTCAGGAGCTCTACAACTGCAGCATCGTCCTCTTCATTTTGGAACTATTTTTTCACTACGTTTGTTCTCACCAAGTACAGGAACTTATTGCACGTGAAAGGACAGATAAGCACCCACAGCCAAAAGGATTCTTTACCTGCTACTCAGCAAAACCTGGTCTTTCGTGAGGCTCATGGAAAAGCACTTGTGGGAGTCTGAACCAATGGAAGGATTTAATGTGTTTCACCCCAGTCAACATAATTCTTCCATCCACCACCCAAAATCCATTGCCATCCATACATCAATTCTCCAGAAAATAGGATGCTTATTTTTAATCATAAAAATTTCCCTCACCCAATTTTAGCATTGTTCTTTATCAGATGTTATATTTCATTGTAGCAGCTGTGTATTAAATATGTTCTTCTTTGTAAGCAAGTTACAAGAAGTTGAGGTGAAATAAAAAACTGTAATTGTGTTTTCTTCAGAACTGTTAAAATCCACATTTCAGTTTCTCATTTATGCTCACATTCAGACACTCTTAAATGTCGTTAATAACATCACAAATACATCAACCATACTGGTTTCTTTGAACTCTGACAAGTCATTGTTTGCCAAGGATTAGGGGGAGGGTAAAAAAAAAAAAAAAAAAGAAAAAAAAAAGAAAAAGTGGTGGAGCAATAGAAATCACAAGTAAAGTTACTCACGAATATTTCTGTTTCAACGATCCTGTCTCATCTTCTTCCATTATATCTAATATCTATTACTGACAGCATTGTGGATCCACATATAAGGAAAGAGAGGTAAATATTTGTCAAATCAAGCATTTTATCTGCCCTATTCCTCATTTATAGCATCTCTGAAGAAAAGGAAAGTGAAGGAAGAAAGAGACATAAAAGCAGTAAAAATTTAAAAATCCAAGAAGCATTTTTCGTGGAGGTGCAGCAAAGTTGCAGGATGAGAGAAAAGAGGGCTGTGATCAACAAAACAACCAGTAAGTAATTTTTGTTGCCATGTGTCCCTCTTCGCCCAGCATACGCAGTAGCAAAAATTTTCTGACAGCAGGTTAATGAGCAGAATGCCAAAGGGATTGGAATTATTGCTGAGCAGAGCCTGGCATACCTACCGACCAAAAAAGCCATGTCAGTATATGAAGGCAAGGCTGAGTGTTTACGCAGGAGGCAATCTTGCGTGTTTCAGTGGAAGGTATCTCTAGAAGCAGCTACACACTAATTGAACAGCATTTGGCTATTGCAGACCTTGGTGAAGTAAGAAAACTTCTTTTAAACACAGCAGTTGCGAAATAGCTTTCCAAATGAAAGTACTTTAGCGCAAAGCATATATTTGTAAAGTAAATGCTCTAAGCTTGCTTCAAAAGTTGAGCAACGCTTCATGCAATGAGATACAGGTGAATCCAAGCACCCTTTAGGCATAACTAATCTTAAGCTATGAATTCACAAGCTTAATTTAGGGAGAAATGAGAAAGCTGAAATTAGAGCAGCTGTGGGTTGTTTTAAACAGACATCCCCAAATGAAAACAATTCTGTGGAATGCCTCCAAATGATTTTCACTGGAGAAATAAGCACATGGATATTTCCCTAAAAATAAGGACCACAGATCAGATATGAAATGGAAGGAGCGGGCGACACCTTCAGGAGGCCTGCTTGGGAAGAACTCAAGTTTGCAGGTAGTGAGTGACCTACAGATGTAGCAGGAAGTATAATCAACCCTCCTTTTTGTGTGTTAGTTTAGGAGATAGCATCTCTGATAGTATAAATGGTGTCGAACCTCATTTTGTTTAAAATTTTCCCAGACGACCTGCTTTTATGTACCAGCCATTTCAGTCCCAATTTCAAATCAGTAAGCAACAAAGAGGTCACAAATGTAGCTGGACATCCAGCCTTCTCAGATGCAGTTGTACAGAGAAAGCAAAATACCTCTGCAGCATGAAGAAAAAACATGCAAGTCTCAACCAAATGCCAAGGGAGGCAGTATTAAACAAGACATATTTGGTCAGCTTTAAAAACAATGTTTACATGGATGTTTGCCCAGAGCAACATGAGACAATCTATCGTGGGTTAAACTGCCTTCTTGCAGCTGGTTATCAGGCATACCTGTAGATACCCATCCAATCCTGTACTCTGTGAGATCAGCCTGATGAAATTTATTTTCTGTGGTAAGGCATGGCCGTGGGCCAGTCTTATTAAGAACTAAATGCAGCGCTCTAGCACAAACAGAAAGGTGACTGTATTCTTCCTGACTTCATTTAAGCTCACTCTAAAGGACTCAAAAAGAGAGGAAGGGCCATTTGACACTTAATGAAAAAAAGGCTGGGTATGGAGAGCAGGTTTCTGGAAAACTCTGAAAGGTAATGTTAGGGCAACACTGCCCAGAAAGACTGATGTTGTGGAATCAAAGGCTCCAAAGGCAGACCTTGCATCTATTTTGAAGCTAGATCTTAAAGTCAGAAGTCAAGCATAGTGGAGCTCTAATTTGTAAATCCGTATTACGCTCATCAGATAGGTGGATTCGAGGACATGATGGTTGAAGAACTCTGCAAGAAGCATGCAATTTGAATGATGCATAAGCAGTCATGAAGACCATAAGGTGAGAAACAGCAGAAAAATGTGAAGACCACCAGCCACATGGTCTGCTCCAGCAAGAGCAAGAGCTTGGTTGGAAGCTTGAGAAGAGCTGCAGAAAACAGATGAATTCTGGTAGACAAGAAAATAATTCTCCACAAGCAAATACTCAGAGCTGCACACATCCACAAATATTTTTGTTTTGTTTTAAAAACCATTTTGTTTAAAAAAAAGAAAAGGAGCTATAAGTGCAAGTTATCAGAATAGAAGACTCCACTTCAATGGCTTCATCCTTTGCTGTGAACACGCATAAGACAGAAGACCTCAGAGGTACGAGAGCAAACACACCCACCCAGAGAGGAGGAAGAAGGGCAGCACAGCTTGGATCTTCAGAAGAGAAAGCTGTCTGGGACGAAAGCAGATGCCAAAGTTAGCACAACATCCTGTTCACCGGAGGACAGGACTGAACACTTTGTACTCAGTCACTCTTAATGTGACTCAGTTGGATGCCTTTCTGCTAGATTTCTCAATAAGAAAGCAGGTGGAAGGACAGATTTCTGTCTTCCTTGCTTCCTCTGTCTTGCATCTGATGTCACCATCCTCTCTTCTTCTGTATTAACCGGGTAGTAAAAGCATATGAAAAGCAGCATGTTCCCTGCTTCCAAAATGCAGAAGGTAAAAACCTGAACATGAAATGAAAGTAGCTTTTTATCTTTTACCTTCCTTGGCAGAACAAATGTATCAACCAAAATGCTGTGAGTAATAGCCGTCAGAGACAGAATGCCAAATGAAGAGCATGCATTAAATTGAAAAAAAAAACAAACCAAAACCAAACCAAAAACCCCAAAACAACAAAATACACAAACAACACACCAAACACCAAAAACCCATAATGTTCCTTAAAAAAAAGCAAAGCATATTTTATGAATTCAGCAATCATAATGGGAATTTTATTTTAGAGCAGAAGGAATTTTAATTCAAACATTTGTGGTTATTATCAATCCTTTTCATTTTCAGGTGCTAAAAACGATGGGACTAAATGGTCTTAACTTCAATCCATACCTGAAACCCAAACATCCCACGTAATTCACAATTTACTGTAGGCTTACACACATACGTTATATGGACACATAACATACACATGCACAGAAGGAACGAGTGCATTCTTGCTGCATTAAGGCTAGGCAGTTCATCAGCAGCAAACTGACTTTAGCTTACAGACAAATATATGCACGTAGAGTAGCCATAAGTGAGTAGCAGTGGCACATTTTACAAGTGTAGATAAATCAAACACGCATTGAGGACTAAAGCTATTGCTTGTTGATTTTGAATCACACTCACTGTTATAGCGTCTGTAGCTGTCAATCTTTGCCGGTGCCACTCTGTACAGAATTGTCCCTTCAAAGGCAGATTTTCCTGACAGCAGGAAAGAGAAGCAAAGAGGGGAAAAAAAGAGAAGGGGCAGGGTAGGGGTGAAGAGATCGAATGATGGTAAAAAGAAGGGAGAGGAAGAAGTTTTAATCTGTATTTTCAGTCACTAACATTTTTAAAGCTTCATTAGCAAAACAACGAGAATATTAACAAATGTATCTGATTGTACATGAAGTTAAAATATTCTTACTGCATGTATGTCAGATAAAAGAATCTCATGATTTTGCTAAAGCTGTTATTTACTATGTCCAACAGAATGCATTTTTTCATAGTTATTGTCTGTTGTCCATCACGGTGCGAGACTTGCAAATGAAATTATTTGTCTGTCTTATTCAGCCTCCTCATGGAGCCCAGGGGAAGCCTGAAAAAAATTATTACTGCAATGATGTACTCACAGTGGTTCAACACTCCTGATGCAGATTTAGTGCACTCGAACAAGCACAGCTGACATCCAAACAGGGCACTGAAATACTCACATGTCTTTAACATACCGGGATCCTGTGAGCATCAGAAATACTGCATCTTTCCAAGATGACTTATTAGAACTGTTTTAGACATGGGAACTGCTCTTAAACAATGCCTAGTTGAAGGGATAGCACACTAAAACCTGAATAAATCTGCTTTTCAGCCAGTAGCTTAATCAGGCGTTTTGACTCGGCACACACCAACAAAAACAAAATACCAAAATTTAAAAAAGAAAACAACAAAAACCCCCAAACAAATCCCACTTCTCACCTTAGATATTTAAGATAACATCTTCATTATAAAAACCATTAATTTATTGGGTTTTTTTTCTTTGATAGCAAGATAACTCATGCTCTGACATTTATAGTATGAAATTCAAGTGAAGGTAAAGGCATTAGCATCTGAGGTGTTTTGTGTGTTCATTTTCTTTCAAATGTGAGGTAACCAGGCAAGCTCAAGAATATACCAGTATCAGCTTGTTCTCAATCTCACCTATGTATACCATCATAAAAAATAACATCTTCAGTAAAATTTTATAGCAAAGCAGCCAGTACATCTGAATTGTCCCAACATAGCATCACACCCAAGATCATGTATTTTTTTCCTCTGCATAATATTCTGTTGGACTTTCAGAAAATAAAAAGCTATACTCATTCAAGTATTGTAAAAAGACATTTTTTTGTTTTGTTCTTGCAGTTTAATTAACAACAAAAGTTTTTCCTTGCCTTATTTTTACATAACGAGGAACGAAAAAAGCCACAAATCTATCTTTCCACCTTGTTTTTACAAAATACCATTAAAAGAATGCTATTAAAACAGTCAAACGACAACTAAGAAATTGCTAAGAGAGAGGTATGTTAAGCTTCATGACACTGGGGAGGGCCAGAGAGACACTAATGGATATCTACAGTTTAAAGAAGCCAAAATACAGGAGGCTGCCTGACAGAGCCATCAGCTGATGAGTCTGTCATCAGCTCTAACTCCAGCAGTCATGAATTCTCAGTGGTCATCACTAACAGGTTCTAAAAATAGTTGATGAATACTATGAGGCTTAGCAATTCCTGAACAGACAAACACAAGAGACATTGCCATGGACATACTAAAATGCTTTTGAAATCATCTCCTTAATATTAAGTTGTTATTCTTTCAGATACAGTTTACTTGACTCCTTTACAACTTTTTGTTTCTTGACAGGCTGTAATGACAAGATGTGATATTGAAAATATTCTTAAAATTAAGACTAGATATCTGAGAAATCTAGAAAATAATCTTGCAGTTCATGTATCCATTTAATATAATAATACAATTATAATCTATATTCTCTGTTCATGCTGTAACAGTCGGTCAAAGGAAGGCAATGTTTTAATTTAGGAGAATGCTTTAAAGAACAAGGAACTGTTGTTTACTGTAAGGGTACCTGAACCTGTCCGTAGTTACATTCTGAAATACGCCTTTGCATACAAAAGATTTGGCAGTCACCTTAGAGCTGGGACAAGTACTTTAAAAACAAAAAAAACCAACTCCCAAACGCACAACCTTTTGATCTTGTAACAGTCTGACTTTCCAATCTGCTGAGCACCCACCATCTGAAGAAAAGCACAGGTTCCCAGCCCTTTCAAGTTAAGGGGCAAATCCCACTGTCAGTAATCAGAAATATTTACGCATTTCCAAAACTAGCCCCAGACGTTTTCAAAAAAGAGGCTTTTTGTTCTGAAGAAACTTCTGAGTTATTCTATGGTAGAGCCTGAAAAGAAACCAAGCTAATTCCTTCTGGCCATTTACTCTGATCTGCCATGTAATTTACATGGACACAACAAAAGCAATAAAATCAGGCAACACCTTTCTCCCTACTGGGCCTGCGTAGGCCATAACAGAAGGACAGAGCAATATGCATTTTTATTAACCTTATTCCTAAAAGCCAAGTCATATATTTTTTCACTGCTGCATTTCTTACACTTTTTGTTCACCAAAAATTACATTTGCCCTTCCAAAACAGCTCTCTTTAGAGAGGGTCGGTAAAATGTGATTAAAAGATCAAGCATTAAATTCAACTAATAACTAAAAAATACTCTTGTGTTTGCAGTGTCCCTTCTCTGAAGATCCCATGCTACTTTCCCAAGTCTCACAGGAAACCTGCCAAGTGTTACCTTCTCCATTTTACAAGCTGGGCTAAAGAGTTCTAGGTTGCTACTCAGAACCAGACCCCAACCCGTCCTAGGTCCCTCTAAAAGCTGTGTAGAACCTGAGTGACCGCCCAGTGTTCTAGTTTGAATGCAGGTACAGCTCCTCGCACCTGAGTGCTAACTGGAATTCATTTTCAAGGTTTCTGCCTTACAAAGTCCTGTGATACAGACATATTCAAACAATGTATCCAGAATATCAAAAAGGAGTTGTTGCAGATTTGAAGTGCTGTCATGTCTTGCCCTTCACACAGGAAGGAGCTGATCTAGAGGCATGAATGTACACCCTTTTGAGATGTTATCCATAGCATTTCAACAGCAATGCCAGCCTGATGGCCAAATCTTGCAGGGTTTACTTGTTTGGTTTTTACTTTACTGTGTTTTAAGACTAATCACAGATACTTGGAATGAGATTATAATTCCTAGTCAGTAGCAGAAACTTGTTGAAATTTTTGCAATCTCATCATGGGGATTTTCAGATCCATATAGTACCTAAATAGAGCCGCAAAAAGCACCACGTGTTAGAGCGCAACACCTGTAACAATTACATAAACTATATAGAAAGAACTGAGTTAATGGATATTTCCCATAATTCTGCTAGGGAATGCAGTTCTTAAATTGATGTTTTTACTTTAAGAAAAATAAATTTAAAAAATCCAGCAAAACCCCCACAAAAATCTTTGTGTCTCTCTGAGGAGTTTTACAGTGCTCTTCTGTGTTGTAAGTATTTTGCTATTTATAAAATAGCTCCTAATAACACATCATCTTAGCTAGCCACAAAGCACCTTCAAAGAGTTAAATTACATATAAGAAAGAAGAAAACTCATCTTTCATATCTCAGCTATAGTCATCTTCAATTTAGTTAAAGAGGCAAAAATGATATCTGTGTTACCGTTATCTTCACAATACAAGTATCACAGGTTTTGCATTCCACTGACAGTCAGAACCAGCACAGAAAACTGAGTTCGAACTAAGCACATGCCATTATGGATGTCAACAAAACAAGCCAATGCTTTGTGGCTGCTTTTACACATTCCAATGTACATTTTTGTTAAAAGATGCTTTTAGGATGCTTATTATCAATTAAATATTACCAAATTACCTGAAGAAGGAATATTAATTCATGCATACAGATAAAATTGGGGTATACTATCCTGAACAGTATCACTTACAATGTTCATTTCTAGAGTACCAAACACTACAGAATCCAGAGTTGAAACTACATCTACACAATTAGTTCTTCTAAGACTTCAGTTTATATTGAAAACGATTAATGATAGCATATACAGGTTATCGAAAGCAGTTTGCTCTCTCACTGAAATGTGCAACTTCACTTAATGCTCTTTGTCCCTCTCCATCATACTAAAACTGTTAACTTCCTTAAAAAACATTTCATTCTGGCCTGAAGTTAACAGTAAATATCTTTAGCAGCACTGATCACAAGACTAGGTCACCAGTGCCACTACACAGGAACATCATGAAAGAATATGAAAACTTTTCATCATTGCAAAGGTCAGGTTTTTTAGGATATTATTTCCATATTATTTCATTTTTGCGTGTTAAACCACAACACTTATTCAAAGATCTCAGAAGAACACTACATCGCAAGGAATATCTGCAGTGCTGAAAATAGGAAGACCCTGGCAGGTGTTGTGGAATTAGCCTGAAATATGTAACTACTATCTACTTCTTTCCTTTTCACTAAAGACTTAGAATTAGCCACTGAATTAGGAAATATCAAGAATATCTGTTTGAAGAACAGAAAAAACATGAAGATCAACAAGTGTCCATTTCATATAACAACATAGTTTTGGTTCAGGTTATTCTCCAAGGGAAGTTATAAATTGGACAACCCACTCTCATGCTCATACTATTGCAAACTTAGTTACCAAACATGCGTTTCACCTGCAGTAGTACTGGCCCACTGTAAGTGAGAGAACAAAGTCCATGTCCCAGTTCTGGCCTTTTTCCCTTTGGCTGCTGGGGCAGTGGGTGACGGAGGTGATAGTAACATGCTCAGCACCTGGAGGGAAAAAGTGCCGCATGTCCCACACCGATAATTACGAACCCTTAAATCTATTGGAGTCATTACAGAAGGCATGGCACTTTAGTCCCTTGTTTAAATAAGCACAGCCACTTTGTACATGTTTAGTTACTTTGCTCAGTGTCCATATCTAAAGACAAAAAAAAAAAAAATTCTAATTCATGTTGCAATCCAAATCAAATAATCCTTGCCTTCTCTGTTCTTGGTCTGTTGCAGCTTGGCAAGTCTTAACACAGCTCACAGAGTGATGCCAATATCAAAACTCAGGTTGCATTGCAAGTACACACTTCTTATCATCATTTGACCCTTTCACAGCATAAATTAAGACCATGACATTCAAAACCACTTCAAAGCAAGAGGTATGAATGCACTACCCTATCAATGTGTTGCAGGTAAAGACACCGACAGAAATATAGACATCAATAAGATTTTTTTTTTCCTTACTTGGTTTTACTAGCTCTTCCTGTGCTATTCCAACATCATCAGAATCAGACAATTCCTTTATGAAGTTGGAAGGAAACATTCCAGTCTTTCCATTGAGTATACCTTCCCACCAGCCCTCTTCCACCTGCACCAAGACAAAAACAAAAAGAAAAAAACAGTTTTAACATAAGCAACACTCTACAGAGTTACATTATACGTGATTCTCAGTAACAATGACAGTAATGATTTTGAGCAGTTTGCATTAATTGCAGGTATAAGAAGCATATGGCATGGGCTCCAAGCCAGAACATGTTGTGTTGTGTTTTTTTTTTTTCAAGTAAAAACAAGAAAGATGCCTGTACCCATATGTAAATGTCAGCAGTGCTGACAGCAGTCAGAAGCATGGATGTGCATTAAATAAAAGGAAAAGAGAACAACTAGAGAGCACACAGTGTCTCCACATTTCATTTTTATGGATATCAGGGCAATCAGTAATTTTCAGTGCACACCATACTTCTATTCATGACCACGTTCTTAATGTATGGGCTTTACAGATTGTAAGAGTTCAAATTCCCTAAGCAGTCAAAGGTGAAAGATAAATGCCTGCAAAGGGCTGTTCAGAGAATCTAAACTAGGTATCTTAATATTAATAATGGAAATATTCCTGCCTCCCTCATAAAAATCAGAAATTCTCTGCTTTAAAAATTAATAAAGTTACTACATCATTTATATGTTAATGTAAGAAATCTAAGGAGAACAAAGAACAGTACTAATGTATATTTGACTCTAGATTTACAAAGACCTACTGAAATACATATTAATGATACGGTCAGAAGGAGGAGAGATACTTCCTAGCCCAATCCCAAGAGAAAATATCACTTAAAAATGACAAACTCCTTCCTGTACAACCCATTCTGGGTTGAACAGTAGTGTCAGGCAGTGAAACGACAGCCCTCAGAAACCAGATGCCTTTAGGTTATAACAGGATAGCAAGAAATGACTTATATGGATCAGCTAAACGTACCCTTGACAGATAAATATTTTACATCTGTCAAACACTGTTCATGCACCAAAAAAGTAACAGGGGAAGACAGTGTCCGTCTGTGATACATCAGCCTCCAATAATGTCTGACCCATCTCTTTCCTGCCCCCACAACTAAAATAATTAAAATAGAAAGTTAACTTTACAAGTTGAGGATGTTCACATTTACTGTTAAAAAACCAACCCCACATCTTAAATGGTACTAGTTATAATAATTATTATTGAAAACAAAAGTCTAGTTTGTATCATTTACTCACTAAAATCTCAGGTTCTTAGAAAACAAATCTGTTATCTAACATGCTTAGTTATATAACACAAGCAAATATTTCCTCAAACTACAGAGGAATTATTGAATTTATTTCAAATTAGCTACACATACAATTTGACTAGAAAGCAAATTCTTGTTACTCCAGCAGTATTTCCTGTGCTTTCTCTCCATCTCATCCATACATACAAGTCTTAAAGTCTCTCAAAGGTAATATTTTATTTTGTTCTCTTCACACAAACTAATAACTATATGGAAACATGAAACTGCATGACCGACAACACTTAGAAGACCCTACAAATTATATCTCTTAATATCTATTTATTATATACCATTACACAGAAAATACACAACATGGCCAAGACACTTTGAGTTATAAAATATTTCAATTTTTCTAATGCACTATTCCCAGATGGCTCGATTGATTAGAGCTAAACATTAAAGCATAACTGCATTAGCTGATTGACCAGAAGATTAAACACAGGGGAATTACACAGTTCCTAAGACCCCTGCTTTACAACATGCTGAGAATTACTTGACAGAAAAAAGGTGGCCAATATCTCTCAGTTCCATCTTTACCTCAAATAATTTTCTCCTGCTCCATTCTTCCAGGGTAACACATCACAGTTTTCTTACAGGTTAACATTATGTACGGATCTCTATGTACGTGTATAGAAAGACACACATACAAAGATCTTTAGACAAGTAAATCTAAATCGGGTGTGAATATATTCACAGCATTCATTAGCTTTTTGCAAGTCTTCCAGCTGATACAAGAATGATTTATTTGAAAATAACATGTCATATTAAATAATTTTACAAATGCAGAAAAATCTAAAGCAGAACACAGATTGATTTTTTTTTTTCACCAGAAAATGCAGAATGATGTTAGCAAGACATGAGAGGTTCCAGTCAAATCGGTCTTCCAAAGATTAATTATGAAATTTGCATCAAAAGTTTTAAGTCTTTTTAAACACTACAGCTACATGCTACACACTTTCAAGCCTCAAAACACACCAGCTAGAGATTAAACCATACAATGAAGAAGACACTAAAATACCCCCAGGATTTAGTTATCCCAAATTGGGGCAATTCATTGCCATAGGGTTTGAAATGTCACAATAATTCCCAGCCAATAAAACCTTACAAATGAAAATCCATTATTCATGTGGGTAATCCATCTGGAGGTAGAAGCACTCAATAAAATTTGTTCCTATACTACTATAACAAAGTGCTTTCAGGATTTATACATCTAGGTCTTGATTTATGCCCAGCATTCATGTGCTGTATCAAACCAACTAAAAAGAGGAGGATTTCATTCAGTGTCCCTATGCCAGAAAATAAGTTCTACTATTCATAATAACCTACATACAAATTCTAAGTTCAGCCTGAAAACAAAGGTTTTGGTTTAAAGTTAGAAGAAGAATCTTTCCAATCTGCCAAATATAACTGGCTACAACTAGAGGTATTTTCAAGACACTTTTTCAATGTGTTATATCTGTTCACTGCCTTTCTGTTCACTGCATGGCATGTCCTCATCTTGCCAGGCCCCTAGGCTGCCAGTACTGCTGTCACACCACATTTGAAAGCAACAACATACAGAGAAGTGATTGAAGATACTTCATTACTTCACTTCATATATTTAGGGAGGTAAAAACATGGGCATCCAACTGCAACTCAGTCAATGTTGCGTGTGGGGCAGGGACAGATGCAACAGCAGACAACTACCTGCAGTCCAACTCCTGGATGTCATTGAATGAGATACGAACCACAGTATGACCAGAGAATGGTGCATCATCTCTAGAGAAGGTCATCCCATTAAGAAGCCTTACCTTTGGGATTTAAAGGGAAATTTAATCTACATAATTATTACGCAACATTCAAATGTTCTTCCAGTATCACTGGGCTTTGGTTTTGTATACATTTCTGATGAAGAAAGAATACTTGTATTTTGTTTTCAATTGAATTGCTCAATCAGTAGAGCCTTTTTTGCTGTAGATGAGGTTTTTGGAAACTACAAACCAAATACAGATTAAAATATTTCAGAATATACTGGTTTACTTTGTTAGAAAGTGTTTTATCAAATTGTTACGACTCAGCACACAATAACAACTAGACTAGAAAGACGGTAAGAGGTTGTAATAATTAATTTTACTTACAAATAATACTATAAATAGGAATAATGAAGTGCTCAAAATAGATACCATGGAAGTGGACAGACAAGAAAATAACACAGAGAATTATATGGGTGAGACATCCATTCAGATAAACAAGACGTTCTCAAAAGGGTATACAGATGCTAGAATATTAAGCTGTTCAGAAATCAACAAAAAATATTGAAAACAACCTATTTCAATCTTTAAAGTTGTTTTTTTTTTTTTTTTTAATTATATGACAGAAGTTAAAGCCTTCAGGTAAGCATAATAGTTCTACTTCAGAATGGGAATGCAGTTTTATTACGTAACTGTGAAGCAACCAAAGAGACAAAATCACTTCAGTAGGTTGCTAGGAATAAAAGATTAAGATATTCCAAAAGTGAGGAAATGTTACTTTTTATTTTCTGTCCATTTTCTCTTCAAGGCAAATACAATCTGCAACAACCCCCTTTAAAGAAAGAAGTTTCAGAGACTGTCACCAGCCTGACTTGCAGTGCAATAAATCTTGTTCTAAGCTACAAGCTTAGAAGCACCTTCCCCTGAGGGAACCAGGTGGCCATCCCTGGAACACCGGGATCAGATACTCAAAAAGAGCAGGAAATGCTGAGGCCAACTACCAGCATTTGCTTGCCAAAATATCTAAGAACACCACACCTGCTTGCCTACACCTTGCTATATAATTAATAGGCTAAGGTTGTTCAATTATTAAAATATTCAGCTCTTTGGAATCACCAACCTAAAGTGTGTTTCCAATAAGCTCCTGTATCTACCTGTTTCACAAGCTTTTCTACAAGCTGTGGCTTTGCCTATGAGGCTGACAGACATCTTACAGCTCAGCTAGGGCAAGCAAGGAGGGCTCTGAGTCAAGAAAGGTTTCAGGTGGAAGAATGTCTCCCTGGATCACAACAGAGTCTTTCTGGGCTGTTAAAACTGAAACACAGTCCCAGGAATAAAAGCAATGCCAGAGGCAGGCAAGAGGAAGGAGAGAAGCCCAAGGTCAACTTTCTTTTGCTTAGAGAGAATTAGAGCACAAAAAGCAAAGGAAAAAAAACCTCTTCTTTTATAAATTCTGAATGAAGATATTGAGCTTGAAGGACAAAAGCAATCATATGTTGAAAGGGAATTAAAAATACAGATTCCCAAAAAACTAAATAAACAAATCATATTCACTGACAATGGGAAAAGAAATTTTGGAAACAAAACCTCATCAGAAGACGGTGCTCACAGTGCCACTTGATGGCTTGTTCTGGGAGTGCAATTGGAGAGGGTCATACCCACAAAATGTCAACCAGCCCTTGGGCTTCTGCTGCAGCACATCTGGAAGCTGTCTGATAACTCTGGTGCAGAAGGGAAGAATTAAATCCTGCACAAGTACCTTGCAGTAGGGGATCTTTTCAGCTTCAGAGTTCTTTATTTTACAATGTCAAAATGTGCTTTTGGAATTTTTTTCCTTTTTTTTTTATTGGTTTGGTTTGGTTTGGTTTTTTGGTGGTGGTTTGGCTTTTTGTTGGTTTTTAGCATCACCTTCTTAGAAACTGAGAGGCAGAGAAAGCAATCACATGGAACTTGAGTGACCCTATAAAGAGTCAGAGGTATTTGCACCCCTATTTCCAAAAAAAACCCACAAACCTTCCTACCATATAAACTAACCAAACATGCAATAGTCACAGAAGTTGTTGGAATAGAATCAGGAAAAACACCACACCACAGCATTTCACAGAAAAGTAGCTGAGGGACGTGGAAGCCCAGCATTTGTTCCCAGGTGTTTTATTGCAGTATTATACAGTTCTGCCCTTGTGGCACAGACCATACCCTTGCCACTATTAAATATTTCCCTTTCAACTCTACAGCTGCCAAAATAAGCCAATGTGAGGAAAGTCCAGCTCTGTCCCTGGTGTTTATCCTGTTCTTGGAAATGTGTTGAACTGCTTTATCTTGTAACGAGAAGAAGAAGAACAACAACAACAAAACACCACCACACCAACCTTACCCAAATGGAGCAACAGATTTGTAGAAATCCAGTCTGCATTTTTATTATTTCAAATGAGTTACTTATAGGATTCCATCACATTATATATGGCAATGTTAACTAAAAGTCAAAGAATAAGCTCAGTGGTATTACAGCATGTCTGTGTCAAAGACTTAGTTATGAGCTTAACTCCATGCACTACACATTGCCAAAAAGCTGACTTCTCAGCAGGATGAGGCCACATGGAACATAGCAGCACGGCAACAGACTAATCCCAAATGAAAGCAAGTTCCAAACTGTTGAATGACACGCCAAATTCCTTATTCTGATTCTACAGGTTAATTGTCTGGCATCCCATGAAAGTCTAAGGGTGAAACATAATTGGAATTCAGGTATCTGCATTTAATAAGACAATTAGCTACAGTTGTATTTTGGGACAACTGTAATTAGAGTTAGAGCTAATGAGCTAGGAAAAAGACAAGCAAAAAGCTATCAATCACATATTAAACGTGAATGTAAACAATGATGAAAATGCTTCTCTTGTTAGTTTCAAATGCACTTTTAATTTAAGTCTGTTAATTAATATCTCATGGGTATCAGTGTTTGTGTAGTTATGGAAACCTCTAGTTAAAGAACAAGTATTTTTATCTATTGTGATGAATGTTTGATCTTATTAGAATTAATTTCTAACTATTTAAAGCAAATAGGAAGGAACTGTGAGTTCTGAACATATACAGCCTCCAAGGATATCTATATGGCAACAAGTCTGGTATTTCAAAACTTACATTTGCAGTTGCCGTTGTTTCAATCCATTGTCCAACCCCAAACCACTTCTGCCACAACAGGAATTTCCACTACCACAGACATAAAAACCCTTTCAAAAAGTATCTTATCAAACTCATTGGTATTGGGAAGAAGGATCTGGGACAGGTTTAGATGCTACTACACCTCAGGTGTTGGTTCGCACCCTGAAACAGAGGTGGGAGAACGGAAGACATCCTCATCCTCAGCAAGTGATATCAGTGCAACCCATTTTCACTGGGGGTCTGGAGAAAGACACCTGGGTGCTGATGGAGGCAGCTGAGGAGAAGACCTGAATTCTCTTCTGCCAATGCTTTGCTGAAGGCAGTGACTTTCGAGGGCTTTGAGGAGGAACTGAACTAATTTCTTGAAGTATGAAGCCAAATTAGCACAGTACAACAGGAACCAGATTTTCTTTGTGAGTTTTCAGCTGTGACATTTTAAACAGTTTTTGCTAAATAGCCACATAAAGATATATAGACAGTATTTTTTCTCTAAACAATATCCGTTTTAGTTTGCTGTCAGTTAAGAATTTATTTCCTTCCAAATAAACAGAAATCCACAGAGATTTGAAAATATTCATCTAAGTCAATTTAAAATCAATTAATTCCACTGATGCAACTTAGGAGGACACAATAAAGTATTACCTGTGGGAATCTGAGACCTTCTACTCATGAATAAAAAGACAGGGTAAGGTAAGAGAAATGGACAACTGGAAACGGAAAGTGAATGACCGTTAACGTTCCAATTACCTGCTGAACTGTGGTAAATTATGCTGAAGATGCTGTCATCCAGTTTTTCATCTTGAGTAATGATAAACAAAACTGATATTTTGCAAGAATTGCCTCCTGTGGGAGGTTTTTTTGCTGTTGTTCTGGTTTTTTATCTACAATAACACAGAGAGATTTTGGCCCTTGCAAAAAAATCTCCATTTTCACAACTGAGGAATAATAAGTCACTCACATCAAGCATTTACCATTTGAAATAAGGAGCGGTGTATAATGACATAAACACTGTGAATGTTATTTCAATGCAATAGCACATTATGCAACACTGCCTACAAGCAGAAGAGTAAACAATGAAATTAGTGCATTGGTTTGTGCTTTCTACATCAAATAACAGTTCCTGTTTCAAAAGAAAAATTCTGTCCTAATTTTTCGAGGAATTAATACTACTCTGATAAGGGCAGAAGAGGAAGTAATATCAGCAAGTAGTCAACATCAACTGCTTGGTATCAACCATGATGGAAAATGAAGGTCACACAACACCACTTCCTGCGGTGCTGAGAAATTTTTCTCTTAATTCCTTTATTTTATCTCTTCCACCCAGAGAAGTCAGACAATGTCCTGGATCACATAAATGCACCACATGTTGCCTGAGGCAGAGCTTCTGCTTCAGTAGCTAACAGAACAGAGTATTTTGTAAGGTCAAAGGGGGAACAGCCTCACCTGTGTCAGCTGTTCTTCTTTGGCACTTATGGCCAACAGTTCAGGCCAGCCATGAGCAACCCTCTTCCACACTACAGTAAAACCAACTCGAGTATGATATTCTTTAGGAGTGCCAATCAAAAAAGCAGCCCTAGACAATATAATGTTTTAAACCTTAGAATCAGTAAGTTGTCAATGCTTTCTTCAACGGCAGTAATTGAAGGTACAGTTATGAGTTTAAGACTACCAAGTCTGTAACTGGTGATACAAGCGGGTTTCAAAAAAGCATGCCCTTAACTGTAAGCATGTGCATGCAAGCGTTGGAAGGTTTCACTTTCATAGATCTACATCTTTCAATTTTAATGCAAACTTTTTCAGACTCACTTGGATTTAAATAAATCTGTTATTTATAATTAAGTTGTCCAAATTTATACAAAGACAAGAGATGCATTTCATAAGAGAAGTCTAGTGTCTCATGTAAATTATTTAACCACACAATTCATTTGGCAGAGTTAATTTGTTGGCTGCATACTAGGAAGGGGTTTTATTCCATCCCTGTACTCTTGAAAGAGAGACTTAAAAGTTTTTAAGTAGGGTAACTGACGGAAGATATTTGTGTGGCCATGTGAGGTCAAATATGCCTCAAATTGTGCAATGAAAAGAGGTCATGTGCTATTGTGAATCTAATACTGGGTTCATATTGTCTTCAAAATATGGTCTTAAATATCTTAAAGCCTTGACACCGCCCATTACAATTCTGCTCACCGACAGAATAAGGTTGGTTACATGACACATCACATTTGATTCCAGGCAGAACTACATGCAGAGCTGGTGAGTGTAGCTAGCTTAAAGGAAAACCAGTGATCACTAAGCTTCTTACATTCAGATATGAGAATTTAAACTCTCATAAGAAAATGCTGGATGTCACATAGATTGCAGTAAAATTTACATTATTTTAGAACTGATTTCTTAAGTGACAGATGCAGGAAAAAGAAAACAAATCATATATCTTTGATAAGAAAAAAAAAAGTTGACTTAGTAGCTGCTGAATCACAAGGAAAAAATCCCACAAATAAATGATACAAGCTGAAATACACCTTTTATCGGCTGCTTGAGCAGACTAAGCTCCTAGATCTTTTTAAAGATAAGTAAATAAAGACTAGATGAGTTTTACTGCTTTCTACTTAAAGGCTTAACATTAGCATTTTGACTTTCGGTTCTCATGCTATTAAGCTCAAGAAGGTATTTTTAAAATCCCTAATGGAACAAAACTGAAGATATTGGGAGTAAACAGTATTCCTTGATCCTGCAATCAGATTCACCCATGCAAAGAAAATTTCTGTATCTCTGTCCAAGTTTTCATCATTTGTTCCCAGTCCTTCTAAGAGATGTGCATTCATTTTCCATATCCTTTTCCATCCAAAATAAGTGCATCTTCAGTCTGTAAAGAATTTTTGGTTTGGTTGGGTTGTTTTGCGTGTGTGTTTTTGTTTGGTGGTGGTGGTTGTTGTTGATGTTTGAAATTGATTGAAATGGATTGTTTGAAATTAAATTGTTAAAATTTGCAGGCAAAGATGACAAAAGGTCAATGTCATGGCTGAACTCCAGAGGGCTTCAAGTAAAATTTCAAAATGTGTTTAACTCTGTAAAGACAATTCTTCCCTGTGGCTGTCTTACTAAAACTAGGAAGAGCTTTTTCTGCTATAATCTTCATTCTTCAGAGATATAAATTCAGCAGCCCTGTAGCACAAACTTTGAGCTTTTTTCGCTGAACAGAACTGAGAAGCATCAACGGATCAAGTAAAACCAGCCAAAGTGCTATAGGGGAAAAAACCCTCACAAAATCCATAAGCGAACAACCACATCCCCTCACTCCCATCAGTAACCCAAATCAAACGTGTCAGTATACCAGAGAAGAAAAATGTCTCGTTTAAATTATGGCTTAGAACATACAGTATCTGAGATCTTAGCATGCACAAGATATGTCAGAACTACATGTATGTGTATGCCATTAAAGATCTGCTCACCTCTCCCACAACTTCAATGATGTCACCAACTTTTAATTCCAGTTCATCTTCGTTTTGAGGCATATAACTGAAAGCCACCTGACATCTTCTCCTTCTGTTTCTCTCTCCTGGTGGAAAAGGAAGGAAACAGGGAAATTGTAAAATGAAAACAAAATTCCATGCCAAACACAAGCCAGAGGAAACAGTTAAAGATGGGATATTATTCTTTGAGCACTATTAAAAGAATCAGAATGTCTGCAATGCTTAGCACATCTGCCTATAACTGATTTACAGAAAGAGGGTGGAGAAAATATTTCTGGTGCATATTATTTCCTTCAACTATCTTTATAATTCAATGCAATTAATAAATGAAAATAAGTCAAGGGGATTTTTTTCCTTTCTGTAATAGAGTTCAAGAGCCAAAATTTAACTAACAGATTGTGCTTCCTAGTGACAGGACAAACAAACTTTACCCAGAGGATCTTTCCAGGTGTATTTGCTATTTCTTTTCTAGGCTAATGCTCCATACACATGGCGTAGGCAAATCCAGAAATCGGAGGGGGTGGTGAAGGGATTCAAAACCTTGTGGCTTTTGCTCACATGGAAATAAGCTCTCAACTGATTATTTTGTCCTGGATCTTTTTTCTCCATAATCCTTCCACGGGTATACAAATATCTCACTAACATTTTTTTATGCGTATTTTTTCACATATATATATACATAGAGATATATATGTATGCACAGATACTAGTAAGGTGCATATTTATGCACTGATATCAGAGTAAAAAAAATAGAAGAAAACCCAAAAGAGCCCCAAAGTTTGGTGTGTCATTGAATTAGAGCGCTTAAGACAGTCTAATTTGGATGATCAACCAGCTACTGGAAATGATGTTACCAGCCATCTCTTTCTTCACTTTGGACATCCAGGCTGCCATGAGAAGCTGGTATGAGGGTGCATCTCTGGATGCACAACTGGAGAGCAGCTTGAATTTATAGCTCTTCATAAGAGTAAGACCCCATAAGACTCCTTACTTGACCCTTCTGCATCATGCTTTTAAGACAGACAGATAAATGAAAATATTAATTTCCAGAGCTTTGTTTGCCAGATCCATTGGCTTACATATAATTATAGTCGTATGACTCATCGCAGCATGGAGGAGAGAACTTCTCAAAATTAAGTTGCCAAAGCCTGCTGCTCAGCCTCTATTAGCTAAAGGACAACTTACTGACATGAATCATGACCATGTTGGAATGTGGTGGAGGAGGAGAAGGTAGGAAGAGAGAAATAATTCGAAACACAGGATTCACTGATTACTTCCTTTTCTCTAGAAAATGTGGAATGTATAAACCATACTACATTGTATTATTTATACATATATGTATCCACACATATATACACACTTTGCACAAGTAAATGGACTTTCTCTTATGCTATTTCTCTTAACTATTAAACACACTTAACACACACCAAAATCACTTACGTCAATGCTGTCTAAGAACGGCCTTAAGCTGACATTAAATTACAAAAATTGATCTTATGGTCAATTATCTCCCCTGTAACATTCCTTGATGATCCTGTTCTACGGCAAACATTAATAAAAAGTTACAGATTTTTTTTTTCCTCTAATCTATTAATTGCAACTAGAGAAAGAAGGGAGAAGGGAAGCCATTGAATTTGGCTTTCTGACAATATTTTTCACAGCAACTGCAATTCTGCATGAGTGGCAGCTTTTTGAATGTTAAAATTAATACCTTAATGCAATGTAACCAAACTCACTCGAATTAGCTCTTTTTTCCACCTACAGATAACTGTTCGTTCTTCACTATCTAAACTAAAATGGTCCTAAATTGACAACTTTACACAGCTGCATTCCAAATAACTTAAATATAATAAATACCTTCCATGTTGAGTGCTTTTTTGTGCAAAAGAGGATGGCTATTTTCCCTAAAGATAACAGTCCCACTATGACTTCATATATCAAGTAGCAAATGATGTGCTGATGTTGCCTGATGTGACAGATGTCAGTTGCCATCCTACTTAATAATCAATATCATGTGACTCTTGGACAATATTTTTGAGATGGCTAAGAGAGCAAGAAATAAACACAATTCTGGATGTTAATAATAAAACTGTATTATCTTTTCCCCCCTCCCATCCCATGAAGTTTTTTTTACTACTATATAGAAAACCTAGCAAAAGTCTGCATTTATCTCCATTACTCTCATGGTTGTCTCACTGCTCTCCCTCTCCTCCTAAACCTTTCTCTAGACAAATACCTAAGTGGAGAGTAGCAAGCCAACAAGAGGCATAGACTCTATGTATCAAATAGCTCCTCTCTCTGGTCTAATGCCAGACTATCCAGAAGATCCAGCAGTGAATCCCTTTGGTTTCAAGGTGTTGCATGCTAATGTTTGTAGTAGTTGAACACAGCATGAGTGCTGTGAAGGGCTCTGAAGACAAGGCCTATCTGTTTTTTTCCTACACTAAAGCAAACTGGGTAATACAGCAGTATGAGTTTCCTAAGAAAACAGAACTGATAGGAAGTCAAAGCAACCAAGCCATGCATATACAAGAACTGTTAGCAAAGGAAAACTCCAGTTTTGCAAACACAATATTCTCACCCCAGCCTCACTGATTTTCTTATCTGTTTCTTAACTAGCACAAAGTCTCCAAAGGCAGCATGGTCAGGAACCAGAAAGACCAACTCGGACAACTAACAAGCAGTTTAGAAAGAAACACTGAAGTCTTGCTCTTCTGTCACCATTTTCTCTTTTGCTAATATTTCTGGCTTTTGCAGGGTATTATTGCAGTCTCTGCTTTAACTGCTAGTCATATGAGATCTAAATGGCACACCGTGACTTTAAAATGTAAGTAATTTGACGTATTGATGTAAAGTTAATTTTAAAACATATGGGACAGCAATTCCGCAATAAAGACTAAAGATACTTTCTAATCGAATTCATTTTTATGACTTCTAACTTGATGGAGAAAATAATTTGTAGGAGTTTTTTTGCATTTTTCTCCACACTTGAGCATAAACTGAGTTACTTGCAAGTGAAAAGCTACGTAGTGGTGAAAAGGCAGGTAACAACCCAATACTTCAAAATCAGAAAAGGTGTGCTGCAAAGTCTTCAATGGGTTTTGAAAGGCTTAGAACAGGCTTAGAAGAAGAAAAAAAAAAAGGGATCAGTGAGCTTTTACTGGTCCATGTATAATAATTTGTGGCAAATAACCTGCTGCAGGCAGCACCACGCTGCGCTCTGCCTGCTGGTTGCAGTTCTAGGCTTTTTCATATGGTGCGATATCAGAGTGCTTTAAAGGGAAAACGTCTATGAGCTGCTGGTTGGGAACTAAGCATGATACATTTTATTCAGAGCAAGCTATCATACAGAAATAATGTCACTCACCCTTGTGAAAAATACCGGCTCCCATTTATATAGCTATAATGCACCTCGAAAGAAAAAAAAAAGAATCACATGCCTCGTTTGTGCACTCTGTTCTTAGAACAAACCAGGCAGCTGAGTGTGTACAAAGGGGATAACAAACCAGTATCTGCAAAGCATATCACATCTGAAGCAATGGCACCAGGAGCACGACAAGTATGCCACACAGCATGCCTGAGTTTGCTCCGCTTCCTGTAAGGGCTGTGTCGAAGGCACTGAACCCTTACAAAGTGCTTGCAGATGCAGCAGGGAGGACAGAAAATGGACCTTGCATGCATTGTGAAAGGTGTCACATGATGCACCTTCCCAGTGATACTGGCTGCCTCATTATCTGCAGCTGTTGATTGCCAACTCCTGCTCACCCCACCTGCGGCTACCGTTCCCTCTGCCCTGAGAGGTGAACCGCTTCTCCAATCATTCCCCAAACACTTTCACTCAGAGCAAACCTTGGCAGCTTAGCAGTGTAAACAACAGGCTTTGCTAAAACAGCTCCTTTCAGGCTTTATCCTAAAATTCACCTACCCTTCTCTGTAGGTGTCCCTGAGTCAGATGTCTAAATCTGCACCTATCACTCAGGAGTGGAGAGAACATAATACCTCCAGAGGGTATTTAATGTCACTGTAAAATAGACAACTATAATACATCAGATTAATTACTCTCTCGAGATGCCTTTTTCTACTGGTGCGGCTAGATCAGACTTCAACATCTGACTTTAAATGGCCTAAGTCAGGTCAAATGGAAAAAGACGTGAACATATATTTAGAAACTTAAAACAAATAAACAAAAAAATCTTCAAGGGCAGAAATCTAAGTTATTTCAAAGTGGTGTTTTATTAGATTCTAAAAATGCTGTGGCTGCCTGTGACACCAGGAGACCATAAAGAGGCTTCCTCCAGCTGTACACATACAAGACAGAGCATGATTTCTAGACATTTAAACACCCCTCTGGGACTAACAATGAAGATGGAAAAGAGGCAATGACAACGCATTGGCATTCAATGCTTACTTTTTTAAGTGGCACCAAAAGCTGAGGCAACAGCACAAGAAGTCACACTGGTCCTTACATACTGCCATCAGACCCAGGAAAGGTCACAAACTGACAACGTGGGATTAGATGAAAAGTGCAGCAGATAGGAAGTAAACTATTTCAAAATTAACTGGGATTTTCAAAGCCAAACTTACTTTTTTAAAACTTAAAACCTCTGTCATAAAAGAGATATTTATACAAATGTGTGCATGTATGAATAGGTTATTATACTTTTCACTGGTGCCGTTGTCTTTGCGGCCTGTCTTGTCAGTGAAAACCACATGGTTAACTTAACTGACAGAAGGTCCATCAACTCTACATACTAAACCACTTTTTTTTCCACCACAAAAGAACAAGTACAGCATTTTTTTCATAGCACAGTATAGCTATTCTATAAAACAAACCAACCAACCAACCAACCAACCAACCAACCAACCTATATTCAATTAAAACCTTCAGAGAACAGACCCATGGAGCAAATGTCTGTCCTCTCTGATGACAAAAAGTATACTGAATGGCTGACAATCTCTTCAAAACTAGGCCCCATAGTTTTGTAATAGGATTTGTCTTAAAAAGAGACATAACGATTATCACTGCAGCTCATGCAAAAAATCCAACCCAATTGCTCCTTGATTTATGATTGGTTTTTAATAAAGGAGTGTTGCTACAGAAATTGCATGGGTTAGGTTGGGGACAGAGTCAACATTTGCAGCATGAGAAGCCTAAAGACATCTTTCCAAAATTTCAAACACATGAACGAACACAGCAGCTCCTGAAGACCCACATATTTCCCTCTCCTGCAGGCTTGCCAGGCAGGCTCAGGTGAACCATGAAAGGAAACTGACATCAACTGGGCCACCCTTCAAGTAGATGCAAAGCGACTGAACCCAGCAAAACCATGTGGGGCAAAGAGGCCCCTTTCAGGCAGGTCCATAAGTAGGAAAATGACAAGTTGGAGGATCCTGTCTTCTGTTTCAGATTTCCCTGCACATTGGCATCATCTGCTCATCAGCCGCAGCTGCACTTCCCATCCTTCCAGCTTTCAAAGCTGTATCTGTAGCCAGGGGGAACTGGCTCAGTGCACAGTGTCTCCTGGTTAGACAAGCTGGGCTGTGATATGACTCAGCTAGAAACCAGTTCTAAATTAAATGCGCAAAACGACAAATGGCAACTATTGTACAAGTAAGAGATGACATATATGCTTTTAGGTTGTATGTTACTGATTTTACTGGTACTGATGGAGCTCTGGTACAGCTATTTTGGACTGCCAGTCTAGATGGTTACTGTATCACTTTTTTGTTATAAATCATTGAATTGTGTATATTAAAATGCAAATATTAAGAAAAAGGTTGAGCTACAAGCTTACTTCTGAAAAAATTCTTCTTAAAACCACCACCCTCAGCAGATGCTTTTGAGAAACAGAAGTTACCTAATTAAGAGCAAACAGATAGCATTAAAATGTTAACTTTTTAAATTGCTTTTTCAAAGTGTATTGAAGATAGTGTTAAGAGACTTCAGGTAAAGTCTTGGTCACACTCAATTTTAATGTGGATTCTGTCACTATCTTCCACAACACAAGGACTCGACCATCTTACACCCACCCGCTAGCACAAATGCAATTCTGATTTTAAAAGGCACAGGAACTGTCAAGTTGCAATTTCCTTCTTAACCTGGAGGATTCTGGCAGTTTATTTCTGACTTAGGATGTGACATGTCAATTCCAACTCTCTCATCACCCACATGCTGTTTAGAAGGGTAAATGCTTTTGGAGAGATGACAAAAAAAACCTCCAAAACAAACACTTTACTGAGGTCTGTTTGTTCTCCATCTAGCAGAAAAGAGAAGTAAGCTCGGTGTTAATATTTTCAGGGGGTTGGGGAAGGGAGTGTTGATGGGTTTTATTTGTTTGGTTTGCTTCTTTTCTTTTCATTTGTGACATTAATATACCAGAGAAGAGAAAGATAAAACTGCAAGGAGGGGTGAGGGGAGATAGAATATCTGAGGTACTTCCAGTACTCTACCAAACTGGTTATGTAAAGCTGCTGTGTTTCTCTACAAGCAGACGAACTGGCAAAAGCCCTGCTTTGATGTGTGCAGCTGAATCCTGGAGACTGAAGGGCTCCATTAAGCACAATTAAGACACAATGCAATATGCCATCACTGCTAGTAATATATTACTCCGAGTATGTTAATGTTCTGCTGTTACTGAGGAGTAGGTTTTCTCTTTCTTGCTAGACGCCACAGCAACACTTCCAGGTTTCTGCCATCTGGCTGCTGCTCTGAATTTTATGACCAAGTTTTGTCTGTGAGGAACCTATGAGCCTGGAAAACATATTTTTGTTACACCATCACATTTTAACACATATGCACCATCAGAATAATGGCAATTTGAATAAAATTATCCTCATATTGTTCAATAAATTCATTCTTTTGTTAAAAACATGCAGAAATATTCAGGCCTTTTATTGTATATAAGCCTTTTGTATAACATCAGTAATTACTGGACGCAACTTAAAGCAACAATGTAGTACTAGTGGTCATATGCTTTTGGGAGAAAACCATTAATTAACTAAGAAGTGGAGCATTTCCATATGCCACAGGAGGAGCCAGGCTTGTGCATTTGACAATCAGAACTGAAATAGTGAAGCTGAGATAATTATTTAAGCCTAAGCCAAAGCAGAAGGAAATGCTAGAAAAGCAACTGTAAATAAACTCAAAAGACACTTGCACAGGTTAACCATAGACCACCAAAATGTTTTTCTTTCTGAGACTAGAAGCTTTAAAATGCATATAAAAGGAGTAGAAACTTCTGCAGGTCCAACATCAAGAATGCAATCAAATCATTACCAGCGGTTTAGTCAAGGAAGTCTAAACTCCAACAGGAAAGTCTTAACCTTCCCATACACATTGAATATTTTATACTCCATTATTCAGGAGGAAAATGTAAAACACAGTATTAAACTACACATTAACTCGACCACATGGAGAACTGAAAATGTGCATGTTCATCAAAGCTGCTAGTTTTAGTACCTGTATCTTTTAAACTTCATAGTGTAGATGATTATTTTGGATTAGCATTACAGGTGAAACACTCCATCACAGGACAAAAACTGGGACTTGGTGACAGGGTTCCAAACAGTTTTTTTTCAAGTGTACTTTAAAAGCAGTTACACAGTCCTGGTAAAGAATGGAAAAGCTCGTTCAGCTTCTCATCTGCTTCCAGAGATGCAAAAATATTCCTCAGCAGCAAGCAGTGCTTTCACACCACCTTTTGCCAAATGACCCATTCTCTTGCCCACTCCCAACAACAACAATTTGTTGCTCTCATCTAGTGCTGTTCAGAAGCAGTGCATTTCAAGGAGCAGCAAATGTTTCTGTTCTCACTGTAATGCCAGGGCATGTGTCAACAGAAAGGCTTGCCCTGGTCACCCGTAGCTTTGTGACTTCGTTCACTGCAACATGCGCTAGGTCCCGCTCCCTGGTACTGGGGTTCCCCACCACCCCTTGTGCAATGAGCACCTGTTGACATAAGAGGGGCTATTACCCAACAGAAGATCTTGCACTTGCCTGTGTATTTGGTTTCTTCTCTTGTACTCAGAAGACAACTTGCAAGTATACATTACCAAAAGAGTTTGCTACACTGGCTACTAGCATATAATTCATACTAAATGACTGTATAAGGAGCTTTAAGAAATACTGCAGGCAATAGATTTCTATAGCAATAAATTAGCTTTTGTAAAGAATGAGACACACATGCTTGAAGTATTCTTTCTTGGATAGCAGCTGAAGTTACAAAGTCCAAGAACAGAAATACAACAAGATTTGCAAATGGCCCATAAAAGGCCTTTTCTCTTTTTATTCTCATTGCGCACATCTCATGTTGTCATGAGATAATCCCAAAATATTATCCCCTCAGCCAGGTTTTGAGATAGCTGTCAACTACTTTGCTCTTTGCTGCTTTTTTGTATTGATCTCTAGAGTAAGCGTTTGAATAAACCAAACCCAAACATGAATTGCTATTCCATCTTTCCCATTTCTCTTATGTTCCATCACATAATTCACACTACTAAAATTGCCTACGCACAGTAGCACTTCACAACATATACTGAATGAGAGCAAATAGCTCTAATTTGTGGAACCACTCTGCACATTCAGCTTACTATGTGCTCTCCTCTCTATAAATAAAGTCACTTAGATCAAACCACGTGGATTCCTAAACAGTAATCTCCAAAAATATTACCTTTGTACTACCGGCTTTCTGTCTTGAAGCTGACTTCGGTCCAACTTAACAAAAAAACCAATTCCAGAACAGCTTTAAAAAATATGCCTTTTTCTTAAAGAATGCAAACAATGGTGCTACTTCACTTTTAGCTATCAGAGTATCAGCGCTTTTTGACAGGTTCAGAATCTCTGTAATGACATGACATTGCAGGTCTTAACTCTGACATCTGCTACATCAGTTTCAAGTAAGTCTCTCTTATCAGGGCAAACCCCCCCAACATTGTCAAGATTTTATTTTCACTCCAACAGGTAACAGCATACATTGAACAAATGCCTCAAGAAATGATGGAAAGATGCAAAAAATACAGCAACCCATTTCCTGGTTGCTGTACTCATGAGAGCCATTATACAATGAACATATGCAATAAATCAACAACGTTTAACCAAAATAACCACCTCTCTTTCATACTGGGCACTTGGAACATCAGTCAGATTTTTAACCTAGAATCTTTTTTAACCTAGAATATCTATACAATTTAAATATTCATTTTGAAGCCATTAAAGGCAATAAAGTTAAACAAAAAATATTAACACATTCACAGACAAAGCAAACACATCACTTTCCTATCCAGCATTGTTCTAAAATCTAGGAAACTAGATGAAATTTGCCATGAAACACAAGCCCAGACAAATCCTAAATTCTAGGAAGCCCATGTGTGAATTTAGGCGATGCACTGGTAAACTGGGAAAATGACTTAGCCAGTCTGGTGTAATGGGTCTGATTCTGCAACACACCAAGACCAGTAGTCACTTGTGCAGAAACACTCGGGCATGTGTCTCCCATGGCAATTAAGCCACAACATGTTCAAAACCTTGTAGAGAACAGAGCTGTGGGAGGGCTGCTCTACTGGGCTCCTGACACATACCAGCTCAGCATGTGAGGTTATCCAACTACTCGTCCTTCAGCTCTGCTAAAACGAAAACACAGCAGGAGAAGCCCTCAATTGTACTCCTCGTGTTAAGATTTGTTGTTATTTCTCAGCTTCCATCGTGAAACTGCTATAATCTAAAATAACCTGTAGTTTTAAAGGGCACGTTATGCTGCTAAACTTTGTTATTTGAGGGTTGCACAAATGCCCAGGAATAAATGTACAGAAGAACAATAAATAAATATGATAAATTGAAATAAATCCACTATTCTTGCTGCTGCTGGCCCTCTAAAGCCCAAGACACCATTAGTTCTATGACAACTGGTACGTTTCCCAAAAGTTATCAGTACTGAGAATGAAAATTAACATTCACTGTTCCACATCCTCAGAAATGAACAGTGCCACAATATCCATACACGATAGTTCATTCCACCAGCACAGGACAAGTGTTTCTGTATCATGCAGACAAGATGTGTATCACTGTTCTCCAAAACTGAGCAACAGATGGGAAAAACGAGAAACAAACCCAGAGGCTATCTGTTTTGGCAAGTCACCAGCCTGCATATAGAGTGCAGAGGCAGAACATGTTGCCTCAGGCAATGTGGAAGAGGAGGCAAGAGTTCCACAATAGCTGCATCTAGTCAGTTCTGCAGCATCTTGAGCTTTTGGTGGGGAGAAACTCTCGAATGCCACAGAAATCTTCCCATATTTTCTTGGTTGTTCTCATCATTCAAACAAGCCTCTGTGGAATTTACAAGCATTCATTTGTACTAAATTAAACTGACAAATGCACTATTAAGAGCGATGGCTCATGGTAAGAAGGCTGCCAGCAATTTAGTTCTTTAATTTAGTGTCATTTTCAAAAGATGCAACACACAGATAAATGTTCTTTCGATCTTCTTCCTTCTTTTTACTTTTTTTCACAAGATTCTAACACATTCAAAGAGCTGTAATTTATTAAGGGGGTGTCTAATCAAAAGATCTGAAAGGTACAATGTTCAATTCTCCCATTACTGCTTTGTACCTTTAGTTCTCATGGAAAGCAGACCTTATACCTTGAAATCCCGCACATCCGCAGGTTTATAGCTCTGAGTTTAAGGGATTTGCTTGACTGCAATCACTAATGCTAAACCAACAACACAGATTAACAGTGACAAATCAAATTGCCCACGGTGAGCAATGCATTTTCTCCAGCGCTGGAGAAAGAGAAGCATGGCACTTGGCTTGGCAAAACACAGAACAAGATTCCACTTCCTCAAGTTAAGTTTAAGCACTGAACTTTGTATTGTTGATATTATGCTGCATCCCAGTTATTTCATGTCAAACTCCCTTAAGATTTTCTTTCTTGCTTCCAGGCATGCTCAGCTTAATTCCCCCACCCTGACTTTCAGGGATTATCTTGGGTACCTCACCTCTTACAAGACAAAGTTCTTCAGGACAAGTTAGCTCTTTAGTTGCACCTGCACAACTTCACTACCTTTCAGCGACTCTGACAGAGTTCTTACACAGGTCTGTAGAGAGATCCCAGGCAAAACCTAAGCAGCAAATTAGGGAAGTCCTGCCACATCTCAGCCTTTCAAAGTACTGCCTACTCTAGCGCAAGTCCACCTGTTAACCACTGGTTTGCCTTGCTTAAGAGCATTTATCCAAACACAAATGCATTCCTCAAGGTCTGGAAAACTCTCCAGGTAAGACTAGTCACTATTTGATCTCCTTTGCTGCATTTATCACAAATGACTAACCTCTGGTTCCAGTCCTGAGAGTCCCATTTGACTACCCCAGAGGTCTAATTTTGTCATAATGACCAACATAATTAAATGGTAGTAACATGGGAAAGATTTGCAAGTCTACTTAGATATTTAGGCACCTGAAAGGTTAAGTTCACTTTAAAAGATACCTGCTTCTGCATCTTTCAAGGACTTCATAAAACATCTTCCACAGTTAGACTTTTAACAGAGCACTGGCTGTTATTGCAAATAAATATCCAAGGCAGACAGCAACAAACTACATGATGGAATATGTTATAAGCCTGAGCGGCACTAAAAAAAAGAAATAAAAAAATAAGAGGACTTGCTCAACATTAAAGAGACAAAAAGAGAGGGCCTCCAAGTACTTGCCTTCTGAGAAGCAAAAAAAGGGAAAGTCACTCAAAGTTAAGGCAAATTCAGTCAGGAGAGCAAGGAACAGGAGCTGTTTCAGCATAAACGGAAAACTAAAAACATGGAACATCTTACAGCCTCAAGAAGAGATGCCAGTACAAAATGATACAATAAGTTGCCCCTATGTGCTCGCCCAAATCCTGTTGCTTACAAGTATGCAATACTCTACTTCTCTGTTTTTTTCTCACTGTTCCCTTACAATACTGTTTCCCTACATGAACAAAAATAAAACCCCTGAAATCCTGCAGTGATGCATTTTTGTCTTTACAGTAATGAAATAAAGCAATTAAAAAACCCAAGGGCACTCTGTGTTTGTGAGAGCAGAAAAATTATGGGAGTGAGTCTGTGTGATTAATGTATGAATCACACTGCTCAAAAATGTCAATACAATAAAACATTCTTCTGTTACTTCTTCCTCATAACCACTTTTAAAGCACAAAAACATAAACACACACCGCTTTTTGTAATATATTCTTGGCACTTCATTACTCACAGGATTTACAATTACTAAATGATTTTCCAGTAACATATTCCCTGTTCTCTATTCTTTTATATTATTCAAGATTGAGACGGTAGGATAGCATAGACATAGGTGTAACCTGATATTCGAGCTGTGTATATGGTCACAGGTAGGCATAATGGGTCTACAGTACTATTCCATCAGTTTGGAAGAACCTGTTTAAAAATGTTTCTTGTTTAAGTACCATGCACATGTAAGCCTCTGAGAACCTTGCTGCCATCGCAGCTCACTGATCATTCATGACTTCACCTTTTCTTTCATGTATATTACACAAAATGCAATAGTCAAATGTTTTAATTGCTTTATCAGTAAGCGGGAGCATTGCTATGTCTAAAGATGGCATTTGCATCTGTTTAGAGAGGCCCAAGTACATTCTCCAGTTTCACCGCACACCTCTTCAAATATTGAAGCTACGATTTTGAAAGCTGGTCTTACCCAAGGGAGCTTCTTGACATAGAGTAGAAAGGGACACAGGAAAGCACGTGACCACAAAAGCAACTGAAACGAGACATGCTTGCAGGGAAGACAGCTGTTAATGACTCCCTCTGTACTAGAGCTCAACATTTTTGAAAGCCCTTGTGTTATGTGCTGTACCCAACTGCTTCAGGTACAAACATCCACTAAAATCTTGCTTTAAAAGCAGCTTTTTCTGGTTAATTTCTGATGCTGCTTGGAGAAAATGAACAGGAGGGCAGCTTCCATAGGCAGCCCTTGCTTGACCAAGGAATTTCAAGCCTCTTGCCCTGGCTGCCTCTCGGTCATGTCTTGTGTTCACACATATCCCCTCAGCACAGCTGCAGCCACAGCCAGCTTCCCCTTCCAGGCTCATGCTCGTATTTGTCCTCAGGGGGAAAATGATTTTGTATGTTATGAACAGCAGCAACATGTTTGCTTACAGAGCTACTATGAGCTACACTATATCCTGATACAATCATCTGTAAATATTAAGTCACCTAACTAATATCTGTCTAAGTATCCTCACAAAAAGCAGAACCTGGGAACTAATACAAACCCTGGCTGTTCTTATAAAGTGTGTGCTGCTTGCATTATTAAAAACAGAGCATAAGGAAATTCAGTAATATAGAAAGCTTCATTTAAGTGTAGAAGAAATGTCCATCAATACCTAAGATGAAAAAATAACAAAAGCAAATCTAGGACTCCATATCTTAGACAAAATTATAAATCAAGCACCACACAAAAGATACTTGATATCTCTGTGCTGCAAGGGAAGATTAATATATGTAAAGCTTTGTGTAATTCACAGTCTTTTGCCTTTGAAGACAGACACTGAAGCATGGAAAACATCTGATAACTTATTTGCCTCTCAGGTAATTAATACTTTTTTAGTTACAGAAATATCCTCGTAAGTAACTTATTACTTAAGGTTTGGGGTTTTTTTGAGTAAATTATATTTCTTTGTCTGCTCTTAGATGACTTATCTTGTTGTTTTATTTATTTTGCAGTGTTCATAGATGTTCAATATCTTAAAACCCACTAAGAGAGAAGAAGCCTGCACCGAAACTCCAATTTAAACAACCTTTTGTAAAGACAAACAGAGTACTTAGAAAAGAATGTGGTAAGGTGGGACAATGACTCAGTAGCAAGAGGAAAAAGCAAACCCAGCACTGTTTGATCTCCTTTTTCGACAGATCAAATTTAACCTGAAGCTGGGGTGACAACAAATCTGATGACCATTTGGCCTTCACTGTGAGACTAAACATGCTCTTGCAAATCAATTTGCAATGGCTATGTATGCACATAAAAGACCTCTGAACTCCAAATAGCTGAGTGAACAAAGCTGAATTTGTATGTGGAAACAGAGGAATACAGAGTCACAGAGTCTATGCAAAGGAAGACCACCCCTCTGATACAGAATATAGCACTTCACGGCCACATGTTTGCTTGCAGACAAACCCAGAGTGACTTATGCAAACATGGCCCCTTCTTTTACAACACATAGTATTGGCCACTACTGCAAAACTATCAGTCCTTCAGTTTTCACTTCAGTTAGTACACAGATCCACATGAATGATATTCACCCATGTAACCAGCCTTTTTCTAAAAGTGGGAGTATATAAATACACCCTTTCTGAGTCAGAATAACTACTTCACATCTTATTTTGTTTCCAATATTTTAAATGCAGTGTGTTCTTGATGTAGAATACCAGAAAGAATACACCGTCATGTTTGCTTCAGATTGCAGAAGTTTTATCGTCACTAGTCTCTAGTCATTCTTTGGCGTCTTCAAAAGAGACCTGGGTGGTGGGAGTTAGTGATGCCTAAGAGATTAGAATATTAAGGCAAGAACCTCGTCTAGTGAATAGTTACTGCAGAGAAATGCTACCCTGGTGGAGCTGAAAATACAGGCTATTCTGAATTAACTTTGAAAAATTCCATACAGTTAAAGAAATGAAGTGTCCTTTGAAATGTGTTCTCACCAATGATCAAAGTTCTGCATGAAGTGCTACATTTGATGTATAGCACAACAGACAATCAGTCTTCACGTTTCCCTCATGCCCAGCTGACTTGCCTGTAACCAAAAGCTGACTCACAATGAACAAAACAGATGATAGTCCAAATACAGAAGAACCGCTTCTCCTCATTGAAAGCCTCGTTGAACCAAAATGTTTGTGAGCAAAGTAATTCATTTATGTAAGAGCTTTTCTAGATTTTGAGATCCAACAGGCAATAAAATAGAAGAAAAAAAAAATATATATTTAGGCTATCAGAATACTGTCTTGGCTGCCCACTGTCTTGAGTTATTTTCCTGTGAATTCATAATCTTTAAGACATCTGTTATCTCAAGTTGGCAAAGAAAAGAATCTCAAGGAGGAGGCAAGCAAATGAATCATTTATCATCTGCCCTCTCTCCTCCTGACTGCTTCTCTGCTGATTTCAAATAATACAGGAACAGTGTATTTATAAAAGGCACCATTGATATCTTCTAATTTCAAACACACATTAACTGATTATTTTTTTCTTCTACTCATGCCACCTGCTCCGATTTCTGAAGTTGTATTTACTTACCTTGCACATATTCAGATTTCTCATTGTTTTAATCTTTGCTCTACATACATATATTGTTTTAAATTACTATTGTGAGATGAAAGCGAGAAATAAATGACTGATAGCATGATCGTCCAAATACAGTTTTCAAGAGCGGCAACTGAAAATGAATTGATCCAGTGCTCTCCACCAACGGAGCTATGTGGTGTTAAAAGAAAGAAAACTAAGTCCCTAAAAGCTTCTCTGTGAAGCTGCAAGTTAAAGGATTCAATGCAGTATACTGGGACCAGCTGACCACATGACAGTTACCAGAGCATTCTATGCTGGAGATGCTGCTCTAATAGGGGAGCACTGGCAAGGGAGGCAGACACACTTGAGCAGTCCTTGGCATGGATTTTTAAAAATACCTCTTTGACCTTCAACTCTTTCAGCATTGGCTAATGGACACTATGGCCATTATTCACTTGCGCTTGCTTTTTCAGCTGAGTTCTCCCCTATCGACAACACGCTCCCCTCAGCCTTCCCGACATCCTTTTATCCTTGCCACATTTATCTTTTTCTTCCATGTACAATGACACTTTCTAGAACATTCCCTTCCAGAAAGTCTTTGTAAATATAGAGTAGTAAGTTTGTATTTTGAAAAACTAGCCTAATACATGGTGTGGCTTCATTCTGCAGTAACATACAACTTGTGCCTTGAGCGTTCAAGACTACAAGCTCCTGACCGTACAGCACCTTGCTATTTAGCCAGCAACCAGAAAAGTAGGAAAGCAGGGATTTCACTGGACTGGAATGTCTAGTTGGTAATGGCACATAGCTAATGTTTTTCTTCTCTTTTTTATTTTTTTTTTTTAAATGGGAGGGTGATCAAACACTGAAGCAGGTTGCTCAGAGAGCCTGTGCAATCTTCGTCCTTGCTGATCTTGAAAAAACCACTTGACATGGTCCTGGACAACTGGCTCTAGGCTGTCCTGCTTGAGCAGGGGGTTTTCAGAGGTGTCTTCCAACCTCAGCTATGCTACAAGTCTATTTTAAGGCTACCCTTTAAACCCCCTATGCCCCATGATTCTAGAGTATTTCTGTTATTAATCTTCCTTGCCTACAGCTTGATTGCTAAAATCCAGCAAAGCTGCTCTGATGCACTCTCCTTCCTGTAAGTTAGTCTCTGACAGGCAAAGATGCTAAGAGCAAAGTATGCTATTGCAACTAGGTGTGAGCTGTCGGCAAACTCACAGAAATTGGATTTAATGTATTTGATGCCTTTCCTTGTTTACATACCTCATGTTAGTACAACCCATCCCACAGCTCACCAGGCCGAACTGAACTCCCTTAGGATCTTATCTGCAGTAAATGGCACTTGGGATCAGAGGCAAATACTAGAACTGTAGACTGTGAGGATTGGCATTTCACTAGGGAGCTGCAGACAGCCTCTCTTGAGCGCTTTTAATTCCTCTCTTGATTGTTAACTGGTAAGACTTCCATTTAGGTAACTAAAAGACAAGAGGGAATGAAGCCTTCATCATTATACCAGAAATCCTCCAGAGCTACTGTTTACTTTTATTCTCAACCTCAATGTGAAATCAGGTAGATAAACTGGTCACTTCATACTTGTATTCCCAGTTTTATGGCACAGAACTCCCTACAACCTGACTGCAGAATAGATACTCCTTAGGTTTTGCATCTTTATATTAAAAGCTTGTCTGCCTTTTAATTCAATAGTTCTGTATTCTACATATCATGACAACTTCCCCTATAAAATTCAGAATAGTAAGTGACTAACAAATTAAACATTCTGTCCCCTAGTGAAGGGAACTATTGCCAACCATCTTTCTAATTATCTTAACATACCTTGCTTTTTCAGCTTTTTACAAGTTTGCAGTGGATTTTAAATGACACAGAAAAAGATTTCCATATAGAAATAACGCAGCCCTACTACACTGTACCAAATGCTAAATTCTAAGCTGTACATGTTCCACATTGAAAACGTCTATTGCTTTACTTGCTGCAAATCTTCTTCATCTAGTAGTTAACCCAGACTTCTGCTCTCCATGATAGATCTGGGCATGTCATACTTGCGTGACTTCTGACCCTAATACCCTTCAGCTCTGACTCTAAAGTCACAACCATTTCTACTTCTGACAACACGCTGTGAGCAGTAATGACTTTATGTCAGTCCTGATCTTCTTGCCAAATTAACTAATTCCTGAAACAGTTGCACAGCTGTCCTAACTCTAGCCAGGCATGCACCCAAGATCCCTTAGTGAACCTGCCACCAAATCTTTCCCTAACACTGAACTTCTTACCCCACAGAAGTATTCACACAAATTACTTCTATCTCCACTGGGTCACCTCCACAAACCTGTACGAGGATGCTGCCTGAGACTGCTTAATGTCATGTCAACATGCTTGAGCAATTCATGTTGAACTGCACACTAGCTTACTGACACTCCGTTTTTCCAGTTCTGTTTTCTTGAAACTGAGTTTTCCAGACTTCTGATCTCAGGCAAGGCAAGCAGGCTGTTTTCAGAATTTGCCTTCTTCATAGTGCTTTTGATGTCATCTGAACACTCATCACTACTCGTCTGTTCACCGTCTCTTTCTGAATCATAGAGAGTCTATTACACAGCTACTGTGTCAGCTCTTACAATGATGCATTTGTGCACTAATATCACTTTTATTTGTGAAACAATTACTTTTCTTTGTGAAAATAAAATTACTTTAAAAGTGCTCAAAATGCACTTTGTGTATTTGAAAGCACTACATCAAGTTTACTATTTTTCTGGCACTATTGGTTTCCATTTTTAATAGATATTTCATACAATGTATATGAAAATATGAGTTCACATAGAATTAAAAATATGAGTGGAGGACTACTTGAACTGACAGGGCAATTGAGGCATACATTGCAATAAACTCCTTCATCTTAAAATAGTTTCTTAAAAAAATCTGTCTCAGTTTAAATTTTGTAATGTCTCTATATGGTTTTTTTTAGTTTTGCTGGGATAAACACTATCTTTTCCTAAAAATAGATGTGAAGTCCCTTTTGTCTTTTCCATTACACTTGCTACACGAATGAGAAGTTACTTCCTCAAAGTTTAAAGCTGTGAATAAACTGGCGCTGGCTCAAGTCAGCTGTGTCTGTAATGAAATCCATCTCCACAACGGTTCTGTGGTTATAAGATGAAGAGCGGGGAGGAAAGAAGGGTTCTGCATATAACTGTAGTGTTGTTTTTTTGGGACACTGACCAAGCCATACACCTCCCCAGCACAAGAGAAAAGTGAAGAGCAACAGCTGACCATTCAAACTGACAACACAGCACCTGCTTTCTTTAGGAATTGATTTAATCAAATGACCATCAACCATCTTTTCCAAAGTTTGACAAACCATCACTCTCTCACAGCACTTTTAGAACTATTTTCATCCGCAACCAAATAAAAGGCAGCACTGCTGTTCCCTCTGCTTCTCCCAGCTCCTGCGACACTCCTTGCTGTCCTGTCACATCAAGCGCTTGCTCAGTGGCGTTGAGGACGCAGACAGTGGACTGACCTGCTATTAAAAACAACCTCTGGACTTTTCTTGCTAGTTTAATGCTCACCCTGATCATTCTCCTCATCCGCCCCACCATGCAGCCAAACGTTTGTATTAGAACATAGGAAGAAGAGAACAGGAAAGATGGCTCTTTTTTTGCTGCCACTGCTAGCTTAACATGTTTCTGAAACTACAGCCTCAGGCTACCCTTTCAAGATTTATTACTTTTATTTTCCGCTACTCTATTTGCTCAACAGCTGCCAGGCATGTGAGTGAATCTTCTGGTTTTCCTTAGGTCACTGGAGCTTTTTTTTCATTTAAATCATTTCCTGCACATTTCCTGACCTCTTATGAATTCCCAGAATTAACCATGACCCATGTAATTTAGGATAACGTTATGCTGAGTCAGTAGTCTAGCAGAGAATTCTGAGGCCTTAAAAAATAAGAAGTCTTATGACTGTAGTTGCAAAATGAAGCAATAATGGCTGATGTTGCATCTTGCAACTTCTGCAGAACTAGATACCAGACTATAAAGATCAAGGACATCTGGAATCTGTCAGGAGCCTAACATAAGTCTACACCAGGATACACATGGCACTAAATGAACTAAGGAAATGCAAATATACAGCATTTAAAGTTATTTAAAATGAATGGAATATCTGGTGAATGAATGAAGCTTGTGTGAGGGTACTTTAATTGGTTATTTTACCACTGAAATATCCCCAATGAATGCATGACAGAGGATGATAGTCAACAGGAAAATACATGACCTAGTGTAATAAAGAGTTGCTTAAATGTATACAATGGTTTAAATTCAAGCTACTGGAAGGCTGGGATGCTACCGTACCCTGTCTGATCATTAAACACAGTCTTATCCCTGTCATCTACTATTGTACATGACTCAGAGATCAGAGTAATGAACACAGTACCAGGCCGAGCACTGTACAGGTAACAAAGCTGATAAAACCTAGTCCCTAGAGCAAACAGTATCAGAAACAGATTGAGAAGCAGCCAAGTGTTTCTGGAGGGGAAGCAGATGTGTGCTGGGCTGCCACAAGTGGCCTGGGGTTCTTGCATTGCCAGTGCTCTCTGGAATATTCTATGGAGCAGAGTGGCAGATTTATGAAGATGCAGCCACAGCAGATGCTGTAGTAACAGCTAAAAACACAAGGGGCTTCACTGGGACGATGCAGCCAAGGCAGGGAACCATGCTAGTGGCACTATGCTCTCTCTGACTTCACAACTCATTCTCAGCTAATTTGGGCATCTGCAGGGAGCTACTTCTCACCATGAGGACCTCTGCCCAGCCTCCGCTTCAGTTGCTAAATAAAGTCGGCGCTGAAATTAGGAAATAATGGCTCTTGCTGTGTGACAGATAATAATAATCTTTCATATTGCAATCTTGTGCTTGGGGCCAAGAATTTGCAATCAGCCACTTGTCAGCACTTCCACATTTCACTCTCTTGTCAAGCACAACCACCTTACCATCATCAGCAACATGCTTTGAATTTTTAAAGAGAATGATATTACGAATTAACACCAAGCAAAAAAGTGGCATAAACGTGTTTATAATTGAAAAGCACATGCAGAAAGATATAGAAGAAGAACTACTGCAAACTACTGGTGCATCTTAACTGTGAAATAGCATTAGGAAGCAGTGAGATAACCATAAAAAAACAAAGATAAACAGTACAATACATCATAACACACCACTAACAACAGCAAAACTTTCCATGCTGTGAGCACCTTGATAATGGTGGAGTAGACTGTAAGGGAGGAAATTCTAAAATAAGATAAAACATGCATGAAGTATTCAGTGAATAAAACTTAGGAAATGTCATGCCATTGGAAACAAGAATTACACTTTTGCAAGTATAGTATCTTGTCAGTCAAGTCACTGCACCTTCATAATATAGGAATCTGAAATCTGAAAGCAAACATAGCTAATAATGCATTCTACTCAGAATAATCCAAGCCATGCAGTATCAGCACTGCCTGATACCTCTATGTGTTTTTCAGATCTAGTTACAGCAAAGTAAACTTAACTTTAGGGGTTTTTAACCAGATGAATTGAAGTATTTCACGCTGCATGTGAAAAATAATTAAAATGAATGCAATATCAAGTTCATTCCAGGCATGTCACTTTATCAGAAGAAAGTTTTTAAAGCCTGGATCAGTTCTTGGAAGTAAAATGTATAACAGAATCTATCACAGATAAGGCACAAACAACATGCCTTATGGGCAATACTTTCATGTCGTTTCTTGTCACTTGCAGCCAACAGCAAAGCTTTGCTTAAAGCACTCTAGATGTTGCGTATCAGCACATGGGAAAGGGCTCAGCGCAAGAGAACAGGTGAAAAAATCCTGTGCAAAGCGCATTCAGAGTTATATCTGCTCCCACCCCTCAGACACACTGCTAACCAAACCCCAGACTGGCAGCTGTTTCACAGAGGTCCCTCCCACTGCATACTTGTACAGAACTCTCTGCTCAGCTCTCCTAAACCACCAATATGGTGATGACCCTTTCTACCAGCAGCAATGGTTCATTTTTCCTGTGTATATTCTTGCCACTGCATGCAGAAGTTTACCCCAACTTGGGTTTATAAATATCATTCCATCAGAAGAGGAAGCTCTTGAGTAATGATTGTAGTTTCCTTCCGGTCCAAGTAGACTGAAGTAAAAAAGTTTCCTCCACTGAAGGGATTCAAAAGCAGCAAAACAAGTTGCTCTGTCCCAATGCAGAGAGCACAAGTATGGAGCTGTTTTTAAAAAATACAATCACCCAAAAAAGTACAAATGCATATGTTTACATTCAACTTTCACATATATGCAAAAATCTTCTCTACAGAGTAGTGCTTGCTTGGTTAAGAACTAATTCTCAGACAAATCACTATTTGGGTGTTCATTTCATGTCACATGACACTGCAATTTGGAGGAGACCCCAGGGAGCTGTTGGCAGGCACTGCTTCTCACCTACAACCCCAGAAACCATTCAAAGATTTTTCTGCTTGTCACAGGAGCTGGAACCTCCAACTGCCTCAGTACGCTGATTGCTGCCGTAGCTTACCATAGCATGGCTGGCTCTTATCACTGCCTGCAGGCCATGGGGGAAAAGACGTCAACAGCCGCACAGTCCTGATTGCAGCCCCACAGGGAAGGCTCATGCCAGTTCCCTATCCCCATAAAGGCAGCATAGCACCATCCCAGCAAGCAACGGTAAAGCAGCACTGAACTAAACATGTGCCTGTCAGTGTGAGAGCACACTTAGATGGGCACATTTAACTTAGCAGTTACAAATTCATCAAGATTAACTCCAGGAACTACCAGAAAAGCATTCTTGACCCAGATAAAAGTACACTGCCAAAGTTTCAGAGCTCATGGAAAAGATACTACCTTGCACAGTCAAAGTATACTCTCTTGACCCCAAATTTTCATTCCAGTTTTATATTCCACAATAGTATCCTTGCGTTGCTCCTTTGCTTTCATTGTCTCTACCACAGAAGAGGAAGTCTGACTTTCTCCTGTCACAGCTGCCAGATATGAGATGGAGATACCCCAACCTAGAAACTGAGAAATGTACAGTGACACCGGTGATTTGCTTCAAGGCTCGGTTTCAGATGTGCCACCCTGCTCATCTTCTGCCATTCCTTAATCACAGAAGGCTGTGAGAGGGGACATAGGAGAAAGGTTGGTCTGCTAATTGTTAGCTGTGCTGTTTTTGAAAATCCCATACCACCTCAGTAAAAGGCTAAAGGAGACAGACACAGCTACAGTCAGGAGGCAGAAGGTCAAGGACAGACCTCAAAGGCAGCTGGGCCTCACTAGGTGACAAGTGACATAACCAACAGCAATGAGAAGTGGGGAACTGCTGGCAGCACGAAGACAGTTCTCTGCAGAACCTTGTGAAAAAAGAAAGCATCTCTTTTATGATGGAGAAACTTAGTTTTACAAAAAGAGGAAGTTTCAAACTCATTGCTGTTGTTACTTTAACAAGAATAGACCCAGCATTTAGTATTATTTAATTGGTTTGGGCTTGTGTTAAAGGAGATTTGAATATAACCACTAATAGAGGAATATCTTGCACATGAGTTTTTGTTCTTGACTAGTACCTTTTGGACAATTATCATACACTGTCAAAAAAAGTGAACCAGCAAATTCTCGTACAAGTGTTAGAAGATACATCTGACTTAGTTTCATACTTTAAGCTTGTAAAACGTATTGCAAAGCTTTTAGAAAGGAAAAACTGCTTTAACTGATTAAACAAAAATTTGTAAATGTTCACGAAAGAGAAGACGCAATTCCACTGACTATTCGTTCTAGTGCAGCATTTGTTACGTATTTCCATAAACTACTTGTGAAAAGATGTTCTTTTCCTTATTGTTTCAGCTGTCCCTGTAGCCCTATTCCATGACTTGACCTGTTCCCTATTACTCTCTTCCTTAAAAATTCACTTATCTCTGCTTTCTCATTGATACAAATATACTTCTGGATCTACCTTTAAAAAGACCAACCAATAAAACTAACTCACGTCCTCATTTGTATCCATGACTACCTCCCTCTGTTTCACCTGCAAGCTGCACAGAATGCCCATCACTGACCCCTCTCCCTCATCTCTTCAGATTCTATATGAAGGAGTCAACTTCTGCCTCTTCTCTGTCCTGCGTATCGGCATCCAGCAGCCTCTTAAATTTTAAACCCAATGTTGTCACAATTATCTCCATACTGCCCTCCCAATTTCCAAATGAAGATCCAGATTTATATCTTTCTTTAAAACCAGTGTTCTCTGTCTGCAAGAAACCTGAAAAGAGACTGCTAGCAATCATCCCAATAATGTATCTTCCCTTCTATTCTTCTTTTTTTTAGTTATCTGTTTTATATATATATACACACACACATATATATTTTATATATATATTTTATATATATTATACACATAATCTGTTATATAGATATTTATACACACACACACACACACACACACAGAGATGTGTATATATAGTTAGCTCCCTGATGCAGTGGCTGGTTTTGTTCAGTGTTTTTACAGTATGGTCCATAAATGGGATTCCTTGAGCTAAACATGTAACACATCACATAAAACACAAACAGAAGATGCCCAGAGGATAGAATTAACTTAGAATTTCAATTCAAATCATGAGGGATTTTTACAGCCAACTTCTACAGGCTGTTCCTGCACCGAGCCTCGTGATACTCACTAGGATCCCAAAATGGAGATGGATAGCTATGCAAAATTGCAGAAGCTACATAAGGGCTCAGCATTTGTGCATTTTGCAGAGTACCAGGAAGGAGTAATTCAAAAGAAAGGGCAGGCACACAGGATAAAAAGAAGATGGGGGGCACTGCACAGTAAATGTCAGGAAAATAAATTATCTCACTGGGATAAGCTCTTCGAACTGGGATAATAAAACCTTAACTGTAAACCTGGGCAGCAAACTACTATAACACAGAAAAACAGTTTAGATTTTAAATTTATTAAGTCATTATTATAACAGGACTTATAAACAAGATCTGCTTGAAGAGAATGAGTAAGCACTCATTCCACTGTTACCAAGACAGCATTGAGATCTTTTACATGTCAATGGTCAACAGATTAATCTCAAATTTAGAACAATGATAACACCTATCTCTGTATTCTTGTTCCACATAATAAGCCCATTTTAGGCAGATTTCACAGTGTAGTTACAATTACAAGAGAAACCCCAGAAGAACTAATTTTATGTCCTGTGACAGATAATGCAATAATTTTAAATTTCACTGTTTTATGATTTCACTTACTACATAAATGCATTTCTACAAAAAGGATATTGGATCCAAAAGCATGGCCCCATGATGCAGGGAAGGATGTTCACACATTAGACAACTACCCCTCATCTGATAGCAGCTTACTAGTCAGCTCCGAGATTAGCTTTATTCCATGCACATTAAGTTTCCCCTTACTTTCACTATTGAGAATTATTTTTTCATCAGAAGAAAGGAATCATGAAACTGAAACACTAGAGAGAATTATGCTTTTTCCATGTATCCTCTACACATTGCATGTATAACATAATATACTGCTTGGAATAATCAAATGGGAACTTTACCAAGTAGAGATCTTTCCTCTAGCATCGGACAGAGTCCTTCTCACCTGCCTCCAGAAAAAACCTGTTAAACCACTACAGATCCCACGTAACACACACCCATTCCAAGTGTCTTTCTGGCTGCCACCCACATGCCCAGCACAGATCGGTGGCTTTTCCTGCCTCTGAACTGAAAGCAGCACCTTTCAGTGCAGTGTAGCTTACCTGAGGGTAAAAATTATCCAAGTATTTATTTTCAAGAAACAGCACTTTTAAAGGAAATGTGTATTATCTGAGGCACTACTTCTGTATATGTATGCAGATATGGTATTCAAACTCAAAGAATAAATATTTTGCTGAATTTGAGTTCCCTGTGCCATTAGTTTTTTATGTCTCATTTTGGGTTTGTGTCATATGTTGTATGCATATTTTAACCTTAATAGCCCGAGAAGTCTGTTCTTGTGCATATTTATGTAAACTGTATACTGATTATACACTAATTAGCTGATCTTAAAAATGAAAAGGATTTTTTTTTATGCTAGCTATGATTTCTCTGAAGTTGGCAGTACTTGCAAGGGAACACCAAAGACTGTCTGTGGACACAGCCTGAAAATATAAACAGCAGAAAGATAATCCAACCAAAAACCAGGTTAATACCTTCAAACTTCCTGTGTTTGAGAGGAAAACCAAAGCTGAGCGTACTGAGGGTCAGACACCTCATCAAACACGACTGACACGCGACAAAGGCAGTTGTTGGCGCTAGGGTTTAGTAATAAAAGATTTTATTAAGGAAATTTTGAGGTTTGCCTTTCTGTAGAAAAATATGACCAGAATAATAGCTTTCCTACATTACTTAATATAAAACTCAGTCGACACACTGATATGCTGAGTCACCATGAGCTTGTCTTTTTAGTAGATAGGGTGTCTTTTTGTATGCAAGTAATCATAAAACTAGTGAACCAAATGATCAAGCATTTTTCTTGTAAAATACTTTTACCATTTCTCCGTTTACAAAGACAGATCTAGATCTCAGTTTTGTACACAACAGACTTGGTTTTTATTAATAAAATAAACCTATTATATTATCAAATCTCTTTTCACAAAATTCTCCCTTTTAGGATACGATGCAAATTCTCTTTATCCTTTAAGTGTAGGGTATAAGGTAAAGTAAATAATTCTCAAGAGAGCTAGAAAAAAACATTTCCTTGCTTTCAGTGTTTGGCTCTGATTAAGAACATGAGCTGTTCCAGATTTGCTGGCTTGGATAACCTCAATGCAGACTGCATTTGCAGTTTATATAAAACAAATACATCTGGCAAGGCAATATATCTTTTTCTTAAATATGTTTACTTGTATAACAACTGTTAGTTTACTTAGAAAATACAGCCTATCAACTCCAGTTTTGCGATTTGGCCTAAGCAAGTGGGCTCATATTCCCAGATACATGAAATAGTGCAATCAATAGGATACTCAAAAATAGGATACTCCAAAATCAGAACAAAACTATCCTAAAATAAGCCATTTAACAGTTAAACTAAGTTTTCATGATGCCCCTTTATACCTGGATGAAGATCATACTGAATTTATGACAGATCTGAAATGGTTGCACAACTTTGGATCTGTTTTTAGATTTGAAAAGTTACCTAGAAAAGATGGAATACCAACACGTTGGAAAAGCATTCAGTAAAGAAAAGACATCTTTCAATGTTTTCCTGTTTCAAGACCTGACTGTAATTTTCTTACCTTATTAAATAATAGTAACAATAGCCATAATTTTGCTTTTTTCAAACAATCTGAACATGTTCTCAGGGAAGAAAAGGCTTTCACAACCTGTTATTAGTAGGGTGCAAAAATGCCAACACTAAATAGCACGAAGGTTTGTTTTTAAGGCAGCTTTGCAGAAGTTTTAGAACAATAGTTCTATATACCAATCAAAAATTCTGGAGAAGTGAAGAGATATACTGAAAGACCCACACCTGGTGAGGAAAGGATTTTCTTGGCGTATGAACTGTACAAAGAATAATCCCCTCCAAGGTTCTGACAAAGGACATGCAAGCCGACCACATGAAGCATGAACTCACTGGAATGTTATTATATATTAAAATCCTCTGTTTCCTAGATGTTAACTGGCATCACTACCATGCTTGGTTATAACAGGTCTCAACAACTTTAAGAGGCAGGTATAACCCAGGTTTTGCCAATAGGCAGCCTGAGGCAGAGACACCTGAAATACCTTGAAGTTGGGAATTATTTTGGATATGCCACTGCAATACATCAGAAAAAGGCTCTGCCTATCTGAAAAATTAATACACATTATGATACCTGACCTTGGAAATTAAAGTGTGGTAATTTGGCCAACAGATTTTAAGTGATTTAACAAAAGTTGTACAGCAACTCCATGGGAGACCTAGAAAATAAACCCATTATTTCTTTAGGTCTTGCCCTAACTCCTACATCAAACTTAGAACACTGTAAAGAGAGGAAATACCTACAAATATTAACTCTCACAAATAGATCAAGGCCAAGCACAGAGTTTCCTAAATTAAGTCCACCACGAGTAACTTCTACTGCATGTTTCCATTGGGTCCCTAGTATTTGTGGGCAGTAAGGAACATTAAAGGATGAGAAATGTTCTGGTTTTACTGCCCCAAATGAAAAGCAGATAAAATCAAATCCTTCCATCTTCTCCTGGTCTTTCTAATAAAAACCTGAATGATTCACGGATGGTGAACTAAAACTAATAATACCACAATCATTTACAACCTTCAGTATGTAATGAAAGCACTAACGCAGGTAGGCTACTACTAGTGGTGTTACACCAACTTTAAACTGTTCCTAGATTACATCTGTAATCCAAAGAAATGATGTCCCTTACTTTGTTGATGAAATAAACCCTTAGAAGAGGCGTTTCAATTTTACACTGATTGTATTGTAAGAAACTTAATTTCAACACAGTGCTTAGAAATAATTAGCATGTACAAAGAAGATATAAAGTTGGATCTGAAATACCTTTTTTATGCAGAAATCCATTCTTTTCCTCTTAACTACTTAGATGTTTCTTAAAAATAGTTTAGCTATTTTCCTTTAATACCACTGTTGGACACTCGTCAATATTCCTCAAGGAAAAACTCTCTACAAGCCAAAAACCCAAGAGGCCAAGATTCTTCTGCTCAAAATGTAAGTGCCTGCTAAAGTGCTGCCACTTAAATTAGGCCAACCAAGTTAAGTAGTAAAACTACGCAACATAACACCACAGAAGTAGGAAAGCATTATCAACTTATCATCAACTTGGTAACAGAAACAATACAGCAGCACAGAATGCTTCACTCCCATGTCACTGGATCTGCTCTGAAGTTCCAAGCAGCAAGATTACATTGCCCAAGCAAATAAATAATACTGCCTACTATTTTCACAGCTGAAGAGTGGCTAACTACCTTTAGATGCATCCTACCTCATTTCTGAACGAGGAGAAAAAAAACCAACAACCTTCTTTCAGGTCAGGTCACATTCTGTGATCAGTAAACAGATGGAGGTAGGGCTTAATAACAAGAGCACAAGAACACTTGAAGAAAATAATCCCTGTGGCATTATGGGTCCCTCTTGAGTAAAATATTGCAAGACTTTCCACAAGGAGATACACTACATAGATCTTAGAAGACTCTATTACTGAACACAACAGTAACTACTTGCTTAGCTGTCCTAACTTAAACAAGGCCACTTTGGCACCATGCTATTGGCCTTGCTCTGCTCTGTGCATCCTTAGCTGTACTGCTAGGGTACAGCAAGCTGCAACTGCTTGCTCTGCAGCAATGGCAACAGTCACAGAGAAGCAGCCAAAATGACAAGTTTACTAACCCTGACACTAACCCAGCCATGAGACCTGCCATCCCCACCAATGAAATCCAATGCAATAACATCCTAATATGAAATCTACTAACCTCTTCCTCAAGCTACAGATCTTTGTGACAGTCTTTGTTTTGCTCATTTCAATAAATATGAAGTTTTGTGTTCTCCAGCTACGGTCAGAAAAAGAGAACTTCCTTTATCTTCTGAATGCTTTAAAGCTTCTGAGCCAGAGGGAAGAAGAAGGAGGAGAAAGCCTGTGCTCTAAGGATCATATTTGGACTGTTAATCCCCTTGTGACTGAATCGAATCTCTGCATCTGCCACAGCCTTCTCCAAATAGCCGCTGAAGCAATATGGAACAGGCTTGGTCCCTAGATAATTTCCCAACTAGTCATATGGTACTGTATAGCAGCCATGAAAAAGAATAATTCTTGGTAATTTAATCCTGCTGTTGCTTGAAAAACCTATGACCCAAAGCAGAAATGTTGGACGTGTCTCCAGATTCAAGATGACATTGCCAACTCAAAAGACAAAGCCTTCTGAGATTTATTTCCAATTTTTTTTTTTCAGAGGACATCACTCCTTGCAAAAGAGGTAGATGTTACTCCCCCTCACATTTTAAAGGAAGTCATACGTTTTGCAAACCTTAGGTTTAAGACCTCTGGTCAAACTGCCAGCTCAAATACAATATTCTCTGATAATACAGAAGAGGAAATTTCCATATGCATGGTCTTAACAGTATAGAAGACGTGCCAAAATGGAAATTACATTACATCAATGATTAATGACAGCAGATTATTCTGTATAAGACAGTAAGCAAGAAATTGGTCAGGGAATTCTCCAGGAAAAAATACAGCCCACCTCTTGCATATAGCCAACTGCCCTCCCATAAAACAAACAGGAGCACAAACATAACATAAAGAAAAATCCAGCTTGTTTATTGCCAGTTTTTTGTTTTGTTCTGATATTTCTGAGAGCAGGACTGGGAGCTAGGGAAAGAGACAGAATATCTGGAGGCTTTCATTTTAGCAGCTCAAAACCATACACAGGAATCTGCATTGGGAATCAAGCCAGACATGAAGAGTACACATTCTAGTCTGAAACAGAAGACAGTGAGAGACTCTTCCCAGGAAACTAATGTGTTAAGCTATATGTTTTCCACTTTTTTTTTTCTTTCCCAAAGTTCTCTGTCAGTAATCAGCTCTGTCCCAGATAGAACATGAATACGTGAATGTGGACTGACATAATTGTGCAAAAACCTCCATATATGCAAGCTGCCAGTTCCCTACTTTAATAAGCATTAGTAATCTCTTCATACGGCTTTCCTTAATTAAATGTATCTAGGAAGGATTTCTTTAAGAAGAAAGGGATGTCTGTGCAAATCAGTGTGGAAATATTAGACATAATACATGCATCCGTATGCCAGTCAAAAAGGACAATAAGATTTTTTTTTTAATTTCTGCTATGCCTTTGCAGTTAAATAGACTCTAGCTTTATTTCTAGAAGCAAGGAAGGTTTACCTTTTTTTCCTTTAAAGGTCTGATTTTAATCTGCATTTAAGCTTCCATATACTATACCTTTTTTGTTGGTTCTAATAATTGTCTCAGACAACAGTGAAGGGCTTCCATTGGAAACTTCATTTATAGGCTTCTCTGGTGGTTTGTTAGCAGTATTTTCTTTCTTCATGTCCTTCTTTATTTCCTGTAGAAGAAAAGGCAGGTGGGGAAGGAGAAGAAGAAACAGTTAAAAAAGGTGTTACAGAATATTCTAAATCTGAAGCTCCCAAGATTCCTTAAAACTTCTATGTATACACCCCTGCCTATTCTAATGCTATCTAAAAGACTATTAAGTTGAAATGCCACAAAGTTAAAGTAATTTTCAGTAACTCTTCCAATAGATATTTTTTTTCTTTTTAAAAGAGGACAATTCCTTATTTATGTGAGAAAATTATACAGCAGCTTTACAAATCTCTCACTAAAGATCACAAAAGCTGAAAGTTGGAGTGGGGAAGACTTCTCAGTTTATCTGTCAATTAGCTGTACATTTGATGCACAGGGTAGGTCCAGATTCAGTGCTCCTGATGTGAAGGCAGCTAAGTCTGCTTCCCCTCTGTCGAGAATCCCACAGAAACAACCACCATAGCAGGAAGAAAAATATTAACTGGGAAAATATGACAAATGTTACCATAATTGGCAGAATCCTATAGAGAGCCTGCTGTCAGAGCTGTTGCTAACACTAACACATTTTGCAGCTGACTACCTTTTAAGGTGATAAACTTCCTCGGCAGCACAAAGAGAAAATATATATGGTGGAGTTTCATGAAAGTGAACCTACAGAAAACAGCTCCCCAAGACAACACAGTTAGTGCTTGTGAAGATGCACAGTACCTCTCTATTGGCTTCTCAGGCAGACTTTAAGGCCTACCTGCTTAGTTGTCTATACCTACTTTGCCAAAGCATCCAAAATATCACAGCCTTTCACATATCTTATCTTGAAATACCGCTGAGGTAGACAAGTGGTGTTAACTCCACTTTATAGACAGGAAACTGAATTGCTAAAGAGGCTGAAAAATTTGCTTATAACCACGTACCAAAAAATAAGGAAAAAACAAGATAAGGTTTGGCTCCAAGTTTTGTCCTAGCTCAGAATGAAAGAGCTATTCAGGCTGGTAGGGACCTCAGCAGGTCTCTACTCCAATCTCTGGCTCAAAGCAGGGCTAGCCCTGAGGTCAGACCAGGCTGTTCAAGGTGTGGCCAAGTTGAGTCTTGAGAAACTCCAAGGACAGAGACTGCACAACATCACAAACTACTCCACTGTTTGACTGTCCTTATGGCGACAAAAACTGTCCTTATTCCCTGCCTGAAACTTTCTTTTCAAGTCCTTTCTGTTCTCTCCTGTCTAACCCACCAGGCACCACTGTGAAGGGCCTGGCTCTGTCTTCTGGATAGCCTCCTTGTGTGTATTGCAAGGTCCCCCCAAAAGCTGCCCCTTCTCCAGGCTGAACAAGCTCACCTCCCTCAGCATCTCCTCACAGGGCATGTGTTCCAGCTCCCACAGTCAGAGAACTTGTGCCAGTTTATCCATGTCTTTCTTTTACTTGGTGGACTCAAAATGTGATGCCTGTATTCTGGATGTGGACTAATTAGTGACATATAAAGGAGGATTATCACTTCTTTCAATGGTCAGGCTGTTAGTGCAGCCCAAGATGCTGTTGGCTGTGTTTAATGCCAGAGTACACGACTGGCTCATGTTCAGCTTCCTGTCCACCAGGACCCACAGCTCCTTTTCAGCAGAACTGCTCCCAAATCCATCAGGCCCCAGCCTGTATGTCTGCCAGCAATTTCTCTTTCCCAGGCATTTCACCTTGCTGGATTTCATAAGGTCCCTGTCTGGGTCCTTCTGAACAGCAGCCCCACCTTTGAGCATGTGAGCTGCCCCCCTGATACGGTATCATCTGCAAACTGAATAATATCTTCTATATTGAACAGACATCGGGGACTGGTGATGGCTTTGGACACAATCTTCCCCTAGTAAAAAACCTCCACCTCTTTTCCTCCCTTTCAACTCTTATGCATTCACTGCCCTGTTCTATTACATAAATCCATTATAATACATCATTCCATTACAATACATCCCAGTGCAACAGCAAGCTTCACCATCCCACAGCACTGTACCATACAAAGGAAATACTGTAGATCTTATTGTGGTGGATGCACTCGACCCCTCTCTCCCCTCCCACCCCAGCAGCAGTTTGGTCCAGGCTCCAGAGGAGGGAAAGGCCTGAGCCACAGCCAGGCCAAGAACTCCTTCCAGGAGACCCACAGGGAAGCAGAACAGCACACTGAATGCTGGTGGCTTGTGGGTGCATGGAGTCTCATGCAGACTTTTCCTACTATATGCAATTTGACAATGAGTCAACCCCTTCATTCTATAAATACAACAGCCTGGATGAGCCCACTTTGAGCTTTCCCTGCTAAATAAGTGAGCTGTATGGCAATGGTTTTACTAATCACAGGTCAGTGGATGAGCCCAATTTAAGTTCAATATTAATAATTTAGCTTAAGTAGATGCACACCAAATGTAATGGATTATTTAGAGATATACGGTTGTATGTTTTTTAATATACTCTTTGATTCATGTTACTTAGTAGACTAGATTTGCTAAAATTTTAAGCTCGCATTTACCAAAAGCAACTGCAGACTACACTAAATGCCTGCAAGGTAAAGTCTAGCTTGCATTTTGCTGGGTAAAATTGAACTGACTGGGAAAACAATGATCCAAGGCTAACACAGAGACATCACAAACATCTGTGAAGTAGGGCCTATTTTTGCACTTCGCTGAGAAGAAAGGATTTATCCAGACAAAACAGCACCTTCAAGGATATGGACCAAAACCAATGTCTACAACTGAACAAAACAGAGGCCCACATGGAGTCAGGGAAAAGGGTTCCAGTGGGGAGCAAAAGGATCTGGTGGTGAAATTTTGCTATTGGACTGAATCTTGGTGTGAATGGTCTGTTAAAACATGAAGGTTTTTCGTTTCCTATGCTTGGGCGGACCTCTGCGCAGGTACCAGGTCCAGGTACCAGAGCCTTGACCCAGCCCTTCTCCTACTGTACTCCATTACATTTTTTATTTTCTGAGAATCTTGTCTCCTGAAAGTCTCCTCTGCATATGTTCATAAGGCCTTGCTTGAAAGTTTGCTTCTGGAGTTCTAAAATACAGACTCCGAAGTGAACAGTTATCAGGAAAAGAGGAATCCTGACAGTTTGCACTGTGATGGATATGGCCTTGTCTGGAAGTTTGTCTCCAGAGCTCCAAGACATAGCCCCTGGAGTGAACGGTTATCAGGTGGGGGAAGACGCCTGAAAATTTGCTTCATGAATGGGTACAGGCAGCTGGAGAGAAGGTAAGGAGCATTTGGCTTCGCATATTTCCCCCATGCGGCAAATAACAGAGTGAACCTGCCATCAAACTCTTTTAAGCTGTGCTTCTCTTTAAGAAATCTAAACATTGTTCTGCATCAAGCAGAACCCTGAATTACTCCCCCCGCGACACTTATTTAGGCTTCCAGAATATCAGACATGAGCACTAAACCAGAGAAAGCAAATTTCTATTTGAGGTTTCTAAAGTTATCTGAGAACAGCATCAAACAAAAAAAGAATTTCCAAGCCACTCTCTACAGGATGCACTTTAATCCTGGATTTCATAATTTTATTTTAACCTTTTATGTCTCCAGACCAATTGGTATTTTAAAGCTGAACTGTCAGCTCCACAACATTAATATGGTTTTCCATATCTGTAACACGCATTTACTGTGTATCACTATTCCATTAGCAGAGATGAAAGTTTAATAAACTGCTGCCCATCGAGGGTACAATGAATCTTTTATCTAGTGCCATCACACAGGTAAAATAGTATCTAAAAGGCAACTCATCACAGTAACCATCATAGCTGAAATAAAATAACAAATGTGAAAGACTATGTGTATGAAAGGTGAATGCATCTGTGTGATAGATTTTGCTGTCATTAGAAGAAATATTGCACACAGTTCTTGTACAAAAGTGAACTACATGATAACTTAAGAACATTGCATGCATCTAGAAGAAAATGTTACATCACCTTCTAAAAAAAATGAACTAGACTAATACATGCATTATTCCACAAGCTTTTTTCACAGCTTTAAAAATTAAAATATATAATAAATGAGTCTGCCCCAAGCTTGCTGTATTAAAGCTTAACATTTATTTTGCAGCTAGGTGACAAATTCATGGTATATTAAAAAATTATCTACAGTTTAAACAGAATTTGTGAGTCAAACAGCACTCTCATGTGAACAGGACCACAAGACAACTGCCTACAGAAGACCCCATCTTGCCAGAAATTGCTTCCTGTGTGTCATTAGTATGTTATTTTCCATTCTTTATGTCAGAATGTAATTAAATCCTCAACTCACAAATTTGGAAACAGCAGTATGATGCATTTTATTTTTTAAATCCTATTTGCAACTTTGAAAGTAACAGAAAAAATTGTCTGCTATAAGACAAAGCAGTGCTGCACCCTCAGGTCTCCAGATGCATGACTTTGGTGGCTTTGCTGCTGCTGCTGGCTTTTTGAGGAAGCCTTGTTTTGCTCCTGAATAATTCAACAGGAATACAAGCAGACAATTCCCAAACACTGGCATTTGTTTGTAGGGTGGGAAGTCTTACATTTCCTTTCTTGTCCAGTCTTCATGGAAAAAGGACAGGCACACATGGAATGTCCACTAAGCCAAAATTCATATAGAAGGCACAGCACCTTGCAGCCACCAAAATCATCTAAGAACTGCTTTTTTCCTACCTTTCTAGTACTGGTTTGAGCTACTTTTCATCACTGTTTCCTTTTGTGCTCATAAGAAGGGTCATAACTTTTCACAGCTACTACCAACAGTAACATGACATGATCAAACACATGCAGCATGAAATTACAGATCCAGGAGGGAACTAAAAGGAAAACCAAAGAAATTGCTAAATAGTGAAACAGAGATCAAGCAAAAGCCAATTCAGCCATATAAGCTAAAATCATATCAGAAACATACTCAGCAATATCCTATGGGAAGCCCCTGTCTGAGCAGCTCAGCATGCATTCTTCAGTAGAGAAGTTATGCCAGCTTTAAGCCACTTGTGTACTTTTTCCATTCCTGGTCTTTATCTATGGCACAAGACTTAAAAACATACAAACAAAACCAAATCAAAGCCCCACACCTTAAGTAGCCTCACTGCTGTATCGTGCAGCACACATTAGTGCCAATATTACATCCTCTGTCCTCAACCCTCTCTCTGCCTCTGCATTGTCTTCTATACTGCTCACTCTTGGGGACCTTAGGATTTTAGTACTTCTCTTCAGCTGTGGCCCAAACAGAGCCAGGACACTGGCCCTGTCCACAGCTGTCCGTTTCATTGCTAACACACCTCCTGGTCCACATGGCCTAGTCCTCTCCCACGTGGTGCCTGCGCACGGCCCAGCAAACAACCCAGCACACAGGCTGTTCCCAATAAGCAACATGGAAGACACAAGACTGCAGAGGAAAGGCAGGACAGAGGTTTTTGCCATGTGAGTTGAGCTGTGACTCATATCCTCTGGACAAAGAAAGGGGCCCTAGTGCTGTTAAATTCAGAAATACTGACATAGTCCTTTATAACTATCCTGACTCTCAACCTCCTGTAAAAAACCCATAGTTTATTACTTTAAAGCACTATAAGGCACTACTGGAAACTGCATTTCTGCTTGAAAAATTGAGTGAAAACATACACAGACAACTCTGGCCACAGAGGTATACCAAGCCAGCTCACTTTATTTCACCACAAAAAATACACTGAACATGGCTATCCTGCATATTTGGAAAATGATGCAATTATAGTGGCCCTAAAAGCTTGGTGCTTGATCAGTAGTGGTTACAGAAATCTCCCTACATATCCCACTCATTCTAGATTTGCATGGAGCAGAAGCCTACCACATGAAGGAGTAGGCAAATGAGCTTCCAAACCCATGTGTACCAAGGATGGCTTTTGGGAACTTTTGTCAGTGTATGACAAAATCCATTTCTGGTTCTGGTTCCAAACTGAAGTTTGTAAATGTCGTTTCTTTTAAAGAAAAAAACTCCATTTGCACAAAGAAGTAGAAAGCAAAGTTTCACTTAGCACAGGTGGGAGTTAGGAAGTCCCCAGTCTGCAATGGATAGTTCCGGAACAGCTGAATTTAAATGCTAACAGAGGGCGAACAGAAACTAATAATCCAGTTGTGAGCTCAAGGACTGTTGTTTCTTGAAGAAGTAACTTGTGTATGAGAAGAGAGAGGAGACAAGAAAAGTAGGAGACCAAGCTATATTATACTGCTCTAAAATACTGGCAAAAAAAACCCACCAGCTGTCTGCCCAGCACAGACAGTGTACATCCTGGCCATGATTCTTATATTGGTTTCTTGTGATATTTAGACTACAGCAAATATACTCACACCCTGATTAGACACAACCACTACTCACTGTGGGCCAGTCTGCCCTTGAGTAGGACAAGTGGGACAGGAGAGGTACTGTGGGAGATCCGTAGTATGCTGAGTCTCCTCAAAAGGACACAGTGTGAGCACCTTCACTGTGGCGACACCAGCCAGTCCAGACTCAACCACCTAGAGAGCACTTTCCAGAACCAAGTTCACAAGACAATTGTCCATGCAGAGCCCCATGCTGAGTCTCAGAAGGGGCTCAAAGGGATCCCAATTGCAGCAAGTGGCTCTTCATCCCACCAGAAGCATCTCACCCACTCCTCCGATATACTGAGGTGTTTCTGTGGAATGAGCAGCAGTCTCATTCACACAGCCTACCTGCAAAAAGCTAGGCTTTCACAGTGCTAGCAGCTTCAAAAATATCTCTAAACCTCATCTTTGGTACTATTTGATACTTGATTTTGGGGCAATGCCCGGTATAAATGTCAGAGGTCAAAATGCTGCATTTTTTTCCAGCCCACGCAAAGATAATTGCAGGTTATTAGCAGTTCATTTTCAAGGGCCTGTGCCTCTAAGCCCAGCCCTTGAGTAAATGACCTCGCACTTCAACCACTAAAACTAAACCAGGCCCTCTTGATGACAAATTTTAAGACAGCTTCCACCTCCTGTGAATGTAGGTTTCAGAGTGATTCCAATATGATAAGCATTTCTTACTGAGAAGAGGCACCCTCAGTCTGAGAAATTCTGGAAAAAAGTCATTATGAACTTTCAAAACAAGCCTTAAGTCTGACTCGATGATATTTACAATTTCAAAAACATTATGGGAACGTAAATGTATTTTAGAGTACACTTACACTTTGTACATCCTTTTAATATAAAAAAAAAAAGACCTAGCTTTGTTTTCAGAATTTCATCATTCATTACCTTTCAAGGAAAGTCTGTTCTAGTTGCACGTCTACATGCTGAAGTTTCCACTCATCTATCAAAAAGCTTCATTTAATTTATAGCAAATGTGTGAATTAGGTCAGCCACAAAAGTTACAGTTAGTATCTGTAACCAAGTCTGAAGGAAAATAGAGGAATTTCTGCCATTTTCACTACACCGAAGTTTCAAGATTTTTTTATTCTAGCAGTTCTGACCTCTGCAGGAAACTCAGCTGAAAACATTTGAGAAAATTGCCGCAAACCTTTCCAGGTCTGTAAATGCAATTAAATGCTATTCTGTGCTGCTGCAGGTATGAAATGTTCCAGCCAACACTTCCTTCCTTGTAGTTGTTGGGCGACACGAAAAATTATGACAAAAATCACTATCACACTACAAGGTGATTTACCTATGGCTTCCACGTGCAAAGAGAAATATGGTTCTTGCATACTGCAAGAAAGAGGTTTATCAAAATCAAAGCTTTTCGAAAACAAGACATATGCATACTGAAAGAGTTAAAAGCTGAGAAATAATGAGGCTTTCATAATTCAAAAATCTACAGCCTGTACATTGCTTGAAACCAAATATGGGAGCAGAAATAAGAACCCAGAATCATACACAGCCGGGGGGAAACCATGCAACACATTTGCATTATCAAAAGATGACAATGGAAATGTCAGGAGCGTTTTGACCCCTCTGAGATACAGAATGCTTTTCTTTAATCTCTTTCCTCAGAAACCATACTTTACATTTCAAGAGGAAACTGCCATCATGATTTCCTGCAAACAATATCTGCAACTTCAAACAATATATGAGCTCAATTACCCATTTATATTAAATCCTGAAAATGTAAGTAACTCTGCTGTAGAGTACATCAATGCAAGATTTAGTCCTCCTGAGTAATTTCCTGTGACATTTTCACTAAAACTAGTTAAGAGTTATTGAATAATTATAAATGTGCTTAGACATAAATGCAACTCTGATACTGTCAAGTCTCTTGTAGTTCTGCTATGAAATAAACAATATACCCAGCAGTGAGCTTGGAACAAACCTTCCCAGCCAACTGAACCAGCATCCATGTGAAAATTATTTTCAACCAGAAAGATGATGGCAGCACTTCCTGTATGCCTTCATAGCACTAGCCTTAAACTCCATAAAATGCAAAATGACAATGTTTCGGAAACAAGAAAGAAACCACCTAGCTTTTATTTTCCTGGCTTCGGCATCACTTGAGGTACACTAGTCTTTGGTGTCTCCTTCCCAGGGCAACTACCAACTCCAAGACATTAAGGCAGAACATGGGACCTTCAACCACTACAATCAGGACTGAGATCTCTCCATTAGCTGGTCAGGACAGGAGATATATCAGTGTTTCTGTCAGCAAGTACAGCTGGAAGGACAGCTTGGAGAGTGTGCTTCCCCAGCAGTGATCCCCAGCTTCTAATAGCTGCAGACATCCCTCACTGCTACTGCACACATCAGCTGAGCTCATGACAACAGTTATGCTCTTGTTTCACCACAGCAGAATTACATATCCTCTCCCCGCTTCCACTATCAGCTTATCCCAAGTTTATAGGAAACACGTTCCCAGCTGCCTGTCAGGCACGTGACATAATCTTTGACAAAAAATAGGGCTACAGTTCATGAGCCTCTTGGTTGGTGCTAGTACTGCCTAGTCCTGGGGTTGTTTCTAAACCACAGCCTCCTAAGCCTCTCTCAAAGAGTTCTTTGGTTTCTGTATCCAGCCTTCAAAATCAGGTCTATTTCTGTGGCTCACATGACTTCTATCTGATTTACAGCTTGATAGAGAAAAGCGTTATTTGTTCACAGAGTTCTACATGCTGAACGGCGCATCTATTCCGGCAGTTACAGGAGCAGAATGCAGTATGAAGCACGTTAAGGATGAAAGCTCTGAGATGCCCTAGCTGCCTTTTTTTTTTCTTGTTATGTTACATAAAAAGATGTAATCTTCTGTTTTGCTCTCTTTATTTTGCAAATAAACTCTTGAATGCCATCCACATGCAGTCAGAAGTGCTGCTTGCATGGCGGCTCAGCAAGGCCTGCAGTGCCACCCTCCCTTCTGAGATGGAAGGCCTTCTTAATGCTGCAAGGCTTCCTGTCAGGATGCTGCTCAGCTATTTATCATATGCATCTAGAACTTTGCTTGCACAATCATGAATTCATTACACAGCCATAAGTAAAGGCTTCAACAGCCCATCTGTCATAAGCATTGTTCTTGCAGAATTTCAATATTACTTTCATTATTAACTTCATATATGAACTTTACTAAATACAGAGGCAATACTTCAAACATTTGGGACATTATATTGGGTTACATGGAATCATCCACATAAAAATACTAATAATTTGGGTTACTGCGAACAAGTTGCAACAAACAAAATGACTGTGGAATGACAAAGCAAAAGTTGCTGTGAAAGGAAATTAACTTGTACATTCAGTATATTCCATCCGAACTGCAAAACTAGCTCCTACTTAAACTGCTGGCAACTTCTCTGTAGTAGCAGTGTCTGAACATTCCCAGTTTACCCCAGTCAGAGATGCCACTGCTACGCCATCTTCCCTAGCACAGCCTTAAGGTAGCTCTGCCATATGTGAATTTCTCTGTTCCTCTCCTCCACATGAACGCCCAGTACACTATAGCGAACTGAAGCCCCTTTTAAAAGAATCTCCAAATTCTTCCTTTTTTGGAAGAGCTTTTTTATATCTTTCGTACACCCCTCTGAATAAAAAGGTGTTCTGGATTGGATTTGCACTCCTGCACATGCAAAAAGCCTTGAGTTTTAGAAAGCTGAGTGCATGTTTTATAATAAAATCTGAAAAGCTCTCAGATTTGTTAAGTCTTATGTACTCCTTCAGCTCTGTTTTTATATAAATATGAGTGTGTTTTCCTGCATCCATTCGGGTCAGGAAAATCTCCTCGTTCCAAGTGATTAGCCCCAGACTTTCTTCTTCCGTTCAGAGGAGACAGTTGACATTCACCTATACCACTGAAGATTTTTTTTAAATTACCAAAAAATAAAATAATAAAAATTGAAAGAAAAAAAAAAAAAGAGAAACAGCAAGGAGTACAACAGTAAGAAAAGTGGGGAGCACATTTCAAAAAATGTGTACCGAATACACACCACAAATTGTCTCAGAGAAAGGCAGGAGGAAAAAAAAAGAACATACCCTCTGCTCACCACAGTTTAGGTTTTGGAGATGCACTTGGCTACAGCAGTGATTAGCTTCACTACCACCAGGACAAGCAATTTATTACATCTAAATGAAACAAAGCTGAAAATTATAATTAGAGCAATAAAAAAAAAGGCAAACAGGAAAAATATACTATGCTGGATGCCATTCCAAGCCATTCCATTAATTCTGATCCCAATGTTACCATGCTGAGGAGGGGAGAGGGGCCCGGGCCTGATGTTCTGTTCCTGATCTCCTCTCTAGCAGGTACTCTAACAGCACCTATGCATCCCACACTGTGGTGACAGAAAAATGACAATACCTCTCTCTGAGATGTTACAATCTAGGTGTAAGAACAAGTAGAACTGATGAACAGAAACAGCAGATGGCAGGAAGCGTGAAGAAGTAGAAGTGATCAGCACGGACCAGGTGCATAAGCATTTGTCAGCACTCAGTAAACACTGTGACAAGACACCTTTAAGGAAGTCTTTGAAAGACGGCAATAGAGTTCTTTATGTGCAGATCTTTACGTGCAGGTTGCCCAGGTATGTGAGGAATACAAAATCAGAAGCTTGTTATAAATGTATTAAAGAGGTGAGGAAAACAGAACTTGTCACCAGAAGATGGGGGCACATAGTCCCACCACCCACGTTTGAGGCACTGGAGAGATGGCGACCCGAGGACTCAAAAATTCAAAATAGACGAGTTGCAGAGCTTGATATGGGCTTTGCATTTCTGAAACCTTACAGAGAAGGACATTGTACAGCTGCAGCAGGTTTCATCATCTGCAGGTAAACTCAAATTGACCTCCTTATTTCATATGGTGATCAGGTTGTCTGCTAGCACCCGCCAGTGAACTCCTGCAGCACACCCCAGTTTTCATCTGGGGCTGAGAATTTGTTCTGCTTTACATATTTAGCAATGTATGTGAGTTTTGGCATATGGGACAAGAGGCACTGCTGCAGCAGGGATTGCCATGGGAAGATGTTTGGCAACCAGCCTCTTTAACTGGCACCCTCCTTCTCTCTCACCTCCATCACCTTCCTGACAATGCTGAATCTCCTGCTTTTCACCTGTGTTTGGCAACAGTGAGGCACAATCTGTATGTATTTCAGCTGCCCAATGGTCTCAACACATGTACTCATGTATCTTCCTCCCTGCATTTGTGAGTCCTGTGGCAAGGTAGTGGAGGGAGGCACAGAAGGTGGTTCTCAGCCAGCTTCCCCTCAGTCCAGCTCCAGCAGCATGAAATTATTCAAGCAATTTCACTTTTTAGGAGAATTAAGTTTCTTCTCCTAAAGGCTCCATTTTCATCCAGCCATTAGAAGCATTATTACTTTGCTTGAAAGTGCAACGTCATTCCTCCTTTCTTTGAGCAGAGAGTGGGATATGCCACAATTTAGCATGTTAATAGTTTCCCCCCACAGGCACCTGGGCACATTAAAAAAGCCTGCTGTAACAGACTACAGTTTTAGAGGGTGATAAATGGATATTTTGTGTAGTAGAAATATTTCTGCTGTCAGTATAAAAAGCCATGTGTATATTACCATGTAAAGCAAAGTTGATAAGATATACAAGAAACTACTCGAATCCGTGAATATCCACAGTTGTATTTTTGTTCCTTCTCACAACCATAAAATTTTAAGTAGATGACGAATACAGAAAAAGACCTAGCATACATTCTTAGAAAAAAAAGCAGTGAGAGACATTATCACAAATTGTAATGTGTTAGATAATCAGATAACCTATCTGTATGACACAGACAGGTTCAGAGAGACTAAGCAGCACAAATCCTTTATGCAGAATCCTATCACACACCAGATGATCCTTAACAGCAGGATTTTCTAATGAGAACATTAACTGACTCATGTCTTAAACAGAGAATGCAAGGCCTTGTTTAAAATCAAATGGAAGAATTTTTTTTTTATTAAAGGATTTCTCTTCTCTAAGTGATATGTTGTACAACGACAAAGAAACAAAACAAAACCAAACAACAACAAAAAATGGGAATGAAAGTCGCCGTGCTAACTAAAACGTACAAAATACAGAAAATACAGCTGCACAGAATGTCAAAATTTTCATTTCAGCAACACCTTAAAAAACCCTGGTGATGGTCAGAACAGCTATTTTTCTTTCCAATTAACAAGTCTGGAAAAATTATACAAATTCCTATAGAAGTCTTTTATCACATAATTCTACATTACAGAATGAAGAACTGTGCTGTAAAAACCTTTGGGCAAATTACATAGATTCCTATTGTTCTTTGATAGACCTGTCTTCAAATATTAATGCACAGCTACTCTATTAAATCAACCCAATTATTCAACCGTCTACAGCAGGGGTGTCAAACTCATTTTCACTGGGGGCCACATTAGCCTCGTGGTGGCCCTTAAAGGGCCAAAGGTAATTTTCAAACTGTATAATCATTATACAGAGAAGTCCACTGAACCTTCACAGACAAGGTAAGCATCGTGTAATACCACTGAATGTAAAATTAAAATTGAGATTCCTGAAGATGCATTGGTATGTCAAAAGAGTCTCCTTAGACAAGCAGAGACTTATTTCAAGAATAAAAAGAGGCTCATGAAAATATTTATCTGGATAGTAACAGTGTTACAGGATTTTTAGGGTTTTGTTTGTTTGAGTAACCAGTTGTATGAAAGCTAGCAGGCATTAATGAAATAAGATCCTGGATTAAATCAGGGTTAATGAGATCAGGAGTAGACACATCATTATTCAAATCACACACCACGTGAATAGTATGTGCTGCCAGACTCGTAAATCAGAGATTAGAATTTAGCAATCTTCTTTCCGCAGTCTGACAGTTTAGGGCTAGATGTCTCTTCGTAAATATTGCTGGCATCCACCTGCCACAGCTTCACAAGGAAGTGTATTATGATTCCAGTTTTTCCTGGTACTAAGCACCAACAATTTCAAGAAGGAACTGATGGCAGAGGCTGTTCCACAGCACTTCTGACAGTCACATCGCACAGTCTTACAACCCTTGCAGCTGTCAAGCTAAGTTTGGTATTTAATTATTTTTCTTCTTAATTTGACCTTGCTTCCTGCAAACATTCCAGCAGGTAGAGGTTAATTCATGTGGGTTTGGAATAGGGCCATACACCTTGTGGATTCCTTTTTGTCTAGTATAGCTTTCTAAGTTCCAGCATGTTGCTGATATGCTGATCTCCACCAATGGTTCTCTTTCCTGTAGGTCTGGTATGCAAAAGTTTACTGCAAAAATTGAAGAGGTCCTTTTCTTAGGGGAAGAGGGGAAAAAAAAAAAGAGAGAGAGATGAAACTCAAAAGATTCAGAGCAAGATTTTTAATAATCCTCATTAAAAGATGTCACAGAACCATGGAAATCCTTTTATAAAAAGTAGGCCACATGTTTCTTTGGAGGTATTAGACTTAATCCTAAAGACTTGATATTTGGAAAAGATAGTCCTATTCATGAAGTCTTAAGAGCTGGGAAAACGGACCCAACCTTAAACAGCAAGTTGCAAAAACTCCCTGGCTGACAGGGAAAAATGCAGCAGCTGTCCTTTACACTTTAGACTACTTTCTCTCAGTAGAGTGAGGTCTCTAGACAAAGCTTTTCATGGTAGAACCCCTAGGCCCTTCATATGTTCCATCTGCTCTTTTACACCTGTGAAAAAGGAAGAAGCAGGCAAAAGGAGATGGATGGGTTAATATATTCAAGCGGAGCAACCTTCTGTACTTCACAGTATCACAGTATGTTTGGGATTGGAAGGGACCTCAAAAGATCATCTAGTCCAATCCCCTGCCAGAGCAGGAACGCCTAGGTGAGGTCGCACAGGAACATGTCCAGGTGGGTTTTGAATGTCTCCAGGGAAGGAGACTCAACAACCCCCCTGGGCAGCCTGTTCCAGTGCTCTGTCACCCTTACTGAGAAGAAGTTTTTTCTCAAATTTAAGTGGAACCTCTTGTGTTCCAGCTTGATCCCATTACCCCTTGTCCTATCATTGTTTGCCACCGAGAAGAGCCTGGCTCCATCCTCATGGCACTCACCTTTTATATACTTATAGACATTAACAAGGTCCCCCCTTAGCCTCCTCTTCTGCAAACTAAAGAGACCCAGCTCCCTCAGCCTTTCTTCATAAGGGAGATGCTCCACTCCCTTAATCATCTTTGTTGCCCTTGGTCTTATCCAAGAGAAAAAGATGTATAAAGAATGCAAACAGTGGAAATAACCATGCTCAGCACTGATCCAGAACAGTGAAGAGTGTTGCTCAAGACTAAAAAAGGCATGATGAGTGCTACAGCTGCCTGAGAGAGTTTGATCTGCCATTGGTATTTGCAGGAGAGGTGCAGCCTAGCATCTCAGACGGGAGATCTGGTGATGACGATCCCCTCCTCGAATTACTCAATCCCATAATTACTCCATGTTTGCAAAAGAGATTGACATGTTAACTTTGAAGTAATGCATCATACTGAAACTACCTTTGCAGTTTCCCAACCTAGTGTTTATTCAGCCAGCATGAAACTTTAAACAAACTTGCACGGATATCAGAGCCACAAAGAGTCAGTAGCTTGTACTGAAAGAAGAAATAAAAAGTAGAGGACAGATTATGGTCAAGTCCACATGAGAAAAACTGATGTGTATCTGCCTAGCACGCTCAACAGGATTCCTGTTTACAGATAAGAAGAGTTGCATGAGAAAGTATGATCTTTGTTGGAGTAAGGCTCCTTCCAAGCAGAGGCAGCCATCTTACGGTGTTTCCCAATGTGCCATATGGCACCAGTATGCATAAGGCTCACTGCTGCTAAAACTCCAGCTTTATAAATAAGACAGAGGTGAAAGAAAAGCACTAATTACATAGTTTGCTGACTGGAAAGGTAAGTTTGAAGATGAGAGTTAAAAGAAAGCAAGCAAACAGCAGATGTGTTGGAGTCATCAAGGATGAAGAAATAGTGCAGTCTGGCCGTATATAAAGATATATTTGAACTCTAAGACTGACTGCTTGCCTTGTTCAACATCACTGAATGATGATGCAAACTGACTCAGCAAGCAGAAACATGAAGATTTCAGCAGCCACAAACTCCTATGGAAATTGCCTTTTTAATTTTAGAACGTATGTATTAAGTTTTTGTTTTTACATTTAAACAATAAAAAGTTGCATATGCTATATGTGGTAGGAAGACCTATCTGTTAATTGAAACATCAGCAATTCTTTTTAATTGGGCTTTTTGCTGACCAGTTTATCAAGAATAGAATAATTCATTTTGGAACAGTTGATCCACTCTTGGCTCTGGGAGTGCTGTAGGCTGAGGGAAGACACTGAGTGTTATTCCTGTGTGTTAAAAAGGGCTCACCTACTTTAGTGTAACCTTAACTACTGTTTCAAATTATATATATGCAGAACTGTGCCTTGAAACTCTGCTAAATATCAACTTGCACAACTCTAAGGAAGACAGGAAAAATGACAAGAAGACAGGGAAAAAAGATCAATACATGACTTAGCGTTTGTTCCCCTGTAGCTGTTTACCTTGAAAGTAGCTCTCTGCTGTAAAAGATAAATACGTGTGTATGCAAAACACAAACCACAGAAAATTAAGCCAACAGAAAACTCTTTGGATAAATAATATAAACACCTCTTGAAAAAACAGGAATGAATCTCATTTAGCAGAAGCCAGTAACCTTCCATTTGTGACAAAGAGTACACTCAAGAAGTTGCAGGCAAAGCTGAGTATTTTTCTTCCAGGGAATTCACAAGAGGATTCTCTATCCATCCTGTCCCTGAACTGTATTTCTTATGGAAAAGGCAAAACGCAACAGTTCTTCTCCCAGACAGTCTGACAGCTTCTAGAAATTACAGGATATCTCAGATGCATTTAGATTTAAATTCCTTCACCTCAAACAGCTTCAAGTTCAGGTGTAGGGGGCTTTTTAACCTTTACAATATTAACTTTGGCACATCAGAGCAGAAACCACCTGGCTCCTTTGTGCCCTTCTTGACAGGTTTACTCCAGGTCAAGAAGTATAGTCCTACAGATTTTAACAGGCCTCGTCATGCAGTAAAATTTTTAGGCATTTTAAGTGAGGGTAACTTCCTCTGCCTTTTGGAAACAACAGAAAACACAGTAACAGTCTTCTGAGTAACAATCAATGAGGAAAAAGTGGCTGGCTATTGACAAGCAATAGCAAAAAACACCCAGTTGCACTGCATAAAGATTAATAAAAATACAGAAGCACTGGCATTTGAAGATGTAGCTGTTAATGCCCTGAAACCATCTCTCTCACGGGTGCAAAGGTGACATTCACTAACCTATAAGTGGTGGTAAATGTAAAGATGTGAAAGGCAGGCAATATCTCAGTAGATCTTTAGGGGTGCTGGCCTGTGTACAACTGCTAGGCGTGCTGTAGCCAGTACCCATTTAAGGAGATGAAACTCATCTGTAACAGTATCTCAGTTTAGCCTACAGTCCTCTAAAGAGAATTGGCTGATCCCACATTTTGCTGCTGGCCACTTCTCACATGGCTTTTGTTCCTCACCATGTAAGTTTTGCACAGTCAGTGACTCCTTAATTAATTTGTAAGTATTTACAGAGATTTTCAGACCTAGGCATTTTCAACACATATTTCATTACCTACCATCTACGCTATCATTAAATTTAAGTTGGCACAGACTACAGGGCATGAGGAAAGAGTTTGTTTGCTTTGGACTTTATTTTTTCTGGAGTACTGAACAGGGTGGGGACAGTGACAAGAGTCACACAAGCCTACTGACAAGCTGAAGTGCTGAGGCAGGGGCCTTCAGCTGCAGAGTAGGGGAATAACCTAATGACCAAACATGTTTGGTAATTACTAGTCAATATGCTAAGGCCTGCCACTTTACAAGAAGCTCCTAAAACAACAATTTTAAAGCACACTAAATCCTCAACAATCATGTTTTTCATGATTACTTAGTGTGCTTTAAAAAAAAATACACACGCAGTTAAATAAGCTTTATCTCACATTCGCTGTGGCCAGACCCCCTCAAATAAACATGCAATACCTGGAAGAAGCCATAAAAAAAGTAAAAAAGAAGCTTGAATATAATAAAGGCTGTACTATTCATGCACTGGTCAACTTGTATTTCCTGAATTATTAAATATTTATTAAACACACGTGCATCAAAAGGAACCCTACAGTCTCCATTTATTTACATAATTACACAAACCCTGGAAGCGAGCCAAGTACCCCCTTAACATTAACATTATTGACCATTTAATGGGAAATCATTTGCCATTTGGAAAACAAAGGTTGAAGATACAAGTAATCAAAACCAGTATTTCAGCTTCTCCCCTCTCCTTCCTTATCACTTGGCATAGGATTCTGCTCTTCTCTCAGGTTCTCCTGTACCTTGTAACACTGCCTTCAATATGACAGCTTCACCGATCAGAGATGAAAAATAAAGCAGTTCAGTTTTCAATAATACAAAATCCTCTCTCATACTTCCAATTTTCTTTTTATTCAAATCCGTTTACAAGATATGTATACGCAATTCTCAAGGAACCCCTATATATCTACTTTTTTTGTCTTTTTTAATCTCTGAAGTTCTTCCTATTCAGAATTTAAATTTCAAAAGTAATTTTCTATACAAAGATACTTCTAAGGCCAGAAAATAAGACCATCTTTTATTTAGATTCATTTCTTGGTAGGCAAGAAGCACTGCAAAATATTTACCTATATTTGTGAAGCATGCAAGAAAAACTGGAAAAGCATACTATTCTTTTTCATAAAATCAATCTGTGTTCTTGTCTTGGGATATTTATTTTCATTCACTCAAAATTTGTGGGAGTTGGCAACAAATTACACTTTTCAAATAATTACTATAAAAACATTGCTCAACTTGGTTTCAGTAAGAATCTTTTGTCAAATACTTCCACCAGCTCTTCAAAATGTACAGGACATTCTTAAAACAAGGGAGAAAATGACATATTAAATCACAAGAATTATCACAACTGTATTTGTCTTGCCTTCTTAACCGAAGCACAAATGTATCTTCTCAATAAGGTTAACTGAATAAAATCAGAGCAAATGAGAATCAATCTTCACAGCACTTTTCAAAACATTAGCAATTTTACAAGTACTCTCTAAAGATCACAGCTAAACTCTACCTCCAATCTCTTCTTACAACACATCTTTTAAACTTCTTTCCCCATCTTAACAACACAAGATGTCTAAAAGTAAACATATACTAAAGATTATTTTGATCCAAAATATTTTCCAGACTACACTATTCTACAGTGAACAATGTTTCAGGAAAAGATTTTGTATATATGAATACCAAAACTGTTTAAAAATATAACTGTTCAGTGTATAAAATAACAATAACTTTTAAAAAATCTAAATTACCATATTATATGCAAAATCCTTTTGAGAATGTATAAGGCAAGACAGTAGTCAACTGACACTCATCTACACTCCATTTCATTTTGCAAACTTTATTTCATAAATCTCATCTTTCCCAATTAAGTGGATGCTTTAATTCAATTATTTAAACAAATAACTCTCTGATTCTTTCAATGCTATTGCTCAGTCACTGCTTGAATGAGTGTCTGTTGGATAGATTAGAAAATTATCATCATCTAAAAGTGACCAGTAGAAATTCTCTCCAAATGGATTCTAAGACAAAGCTGGGAAATCCAGTTGAGTCATGAAAGCTGTTAGACTTACCCAGATTTTCTCACATATTTTTCTTGAAAAATCTGTCTTGTTAAATGATATAAAATATGGAAGTGGTTCTTTAGATTTTAATATGTTGAACTCAATTCCACATTTGTGTGATCCAGTCAGAAGCCGAAGTAGCAACACTGACATCATGAGCATCACCTGTAACTCCAGCCAAGCAGTAACAACAGCCAGTGGCTGGTTGAAGGAGTTGAGAAGTCTTCTATCTGTGGGGCAAAGGGCCACGATACAACAGGGTTCAACAGTAGCAAGAAAAACTGCTTGATAGTTCTCATCCTGTGACTTTACATATGAAAAATTAGCTTTTATATATTTGTAAGGACTTTCATAGCAGAAAAGCATGAGACCTGTCTTTTTGTCATTCAAAGGAAGTAAACCCGGAGTTGCGCTATCCAGGTGTGAGAGAGAACAACAAAACAAAACCCAAGAGCATATGTTTCTGATCACAGCCAGATGTCACTTACGCCTGTTGCAGTGATGTCACTTTTAACAGCATAATTTCATCAAGTCATTATCTTTATAACCTTTTACGCTGGATGTGTACCCTGCTGAGACACTGAACCTCAAGAAGGCAAGCACTAAAACCACCATGAGACAGTTTTGCCATTAGCATTTTGTACAGACTGTCAACAACAAAAAAATAAGCCTCAAAAACTGAGATATAGGTTTGAAGATGAAGGTTTTATTCACAATGTATACACATCAAGCTGATGATCATTTCTAAAGCAGATTTTTGGTTGAATAGCTTGAAATTAAGAGCTCAAAGACATTCCAGCTCCAAAGCCTGTATATAATCAAAATTTACCTTCTATCAATCTTATTTGCTTGGGGGCAGAAGAAAAGCCCATTGTGCAATTCTTCTTTTAGTGCTACATGTCCTAAAGAGACTGATATAACTTCTGCTAGGCTAATTGGACAGCCGTCAAAGCCTAGAAGGTTTTGGTTAAGATCAAAGGAATCCTCAAAATGGGGGTTGGGTAGGGCATAGGAATGGAGAGAAATGAGGGGGAAAAAGAAAGCCTAGCAGCATGCACTGCAGGTAAAGAACCCTCAACATAAATACATTCTGTCTTCCCACCCTCTGAAACTATAGAGGCTACCTGCTAAGAAAATACAAACATTCATTTTTTTAAAAAAAGAAAGAAGAAATACATACACTGAATTAGATCCAAAATTCTAACGAAAATGTCTGAGATCCAAGTCTAGCAGACTGGGAAGAAAGCCTCCGAACACCATAACATTTGTACAAGGCATTATCTGCCCCCATATCCAGTGGATCCCACTCAGTTTTTTTTCCCTGGTGTGTTGAGGTACTTTTGTAAATTCATGGCTAGAGAAACTATGCAAGAAAGCTCCCAGAAAAGGTGGCAATTGGGACAGGCTGCAACCAGCCTTTCTGAATTTCCTTAGACTACAGCACAGTCCTAGAAATACCCTTACAACAGCCCTTTTCCCATCAGTAAATATGTGCATTACAACAATAAGAGGCTGTGCTGATGAAAGAAATACAAATCCTGCAATAACAGGCATGTTTATCACAGTCCTGCTAATAAGCTTCCCCTGATTATATATGGCACCTGAGAAGACAAAGTGAAAGATTTTGTCACTGGAATTCAGTATTCCTATAATAACCAAGATTTAAGAGTAGAGAAAGTGAGGAAAAGAACTTGAGTAAAGAAAAACAAAACGGACACTTTGAAATAGGGATTAGCAACCCAGCAGGTTGGGCATCAGCTACAGTCAAAGATTTGGCTGTGGAAAGGGAAATTCCTTCCATCTCTCCCTTGAAACTCAAGTCAGTGTATAGAAAAGGCTGCTGAATGCAAGACGTCCTAACAGAGCCAGAAGTCAGGCAAACCAAGCACCGGGCCTAGAACAGCAGGAACACGTAGGTCAGCAGACACTGGTAGACTAAATCCCAGTGTACTAATTACAATTGTTTGACGAACTCAGAGTTTTGAGGAAGAAGGGAGTGATTTTTCAATGTATATATATATGAAAATAAATAAGACTTGTAAGATACAAATTGCTCACTAAGGACAAATTATTAATATACTGTTCCACCTCTACCTCTGCCCAGTCACTTTCCTGAGACGCTGAGTCCCTGCTCCTGAAGGACAGTAGTTAGAGCTTTGTGTCAGCACCAACAACGTTAGCATCTATATTTTCTTGTGAAAAAAAATAGCATCTGCAACTTTGTACAGATGGATTGTGAGTGGTAAATACAGAAAAGCTCAACTCCATTACAGCACAATACTGCAAGCAGCAGGAGAGGCATATTCACAGGATTTCTCTCCTAGGATTACATTTAGATTATTCTCAATCTGATGTATAGATAACTTCTGTAAGTGATTAGTTGTGAAAACAAAGGTACAGGGAGTTAAAAACTACAGTGAGCAGGACAGATTACTTTCTAGCAGGCCAAGTAAAGATCTCATCAGCATTACCAACTCAGGAAGCTCACTCTTTTAAAACTATTTTTTGCAGGCTTTCATTTTTTTATCTATACATTTCTTCTATCAGCATACCTTGCACACTTAGTCACAAAGGTTAAACTACCTTGGGAAAACTAATTTTAACATATTATTACATTTCAAAATAGTACTAATGCAATTTGTTCATTTCCATCACACTTTTCCCCTTCAATAGCAGAATTGTAGCTCTTCTGACCAGACTTGTAAAATAGTACCTACAGACTGTAATATGCATCTGAAAATTTTTTTTCCTCATTGCTCAGGAAAGCAAATGATTATCCCAATTATAGTATTTTTAGACATTTACGTTGCTAAAAGGTAGATTATGGGCAACATCAACTCAGTGATTACTACATGATGAAATCCACAAGGCAGATATCATGTTACACTGTCCTTCTCCTGCACCCTATGGACTGTAACAATCTACCATCACTATAATTTTAGTTTGACTTGCAGTTTTCTCAAGGTAATAAAACTAAACGCAATTCAGTGGTCAACAAATCCACCTCCTCTCTCACATTTAAATTATAGTGACAGTCAGATTAGCTGGAAGACCTAATTTAATAAATAAAATAGGCAATTTGAATAAGGCAGACAAGCTTAGACTGTCTTTTCTTAAAAATTCATAAAGATTTTTCCTGAGCAAAAGAGATCAAGCAAGGAGTCAGCGAGATTAGATCGCAACCCAATGTGCATACAAATAAATGGAAGACATGGCATGTTATCTACTCAACCATCACAATTACAGCTTATAGCAAAAGGCAAGATGGGCACTGGAAGTAAATAGTCAAAGCACTTTGTCAATATTCAAAGCATCAAACCTAGAACTGTCAGTTTATACAGTATCATATATACAAAACAAGAATAAAGGGCTAAAAGGCAGTTTTACACACCCATTTTGAGAGGTCACAAGAACCATCCCAGTGACAGGTTAATTCAGAAGATTCTACTGCCTATTCTTCTCAACCATCCATTACAGGGCAGTGGACAAGAGAGACCACCACTACAAGCAGCTCCTTCATTTTAAAGGGTAACCTTTGTCTCCACATAGTGATGATGGTGCTTACCACCTACATTAACTGATTTGAAGCAAGGAATGTGTGCTTTCTTACAACCTACTAAAGACCCAGTCCGTGGCACTGGCAGTCCTATTACACTACCTTGCTAATGTAAGCCTCATGCAAAACCACAATTGTTATCCAAGTATTTTCAATCCTTTTGCCACAGCCTTTTAAAAGCCAAGGCAGTCCTCTGCTTTTCAAAATGAGCTTGAATGAAGTGAGAACTAAGATCACTGTACTAAATGGAAAAGATGCAATTCCTTGTATTACACATAGAAATGAACTTTGATTGGCATAAGAAAGGAAAACAAATACGTATTTTTAACCAGAGATTTTATATTTAGATTTAATAGCTGTTGGCTTCTCCAGCTGCTCAAGCAAAATGTAAACCATAAACCAGGACATATATTTTTAAGCTTCATTTCAAAATCTGCAGAGTAGTCACTTATTCCATCATGCCAAAGCTCTTCAAGTATACATGCAACAGTCTAAAGAAGAGCCTTGCCTTTCTCCTCTCCATGATGTACCAAGTGGGTTGCTCTGGGCCCAAACTTAGCCATGCCTGTGAAGTAGGAGTCTCCATACTTTAGCAACAAGGCTGTCAAATGGAGGAAGCAATACTCCAAAGCTTCTTTGCTGGCCTTCAAGGTATCCATCAGTAGTCATGAAATACATTCCGAGCTAGGCTTCATCCACTCAGCAATTTTTTTGGGGGGGTGTTTTAAACCTTTCTTACTAGGTATGAAAGTTCAGACTCCATATAGAAAAGAATTTCTAAATCCAGTAGGAAATGCACTCTAAGCTGTCCTACTGCGCTAGGAATGGAGCTGCGAAGACAATTAAACTGCTAACACAGACCCGGGAACCCAATCCTACAGCTTAAAAAAATGTGCTGAATTGGTGAAAGGCTGCCAGACACCCGGGATCATTGTTATATGCCACGGTTACTGAGTTTTAATTCTACAGGCTGTAAACACAACCATGTCTAGAACCAGCTATAAAGTTAATTAGTTATAAAGAAAGGAAAAACTTGTAGTATGGGCAGAAGAGGAATCTCACATGGATAATCACCCACAGTTTAACTATATGGACTTTCCAGAACCCTTCCAAAATAAGCACAGAAGGTACCAAGGTCATGGTCCATCCTTTCAGGCTGTTCTTAAGATCTATTTCAGGATATTATCTCCAGTTTCTTCCTCTCAGTTACTACTTAGAATAATATTTGAGGCACAACAGGGGACATCTCACTGATTCTGCTTCATAATCCTGACAGCACTTAGACATATTAAAATATACTTAAAAAAAAAAAGGAGGGGAGAAGGGGAGCTAAATAAAAATGGGTGAAGGTGGAGGGAAAAAAAGTGAAGTAAGATGCTGGCATCATTTTTTCAATAAAGGCTCATTTAAAAATAACACTAGAAGAAATATCAAATAATTTAAAAGGTCAACCAACAGAAAATGCATTTCATCGCTGATGTTCTTCACTATTAACTCATCAAAGCTTTGACAGATCCTGCTCAGCTACATCACTTCTGAGACCTTTGCAGTTAACACTAGGCTGCTTCAGGTAGGCCTCCTCCTCCTTTTAAATTATTTTCAGAAATACCATGCAGTATGCCTAATAGGTGAATCATGGATTCCTTCTATCCTGTCTCAAAGACAAGCAAATTAGTTTCTTCAGAGTAATGAGTCCTAGTTAAGTAAACAGGCAACTCCAAATTTTTAGAAATATATAATTTTTGTAGAAATTATGAAAATAGTTTTAAGACTGCACAAGATATCCATATGAACATTCCATTACTACAAACTTTTCTTTGTTCAGGAATAGAGCAACCTTTTCTTCAAAGTTTCAAGCAAATTTTCTTTCTTTTAAAGTTCTGTGAATTTAGTATGTTGTGCTAGACTACAAAAAATGAGGGAGAAATTATACAGCTTAAATAGCGTATCTTCTCCTTTTCATCCTCAGTACAGGAAAGACATGGGCCTTTTGGAGAGGGTTCAGAGGAGGCCACAAAAATGATCAGAGGGCTGGAACACCTCAGCTGTGAGGACAGGCTGAGAGAATTGAGGTTGTCCAACTTGGAGAAGAGAAGGCTCCAGGGAAACCTTATTGTAGACTTAAAAAGGGCCTGCAAGAAAGATGGGGAAAGACTTTTTAGCAGGGCCTGTTGTGATAGGACAAGCGGTAATGTTTTAAACTAAAAGAGGGGAGATTTAGGTCTGACATGAGGAAGAAATTTTTTAAAATGAGGGTGGTGAAACACTGGCCCAGGTTGCCCAGAGAGGTGGTAGATGCCCCAACCCTGGAGACATTCCAGGCCAGGCTAGACTGGGCTCTGAGCAACCTGATCTAGTTGAAGATGTCCCTGCTCATTGCAGGGGGTTGGACTAGATGACCTTTGAAGGTCCCTTCCAACCCAAATTATTCTATGATCACATACTACACATTCTGCACTGTCATAACTTCCACACCACCACGGTCACAAACGTTACCTTCATTCAAAGTATGGCAGAACAAAAATAGCACATACTAGCACATCTGAACCACTCTAAGATGCCTAGCCCATTAAGCTAGACAAGTGATGATGTGGTTTTCACATCTGCAATCAGCCTGAGCACAAGCCAGGATTTTGGAGAAAGTCTCCCACACTGTCTCAGCCCTGCACCTGCTACCTGGGCAAGCTGTAGCTGCAGAAATGGGAATGGGAGCACAGGGAAGAAATCATTTTGTGAAACCCCGACTCCACAGAGACACCAGCTTCCCAGTGAGCCTGCTAGTAAACTGCTTTCTGGCCAAACTATTTCAGTCTTTATCACAGCAACCCCTTCCCAAATAACAGTGAGAACAGAAGTGATATTTCAAGGACGGTAACTACTGCATGTGTAGCTAACACATTAGTCACTTATTTTGCATATTAGCTTTGGCCTTGCCACATTGAGTCTGAAATATTCAGAAAATAAAAGCCTCATCTGCCCTTTCAGTGCCAGAGTCCATAGGATTAGAAATAACTGTTCCTTTTGGACACAGAGTATATTGTCATTACTTTTGTTACATGTATGTAACATAATAACATTTCATATTGGTATTTTGCAACTTGTATTCTAGTGTACTTGTTTGGGTTTGTGGTGGGTTTTTTTTTTTTGGTTGGTTGGTTGGTTTTGTTCAGTTGTTGTTGTTTTTAATACAGTTTAAATGTCCCTGTAAGAGCAACATAACTTAATTCTATTCTATTAGGTCTTAACAGCAGCCTATTCTACTAAAAACAAACAAACAAACAAACACACACACACACAAGTAGTGCTGACACAGTTCTCTTGTTGGGTTTTTTTTTGTTGTTGTTTGTTTTGCTTTGTTTTCCAATTAAACTGTTAAGATTCCATATGGATGCAAAGGATTTCTGCCTTTAGTCTCCCTCATTTACTGAAGTGCTTAATTAGATGATATCTCAGCTCTCAGCTGGATTACACCAAGAATAACTCCTCTCCCACCCCAGACTCAGATTCTCTATTCCCTTCCTATCTTGAACACTCAGTGGAAGATTGTACATACCCTGTATTAAATGGCAGAGATGGTGACAGAGGCCATCTGCAGAAGGCCTAATAGATGTGGGGGTTTTAGTACCTCTTATGCCTAAGAATTAAAAAGAAGAGAAGGAAACAGTGGAAGAAATGACAAATGCATTCCCAGACTCCTGAGAAACTGTAAGAACATGGAAACAACAATAATGTCTATTTTCATATGCCATGAGAGAGCAACCAGAGATTGTGAAACAACCCTGAAGCACTTTATTATGGTGATTCAGACCCACTCACCATCTCAAGGGAAAAACAAGCCTCCCCATCACCACCACCAAACAGCTAGTAAATTCCCATCACCTTACCCCAAATTGTTTGCACCATTTTGTTCTAATAAATGTGCAGGGGCTTTCATCAGGAGCTCCCTCCAAGTCCAGCTAAAGGATCTAGTGCTAACAATGCTGGTAGAATGAAGACACAGTTCAGAATCATGCTATCGCCAGGTCAGACAGCATGTCAGCTGGAGTGGAAAAGAAAATTAAAAATAAAAATATGCCTTTATTTCCGAAAGGGGAAGCCCCTCATAAAAGAAAAGGCACAGGGTGATTCCTAAGTCCCCTTTCTATAGCACTCCTTGTGATGCCCAAGCAAACAGCTGAATCCCCATATTAGGCTCCATGCTGATGAGAAACGAAAAAGGATTCACAACACTGCCAAAAGTGGAAAGAATTATTTAATCCCTGCAAGCATGTTTACTTTTTTATTTGTTTACCTTTAACACTAAAAAATTGATTTACCGTAAATTAAAAAGGTCTAGTCTCATAATACAGAAGAACTTCCAAAGCACATCACAAAATCCCACTTTTAGCTTTCATCATTTTTTCTGCTGTTCATAATATCTTTAAACTGTTTGTGCCAAGGAGTAAATCGAAGCAGGATATTTGTAATGCAATTACTTCCCTCATAAAAGTTATGTGCTTCTGAATCTATTTAGTGGGCTCTGGAACAGCACAGATCTTGTAAGCATGGCTCAGTACTATCTCTGCCTAGCAGTGAGCAGATATTAGATATTTCAATCGATATCTATTTGTTGCTTCAGGAGATTTTTCTTGCTGTTGTTGTTTTTGTGGCATACAAGGAAATACAGTTTGCTGTTTCATGATTCTTTTGCCTTCCAGAAAATTTGTAAACCAGCACTAACATCATTTGCATTTAAAGGTGGACCCCTAATACTCACGAGCTAATGGTTTAATATATACATGCTGTAAAAACTGGAAAAAAAAATACATCATGAACAGGTCAAGGAGTGTAATAATCTTAGGAAACAAGATTTTACTTAATTTACAGCAGCCAACAATATAAATGTAAGACAAAAAGAATCAAATGTAGAGCAAATAGTTATTAACCAAATATATAGTACACTTTGGCATGTGGACACAGATCATACCCAGTGGTATTTATGCCTGCCACTGGTTAAAAGTTTTACGCCAGACGAATAAAATCTCCAGCTAAAAATCAATTTGCCTTTAATTCTTTGTTGGTATTTTGTATTTGGAACCTATTCTTTTTTCTTTCTTTTATTTCATTTTATGCATCATGGATTAGAACAAAGCTATATAATTTGGCTAATGTACCAGTGAAAATTTTATGGTTTGGGTTTTTTTAATAAGTTGGCTTGAATTAAAAATAGGGAAATGTTTATCTTATACAAATAAAATATTACTTGGTTCTTATTTGTCTAAAGCTATGTTTTAAGTTAAAAGACAAGTTCAACAACAAAACTGATCTGCTTTGCTTTTGTCCATTGGAAAATCTAACTTATCCTTTTATAAACTGCATAGAATCCCAGTAGTACTCTCCGTAATTGCGAATTATTTCCTATTCTAAAATCCATATTTATTTAGTTATTATCTTGGTGAAGTTTCAAAAAATCTATGTAACAACATATATGAGATTTAAAAAGAGAAATGTTAAAACCTTCTTTTTTCTTTCTAACAACAACCTATTTCTAGAAAACAAACTTAGGACAAAGTTTTAACTATCATAAAATCCTAAACCTTTGTAAAACACACAGAGGCATGTTTTAATATGCCATGCCTTTAAATATTACCATGGCAATATTTATACAAGGAATATGCTTTTTGGTATCCAGATAAAAATCTGACAAATATGATTAAAAAAAAAAGTAATAATTTGAAAATATAAGAAAGGGCACAACTGACAGATTTAGTTGCTACTATCTTCACAAATTTCATCCTTGCTGACCAAGTTCAAACCTAAAGCAAACCACACCACACATACTGCGATGCTTGAGTGCATTTACTGCAAGACTCTAAGAAGGAGGGCAGAACTTCCCCCTCACAAAAGGCACCAGTTTTGCCAGGCAGGGTCAAAGCCCAGTGCAGAAACTCACACCAAGACTAAGCTTTGTGCTTCAAGTGTCCCATGCTATTATACTACTGCAGCAGCAGGAAATCAACAAAGATCAACTTGGAGAAACAAAAGTACTGAGGGTGGATCTGGTTCAAAAACTTCTTGGGGAAGGACATGAGAGGCAGAGTAGAGGGTGAAGCAGAGCAAATTCAGGGTGATGAGCTGGGATGCAAGGAAAGGGAGAAGGAAAGGAAACACAGAGTCAAGGGAAAGAGGAGGAGGCCTGGCCCACATGAAAAAAAAAAAAAAAAAAAAAAAAGATGACAAGGTTAAGAAGCCCCAGAGGCTAGAGCATGCAAGAGGCAGTCATACCTGACATGGAAGGGAACATCAGAAATGGAATGAAGCTTACTTGTAGAATGAGCCAGGGAGGAAGAGAAGGAGAGCAACTGAAAGAAGTTGCTCCTCACAGTACGCCTCACCTGGAGCACTGTGTGCAATTCTGGGCGCCACAGGATAAAAAAGATATTAAGCTGCTGGAGAGTGTCCAGAAGAGGCTGTGAAGTTGGTGAAGGGTTTGGAGAAGAAGTCATATGAGGAGCAGCTGAACTCACTTGGTTCCTTCACCCAGAAGGAGACCATGGTAAGACCTCATGGCGGCTACAGCTTCCTCACAAGGGGAGGAGGAAGGGCAGGCACTGATCTCTTCTCTCTGGCAACCAATGACAGAACCCAAGAGAACGGCTGGAAGATGTGCCAGGTGAGGTTTAGGTTGGACTTGAAGAAAAGGTTCTTCCCCCAGAGGGTGGTGGAGCACTGGAACAGGCTCCCCAGGGAGGTGTCACAGCCCCAAGCCTGACAGTGTTCAAGAAGAGACTGGACAACGCCCTCAGACACATGGTGTGAACTGTGGGGTTGTCATATGCAGGGACTGGAGTTGGACTTCATGATCCTTGTGGGTCCCTTCCAACTCAGGACCTCCTGTGAGTCTGTGAAAAATCCTGGATAAAAAAATGAAAAGGTTGGAGTAAGGCAGAAGCCTTATAGAAAAATAGTCTGTTACCATGTTATCAAAGGCTAAAGAAATATTAGGTCCTAGGCAAGCTGGCCTTTCCTGAAGTGCTGCAGTCAGTTCTGTAGTAAAGAATGGACTAATCACACGTATGGAGGTAAAGCAAAGGGCTGGGAGTGTCACTGGAAAGGACATCTGGAAGGGGAAAGGAAAAGAGGTTGGCCTGTTTGCTAGGTTTAAAATATATATGATTGCTCACTAAAAATATACCAGAGGGGAAGGAATAGTAAAATGACAGGAAGGGAAGGAACTATTTAATCAAAAATATAGATCATGAGAATAAATGAGCCAAGATCTGCCAGGAATAATTTATGCTAAACAAGAGAGGAAGTTTTTGTTGTTGGGCTTTTTGGGTGGTTGTTTTTGTTTGTTTGTTTTGGTATGATTTTTTTTATTTTTAAAATCATAAGAGCAGTATCTTGAATAGCATCTGAAAAGATGCAAAGAGAACATGTTTTTTAATGCACAAAAAACCCAAAGCCCTATCAAGCTAACAAGCCAAACTCCTTCTTCTAAAAACCCCCTCAACCATCACCTTTAACTCTTGTGGAGCAGAACTTGCTTTACTGGTGAGAAGAGCCCTCAAAGATGTGCAGAAGCAGCAGGGCTCTCACCTGCGGGCCCCGTCCCACAGGGCTTTGTGCTGGGGTTGCCCCTCGTTTCCCCCTCCTGGCAGCACCCGAGCCAGTAACAGGCTCCAGACTAAAACAACACGTGGTTCTTCTCTGTGCCAGCTTTGCTTTTAGCCTCTTAATTTCCAATGACTACAGCCAAAAGCAGGGAGCCAGCAAACCACAGTTTACTATGAGACCAGCGCACAAAGACAGGGGTTTTGGGGGGTGAAGTTGTGGGGTTCTGTTGTTTGTTTGTTTGCCTTTTAAGCTCCGTGCTCTGACTTTGAAACATCTCTAATGCTCTTCTGACATCACTGTGTACAACAACTCTGCAGTCAAAGGAAAGTAGCATTAACTGAATGACTTTTGTAATATAAAAATATACTTTATTGAAAGACCTGTAAACTGAAATAACAAGAGTTCTGGATCTATTCTGGGACCCTATGTAAGTAAAAAATAACACACATGCACATTATTTATGTTGACAAGAGGCTTTGTTCTGTTTCTAACTGTTGTTTAATCACCGTCCTACTCTCATTAGAGTAGATCTACTCATATTTAAGGATGAAGTCCTGTTTCCATTGAATTAAATAGGAATTATAGCATTATTTTGAATGGAGACCAGGATTTTACTCCAGACAAAAAAATTACCTTGGAACCACAGAATGCAGTAGTTAAAATTGTTTAATCTTTCCATTCAGGAGAAAAACAGGCACAATATACCACAACTGAAAACATTTTGTTTTTTTTTTTAAATAAAGTGGTTCCAAAACATCCAGACTTTCCTTTAAGCAAAATGATCTAGAAATACACCACACGTAATTCATCATTTGTTTGCTATGAGGGAAAAGACATACTGGTCCCCACAACAGAGAACTCCCCCAAACAACTGGTGTATGTGTCCTCCAGTAGTTACTGGGCACATTTCTGGTGAAAAAAGACAAAAAGCCTTTCGACTGTTAAGAACATTTTGTAAGTAGTACTGTAATGAACACTTTTAGTTTGCATAATTATTTTCAAAAGGTTTACTTCATAGGACCTCTAATAAATATTTAAATTCGAATAAAAACTCCAGCTAATCCATCTTCCAACACACTCCAGCCCACTCACACATCTACCATCCTTTTTGCCCTGATTCTTGACTCCCAGACATCCAGGTTATTCTATATTATTTATGTGTAAAATAAAAATACTTTCACTTACAGTCACATTGTTTATGGATGCCCTGCAACCCTAAACAAAGGGCTTCAGCTCTTATCACACCCACATCTCAGGTTTTGTTCAAAACTGATAATTCCTTTCTTTCTCCTGCAAAAAGAATTTTGAAAGCACAGCCCCATCTTAACCAGCCGTTTTGCCCACCAGTGTACACAGACACACTGACAAAGGTTACTCCAAACTCATGCATCTTTGCCATAGGTTAAGATTAACTTCCACTGATCTTGAAGCCTTTCTGATGAATCACTTCTACAAAGGCTAAGGGTGGGAGAAAAATACACATGACCAACTGCACACAGAAATACACCCTCCTTCACAGGACAGCTTCCCCACAGTTCACACCATGTGTCTGAGGGTGTTGTCCAGTCTCTTCTTAAACACTGTCAGGCTTGGGGCCGTGACACCTCCCTGGGGAGCCTGTTCCAGTGCTCCACCACCCTCTGGGGGAAGAACCTTTTCCTCATGTCCAACCTAAACCTCACCTGGCACATCTTCCTGCCATTCCTTCGGGTTCTGTCACTGGTCACCAGAGAGAAGAGATCAGTGCCTGCTCTTCCTCCTCCCCTTATGAGGAAGCTGTAGCCGCCATGAGGTCTCCCCTCAGTCTCCTCTTGTCCAGGCTGAACAAGCCAAGTGACTTTAGCCGCTCCTCATACGGCTTCCTCTCCAAACCCTTCAGCAACTTCGTGTCCCTCTTCTGAACACTCTCCAGTAGCTTTATATCCTTTTTATCCTGTGTTGCCCAGAACTGCACAGAGTGCTCCAGGTGAAGCCGCACCAGTGCAGAGCAGAGCGGGACAATCACCTCCCTCGCCTGGCTGGCAATACTGTGCTAGATGCACCCAGGCACCCAGGACATGGTTGGCCCTTTTGGCTGCCAGGGCTGTCTGCTATGACAGATCAAAAAAAAAAAAAAAAAAAAGTTTATTTTCTAAAAGCATGCTTCAGTTTAAAATGTAGCTGAAAGCTCCAAATCTAATTGTAATTCGTCTGCATCACTATTACCTCGTAACTGCTGCATTGCTTTTCAAGAAAAATATGAAAATACATAACAAGTAAATAAATTACTAATAAGAAAATAAAAAATTACAATATATTACACTCCTGTTCTGTGGGAAGCACCTTTCTTGTACAGAAATTTGATATAACACAAAGCAGCATTCAGATGTTCCATCTCTTCTGTGATAAATGTAAGGCTGTATTTTCATTTCCTCACTACGAGTTCAATTCAAAATATTCTGCATTTACAGCTGACTGGCAGCCCACACTGAGCACAAGCTAGCTGGAGGTAACTAACCGGAGCAGGTTTCAAAGAGTTGCCCAATGGAGTGGTTCCTCAAGAACAGAAGAGAAGGAGGAACTGAGAAGAGGAAGAAGCAAAGACAAGGAACTCTCACGGGGCACAAGTGGAGAGATAACACACTCAGGGAGTTTCTACAAACTTCCAAACAAACCTTTAGAAATTTTAGCATATCCAAAAGTACCGTGCTGAAAGGTCAAGTAAACACAGCAATCACTGTAAAGCAGGCCCCAGAAGCCATCAGGCCTTGGTCACAACTCTTCCAAGTAAAACATTATGAGGCCAAGAGCGCCCCAGGCACACCTATTCTCTGCCCACTACCACAGTCACAGTGCTGTTTCTTCAGGAACACGCCTTGGACACACAAATGCAGGCAGGCAGCGACAAATGCTGGCAGTGTCCAAGCCAGGTCCATTTAAATACTAAAGTCCAAGTTAGATTTCCTGTGGCGATACCCAGACATGGTCTCTGAGCTTCCTGGAACCCCTCAGACCCTCAAATCAGCCCATAGCAACCTGTCCTATATCCTATCAATCTAAAATTTATATTATTTCCCTGAATGCAAGAAAGAAAAGGCATTCCTCTTGCAGGAACCACATTCATTAGCTGTAAATCGCAGTGGTTACAAAATGCTAACCAAGGCGAGTCACTCATACCAATCATACACGGCCTATGTCATCATTTTAAGATGCTTGTACAACTTAAATTGTTATGTTTACTTTTAGTATGTGAAGTGGCTAGTCTACAACAGTAACAAAACCATGCAAAGGCATTTCTTACAGTAAATTCTACCCCAAAGACCAGTTGTCACAAGTATGGATGTATAATAGTCAAAGATGTCAGATTCTTTGAGGATTTCTTGAGACATCTACAGGTCACCTTCCTCTTTTCTCTTGGGTCTTGCTTCCACTGCGGCAGACGTTAGCCAGAACTGGTATTCAAAGCTGGCCAACAGGCAAGACCATGTTTATTTCTACTTTTATCTTTCATGTGTTCTTCATTTGCCGGAATCTTTAGCATCTCTTTATTCACCTACGTGTTTAAATATTTGTAATGTGTTTGATTTGCATTCAGAGAAAAACAGTGAATAATAAGAAGAAAATAATCTCTTGGCTTGTTTCACACCAAAGGATGAGGTCATGGGGCTGTTGAAATTATTTTAAAACAATCAACCTTTCACTGAGTGATGTGATCATGCACATTCACACAGCTTGATACAGAGGCTTGCTCCTCTGTAGAGCCTCAGGATTGCAGCCATGACATCAAATAATTTTCCAGGCCTGGAAACACTTTTCTAAGAATTTCCCAGACCAAGGAGAGATCCTATCTTCCTTAGTACTTAATCCCCAAACTTGAATCATAATTTCCTAGTCCTTCAGTGTTCTAAATATGTGGGTTTTAACAGCAGATGTATGAAAAATGTATTTTTTCCTAAATAATTTTCCTTGATGATAAACTCCAATCAGTTCTAAAAGACAGCCTCTCCATCTGCCTCCTATTGCTCCCCCTTAGTCTCAGGAGCTCAGCCATCAGCCACAAGTAACTAGCTGCGTCACTGCAGAGGGAGGGAGGAGAATGACTCATCTGTGCCTCTTGCTTGATCTCTGAAGAGCAGCTTCAGCTTGAACATGAGCAAGAGAACAGTCATTTTAAAAACAAGAAATGTATAACTCAGACTCCTCCAACTGCTACTTAGGACTCAAAAAAAGTGTAGCAGTAGCAGCCGAATGAACAACTGTCTGAACTCCTTGAACACAGATTCATGGAGCCAGAACAGGGGAGAAGTATTGCCAGGATTGTGTGAGGTCTTCAAGACCCTAAAAGGGCTATGCCTACCTAAGTGTAGTTAATAACACACCTCGTGTCTAGACTTTGTCATAGTCTCTGGCACACCCTGTGAAAGGAAGGTCTATGAGTAGCTGAGGACTTGCAGTTGTTTGCCACTTCTGGGCAAACCGAAAAAAGGAAGAGGCAAACAGGTGGGTCCCAAGGTTTGTGACATTTCTTAATTACTCAAGGGCAAATTCATAAACCATGGGAGTAACACAAAGTCCCCCAAACTGCACATTTCAAAATGTCTTCTTCACAGCTGGCTTTAAGGAGTTTCAAAACAAGGAAAAGTAAATCCACAGCATTGCATACTAACTATTAGTAGTTTTCCACATTCAACCAAATCAGGAGAGGATACTTTCCTTCATTGACCCCTTCTAACTAGTGTGATTCTATCCACAGGCCTCTCTGAGATTATCTCATCTTCCCCTTTGTCTCAGGGATAGGAAACTTTATTCCTGTTTTCTCAGATGTTCACACTGGCATCACAGGCATGAACTGAAACTACGGCCTTCCTGGTTTAGGATTGTGCACAAGCACACAAAACGTTATAATACAAATTGAATTTTGGGGCTTGGAATGTAATCTTTTGAGAAGATTAAATGACAGAGACAGCTTCCTTGTCCTAAAGTAGTACCCACTAGAAAATCCATTCCTCCAGCCTCTCTGATGGTTATCGTCCTCAGAGGGCAGATGCCAAACCGCAACCTGCAGCTCTGCACAAGAAGGCCTGTGAAGAGCCAGCCAGACTCCCTTTGGCCTGTGCCTACCAGGTTGCTCAGGAACTGGCCTGCCAGCGAGGTCGCTATGCCTGCTTTTGGAACAAATTCCCAGTCATCCTCTGAAGACTTCAACACATTCAGACCCAAGAAAGTGCAAGGGTAACTGCTGCAGTTCTCAATGGGGACAATTTCATAAAAACTAACATTTTTCAGGATAACTAAAAAACTCAAGTTCACTCTGTTAACAACATCACAAAAACAGATTCCTGCTTTGTACCTGTGCTATGATCCTGCTAATACAGACATAGATGCAAACAACTGCTCTGATACCCAAGAAGAATTTTGTTCAAGTGTAATAAATCCCTGATGTCTCTGCAAAGATTCAAAAACCCTTTCTAAAAAGTGCAAAAAGAAAAAAAGTATGGAGATAATGAGCCACAGTGATATGCTTAAAAATTCTAACATCGTTTTAGGAATTAATGAAAAAAACTTTACCTAACACTTCCTCTCATTTCTTTAACGTTGGTAAGATAAATCCACAAAGCATAAGATGTTATAAATCTATTGAGACAAACATTCCCTGAGGTATGTACCACATAATAGATGTAGTGGAAGCTATGCCAGTAACTAATTAAACTTATGCCTCAGGCTTTAGGGATGTCAACTCATCTATTTCAGATGTATTCTGTTTTTAAAAAGCAAGCAGATCATTTTCTTCATGAACTCTCTCATTAAAAATAGAAAAAATATTACTTAAATAAAGATATTTTGAAGTAGTAACACACTGTTGAGCAAACGTATTTGATATGACGGGCTATCATAAACACAGTAAAGTTAAGTTTCATGCTCCTGTGAGTCAGATGGTCATCCTACCTGAGTATGCAAAAACTCCTTTTTTCATTAGAAGAAACAAAGGAGTACGGAAAAGATCTTTGCTTTTGACAAAAGGTGCCTTCTAAGAATTCCTACAGAAAATAAGATGCTCATCCAAGAAGATTATTGTCACACTGTGTGATGAATCTTACCATCTCAAGAGTTACCAGCTGTCATTGCACTATGCTGCACTCTTTGTGCTGTAGAAGTCCTCTGTGTCAGGTTACTGGTGACAGTAAACTACAGCAATAGTTACTTTTCTCATCTCAGCAGAACAGTTATAAAACTGATGTAGAAATAGTTTCTGCAATAAACTGCTGCAGCGTTTACCTCAGCCTTATTGCATTTGTCAGCATCTTCTCAAGAAAAGAGCAGTCACACTTCCTTCCACAGTTGTTGTTATAAGGTTAGCAGGAAGCAAAATGACATCAGTACCTTTTGTTTTTAATTGCAGCGTAATTCAGTAGTACAATCTCTTCCTAGCTGTTGGTCACTCCAGTTTTTACAATTCCACTTTAAAATGTAAAATACTTTCGATATTAAGTAGCATTTTCTTGACCAAAAGCTCTAGCTCATTCACAAGCTCCATCAAACTAGCACAGTAGATCCTCTGATCACACTACTTATATTTTCATCTTAGGAATGCTATACTCACACATACAAGTTGTTGTTTGAATCATTCATGTTTTCCCAAAAAGAAGAAAAAAAATATCTAAAACTCAAATCAGAAACATATTGTTATTATATTAACTGGCTTTGGTTTTGGCATGCTACTCTGGAAACAGACAAGTAGATGTTATTCCTCCTTGCATCAGATCGTGCTTGAATTTATGCAAACGCTGTCCAAGCAGTCCAAGTTCATAAAGAATGAAACTGCTGGTTGCCATCTGCACTGGTAGTGTTGTACTACAGAACATTAAGCTTTATTTAGCATCTTTTATGCTTTAAGTGTCACCAAAGAGTATTAATAGGATTGGTTAAATGTTACTGTCAGAGAATCCACTACAGCAGTCATTGAATAGGTGGCAAAAGCTCCGAGTCAATGTCCTTCTTGAATGTTCAGATCTATTTTACTGTAAGCAAATATTAGAGGTATCACTAAAAGTTTTAGAGGCAAAGTTAACTGAATGCATGAACAATTTTAAATAATGTGCTCATTAATTAGATATTAACCAAATATTCAGGAGAAAGGTTAGATTAACACAGGTGTTCAGTTCTTAACATGCAGAGTACTTGCAGCCCTAAGGCCTGAAGTATTTCTAATTAGCTGTGGAACAAAGGCATGCTCTTTTCCTCCAGCAGAGAGATTCATCAGCTTGAACAAGGAGTATTCCACTAGGTTCCAAGGGTACCATTTGCAGAGATACCTATCTAAAACAGTCGTCATAACTAATGCTGATCTTTAGATGCGATCAGGAAGATTCTATAAATACCATTTTTCTGACAGAGAAGGAAAGAGAACTCAGAATGATGCTCAGTCTCTGCAAGGGTGACAGATGTAAGGGCTATCTTCTTCTACCCCACCTTAATGCAATGAAACACATTTTACTGATTTGACTTTAAAAGTTTTGTCCTTAGACAATTAGAATAGATTCTTATGAATGTCATTTAAAAGAGTGAGGCTTCAAGAAAGAAAAAGACAATAAACAAACCCCATGGATATGTTATTCTAGGTCACAACATTGGTCCATGCAGTTTGTAGGGTTTGCTGCTCCTGCTCAATATGGAGACGAATAAGACACACACACATGTACAGAGACATACATTAAAATTTTCTAGCAAAAGTGTAACTTGAAGAAAATGCACCTTATTACTGGCAACAAACTGCAATCCAAAGGGAGCCATTTAATAGACTACATGAGTTTTAGATGAAATCTATGAAGCTAATACTACAAACCACTAACAATAAAGCCCTCAAGTCTGCCTCACCTTGCCACTCTGCCTTACTACTAAATCTCTGTGAAACAGGTGGAGTAGAGGTGGTTTACAGACACTCTTTATGGTCTGCTGAGAAGGCCACAGGGGCATGCTTATTAACAGGGGTGGTAACTGGGGAAGATGAAAGAAAAAACACTCTTCCACCCTTCCAGCCCCTCCCCCAAATAAAAAGCACAGCAGAGGTTATGTTGCATTTGAACATGATTCCACATTTCCTCCAGTCCACTTCAATCTTACTGTTATTTTCTTCTACAGCAGTTAATTTTTCAGCATATTACCCAGGGATATGGTTTCCTAGCCAAGCCTTTTAACCCCAAACCATGGCTTCGCTCCCTTTTGATCACCCTTCTCAAATTCAGCCCTTGTTAGTAATTCAACAGAAATCTTAACACTGCATTGCTGTTCTTTTTCATCCTTTTTTTCTTTTTTATTTCTGCCTATTTTAACAGTGGTCATCAGTTTTAACTCTTCAGAACAGCAAGCATGTCCCAGTCGTTAAAATATTCTCCCTCAACTTCTCTACCATCATTCCTCTATTTTTCTGACTTGAATCTAACACCAACCTAATACTAGTTCCTTGCAAGTGTGTCCTAGGTTTACAAATCCAAGAGGCAAACATTCCATTTCCAAATGTAATCTAGATAACATTATATCTTGGCTTGATCTCTGTCAAGTGTCATTGAACGCAGGGACAAAATTCTACTGCAAGACTTTTTGCTCTCTGTAGTTCCCTCACACAGGTACAATACGTTTTAAATATGGCTGCTGAAAATAAATTTTACTTCAAGACAGAACAGGCTGCTCAAATGCTCTAATCTGAAAAGCTTCATACAAATGCTCTATCTTAGCAGAGCCCTCCATGAATGACAAAAGAGGAGTGTGATTCATTAGGCAGCCAAATTATTCGAATCATTCCACAAAGACATATAAAGCTCCATACACATCACCACTTTTGTCTTCCATAATTGTTTTTCTCTTCCCTTTCACTCAATCATTTTTCTCTAAATTATTAAATCCTTCTTTCCTCTTGTTACGGTTTGGGAATTCTCTGTAAGACTCATAAGAGAAGGTTATAATTAGCAGTTAAAGAAAGAGGGTTGTATAGAAAACATCGGTCTATGGGAACTGTGAAGCAGAGGCTATTTTTGGTAACCAAAAAACCCAGTGCATGCCTTCTTCAACAAAACTCATCCCAGCCTGCATCCTGCTTACCACAGAGCACACAGGTAGTTCACTGGCTGACAGATAAAGTCTGCAAATTAACACATACACAGAGGCACACAAGCCAGTAAAAAGCAATTTTGGAGAAAGGACCAAATTATACATCTAGTAGCTAATGAGGCAAGAGCAATCTTGATGGCATTAACAAATCCAAAATAATCATTAATGTACAGCTCAAAAAAAAACCCACAAAAAAATCCCAAACAAACAAAAAAACCCCTCAAAATAAAAAACAAACAAAACCCAACAATAACAAAAACCACAAACAACAAAACAAAACAAACAACCAAACTTATAATGGGACAAGTTTCAGAGAAAGTTATATAAATTCAGATTAGTTAGAAAGATATATTAAAATTACTGTTTTTCAAAACAAAATACAGATTTTACTTCTCACATTGTTTTGAGCCCATTTCACAAATACAGGACCACAAACTGATTTACAGGTTACTGAAAATGAGAGGAAACAAATTTATAATGGATGAGTCAAAGTCAACCTACAATGCAATAGTAAGGCTTAATCTGGAATACTATGTATCATTCTTTATCATGTTATGTCTTTCTAGCATGTGAGCATTTGCTGTAAACAAGATCAGAGAAGTGCTGCTAGCATTTCTCAAGAAAATGACAACCTATGTTACAACAGTATCTCACACAAAAAGAAGACCTTTAATGACTGTTTGAGAATAAACAGGACTGATGAATCACCATGGGGAAAACTGAAAAGCCATCTTCTAAGAAGAGCACTTGCACTGGAGCAAGTGATAAAAACTGGCCATTAATAAAGTTAGGGTAAAGTGTAAATGAATGTTTCTAACCACGAGAACAAAGAGATTCTCAGGCAGTATTCGCTGGACACAGCAACAACACAATGAAGCTCCATAAAGGTGAAATATGGGGCCTGCAATAGTAAGGGGATTGGAATTATGATCCAAGAAAAGTTTTCCAAACTCATCTCGTGCTCTTGCTCATTCATTAATAAATCCATACATAGACACACACTCACTCATGTTAAGCAGACACTATTTTTTTCTCTAACTTGAAGCTACTTAGGAGTAATATTTATTTCTTGTAATTGATTAATATTGTGATACTTTTACTTTCTTGTACACAAGATTTTGCAGCAGTTCCTTCCAAGCACTCTCCTACATTGATTCTTTTACATCAGACATGCCTTGAATTCATATTGGTGTCTTTCACAGAACACGGATACGCTTCTCTCTGTAGCTGCCTACTTTCACGAAGGGCTACATATGACTCATAATAAAGTAACATCTCACCTCTTCACAGTTAAAGGTCACTTCAGAAGTTGAGGGATATAGGGAAAAAGGAGGAGGAAGGGAAAGAGATATGCACAAAAGCATGCCTGCAAAAAGCTAGGCTTAGAATACATATATATATATATATCTCAACAAAAGGCACTGGAGTTCACTCAGCCTATTCAAAGGCTTAAAGAGTCCCAATTTCATAATGTTGCTAAAACCTTCTTTATTCTTGACATAAGCGCATGTGTGTGTAAGCAGTGGGACAGGCATCACATTTTTAACTGGAGTGTGAAAAAAGCTGTTCATTGAAAGAAAAAGTATGTAGTTATAATTAGAAGTGAAAACTAAAACCAACATTTCACTTGATTATACAGAAAAGGGATCATTTGTTCACAAGATATTGCCTCTAGGTGGGCCCAGAGTATTATCCTCTATACTTAACTGACACTCCTGTTTACTACTCCAAAGTAGAGCAATACCTATAGAGCCAAACTACTGTGATTGAACTAATTGTTTTTACAGACTCACAGAACGGCTGAAGCAGGAAGGCACATCCGGAGACCACTCCTAGTCCAACCCATCAGGCTCAGAGCAGGGTCAATTACCACAAGATGCTCAAGTCTGTGTCTAGTTGGCTTTTAATTACACCCAAGGATGAAGGCTCCACAACATCTCTGGACAACCTGTTCCACAGTTTGACCTGGCCTCACAACAAAATATTTTTTGTTATCCTTAAATGGATTTTCTTGTATTTCAATTCATACCCCTTGTCTCTTGTTGTCCTTTCACTGTCTACTGCCAAGAAGACTCTGGCTCCACTTCCTTTACTCCACCACATCACGTATTCAGACACGTCACCCTGAGCCTCCTCTTCTCCAGGTTAAACAGACTCTCCTCAGAAGTTGGATGCTCCAATCCCCCAACCATTTTCACAGCCTTTTGCCAGACTAGCTCCAGTATATCCATGTCTCTCTTCTATGGGAGAACCCAGAAACAGCACTCCAGATGTGCCTCACCAGAAAGGAGAAGAGGAGGAGGATCACCTCTCCACTTTCTGGCATTCCTCTGCCTAATGCAGCCCAGCAAGCTAGGAGCTGCCTTTGCCACCAGCACACATTGCTGCGCTGTGGTCTGCCTGATATCCACCAGGGCCCCTGTTCCCAAAGCTGCTCTCCAGCCACTCAGCCCCGGCCTGTACTGGTGCCTGGGGTTATTCCTCTCCAGGTGCAAGACTTGGCATTTCCCTTTGCTCACAAGGATCCCATCAGCCCATTTCTCCAGACTGCTGGAGAATGGCAGCATGACCCTCTGGTGCATCAGTCTTCCAGTTTTGCATCATCTGCCAACCTGCTGAGAGTGTCCTCTGCCCTATCATCCAGGTCACTAGTGAAGATGTTGAGCAGCACTGGCCCCATTATCCACCCCTGCAGCACACTGCCAGTGACCGGCCTTCAGCTGGAGCTCATGTGCTCATCACAGCCCTCTGAGCCTAGTACTTCAGACAGTTTTCAGTCCACCTAACTGTCTGTTTACCTGCTCTGCACTTCATCAGTAGTGCTCTGCACTATCCTCATGTATTATCATGAGGATAATACAGCAGATGGTGTCAAAAGCTTTGCTGAAGTCAATGTAAATAACATGTACTGCCCTCTCCTCCACCAAGTCAGTGATCTCACTGTAGGCTGATTGGTCAGTCATGACTTTTCCTTCATAAACCCACAATGACTACTCCCAACCAGCTTCTTGTCCTTCATATGTTTGGAAATGGCTTCCAGAAGGTTGATGTGAGGCTAGAGTTCCACAGTTTCTCCTTATTTTCTTTCCTGAAGACATGAATGACTTTTGCTTTCTGATAGTCATCAGGAGCCTTCCCTGAGTTTCCTTCTGAAAACATCAACTTTCATTCCAGAAATAATCTCCCCTGATTTTTTTTTTTTTCTGGGTTAGGCATTATAGCAGATCCATCTACTCTACTGTTATGATGTATGAATGAAAATAGCAACTCCAGTTTTTTAGATATCATGCTAGACTGCAGCAATGATGGAGAGAGCAGAGAATGCTTTGTACCATGGAAGCAAATACGACCTGGAGTTCCTTAATGACATTTACAGAATAAAGCAGACCTCCCAAAATCAAAACACTGCAAATACAGTTATCTTTACTTTTGCAATTGATCTTAACACAGACCAAGTATCCATGTGAGAGCAAAGAGAAGAAATGAAGCCATGTAAGACATAACTATTCAAGTAACTTCAATACTTAGACAACCATGATTAACTAAAATGCCATACTTTCAGATTAAAATGTATTCTTCAGAATATACATATCCTAAGACAAAAACTAGTGACCATATGTTATATACATTTAAGAGCATCCAACTTTCCTGTGGAAAATGATGCTATTACAGAGCTTTTGGAAAGAAGCATAATCCACTCACGCCAACCTTCAACACAAAGCAGGGTGGTAGAATTCATAGCTGAGAAGTTACTTTTCCTAAACTCAGGTATAGACATGGTGCTGAACAACTTCTGAGAACTTCTAACAGGTTAAGGTAGAAACAGCAAAAGTAAGGAAATGGTACAGGCTGGGAACAGGATGTGGACAAGGTTCTAGAGAAGACGCCATGGAATCCACCATGTAGTTTGGCAGACATTAGAGCACTGTTTTTCCCAATACTGTCAGAGATGCCGGAATTTAGGTGGTCTGCCCTTTGCCCATTTCTGCTATGTCTTTTCCTCTATAATTCTGTGTTTCTTTCTTGATCAAACTTCAGCTTCCTCAAACTTTGCTTAGTCACATCTTCATCCTGACTACTTGCACGAAAGCAATCTAACATGGTACAAGCTGCATAGCTTTTCTCTCTCTGCACAGCAGAGAGGAGCTGCAAGGCAACACACCACTGAACACAACTTCAGTTTTGTGCTAGCATAGCTATGGTTTCTACAGTGCAAGGAAACGCTTCATTAACTTTTTAAAAAATGTCATTTTGTGCCACAGCTACATTTCCTGTGACAGTCTGTACAGTTAGCTTACTCTGGGTTCATCTCAAAGAAGCTTTTCCAGATGCTCTGTAGGTATCCCATTCACTTCGAAAAACCTGAGAAACTGTTCAATTATTTATTTCTAGTTATCTCACGTGCTAACAGTTGAATATAAAACCAGAGTTCATGCTAGTGTTTTATGATAAATCAATAGTTATTTGGATCTTAAATACTGTCCTATCTCACACAACTTACACATCTACTTCTATCATAGTACTTTTGGCCCTTTCACTTGAAAATAACATCAGCATACAAATTACTCTGTGATTCCACTCACAGAATTCAAACCTTAAATTTCTCTTCTGTCTTCCAAGAGTACAGAAAATGCATCAGGTAAGGAGGCTGGTGGTTAATAACTATATCCTAGTCTAAGTACATTTAACTAAGAGGCATAGCCGTAAATTCCCTGGAGACAAGGTGGGGGGGAATACAAAAGGGAAAGGGGAAAAAAAGGAAGATACTGCATTGCAACAATTCACTATCTGTGTTAGAAACAACCAAAGTGGAATTCCTAAAACAATACCTACTTGCAGACTTATGACAGCACAGCTGGAGCAGGAAGACTGCCAGGTGTGATTTGTAACTGAACCAGCAGAAATCCTTACCACTGACTTAATTACACTAGCTGAACTGGTTTAACTGATTGAGCTTTTACTGGTACAGCCTGTTTACTTGCCATACAGGGTTTTACTAGATGGCCATGACGCAAAGCTTGGCTCTATAGCTACTTCATAGCAGAAGCACTCTGACAATCCAGTAAACTTCCTATAACCATGAAAGACCAATGTTACAGACAGAGCAAGAGAGATGGAAACACCTATTGCAAGTGAGGCTGTGCATCCGTAACGTTTACAAAGAACAATTTGGTTTTGTTCCTCCTTATGCTATGGAGTTTTGCAGCAGATAATATGTACACCCGTCCTGATTTTGTTGAAAACAAGACCAGTTCTCTTTTAGTGAATTTTCCTTTCAGCTGAGTTCTTCTAAGTGCCTTCTGAGTAACTGCACTTTTCTGAATTTAGTTACGTGTTTTTCGGACACTGCGCTCCAAAACTGATATGATGACCAATGGAATGCAGAAAAAGCTCATGTTTAGATTTATTATTATGGTAACCAAGGTAAACTGATAACAGGAAATATTTGCAAGGAGAGGCAGACAGAACAGGTGACTAAAACTTACCAGCTGAGTATTCCATCCCATACACATCATACACCCTATAAAAGAGGGAGATCATGAGGGTCTCGCTCTCTTCAACCAGCTGGCATCTGAAGAGGACCCTGCCTACCGTCTCGAGGCCTGAGACCCTGCATCCCTGAATCCAGTTCTGGTTTGCTGCAAAGTCCCACCCAGGACTTCCGGGTGCCTGCCCTGCAGCGCTGGAGCCACGCCAGCTCCACCTACCACAGGAGGGGTTAAACACTGCTACCTGGGATATTCAAGATTGGGTTTTGTATATTTTGTATAATTTTCTCTATTTATTAGTAGCATTAGTACAGCATTTTAAAACCTTTCCAATCTGAAGTCTCTCAATTTTTCCTTCCTATCACTTTCCCTTAGCGAGGACTTTTTCCTATGCGGAGAGGGTAGAGGGTGGGGTGGATTAACAGAGAGCATCTGCCACAGTTTATTGTCGCCTTGCAACTAAACCTTGAAAACACTTCACTGAATGGTATACACATTGAGAGCAAATTAAAAAAATATTTTAGGCGGCCACTGTTAACATCACAAAAATCAAGAGGTCTGTTGGTGGCACCAAATGATCTTTACGAGACAATTACTACTACACCAATGTCTTTTTTGTACACCTAGAAAAGTACTTGTAGTTAATCACTCTACATTTTCACTGAATCATTACTCGCAACACCTTTTCACAAGTCTTGTTTACGTGTATTTCCCTTAGAGTAGCAGGAATGCAAAAACTTACTACTTTGAGGTGAAGTTCAATAAAATGATGGTATCAGTATAATGGCAGCACATCAGTAATAATGCTGTTTCAAGTTCAGGTCTCCTCCTGCTACTATTTATCACGCTCCAATGATGCAAACTTCCCTCTTCTCTCAAGCAGTCCAACCAGCTAATAGTAATTGTCTTAACTAAAATAATTGCCTTTACCCACTATTTATCTTTTTGTTGTTGTTGTTGCTTGCTGCCAGATCTGATAAGGGGATACTGAGTCTGGGAGCCTAGTCAATTTTTCCAACAACGCAATCTAGTAAGAGATAGTAATTAGCCTCTCCCTGCAAATCTTGTTTTTGCTTTATGAACGACTGAAAACATCAATAGGAAATAAATACATCTGTTAGCACTCCTTAGCAAATGCTGGTGGTGTTGGTTGTTAAAACTCAAAACCCATGTCCCCATCTGTCCCTTCACATACATTCTTCAATGGTAGGAGGAAAATAGTTCATTTCAGTACAGAGAGGCTCAAAGGCATGACCCAGAAAGCCTCCATTAATATAACCAGTCTTCAAATAAAAACCACTCTCTAACCCAGCTATACCAGATATTTTCTCTATATTTTTTCTTTATAGTGCTCAGAGTCATGGAGCTATAATTTGACAGCAGAAGCACATGGTGCAGAGACTGGAGAGGCAGGTTACCAACATTTCAAGTGACTCAAGGCATGAGCAAGGAAGCCCTGAAGGAGTTCTTCAACCCTGTAACTTGTACGCCCAGTTTCAGCTTCATGAGAAAATAAAACCCACACAGAGAAGCTGCTGGGTGAGGGAGTGGGAACAGAAGGGCAGCTTCTAATGGAAACACATGAACTGAAAAAAAAAAAAAAAAAAAAAAAACAACAACAACAACAACACTACCCCACCAAAACACCAACAAACTACCAAGGAGTAGTGTATACTCACTATCAAGAGACCAACGAAAAATAACTCTTTTCTACACATTGGAATCCTCACTAAGGAAACAAAGAAAACGTAAAAATCCCAGCACAAAGGAACAGGGACAATATTACAGAGTGCCACTGCATGTGTCACCAAGGTTCAGAGGGGCAAGCAACATATATTCTATTTCCCTGTAAAAATTCCATTTCAGATACAGAAGACCAGCATTATAAAATCACTTAGTGAAGGTAAAAAGGCTGAATTAATTAATGAGGCAATATATTTCCTTTCTCTCCAATTTGTAAAATAAAAGTCCCTTTAAAAACAATTTCTCATACCTTAACCTGTATGTTCTAGTTTCAGACCTAGTGCCTACTTCTGCGTAGCACACACATACATTATATATGTCTACTACATGCACATACATGGATTTCTGTAAAATTCTGAAAGGTATGTTTTTTTAAAGAGCTTTTATTTTACAGTTTAATGAAGCATTCCTCACCCTCCACTTACTCAAAATTTTCCTCTAATGTCCACCAGTTTGCCTAGATTCTCCAAAAAAAATTTTACATTGTCTGAAAGGCTGAAGAAGTTCAAATGACCCATTGTAAACACATGGGCTGACAATACAGAAATCTGTTTTCTACACAGAACAGCAGAGTCATTAGGGACTATGAAACCCAGTGCACAATCCTGCAAGAATCAGTGCACACAAGCAGTTGCATCCTCCTAGTCATTCCATCAACTTCAGTGAACTACCCATACAGGGGAGTTCTTTCTGTACAATAATTTTAAAGGATCGGCCCTCACCTGTTCACTTAAGGAAGTTTCAAAGTACATATAATCTTTCCTTCTGCAGGGAAAAATACTGGCAATACCTCACAGCAGCTAAAACAAATTCTAAGTCCTTCCAGGACTTCAGTTTAGCTTTAGCATTCTGTACATTTACAAAACATCAGCAACAAAGCAGTTTTCAGTTTTGAATTAAACATCATTATTTGTAACAAACTGTTCATGAGAACTTATCAGCCCAAGTTCCAACCATAAGCCTTCAGGAGCTTTCAGTTTGAAAGTACAAATCTCACAGAGTCAAAAAAAAGGCAAACAGATAAAAATACACAAAGCATTACGAACTGACTGAAGGTCACAAAATGAAGAAGCTGTGTGGGGGCAGATGAAAACAACTAAGCATATGCCCTTTAGTACATGTGCAACAGTATGTTTCGGGTAGTTCCACTTACAAGTACCTTTTTTCATGAAACAAACTGTATAGAGAATATTTAACTAAATTTTAGAAGCAGACTCTTCTAAAACAAAAGTGAAGCATTAAAACATTTGCTGAATGCTACACTGAAACCTGTATGCAGTTTTTTGATGGGTGAATTTTAGGTATTTTATATTCTAGATAATTAACATGGTAGTCCTGAATTACAGGCATTTTTCCACCTATATTCCTTTAATTCAACCCTGGAAGGAGAATAACTCAGGTCATCTTAGAAGGAATTTTAAATGAGGCATAGGTTACATTTTGCCCTTATGCTTGACATTACAATAAAATTGAGACACAGGACATTAGGGAAGGATAAAGTAAACACTAAGATTTGCATCTTACCTTCTTCTAGCTATAATTATAAGGCATTCATTGGGCCAGTGATTTGGCAAAGTGCCATGGCCACGTATTGCAGACATGACAGCAACATGCAGTAAGATGGGCAGTCTGCTTGCATGCTGGCAAGGTCCTGGGGACAGCAGGAAAAGGAAGCTTGGGGCGAGGGAACAAAAACCAGAAAATCCCTTCAAGCAACCAAAAACCTCATAAACACAGGTGGCAAAAGGAAAGCTGGATGACATGATGCTCTTAGCTCCAAGCAGTAAGAGAATAATTTTCAGCCAAAAGGATAAAAAGGAGTTTCATTTGCTTTGTGCTATCAATTAATAAGTAAATACCAATAGGTAAAATCAAACTGCCTAAACTCACCTAAGCATTTCCAAAAGAGAGACCAAGGCTTAGCTAAGCTGCTTAGCATGAACCAGCCAAAATAATGGCAACAACTTGTAACCATAAGCAATCATGGACGTTATGAAAGAAGTTTCTGTTTTAGAGACCGTTTCTGTCAGACTGGTGTTTTTAATCAAGGTTTTTGATAATACTGGTTTATAGTTTCAGGGAAGGCAAATGCAAGTCCTCTTGAAGAACAAGGGGACTGGACTAGAGGATCTTTCAAGGTCCATTCCTATCCCTAACGTTCTGTGATTCTATGAGTACTAAATTAATATTTCAAAGGGTGCACTGAGTCTCTATGCAGTGGGAAATGGATAAATCAAGGTTTTGTGAAGCAGCAGACACACTCAACACCCTGCAGTCTTGAATGACTTGTGAGGCTTTTATTTCTCTCAATATTCCCAGTCAAAAACAACCAACCAACAACAACAACAAAACACCTATCAACAAAAGCAGAAATCATTACCACCTTCTATAAAGATGACAGGTTTGCCTGTTCCTTCTTCCTGGGCAGGAGGTACCAATGTTGTTTTTAAAATGTATGCTCTACTTGTTTCTTCCCTTCCATCCCTCACCACCTCCTGTCACAAACATCAGCACTAAGTATCCATCACTGAAGGAGGAGTCTGAAGTCAGAGTAAATAACTCATCCTATTACATGATCGTAGTTTACTTGCACCTTTGTCTTTTCCTAGAGTATAAGACTACAGTCTATATATAAACAACAATATATTTCATATTGCTGTAACAAAGCCAAAAAATTATGAGACTCACATACACTTGCCTCTTTCCAACTCTGAAGAGAACAACATGTGCTGATCGTAAATGTAAACTGCTCTAATATATTCTGTCACATTATAACTTTACTAACAGCGCCAGTAAAATTCAAGTACATAATTAGGTAGGAAATAGGGGACCCTTTAAGGACTCTGTCTCTACCATCAGCTTCCCAAATACTTCCCAAAAGATTCTAGGAGGGAACTGCAGCACTTAAAACACTGAATACAAAGATACATAATTAGTCAAACACTACTTCCAATAGCAAATAATAGAATTAGTTTGTCATTCCAATTGATATGCACTTTATAAAAGCATGAAAGCTGTTAAATGGTCTACATATCATACTTCAGAAAAAAAAACAGCACTTCTGTACATAAAGAAAACTAAAACAAGTAACAAAAAAAAGTCAACCTCCCCCCCATATGCACATATATTTACTGTTAATAAATTACAGTGTTTGATCAGGACATGAATATTCAGAAGTAAACAGAATCACAGAATGCTAAGGATTATAAGGATTGGAAGGGACCTCAAAAGATCAGCTAGTCCAATCCCCCTGCCAGAGCACATGAGGCTACACAGGAATGTGTCCAGGCAGGTTTTGAATGCCTCCAGAGAAGGAGCCTCCACAACCTCCCTGGGCAGCCTGTTCCAGTGTTGTGCTACCTTCACTGAGAAGAACTTCCTTTTCAAATTTAAGTGGAACCTTTTGTGTTCCAGTTTGTACCCATTACCCCTTGTCCTATCATTGGTTGTCACCAAGAAGAGTCTGGCTGCAACCTCGTGACACTCACATTTTACATATTTATAAACATTAATGAGGTCACCCCTCAGTCTCCTCCAAGCTAAAGAGACCTAGCTCCCTCAGCCTTTCTTCATAAGGGAGGTGCTCCACTCCCTTAATCATCTTTGTTGCCCTGCGCTGGACTCTCTCCAGCAGTTCCCCGTCCTTCTTGAATGGGGAGGCCCAGAACTGGACACAATATTCCAGATGGGGTCTCACTGGGGTAGAGTAGAGGGGGAGGAGAACCTCTCTTGACCCACTTACCACCCCCCTTCTAATACACCCCAGGATGCCATTGGCCTTCTTGGCCACAAGGGCACAGTGCTGGCTCATGGTCATCCTGCTGTCCACCAGGACCCCCAGGTCTCTTTCCCCTACACTGCTCCCTAATAGGTCATTCCCCAACCTATACTGGAACCTGGGGTTGTTCCTGCCCAGATGCAATACTCTACACTTTCCCTTGTTATATTTCATTACATTTTTCCCCGCCCAACTCTCCAGCCTGTCCAGGTCTCACTGGATGGCAGCACAGCCTTCTGGCGTGTCAGCCACTCCTCCCAGCTTAGTGTCATCAGCAAACTTGCTGATAGTACACTCTATTCCCTCATCCAAATCATTGATGAAAATACTGAATAATACCGGCCCCAGCACTGACCCTTGAGGCACTCCACTAGATACAGGCCTCCAACTAGACCCCATTGACCACGATTCTCTTGCTTCAACTCACTACCCGATCATCCAGACCACACTCCTTCAGTTTAGCTGTAAGGATGCTGTGGGAGACTGCGTCAAATGCTTTACTGAAGTCAAGGTAGACCACATCCACCACTTTGCCATCATCTATCCACCTCGTTATGTCCTCATAAAAGACAATGAGGTTGGTTAAGCACAACTTCCCCTTGGTGAAGCCATGTTGACTGCCCCTAAAGACCCTCTTATCTTTGATATGCCTTGAGATGGCACCAAGGATAAGTTGTTCCATCAGTTTCCCAGGGATGGAGGTGAGGCTGATTGGTCTACAGTTACCGGGATCCTCCTTCTTGCCCTTTTTGAAGACTGCAGTGACATCTGCTTTCCTCCAGTCCTCAGGCACCTCTCCCATTTCCCAAGACTTGGCAAAGACGATGCAGAGTGGTCCAGCAATGACCTCAGCCAGCTCCCTCAGCACCTGCGGGTGCATCCCATCAGGACCCATGGATTTATGGATGTCCAGATTGCCTAATTGCTCCCTAACCCAGTCCTCATCAACCAAGGCAAACTCCTTCATTGTCCTGACTTCCTTTGGGGCCTCAGGGGTAGGGGGTTCCTCAGAACAGCCTCTGGCAGAGTAGACAGAGACAAAGGCATTCAGTAACTGCCTTCTCTGTATCCTCTGTCACCAGGGCACCCACCTTGTTCATCAGTGGGCCTACATTGCCTCTAGTGTTAGTTTTATCTGCTATGTATTTGAAAAAACTTTCTGTTGTCCTTGACCCCTCTCACCAGTCATGACAGCAGCAGTTAGAACAGCTAGTCTTATAATCCCTGACAGTTTTCTTTTCCCCACATGTTCCTCTTGCTTTCATCTTTGTTCTTACTTACTGTTAACATTACTTAACATTAAAGTAATAGAAACTGAAAGATAAGCAGTAGATGTAGCCAGGATACAGGCTGGATCATTCCAATGGAGTAAATGGAATATTTGTCAGGCTAAGCTTGAATGCAAGTGCAACTCTCACAATTATCATTATTAAATGCTGCAGTTACACCATAGGCATCCAGAATACAGTTTCTCTTACATCCTTTTTTGAAAACAAACATTAAAAACATGAAAATCAGATAATGTTTTCTAAAGTTGAGGGAATCCATCTCAGGGCTCTGTAATTAAATTGCAAGAAAGGTGGAAATATCAACAAGTATGTTCACATTAGATTCAAACAGTAACAGGACTGAACTGCAATTCATTTTCTAGAAGCCTGGGTTTCCTGTTACCATGTTTTAAAAATTCTAACGAGGCTTTGGTTCTGTCAGGAAAAAATCAGACACACAGCAGTGTTCTCTGTAAATCCAAAACTGTAGAAGCACGTTTTGCAAGACATTTGTATGCAAATACTGCTAAGCACATCTACAGATGTTACCAACAGAGAAAAGTTTCTCTCATCAGCCTGCTCCAACAGTAAAAATTGCCAGAACAAGCAAAAAAATTAATCAGACCAAAATACATGGATTACTAACACACCCACCCACACATAAGCAAGCTACAGAGAAAATAAAAATATCAAAACATCCAAAGCTTGGAAAGTTGCCAGGGAAGCAGGGAAAAAAAAATAAAATAAAAAAAATAAATAAAAAAAGAAAAATAAAAAAGAAATGGAAAAGAAACTGACTTCTGGGAAGAGAAAGTATAAGATCAGGGCACCTTCTCTTTGCCTCCCAGACTTTTTCAGGACAAGGTTAGAGGAACACTATCAACCATCTAATCCTGCCAGTTCTATAAATCCTTATGGAAACTACTTCAAGAGGCTATTGCCAAAACCACATTCACTTCCCTGTGTAACACACAGTTCCAAATAATATTATATAAATAAATTCTGAAGAAACTGACAGTGCTTTAAAGAATTGCAATATTACAGCTCCAAAGATGTTATATCTTTGAAAATATAATTTCTACATAGCACATTTGGTCCTTGTTTCAATCTCTGATTAGCTTCTCTTCCTGCTTATGGACTGGAGCCTCAAAAACAGAAAACCAAGAAGTGTTCAGTTTCCTTTTTAGCATAAACCTATATATTTTTTTAAATTTACTAATTAAATGACAGCATATTTTAAACAGAAATACTCCACTGAGTTTTTTTTTAAGAATACAAAGGACAAACCTGAGTCTCCTTAGTATATTAATTTAAACTACCTACATCGAACTCCATCAGTAAAGCAATATGATGTGTATTTAAATAAGAATTCTTAAAACGTTTTTTAAACATGAGCAATTACACTGTATACTAAAGAATGGAAAGCAATACATTTTATTTTCAAACTTAAATTTTCAACGGTTCTACTAATATATAGTTACAATTAAGCCACTGCCTTTTCAGAAGGTTTCACTAATAACTCGTTGCAATATAAAGTACTAGTCACCAAAAGCTAATAATCTTAACATTGAAGCTTCACATTGCCACGTGTCCACTGCATGACCACTGCACATATTTAAATCCCTCTCACTTTTGCATAATTCATTAAACGTTCACATGCTGGTTCTCACAAAACATCCAATAGCTGACAGCCCCAAAGAGTAACCCTTCTTTCCTCTCTGTTCCATACCCTCACACCTCCCCAAGTAATCCCCCTCTCAAAGCCTGGCATTGAAACATATCCAACCAACTGATCACCACAGGACAGCCAGTACCACACTTGCCCCCATGAAAAACATACAGGATCCATTCTGCTGACTGCAACAAGCACGGCACCCTTCCCATTCAGCCGAGAACATCAGTGGTTCCCTGTGACAGGGAATGGGAAAGAGCCTCTGTTGCTGACAGGGAGTCTCACATCACTTCAAGGCCAAACACCCAGGGCAGCTGCCTCACTGGGAGCTCCCCCACCTCCTCTGAAGCCAGATGAACAGGTTGAGGCGTGACATCATTTGTAATCATGCCCTGGGCATCCAGGACAGCCCAGAGTGCTGCTGTTGCTCTGGGCTGAGCTCCCTTTGAAGAGTAAACACTGCCAAGTCAGAGACTATTGCCTGGTACAAGACCATCTTGGTGGATCTGTGTCTTCAGGGAGGGGCGATGGGCTGGGAGAGCTAGAAAGACTTCATTTTATTAGTTTTGCTTTCACCATTTTAACAGCAATAACAGCAGCAATAATAAATAATAACACAGAAGTGATGCTGTGTTTTTCCTCACAAAATCTTCATTGCTGTTAACAGAAACAAAAGCTCAAAGTGACAACATTTTCACACAATGGAACCTATCTGAAAGCTTCTTTCACCAGTTATATTATCTTATATTTCACCATAAGGATCTCTTGTATTTCATCATAAGGATAACAACTTCATAGATCATACCCAGAACTTGGAACAAGAAACTAGAACTCCTGGCTCTCACTCCCAAGACAACAGTTAGGATGCCACAATCTAAAAACATTTCCTAAGAATAAATACATAGACAGTATTCTAGTTAGTTTTCCAACAAAAAAAAAGCTCAATAATTGAATTGCATATTCCTGCCAAGTATGCAAAAAAACCCAAACCAAAACATAACCCAAAAAACCTCTAATAATTCACTAACCCATAAAGCGAGCTATCTTTTCAGGTACACACAGAAATAACACCACTTTCACCACTTGCCCCAGTCTGCATATAACCTCAATGTCTCAGCAGATGCCACTACTTTCAGAAGTGGCTACTTCAGCAGAGCTGACCCAGACCTCAATTCATAGTATTCAGGGTACTTAGGAGAGAAGTGAAGGCAACAGGAAACTACAAGCCCCAAAGCAAAGGCAGGCACTACAGTTTCAGAGAGTGCAATGACAAAGCAGGAGGGAAGGACAACAGGAGCTGGTCATTCTCCAACCTGATGGGTACCAAGCAGCAGCCAGAGGGCTGGGGAAGCAGAAAGCACTGCAGGTACCCAAGTGTTCTTCTGGGACATGGGGAATATTCTCTGTTTCCTCCCAGGAGCCAAACTATGGCTGTAAAGAGCCCCTGCATGTGCACAAGCCCAGTCTTACGAGAGATTTTAGGAAAGCACTATGAAGAATGGGTAGGAGTGTGAGGTATGTAGCAAGCACAAGGGTCCCAGCTTCACTCAGAATTCCTTGCAGCCTCTAACTGGCTGTGAAGATAAAAACCAAACAAACAAAACAGATAGAGAAGAAAATAAAATGAGAAACAACAGACAAGGATCTCCACTGTGTACCTATGATTGAGCACAAACATCCCTGACATCCTACAACTAATTTGCACTATTTAAAGATTGTATTCTGCTTGTGTAACAAGAAATCCGGGTTGCTATTCTGACCTGAGGCAGCAGTAGTTACACAAAACCCCTGTCCTGTTTCATTCATTCTAAAACCCAAGCTACCCACCACAATTCCAAAAATAACTACTACCACACTTCTTACTAAATTTAAAGAGAATTTGCCTTCCCAGTCCAGCTAGCAATATTGGCAAGTCCTCTGGAGTACAGAAAAGGCTGAAGGCTGCCACATGAAGTACATTCAGTTTACCAGTATAATGCTACCCAGTCCCACATAGAATGGGGTTTGTAAATTAAAACCGGCAAGCATGGCTCTGCACCACAGTTTCCTGCTTTCTACATCTACATCTGCTATCAGCAAAATCTAACTGTCTCAGATGTCACCACACTTACAAACAGTTTTACACTGCAGAGCATGGTTAGATGAGGAATTTGTTAAAATAAGACCACAAAAAAATAAAATAAAAAACAAACAAACAAACAAAAAACAATAAAAGCCCCCTACCAGTCTCCTAATGGCATTAAACCAAAAGAAAACACACACACCCAACCCCCCCCCCCCCCACTAATACCCTACACATCATCCACATTTACTTTATTTTCTCGCTATAAAAGTGAGGATTTGAGATTTCAAGTTGAAGTTTTTAAGCTAGAAAAGCACCAAAGACCAACTTTATACCATGCAAATGAACAACACTGCAATCACACCTGCTACCTCATTTTTTTTCAACTGTGGAACAGAGGAGTAAAACAGACAACCAGAAACAGCAGGTCATTCTCCACCCATATTTCTATTTCTCTACCTGAAAAATTGAAAGAAAACAGAAAAGACGACAACCAGATATGCATTCCACACATTTCATATGATAAATTAAGCATCACTATCTGTCAAAAAAGTAGGTATCTACAAAAGCAAGCAGAGGTAAATTAGATCTTAAAGAAGATCTAATTAAAGACAATTTTCTCATATTTAGACAAACTACTCTCACAAAATCATCAGTGACCATAGCTGCAGGCTAATAGGCAGTGAAAGCAGAAAGAGAAATTTCAAATACCTTGTCTGTTACACCTTGCATATTGAATTGCAGAGCATAAGAAAAGTATGAATCTATCTCGTGTCTATATGTATAAAAATACACAAAATTCAGAGCAGTTGTTTTGCAGATTCAAGAACAGGAAGCACCTCTGATATAACTTCACAGTGAAAGTCCCCTGAAAAAAATAACTGCAGATGTACTGCATACATATCATTGCTACCTCTCCTTTCCTCTTTCTTTCTCACATCCGTCTTCAGACAACTCCTCTTCAATGATCTCCTAATTTGCATTTATTCCGTGAAATTTAAAACTACTTTTGCTACAGACAACTCCAAATATCTTTTCCACATCATGACCTAGTACTCCCTTGAAAACTTTTTTTTTTTAAATTTTCATAACACTTCATTATAATGTCTTTTCATAAACATTGCAATATATTGCATTTCCCTAATTTTTCTGTTTCTGATTTGTACATATTTTCTTCCAAACACTTTTCTCTTCAAACTCCACTTCCAGAATTTATTCACGCACACTGATATCATTCAGGCCTCTTTACTGTGTTAATTCAGTGGTTTCAATCCAGCCTAAACATTCAATTTTTTGCAAAACCCAACAGTTTCTTTGGAGTGTCATCATGAATTTATTCAAAAGAAAATAAAATCACAGGAAGGAAAATCTATTTTCCATAAGAAATTATTCCCTCCACTTGAAGCTAGAATGCAAAGTACCTCAAGAATTTCATTAGTGATTTTTACCTCTGAATAACTTTCTTAAGTAATCACTCTTACAACCAACTATGATAAGAAATGGGAATTTGGAGTTGCATCGAGCTCGACCACTTATTTGTAGCATTCCTTTTTGCCTGCCTCTCGGAACAGCAATGAGGTATGAACTGATTACTGGGGAGCTCGACTCTGCATGCACTTGTTAAAACATTTTCCATAACCGAAAGAGAAAGTTTACAATTTCTTATAATCTCCAGCTACAAGGAGATTTACACAAGGAAAACTGAACAAAAATGGAAGTTTTCACTCAAGATATTCACAAACTAACTATACTTTTAGGAAGTTTGTATCTTCCACTTCACATTACTTAATTTAGTGATGGAATGCTCAACTGTGAAAAACACATTTGACTTCACATTCAAGCTGAGAATAGGGAAGAATTTAATGTGGTTTTTAGTTCTTTAGAAAACAGCTCTCAATGAGAAGAAAAAAAAAAGCAGAGGAGAGGCAAAGAACAGATAAACAGATAGTGATATTTTATGAGAAGACAAAAATCCACATTTACTGTTGTTTCATCATTGCCGCGTGACAGACACGGATCTATTCTTTCTTCTTGGCAATGACAAGAACAAGGATTATGATGGTGTGCACTTGTCCCCACAGGACACTGAGGCTCCCGTGTCCATTCCCATCCCACTACAGCCTCAGTAAGTTTGCCACCAAACCACTTCCCCAAATTACCAGGACACGTGCAGCGTTATTGCAGCAAAATCAAATTACTTCATTATGTGCACATGTCTAAACACACAACAGGCTCACACAGAAGAAGACAAGCAGAAGAAAAATACACTCATACCCTTGGAAAGGGAAAAGTCCCAAAGATCCTCTGAAGCTGTAGTAACAGATTAACATAAAACCTATTCATGTAACTTATTTTAGTTCTTACTCTCTTTTCCATAGTGGAGAGCCAAGTTTATGGAGCTTTCTAGAAACTAACAACCTAGCTCTGCAATGACAAATCAAGGAGGCCCAGAAGTACTAGTGGCTAGTCTCATTTGTGCAGACATACACATGCACACACACATGCCCAGTAAAAAAGATATTTCTAAAACTTTGAACACCTTTCCTAACACCAGTATCACTGCAAGTTATTTGATACATTACATGAAATACAAAGTAATGTGTGGGTTGGTTTTTTTTAAGATTTTATAGGCAACTGTTTGGAATAAAAACAAAAACAAAACACTTTACTAATTCTCTATTTGTTTAGCCAGGAATAAATACTCACAAAAAGCTACTAGAAAACCTAAGAAAGCACTCTGGAGAAGAAGTGGCAGTTACAGAGAAGAGAAAATATTGCACATGTCATGACATATGTTTTCTAGAATAATCACTTTGTTCCCAGCCCACACAGTCAAACATCATAACTGAATAGCAGAGAAATGTAGGGGTAGCTACTTTTATTTTCAGGATATCAAAACTACATTGCCTTTGCAAAGAAAGTAATCTTGTCTTTGTAACATAGCCTCAATAGCATATTGTATTGCAATATATTATGGTTTTGGATAATATTATGATATAAATGCTAATATCTAGCCCAAACAGCACAGTACACAAAACATATACACACAACACAAGAACAGTTCCACTTTGTACTCACTCTTACAAAGTTGTCAGGGAACAAACCTCTTCTGCCTTTGAGCTGTCCTTCCCACCAGCCTCCATCATCTTTCTTGATATTGGTGATTATGTCACCTACAGTGATCGTCAGCTCATCATCATGTTGAGCTTTGTAGTCAAACTCCACTATCGCCTCAACTAAAAGAGAAACATAAATATGCATAATTATTGACTACACTTAGGTTTCCATGAGAGGAATAGTCAGACACGAATGCAATTATATATTCTCAGTGAAAGCAATATATTCAGCTTAACCAAGAGAGCACATCAAATAAGAAACATGTAATGGTAATGTTTTGTGGGTAACTGCTACATGAGAGGCCAAAGGAAAAAAAAAGACACATACCCATCACAGTTAAGGCAACAAATGGCATACATTTTTCTTTACTGTTTAAAGGAAATCAATTTGTGATGCTTCAGCAGTATCTACTCCGGCAGCATTACAAGGTTTATTTTTATTTCTTGGACAACATTTTAGCACTTGTTCATGGGACTTCTAAAGCATCTTATTTCTGGAAAGGGTCTCAAAATCATAAGCATCCCAAGCCACTGCGCATACTTTGCTAAATACACCACTGTTAACCTAAAGAGTATTTAACAAGAATATTTTGTATCATGCTGAGTTTCACCATACAAAAATGCAAAGCTTTGCTGCATCAACATGCTCTCGCAAGGTTTCACTAAAGGGAGAAAAATTTACTCTCACTTGTGATTATGCATCAGAGGATCTGAAGATGAAATATTCCTACTGCTCTGTATGCCTGTTAACAGACAGAGGTGCATTATAAGCTTGCTACCATTGTATGGTGTATCTTTGCCTTTTCCTAGGAGGGCTTCCCATTCCTTGAAACCATACAGACAACAAAGTCTCTGTAGAGCATTAAGAAAGTCAGAAAGACAGAAAAATTCCTTAGGACAATAAAAAATAATAGATCTGGGGTAGGCAAATACGGAAGCCGTAGTTATATTTAGTGGTTCATCAAATACCTACTAGGAGGAGACAGACTGGCAAGGTCAAGGATAGCCATATTTGTAAAGTCTTCCTCCTGTTTTCTTCAGTAGAAAACCACGTCCCAGAATGTTCCACCAAACATTTAGCACTTCAACCATTTAAACAGCAAAATGAGAACTATTAATAGGCATCTGCTTTCTGCACAAATGACTGTGCTATGTAAACCCTGCAAGATGTGGCCAGCAACCAGGCAATACAGCTCACAAAGCAAAGCTAACCACTACACCACAGACAGTAAAAAGGTTCTGTCTAAATAACAGAAACCCTGAGAATTAAATTGAATTAAGCTGACAGGGAAGCAGAGTTATTCCTTTCCACCCCCAAAATGCCACACAGACACAATGCTGAACGTCTACCAACCCCAGAGCCTGCAAGTCATAGCTCAAAGAGTGTTCTGACTTTCAGATGCATCCCAGACACAAGGCTGATAATATTCATCTATGACTTCTTCTGCGAAGCCCCAAAAACAGTTAACGAGAGGCCTGATAAACTGCATAATGAACGGTGTAAGAGTGGCGCCACATATTACAAGCTAACATACAAGCAAAACTTGAAAAAGTTACCACTTAACTGAAAAGTCAGAGTCATTCGGGCCAGGGAGGATCTCAGGTCTCTAGTTCAGCTTCCTGTTCAAAGCAACACTGATTCTGACACCAAACCAAGTTGCTCAAGGCTTTGTTCACATGGGTCTTGAAAACCTCCAAGGACAGAGGCAGGGCACACAGGGCAACCTGCTCCACTGTTTGACTGGGAGAATCCATTGGAACCTTTCTTGTTTCAATTTACATCCATTGGTCTTCTCATCCCACCATGCACTGCTGTTAAGAGCCTGACTCGATCTTCTTGATCACCTCCTTGTAGGTATAGTAAGGCTGCTATTAGCACATCCTGCTTTCTCTAAGCTAGGCAATTGGAGTTCCTCTAACTTCAGCTCCCTCCACACTTCAGTACATCAACTTTTCAATCAATTTCATATCAACCACATACTTGAGGAGTGTGCAGCCCACTGCACTCTCCAGTAATTGATGAAGATGTTAAATAGAACAGGTCCCAGGACAGCCTCTGGTGGTACTGCATTTATTATCACCTTGCAAGTAGATTACTACCCATTAACCACTACCCAAATCACACAACGTTTGGGGTTGAAAGGCACATCCCATTATTCAAAGCAGAGATAGCTAAAGTGCAAGTTGCTTAGGGCCTTATGCAGCCAGGTTTGGATATCTCTGACAAGGGAAATTCCAGTGCTTGATCACCCTTAAGGTTAAAAAAAACTTCTTATTTTTGAATGGATTTTCTTGTATTTCAATTCATGCCCATTGTCTGTTTTCCTTTCACTGTCTTTCACACCTGTACTGGTTTCAGATGGACAGAGGTAATTTTCTTCATAGCAGTTCACATAGTGGTTTCGGATTTGTGACTAAAACATTGTTGATAACACCCAGATGTTTTAGCTGTTGCTGAAGAATGTTTACACAGCCTCAAGGCCTTCTCCATTTCTTACACTGCTCAACAGCGAGTAGGCTGGGGGTACATAAAAAACTGGAACACAGACAGGACAGCTGACCCCAACTGACCAAAGGCATATTGCATACTATAGGATGTGTGCTCTGCAATAAAAGCTGGTGGAAAGAAGGAAGGACATTTGGGGTTATGGCATTTGTCTTGCCAAGTCACCATTATGCGTGATGGAGCCCTGCTTTTCTGGAGATGGCTAAACCTCTGCCTGCTGATGGAGAGCAGAGTTCCTTCTTTCGCTTCGCTTGCATGAACAGCATTTGCTCTACTCTTTCAGCTGTCTTTATCTAAACCCAGGAGTATTCTCACTTCTACCCTTTCAATATGCTTCCCCATCCCTCTGTGGGGGAGTTAGCAAGCTGGGGCTGAGCTGCCTACTAGCGTTAACCCGCAACAACGTCCCTCTCCACATTCAACTCCAGGTGAGCTTTGGCTTTCCTAACCCCATCCCTGCACACACAGACCTTCTCTCTATCTTTGTCCCAGGTCACTTCTCCCTGCTTTCAGCTCCTGTCCTCTTTCTTTTTATGTTTGATTTTTGTCAGGAGCTCCTTATTCATCCATGATGGCATCCCACCACCTCTGCTTGTTTTCCTGCTTATCAGGATGGACCACTACGGAGCTCAGAGGAAGTGATATCTGAAAACCAATGAGTTTCACGTGGATCCCTCTGTTCTCCACAACTGTCTCCAGTGGGATTCTTCCAATCAGAGCCCTGAACAGGCCAAAGTCTTCCCTCTTCAAGTCCAGGGTTGCAATCCTGCTTTCTGCTTTTTCCCCCTGTTTCTCTCTGGATCCTCAAACTTACCATCTCATGGTTAGTGCAGCCAAGTCTACCCCCAGCCTTCAGATCCACAAACAGTTCTTCCTTGTTTGCAAGCATGAGAACCAGCAGCCACCACACACCAGAAACCTCCTGGATTGCTCAAACCCAGGGCACAAAGAAAGTACTGTATCCCTCCAGTAGATATCAGGGTGGTTGAAAATCTTCCATGAGGGCCAAGTCCTGCCAAAAAGAGCCTTATTCCAATGGTCTGAAGGCCTCATCAACTACTTCCTGGTTAGGCGGTTTGTAGAGACACCTACCACAACATTATCTACATTGGTCTGCCCACTACCCATAACCCACACACTCTCAGGTGGTTCACCATGTGTCCCACAGCAGAGCTCCATGCATTTCAGCTGCTCTGCTACATAAAGAGCAACTCTCCCACCTTCCTAGCCAGTCTTGCCCAAATAACCTGTATCGATCTATTGCAGCGCTCCAGTCACATGAGCTATCCCATCCTATCTTCATGATTCAAATGAAATCAGAACTCTGCAACTGCATGTAGACATGTAATTCCTCTTCTTTGCACCCATACTGTATGCATGAGAGCACAGACATTTCAGAGAGGCAACCAGTCACGCTGATTTCCCAGAAAGAGTACAAGAGTTTTCTCCATAATTATGAAGGCACCTCCTTGCTTGGGAAGGGCCCCCTTCAGTCCTGTTTTGTTGATTACAGGGTCCCCACAGTCTGCGTCACTCCACACATTTTGTTTGCCAACCTGGTCCACCACTTCCTTCCAAGACTGTTGGTTATTCTCTCCTTCCCCCATCATTACTATTTTAAAGCTCTCCTCACCTGGTTGGTAAGGAAATGCTTTTGCTCCACTAAGTCAGGTGGATCCCATCTTTTCCAAGCAATCCTCAAAGAGGATCCCATGATCATTAAATGAGAATTATTTTGCTGACAACACCTATGCAACCACAGGATCTGCCCAGACTTCCTCACACTCCTCCCTCTCACTGAAGGAATCAAGGAGAAAACCAGCCATGATCCATGCCCCTGACCATCACCACACAGCCATATAGTCACAACTGATACGTTCCAAGTTACTCCTGGCAATATCATCAAAGTCTACACAGCAGAGCAGCAGGGGGTAGTAGTCTGAGGGCCAGACAAGCCTTGGCAGTCTTTCAACCATGTTCCAGATCCAAGTCCCTGGCAAACAACAAGCCTCCCTAGATGACAGGGCAGGTCAGCAGATGGGAGTCTCCATTCCCCGCAACAGGAAATTTCCCTACTATTATCACTTGCCACTTTCTCCTGGTGCTCCTGCATGACTCAGATTTAGCCAGCTTTGGTGCTTCACTGGTTGGAGTATTCAAACCCTTATCGCCTACAAGAGCACTGAATCTGTTCTGTGATTGCAGACCTTAAGGCAAAGCAGGAGCCTACCTGCTGGTGTCAGAAGTTATAAACTCCAGGTTTCCAGACTTGCCATTCTGGGAAACACCATTCCCACTCCAACAGACACAGACTCTGCCCACCCTTCATGCAGGAAAGCTGGGGCTTTAGGTTCTTGAAGCCTCTGGAATGTGGAGAAGATCTGGAAAGCCCAACCCTCTAAGCTCAACCATCCAACCAATTTTTAAATCCACCTAGTTGCCCTGCAGCACTCCACCACAACTACTGAGCTACTCCACACCACCTTTGGTGGAGTTTCTGGATCCATTCTATGGCAACTGCTACACAAACCACAGAATCTGTTGACTTTGAACTAACCATTCCAGTTAGAAAAAAAAAAATTAAAAAGGGCATGTTTCTAAAATGTTAACTAAAATCCATAAAAGTAGCATCAATACTATGCCACATGTGCACCATTTACCTCAGATAAACCAGTAAAGTTTGTTCAGAAGTTGTATTTACATAATATCTCTCCAAAGACTACTGGTTTTAGGCAGAGGCACTAAGGTACACTACCTTTAAGTCTCACAACAATTATAATTAAAAAAAAATCAAATAAAAATCTCCACAGAACACAACAGTATTCAGGCTCAAAAAAATGCAAAATTCAGACTATTTAGCAGGGTGTTTCCAATTTGGTTTAGCCCCAGGAAAGATCTTTTGAGAATAAGGCCATATGTCCTTCATTTCTAAGCAGCCTACTAGGATGCACTTGCTCTCAGGACTCAAAGCTTATATACAGCTTTTTGTATGTGCCAAGTCATTTCTCCTCCCTACTTAAAAAGCTTTTAAATCCTATTCTCATTTTGCTGTGGATGCAATTACATACTGCTTCGCTCTTATTTCTCCCTAAGCAATCTGGAGGTGGTAAGAGAGCTGTAAGGGGGAGATGGACATGGAGCAGAGATTCGGACTGGCTCCAACTACTTATTTTTCAAGCACTCCTTGACATTCAGACTGCAGGAAGACATATTGAAGGAAGGGAAACAACTCTGCCACTCTCCAAGTCCCCTGTTTTAAAAGAGTTCTAGTACCTGTTGCCATGTTTGCAGTTTTCTCCTAAGAAGGCTGTAAAACTGACCTTATTCTTCATAGTTTTGTTTTCTTATTAGCTATGTTCACTCTCTTATGAAGAGAGACCAAAAAGCACAAGAGGGTTCTTGAACTGACTCTACAGCTGCTTGGGTCAGCTGGAGGTACTGGAGCTATCTTCCTGGAGTTTATCTGCTTTGCACTAGTTCATATACAGACAGCTGCAGCTGTTCAACCACTTTCTTTTACTGGAAGTTTATTAAACAAACAAAAAACCCTTTACTGTGCAGGCTCTTCTCTGTCTATACAATTTTCCACTTATTAAAAAACATATAAATATTTTTAAAAGCTGTCTCCTCTCAGAAAATTTGATTACTGTAACATAAGTGTGTGTAAGCTGTGAGAGACATGAGTCACAATAAATGGACCACACAATCAAGATGTTTATAAACTCTTCAAAGAAAACCAAGAGCACAGTTCGGAAAGAGGAACAAGAGCACACCTAACAAATGTGCAGATCATGACAAACTGACGGGAAGGTACTTCTGAGATCACTCAAAATTCTCATTTATCACACTACTGAAGCTTGCAGCGGATATGACAAGCCAAAAGTGCTTCACAATTTATAGGTCCATGCAGTTGCAGTTGTTAAATCATGCTCATTTTCTTTATCACAGTAAACCCCACCACTTTCTCAAAACTGGGTTTTGAAAAATTCATTCTGCTAGTCAAACTTAAATGTTTTTTGTTTCTTTTGAGAAAAAAAATTGTCTTCATGGAAGCTAGATTGGTACTGGACACAACACCAATCCAGATACACTAAGAATAAAGCAGATCTGAATTTTGCCCCACAGCTGCAAGTACAACGTATCTAATTCCTGAAGGACTGTGCTAGATTTCTGCTCAGGAACTGGACTAAAACAGGGTCCCAGTTTGCACAATGATTTATGATGTGAGAAAACACTACATGGACATTGAGCTCCAACTAATTTTATTTGTTAACCAACAAAGGCTGGTCTTAGGCCTAACTCTGCCAAGGTAAACAGCTTGTTACATTAACAGCCAAAACCCAAGACCCTTTTAAGCCAAAAGCAAAATAAAATGGCAAAATTGGAGCAGACAGAACTGGCTTCTCTTTTTGGTGTATTTTTCTTCAAAATATTGTGCGTCATCATGCCTGAAATTCAAACCTGCCCCAGCTTGCAAACTCTAGCTATTAGATTCCTTCTGTTGGAAAAAAAAAAAGGCATTTTTCACATCAGGAATGAAATCCAATATCAAAAGCAATTCAAGTTATTTTCATCTAAAAGGGGAATGTTCATTCCCATGCCAACACAATCAGCTATCCCTAACCTTATATTACCATCAATCCAAATTGTAACATAAAAACTCAAGAAACAGAATCAAAGCTAATTATTGCCAATGCTGCTGGAGACTGGCACAGTACAACTCATTACTGTAATGTCAGGGACAAAGGGTTTTTTTTAATTTAACGCTTAGAGGTTTGGGTTTAAAATACAGAATTTTAAATGTTAATGCTGTGAATCAGGAACTAAAATGTAACCTCTCAGCTATATTTAAAATAAGCATATATAGGAAAAAAAATGATTAAAAGTTTAACTATTCCCACTTTTCATTAAACAAATTAGTCTTACATACACACATTAAATGATTTTGTAGATAATTACAAACATTTTTCCTATTGCTTAGCTTGTTTTCTTGCCACATTTTAAATTACAAGAAAAATCAAATATCTTAAAACTGATGTAGTCAGAATAAGTATTTCTTTAATAATGCCACCAGTATTTGAAGACAGAAGTGTCTTGGTTTATGGTACTTTCAATTATCATACAGTGTCTTTCCAAGCAAGAAATGAAAGAAGAAAAGAAACAGAGATTTGCTACTGTGCAACAAAAACTACATTATTAAATCAGCTTCTGGTGACATCTGAAGTGTGTAGGCACAATGGGAATGTTATTAATGTCTTTGGCACTATTCCACCCAAGTAACAGCATCCATATGGCAATACCACCTTCTGCAGAGCACAGTTTTACACACAAATCCAGACCTTAAGACTAGTGTATGCAGTTAGACACAGCAGTCAAAGAGTGAAGAGCTTCTCTAGTGTGAGTCTTGCATTTTTACTTTTGTTAGTCACTCAGCTTCATGCGAATTATAAACACACATGTTGCACTGGCTTACCCAAAAAACCAGAACTGAAACTAGACAAACTACCTTCAAATATTCTACACTAAAGCTTTAAATTAAAGTTCAAATTACATTTCCTCAGAAGAGAGTGAAACAAAGCTTTTCTCTTTTGCATGAAGATAACTGTTCAGAAGTAGCAAAGACTGACAGCGTAAACAAGCATCACGCAACAACCCTGCTCTCAGGTCACACTGCCTAAGCCTCTATAGGAGGGTCTCAGCGATGACAGTTGGCTTCATGTTCTCTACCACCTACAGTAGATGGATCTGTCATCAGAACCTAGTAATCAGAAGTTGGAATGTGTTGCCTTTCTGTTACACCACATTTCTCTTATAAAACAGTTACAAAGATTCATTTTGTAGCAAATACTTAACAGTTTATCAACATTTTCAATTATAAGTACATTTTATAATGGGTTAACAATCTGGCCATCACATTCCATCTGCCTCAAAACTTGCTAGAAAAGGTCTTACTTCAAATGCGCTGTTCTGTTTGAGAGACATAGGTACAAACTGGTGAATGTACTATGCTTTGAGTGCTTATGAGCCTACTAAATAATTAAAAAAAAAAAAAATTCTGTATTTTTGCTATACAATAGGTTGCAAGAAAACTCTTAGTAAAATATTAGAAGGTACTAGGCGGGGAAAAAATCAGTACCTTTTATTAGACCAAATGACAAAGTACAACTTACATTCTGAACTCAAATGAAAACAAACAAATGTACATTACATTCAATAGTGCTAGTTTCCTAACCTAGATCTGGAGGGTCAGAAGGCCTGAAAACCAAATATGACCCACAAGGCCATTGTCTTCTGGACTCTAGGAACACTGAGCAGCTGGCAGGCCAGTCACATGTGGGATGCTGCGGTACAAATGTGCTTTGAGGGAGGAGGAGGAAGATAGATTCATATGAGGTCTGGCAGAATTTATTACATATGGCACAGATCTGATGAAAGGGGAATGCAGTGGTGTAACCACTGAATGCCCATCTGAGGTTCCAAAAGTCCTTTCTATCCAAAACCACCACAGCTATTGCAGGCATTAGCTATAACATCTCTATGATGATTATAACTAAATGGTTGTTAGCATCTGTGAAGAAGAGTTCAGATGTGGCTCTTCTACCAGAGAACAAAATAATCTGTAGTTTGTAAAGAGTCACCTTTCTCAGTGTTATTACACTTTATAACTTTAGATGAAGGAGCCACTGAATAGCCCTTTGAGACATTATTCTACCAAAATGGAAATGCCCTTTGCCACATGCTACCTCTGAAAAGCACACCAAAACCACTAACTTTACCATTCAAATATAGATTGCAACTGGGATTTTTAAGAAAGCTTGGGCTCTCAGTTTTGTAGCACATCTGTGGCAGAAAAAAAAAAACTTAAACATTTTGTATCTGCTTGATTGCAAGCAATTATCAAAGAACCATAACTTCATGGAAAAATTAATTCCAATTTTGTACATTTTTAACACTTTTTCTTTTGTAACACTTGGTATCAGAAATAATACTCTTTTCTAAAAGTATCTGCAAGGATTCAGCTTCGTGAAAAACAAAAGATTAAGGGGGAGGAAAAGACAATACTAGAAGGAAAACATGTGCTACTCAATCTTCAAGAGGTTGAATCCATGCTACAAGATAAAAAGCAACTCCTCTGCTAAGACAACAGCTTTCAGTTTACATTATATTTTCCTGTTTGCCCTTTGAAAACAATGGGGGGGAGCTAAAGGTCATAGTCCTAGAATAGTATCTTCACTGAACCACACCATCCAAGAGCAGAACAGTCACAGAAAGGGTCACCTAAGCCATGCTGTACATAGATCTTTTTATGCTATAGTCCCAGCCTGCTCCCACAGGCCACAAATGCTCTTCACCCAGACTGCACATTCACTGGAAACGTAGTAGGTAGCCATGGAGCACTTAGGACAGACGGGAAGCATTTCAGAAGAAGCGCCTTTGTGTGCAATTCCCATGTACACACACAGACAGGCACAAAAGCAAAGGAGCTGTGCAGAGGAACCCAACCAAAACCTAACTTGGAGTAAAGCGTGAGCACTTGGCCTAAGGCTGTCTTGACGTGACTCTTCTCTAGGCAGCAGCAGAGCTGAAGCCGCTCCAGCTGACGCAACACCTGAGCTGTCCTCTAGAGAAAGAGGAGACTAGTTTTCTCTTTTCCAAAGAGGGAACCGTATGCTTGGTTGCAGCTCTTAAAAAAAAAAACACAAGCACCAAGTTATTCGAATGGAATTTACCCAGCAGGACAAGCAATACTTTTTATTCCAGCTAAGACATTCGGTATGATCACAATTCATCAAAAATTTCTCCCATTTACAGTTAGGTAAATAAAGAACAACAATAAGTCAGTGTGTTCATATTTCTGTATATAGATAGGGTGTTTCAATATAAAACATGAATCTCATAGCAATTTTGTGGTAAACAACTTCAGGCAGGTACTTCTAATAAATATTATTAATTTGTTCAGCTGTTCTTAGCCTACCACAGTAGTTGCCTCTCACTGAATCTATTATATCACACTCATACCTCTGATACAAACTTATTAAACAATATGCCATAGCACATCTGATCATCAGAGATGTTCATGCACACACAACTATGGAGTAAGCAAGGAAATACAAGATTGTTGTGGTAGTTCTAAATGACAGCAGTTACATTTGTATTCTCAAAGGCTCCCTTATATACCACTGTGGATCCAACAATACATGTCAGATTTTATGGGCCAAGTCTCCTTAACCTTTTTGAAAGGGCGTGATTGCACAGATGATCTTTCGCATTCATGCGGCTGGCAGTCTGGGAAGCACTTTTATTCCACTAATCAATTCATCTTTTCCTGTAGTGCAAAGTGGTCCTTCTGCCTTCAACAACAAACTGCTAGAATCAGACTGTTGCTACTGAAAACAGATTAATTCTACTGTAATTCACTGATTCTATCAACCAGAGTACCTCTCATCTACAGCAGATGATCCCAGTATATAGTGTTCACAAACAAGCTTACTTTTGATTCACGTTGTCATCAAGTTTGTAGATGATGCACATTGCATTAGCCTGTAACTGAAACAACAGAGTGCCTCATATGGGCAAAACTGTCTTGAGAGTTAGTTCACTTGTTTTAACACTGTTCTTCCTCTCAGATACTAATGCCCAGAAGAAGTCATCCAGAAGAAATAGAACACATGAGATTTGGAGGGAAACATTTAATATCATAATATTAACAGGAGTTCCTGCTTCCTCCAGTATCCATAAAAATAATTCAAAATTCTGAAAGGTATAAAGGATTATACCATAGGCATTGCTGGGATAAACAGGAAAGGAGAAGAAGATTGTAACTCAAGCTATGCAAAGACAAATAATTCCCATTTGACAAACTATCTATTCATAAAAACTTGTTAGTAATGCTACTCTTGTGGTTTCTAAATCACATTCTCAGAGAACTGAGAAGCTAGGAAGGATATTAGCTACTTCTTCAGAACAAAAATGAGAAAGATTACTTACAGTTAAAACTATATACAAAATTACTATTTGGTTAAACTCATGAGAATTGCTACCAAATGGATGTATCAACATAAAGAGGAAGCAGGATAGAAAAGCTGATGCCATGAAAATTACTGCTGTTTAAGATTACTCAGAAGTACTAGTCCACTGTAACTGCCACATGATTCAAAGTTGCTTTGATAATATTTGTAGATGCTGACAGATACTCACTGAGGTGAAAGGTCAAACAAACAAAAAATGTGGAAAGTAAGGTAACAATTACCTTTTCAGTGGCATAATGTAGCATTATTTAACTCCCAGGAACATGAGAAGAGGTTTTGGTCAAAAATTTATTCACAGTCTTCACATTGCGTACTGCATAGCGTTTAATTACTAAAGCTTCAGAGCTTCTAGAACAGTAACATTCACCTAGTCTCACTGAAATCAGACTGGAAGCACAAGTGTAATTACAAATATGATCTCAGACAAGCTTGGCAGATTTCACTTTAGATGCCTAAGCTGTTACTATCACCACCCATCTTTGCCAAAAGCAGCAACCCTTTCACAAAAGAGGAGGATGGGGAGAATACGACATACTCCTCTTCATCTTAGCTACATTTACTTGAAGTACTGATAAAGATGGGTTTACATTAAGCAACTAGACTGCAAAGTGGCACACAGATACATTCTGCTGTGGTGTTCCTCCTGTTGGAAGTGGCAATTTCTGCAAGAAGAGATTGCTGGCGGCAACAGCTTGATATAGTCAAAATCCTTGGACAGTGTTACAGACCTTTGCTATTTAATGCCAGCTGCAGATAAACATGGTGTCTTAAAATAATTTCAAACCTATGTCATTCTCTCTCAGTTTCATGGAATTCTATCATTTTTAAGACAGCAGTTGCAGAATATTTACCCCATCTGCAGCTCTTCATGATTCGATCTGTCAAATGTTAAGATCAGAAACCAGTGCGATGTTTTTACTGATGCATTATAAAATGTCACTAAGAGATGTGCTGTACAACAGTGAGAGCCTGGACTGGATATAGAAAATAAATACTCATCTTTTACATAAATTCAAGCATTTCAGCCTTCAAAGCTTCACAGTCAGAGGAAGATCAGGCCCAGTATGGAACTCCTCAGCAGTTTCATAATTTATAATCCAAATGAAAGGACACTTGCTACTGTGCTTCCACATACAACAGACTGTAAGGCTTTATAGGAGCTGTAAAAGCTATGTGTGTGCTGGGACTCACAGCTCTAAGTACAACAGCTCAGATCACAGGTAATTTGCATTTCACCACTATGGTCCCATACAAGACTTACATGCCAGCATTAAACCATCTCCATTAACATCTAGATCACACTGCAAAACAGCCAAAAATCACCTAAGGTGCAAAAAGAACCCTTAACTTGCTCAATTATGTGAGCAACAGCAGAAGGCAGGATAGGAGCATTTGAAGGAAGGACATATTTGATTAAAATAATACCTTTACCACCCCCCAATATAACATTTTTTCTCGATTAATAATGAAGTCTCATAACTCTGCTCCTCACAATTCTTAGCGACTTGTCTTTTTACTTCAGGTTCCTTTATTCTCATTCAAACTGTGCTAAGAGCAATAGTGCTGAAAAAAAATGCCATTTTAGAAACAGAAATTACTGCATACAAAGATTTGCAATTTCCAGAAAACCCTTGGGCAAATAAACTTAACTATCATATCAGATAACATGTGTTGACTCTGTGCATTAAAAAGCCTTCAAATTTCAATTCTAGAATTCAGATGCAATTCTGGAGAAATAAGTTTTAGATGATAACTTTAATGCCTCTGTTTTCTCACCTCAAAACAGTTTCTGCAGGTAATTTCTTCTGGATGTCACAATAAACGGAATTCACAAACTAATATACTTTTTGTTGCTCTTATGAATAAAAATGTTCCCATATCACAGCTTTTCCGTTCTTTCATGGTGATTTTCAAAATCCCATGTGTCAGGCCTGGGATTATAGGCCTGGGCAAGGAAGTACTTCCATTAACATATTTTATTTTAATTTTCTCTTAGAGAAATTCTCTGGATTTTGAACAAGGCAAAGCCTTTCAGAAAGCAGAGGTTATTCTGCAAGAAGACACAGCTCTTCTAGAAGTTATCTCTGGTAGCCAGGTTAAAGAACTCAAGAAGTCTCCTCCACCTGAACACTCTCTTCCAAGAGAACATCTTTAATGCTTACAGCTGAAAGAAATCTCCAAACAAGGAGACAGTACACAGAGCTCCTCCTTAGAAGAATAATCCTGAAAGCAAAGACTGATGCAAGCCAAACAAGTACATCTGAAAGCTTGTCACAAACTTTCATTGGGAGCAAGAACAGCTTGTGACCTGATGACCACATTACTCCAATGAGGAATTTGAGCCACTGTGTGCTGGTTGAATGACAATGCTCAGCAGAGCTGCATATGGAATGAAAGCACAAACAAAAGACAGCATTTAGAGAGCCTATTGCCACAATGAGGCTGCAGGGAGAATGAGGAGGAAGCAGCGGGATGGAGCTCTATGGAACCCAAGTAAACATAAACAGACGCAATGAACCCTATTGTGTTATAAGCAATTATTGTCCTAAAGACCTCCTCCTCCCATCTACCCCTAGTTACCAACACTGGTACTGTCTGGAACAGAACAAGGCATGTGGACAAGGAAGAAACAATAAGGCAGATTCTACTCAAGACTACTAGAACCACCTTGAATACTGGCACAGAATCTTTCTGTGGCATCCAGGAGGTAGTATTCAGGCTAAAACCATGCAACCAAGAGAACTAGAAAGGACAGAGATAGTGTTGTCACTGCATGTTATCTACCTTGACCACTTCTTCTAAGGCCAAGCAGAAAGATCTACTTCTCCCTCATCTAAGAAAAAGGTTCCTGGGCTTCATCCATTTGAAAAATCTTCTAATGACCTTCCCTGGTTTCCAATGATCCAAGCTCTTGGAGCCAAGGAAGTCAGAAGCCAAAACTAATCCTACGTTCCAGAGGGTCTAGAGATGCAAAGAGCATTTCTTGCATTTAAGATCTCTGCCTTGAACAGCTACATTTACATCATCTCCTTGGTTTTGGTTCTTGAGAGAGACACCGACAGACTTCAACAGACGGGAACTGAAATACTACTTAAAATAGCAACATCCTGCTTTTAAGTTCTCCAAACTAAAAAAACACTGGAACTTCAGCATTTGGCTTTGCCAACTTCCACAACCTGTTTTTCTCCACACACAAAAGGCACCACTCTTCATCAGAAAATATCAAAAAGGTGGCTGGGAAAACACAATGTGCAACACACACCTCAGCATTTACCTTTCAAGGTACCAATTCCAACTCTGAAAAACTCAGTGAACTAAAGGAATAGTCTCTGAAAGACAGCCAGACCCTCCCCTTCCTGACATGGTATTTACAGGAAACCAGCTGAAGGTTTGTTGTTTCCCTATTTCTGAAGCAAAATTAATAAAGAACTAGCCACAGTTTTGCTGTATTCCACATGAGATTGTCTTCAAGACTCTGTAGATGTTTGCATCTTATATATATGGAGTTTTGAGGCTGTGTAAGTGAGGTATACAGAAAACTTCCCTAAAAAGAGAAGTAGTGCACTTGAAAGACAGATGAAAGAGAAGGAAAGATGAATCTGAAGGAAGTGTGTATGAATAGAAGACATGATACACAAAACCCACCATTAACCCAATTTAACAACAAAACACAATTTACAAGAGGAAAGAAGCATTTCTATAAGCAACAGGAAGAAGAGCAATTGCTTTCTGACAGAACACAGCGAAGGAATGAGAAACACACAGGAATAAACAAGACTCTTTTCTGCATAAATATGAACCAACTATCAAATACGTTGTGGAGGAATACGTATTAATAGATCTCACAACTCCAGAACCAGTGCAGACAACTTCGAATTGTCAGACCATGGTTCATAATGAACTAGATGGCATCTTATCTCAATCTGCTATGAACCATTCAGATAATTGACACGTCAGCTTGTCAAAAACACTATTTATAGGTGCATTTCACAGAAAAATTGTAGTCTCTAAAATAAGTAGCATGCTTAATGCCAATTAAAGTGAGCAATTCTGAAAGGAGGTATGAGGCGACAGCACAAAGACCATTCAAGTTGACCTCAATGGTCAAGGTAAAACTGAGGAATGTATTTCAACTCTTTTTAAATGCAGATAAATAAAGGTATTTGATATGATATGCAGATACAAAGGACTTTAATATGAAAAGTTTCCAAGCTTAACCTTGACTAGCGGCCTTTCCTCCCTGCACCCAGCTCTCCTTCCCTTCCCCTTGCTCAGTGACTGAAAAGACGATGGGAACAAAGTTATGTTCTTCTAGGGTCTGGGTTTTTTTGTATGAGTTGTTTGAGGAGTTTTGGCTGGTTTGTGTATACTGGGTTGGTTTTTTGTTTTTTTGCTTTTGTTTGTGGGTTTGTTTTGTTTTTTTTGTTTTTTTGTGTTTTTTTTTTTTTTGGGGGGGGGATGGGGCATTGCTTGTTTGTTTTAAACAGATAGTTTAAGCAGAAAGCTTGGTATTTGTATTCAACAAACACTGCAGTTCTGCAGTCTTGCTGAAATACAGTACCCAGACTACTTCATAAGAAATTAAGATGGTCTTTTCTAGAGTGAAAGACCTTGATATGATATTTTTCCATAAAGCTGTTGATAACAATAAGGACACATTCATAAGAAATGGCTGATGGAAAAGAAAAGTATCAAGGTAAGCAATCTTTGTCCATAAAACATTCAGATACTGTTTATAAATAAACTTCACCACTCTTCCAAAGCTAAAACACTTTTTAATAAACACTTCAAATTTGACAGCAAAAAGTTTTTTAAACCTTGTCATAATGAGACCTGAAAATACAGGCATCTTTTTCTGGATGCACTTTAGAATTTCTGGTGTGCCCTTTTACAATGGGAAGTAGACAGAAGAGCATTAACAGCTAAATATGAGCTTTGTGAGATCTCACAGAAAGAACAGCAGGAATGAGAAAAACACCAAAAAATTAAGCTGAGGTCTTGCTGCTTGCCAGCTTTATATCTGCCACAAGGACAGCGAATTTTCAGTGCTGCACAAGCCTATCACAGAAAAAAAAAAATCCATTCTGCTGAGTTACCAGAGTATTAAAAATGTTTCTTGCCAGTGGTAAAGATGAAGCAGCAACCACAGATAGAGGACATATTCAATTTAAACCTGAGATGATAATTCTCAATGAATGGTTTTACATTTGGCTCAAAAATGAAAAGTTCTATTTGTGTTCATTTATGCTCTAATGCTTCTGCTATGTTTAACTAAAATCTTTGTAAGTCTAGCTAGGCAGAAAGACAGGGCTACATACAAAGAGTCAGGTTGACACTGGTAGTCAATAAAGCGTGGGATAGCACCAGCAGTTGCACTGACCTTCAAGAACTTATTCCCACAAAAACAAACCAAAACAAACAGGAAAACACCCTGAAGTAACTTGTGTGTGTTTTTGTTTTGAGACCTCATTATCAATAACAAGCACCAACATGTTGCTTTGTAAATTAACAAGCAAGATCCTGGAAACTGCAAACACAAGACAGAACATGTCATGGGGATTTCTGTTCTGATGAGGGTTTTTGTGATAGTTTTGGATGTTTTTCTTCAAAGGTAGGTCACATAAATTCTCTTGTGGGACACAGTACACCTAATTTGCAAATATGCGTAGCATGGCCATTGAAAGACGATTAAATATTGATAGATCATTGAATGGCTTGGGTCAGAAGAGACTTTTAAAGATCACCTATCAACCTCACTGCCGTGGGATCAAGTTGGACCTTGACTTGCAACACATGCAACAAATCTATATTGGCATTTTTTGCAAAAGCATTAGTTCCCTGGGGAGCTGTGCACCACTGATGACTTTGGTCTTTAAATAAATGAACAGATTTACACTGTTTTTGGCATGAGCTGGTTTCAATCATCTGAAGTGTTTTAGCTGCACTGTACAAAAGAGTGAGAAGGAGAAAAGGAGAGGAACGTTCTCCTCCTCTACAATACTTTTAACGAAATTTAAAGGTAGAGCTCAAAAGGCATCTCTTTACACCTACCCTTACAGACAATTTAGAGCTTAGGGATATTTTCCTCATGTAACTGCTCAGCTTTCTACACCACATTATCCTTGTCACTAAAGAGAACTATCTCAGCACAGACATCATTTCTGATCGACAACTCTTCACCCTAAAAGAGAAGCATGAATTCTCAGCGACACTCCCATTGGAATACAAACTGCTACAAGAATGAAAACAAATACATCCTTTCCACCCTTTCCACCACTCAGCATCCAGGATGCTCCCTTCTCTAAGCTGAAGTTATGTTTGTGTTAGGAACAATGCATAGCTAAGACATTGCAACAGTCATCTCATCATACAGTTTCTAAGTGAACATTACCACTGCATTCTCAAGAGTTTGTTTCTACTGATGCTTCTCAATTACCAATAATAAAGAGGGAAAAAAGTCAACTTCATTTGCTAATACAATCCATGATAACTGAACTGCAGTACTGCATATTCTCTCACACATAGAGACTTAAAGCTTTTATTATGCTTCCTCTCTGTGTGAAGTAAACTGTCAGCAATTACTTTTATATTAACTGAATTAGTGAATCTTGATACTCACCTCCTCTCTTGTTCCCCTCTCCCAAATATAACTTTTCATCATTCTATCACATGCAGAACATAGATATGCCCTACAGCTACTTCCTGTTCTTGCATCCTGGGAAAACATCCACTCCCTGGTCTAGGTTTTTGTATTCTGTGATTTTAGAAAAACACAGATAGGAACCATACAAAATCCATCATCGTTTTTTTATGAGCTTGCTCTATATCAGCAGTATCAGAGCAAAACAACAGATACCATCTCTGTGGCTGTTTTCTCTCCTTTGATCCCATCAGGGCTAACCTGCTTTCAGCACTTCAATGACCTCTAACATTTCAGCCCTGAAATTTCAGCTGCTCATTTCACATTACCAAGCTCTCTTTTTTCTCCTCTTAACAACACATGCACCTCTTCCTCTTCAAGCAGGGAAGGAGCCAACACATTATCTACAAGGTCAATGCTGATCTGCTACATTAATTCTGATGCACTGCTGGTAGAAGGATTACCAGCAGTATTCAAAAAAAAAAAAAAAACAAACCACACCACACCACAAACAAACCACCAACCTCTAACATCTAATGAATTGCAATTACGAAAGAAGTAATCTGAATAACATTACAGATACATTGTATATATTGCATTAGTAACACTTTACATAGAAATATCTATGCACTCAGCATTAAAATCAAAATAAAGCTGCTTCTCAATAAAGTGTTTTAATTATTACATATACTTCCTTAAATCACAGCAGAAAAAAAAACTGTTCTACCAGCTCAAACATCATTTTCTACATATGAATCTTTGATTAGCACAAAAAAGAGCAAGAATTCTGTTGTTTTAAGAAACTATCTGTTTAAAATATTCTCTTCTTTATCACAATTTCCGATCTAAAAGCAACAGTTAATATAAAAAAAAATAAAAACAACTATAAGGGAGACACTGAGAAAAGAAGAGCTACTTGAAAGGGGCAAGCAGAAGAGATACCAACACACAAAAAAGACTACGCGATCAGAAATTACTTCCATAATCTTCTACGTATATACACATATTCATATATTTTATACTACTTGATTTCAGATTCCTACCTTGATCCATTTAGAAGGCAACTCTGACAACCTTTTATGACAGAAATGTCAATATCTCTTCATTTCTAGGAGAAAAAAGCTTTGTGCCAGCTATTTTCTAATGAAATTTTATATAGGTTACTGAAAATATTTTATCACAGTTTATGAAAACTCCACTTGAACTCAGCCCATGAAGACATTCATAGGCTGTATAAATGTGGTCTCCAAACAACTGGAAATATGATCCCGAACAGCTCCAATATAACTGTCTTGTTGTGAGAAACAAACCTACCAACGACAACAGAAGATTTAAAATGAGTAACACCCCATAGGAGGAGGAGTATAGAGACTTTGTACAGGTTGGGGAAGATTTTTACACAACATTTCATACACAAATCCACTTTACAGCTGCTTAAACCTTATTTTAAAAAAAAAAAAGAAAGAAAAAATCATGCTACTCATCTTTCTTATGATGTTTCCTATTCAGCTGAAACTGTTCAACTATTTTCAAGGATGACAAGAATGACACATCTTACAGCTATTTTGCTGAAAAGCTCCAAAATCTCCACCATTTTGGAGAGAGAACTTAAAATTCATCAAAGAGCAGTCAAGAACCACAAACACACCTCCCACTTCCATGTGCAACTTACACAATTTCTGCTAAGCTCAAGGTTCATAAATGCTTTATTCTACATAGGGCCGCAGAGTTGTTAGCCTTTACCAGCTGAACCCCGCAGGCCTCCTGTTGCAGTGAACACTCTCCAACACAACCCACCCCACAGGGCCACGTAGAAGTTTAGATGCAATGGCAGCTCTTGTTTGCTGGAGGTCCGCATGGCCCCACATGCAGGAAATGTGCTCCAAGTGCTCCCTCTGTTGATGCTTTGATAAGAGATAGGGAGAAAGGGGAAGTGGCAAGTCTTGAGACACATAAAGAGGAGGAAAGAGATGGAAAAAAGATAAAATGCTAAGGGTTTATGAGGGAAGCAGGGTAGAATTTGAGGGCAAGGGATAAAGGAAAATTTGGAAAGGGGAAAAACAAGAATTAAGAAAGGGGTAAAACATGAAAAAGGGATTGTAACTGGTACAGAACAATCAGACTCTCACTCAGAATCAAGTTTTTTGATTACATTATATCTGGGTGTAACATTCCTTTGGTGTGCACAAACTAGCTGTGATACTTCACAGCAAAGTATCTTTCTCAACCACTAATGTAAAACCATGTGGACAATAGTTGTCTGTCAGTATTAGTAATCTAACTGGTTCAAAGGGCACAAAACTCCTAACTATGGTGACAGCAGAGATCATCAATGTGATTTCATGTAAACAAAAGCAACCTATCCTCTCCTTTCCCAACAGAAAAGCTTTAACTATGCCTTGAAAATACTAAGATAAAAATACTGAGGATGGAAGTGTTTGTTTATAACCTGGTATTTGCAAACACCATGATGAAGGCTTCAACTGTTTACAGAATGACAGAATGTTTGCGGTTGGAAGGGACCTCTGGAAATCATCTAGTCCAACTCACCTGCTAAAGCAGGTTCACCTAGAGCAGATCGCACAGGAAGGCATAGAGGCAGGTTTTGAATGTCTCCAGAGAAGGAGATTCCACACCCTCTCTGGGCAGCCTCTTCCAGGGCTCTGGCACCCTCAGAGTAAAGAAATTTCTCCTCATACTCAGGTGGAACCTCCTGTGCTTCAGTCTGTGCCCATTGCCCCTCATCCTATCACTGGGCACCATGAAAAGAGTCTGGTCCCATCCTCTTGACACCCACCCTTGAGATATTTATAAGCATTGATGAGATCCCCTCTCAGCCTTCTCTGCTCCAGGCTGAACAGACCCAGCTGTCTCAGACTCTCTTCATAAGAAAGGTGCTCTAGGCCCCTAATCATCTTCATAGCCAACTGCTGGACCCCCTTCAGTAATTCCTTGTCCTTCTTAAACTGGGGAGCCCAGGACTGGATGCAGTACTTTCACAGCCATATTACTATGAAGAATCTCCACCCCATTTAATGCACTAGTCTGTGCTCTGAAGATTATCAGACTGCAGAGCAGAAAAAGTGATCTTCCATCATCTGCAGAAGTTGGAAGTTGTGTCTCAACTAACAGAAGGAGTTGCACATCACCAGTTGTTTTGTGATGATGGCAGTTAAACGCTGGTTTCTAGAACCAGATTTGTACTCTGGGCATTTTCTAAATTTGGTAAGCTGTACACTTCAAACCAGTTTTCCTCCAGGGTAGCTACCATACATTGTTCTTACTTTGTTTTCTAGACCTCCAACGTCAAGAGAACAGTCTGATGTGTGGGCACGCAAAGATCTTGCAAATGAGGCTGAGGAGTTCTCTAACCATATGCAATTCTAAGTGCTCATGAAACAAAACAAACCCAAAACAACAACACACAAACAATCACACACACACAAATCCCCACAGAACACCACCTCTTCATTTCTCAGACATTAAGACTGAGCTTGTTCCACTGAATTCCAGTTACCCTTAAGGTTTTTGCCTTACCTGACTTTTATGTTTAAAGAACTACAATGTTGTTCCACTCAACTCTCCTGACAAGCCCATTCCAAGTGTAAATTAATTAACTTTAAGATAGTCTAGCTATAATGTCACAGAAGAGCTTATAAAACATCAATAAAGCTGTATTTGTTGTAAGGTTTGCCTTATGTGCTGTAAAAAAATCTTGGGGCCATATGTTGAACTTTACTATACATGTATGTGTAACATACGCACATATATACAAGCATAGGCTTGAACTAATAACAGTATGCAGTGCCATATAGAAAATATAAATGGTTAAAATAGAAGGCATACAAGTAATTTAAAAAGAAAACATTGGGAATCCTAACAGTGTAGCACACATAAAAAATTGACCTATTCTTCTCTGCATCTAAAATATCTTTCAAAAATGGTAACACTAAAATGTTTTTAATAAAGCTGTTTTCATTTGATGTCTCCTAGAAAGATTTGCTTTCATGCTACTCATACCTGCACTTCCTTGAATAATTTTTCTTTTTGCTTTTAAACTACAAGGATCACTTACCATTTAAATATATGAACAACAATGAAAGCATATCTACCCTCCCTTCACTACCATTTTGCAAAGAAAAGTCTGACTGAATTACAGTGATTTGGGAATGTCATTATCCAAATGAGCTTTAAAGATGCCAGATGTGTACAATCATGGCCAGCCCAGGGGAGGGAAGAGTGGGTAAAAGGAAAAAATAAGGCCTTCACTGCTAAGTTACAGTATTCAAAAACCTCTCTCGAGCTCTGTCAATGCAAGTTACATCACTGTTCTTTTATTACTTTACTTAATCTTTTGTATCATGAAGCTAAAAAAAAAAAAGGGGGGGGCTAATGTTTGGACTATAGGTTAAGCAGAAATCAGAAAGGCCTTGTTGCATTGCAATAAAATTAATAAGAAATAAATATACTGAGAGGACAAGAAAACGAAAATAATATTAAAAAAACTATTTCCTGTGACATGCCCTACTGAAGACAGACACTCAGCAGTTATAAACCCTACACCTCATTACCCCACTATGTTTAAAATCTTATCTGTTGCTACAAAAGACAGAAGTTGAAAGCTGCATTAACCAGCAGGCAAACTGACCCTAACAGAGTCTTCTACAACACACCCAATTAAATGCAGCGGTCTGGGATGCTGGCCTGCTGTCAGCAGCAGAGTTCACCCCGATCGATACCGCTGAATGAGCTGCATAGGGATGAACGCATTTCAGCCTGAACTGGAGGACTAACTGAAAGTCAATAGTGAAAAGCTAGTGCTTAATCTTGTAACATACAGGTAGAGCAGCTGATACCATCGGCTCTGACAGTACCCCACAAACTAATCTCTCAAAGAACAAAGGGATGATTTTTTTTCCCCACTATATTCCCAACGTCACTGTGTTACAACAGGTAAAGTAGTGTAAAATGTCTGCCCACATAACACATTATATTTAGTCGTTTCAGTGATACTGCTCTCATGTTCCCCCACAGTCCAAGAGCGTTTCCGCTACCGTGAGCAAAACGGGCAGCTGGGGATCTGAGGACACCTAAAAGCCGGTGTTTTGGAGCACCGTTCGCCACTGCCTTCAGACGCCGGCCGGTGGGTACACCCAGGGCTGCCTATCAACAGCTGGCAGCCTCTTTTGTTCCCTCTAACGCGTCATTTTCCGCCGGGCACCGTGCTGGGCAGAGGGAGCCGCGGGCCAGCGCCGCTCCAGGAGCGCATCGCTCAGCCAGCCCGCGCCTGGCACCGCCGCCTCGCCCCGCATAATGGCACGATTCATCTCCCCGTCCTCCCGCTGCCCACGCCTCCCTCGCCGCACAGGTTAGCGGGCGCTGCCCACCCTGAGCCGGGCAGCGAGGTGCAGCCTCTTACCGAAGTCCGCGGGAGCCACCTCACGGGCAGCGGCTGCCGATCGCAACCGCCCTCCGCGCAACGCTTCCAACGACCCTCCACCCAACGGCCGCCCCCTCGCGGCGGGGCGGTACGGCACGGCCCCACGCGCCGCCCCGCGCCCTCCTGCAGCTGTCGCCGCCGGCAGCCCCTCGGCCGGAGGAGCCGGACCTGCGCGCCCAGGGCGGGGGTTCTCCCCTCTCTCCGCCCGGCCCGGCGCCACCACACCCCAAGCTGCCCGGGGGTGGCTGTGTCCGGCGGCAAGACGGCGAAGCCGGCCAGCCAGTGCACGGGAGGGCTTGTAACCCTGCCAGCCCCGCTCGGGATCAGCCACCGCGGCAGCCCGGAGGGGCGCCCGGCCCTCGCCCCGCCGCCGTAAACCCCGACCTCCTCCGCCTGTCACATGAAAACAATTATTGACTCGACCGGGGGAGGGGAAGAGAAGTTAAAAGCCATGAGGAGGACGGAGGAGCGGAGGCTGGTGGCGGCCAACTCCTGGCCCGACGCCCCCAGCCCTCCGTCGCGGCAGCGGCACGCACCCCACCCGCCGGGCGAGAGCCCCAGCCGGACCTCCAGCACCGCCAACTCGGAGCCGGCGTCCTGAACTCACCCATTTATGTCGAGCTGGGCTTTGCCTGGCGGCGAAAACACGCTGAAAGTTTGAGGCGGCTGACCACGGCGAAGGGGGCGAGAGACAGCCCGAGCCGCCGCCACGGGAAGGAGAAGAGGCTGCTGACAGAGCCGCTCCCTCCTCCGGCGGCCGCCGCTCTCAGCACCCGCTGCAGCCGAGCTGCATTCTGCGTCCTGCTAGCAGTACCTCGGCTTCACTCAGCATACGTATTCGTATGTATTTAAAAAAAAAAAAAAAAAAAAAAAAAAAAAGGAAAAATCAGGCGAGAGAAGGGGCTCAGCCTTCAGCTCCTGACAACCACCTGGGTCCCCGCTGCCGCCGGGCAGAGCAGCCCGGGAGAAAGCACGGCCGAGCCTGGATGCCCAGAGGCGCCCGCTGCGGAGCCGCGGGTGTGCGCGCCTTCCCCCGCCGGCCGGTACGTGGGGCAGGGCGAGGGTGCGAGGAGCAGCTGGGTCTCCCCGCCGGGCGCTCCCGCGGCTGCTGCTGCTGCCGGAGCGATCGGCGCGGCTCGGCGCTGCGGGAAGTGTCGCGAGACTGCGCCAGAGCCGCTGCGCCGCCTCGGGCCGCCGGGAGCGGTGGCGGGGGAAGGAGGGCGGGGAGGGAGGGGAGAAGAGAGGAAGGAAGCGGAGCGGCTGTCCCCAGCCGGGGCAGAGTCGGGGCACAGGGGTGCCGCGGCGCCCCGGGCCCACCTCGCCCGGCGGCTTTCCCAGTTCAGGCCAGGAAGCGTCAGCGGGGGCGCGGGCAGCAAAGGGGAAGGGGCTCGCCTCATTTCGGTGCTGGGGAAGGAGGGGCGGGGGGGCGCTCTGGGCTTCGGACACCCTCTGTGGGAGCTGGCGGCCGCTCCCCCACGGCGGGATAGGCACGTAGCTCAGGTTCCTGCCAGCCACCTTGCCCGTCCGCCTCCCGGGAGCAGTGACCTGCTGCGGGCCCTGCCCGCTTCTGCCCCCGTGGACACTGGGCAGTGCAGCGGCTGCTCCACAGGTGCCCCTCGTTGGGCCGCGGCTCCCCCGGGCCTGGCCGTGAGGGAGGGGAAGGGGGGCATGGCCGCTCCCGGGGGAAGCTGCCACATTCCCCCCTCCGCCCCCGCAACCCTTCACAGGCTCCGGAGGCCTCGAGAGAAGGAAAAAAAAATGTAAAAAATAGTGGCTTCGAGGTTAGTGGTGATGTTTTCACAAAACAGAGGAGGAGCTGATTGTGCTTTCCAGGTATTACAGGAAGATTGGAAACACACACTACAATAAAACCGAGAAAAAAAAAGCAGTTCAGATAGATCAGTAACATTGCTGGAGAGAAAGGCACCTAATAAGGCCAGGGAGCCTTCTTCGCAGCCAAGTCTTCTCACAGGTAAATACTGCTGGGAAAAAGAAAAGGAAAAAAAGCCAACACAACTACAGTATACCAGCAGCAAATTTTAAAACGGCATACTCTGCTATAAAAGGTATAGATAACCTCAAGGCCAGGTTGGATAGGGCTTTGATGAACCGGGTCTAGTGGAATGCATCACTGCTGCTGGCAGAGATTCTGATGATTTTACAGTACAAATACCTTGAATATCAATGATAGATCCAGCAAAAAAGCCTGATCTACCCTCAGGTAGTTAGTTTCTGTACAAAGACAGAAAACTGCCAATAACATTAAGGACAAGGTTTTTGTACTTCTCCCCCTGCTCCCACACAAGTACAACAGAGTCTGTTTTGAAAAGAAAGTTTTAGGTTAGAAATGTGTAAAAGAATAGAAGCATTTCCAGGTAGCACCTGGCATCTTGGCTATGAAAAATCTACATTTCTGATATTGAGATATTGGTGAACTGAGAGAAAAGTAGGGGAGTTTAACCAATGAGAGGCTTAAGTATTTAGACAGAATTCCTAGTTCTTAATTTTTAAGAAAACTTCAACCACAGCTATGAAAACTTTTAAGTTACTTATTTAGGTGCAATAGGAGCACTGGGATATTAGGACTAATGCCATTTGTCTTTTCTAATTTTTGCAAAAAAAAAAAGCGACAAAACCTTCAGAGAAACTCATATTTAAAAACATGAAAAAATTAACTATTGTTTTCAGGAAAATTGGGACACCAAGGCACAAACCACTGACAGAGTTCCAAGACCGTAGGGAGGAGGAAAAAAAAGTAACACGAACAAGCACATTTTATCTTCACACATACACAGAGCATCTTTTAGCCAGTCATGTGCTACCAGAAAAGCCAACATTCACTCATTTATACACATCTTAATTAAACAATGTGAGTTTCCATTATCCACAATTCCTTATTATAAAAAGCATTTAACCTCTATTACCTGAAAAATTTACAGGATTAATTACTGGAAATGACCAGAATGAGAAGCAGCAACTTTTACATAGGCATTACAACAAACTAGCTGAAACCATCAAGTCAATCAGAACAAAATGTCAAACTAGGCAGAATTGATGCAACCAGGTTTGAGAAGGAAGACATCTGTCATTAGCATGGTAATTTTATATGAAGTTTGGGTTTCCAGTGCTCCAGCTGTGTAGTTGGAGGTGGAAGAAATTGTATAACTCAATAATTTAGCTTGGTACATACCAATAGCACTGCTTCTGTTAGAACTCTTCAAGGCTGGTAGTAGAAGTGGTAAGGAATAATACAAAGTAGTCATAAGTCAGTGTTACAATGCATAGGAGAAAGCCATTTAGATGGCTGGCTCAAACAAATTTCTAATTTCAACCATCACTAACCGTTAATGTATGAGAATTTCTTGGCTTTCCCAAGTAAAGCAGTAACACAGTACAGCAAGTTGTCCTCCCTAGGTGGAAAAAAAGATCATGCTAAACTGGGAGGAGCACTGTCGTAGTACCTCCAAGACTTAGCTTCCCATTGTTGCTAAGCCAAAGAATTTCTGTAGGACTGCTCTTATGTTCCTATAATGCCTACATTAAAGGGCACCCCTCAGCTGGGGCTTCAAAGTAACATTACAACGTATGTGGCTTTTTCAGATACCTTACCTTTGTGGTAAAAGCTGAACCAATTATACATCATGATGGCATTTAGAAAGGAAACTGCTCTTCACCTTCTAAGGAAGTGCTTAGAGAAGGTAGACAGGCTTTTAAAGTGATCTTGATGAAAATTAGCAACTTTTATCTAACATGACATGCACTTCAGAACACAACCTACTGCACTTTAACTGACGTGCACTTCTGAAGACAGTAGTCTAATAGTTGGGAAGCATTATTATATCTCCCCAAGTATTATTTAAACATTTTCCCAGAGAGGAAAAGAGAAAATGTCTCCCCCCTGTAGCTACTCTACATAGTAGATTCATCACATGTGAAAGAGTTTTCCTTTACTATCCAGTTGAATTATAATAACCAGATTAGGAGAATTATTTTTAAGAAGCCCAAATTATTTACATTCAGTGAGGATCAAGACAGATTAGATTATAGAAAGCTGAAGTAAATAATGGAGAAGTCCTCCCTTTTCCTTTAAACACTGCAAGTGTATTCTAGCTTCACCTCATTCTCACTCCACTCTGTTAAGAAATCTTAGTATTTAACATAGTTATTCTCACCTCACACTGATGATACTGTATTAAGGGAATTCTTAGAAATGCACACTTTTATTGATTATAAACTTTGGTAAAGTTAACCAAGTGTGCACCTTCCCCCATTCTGTCCCTTTACAGGGCAAGAATCAAGATTTTGAATGCCATGGAGGAGATGAACACACCCACTTCCTAAGTTTTTTGAAACAACATCTATTTTGTGCTAGTAATGAGAGGACATTCATATTTTGTGTCTTTGGAAAGGAGCTTCTTTTAGCCAAAAAAGTGCGCCTAGAATGTAGATAAATACTTTAATCCCCCAAAGAAACAATAAGCTATAAAAGCAACAGTTCTACAAAAAAAATTTCAATGGCTACACAGATCCAAGTAAAATACTCTTGACGCTTAACTACTGAATTATTTAAGTAAGAATTTTGTTAAAACATTTATTGTCTGTAGAAACAAAATGTACATTAATTTTATATAAACTATGTTAAACATACATATAAACATACCTACATCTTAATACATACTTACGAGGCTTTTAGATATGGGAAAACATTGTCAAAAGCACCATTGTGGACTCCAAAGACTACAGACTTCAAATGTTTTTGCATTTAATTCCATCCTCAGTAGTTTAAAAATGTCATTACTTATCCACATTTACAAGTAATTACATTAGAGGTTTCTGATATTGTGTTTGCGTGTGTACACATGTGCACATACATATTAGATGGTCCTTGTGAAGCTACAATATAAATAAGGTCAACATTAATATATTCCTTGGAAGTGACTATTAATCCACATCCTCATTCAACTGGGGAAAAAACCCTACTATTCTTACAACAAAACAATGAGGCTTTTTTAAAATTCCATGAAGTATACTCAAATAACAGCTGTTGTACCCTGTCTCTTCCCCTCAACAATAAAGATGTAGGAGAAGCCAATCACAAAATAAAAGCCATCTACTACATTATTTACAGAAAATGAAATATTTAAAAGACAACATTAGATTTAGCCTGCTTAGACAAAATTCAGAGCAATGAACAGAAAACTCTATTAAAGTGGCAGGCAGCATAGAGCCATTAAACCACATGGCTAAATGCCTACTCAAAACCCCCTCCACCAACAAAAACCATCAGGCAGGGAAGGAAGGGGCAGGTGTTATGACAACAATTTCCTCTGATTTTAACACTGAAAAATTTATGCTCACTAAGCTCGAAACAGAACAGACTTAAATGTTCATCATTGTGTTTAAGGTCTATTAAGAAGTCAAGTGTTACAAGTAGGCTTTCAAAGATCTTGAAATGGCTTTTTCCCCCCTTCATATGGATGCTGAAGAACCTATCTTCAAATCCTGCAGCAATGGAATGAAGTCTGTCAAGAACCAGAATTATGTGCAGAAACATTTTTTCCTCCTTCCAGCTTCATTAGGATGCAAGTCTGAAGTCTTTCTTTTAGAGAGCTCTCCCACAGAAAACTTTGTAGATGGCTGTTCAGATGCTTAAAGAAAGGCAAGAGGCATGTTTCTACACAGCATGGGAAAAGATCCTTTCAGGAAGCAGGGAAGTTAAAGATCTACAGTCTTCTACAATGAACAGTGAGACATCAAGTCTCTCTTTGCTATAATCTCTAATTATCTTCTCCGAGCAGCTCTCACTATCCATTTTCAAGACAGAAAAATGACTTTACAACGCATAACAAGCAAATTTTGAGAACCCTGCCTTTTTAATGCCACGTAAGTGTAATATTGGGGTTTGTTTTGTTTTTAAAGCAACTAAGTTCATATAAAGAAAATTCAGCATTTCACCCTGAGGCCCTGGGAGAGAAGGCAGCAGGTAAACCATTACCACAACCAGCAATCAGCTGAATTTACTCCCATCCTCTGCTGTCAGTTACCTGAGTTAGGACAGTTATGTCCAGGTCTCAAGAACATCTAAATCTATCAGGTAAGGTGATTTTAAACATGTAAGTAATTATTAGAGTTAAGGCAGGCTTGTAGAAGCCCTGCAATGTGTTGCTTCTTGCTAGCCCCAGAATTTTGTTAACCTTGTGAACTCTAAGATTCTAACCAATCTATGTAGAGATTAAAGGGATCAGCAATATAAATGCTAACATCACAACAACTTATTATTTCAAACACTTTAAGGAAGACTCTAGTCGTATTAAACCCATTGCATTTTGGATAGCAATTAAAACCAAAACAATTTCACAGGTGAACAACTGAGAATCACATGAGCATTTAACAGTATTTTCAAGTTAACCAAAAGAAAAGCATTTCACATTTATATTTTCAAAGTATAAAACAAAGTTTAAAAGCTCTTACACAATCACATTTTTAACTTGCCCTTGCAATGTAAATGCAGTGACAGACTTCACTAATACAAGATAAACTTTTCCTTCTGAGGGTGAGGCTTACACACATATTTAAAGTGGTTGTTTTAAGAAGCATTATCAGTCCATGCTCCCATTGGAAAAAATGCGATAACCAGGATATTACTTAAGTCTTTGTACAAGTGTTTTCTACAATGCAGTCACAATACAGAAAGGCACCAAGTTTTTCAAGTAAATTGACCTTTCTTCTACTTACACTTTATCTTGTGCCTTCACCACCCAGTCAGTAACTTCCAATACATTGTTCTCAAACAAACATTATATTCCAGTACAACAGAACTCTTCTGTGCTAGAATAAATAAGCTGAGTTGTGTATGAGTTTATAAAACAAGTGTCTGTAATTCACAAAGATAAATCTACACAGCAATGTCTCATACCAGATACCAGCACAGAGTAGATGCCTCCAGCAGCAAAGCCAGTCACAGAATTCAATTTCTTTACCAATTTTATAAAACACAAAGTTTTACCATGACAGAATCCTAAATTAGTTATCAGTAAAAAATGTGATTCCAGCAAGTGTTATTACCTTAAGTAAAAGCTAAGGCAACTCAAACAGTGACTGAAGTTCATCAAATGACATTCATCTTGATGCCAAAGGTAGGCAAGTGGGTAAAGAAAAAGTCAGTAAACATGCCCAAAAAAGCCTGTTTGTAATATGTTGCTGACAGCTGTAGAAATAAAACACAAGGCTACACTGTTGAAGTACAAACCAAATTAGAGATATCTAGTCATGCACAGTTAAAATACAAAAGCATAAAATCAGAGGAGCTAGTCACACTTCTAAACCTGGGTAAAGCAGCATTAACTGACTGAAGTCTGACTACTCCAGCATTACTTCTGAACAGCGTTAGCAAAATTGCTGTCAGAAGTTTCTTCATGTATCCATTTTCCCCATTTGCTCAACAATGAGTTCTCTTCCAGGCTTTAACAAGAACGCTGCAGGAAGCTTACAGAAAACAGTAGTATCCCGTTGAATAAGACAATATAGCTTCAGTAGTTTGTCCTATATCTTACATGGTTTCACTTCTTACATGTTTTACAGTGCTTTAGCACATTCAAGAGCAGTGTGAACAGCTTGTCAGCTTGATGGTAAACCTGTCCTCATCTGAAAGGGTACATGCAGCACCCCTGCCAGCAGGCTCCTCAACTGCAACTACTTTTTCTTTGGGTTGACTCAACCTGTTCTTCCGATTCCTTATTTTCATCTCCCAGTAAATCTATACGGGATGATTTTGCCAGATTCATCACGGACAGCATAAGCATTAATAAATATTTTCTTACCTGCACAAAGTTACCTGACTCTATTTGACCAGGGTATTTCTTTCCTTGAGCTTCCCATTTTGTGTATGCACAAAGTTACTGAAAAACTAGCTGAATCATTAATGATGTATTTAAACCGAAAAATCTGAGTTTTAGAAACAAGCCATCTGGTGTCATTGTTGAATGACCATAACATCAATGAACATGGCAAACCACCTGCCTGCCTACTCCCTATGAACATTAAGCAGCACCCCTCAGAATCTGAAGATCTTAAGTAAATGCTATTTAGGTGTTCTGAGCCATACCCACACTTTCAAATAGTCTCTCTACTGTGGGAAAAAAACATTACAAAAAAGCATGCAGCAATCACATCCTGACTTTCCACCCCCAAAACCAGATTTCCTTTCCTCTGAACATACCTCTACCCAGTATGAGAATTCTGATCTACAATCCAAAACAGAAACTAGCCTGCATTCCATATAGCTAACACTGTCTTGGAAATGACAGAAATACATCAGCCTGCAAATGTTGTGGATATTGTGAACAACTTTTTTCTGAAATAAAAACATCTCTGAAAACTACTTGCTATGCATCTTTAATTTACCTGCAATAAAAAGTCCAAACAACTCTGTAATACATACACACAACCCTATTATATATTAAGGCAAAGGCTATAAACAGGAAATAAGCACAATATTGTTTATAGCTGCTTGGAAAATCTCTTGCTAGTAGTTTTGCATACAGCATAACAATATTGCAGTACAGTAAGCTTCAGAGAATTACTGGAATTCTGAAGAAAATTACAAGCTATCTGCATTTAAAGCAGTTTCAATTATGAACAGCTTTGTTAGAAGACATGCTTATTAAAACTTTGTTTTTCTTGCAATTAAATCTTTCAGACCCCAATTTCAGAACCCAGGAAACCACCAAGTCACTTATGACAAAAAAAATCAGAGAACATGTGGCTTGGTCAAGAGTGTCATACACCAAAATGAGACAGAATAATTTTGAATACAGACCAACTAATCCTCTAACAGCCCCAAGCATGCTTTCAGTGCAGTTATCAGCTACTGCTACAGTACATTACATACCTGCCCGTTACCATTCATTTTAATCAAATACTGAAAGTTGTCCCAACATTCTAACAATTTACAAATGTATATACACATCAGAAAACCAAGTACATTAAACTAAAGTAATACAAAATACTGTTTGATGGAAATGATTGAACAGAGGTGTAAAATCTATTGCGTAACCTAAAAGGTCATTACTTGGAAAATCCTGAGCTAATGTGCTATTACCAAACAATTCAGGCACTTTTTTTTTTCCTTTTTTTATTACATAAGCAATACACTTTCAACATATAAACCTCTGGGTGTAACAACTCGAGTTCCATCTGTAACATCATGCTCAGAGAACAAGTATTCAATAAATAAGACCACCTTCAATGACTTCTTGAGACTGGTACGCAAAAGGAACTAAAGGTACATACTACAAGGTTTCAGTTGAATACTGTACTTTAAAAGCAATTATTAAAACCGTAAAAAAAGTTCTGCAGCATTCCACTACTGAAAAATAAAGTTATTTTTGATCAAGAAAGTTACAGAGTTAGTTCCTTTATCATATTTTAAGTCTTGACAAAGGTGTCAAAAAATGAACAGATGCTCCCTTCGCTGTGTTGTGTGTTTCAACTTCAGGATCACAGCTCAGTTCAAGTTTCCGTTGCAATATTTATATTTCCCTACAGAGCAGAAAAAAAAAAAATCATTACTCTTAAGTTGTAACAGTGGAAAAAAGCCTCCAAACTTTCAAAAGTACTGTATTATTATAGAATGTAACATACAAGATACTTCCAATTTTGCATTGAAACAGCAAACCTTCAAAGATAATTATGCATATGCATGCTTTAAGGTATTTCAAAAGGGTGAAATAAAGATGTTTAACACATCTCAAAAACAAGTTCAATCATTACAGTAGGCAAAATATGGGAAATGCTAGAATCTGAGGAATAATTTTGGTTTTTAAGAATTAGCCAACCAGCAATCAGTATGTTGTTAAGAAAATGGCTTATTCTTCAGGATTATTCTTACTTTGGGATTTATTTCACTTTAACTCAAAGATATTTAAACTCTTCATTGGGCCTAAAAATCAGTATTCAGATCTTCTTATGCTTCTCTAATTCAAGTCTATCTCCAGCAGCCAGATTGTCTTAAATGTGCTTTATAGGTTCCAGACAAGAACCTGAATATCCAATTATAGAAGAGCATTGGAAGTTATTGGGGAAAAGCTCACTTAAAACTATGGCACTTCTATGCCCATTTTACAAGGTCACAGTTTTTGGAAAAAAAACCTTCTCCATCTATTTTCCACTAATTCCCATTCAATTTAGCCTTCGGAGATCATACTTCTTAGAGTCCTTGTCAACGTAAAAGGTATTCCCCAGTATACTTCTGTAACAAATGACACATTTCCCCAAAGCACTTAGTTTTCTTTCTTGTGTGCTTTTTCCCCTCAATTTTTTGTGTTTTGGTGTGATTTTTTTTTTCTTTTTCCCCCATCGTACTGTAAACTTGAGGTTTTTTTGAAAACAGCTCTAAGAACCTGTGCTTCTGTGTTCTAAGAACTGAACTCTAATCCAACTACAAATGCCTATGCAAGTGTATTTACTTGTAGGTAGGTGGACACAAATACAAAAAACAAACAAGAATTCACACAGGAACACTGAACTGCAAGGGGCTGTGTATGTTATTTCAATTCTCAGATGTCACAAGTAACCTCATACTACTTTGATCATACTTGATCAATTCTAATAAAGGATTTAGAATGTTTTAACTACTGATCCTCACAAAAGCTGTAACATTTTATACAGTTCAAAAGTTTTTCTGCAGTTCCTATCAATATCACAGTATCACAGTACCACAGTATGTTTGGGATTGGAGGGGACCTCAAAAGATCATCTAGTCCAATCCCCCTGCTGGAGCAGGAACACCTAAGTGAGGTCACACAGGAACATGTCCAGGCGGGTTTTGAATGTCTCCAGAGAAGGAGACTCCACAACCTCCCTGGGCAGCCTGTTCCAGTGCTCTGGCACCCTCACTGAGAAGAAGTTTTTTCTCAAATTTAAGTGGAACCTCTTGTGTTCCAGCTTGATCCCATTACCCCTTGTCCTATCACTGTTTGCCACCGAGAAGAGCCTGGCTCCATCCTCATGGCACTCACCCTTTATATATTTATAAACATTAATAAGGTCACCCCTCAGTCTCCTCCAAACTAAAGAGCCCCAGCTCCCTCAGCCTTTCCTCATAAGGGAGATGCTCCACTCCCTTAATCATCTTTGTTGCCCTACGCTGGACTCTCTCCAGCAGTTCCCTGTCCTTCTGGAACTGAGGGGCCCAGAACTGGACACAATATTCCAGATGGGGTCTCACCAGGGCAGAGTAGAGGGGAGGGAGGACCTCTCTCGATGTACTAACCACCCCCCTACTAACCACCCCCCTTGTAATACACGCCAGGATGCCATTGGCCTTCCTGGCCACAAGGGCACAGTGCTGACTCATGGTCAACCTGTTGTCCACCAGGACCCCCAGGTCCCTTTCCCCTACACTGCTCTCTAATATGTAATTTCCCAACCTATACTGGAACCTGGGGTTGTTCCTGCCCAGATGCAGGAGTCTACACTTTCCCTTGTTAAATTTCATCAGGTTATTCCCCACCCAACTCTCCAGCCTGTCCAGGTCCCGCTGGATGGCAGCACAGCCTTCTGGCGTGTCAGCCACTCCTCCCAGCTTAGTGTCATCAGCAAACTTGCTGATAGTACACTCTATTCCCTCATCTAAATCGTTAATGAATATATTGAATAATATTGGCCCCAGTACTGACCCCTGAGGCACTCCACTAGATACTGGCCTCCAACTAGGCTCCGCACCATTGACTACCACTCTCTGGCTTCTCTCCTTAAGCCAGTTTGCAACCCACCTCACTACTCTATTGTCTAGACCACACTTCCTCAACTTAGCTGTGAGGATGCTGTGGGAGACTGTGTCAAAGGCTTTACTGAAGTCAAGGTAAACCACATCCACCGCTCTGCCATCATCCATCCAACTTGTTACATTCTCATAAAAGGCTATGAGGTTGGTCAAGCATGACTTACCCTTGGTAAAGCCATGCTGACTGCCCCAAATTACCCTCTTATCCTTGATATGCCTTGAGATGGCACCAAGGATAAGCTGTTCCATTACTTTCCCAGGGACAGAGGTGAGGCTGACCAGTCTATAATTACCTGGGTCCTCCTTCTTGCCCTTTTTGAAGACTGGAGTGACATTTGCTTTCCTTCAATCCTCGGGCACCTCCCCTGTTTCCCAAGACTTGGCAAAGATGATGGAGAACGGTCCAGCAATGACTTCAGCCAGCTCCCTCAGCACCCGTGGATGCATCCCATCTGGACCCATGGATTTATGGATGTCCAGACTATTTAATTGCTCCCTAACCCAGTCCTCATCAACTAAAGCAAACTCCTCCATTGACCTGGCTTCATCCGGGGTCTCAGGGGTACAGGGCTCCCCAGGACAGCCTCCGGCAGAGCAGACTGAGACAAAGAACGCATTCAGTAATTCTGCCTTCTCTGTATCTTCTGCCACCAGGGCACCCACCCCGTTCATCAGTGGGCCTACATTGCCTCTGGTGTTAGTTTTATCAGCTATGTATTTGAAAAAGCTCTTTCTGCTGTCCTTGACCCCTCTCGCCAGCTGTAATTCTAAGGAGGCCTTGGCTATCCTAGCTGCCTTCCTACATCCTATAACAGCAGCCTTATATTCTTCCCAAGTGGCCAGCCCCTGCTTCCATGACCTGTAAACTCTCCTATTCTGCTTGAGCATACCCAACAGATCCCTATTCAACCACACAGGCCTCCTGGCTCCCTTAAGAGCAATCAGCTGAGCTCAAGGACAGAATATGAAACACAGGCCACTGTAGAATTTCAGAGGCTGCCTCTGATTTGCAATTACCCAAAGCAAGTTTCACAGAGTTTCCATGGAATAAACATGGAGGAAATAGGAGTGCAGAATCAAGTTTGCCTGTAAAGTGCAAAGAGCCAATATTCCAGAAAATCCCATTTGAATTATTCCATGGGGATTTAAAAATTGGAATGGCTCATATGAATATTCATATGTTTAATGGCTTAGTAAGAAATAAATTAAGCCAACTTACCTTTTCTTTCCTCAAAAATCCATCTCTGAATTTATTAGTGGTAAATCCCCTTACACCAACAGAACGTAACCGCTGGTACTTAGCCTGAATATATAAACCCTTCTGTACTAAGCCAGACTTATAATGGGATTGCAAACGGCCATCTGCAAAGTTGCTCTGTAAAGGTGGGGGAAGGGAAGGGGAAAAAAGTGCAAAATGAGGGCACCAAAACTCAATAGTTTATATTTACAATTATACAGATGTAAAACTTTTAGTACTGAACAACAGAAGCATGCATTTGCAAGTGCAGAGCCTCTTCCTTTATTTCTCATTTAATATTCCTCAGACCACTAGCTAACACATGGCTGAAGGAACTGCTACAGTGTATTTATTGTTTAAAACATCCAAAATTATCTTCCTCATAGAAAAAAGTAAACATTATTATACAACATTAACTTTTTTCCAAACTTTACTGACAGTAAACCAGCATCAACAAAAAGTTGAAGACATTTCACTGTTGCTAATAAATTCAGTGAGGTAAGGCCTGCAGTGGGCACACATGGTGAGTCTAAAAAAAAATCATACTAAACAGAAGTCAGTAAATATTTTTTTCCTATAGTTTTAAGACCTTACAGTACGAACATTGCTCTGTGCCTTTGTCACCTCCAGACAGCAATATTGTAAACTAACCTAGTGTGGGACCAGAAGCAGAGGCCACAAAGGTAACAATAGGCTTAAAGGTTAACAGCATTATAAACACACAGAAAGAATACAGCAAGATCACCACAGACCACAGCCATTAAAAAGTTGTATCATGTTTTAATTCCTGAGCACTCAGACCTCCAACAAAACATGCTGTAAAAATGTTTAGAGTAAGAAAAACCCTGCTTATTATAATTCCACTTAGTTTTCCAGTACTGCTGTTTTACGTTTTCCAACATGGTCCAGACAGAAAGCATTCCTGTATGCATTCATCATTAAAGGTTTTCCCTCTCCCAAATTTAAACAATGGCTTTCCAGCTAAAAAAGAGGAAACATCCTGACTATATAAAATTCTTGGTATCTTTTACAAACCCTTTTAAAGGGTAGGAGAGAACAAAATGTGTTCAGCATGACCCAATTCTTTCGGCAAACTGGGTTTCCTTGTGACAGAGTAAGGATTACTTCAAGACAAATCACATGCTCTGAGGTTGCAACACGTTTGGTACCAGGTTTTTCCACTGTGTTTTCCACTGTGTGGCTGATGAACAGCTGAGAAAGGACTGTACAGAATGGAAGTTTCTTTACGCAAAAGCAGAGGGTTTGTTACATCCCAAATCACTTCACCCACCTACTATATGTGGTAATTGAGAAGTTTGCCCCATCAGTCCCCCAGCATTTACTCTTTTGGCATTTGTAGGCAGTGGACCTTGCAGAACGTTAGTAAATGCTAAACCCTTCCCTGAAAAGTATCAGAATCGAGGCACAAAACAACTAAATGCAAGTCAATTCTTTAAGAGGCATATGCCTACCACAGGGAAAACTGAAGGGCATTTTTAATGCTGCCTTAAGCCCCTGAACACAGCTAGAAGTTCCCATTTCCCTCACAGCTGCTGTGGTTCTCCACTCTGACATCAGTGGCCTCAGTGCTCTGACACTGCATTTGTATGACAAGCAAAGGAGCCGGCCAAGTAACAGAAAGGAAGAAGGTACAAGATACTGAACACAAGATTACACACAGCTTGAAAGTTTCAGCTCAAGTATCTACATGTTCCATAAGTGGGGAGGGAGGGGAATAGTAGTATTATTAACATAGACCAGAATCAGCTGTAGACAAAATTGACAGAGTTGGTATGCAGGCACTGCAGACACATATAGCTTAGAGTAAAATGAGGTCATCTAAGGTGTGTGGAAAACATTAATAGCAGATTTTTCTTCTTGCTTTAGACCAGAAGCTAAAGTGACATCTAGTTTTACATTCAGACTCTTCAATAAATAACACTAATGACAATGCCTATGAACCAATGGCCTCAATCTCAAATACTTCCTATATGAGCAAATACATGTCATTGCACTGATTCTGGCTAGGATGGAGTTAATTTTTTCACAGCAGCCAGCAGGGCACTGAATTTTGGATTTGGGACTAAAACAGCACTGATAACACACCAGTGTTTTGACTGTTGCTGAGCAGCACCTGCACAGCACCGAGGCCTTCTCATCTTCCCTGCTCTGCAAGTAGGCCAAGGGTGGGCAAGAACCTGGGAGGGGACACAGCCAGGACAGCTGAGCCAAGCTAAGCAAGGGGATATTCCACCACAGAACCTCAGCAACAGAAACTGAGGGGAGGGCACTTGAAAATAGGTAACCATTGCCTGGGGACCAGCTGAGCATCAGTCAGTTTGTGGGAGGTGGTAACTGCTTTTGCATCACTGTTTTCTTCTTCTTTCCTTAAACTATCTTCATCTCAAGCCATGAGTTTCTGATTTTTGCTCTCTGTATTCTCTCCCCCATCATGCTGGGGGACAAGGGGAACTAAGAGGAGAGTGGGCAAGCAGCTGTGTGGTGCTCAGCTGTTGGCTGGGGTGAACCTACCACAGCCATTCATACACTGAGCTGTGTTAAACAGCAAATGAAGTTTAGTTCTAAAGATTACCATGTGTGTACCCACTTAAAGGCTGACTTAGTGATTCATTGCAAAGTGTCATCACAAAAAAAAACCCTTTTAAATTTTAAGATTTCTCCAGATCCTTTATAAACACTGCTGTTCTAAAGTATTTTTTCCAAGTTTAACATACTTCAAGACCATATTTTTTTAAAAAATATTCTAAATAGACCATCTTTTGTGCTTATTAAGTTAAAATGCCCCTATTTTCTGTACCAAAGAAGAAACGTGGTGGGGTTTGTTGTTTGGGTTTTGTTTGTTTGTTTTTCTTTTTGGCAGAGAAGGACTGGCAGGGAATGGGATTCTGTGTGGTTTTGGTGGGGTTTTTATTGTTTGTGTGTTTGGGTTTTTTTTAAAATAATCAGCCAATAAAGTCTGCTGAATATAAAGATAGTCAAATCACCTTCCTGAGCAGGTTTCAGCAGCAGCATGGGAGGGAAAAGCCCTCTATGTTATTCAGGAGGAAATTAAATTTGAAAAAAAAAAGTTGATGAAATTAAGTCAAGTCAGTGCTGCTGTTTCCATAGCAATGATAAATGTGCCATACACATATGCAAACTGCAATACAAGTGCATATGCTATTTTCCCTACAAATATTAAAGCACTATGGGACAGATCATTAGATACAGCAATATTCATATGTATGTGTGATGACAACTTAACATTTTCATTCTTGCATAATTTCCAGAAGCACAGGCTCATGTAAATGAAGGCAACCTTCCATTTTCTTTATATTACCTCAACTACCAACACTGTTCAATGATATGGCAGCCAGTGCTAAAGATCACCCCAACCCCTATAGGCTGACAATACAGAGAGGCTATGATGTCCTTACATGGTGGAACAGCTATATCAGACTGACACTTTAAACTTGTTTAACTTCAGCTTGGTAAAACACTTTTTCAGAAGTTAGCATTTTTTTTATTAGCTTCAGCTTAGCTATCTGACTAAGATGGACTGGCAAAGCACACCTAAATGGGAGAGCCTGAAAGCCTTTTTATCCAACAGTTCTCTTATGTTTAGACCGAAGGGGGAAAAAACAAAACACAACACCAAAACAAGCCCAAAACAACCCTCCCCCAAAACACAACCAAAACCAAACAACCCCCACACAAATACACCTACACTGCCCTCCTTTCAAAATGTAATCCAAAAACGCCAGCTACTTAACTTAGCTATCAAAACTTTACTTGAACTATCTACAAAACAGGAAAGATTACTCCTATTCTGTGCGTTGTTTTACTCTTGAGAGCACACCTGTTAGGTAGGAGTAATTTTACAGAAGAAAAGGAGTGTACTTGGTTCTAAATATGATTAATACTTTTCTAATCTGAAGAGCTCTAATGGGATCCATGCATAGCATGTCACTGTCAGCAGAAAAGGAAAAAAAGTAGGTTTTGGTTTTCTCCCAAAACTATGATACATTTTGCAATCCAAAGGCATTAGAAAGCCACTGCACTACCTCAGGAAGAAGCACAGTTGTCTCTTCCTTCACCATCTTGAGGCCCTGAAAATAAAGCTTCACTGTTTGTTTTTTTTTTTTTTATAAATGTATAGGTAGCAGCATGCTGGGTATACACAAGAGATTAGTTCCACAGAAACCCCTATATGAAAGGGCTAATCAAATAATAGTAATACAATTTTGAAAGCAATACAATTCCTGTCTCCCAGTCTTAAGAAACAGCTCGGGCTTCCACACTCATCAGGTGAAGGAAAAAAGCTGAACAGCTTGTTTTTTTTTTGGATGGACAAGCTTTCTAGTCATTGTCTAATGTTTGCAATTCTCATTCTCAACTTTGCATTTAATTTATTTATTTCAACAGCATGGATACAATACTGGACAATCCTGCTCAACCCACTGCCTGCCCTCTTAGCTACTAAAAGCTAAGCCTCTCATTATTTCAATGGAAACAATTAGGCTATGACAACATGATTTTTCATGGCACTTAAAATCTTCAAAGATGTGTTTCCTGTAACCAAACTCAACAGGATTGAATCACAATTTCAGGTAACATACATCTGATAAAATCTGATCTGTACCTTAAAGTGTCTTCTAATGGGTCCTGCATTTTCAAGGTGTCCTCTAATATGTCTGTGAGAATAAGTATCACTTGATTTTGAAGAATAGTAAGAATTCTAGTAGGAAAATAGAGAGCATTATTAGCTTAATGTTACCAAATTATTCAAGAAAACAAATTTCCAGCTTATACTAAGAAATATTACAATGCTTTCAAACTGGTAGCATTTGAACAATAACACTGTTTAAAAGATCCAGAGTAACAAGAGCACAGAGCCTGGAGTCCAGGCTTGCTGAAGTGATGGCAGAGCCCACAGAACACATCCTACTGGAATATCAGTCTCTGAGAGATCTAAGCACGTAACAGCCCAATTAAGGTTCTCCACCCCTGCTCCCCCAAGAACAGACACCTCAATTTTCCATACAGGAGAGTACAGCAGACAGGCTGCTATAGCGCTCATCCCTTGAGTCAGGCATAAGGGCAACAATATTAGTACTCTGGACATCCCTGGGTGGCATATGGGCATCATACATGTTAGCATATACTAGAAGAGACACACACTGTTACTGTACACACCACCGCAGCAACAAGACAGATGTGCAGCACATTACACCAGTCCTTAGAAGACTCTACTTCTATTTCCATATTACAGCAGAGCATTTTGAAGATTATTTGCCTGCCACAGAAACACACGATTTCAAAAGCAAGAGGCACAGACAAGCAGTGTTGTTGTGTGTCACACTGAACAGCTGCAGTCAAACAGCTGCAGTTGCCTAAAATAGAGCACTCCCTCCAGCCACTGTCCTACCTGTGTATTTTGGCCCTTGTCCAACATTTCCCATGACAGCTACCTTGAGAGGATGCACAGAGCTAAAATACCATTATGTTCCATCATTGCATACGATTATAAATACTCACACAAATATTACATACTGGCATTTACTACATTAAAGTAATCTAATGCAGACAGAATGGAGTTGCTAGCAAACTCCTAGCAATCAAATTAATTATTTTTTAATAGGCTATTCTTGAATAATCACAAATGTTCCATTGTTGTTGAAGTTGTTTTTTCAAAGGAAATTTTAAGAGCTTCAAATACAATCTAAAAAGAACCTGAGAACTCCCATGAAATATTTTGTGTGTACCAACATCGAATAATAAATGCAAATGCATGCTTTACTGTTTACAGAATTTCTGTTCTCTAACAAAGTACCAAACCTCTTCAGTGGTAAAAACGCTTCAGGATATACTTTCTAGCACTGTCACTAATTGGGGGGGAAGGCTATAAATGCAACAGAACAATGTTAGAATCCATAGAATCCAATTTAACTTTTATCTGGGATTTATCTAGGGTTTTGGGGTTGGTTTTTTTTTTGAGAATACGCTGTTGCCTGCAAGTCAACTATTTAGCTTCTTAAAATGCCTTGTCAAGAGGGGACTTAGGGATCAAAAAGAGAGGAAGAAAGACTTTATGAAGTGAGATCAAAGTAGTTGAAATGGCTTTTCCAAGAAAAAACATGGGAAATTAAATACACAGAGGAAAAAGCATGTCAGGAACTTCCCAGCACCCTTCTTATTCTACAAATATGAAGATACTCCATGAAATCAAATTAACTTTCTCCATACAACACATAATGAAATCAGGAAGCCCCCTGAAGTACGCTCCTCCTTAAAACTGAGAATTCGGCAAGATGAGAAATAAAATAAAAAATACACACAACAACAACAAGAAGCAAGAAAGTTTCCTGTTATAGTTAAAAATAAACCTTTGGGAATTAAAAGAAAGCTTTTCTCAACTCACTGTGGATACACCCTTCCCCATCCCCACCTCCCTCAAGATTCAAGTACATTCACAGAAACAAAAACATTAGAACAGCTTAAAGCAAACACACATCAATCTACACTTCAGGAATTTCCTAAACCATAGGTTTTAAATGAAAAAAAAAGGAGGGAAGTACTTGTTCTGATCTTCTACTATTTAGCTCTTTTTTGTCAATAGGGCACAAGGCTAGATGGACATTTGTTACAATCAAGGCTGGACAGACATCTGCACCTTCAAGGCACAAGTTCTTCTCAAGTTTAAGCTCAAGCCCCAGTTATTGATTATTAACACAAGAAACACCCCCCTTCACTGCCCTTCTGTAAAAGGTGCTCACACCTTGCACTGACAAGTTCATATTGGTTAATCATGGGATACTGAAAGTAGGTCACACCCAAGGCAAAACCATCTTCATGTTTAATTTTAACCCAATTAAATGAATGGCTAATATCATCCATTTAACAAGAGAGCAAAAAGTGGTGATAATATCCCATTCTCATAGTTACTGTAAGGACACTTTAATATGACCAACACATTACCTGTTTCCACATTAGGCAATATCCGAGCATCAGATATGAGCTACTCATCAGGCTTAGTTTTAAAGCACCCATCTTTTACGAATGCTGATACACACAGCTCCTCAGGCAACTGTGATAAAAACCCCGATGAAATTTTACTGACAAAAATGAAAGTGTGCAAATATTTATCTAGTAAATTAAATTATAACATAGGATTTAAAATTAAGATGGTGCAGTGGTTTTCTTGTTAAACATCCTTTCTAAAAGTCATTCTTGCTGTATTTTCTGAGCCTTGGCACTGTCGTGCTTGTCATTTGAAAGCTGGCTCCTTGATATACTTTTATATTTATGTATAAACACGAGCAAACAAACCTCAGAGAATGTTGAAGGTTAGAGCTTTTGTTCTGGATTTCCAAGGGTTTGCTTTTACCATTACAAGTGGAACTCGCCTCAGCAAATGTGCTAAGAGATGTCTGTTGCTTACTTTTTGCTGTGTCTTCTCACACCTTTACAATTTTGCCAACACAATGTGCCATTGCTACATCTCTTCTGCAGCATAAAAACAGCCTCCCACAAGAACTGGAAAGTTCTACTTGGACTGTGAAACCAACTGAATCAATATCTACCCAAGAATCTATAAGACTGAGAAAAAAAAAATCTCAAAAGTTACTTTCTTTTTAACAACTATTATCTTAGCTCTTGTTTTTCAAACTCTTCCTCAATTTTTTCATGTATTGGTACGCCCTGGCAACATATCCTTTATTTTTGGATGTTTCCTATTTAAAAAGGCATGGCCAACCCAGCATCAATGACCCATCAAACCACTTCTTAAATCCAATGCATTGTTCTCCAAACACCTCCTTTTAGTCATGGCCCTTACACTTTTCAAGGTGCTCGGCAGTGTTGACACCTGAACGGTACTATCCTGATACAAAACTCTCTAAATGGCAAGTGTCAAATGTTTGCTCTCTTGCAGAAAGAAGCTACAAACAGCCTTTACCTTCATTCATTTTTGTTCTTCTAAGGCTACTTTCAGCTTTAACATTGCACTTCCAAATACAGTAGTAGCAAATACAGTCACGCAGCTCTGAATTTATTACAGAAAACCTACTCAACACAGAAACTATACATGTGGCTGACATCACAGTTGGCTACCACTCCATTGAACACCCACGACAAACACTAAAGCAGCAGTAGCAGCTTACAGATATGGAAACTGAGCTTGAGCTATCACCCACCAGGATAAGCTGTTCTCCAGTCACATCCAGACCTGAAAAACTCCTTCAAGGAAAGCCATTTGGAGCACCACACTTTCTGACACAACACACACAACCACAGAATGTTTGGGGTTGGAAGGGACCTCTGGAAATCATCTAGTCCAACTTGCCTGCTAAAGCAGGTTTGCCTGGAGCAGATCGCACAGGAATGTGCCCAAACAGGTTTTGAATGTCTCCAGAGAAGGAGACCCCACACCCCCTCTGGGCAGCCTGTTCCAGGGCTCTGGCACCCCCAAAGTACAGAAATTTCTCCTCATATTCAGGTGGAACCTCCTGTGCTTCAGTCTGTGCCCATTGCCCCTCATCCTATCACTGGGCACCATGAAAGGAGTCTGGTCCCATCCTCTTGACACCCACCCTTGAGATATTTATAAGCATTGCTGAGATCTCCTCTCAGCCTTCTCTGCTCCAGGCTGAACAGACCCAGCTCTCCCAGTCTCTCCTCATAAAAAAGATGCTCCAGACCCCTCACCATCTTCGTAGCCCACCACTGGACTCCCAACATCTACATGTGATGGGAAGTGCCACACTACTGGAGTGAGCTTGCTCAGGCAAATTATTTTTACTGCCTCAAGTACAAGTTAACTATATCAGTGATCTGCTCTGCCCAGGAAAAGATTACCATCTTTTACATTACTTTACATATTGAATATTAGACATATTAGATAAGCAGGAGCATTAGACATATGAGAAATTAGAAAAGAGACAAGGGGAGCAGAAAAATAATCAAAAGGCAAGAACAGAAATACAATAACAGAAGAGGAGACACAATTAAAAAGTGCCAATGTGTCTGTACTGCAGACACATCCACAAAGAGTCTGTAAGCCCTCCGAGCCAGTTGTTAAGCATTGATTAATCCTAATTTTACTGACAAATGTGGATAGCAAAGTGAAGTATTTCATTTTCCCACTTGTCTGCAAGCCAGCTTTTTCATGGCTGACTTCATGAAGAGTTATTCCTTCTTCAGGATGCTTTGCATCTGTAATACCCATGCCTTCACAGCTACTGTTGCTCTCAACAGAACTCCTCACTGCAGTGCAGAATTTTCTAAAAACTGCATGCTTGCAGTTTGCTATTAGATATAAAAATGCAACCTTCCTGAATTTTCAGCACATCTAACAATAGCTCAGCTTCTATTTCAAGCTAACTCCTTTAATTTGCAGTTACTATATTACTTAATGAGCAATTATTACTTATATTTGGGGACTTCAGTAATATATTTTACTTTACAAATTTATTTCTGCTGAAACTAATACACACCAGACAAGTTTCAGACTTTCCCTTCCAGCCACTGACAACTAGAATGCAGGAGAGTATTCTTTTTCTTAAACTGTTCCAGTTTACCTCAGGTTATATGCTCAATAACAAGGCTAATTTATAGTTTAGGAAGCACATCACTAAGTGGAAGAAATGTGGTATTAGGTATAAATTTCTCTTAAAAACACATATTGTTTGTAACTCTGTAATTCATTAAAGGGCTTTATGAAATAATTTCATTAAGTCATTTTGAACCTAAAATTTCATTCAGAAGCTTAGTCTGACCTGTTCCTGCTGTTCAATAAGCCATCTAAAATCCACCACTTTATTTCTGGACTAGCTGAAAAATGTTTTGATTTCACCCAACATACAATCTAAACTAGCTTTCCAAAAGAACAAACCCCTGGCAAACTTGCTGTTAGGTTATAAAGAATAGTAGCAAAGTTGTTACAGAGTACTGCACAGGCATGCAAAAACACAATTATTTTTGTTGTATCAGCATTTACACATAAGAGTGGCTATAGCTCACTTGTATTAATCTATGCTTCAACAAATATCTGAGGAAGTACAGCACTAGAACTGTGAAATTATGAGCGGTTTTACAGTTGAGTAAAGTCTGAAGATGAGGCCTCACTTGAAAACTAAAAGGACAAGACATCACAGATTGTTAAATTTACATCAGCACAGACAACGCAGCAAAAAAATTAATTATAAATGTAAGAACAAACAAGACAGAAATTACATTTAGGCTTACCAAGTGAGGTTTCCCAATAAATTTCCTGAAAGGTGGCTTAATGAACCTCACAGGCTTTTGGAAGCCATCAAGTTGAGAGTTTTGTAATTTTGAAAGACTGCAGCTTTGGTGGTTCCTGATATGTACGTGTATGAGAGAAAAAGAGAAAGAGAACAATTAAAATCTAAAGCCACAGCATATCAAGACCCTGTATTTTAAAATAACCTTAGACTAGTATCTGTATCACTTAGAAGTACAAAGTGAGGGGGTTTAAGTAATTTTTTTCTAGGACATTTGACAAATTACCAGTCCTCTGACTAAACTCGAGCCCAAGTTGCACAGAATTATGTAGTAAGCTGTACTCTCTTATGCAATGACAAATTAACAGGGATACTCTACCCCCTTGAAATCCTCACTGCACTAATGTTGTTTCCCTGGCTCACCCCGTTAGGCCTGCATGGCTGGTCACTGCTGCCCTCCACTGGTTGAAATGCTTTCTGCGTTTCTGCACTTGGGTTACACTGCACTAGCTTTGAAGTCGTACAGGACTTTCCATTTAATGAAATCCCAAATCTAACACAAACTCAGATAAACGGCTAGATGCTCTAGTTCCATCCTCAGCAAGCAGGGTGCTCAGGCTTTGGGTTTCTGCTTCCTTGGGCTTTTTTCAATGAGCACATCGCTAATACAGATATGTCCCTAAGTCTCTAAATAAAACATATAGCATGAAAAGTAACCACCACAAGTCAAAATTCATAGCTCACAAAACATATGGAAACAGTTTTCATAGCTGCAAAATAAATGACTACGGCAAAAACAGAGGCACACGGGACTAGCTCAAAGGCATTGCCAGCATCTCATACATGAACTATGAAAAACTATTGAATTCTCAGGAAAATTCTACTCCTTGTTCATACCGTTACTGCTCTCATCCCACACTACTCTGATAGTGTGACCCCATCCTTACACTGAACTCCAGGACATCCACACTTACTGCAGAAACTTGAGCTTCCCACTTGGAGCAGCACACACAAGAGGTAAGCGAGGCAGCAACTGCACAAGTGGCAACTAAAAGCCTTCCCAGATGATCAGGCCAAACATACACTGAGGACATAGCCCCAGGTACATAAAAGGCTGTATGCAACAGGTCAATATTTTTTTCCACTTGATAACTACTTCTCTTTTTTGTTTAAAGAATCTCAAACACAAGAAATATTTCTTCTGCAGCTTCACAAGTTAGATTTCCCAAATACGTGTGCATTGCCACTATTTGCATTGTTCATTTTTAATACAATCTATAAACAGCAGCATATTAAGAGCTATCTGCAAATCATGACTACAGTGTAGATAAATTTCATTACAGTATGGAAATACTCTAATCAACGTTTCTTCTAACACAAACAAGTCAGGTCATCTCTGATCAACCAACATCATAACATCAAAAGTTAACAGGATGACTGAGGTTAGCAAATACCACTGAGGCAAACACCTTTAACAAACCTATCAGAGGACAGCAATAAAAAGCTATTCCAAAAATCTATAGCTTTTCTTCATAAAATTCTCAAAAAATCAGAAAAATATCCAATTCTTTGTTAATATTCCACATGACAATACAAAACAACCAGGGTAACACAACAATGTATTCAACCTAAGATGTATTTATGGAACTACAAAATAGTTATATGGCACATCAAGGAGATTAAAAACAGTTGAGCATCTTTAATTTCTTCCCCTCTTCTGCTTTAGTGATACAGTTTGAGCTTTTCATTGTTTTCCCACTGCAGCTTAACCTCTTTAAGGTAACACTCCATTACAGAGTGGTTTGCAGTGTCTGTCAGTTGAATTTCAGTCTGAGTCAAACTTAAAAGCAAAGAATCACAACAGACACAAATCCAACTGTGGAAGAGTCAGAAAACAAACACGTAAGAGAACTACAGGCTTGGGCCAACAAGATGGTTATTTGCAAATTACCTTGGAGTTACACCATCTACATGAAACACTCTCTCATCTTCATTCTTCAACCTCTCTTTTCTCCTCCTTTCTATATCATGCCGTAAATCATTTGGATCTTCTAACACTCTCATAACGTTCTAGTTAAGAGGAAGGGTTAAAGTAAAGTTAGCTAGTAATAACTAAACACTAATGTGATTCTGTCCTTCAGGGTTTGCATCTGGTATTATAACCTTGTTAATGTAGTTCAACTATCTGCACATAGGATAGATGCACATTGACCCAAGGATCCAAAGTCCAAAACAAAAACAAAAAGCAGTCCCAAACATTTCTTGCCCTTTCTTGTACCATCTGCCTTTTTACAAGTGTCCAACAACAGTGAACAGAACACTGGAATTCTGCATGGAGTTGTCAAGGCAAAAATATTCACATTTATTCCGTTAAGTCTTAGGAAGTTCTACTATTCTTAATTGAGCTGAATCTCCACATACCCACACTACAGAAAAAAAAACAGTAACTAAATGACAGTAAGTGTAGCTTGAAAAGGAAAGAAAATCTTACATCCCTGGATTAACACATGGGGTAAAATAGCATTCTGAAAAACTATGTGGCTGTTGGGCCATTTTAACATTAGGATAGAACAAACATTAAGGCTTTTTCTAATATCAGAGGGAAAGAGCCACATGTCAGTCACCTACTCAGTATTTACAGCATGTAGAAACAGCTAAGGGTTCAAGCAGCAGGAATAACCACACTCCAGCTTCTCTGGAGAACACATCTGCATTTTATTAATCAGTGAACACAGTGTACTTGCACCACTGTGATATCTGTAAATATGCTTGTGTCCATTTCTTTGAAAACAGTCAGAATTACTGATGGTCTTCAAAGCATGTAAAAATTACTTAGCAATAGCAAGGGGAAGATGCTGTTTACATCTCTATTATTTTAACTTGTTTTGGCAAACAGCAAGCTAAGTATTCAAGATACCTGGGGAGATTCAGAGGGCACAGTTTGTTTGTTCTGAAGTTCTGCTAGAGACATGTCAATCCTCCTGGAACACAAAAAATACATAAGAAGTGCCATCACTATAAATAGCAAAAGCATTATTGAATACTTTACAGACCACAGACAGTTTAGAGTCAGTGAAAGAACACTTTACATCATGTAAAGTCCACTGAAGAGTAACTACTACCTTAATGCAAATAAATTAAGGCAAAAAACATATCAATTACCTGTGAATCTCTGGATCCAAATGTATTTTAACTTCATTCATGTTTGCAATTGGCTTTTCCTGAATTTTTGAGAACCGTTCATGTAGAGTTATGTCAGAAGATGTAAAATAATTTGCTGTGAAGATATTAAATACAAGAATGTTTATTTGTAGTATCTAAAAGGCACAGTGGGAAATTATATCTTTTAAAAGATAAGCTCTTAAGGACACCAAGACAACTTCTGAGACTAAATTTCAAACTATTTCCACTTGCAATTTGACATTCACAAATGAAAGACTGGGACAGCCTAACTTAGGCATCCTTGTTACTTAATAAGATTAAGCTCAATAGAAAGTTACCTATTTGTCAGCTCTATCACAGGAGTATTTAAATTACTAGAATGTATAAATAAAGTTCAACACTCAATATTATGCAGCAGTTTAAACACTAATCTGAAAAATTAAAGAACTACATATAACTGGGAGTTTGTGACTACAGCAAAGCTCCTTTTTACTTCTCTTGTTCCGAAACAGGTAGGTTAGTCTGAAGTACTAGCACAAAATCCTTCTAGCTTAAGAGCCCACACCAATCCCTCTACTATGGACCAAGATCTTCTTACAACGATTCTCCACCCAACTACTTTAAAATTCTCAACCTACATTTTCCTTAAACCTGAGATTGACAAGAACAGCATATCTAAGTAGATTTGGGTTTAATAATTATAAATACATAAACACATGCATATACTCCAAATATTACAGCCACCTTTAACTTGATGGATAATTGTGATTATTTCCTGAGTAAACTCTCTTGATGGGTCGTTTTCAACATTTTGTGTTACAGATTCCATGTGCTCAAATACCGGATGAAAATTTTCATTTTTCCTGCCAACAGCAACCAGATCATGTGACATCTGTCTCTCTGTAGCATGACTAGAAGCAGTCCTAGAATAAAATTTTGCAGATATTCACTTCAAAATAATTCACTATATCTGAAAACGTCCAATAGACAAGTAGAACAAAACAATAAATTAAGTTCACTTTAGGAATGTGACGAAACAAAAACCTCATTTTGTTCTTTTTTCTTTTTAATTAAAAAACTTGTAAGGCCATAAAGAAGAAAAGCTACAATAAGATACAAAGAGATACGACTACAGTCTCGGGAATCCCTGTTTCAGTGAAGTACGTAATACAAAACTTGCGAATTTTAAACTTAATCTAGATTATCAACTAAAACAGGCAAACGCAGATCTCTATATACTTCTTTAGTATAATTCTGGAAATAAATTATGTGTGTCTTTGTTTATATGGAGCTACCAGACAATTTTCAGGAACAGTTCAGAGATGTAAAAATCTCAGAGTATCTTTAGGAACTGAATCATCACTTGAGCCTAGCGAAACAGCCTTCAGTGTCAGCGTGTGGACTTAAGAACACATTTAGCATCTTTCTGCCAAATTTTACTCATTCTAAATAAGTTTACACCCCAAATGGTTGCACTGCTGCTTAAGAGTTACTTTGACAAGAGAACTAGCACTTTAAAAATCCTGCTGTTCCTGTTGCAAGGAAAAGGCTTGTCCTTTGGAAAGATAAGTTGAAGACTCAGCCCATGCAAAAGCTTTTCAGATAAAGACCATGTTAACTGTGCATTATGCATTCATACAAAAATTGTTATCAGAAATAGCCTCTAGCAGGTGCCAGAAGTCATCTGTTTGCCCCCACTAAACTGGAAATAAACACATGCAAGATGTATTATCTACCTGCTCCTCAGGTTTACAAATAAAGTGTTCTTCTCAGCTGAGTCATTTCAAATCAGGTGTTTGTTAAATGCCTAAAGCATGTATCATTAATATTCCCAGTCATCAGCTTCTGCAAAATCAGTGTTATCATCTTCAAAAAAATAAAATACTTAGCACTTTCGACTGCAGAAGCAAACCTTCCACACATGAAATTAGCTGCAAACAATGCAGTAGTTTTGTGAGTCTGCAGATAATTACCATGTCTATTGTACATGACTTTCAAAAGCAGAAGCACAAGGCTACCAAGTACAGGAATCATTCTATGGGCTTGCAACAAAACCCAACAATAACTATGTTCTTTTCCTTACATTATTATTCAGGAAGTTAAATGCTTGTCCTAGCCCAGGGGGTAGGGAGTGGAGTGGGCATTACTCCACTTCTCTTTCTTCAGTCTTAAATAGTAATACTTTATGTGCAGACAGTAACTTGTCTTTCTAACTCTTCATTTTATTAGACCTTTCTAAAATACTGGAAAGGGAAAAAATTGATAGAGGTTTTATTTGGGACAAGAGGCAAAATACATTTTAAATAAACGCTGATATTTTTGGAAGGTAAGGTAATCCCTTCAAAAGGGGGTTTCTGCCATTATATGACATTCTTGTCTACAACAGAAAGGCAACAAGTCAGAAAAGACTGCAAAAGTCTACACAAACCCAGCTGCTTACTCTCTAACAATGTACCCACCATTCAGGTTTTCATGATGTAACTTTTTTCCGATTCAGTGGGTACTGGGAGCATTAAAGGCAACTGCAAGTACTACACAGAAGGCAGAAGCAGACTACTGCTTTTCAGTTCTGATGCCTCAACAGATAGCCATTTCATTCGTTACCACAATAAAGAACAACCCAGGGATCTCAGACTTTTCAGCAGCTTTACTGAACTTGAGATCTTGAACATCTGCATGTGTGCCCGAGATCTATGTAATTTAAATGTTATCTGTTTCTAAGAAGAAATGAGGGATGACTCAGTCAAAAAAATGCCATCATACTCCAGAAGAAAGCACAGGACTAGGCTCTTCTGTTGTGCCTTTTTGTTGTTGTTGTTTTTTCTTTGATTGGTGTTTTTTTTGTGGTTTTTGGTTGGTTGGTTTTGTGTTGTGGGTTGGTTTTTTCCTGTCCCCCCTCCCTGCAACAGGTAACACACTCATCATAAGCAACTCTTTTGCATCAGGCATATCTGCTCTTTCCACTGCATACTGCTTCTCCATGAAATGCACTAAGGTTTGGTCTTGTTTGTTCATTTTTAAATAGAGGTAGGCTGCAAGTTTCCAGGCCAGTCAAGTTAACATTTTAAACAAAATAAAATTAAAAACATACAACCTTATTTTGTCCTGGTTACCTCTTTAAAGAAACTGTGCCTTCCTTCAATATTCATAAACTGTAAAGAGACAGGAAGACAGAAGAGGTGAGAGAAAAACCAATACCTGTACTTGGTCACCATTTTCTTCATATCCACTTTGATTGTGAGATGCTCCCTCCTACAGTTCACATCTGACATTTTCAGATCTGAAACAGTATGACTTGAGTCATGCTGACTATCGGAGGAATCTACTTTTTTCCTGAATTCCCCTTCTTCCCTTACTCTTTCCTTCGGTTTAAAAGATCTCAGATCAACATCCATTTTGGAAGAGTTAACACAAGCATTGCAGCCCTTCTTTGAACCACATTTAAGAGGTACATCAACATGCCCTTCTTCAGTCCGTCTCGTTCTTCCACCGCTGAAGTAATCTAACTCTTTGCTGTTCCGAGCACCCTTAGAAGAACCGTATTTCTGGTCTTCCTGCTTCACATACTTCTGAACTCTATCGTCTGAAAAAGGCTTTTCCCCATCCAGATGCCTGCGCCGTTTGTGACTGTACTCATAGGCTATCTTTGTGACAGAACCCTCCGAGTACTCCCTTTCAGCCGTTCGATGGGACTGGGCACCCAGATTTCTTTGCTCCTCCTTTTCTTGGTAGGGTGGAAAAGAACGTTCTTGCTTCCACTTGGAATTTCTTGCTACTTCACCACCGTCATACCTCTCCATTTCTCTAGCCCTTTTAGACGCGTGCCCATATTCTCTGTAATCGTGATCTTCAGGATACCTGTGTTGACATAAAGCAATTTACACTTGCACTAGAGAAGAAAGCGAGAACTTATATGTGCAGAATGTTGGACAGCAGAATGCGTGGCAAGTTAACCCATAATCCCTCAGGCCAAGGTACAGATGTGCAGGGGCTCTTAAGAGGGAAATATTATCCTTTCATACTCTAGCCATCAATACGATTTACTTAAAAGACAAATACTTCACTACTACCAGTCGCCCATAATTAAACTACAAAGTGGCCAACGTGTTTCAAGGTGGATATCTTCAACTATAATGAAAACAGACTTTCACTTGAGGCTTTACACCACAATACCCAGGTTTTAATTATTTTATTCCTATACCTCTTCTGTAAAGAGCTCCTTGCCGTAAATTCATCAGAAACTCTTCTGGGTGACTGACCATACTTCTCTTCATGTAACCTCTGGTGCCTCAAGCCATCTTCATGCCATTTTCTTTCCAGTTTACATGAAGCCCCTAAAGGTCTATGAAAAGGTTTCATGCCTTTTTCATTTCCTGTGACTTTGTAGTGCTCAAACGTGTATCTTTCTTCCATTTTGTGTTGGTAAAATGGATGATCGTGCTCTTTATACGGTACTTCCAAGTATTTTGGTGGTAACTGGCATCTCCTATTGCTTTCAGTTCTTTCAGATGAGTGTGTTCTGTAGGGCTTATGACTGTAAGTATCTTCCATGGGAATTCTTTTCAGGTTTGGTGAAGGTGATCTACGTTCATATATTCTCTGGTGGTTATTTCTATGAGGTGCAAACCTGGAATTGCTCTGTCCGTATTTTTCATCTTCTGTTCTCCAAGGCATAGGTTTCTTTGGGTCCTTACGAAAGCTTTTATATTCACAGTCATAATTAATGTGAGCATGCCTTTGCCTATGGTGCTCTGGACTCCTAAATGCTGGAGATAAGGACCTGAGGCAAAAACAAAATCCACTTTGAGTTGTTCCATAAAACTGAATCCACCCCTTTGTGAGAGCATCTATTCCCTAAAGTAGTACAGTTTAGTACATGATTTTACACAGGTAAAAAATTAAAAACAACCCAAGATATTAGAAGCATAATTTGCCTGGCTAGAGTACCCAGCTTATTTTTACTCTGTTGAAAGTTCCTGTAGTAAAAATACACACTCAAAATACTAGTAAGTCAATCATTTAAACGCAAAAATGCAAAGAGAAAAAACTAAAAATTATTTCATACTACATTGAAAACAACTGTTATACACATTTTCACACTTCAAGTATTCCCTATCTTTTTCAGTGCCAAGAGAAAAAAGGTGAAGAAAAAAGCATACAAGGAAAAAAACAACCCACCACCTTCTCAGGTTCTTTGCATGCCAAAACAACCCCAAAAACTGATTGAAAACATCAGCAAATATCCTATTTAGAATGCCACACAGGTAGGCTTTTTCCTGCAGGAAAGACTGAGTTTGTTCTTTTTGTATAATTGTGTGTACATGTATATACATGCATACATAGGCACTTCCACACTTATCGCAGCTTTTGCTATTCTAAGATCCACTCAATTGTATCACTCAGCTTTCTATTTTCACCTACAATTACAAAAATCAAAGTAACCTGTTAAGAGCTTTCGGCCAAAATCTTCTTAAATTAAAAAAAAAAGCAGCACAAGCAACTAACAAGAACCAGAAAGTAATACTAGACAGAACAATTATGCTTATGTTCAAGTATTCACTGTAGGGTCTCGATACACTCTCTAATAAAAACATGTAAGTTGAAAAAATTCAAGGAAGTCCCTTGCTTCACACACCTACTGCAAATGTACAATTTGGAGCAACTGCTCCATTTTTGCAATTGAGTTCAAACTCAGAACCACAGATCTTCCTAAAAATATAATGGCCAACTTCCAACAGCATCAGTACTGCTGGTGCCCCATGTTGTTCTGGTTAAGGCTTGCATTTTAACATGGGCTGGGGCATTCCTCCCTGGCCCTTCACTCTAAGGAAGTATTCACAACTACCAATCTAGTACTGAAGTAGATAGTTTTTTTTTTGTTTTTAAGAAGATGCATTCTAACACAAGTTCTTCTGTGTTATCCAACAAACTCCCTTGGTCTTGATCATCACAACTTAGTCTGTTTAGAAAAGCAACCCAAAATCAGCAAAAAAGTAGTTTCACATTACATACTACTAGCTCTTGAAAGCTTCAGGTTATACTTCAGCTACCTAGTTTTAACACCTCAAATTTGCAGTGCTAGTCCTAAAAATTAGGCAGGTAACTGACAGCCTGAAGCAATGCGCATGTTATTCTGGTGACAGACATCAATGACACATGCTACTAGGCTAGTGTCCAAAAAGAGGGGCACTGACTCCCATGCTTTCAGTTCACTTTATGATGCAAGTCATATCTTACTGTGCTGAAGATCAGTTTGCAGATCAGCTCCAAAGGCTCAGAAACAGAAAGCCTGAGGTGTTTGGACTAAGTATTTATTTTAACAGTCAATCTTGCCCTTCCTGGAGACCAAAAGGCAAAACAGGAGCAAGCTACAGACATTCAGTGCACCAGGTGGTGTTTGAGTAAAAATAACCTTAACTAGTTTGGGGCTTGGATTTTGTGCTTAAGGTAGTTCCAAGTCCCAAAACACACGAGTTGAACATTCTTGGCAGACAGCAAAACCTTAACACCTCCAGCTTTAAAAAACAAAACAACAACAAGTTGGGGAAAAAAAATGCAGAAACCGTTCAGTTAGGAAAAATAATTAGAATTTATATAATACACTTTACAAATTGCAATTCTAGATGCAATTTTCTTTCTTTTATGCAAGTTTTAAGTCCTAATTATAAACCCTTGTATAGAACTACAATTCAGAAGACAAGTTATAGACAAATATTTACCTTGGTTTCCATCGTGGTGATCTTGATCTAGATCTTGTCATCTTCTCTCACGTGTTTATATGAGTTTCTTGAAGCTGTAAAAATTATACAATTTACTAGTCTAGCAACAGAATCACACAACAAATTGCAACACAATTGTTTTCAAGAAGTACAGTGTTAGCTGCTTCAAGGTTGGGGTGAGGTATATTTTTAGGATGTTTTACTTTAACCTCTAATTCCCATTTTAAAGCAAGTAACTACTTCTGATTGCTGATCTTAGAACACAGCTTATTTTCTTTATAAATATTTGACCATTGCTCTTTTCTCTCTAGTTTGTAACGTTGTCTATTCACTCTGGTTTTAAATGTTAAATAATCTCACAAGCAAGCTGCAGCAACTGAAAAAAATGCTGTATTTGTTAGTATGCATTAAATGCTATAGATGATAAACAGGAAGGGATAGCTTGTTTTAAAATCAAGTTTACAAAGAAAAATGTTTTTTCATCAACTTATATTCTGAACATCATACATATACTGAGCTTCAAATTTGTAATATACACTGATAATCTTACATGGTCACAGTCCTCCTCTAAGCTTTAACTGTTCCATCAAGTATTAACCCTTGTATCATCACACACTTCATCCAAATAAAGCCACATAAAAAAGATCACTTTTCATTTTTATGCCTTAACTGTTCCTGAATCTTGGAAGTAATTCTGGGCATTCCTTCTCATAAAAGTTATGGAAGAATGAGAAAAATATCAGTAGAATCTACCCTCCTTGCTCTTCTTTGAAAAAAATACTTGGAAAAAGAAACTTGGAAAACAAGTGATGAAAGGATATACAAACTCACCAGTAATGACTGGTGAACAGGAATGGAATGATTACTATTTAGCAAACACAAGGACTAAAACAGAGTCAAATTATCACATCACTGGTTAAAAGTTGGAATTTGGACCACATGCCCATGCCTACAGCTCCTAATTTACCACAAGATGCTCTAAAGGCCAGAAATATAAATAGCTACAAACCCAGATCCATCAACAGCTCTGAAATTAATGAACAACCAGTCACTTGAAACTGAAAGAATACGCCCAGGTCAATGTCACTCTCTACGTGCTCTGGTATTTTCTGTAATTATTTTCTCATAGACACTCATGGAGACAGAAGACTAGTCTGGACTGGCCAAGCATGGCCTTTTTGACAGTCCCAGAGTTCAAATCATTTCTCTAGCTGAATCTTTTTACCTGACCAACTAAAACTGAAAGGGGAAGAACAAAAAAAAAAAAAAAAAAAAACACAAAACACCAAAACACACCAACAAAAACACACACCACAAACCAGCAAGCTTTAAGGGACATAAGAAACCTGGAGCTGTATGTGTGTACCCACACACCTGACCCACTGCCTCACTGCCCCCCATCACACTTATGAGTCAAATAAAATACTAGCCCTTGCTCTACCCAATTTTTTTTTTTTTGGTATGATTAGCTCATGGCCAAAACAGCAGTATCTTAGAGGAGAACGCACAGCCTGTTTCTGATGCCTACCACCACAGGTGGATGTTAGACAAGTCACCTTCTAACCCTTCAGAGCGATTCAGGAAATATTCACTTCCTGCTCATTACGTTGCACCGTAAGGCAACCAGACAATTATATGCAAGACATAGCAATAGGCTAGTTCTGGAGAAAACCCTCTTGAATTCGTTTTTTAAACCTCAGAAGTCTCCTGTTTACCACAAGAGTATTTGCTCTGCAAGGAATCTTCCCATGTGACAAGGCATGAAGTAAGAAGTGCTACAAAGGATAGTAAAGCAAAAGAAACCCAACCCCAAAGTGCCCCAAAGACTACATGCAACATTTGTTCCCTGAACTTTTACACACAAGGTTAGCACTGCCTCTTAGATGCTAAAGGCATGTTTCTGAGGAGCATATAGCATGAATTAACTTCAGGCCCTTTGCCTACTCAAAGATCATACTAGCCAGTTAAAAAAAATGCTCCAATGCCAGCACTTACATTAAATATTATTTTTCAAATAAAAGTAACATCATGACCAAAATACTTTCCTATTTCTCACCCACAAAAACACAAACTGAACAATATTTCAGAAACAAAAAACCACACCCCCAGCTAACACGTTTCAAAAATAGGTGTGTGTCCCACGAGCTTCAAAAATTCACTACTACCCTCTCTTCTTGTAAGCTCTAAAAAGTGACAGTATTTTATATGCCATTCAAATCCTTTCTTTCTATCTTCTCTTCAATTCTGAACTTTATCCTTCATTTTCAAGTATGTAAACACTAAAAAGACAAAAGCACCATTAAACCCCACTCAGCCATTGCACAGAACCTGATCTGCCAGGATCTCTCATCGCAGACCAATCAAGCTGGAAACTGAACATACATAACCAGAGATTCCTTGTTCTTTTGAGACTGGGTAAACAATCGTACTAAAAGCGTGAGAAGGACTGTGACAGTATGTCCTAGATCTTGCCTTAGGATAAAGAGGAATACTGTAACTCCCAGTGAAGACACTCCTTTTGTTTAGTGGAAAGAAAGCGTTCATTTGTTTCAGTGAACCTCCTAAAAAGCAGCCCATGCAATACGATTTCCTCACAGTGAGATTCAAGATGCAATACGGAACGTATGAAGGCAGCAAATACTCGACACCCATCAACACTCCCAGTGCAACACCAGAATCACAAGTTAATCTACACAGATTTTGTAAGCATGTTGCTAAATTCAGGTTTAAATCATCTCACCTAGACCAACAACATGGTTTCACACCAAAATAAAGCTTGTTGCAGGACAGCCCCAGCCTGTCCATAGCAGAATTACTTGAATCAAGAAAAGGCCCTACGGTTCCCAAGTCAGTCCTCAGGTGCTCTGAAAGGCCAGGTCACATTGGAGCAGAGGTGCCAGGACCTGTTATGCTCTGGGTTCTGAATTTCACCAGGTCCTCCACTGTACTTTATGGAATGCTGTCACTGTGAAAACAAAGAACTGACAATAATCCTTCCTAGTTAAAAAAAAAAAATAGGTTCACAGTGGTGCTTGTGTTTGTTGTGTTACAATAAGTGACTCAGAGGAGGAGTTATCAGTAACTATGCTTAGATAGTTCTTAAATATTAATGTAAGTCACACCTTTTCTTTTCCTTGACTTTTAGAATTGAAACAAAACAAGTACCCTCTCAGGAGAGATGGCCTCAAGCCTGCTGCCAGCTCTCCTTTGATTCCACACTTGAGAGATCAGTGCTTTGACAAGTACAAAATTCTTGTAGTATCTATCTACTCCAAACCTGAAAGGAGTATCTTAAGAGAAGTAACTCAAAAGTGACCAGACATTGTATATGATGTGCCAGCCTGAACACACAGTCTTTCAGAAGGGCTATCAATGTTTAGCAACCTGCTCTCCTGAACAGAACAATCTTCTTTATCTTCTCCAGTATGAAATATAAGAAATCACACATTACTGCAGTCATCTAGCTGAACAGACGGAAACTGGAGCTCCTCCTAATGCAAAAAGCCCCATACCAATAAGACTTTGCAGATAAAGTACAGAAGTAATTAACTCTCCTGTAAACAGACCATAAATATGTGGACTGCTTTACATGCCTTTCAGGTGCCTTCCAACATCTACAACAAAGGTGATGGAAGAAACCCTATGCAGAAAACAAAGGGCAGACCAATAGTAGAAGTTCTTACTATCAAGGAGATGCTCTTCAATTGCCATTTCACCTGTAGTGAAGGGAAATTTCATTCCTCACCTTTTTGTAAGGGACTGCCCAACTGCCATTGCCACCATCTCCCAAATCTTTCAGAGGAGGAAGAACTAAGCAAGTCTTGTGTAGGTTGGGTCACACAGCAGACAAGAAGACAGATACTAACCCTCACTGCAAAAGCTACACAGCTCACTATCCTCTCACTCTGCCCAAAAAGATAAGGAGCAGCTGCAAGCTTTTCATCTGACTGTCTTCTTCGAGGGGGATCAGTCACAGGTTCCAAGGAATATGCCAGAGCATGTATTGCTGCACAGTCTGTCAAGAAAGAAAAAACCAAGAATTGAGAGTCTCAACACCCAGGTAGCCAAGTATTCGACAGAAATACAATCAAATTAAAAGCTCAGCTGCAATCCAGACTTAAAAAAAAAAGCTTGGACCCTACAATATAGAAAGCCATTTATCGTACCCTTAAATGAGAAGTATAGTACTGGCAACTTTTCTAGTAGGAAAGTTATTAAAGCTGATTCGAAGGCTGTTCCACACAGCTCCCACCACAGCGACTGTCCAAGCAGGACACAAGCCTGGCATGTTCTTGCCCATTCACCTTCCAGGCAAATCTTATCACCTCCAACAGCAAGCATCCAGGGAAGAGCATAAGAACAGAGAAACATCCCCCAGCAAACCAGCCTGACCATTTCTGAACCGCAACAGGACATCTCCACATCTCCTTTAGCCACGCTTTCCCAGACTGGCTTGGGTGCCATTACCACATGCAGAGGCTCCCAGTGCTGCACTAGACCACACACACATTTCTTCCTGATTTTTCTACTAAACACCTTCAGCCTCAAAATCACAGCTCTCAATTGGCACCTCTAACCCTTTGGAGGCTGAAGGATGTCACAAAGAAGCATGCAGCCCAACCCTGCCCCAGGACCAGAGAGGTGCCTGGAGCCAAGTTACAGCTCTACCAGTGCATGGAGGTGACTCCCAACCCAAGGCACACTGCCCCAGGGCAGGACAACTGTTACAGGTTTGAGAACTATGTGCTAGAACAACTGTTTGACTTAAGGACACACACCCACCCCCAGCTGAGGCAATTCTAAACCAATTCTAAATTCAGATGCCACAGCAGATAGCAGATCAATGCAAATTACCAAGATACAAAGTTTTCGTCTGTCCTCAGTTTCCTCATCACTCTCCAACAGTCCATGAGTGCTCTTTTTGATTGCAGACCCTTTCTCCCAGGCTTTCGCCACACCTCAGGGCACCCCTCACATTTCCAAGGTCATTCTTTGAATTTTCTGAGTATTTTCTAGCAGCTCTGGCAGCACCCCCAGACCACTGCAGCTCCAGTTGCTCTGGCAACACAGCCTGGAGATGATACCACCGTGAGATGACAAGGCTATTTTTTTTCCCCCTTTCTTTTTTTTTTTTTTTTTTTTTAAAAAAAAAAGAACAACACATTTTACCAAATCTCCTGATACAGTCCATGGCATCTCTCACCACAAGCTCACACTCCTGCTGAATACCTCACAATCTGAGCAAGGTGAGCTCTGCCACTCCAGTTTGCATGCTGAGACATAGGGTCCTCCCTGGCACCAGGAGCACCCCTCTGGCTTCCCAAAAAACACAGCCAGTGCAGCTTTAGATAACTTCTTGTCCTCCTCGTCAGCTCTAACTTTTTTATTTGGCACAAGCTGTGAAAGGCAGGCTTTACACAGGTTCTATCCCAATACTGAGGATCATTAACAGACAACCACACCTCATGCTAGTGAGGAAACCATTCCACACAACAGCAGTACACAGGCATCACTCCCCTCTGCTTGCTGTACAGAATATCTTTATACATGTATAAATAAACAAAAATAATTGTTCCCCCTTATACTCCCAGTAGGATGAAGACCTATTACAGAAAGTTCAGGCCCAGCAGAAGCATACAATAGTTCTTAATGGATCACCAAACAAATTTTAAGCAGTTCCTTGGGATACATAAAAAGCATTCCCCTTTCCCTGTGTATTCAAGCAAAAGAACAAAAATAACTGAGTATATGTACTGAGCATGTAAGTGAAGATCAGTGTGCTCTCATTTAAAACTAACTTATTTAACAACACTAATTAGCACGCAATGCCTCACCTTTGCAGAAAAACAGACCACAGTTCTAACTTGGAAAGACTGAGCAGGATAAATCTGTATCACATGATAATTCAGGTATTCCACTCTCAAACACCTTTTCCATGGCTTTTGTTTGTTTGGCTTTGTTTTTTGGGTTGTTTGGTTTTTATTACATTAAAAAGTCACAACCTATAAGCATACTGGCAAGCCATTTCTGTAACACATTGAATTGGAGGCCTTTAACACATGTCTGTTACAGAGCCTTAAATGTCTCAGCGCCATCCCCTGCCATTTTTGCCTTCCTGTTAAATCCACTCCTGTCACAGTCCTAAAGACAACCCACAACGTCCTTGCCCACTGAAAGCCCTCCAATGTGTACAAAACATAAAGAAGGTCTTTGCTTTTTCACCTTAAGTCACAAAAACACCAGAAAAAAAAAATAACCCCTTTATTTATTCAGAATGGACAATGCCACACAGCAGCACTGCCAGGAGGCTGGAAAGTCCTGGCTGCCTTACTCAGCCACACCAGAGAAATAAGCCCTTGCTGGAAGACTCCCAGAACGTTTCCTCCCTTCCCTGCAGACAGCAAGTGCCTGCTGCCACCTGAGAGGAAAAGCAAACCTAACTGTGTGCAACCACATCCATCAGGAGCTAGGAGCTCACTGTGACACCAACCCAGCCTACATTACCTCCTGACAGGTGAACACCCACAAGGCAAGACTGTGCCAAAAAATCAAGCCCATCTCATCACAGCGCAGGCGGATGGAGAGTTGGGTTTGATCGCTCTTACAAAAGCAGTGGCAGAAATACCAGTTATTTTGCTGAAGGCAGATGTGAAGGAGTGCATGGACAGTCATTAAGACAGACAGCTGTTTATCAGGGTAACAGGGTGTGCCTCTAAAGGAAGTTAATTAATTTCAGCTCACCTCATCAGCACCAATATTAAAAAAAAAAAAAACAGAAAAATTCTCATAGCTTCCGATTAGTCCATCGGAATGGAAGGATGAAAACAAGGGGAAAGACTTAGTCATCTATGTTCTCTGCCCTTCTCTGCCAAACCCTGTGTCTCACAGCCTGCCACAACGTGGTTTCCATCAGCAGAGATTCTTACATACCTTTTGCATGTTTCTTCCCCTCCCTGGCATCCTTTTCCATGCTCTTCCTCCAGCTGCCCACACCCAGCAAAACTTTCACTAAAGATTCACCTTTCCTCGAGGCTCACAAACACACCAGGTAAGCAGGTAATTAAAGTCTCCCAGCAATTTGAGTACCCTCTGTTTTAAACCTTTGTAATTCAGGAGCCTAAACTATATTTGCAAACGACTTGGGGTATTTAAGAGTCGCAATAAAAATTAGGTGTTCCTGTTCTGGATAAAGCAGAGCCAAGTGAGGAGACTGCTATCACTGATTCCTCTTGAGAAATTACTGCCCCCTCAGACGCATATGAATAATCACGCATAATCAACTAAATCAACTAAAGAATTATCAAAAAAACCACAGGATTTGGTTGAATCAGCACCAATTCATCTTGCTTTAGTTTGACTTAGACCTGATAAAACATTATACTAAACCAAAGACATGCTAAAACTAAGATGCAACCAATATACTAAACATGTACTGCTTTAAGTTTTTCTAAAAGACACTAACTGGTACACATCTGCATGTGACAACATATAAATTACTAGGAACAGAGACTGCTGGTGCTTACGCTTTGCTCACCTCTAAGGAAAACGCTGTCCTTACATTAACAGCGAGCAGCAACCTCAGCTCTGCTGCTTGCCCAGAGGGTTCACAGCAACGCGGGTTTTCTGGAACCATCAAGACACAGGGACACGGCACCGGCAGCCCCACAAGCACCTCAACGCCCTTGCCCTATGCTTTGTTCCCGGCCCTCCCAAACCTCGCTGAATGCCCGAGCTACACACATTGTACCACAGAACACACACGCATGGACGTGTGCATGCATATTATACACAGGGACATACACAGGCACACACGGGGGCGGAGGTGGGTCACAGATGCCGCTGCTCCAGGCCACCCAGGCAGCCACGGATCCCAGACGAGTTCAGCAGAACCCTCGCTGACCTCCCGTCCCCGCAGCAACCGGAGCCACCGGCCAACACCTCTCCGGTTAACTCCCACCCGCCTTCGCCACCTCCCCGGGGCCGGGCAAGCCCTCCGAAGGGCGCAGCGGGGGGTGGGCGAACTCCCTGTGCCCCGGCCAGAGCCCCCCAGGCCCGGCCCGCTCCTTCCCGGCCGGCAGGGCGGAGAACGGGCCCGTCCGGCGCCAAGCGCGCAGGAGGCGCCGCCAGGGACAACGACCGCCGCCCCCAGGCCCCGAACACCCGGCTCCCGCTCCGCCTCACGCTGCCCGCGGCACAGGCCCGGCCCCCGCCCCACCGTCCCCGGGCCTGCCCAAACCCCACCGCGGCCATGGGGCCTCTCGGGCCGCCGTCAGCTCCCGCACTCACCACCAACGGGGACCGCTTCCGGAGCCGCTGCCGCCTCCCGCCGCTCCTCCGGCCGCCGCCGCTCCGCCCCGAGCAGGTGCCCGGCGAGGAGAGGCGGGGCGGGTCCCGGCGGGCCGCGCCGGCCGCAGCTGCTGCCCACGGGCACGGCGGAGAGAAAAGGCGGGCGCAGGGCGGGCGCCCCGGAAGAGGCGGGGCGGGGAGGCGGGGAGGCGGGGGGCGGGGCCGGGAGGGGGCGGGGCCTCCCTTCCCTCCCTTCCCTCCCCTCCCTCCCCTCCCGGCTGCTCCTCGGTCTCCCGTCCGGGTGCTACGTTCCCGGTAGCCGCCGTGTGTCTGCCCGGGCTGGGCGCTGTCGGGGGTAGGCGCTGGGCAGCTCCGTGCCGACCGCGCAGAGAGTCTGGGGTGCCCTGGCCCTTGTTGGGGGTTATTCAGTGGTCGGAGGAGCCCCTCAGTTGGAAAGCCGGGTGAAAAGACTTTGCTGTGGCCTTTCAGTACTTAAAAGAGGCTTATAAGATGGGGATAGGCTTTTTAGCAAGGCCTGTTGTGACAGGACAAGGGATAACGCTTTTAAAATAAAGGAGGGGAGATTCAGGCTAGACATGTGGAAGAAATTTTTTAGGATGAGGGTCGTGAAACATGGGTCCAGGTTGCCCAGAGAGGTGGTAGATGCCCCATTCCTGGAGACATTCCAGGCCAGGCTGGACGGGGCTCTGGGCAACCTCATCTAGTGGAAGATGTCCCTGCTCATTGCAGGGGGTTGGACTAGATGAGCTCTGACAGTCCCTTCCAACACAAACTATTCTATGGTCCTATGAAAAGGAGACACTTCCCATTCATCCCACCCTCAGCCCCGGGGAGCAGCCACCAGCTCCTGCACAGAGACAAGGGTGGCTGGAGCAGGGCAGGCCCAAAGCATCGCGGTTTACCAGAAAGATGCTGCGGTCCCAGCCCTTTCACCGCTCTCAGCTGTGATGTGATGTGTCAGGCAGGAAGGACTCAGCCAAAAGCCCTCCTGAGGCCTTAGGGGTCAGACCCCGCAGTTACACGCCCTGTGGTGCTGTGGAGAGGCCGCAAACTGCCCCGGCAGCAACAGCCTTGTTGGTGCTGCCACTGGCCCGCGGGTGCGGTGGTCATGGCAGGCTTGTCAGGGGCTGCTGCTGTGGGGCTCGAGCAGGGCCTCGGTGGGTTTTTCCAAGGCTCTTTTCAGGTCCCCAGAGTGCCCACTGGGGCATGTGCTGCAGCTCTCCCCTTCCCCTGGGAATCAGGATTGATCCCAGCAATTTGAACACTCTCCTCTCTCAGCAGCTGGGATGCACTCCCTTGATTGTCAACTGTGATACCCAGCAGGCCTAACAGGTTTGGCGTTTGAGTGAGTTTTTTCTTCAGGAGTTGTAAACAGCAGGAGCACATGCCAGCACGTACTGAAACCCTTTTGAAACCTAGTATCTTTTTATGGTAGAAAATAACTGAGAAATAGGTTTAAAGATAATGCAAAACCACATGGAAGAGGAGACACTGACGCTGTTGTCCCAAAGTTGGTGCCAATGTGCAATGACAAATTACGATTTTGTGCAGAAAGGGGTGCTAGGCAGTAATCCACTAAACTAGCACAACTCAGTTTCCAAAACTTCTGTTATTTATACACTGGTCTGTCTTGAACCCGTCCTTTCTAATACATATGCATTCCTACTTATATGTTAATTGGCTGTCTTCTCACTTTCATTTTAAAATACAGTGTTAAAAATTCGTTGCGCACATTCAGTGGATAGGGGTCTTTGGGCAGAGGGTGACTTCCAGAGTAGAGGTGTGTTTTTCATATTTTGATTAGATAGCTCACTTTTCAGAACACCAATTAGTGGAACTTTGTTGATTTATCAAGTTAGTCTAGAGAAGGATGCTGACATTCAAGGATATATGTCCATTGCTTTAAATCCTTTTGACCTTCTACTCCTTATTACAGATATCCTGTTACTCATTATCTTCAGTGTATTCCTTGTTAGAGTAAATAACATCACCATAACTTCTAACAACTAGTCATCAATGCTATCTAGATTACATTAGGAATCTGAGGCTGTTGGTGAAGGATCGTAAATACTGGTTTGGTGCATCGTGAGATCAACTCATTAATATAAATTTGATGCAGATCGATCAGATGCAGGCATACACCTTTGTTTTAACCCAAGCACAAAACTGATGCTGGTTTTGTACTTTTACAGTAGCTGCAGGAAGATGGACGATACCTGATACTGCATCACTAGAGCGGCACAGGCAGAAGATACCTGATCTGGTGTAAAGCTTGCCAAAATCAACATTATTTTTTAAACAAATTAATTTAAGAACAAAAAAGAGCTGGACTTAGCACTCTGTATTACATAGGTTTGACATTTCTGATACAGCTCAGAGCCGCTGTGCTGTGTTTACTCTGCCATCAAACCATGGCCTCACAGGGTCAAGTTAGATGTTTATATTCACTGGATCAAGAGGGGAGAGGAAGGGTTGGCTCATAATTAGATGTACTTCAAAGAGGTAGTCTCAGTTTCCTTATGTTCCCAACACCAGAGTGGGCTGCTGACTTTGGCTATCCTTCAAACTTACAACTGCTGACATATTCTTGCCCTCCTTTTATAGGACTGATCTTTTGGCAGAGCATTTTCTTATGTTCTCCATCTTCTCAACCTTGGCAAAGTTGCTGTAGGTGGGACTGAAAGATCCCCTTCACAGCTATAAATCTGAGTGTCTGCAGGATCCTGCTCGGTTCCTTAGCCCTTTTTAGACTAGCTCAAATCTGAGCAACATTACGATTGCCATACAAAATACTTTCCTGCGTCCACACTAAAACACTTGGACATTTTCGTAAGAGAAGCATATAGGAGTATAAGATTATTTTAAAATTTAGTAGCAGTCTCTTCCCAGTTAAAAAGCAAAAGACATAATGTACTATATGGCATAGAAACACAGTGGCAAGCTGCACTAAACAAGGCTTGCTTCCTCTTCGCCATAGTGGTATTGTTGTTAATAGGAGCTCAGGGTGAGAACTGGGCAGAGTGAGCTTTAGGTCGAGCGAGTGAGACTGAAGGTAATCTGCACTTTTCCAAAGAAACCTGGGCCAGCCTGTGGAGGGGGCTCAACCAGATGATGTGCTGTACAAGTTTGGCATAGCTCCTACAACAGGCGCGATAATCCCTGTATAGGTAGTTACAGCTTCATTCACAAGACTAGGAAATTCAGACTAACAGAAAAATAAAATATTTGGGTTTACGCCAACTTCACCTGACATAGTGATCAGACACCTCACTTGAAGCAAGAACTGTTCAAAAAAACACACCTATGGACAGTCCACCCCTATGTGCATATGATAAACTTCTGCATTACATAAACTAAATTATTAATCTTCAGTATTAACCTCTTTATTAGAATTCTCCTCAGATGGTCTTGATCCAATATGCATTTATCCTGATGGATAGCCTTAAGAAAGTATACAAGGGTCTCAGTGGTTGGGACTATGTAGTCTAACAAAACAAGAACTTAAATACACTTTACAAATTAGAGTAATATTCAAAGAAGTGTCTATTATTAGTTCCACAGCATCATTATTTTTCACCTCTAAATTGTGAAGGCTATTCTGTTGCACAAGACTTGGCACTTACTGCTTATTAAGACTAATTATTTTAATTTATTTCCATGTTTTTTCTAATGAAGTATCATTAGAATACAGCATAGCTTTCATATTCCTTTAATGTTTAATTTAGTAAACATTCCATTTGGAAAGAGCACGGCTGCGTTTTGCATGCTAAATACTTGGAAATGATGAATGGAAGTCACCTAGAATTCAAAGGCAGAAACAAACCCTCGATAGCAGACAGATTCTGCTTATCTGTTCTTTCAGAAGGCATTGCGTCTTCCACATAAAACATTACTATTGGAGCTGAACTTTGCTGAACCGTATTATGTTAATATATTTTTTTAAAGTAGAAATAAAGATATCCTTGGTCCCTGTCAAGGTGCCTGTTCTCCACTGAGGTGGACCAGATAAATGAAATTAAAAGCTGTTTGTCAGCAGTGAGTTAGCTCGGTTGTTACACACCATTCCTTGTGGTGTCTGCACAGAGCGCCTGTAAATGATAACACAGGGGAGAAAGCACGATGGAGCAGTGAGAGAGGGTCACAGTATCACAGTATCACAGTATGTTTGGGATTGGAAGGGACCTCGAAGACCATCTAGTCCAATCCCCCTGCTGGAGCAGGAACGCCTAGGTGAGGTCGCACAGGAACATGTCCAGACGGGTTTTGAATGTCTCCAGAGTAGGAGACTCAACAACCCCCCTGGGCAGCCTGTTCCAGTGCTCTGTCACCCTCACTGAGAAGAAGTTTTTTCTCAAATTTAAGTGGAACCTCTTGTGTTCCAGCTTGATCCCATTACCCCTTGTCCTATCAGGGTCTGGTGGAATCAACATCTCCAAAGGCAAGATCCGCCATCGAGAACTGCTGCCCAAGGGTAATCATGGTTTTACCGGCCAGCTTCTAAAGGGAAATGTTTCGTTTGTACTTTGCTATCTTGTTACACCTCCTGATAAGACTTGCATGGCTTCATTGCTTTCATCTCTGCTTTTGGAGGAGAGTCACATTTATGCTTTCTTCTTACACTTCTCATCCACCCCTACCCCTTGGCACAACCAGGCAATTTTTTTCTTCAAGTTTTATCAAAATAGTTTTGCCAAACCACAAAGCATGTCTCCTGTCTTGAAATGAGAACAAGATGCCCTACTGTTTGCGAGCATGCTACTCATTTGCTTCTTCTAATAAAAAAAAGATATTTCTATCATTCAGCGGTACAAAATTAGCTAAACCTCTGAGCCTCCAGCAAAGGCGCATCAGCTGTTTGTTTTACTTTACAGAAACTGAGATACGGGTGCTTAGGACAACTCCTCAGGTTACTTGTCAAAACACCTTCAGATCTGTACCACCTCATCTAGGGAAGGAAAGAATTTGATCCAGAAAAAAGCAAAACGACAATAACAACAAAACCACAAACAAAAACAAGTTGTAAGAACTTTCTTAAACAGCTTTCTGTGGAACAGCGGTTAATTATTTTTTCAGTCTAGGCTCAGAGTAACAGATAACAATTCCCTATTTAATTGAGGAAATAAGTCCTACATTATTTAGCTTTGATATTAAAGGAAAACTGTGAAGTAATTGTTTAATTAAAACCTGAAGGAACATGAGAGGATGACTGACTGCATGACTTGGCTCTGGTAGTATCATCAAATTATTCTTTAAAGGGAGCCTTTGGCGGGGCTGGGCTCTTGTGACGTAACGACGTCCGTATGTTTTATTTATGAGGCTATAATGACTTTCCTGTAGCAACATGTGAACACTGCACTGTTGCCGCTAGGTGTAGAGCCTGTGTAAACTTGGGAGGCTTTTGGCAATGTACCAGTGAAAACAATCTCAGTGTATGAATTAACACCAATGTGTGACATAAATACAGTAACAGGATTTTTAAAGCAAAGGCTCTGAACCAGGCTTAGCACCCAAGTGGCCCCAGCAGATGAATTTGAGGAGGAAGGCAGAGGCACAGACAGGCTGCAGTTCTTCACCTGTGCAAGAGCCACATCTTGGGAAGGGGAAATTGCAAAGAAACAGCAAGATGGGGCATTGGAGGGGAGATCAAGTTTCAAAATGTCCACCTTGACAGGACATTGTGGGCATGAGGGATGTTAATTTGTCTTAGAAATTTTAATGGTAATTACTTGGTAGTGAATATGCGCAAAGTACCTTAGCATTCTTCAGCGGCTGTTACCTTCACTCATCTGGCTTCCACCCTTCCTTCCATCAACTCATTTACTTGTTAAATCCACCAGCAGTTTCATTTGCTACAGGACACCTTCTGCCCTTAACACCAGCACTGACCCAAGAACATCAGCGTAAGTTAACCTCGCAAAAACATGGGTTAGAAATGTAAATATTTCTTGGCAAAAGGAAAGAAATTCTGGCCTGGTCTTCACCTAGGGAAGCTTTAGCTGTTTCTGACCAGGATTTTTTCGCTGCCTGTGCCAGTGGTGTCTCATTGCTGTCTCCAACACACCACTGCAGATATTCAGTCTGCAAAGGACTCCTCAGGCTTTTTGTTTCTCTGCCAGCTGCGGTGCCAAGACTCTTTGTCCAGAACTAAAAGAACAAACTCATTCCAGAAGACGATGACCAGAATTTGTATTATTTGTACTTTTATTATTATTATTATTTGTGTATTTTAACTGATAAGAGGTTTAAGAAAAGAAAAAGAAATAAAAGGAAAGAGGAGCAGATGAGAGTGAAAACTATTCCTGAGATTTCACACCAGGAAAATGAGTAACTCCATATAACTTATTGGTATAAACCCCCATAGCGCTGCCTATTTAAGGCACTAATAATATTTTAGATAACGTTGTCACATATTTTAAAAGAGAGAAATTATTCTTAAAAGGGATGTGTGAACATAATGTTAATACGGTGTTACAGATATTGCCCTGATCCTGCTTCTTGTGCTGCTCATGTATTGAATTTGGTGAGAGTGGCTCACTGAGAGGGAATACTGTCAGAGTAATTCTCCTTATAGGGAGCATCTCTCACACCCGTTATTTTTTTTCTCCGACTATGTAATTTTAGGTTCTTGTGTCCATTCCCGTACAACATCAATCACCTACAATTGCCATTGGCTTCCAGTTATTCCTTTTAGACACGACAGGAAGACATGAGTGATAATGCAGAGCTTCTGGTTTGAGCTATATACATAACTACATTAAAAGCTTATTCTTAAAGCAAGGACTTCATAGAGCATGCAGGATATTGCTTACCATTTCTTTCTGTTCACTGAACCTCTCCTGCATCACAGTTGTTTTTTCTCTGGCAATCACTAAGGTTTGATTTCAGCAGGGATACAAATCTGGTTTTGTAAAGCTCCCAAGCAAACATCACACACTAGTTTCCAGAGCGTTTATTTTGATCCTGAAAATTGCAGGTCTCAGGTAATCACCAAACCCCCTAGTTTAAAAACATTACCACCTCAGTCTTGAGTCATTAGAAATACTACAAAACCTATTATTGTACTGTGGTACTACAAGCTCGAGAACAAGGCAACTCAGAAGCAAGTGTCAAAAATTACTCTGGTGGTCAAGAAACCATTTTCTTTTACTTTATGTCATTATTTTAAAAGCTTAAACATCCTTTCTCTTAGTGTTTCTACCTGCAATTTTAAGGGCTTTTACACTTAACATATTGCTTGAACAGACAAGTTAAACTGGCTGAGTGAATAGCATCACCTGCTCTTCAGCTGCAGGAGATCACAGGAGAAGATAAATGATGGGATTAAGAAGTGGTGGAGAAACTAACATTGTGGTTTGTGGTGCTCTGGACTGGTGCTGTTGCCACTAACAACAATAACAAAACCGCATCTGAATATCTTAAGGCTTCTATTATTAAGTGTATGTATTCTGGAGAGATGGAATGAGGTAAAGCTTGTTTTTCTTAAGATTAAAAAGAAAATCCAGAGAAAATTGCATTCACTCATAGTCTACATGATGTTTTCCAGATTTTAGCATAGTGGCCCAGCTGTAATCATTTTTTTCAGAATTTAATATTGATACTGAAAACCAACACCCCCAAATGTCAGGTAACTGACTTTTATATATATTTGCATACATGGAAGTAGCATAGGTGAACAACCACTCCCCGTGTTATTTCTGGAGGCAACCAAGAGCTTGAACAGTAATGTTTTAAAAAGAGAGCAAAGACAGTTTTTCAGTCTCCCCATGGTTCTTGCAGAGGGAAGAAGGGAGCAGGAGTAAGGAAGAAGTCCCACTGGCCACTAAAGAAGGAGAAGGATCAGTGTATCCCCACGGATTCCTTTGTGTGCAGGACATGGGCCATGGCTTGGAGCAAAGCAGCTGCAGACCTCACAGAGTAAATAGCCTTCAGCTCTTGAGTATTAAATTGTGTACATGTAAATATGGGGAAGGGACCACGGTTTAAACCTGTCCTACCAGGGCTTGCAGCCTGCCTTGCAGCGCTGAAGCCCCAGAGGTGTCCTGGGACCCTGGGGTTCCCCTGACCGGCTGTGTCTGATGCTGAAGGTCACTGTGCTAGCCCGGGCACATGGTGTTGTGCAGCAGCAGGAGCTACAGTGCCACACTGCCCATGCCTGGATTACAAGTGGGGTGGTGGCAGGGGCACCCCAGCTGTCTCTGGGACTGCGGTGGGGTGGGAAGTGAGGAGAGGTGCTGCTCTCTTTGAGAGGCGGCAGAGGGAGGATTCCCTGTCCCGCCAGCTGGAGTAGCAGCCTGTGCTATTTCTGTTGCTTTCTCACACACATAATTTGTACAATTATAAGAGAGAGGATGATTTCACCCCCTTCTCACCCTTAATCACTAGATGAAAATGCAGCCTGGGGGTCCAGATCCGCCCCTCACTGATGCCTTTTTGTTTTGAAATGAACTTGCTGGAGAGCCTGGAGGTCTGCTCAGGGCTTTGGCTGGGGCCTCGAACAAGCTTTGGGTGTCATCTCCCAGGGCAACACCACAGAAAGTTCCAAACGTAATCAGAGAACTATAGCGTGATGCCCAATTACCTCACATGTGCTATGTATTTATGTATTAGAAACTTACTAATAGTTATACCAGTTATTGAAAATAAATCTGGGAAAGGACAGTAGCAGTGCCTGATTCTTCCTGGTGTGTACAATCCTGTTTGGAGGTCACTTATAAAAGTAATCTGAAAAAAAGAATCCATTCATCCATTTATAAAAATCCATTCAAGGATCACCACTCTACTGTTTTTTTTTCTCCTTACTGCTTCTCACAGCTCAATTCTCAAGTGCTTTACAGCAGAAAAGCTCTACCAAGGACTTGTGTGAATCAGTAGTGATCCTTCACCACAGTTTCAAGACCACTGACAAATGAAAAGTAAAGCTCATTGCACTGACTTGAAGCACAGCAGCAAACACTAATATTGGTATGAAGAAGTTACATCATCAAAAGCAAAAGTAGAAGGGATTTAACCTTATCGTGCTTCCTTTAATCTTCATAAATAATTGAGTGGACAGATCACATGAATGACTGAATGTATTAATAAACTTCATAATAAAAGTAGGTTCTCGCATTTTTAATTTTCGATTGAAGTTCTGATTTTGCTTTTCTACAGTTAAATTTATAGAACCTTTTCCCCCAGTGTTTCACTAGAGAACTAACAGCAGCTCCAGGCTGGACACTTTCTAAGCAGCACTACGTGCATGTAGCTGGAGCAGTAGTTCAGCATTTATGTTACAGGTCCCCTTACAGAACAGCCTTTGCACACTCAGCAGACCAGTGTCTACCAGCCATGGCTCCCACGTTTTCTCTTCCTTGTTTTCTTTGCCAAGTGGTATCCCAGAGAGCAGAAGCGGGGGCTGCAAACTGACTTGTTTGCTGTCACTAGCACCGTGGCTGCCAGTTTGGAAGCCCCTCACCTTAAGGCTCTTCTGCCACCGGTCTTCATGTCTTCTGTATATTTGCAAGACCTCAGAAAGCAAATTAGTATATGGCAAAGGAACAATGGTGAAATATTTTGAGGCTCTGACAAGCACTCCTTCATTCAGTATTATACCCTGCCCTTCAGAAAACACCTCAGAAACACATTAACATACATGCATTTTTAAATTAGTCACATTTTTGCTGGGAGCAAAAGAAGGCTAAGAAGCAAGTTAGATTCATAAATGAAAATGTATTTCACCTTTATACATGCTATACATGTCATGCAAATACAGAAATCTACAGGTTGTACAATGACACCATAATAAAATATAATGTGACATTTGTCAAACACAACGTAGCACAGCAAAACAAGCTGGTTTTGTTTGTTTATTATTTAAGAAATAGATGAAGGACTACTTTGGAAGACACAGTACCATGCTACAGCTTACTGCACAGTCAAAAGAAAGTATTTTTCTGAAGTACACTAACATAAATAGAGCTGGATTGCTGTAGGTATGATTTCTTTATACATTGCGCATAGTGTCATCAGTTACTTTCCCATTGCTGGCTTTAAAAAGCACAAGAACGGGGCTACAACTGAGCTCAAGCTACGCTGTGAACTCCCTTTAAATGTGAAAAAGAAGAACAATTTAAAAAAAGAAAGAAGCCAACCCCCCACCCCAAGTTTTCACTTCTTTTGTGTAAGTTTCCAAAGAGAGTTGTATTTATGGTTTCTTCTTATAAGGAACTGGACAAATGTGTCCTCAAAGCAGAACATGATTTCGCATAAAGTTATCATCGTTCATCAACAGAAGTTAACACCGTATGGCACATAACGAGTCTAGACATTACACATCCTGATGTGAGGTTTTCCATACAGATGCTCACAGCCTGTTGAGGGGGGCAGCAGCGCTCCCCATGGGTGCCCCGGCCTTTGTATTTCTGCTGCAACGTTGGCACGTTGTTTTGCTGAGGACTAGGATCTTGTTGCGTTGAGCCTATAGGAAGCCCAAATACTTCTCTTTCACGTGATAGAAAGCCTGCTGGTATTATTAATCAAGTGTCTGCATCTTCCATGATTAATGTGTTATCTCACCCCTGACCGCTCACTCGGATCTACTACAGCTATACTATATATATATTAAGGGATTATACTAGGCATTTTGCCAACTTTGTTTACAGGTGTTACACAAGTATGGTTTCAAACACATAATTGATAGTCGCTCCTGGACTAATTAATATTAACCAGTAAGTGCCACGAGTGACTGAAAGTGTCAACATAACCCTAACGGGATAACTCCCACACTCCACAGGCAGTAAGAAGGCTCTTCGGATTCCAGCAGCTGTGTATTTTTCAAGACTCTTCAGCTATAGTTTTGAATTATACACCTGCATAAAAGTTGCCAATAACTGCTTATTAAAGACAAAAAAAGATAGGCACAAAACTAGAGTACAGAATATTATTTCATTTCAATGCACTGTGGGCAAACCTCATCATTATTTACAAGAAAAAGATGTCTAAATAGGTGTATGATAAAGTTTAAGGAAGAAACGTTTGAAAATAGAACACACAAGTAAAAATCACAGTGAAGTGTTGAGATGAATTTTAAATTAAAAGAAGAAATAAGTGCCTTATTAGCAGCTAAAGCTCAAATTCTAATGCACACTCAGTCTTCCCTAAACCCATTGAGGCTCTAGATCACTGGCTTCTGCCAAAAGCAGCCAGCTATTCAACATATTCCTCAGGAAGACAAAGTTATATTCAGCTCTGATTATTTGAAATCCAGTGTTCAACGACTGCAGAAGCTTTTTCAAGTGACAAGCTCATATTTTACTGCCAGTAGCATCGCAGGGATATATATCCTCCACAAATTGCTACCTCTGTCAATCAAAAAGAGAGAGAGAAGAATATTAAGTCAGCTATGCAACTTACATGACCTCAGTTTTGTCATTTAGAATACACTCTTCCAAAAAAATCGACTGTGCTTTGAAACTGTCACTAAAGCCTACTATGCTTTTTTCATATTGTTTGCAGACATTCCAGGATAAGTGATTCTACACTGTGCTGCAAGTATTTACAGCGGCAGCAAAGAATAAGCAGCAATAATAACTACCATTTTCTAGGCTGCCCCGCTTTTAACTGTTTCCTTCATGCAAATGGGCTACAAAGACTTAAAAGAAAGGTATTGCATTGAAGAAAAAAAAGCAACTCTGGTCACTGTATTTGGAATGGATCAAGGAAATGCTTCCATTTACTAGATACTTCCAGTCTCTATTATATATGCTCAGTGCACATAGGATGCTGATTTACACAGAGCTGCAAATATGAAGGATTAGGATTAGGATAAATTTAAATGTCTAGGGGACCAGCTTTCTACTTCTCTCCACATATGCTGTTTACAACTCTGATATTTTTCTGGGAAGCTCATCGATAATCACAACAATTTATCATATCTAAGATGTTTATCACAATACTGTACCTTTATCTGTTCTGCTGAAAAGCAAGGTTGTCAACAGATAGAATTAAGTGTATTTTCCTGTCCTGGACTGTTAAATCCCTCAATCAGGTTTTTGTTACAGTCATCTAGGCTAATGGTGTCACTGGACATCTTGGAGTAGGTAGCTTGGCCTGTGAAATCCAAGAGATCTTCAAGAGCCTTGGCATTACTTGTCCCATTTTGGTCCAAAGAAACACCGGGCATGAGTTCATTCATGGGTGAATATTCGGGGATAGAGATAAGTTCTTCTTTTGAAACTGGGCTATATAAAAGACAAAAAAAAAAATACAACAACAACAAAAATGCAAAATAAGAAGTGTGTAACTTTTCATTAAGCAACAACCAAATGAATCTTCTTGACTGTCCAAAAACTACTATTTATCTTAAGGCCAGCCGAAGCAAACCTTTACCTAGAATATGTCTCAATCCAAACAAAAAAAGGTTGCCCTGTTCAGGATGTCATATCTAATCCATATTCCTTAAAGATTAAGGTCTGTGGTAGCTGTGTGATGTCAACACATCTCTTAAAAAACACATTTCTGGTAGTTCACTGCCAAGTCATCATTTCAGTCCCTGCACCATTCCCTTACTTGTTTATTGCATCATGCAAATTATTGTCCTGACCCTGCAAACATTTACCTAAAGCACTCACACTTTGCAAATTAAATAAAAAGTTGTTTCTTATGACCTTATGATATACTTCAGACATAAAAGTCCTATAATTTAATTTAAGAAGTGCTGCAGCCAGCTGATGCTTTGCTGACACTAGTAAGGCTAGTGCATTCCGGTTTGGAGAGGAAGGATTTCACAAAGATTTCTAAAACCACGAAAGGGTGGTAGGTAAGTTGAGGGCAAAACTACTGTGCATCAAATCCCACAACACAAAACCTGGAGGGTGCCAAATGACACTGAGAAGAAACTGGGTTTAATACAGATCAACAGGTTGAAAAAGGAGTTGGATAAACTCATGGGCCACAAGTCCCTCAGTGGATATTTCTAAGGGCAAGGCAGAGTTGCATTCTCTAACATCCCTAACGTAACACTGCTATGTGGTCTTGGACTGCAGCAAGTGGTGGGCTCAGGTGCTCTCCCTATCTAGTTTTTCTTACTGATACTCTCCGAGACCAAATAATGGCCTAGATGGACATCTGGTCTGTCCCAGTGGGGCATTTCTTGCATATTTATGTGGATTTACAGTAAATACTGGAATGGTGTGAGAGGTTAAGTTGGCTTGCTGATAAGGAAGCACTGTATAAACATTCCATGTTTGAGATTCAGACCTAGCTTTCTCATAGCAGCCTTAAATTACCAACTTCCTTCTTTCCTGCAGGCCCTTCCATCAAAATCCAACAGTAGTTAATATACACACAGTTATTTACTCATTTCCATATACTTTTTCCAGTTAAGTACTTAAAATTATAAGTTAATGATATTCTTTATTCTGCTTATATGGAGGGAGAAAAGCTCATGTATCATAGCTAGGCAGTCTTGACACAAATTAAAAAAAAAATGGTGACATCTGACAATATCTACAGTAGCTATTTTCACAGAACAATCTGAAAGGTTTGGGCAAACTTGTATGGAATCCATAAGTAAGGACTACAGAAGGATTTCAGAGCTCCCCTCCCCTTGCCAAATATGTAAGAGTGAGATGGGGTCCTGTTGTCTCATGTCTGAAATAAAGAGTTTGCATCTTGACAGGAGTGGAGTAAGGAGACATCTGACTGCACCGTTGTGGGGTAGGTGAGAAGTAAAGCAGTAAAGTATTAAAAAATAAACAGAACATTCTTGAGTGTGTCTAACATATGACTTCTATGATTTCTATTGGCAGATGCGGTCTGTACCTCACATCCATGGACTGAACCTCATCTGCTGAATCTTCCATGCTGTTAGATTTCCCATCAACAGCTTCCAGCTGAATAAGTCCTGGAACTGACTTTAGTCCATTAGCAACTACATCTTGGGAAGGGATTACAGAGGCAGCACTTTCTAAGCTTTTATTTTTCAGGCAGGTTGCCAGTCCATTGATCTCTGCAAAAGGAGGTTAGAAATTACGACAGTAGCAACTTCTTTATTTAAATAGTTTTTAAAAAAATTACAAACGCTTTTAAATTACAGATTGAATAGAAAGGAAGACTGACAATGCAGTAGGACTCAGTTTCATCTATGACTCATCATACTATACTGTCAATCTCTTTTCCACTCTAAAATTGCTTGTTATGCTACATCTTTTAAATTTGAGGAAATAGGAAGAGAATATATTATCTTTTATTTCATGTACTGAAAGCTTTAGCCTGGGAAGTAAACAAAATATAGATAAATGCTTTAATAAAATATGTATATAAAATATGTATATTTTCTTTAATAGTTCTTTAAATACATATGCTTTGTCAAGTCAAATTAAATGTAAGATTTAGAGCAATGTTATAAAAATCTTGCAAATTTGGTTGTGTGCAAAAAATTTTCTGTCTACAAAATTCAAAGGTAGACTGCAGCAACCAAACCTACTGGCAGATTGGAACTTCTCATTTACAGAAATGCTATGTCAGGTACTAAATGGAGGAGAAACTTTATTCTGCTTACGTGGCAAAATAAAGCTGAGTCTCCAGTTTCTAACATTTGTCACTGATGCAAATTTAGCTGTTCTTTTTGAGATGAAAGCAGAGAACTTGTGATAATACACAGGGCTCTGAGATTACAAAACTCTGAAAAGAACTACCTGTGAAAAGAGGTCAGGAAAATACGGCAATTTTTACCTGTCTGGTTGAGAACAAGCGTCTTTGGTTGTTTTTCCACATTCAAAGTTGATGGTACCTCCAGTTTTGGCTCTTCTTTCTGTAAACAAGTAATGAGACAACCGTATTAGGCAAAGGACTGCTAACATCATGGCACTGATGGGACTCAAAACTTGTGAGACTGCCCAGGGCCACGGGGTGGTCAAAGATCATCAACAGCAAGAGAGGATTTTTTTTTTTTCCTTTTTACTTAGGCATAAGATTTGTTTTATTTTCTTTTACTTCAAAAAAGAAAACATTCTCTGAAAATACCAGAAGAAACAGTTTCCTTAGCAGAAAACTTAGAAGTGGAAACTTGACTCTCTGTCACTTCCTAGCGGGACACAACTGCCTTGTTCTCAATCCTACATTCCTGGCAGGCTTAATACGGAAAGCTCAATAACTAATTCACTGGTATAAAGCAGGAGAAGATACATCACAGCAGCAAACATTACAGCTCCAACATCCAGGAATGGGCTCTTGTAACCTTGCTAGATAGGGAGGAAGGTAAGTTGCATAAAGCTGCATCTCTGTAGCAGTGGCAAAATAGCTGTGACACAGCAACAGTCATTCTCGGTTTGAAATGCAACTAAGATTTGGGTGTAGAGAGTACTTAAGTATACCTAACAGGGAGCTACTCTAGAATTTAGTATTCCTATATGGGTAATAAAACACCCCCTGCAACCACACACCGTTTCATACCTTTATTTCTGGTGTTTCACTCCTCCTTGTTCTCTTCATTATTTCATCTATTCTCTAGAAATCAAAATAAATTGGAGGATGAGAAGGCAGACAGAATATTTAATACAAGAAACTGATAAAGGAGAAACAAGATAGAAAGAAAAACTTCTATCTACTATCATGACCTCATCCCTGCCTGTCCTGAAAAATAGAGAATAAGAAAAATGAAGAAAACAAAAGACAGAAACCACCCTGGAGCTGGCTTTCCTGTATCAGATCTCACAGAACATGGCTTTCTCAGTAGACACAATTGAGAGACAACCATTTTAATACTGGGTGTTTGCAGTTATGAGTTGTGCTCAGCTCTGGAACGATGTTTATTTAAAACCAACAGCTATTATTTTCTTCTAGTTGCTTTTCCAGTTATTTCCATATAGTTCCTTTAAAAATAGTTAGGCTTTTTGGAATAGAACAGTAAATAAATGAAGTTATTCTTGCTGGAAATATGTAAGGCAATACTCTAAAATACCTTTTTTTTCTTCTTTGTTAATTTAAAAAAAAAATCTCTCAACAAATCTTTTGTCTTTGCACTAGTGTGAAAGGAAACTATTTGGGATTTAAAGACACTTTGGTTTCATACTCTAATCTGCAATACGCCTCCAGCTCAGTGGTAAACAGTTAAAAATAACATACTGGAACAACATATATGGAAAGACGACCTTTTATAACCAGACAGAGGTTCTGCAGCTCTCCTGCTGTTCTCTGTTTCCTGTCACAGAGCTTCAGATAAAGCTACTAAAATATGCAGCTCCAGCCATTCCCTTGTGTGGCAGTGGCCAGACAGCCCTGCTGCCTCTGCATGACACAGCCAGAGACAAGCCAGGTGGGAGAAAACCTGTTTGTTAATCACATTCACTTTCTCAATTAAAGACATGGGGCTTCTGTTGAGTAAGTTTTAAAACAAAGTCACTCATGTTTCTGAATAGCCTGTGATGTCCTGGGTTGGGCAGCAATCAATGTTTGCCTTGGCTTGCCATTCCCTGCTTGTCTCAGGCATTTAACTCTGTGGGCAGAGGCTAATTCTGTGTTTGTTCAGTGCCTTGCAGAAGGTCACTTGCCTTCGGCAATTCCACTTTGTTATAAATCTTGATGTCTGCACTCCCCTAACGTGCAAGTAGCAAATACTAAAGTTAGGCATAAATATCAATCTGTAAGCCCCCCAGATTATTATTTCTACATACTACTGGGTACTGTCTGGGTTATGTATTTAAGCAAGAAATGTAACAATTATCTCAAATGAGACGCAAATATCTACCTTCTTCCGCTCCAGTCTTTCTTGCTCTATTTGCTGCATGATTTGTTCCCTTTCAAGACGAAGTTGTTCAGCTGCCTCACGGGCTTTGATTTCAGCTTCTTCTCTCTAATTAAAATTTGTAAAATACGATAAGGACATTATTTATTTCAGGTAGATTACCAGATGCTATAAAGTATTTATTTATATGTATATATGTACATAAAGTTTCACATTTGTGTTTTGAGATGGTACCTGTTTCTCAAGTTTGGCTTGGAGCTCTTTTTCTTGCTTTTCTTTTAGCATTTGTTCTTCCTCAGCTCTTCGCCTGGCTTCCTCTTCTGCCTTTTTCCTAGCTGCTGCTTCTTCACGTTTTCTTTCCTCTTCCTTCTTACGAGCCTCCTCCTCTAGACGAAGTCTTTCTTCTTCTGCCTTTCTTTTTTGTTCTTCTCTTTCGAGCCTGCAAAAAATACAATAGTATGTTTTCAAGGTTTCACCTTTAGCATGAATGCTATGGAATGCATGGCATGCAATCCGCACTATCTGATAATATATGCATCGATGCACAATTTTGTAAAAAAGCCAAGATATGGCAAAGAGTTTGAGCACATGCTCAGAATTCAGGTTGCTACCAAACTTTTATTCCAATCTTATTTTCACTGCCTAAAATATTTAATAGAAGTTATAATTTCCATTCTTGCTTCAATTACAGGTTCAGTAATAAAAGTAAGTTTCAGTAATAAAACCACTGCTCTTTCCCTCTACTTCACATCCAGAATGGTGCTATCTGTTAACAACCAAGTAATTTTTTTCCTTCATTTCAGCTGAAGACAAACAGATTGGACGAGTAGCTGCAAACAAAGTCCACAAAACACAGTCATATACTAGAAAGAATGGGTCTAAATTCCACCTATGTTGTTTCCCTGGGCCACCCAGGGACATCATGCTCCCTTGTGACCACATTCAAGAGCTGCTTTGACAACTGGTCATTCTTATCTTGCATATCAGGGATTCAGGAAATAGCTCCATTAGGTCAAACTGGCAGGTGCTGGTGATTTCCACCCCACCCTCCTGCCATGTTTTCAATAAGAACAGCCAAATCTGAATTTAGATATGCAGAGTTAGTGATTTAATATTACGGGCTTCAAGGAAGGGCATGATTTATTGACATTTGCAACCAGCATCCAATGTAGAAAACAACCTAAAAACTTGCTCTCAGAACAGAGCCATAATTTCACTGCTTAGACACAGCAACACTCATTGTGCCCACCCTCTTAAAGGGCTTGACCCCCTGGAACAGAGCTGTCCCAGAGATTAACTTCACTTTGATCTGCTGAATGACACAAGTCTTTCCATTTAAGGCATACAGGACTACTGCAAGACTGTTTCTTCTACATGAACTAGCTCATTTAAAACTGCCTCAAATGTTTGGGTTTTGTTTTTTTTTTACAACATAATATAGTTCAGGTATGTCCACACTGCAGTGTCCACTACACTGCAGTGTGGACATATCTGAAGTGTCTGGATGAGTAATGGTTTATTCTGTCTTCTTAAAGAGGACAAATTATTATTTTCTTACTTCACTAGTCATAAAGACTGCAAAAGATACTAATGAATTATAAGTTCGAGTTTAAAGAAATTAACACATGTAAGCTCCCACCTTGATACTAAAACGACTGCAGTTTCAAGCATCTTCAAAGATACTGGTTAAATTACTAGCTAATAACTTTCACAAGCCAATAGAGATACCTCTCCCGTTCTTCTCTTTCCTGCCTCTCCCTTTCTTCTTGTTCTTTTTGCAGGCGGGCCTGTCGTCTTTTTTCAGCTAGAATTTTTGAAGCTTCTTCTGCATCAGTTGTTCCTGCTGTGATCTTCCCTGGGAGAAGAGAACCAAGGGTGGAAAGTCAAGCAGGGAACAAAAAAGTGCCCAACACTTCCACACTAGCACAGAGACTGAAACGGGCCTGGTTCACGCTGCTGTAACACCTTTGTTTTTCAAAAGCATATCTCAGCGTTTTCAGCAGATAAAACATGGGACAGCTAAGGGCATCCCTGGATTTCAGCATTTTCCCATCCTCATTAACATGTTTTTCATAGATGGGTAAGCCTGCCAAAAACTCTACATTTATTATTCCAGTATGCACCTTTACACATTCTCATAAGCCTAAGACTGAGCAGCTTCATGAAAAGAACAAGTCATCACTGTTTAAAAGCCTCAGGGACTCATGATATCTTGCAATATCTTCTTCCAGTAAGACTCACCTTCGTTATTTTCAGTCTTCCCTGCAGAAGGCACGTGCTTCTCAGAAGCCGCCTGGCCCGCCTCATCAGTGCGAGCTCCCGGGGACTTCTGATGACTGACGTTTTCTTTCTCCTTGTCTGCTTTCTTTTTAGGAGTTTCCTGATTGAGATTAGAAGTGGCACGATGCTTCACAGGAGAAGCTGGATATTGTTTGGCATTTTTAGGAGACTGAGGATAAGTCTTTGCAACTGTCCTGGATGAGGGAAAGCAAAAAAAAAAAAAAAAAAAATCAAAACAGGCCATATGTTACACAGCCTGGAACCAAACTCCATCTTCACATATAATGTTCTTCTTTCTTGGCTCCAGTTACACAGGAATATCAGCTGTTTTACACAATACTGCATAGAAACCACCTGGATGCAAGCAATCAGAACCTGAAATGCAGGGAACGGACAGGCAAGTGCAAATGATTACAGAAAATTCTAATTTCAAAAAACTAATAATATTGTCCAAGTTGTAGGCAAGAGATATGAAATCAGGGATTACCTAAACCAATTATTTTAGCAATGGACATTTCATAACAATTTTGTCAACATCATTGTATTCAAGAGTCCTTCTCAACATTTAAAGCAAAGCTATGGCTGCTTTCTGTCTGCAGAAATTATGATGAGTAGCAGTGTGCTTCTTTCATCTGACTACCTCCTTGTCAAACACGGTCTTTTTCTAATAGTATCTGATTTTCCAAGATTGCACCGAATGCTACTATAATATGAAGGTAAAGCTGGGCACTACAAAGAGACAGAACTGACCAAACATTGTACAGTCAGCTCTGCTGTTTCAGTTAGTGCTTTAAAATTAACACCAACACAACAGAATCAAGGCTTAAACCTCAGCCCTTGCAACCTTTTACACAGCTGCTGTGGTGGGTTGACCCTGGCTGGACACCAGGTTCCCACCAAAGCTGCTTTATCACTCCTCTTCCTCAGCTGGACAGAGGAGAGAAAAATACAAGAAAAAGCTCGTGGGTCAAGTTCAGGACAGGGAGAGATCATTCACCAACCAGCATCATAAGCACACCAGGCTTAACTGGGGAAAAAATTAATTTATTACAAATCAGAGTCAGATAATTAGAAATAAAACCAAATCTTAAACACGTCTTCTTCCCAACCCTTCCTTCTTTTCAGGCTCAATTTTACTGCTAATTTTCTCTACATCATTCCCCTGAATGGCACAGGGGGACAGGGAATGCAGGTTGTGGTCAGTTCATCACACATTGTCTCTTGCTGCTCCTTCCTCATCAGGGGCAGAACTCCTCACACTCATCCCCTGCTCCAGTGTGGGGTCCCTCCCACAGGAGATAGTCCTCCATTAACTTCTCCAATGTGAGTCCCTCCCGTGGGCTGCAGTTCCTCACAGACTTCTCAAGCATGGGTCCCTTCCACGGGGTGCAGTCCTTCAGAAACAGATTGCTTCAGCTTGGATCCCCCATAGGGTCACAAGTCCTGACAGCAAACCTGCTCCAGCCTGGGCTTCTCTCTCCATGTGGTCACAGTTCCTGCCAGGACCCTGCTCCAGCATGGGCTTCCCATGAGGCCACAGCCTCCTTCAGGTGTCTACCTGCTATGACGTGGGGTCCTCCACAGGCTGTAGGTGGAGATCTGCTCCACCATGGGCCTCCATGGGCTGCAGGGGGACAGCCGGTCTCACCACGGTCTGCACCACGGGCTGTAGGAGAATCTCTGCTCTGGCACCTGCAGCACCTCCTGCCCTCCTCCGCTGACCTTGGTGTCTGCAGAGTTGTTTCTCTCACACATTCTCACTCTTCTCTCCCACCTGCAGTAGCTGTTGCGCAGCAACTTTTTCAGCTTCTTACCCATGTTATTATCCCAGAGGTGCTGCCAGTGTCACTGATGGGCTCGGCCTTGGCCTGTGATGGATCCATCTTTGAGCTGTCTGCTCTATTGAGCATGGGGGAAGCTTCTAGCGGCTTCTCACAGAAACCAACCCTGTAGCCCCCGTGCCGCCAAACCCTGCCATGCAAACACTACAGACAGAGCAGCACTTGCGGTGATGGCAACGCACAGCAGCAATGCAGCCGACTGCTCGCTTGGCTGTTGCATACTTTAGGTGAAATGATAATGTTGAAGTCCGTTCTGTGAAAGCGGAAGGGTAAAGATACTTGATATTCACTGAAAATAGGTGCACAATAGAGAGAACAGATTACCAGGAAACATAAAACTACACACAAACACCATTCATTATTTATGTAACACCAGTAACTAGCACTAAATACTTGTAACATTAAAAAAGGCTGGGCTATGTGACTAAGTAGGATGGAAGAGATTACAATCCTAAAATAATGTTTTATGGGAGTACCATTAGAATAAATAATCCTACATTAAGTTGAACATTATACATGTAGTTTTAACCTTCCTTATTATGGATAAGCAATTATGATATAAATGTATTATCCATTATCACTTGTTTAATCTACACAATGTAGAGATTCATTTACTGTAACATATTTTCTGGACTATACACTCATTCTGGCAGACCACAAGCATGAAAAACATGGACAACGGCTGAAAATTAGTGGACCAGAGGGGCAAGTTTTGTATAGATAACTACAGTATTGTGTGGCCACAGACTATTATAACCGGAACAAAATTTGCATTACAGAGCACACAATAAAAATTAAATGTCTTTCAACACCATTCCCCCCACCACCCCCCCCCCAAGTAATGAATTTGAGAGAAGAAAGGGTTCTTTTCCACCATATTATGTTGCATTTGAAAGAGACAGACACCAGAGTAGAGGGAGCTCATTCAGAGCTGCCCAGTTTGTGGGGAGGAAGAGATGTCAAGGTATTGCACCATCTGTATTTTCTTACTCCCACTGAAGAGCCATCACAATTCCAAAAGCCCTTGGGCTGGTGGAACAGTAGCACTCAACTTAATTTGAAGTTCAGCTCAGGTACCCTCCGCCCGCTGGGCCAGGAACTCTCTGTCCTAGTCCTCGGACCTGCCTCAGTAAGGCCTTTACTGCCATCACCACACTCTTGGCTGACCCTGGTCACCACCGCCAGGCCTGCCTGGTCACTTCTTTTGTCTGTTGTGGGGTGGGGTCCTGTGGGTGAGGCCTCTGTCCTAGTCTGCCCTGCTGCCACCCACGGCTCCTGGCTCACCCTGCCTTGCAGGACAGCCTGCTCCTGCTGCTCCCCGACAGAAACAGGCTTTGGAAGATGTGCACAGGCAGGTATGTTTCCAGCTCTTGTGAAAAACAGCAATGGGAGAAGCCAATGAGATTGGCTGGTGTTGACCCAATCTGCTTTCAGTATTGTCTTTAGCTTTCTCTTTAGGATATAGATGATTTCCAGGCCCTCCTAAAGACATAGGCAGAGATTTCAAGGCCCAACCTACACACTTACATCTCATATGTGCCTCACCATTATAGTGATTTCCAACTGTATTTGATAAAAATACAATGTATAAATAAAAAGCAAACCACCTTTTTCTTATGCTTTTCTGCAGCACAGAAGATGCTTCTTGCTAATCAGACACTTCTTTAAAGCATAGTCCCTTCTTGCTGCCTTTGGTTTACAGTTCTAACCTTACCACACACTCCTTGCAATACTTTTTATTTAAGTTGTTGTGACAGGAGGAGCAAAACAATCACATAACTAAGGCTGAGTCATTTTCAGTATTAGCACAGAAGTAATTGTTCTCTAATCAAACTAAAGAGGACGGTAAGAAGGAGTCTAGTCACGAGAGCTATCTACCTTGCACTGCATAGGAATTAGAGCAGACTGGCTGTACAACTTACCTGTTGGACTAGAAACATGTGCTGAATGTATTATTTAAGCAATGCATCTTTGAACTTTCAGACCTACAGAAGAACAAGAGACAAGTATGCCTTTGCTGCTTTTAAAGCAAGTAAAAGGCAGAAGCATATAAAAGACTGACTACTGCAAGGATGACAACAATGTAGTACAAGGACTGAAAAGCTGAGAAAACCCATCAGGATTATTTTTTCCAAAATTTTAAATGATTTATGGGATGCCAGTAGAAAGTATTAAATGAACACTGTTTTCCCTCCTGTATTTAGAACATGTCATCAACTTAGCATCTTTAGAATTCCTAAAGACAGGCAGAACTGTTACTTGAAAAAACATTCCTAATAGTATTTAAATTATGCTACTTTTCACCAGAAAGGGTCAACCTTGATCATGAAAACAGAAAAATGGGATTATTAAGGGAAAAGGTATAAACACTTGCACAAGGGTCTGCTTAGTTTTAAAAAATGTTTTGTTTTTGCCTTAGGAGAAAGGGAAAGGGATGTAATGAAACCCTGGCAAGAATGTGGAAACACAGAAATATGCCTGATGAGGATCAGAGGAATTAAAACGACAAATCGTCAAATCCAAGAAGTGGTAGCATGTCAGTTGACTGAAAGTTCGCTCATCTCAGTCACTAGGTTTTACAAGGGTATATAAAAGTACAGGAAGCATCTTCCACCTGCCAGGAGGTCTCAGTTTTCTCACCTAACTGCCCTGACACAGGGGAAGCAGCTTGTAAGAAGCCATTCTCATCACAACCCCTACAGGCACTACAAGAACATTCACCAGGTCTGGGGATCCACCAGTCCTTAATTTACAATGGCTTTTATTTAATTAAAAGAGGGACAGTCCATTCTGCAGAAGAATGTCTCGGGAACAGCACAAGAGGGGTTCTGAGCTTACTTTTGCTAAGCATAGATAATAAAGTACATGTAGCACACAGATCAGAGGTCACATCCAATTTTGTCCATAAATAGCAAGGGAGAGAACAGCATGCTTTTGTGAAAAGCTAGGTACATGACAGGTTTTTGGTTACAGCAGTTCAGAAGGCTGACTGTAAATCAGAAATCTGCAATACCACAGCTGTGTAATTTTTTTTTCTTCTATTTTCTTATTACTTCAACAAAAGCTCTGCTGAAACCACACCAAGGGCTTGCTTGCATGTTCTCAAGCCTGCTTTCTGAGATTGCTCTGATTGCAAACTATTCCTGGGCTCTGACATTTTTGCCCTGCTCTCTGTGATATTTTCTCAAAAGCAGTTTTCTTTCACTCTCAGTTTTGATCTTTTCTAGCCAGACAGATTCATTTCTCTTTCACTTTTCTTCAAAGAGGACAAACTTAGCATAGGTCTATAAAATAGTTATTTTGATAGCTGCATTACTACAGACGTTTTCAAAAACTTGAATTGGCCCATGCTCTAGCTAGCTGCTGAAAAAAAAACCCTCAAAATAGTCTTGATCCAACATTCTACTCATTGTTTTTATATTTCAAAGGCAAAACAAGAAGTAGTAAATGTAGCACATATCAAATAACACCTAAAACTAGGTTACTACAGGATATAGAAGCTACTTCTGTGAGGAATTAACCACAGGCAGGCACATTTCTAATGGGTCATTTTTAAAACTTTAAAAAGTTTGGGTTTTTTTGTACTACTCAAGGTTCATATCCTGTAATTTGATTGAGCATGTGCATGTCTGACATCAAGGTGTGTCCCAATTGCTGCAGTGGGATGTCACCCAAAAGAATACCAAGTTACAGGTTCAGTCAGTCAAAACTGAGCAGAGGAGAGTGACAAAGGCCGGGAACTGGAAGTGAACCAAGAACCATCACCCCCCAGCAACGCTGCAGTCCCTTTTCCCTTCTCATATGAAGTAATGCTTTGACAAAATAATTAACACAGGGGCTTATTGGAGCTTTCCATTTTATGCAATGGTTTATATGATGGCTTATCGAATACACTTAAACCTAAATCCTACTTCCCTGGTTCAGTCAGGTCCCATTGATCTCAAAGGGACCATTTACCCAAAGACACGTGAAGGACACAGGCTTTATTGCTTTGCCAATCTATAAGATAGGACACTTACCTATTCTCCAAGGGATACCACAAGAATAAACTGATTAATGTATAGATCTTTGGAGATGAAACATGAAAAGAAATTTACCAAAAAAAACTGGTATTATTGATCTTGTGAAAGATCAGAAGAATAGAAGCACTTTGCACATTCAGTATCCAATAGCAATTATAAAAATAAGATAATTTCTCAATTATCCTGGCTCTCTAATACACTAATTTTAATCTGTCAGCTGTTCCACACTGGATTCAAAGCAATAGTTTTGGGTTTCTTTCTTGTGTGACACTTCTTGATTTATTTACTTTTTCAAATATCTTCAAGCTTTGAATTCCTTCCTTGCTTTTAATTATTGCCCAACTTTTTTTTTTTTTTGACCTTTTCTCCTTTTTAGGTCCATATTTGTTCACTCTTTTTGTCCTGAACATTATGTTTTGGCCTCATTATTTTGCCTTCTCAGTAAAATTTGCACCTTCAAACACTGTATTTTATTTAATTACTGAAAATCTATCCTGCCATCAATCACTGTATTTATTTAGGTTGAAATGTTATTGTCTTATTTGAGCCTGTTTCAGTTACTTTCCCATGATAAAAAGAGTTCTTAAATAAATAATGAAATAACACATAAGGAAGACAAGTGACTACCACTCACAAACCAAGATGACAGCTGTAAAGAACTAATAACTAGAACAATACCAAGGAAAACTTGAATGTCAAGTCAAGTCACTTTTAAGAAGAAAAAAGCATACAGCTAATTATTATCTAAATCACTGGCCATACTTAATTCTTTCCTCAACAGCTTTCGAAGTTGAGGTGCTATGCAGGATCACTAACTACTAATGCTGTACAATACGTATTCTTATTTCTTTCAGTGTATTTTTTTGGCCATGTAGTGTGCTGGAAGGAGAAAGATTAAACTTGTAGAAGATTGTCAGGTTTGCAAGGAGAATGAATATTTGTCTACATATTCAGTCACATTAGAATTATATTTAAGTTCTAAAGTTAATTTTAAATGAAAAGATGAGTTTATACAATCTAAAGGAAGGTTTCAAACACCTGACTGCCTAAATTTAAATCCACTGACCAGCCAGATTGTTATATGACATTTGAGGTGTATGAAGAAATGCATATCTTTATACAATAATACAAAGTGGTCATCAAGACGCCTTTTAAAAATTTTATTTTAAATTTCTGAGAGGAAGCTTTGAGTGTGCTGAAGCAGAACCATCTTTCTGCAATCAGTAATAAACATGGATTTAAACTCTATTTACCATATCCATTTATAAGGTCAAGGAGGGTATTCTAATTGGGCCACATTAAGATTAAATGCTCAGTAATACATTTCTAGAAGTGGTCAGAATCAGATTCTCTCAAGGAAGAAAGGAAGGAAAAAAGAAAAAGAAAGGATAACTACTGTGGCTCCCAATCACAGAGAAACCAACCAGCAGGCTTCTTAATTCCTCCCTACAGCACCTGCTTCTTTCTCTAAAAACAGCAGTTTATATTCCTTATAGGCATGAAAACTTATTACTATAAGAAGGTTCTCTTAATTTGCACCTCTGGGAAAAAAGTCTCCATCTCTGCCTAACCTTTTATGGAAATCAGTTAATTAGTGCTACAAATTAAGACTAGGCGTATTTTTTTTCATGAAGCACTAAACATCTGTTTGTTTCACAAAGGCTTTCTCCCCTGCCCCAGATGTCTCTATGATGAGCTATAGCAAACTTTTCAATGTCTGCCTACCAAGAAGTGCTTCACTCTCAGCAACCCACTTCCCACCAATCGTTTTGTTTAACTAAATATGTCTCTTGATATGTCTTTTACACTGAACTGAAAGACGCATTTGAAAGAGGATATATCAGCAACTTACAGAATAATATACATTTCTATAGCTTGAACTTTTGGAGTGCCACTAGACAATGATTTGCTCAAAATTGTAATGAAAAAAAGCTGACGGCAATGATATGAAATGGTTCTGACATTCTTCAGAAAATCTCCATAATTCAGAATCTGGCCATATTACATAAGCAATATTGAAAGTTTGACAATTTGTGGCCCTATCGTGTGAACCAAGAATTGCAATTTCCCACTTGTGTGCAAGGGGGTATCCAAAATAAAAAGAATTCCCAGAATCAGACTGTTTACTAAATTTTGTCTAAGACCACATTCGCACACAAAATCACCCTCTGTTAAAGGGCTATGCACTCAGAGCTGAAACAAAAAAGGAACACCAGCTAGTTTTTGAAGTGGAAGAAATTTGTCAGAAAGGGGATCATCAAGACTGGTTCAGAATATGTTCAGATTCAGATTAAAAAGTAAATAAAATCAGACAGAAGAAGACAACTTTAAAGATGTAAGTGAGACCCACGAACAGGGTCTAGGGAAAAACAAACAACTTAACAAAAAAATAAGACAGCTACTGTAAACCATGACTACTTCAGCATACTTCTCATTTGAGCCAGACTTAGTATCCTGTTCTAAGAAAGCTGAAGACACATTTGCTTAGACTTATGACTTGCAAGCTGTGGTACGCAGACTAGAGTTTTGAAGCGTTTGCAAAAGGCAAGTAAGCAACTCAACTGTTAGTAAGCCCAGATATGCTATAGGACCACAACTCTGCATGAAAAAAACCCAAACAACAACAGAAAGCAACAAACCCACAGAGGTCTGCAAATTAGCAAAGATTAAAATCGACAGTTTAGATGACACATAGTTAAGTTTATTTATGGAACGAGATGGTCATGCCAACAATAGGAAATGCACGTTGTAAATGCTGCAATTTCTAGTTAGTATTCATGTTCTGTGCATTTCTTCACACTAGGCAGAGTTTTTTCAAAATCAAATAAAACAAAAGCATGTTTAAAAATAAATTTTAAATAAAATTTCACATTAATAATGAAATGTACTGTGATAATTTCAAAAGACAGAAAAAGCAGAGAAGTGTCTCTAGTCACCACTACCACAATTTTACATATATCTGTTCATCTACATCTCTCTCCATCTGTCTATGTGTAAAGCCTAACTAAAATTAACTAGATTTTATGTAACACTTCAGAGGAAGTTCCTCAAGAATTTATGTCAAGAAGCTCACAGTGTATTAGACCACTAATAAGAAAGACATACTTAGGCGTTGCAGGTGATGCAGATCTTCTGGACATGGCAGCAGGAGAATCAGACCTTCTTAGAGGAGATCCCATCCCAGATGATGAACCAGGTGTTGTAGGTCGCTTCTCTTTCTTTATCTTCTCAGTCTAGAAGTACAGTTCATTTTAGTTTCCATAATGAGAACTAACACATCAAAAATATATTCAATAGTTTTATTAACAAGATGGCATATAAACAGATTTCTGTAATATACATTTAAGACAGAAGTTTTTTAAACACCAGCTCACAACTGGGGTGCATAGTTTATTTTACATAGACATAAAAAAACCCAATCATGTCTTACATGGACATAGTATACAAGTTTCAGATAGCACCACATCAGAGCCTCTCCAAGAGTTCTTGGGAGGGGTGGTGGCACTGGGTGGAGTTTTCAAAATCATCTATATGCTGCTGCAATATCTCTTAAGGCACGGTCAGTAGGGCACCCAGTCATCTCGCAGGCTCTCATCCTCCTGGGGGGCTTCAACCACCCTGACATCTGCTGCGAAAGTTGCATGATGAGCTGCTGGCAATCCAAGAGACTCCTGGAGTGCTTTGAGGATAACTTTGTAAGCCAGGTAAAAGACAGTCCTACCCAGGGGAGATGCAGTATGAACCTTGTTGGTCACCAACAAGTGAGCTAATCAGTGACATCAAGATTGGAGGCAGCCTGGGCTGCAGTGAACATGTGCTTACGGAGTTCACGGTCCCGAGGGATGCAGGACAAGCAAAAAGTCAGGACCCTGAACTTTAGGAAAGCCAACTTCCAGCTCTTCAGGGAGTCAGTCAACGGGGTGCCCTGGGAAACTACCCTCAGGGACAATGGAGCAGAACAGAGCTGGCAGATCTTTTAAGATTTTCCATTGAGCACAAGAGCTCTTGATCCCCAGTTGTAAGAAATTGGATAAAGGAAGGCAAGAGGCTAGCATGGCTGAGTCAAGACCTGCTGGTCACACTAAAGGGCAAGAAGGAAATGCACAGGCAGTGACAGCAGGGATGGGGATGCTGGGAAGAGTACAGGGACACTGCCTGGTTGTGGAGAGACAGGTCAGGAAGACCAAGGTGCAGCTGGAGCTGAAGTTGTCAAGGGACACAAAGAATAACAAGAGGGGCTTCTACAGGTATGTCAACCAGAAAAGGAAGGTCAAAGAAAGTGTAACCCCACTGATGAGCAAGACTGGCAAACTGGTAACAAAGGACAAGGAGAAGGCCTTCTTTGCCTTACATTGGTTAGACTCAGTGAAGGTGAACGACTTGCCTTTGCTTTTCTGAGAACTACAGTGGACCAATAATGCATCTTTTAAGCAAACCGCCAGTCTTCACTGGCAAGCTCTCCTCCCACACTTCTTGAGTGGAAAATGAACTGCAAGACAGGGACTGGGAGAGTAAAGTCTCTCCCACTCTGAGGATCTGGTTCGTGACCACCTGAGGAACCTGAACATACATAAGTCTATAGGGCCTGATGAGATTCATCCCAGAGTCCTGAGGGAATATCTGAATAGTCCTCCATGATATCTGAAAATTCATGGCAGTCAGATGAAGTCCCTGGTGACTGAATAAAAGGAAATGTTGCACTCATTTCTAGAAAGGGTAGAAAGGATGGCCCTGTGAACTACTGACCTGTCAGCCTCATGTCTGTACCTGGGAAGATCATAGAACAGATCCTCCTAGAGGCTAGGCGAAGGGACAGGGAGGTGGTTCAAGACAGCCAGCATGACTTCACCATGGCTAAGTTCTGCCTGACAAACTTAGCGGTCTTCTGTGACAGAGTAACTACATCAGTGGACAAGGGAGGAACTATGCATGTCACCTATCTGGACTTCAGTAAAGCCTTTGACACAGTCACCCACAACATCCTTCTTCCTAAACTGGAGAGACATGGATTTGATGGATGGACTGTTCAGTGGATGAGCAATTGGTTGGATGGTCACATTCAGTGCATAGTCATCAATGGCTCAATATCTGGATGGAGATCAGTGACAAGTTATGTCCCTTGTGGGTCCATAATGGGACCTGTACTGTTTAACACTAATATTTACTGCTTCATATTTAATATTTACTGTTTAATAATATTGTTTAATATTAATATCTTCAACAGTGACATAGACAGTAAGATCGAGGGTACCCTCAGCAAGTTTGTGGATGACACCACCTGAGTGGTGCAGATGACACCACCTGAGTGGTGTGGTTGGCACACCTGAGGGACGGGATGCCATCCAGAGGGACCTGGACAAGCTTGAGAAGTGGGACCAGGCAAAACTCATGAGGTTCAACAGGTCAACTGCAAGGTTCCACACCTGAGTCAGGGCAACCCCTGCTATCAATACAGGCTGGAGGATGAAGGGATTGAGAGCAGCCCTGCGGAGAAGGACTTGGGGGTGCTGGTGGATGAAAAGCTGGACATGAGCCAGCAATGTGCACTTGCAGCCCAGAAGGCAAATTGTATCTTGGGCTGCATCAAAAGAAACGTGACCAGCAGGTTGAGGGAGGTGATTCTGCCCTCCTCTACTCTGGTCTGGTGAGACCCCACCTGGAGTACTGTGTCCAGCTCTGGGGCCCCCAATGTAAGAAGGACACGGACCTGTTGGAGTGAGTCCAGAGGAGGCCACAAAGATGATCAGAGGGCTGGAACAGCTCTGCTGTGAGGAAAGGCTGAGAGAGTTGGGGTTGTTCAGCCTGCAGAAGTGAAGGTGCCAGGGAGACCTTATTGCGGCCTTTCAGTACTTTAAAGAGGCCTTTAAGAAAGATGGGGACAGACTTTTTAGTAGGGCCTACAGTGACAGGACAAGGGGTAATTTTTTTTTTTTTTTTTACAAGTTTTTGCAATGAGGGTGGTGAGACACTGGCCCAGGTTGCCCAGAGAGGTGGTAGATGCCCCATCCCTGGAGACATTCCAGGCCAGGCTGGACGGGGCTCTGAGCAACCTGATCTGGTTGAAGATGTCCCTGCTCATTGCAGGGGGGTTGGACTAAGCGTCCTCTCAAGGTCTCTTCCAACTCAATCCATTCAGTGATTCCATAATCTTGGAGCAATGCTGCTGGGTGTAACACTGTGTATCACACCTAAGAAAGACACTACACAAATCTTCAGTTTGCAGCTTGGGTCCTCTCACTTGCATCTAATTTAGATGCCATGAATGCTCACACTATTAACTATTACAAGGCACATGAGCTTATATGAATTTTACAGCCCTAGAATAATTTTTTTAAAACATGCCATACATTGTGTAGACTCAGCGAAGGTGAATGACTTGCCTTTGCTTTTCTGAAAACTACAGTGGATCAATAATGCATTTTTTAAGCATACGGCATTAAAAATGACCACAGAAAGAATCAAGCAATTGGTATAAAAGAGGCATTGTTAATACACTTGGCAAGTTTCCAAAATATGTAACCAGCAAGACTGGATAGTCATATTCATTAGAGAGATCCTATTTGTCATCCTCATTGCCAGAAGTTACAGGCAAGTTCAAAAACACACACCAGTGCCAAAAATCTCAGTTGCCAGAAAATAAAGGTGTTGCTGTTCCAAGCACCAGGGCTCAACACCGATACCCAGGAGGAGGAAGATATTAAAATGCTGCTAAACAGGAGCACGAAAGCAACAGATGCATGCAAGGCTTCCTTTCTTACTGTTGTTTCTTACAACAGGGACAGCAATTCATTTTTACGAATGTAGGCAGAAAGATAACAACCAGAAGCCACATCAGTTTACCCAGAAGTGAAATAAAAAACATTGCAAACGCACCTGAGTAACTTCAGCTGCAGCTGCCCCTTTCATGGCATCGGGAGCGGAGGGTGAAGTTGCCTTCTTTCTGTCAGTGCTTCGGGTGGGGGAAGGCTTGTAGGGAGATTTAAGAGGACTAGCTGGTGCTACACGAGGACAGATATGGAATACTAAAGAGTTATAGTACAATAGCAAGAGCAAAAAGGGAGCACAGACAGAGGAAGTAAAGGAGAGGAGAAAATAGCATACTTTTATGTTATAATGTTCAAAGGTAAGTTTTCAGCATTTTTTTAAAAGGTGTTTCAAAAGATCATCACTTTACATAAAATATTCAACGTGGTCCCACGTTTACTAAAAATGCCTCAACTGAAAGTAACATTTTATAGGATTTCTTTTTTTAATTATCTCTAAAATATCGCTCTCTTACTCATATACCTTTTGAATCACTTGACTATAACTGTGATTCTTTTATCTTCTGAAAGGTCCAGCTTCCTTTGCATATGATAAAAAGAGTAATCAAACAATTCTAGTTGGGTGACTTCTTAACAAATACTGCAAAACAGGAAAGGTGACAGAAGCATAGGTGTTGTGTTTTGGTTTTTTTTAAAGACTAAACATGGGAAAGGCTCCTAAATAACTTAACTGCTTTTCAAAATAATACTTAATTTAAAAACAAAACACAACAGAAAAATGAACCTAAATCAAAACTAAATGCTGCTGTAGGTATTTCAGTTATTGTTATTTGTGGTAGACATTAATTTGAGTGCAACATATACAACTCTTTCTGCGTAGTTTTTCTTTATTTGCAATATGAACAGAACATTTTTTAAATGGGCTGGTTTACTCCTGCTTTTGTTCATATTGCGTTCTGAGATGAAACTTTCACATACATATAGAACAATCAACAGAGCATATGCTTTATTCATAAGACAGACACTAATTGTAACCATGTGACAGTGTGCATCCAGTCTTACTCAACTGAAGTCAAGAAGGATATTGACTTTGGAAAAGCAGTAATTACGCTTAAATGTAAAGGAATTTACATTTTCAGTATTTTTTTTTTGTGGTAGTCCTATAGACTTTTTTATTAAGCCTTTTTGTATGCTTTTAGGTCTAACTGGACCTGTGTATTCTTTGACTGACTTGCCGGCAAGCTGGCAAAAATTCACCGAATATTAAGAAAAATATTCAGAAACTTAAGTGCTGCTTACATATTTTCACTTCAACTGCAAAAAAAAAAAGAAAAAAGAAATTATATGTGTCCAGTAGCAAGCGTTTGCCTGAATATCTTGACTTGGAGTGACATTAATAATGCATTGCCTTAGAGAAAGAGTCTTAAATTGAGGCTTCTCATTTCTAAGCTTACAGAAAATGCAGGAGCAGAGCAATTTTGACTCAAATGAAATTACATGAGGCACAGCATGAGCTCCTGAAAAGGAAGAACCATCTTCGCTGTTCAGGAAGCTACTTCTACAAAGGGGAGGTCCCCCTCAAGCCTTTTGGTGGCAATTACTGACAAAACTGTCAACAGCCACTCTGAGCAGTGACACCATTTGCAACCTGCGGTACAGCCCAGTTGCCTCATGAGCCGGAGGCCACTGGTTGAGAGATCTGTTCCCTAAACCATTGCTCCTGTTTCAGCTCAGGGGAAAAAAAAAGCAGTTTGCAGGCCAAATTGTATCGTCATCAGACTTGCCAGCATGCTACTTTAAAGATACTCCAATGAACAGAGAAATAAAGCTGGGAGTTTACAAACAAAACGAGTAGGGAAGGACAAACTAAGTCTGTATTGATTTCTTCAATATCAAATACAACACGGAAAACAGCATCTGGAGGTGGTCCCAGCAATTCACCTCAAAATTCTAAGCAGAATATACTGATCTAATTTTGAGTTGGCTTTTTTCAGTCTTAGCAGTAGTTGATCCCTGAGCAGTAAGTAAACTGGGAATTTTCTCATGGGCCAGATACCATATGACAAAATTTCTGCTTCTAACAGGTTCTGCTTTTAATGTAGAAACAAGTCAAGTAATTTCAGAGCCATTCAACGTCAATGTCCCTACACACTGCAACAAAGAAGAAACCCACAAAGAATTAATTTTTAAATAGCTTTGTATTAAAAGCAGCAATGTAGGACCTAAGCCTATTTCAACGATGGTGTATGAAAATACTCATCATAGAGATGATCAGTCTTTTATCATCTAACTTGTTTTACCCTGGAAAAAATGTTTCCTCCTGCAGACAGACACTTGCCTGTGGGGTTTGAGGTGGGTTCTTTTTTGTTGTTTTTAATACAAGTGGCTGTTAAACTTCTGTCCTTGTTTCAGCAAACACTATGACCAGGCAAAGCTTTGAAGTAGGAACTACTGTGGAAATCAGGCACTTGCCTAAATAACAGCTGGACTGGAAACATCAGTTTTGTAGATGTTTGCAAAATAAGGGTTTTATTAGACTTCGATTTACAGATAGGAACAGTAACTAGCATCCCTAATTTTTAGTTTCTTAAAGATCAATAATTTCTGGAACTGCCACCCTCCTATCAGTGTCTCTCTTTCTGTAGGTACTTATTTTATATATACATACATATACATATATATAAAATAGACACACAGTGACAGAGTTAAAGCCAAAAAGTAATTTAACAGCAAAGAACTGGAACCTTGGTAAAAATAATTAAGGCTCAAATGGTGCACTGGGATTTTTGTTCTACATACTATTTGGGTATGAAAGGGGATGACATCCATGTATCAAATAGAGCTTCTCAGAGGTGTCACACACTGGTCTAAAAAACTGTTTCTTAAATGAATATATTCAGTTTTTCATTGGCTTAAGTCTTAGTGATTTTGTTAATTCTTTTTTTAACTATGTTCTTTTTAAAAAGGCATTGAGAATAAGACGAACAGGATGATGTGTTTTTTCAAGCTTAGAAATACATAATCGTGAACAACTTAGTTCATCGTTGATTTTGTACTATCATGTAAATTGTCATTCGGTTCATAGTACTGCATTCCTTTCAGTAGCTACTCAAATGCAACCAAAACCATACCCTGGCAGTTTCTAAGTGAGTAATTCACGTTTTTTACCTGGATTATCGTACTGCTCAGAAAGCATTAATGTACTTCTGCTTCTGGCTAAAGATGACTGTGTGGGAGTCAGCAGTCGAGAAACAATAAAGTTTTCCATTGGACTAAGATGCATGCGGTGAGCTGAAGGATGGGAGCAAATAAAATAAAATTTAAAATGCAAAGAAATAAAACAATGTTACATTAAAATAACTGAAACAAAATAACGAAATGATGAAATTAAATGAAAAAAATCCTGAAGTGTTTGAGATTTAAAATATTTACAGAAAATTTTCATTCTCTCTGAAAAAAAGGTTTCTAGTTTCTCCATCTCTTCAGAGTATTTTCCCACCTGTACAATAAATATGGTAAGGTTAAGACCATATTGCATTTTGCTCTATCACGTTCCATTCCGCAAAATGGTTGCTTTCATGATTCAGCATGAAAAAGGTTTGCCTTTTTCCCCAGTAGACAAGGTGAAATGTCAGTGTAACAGTGCTGCTACTCACTAATGTGCCAAACATACTTGGACCGCATTTAAAATATGCAGTCTCACCCCATTATATAAGTCTTATTTATACAACATGCCTGCATTCCTCCCTACTCCACAAATACAAGCGTCAACTACATGACAGATATTTATAGATGTTCCTATTAACATGCACATATACATAGCCATCTATCATAAAACCCTCAAAGCTACTGATGAGATTTCATTAAGCGATTCATAAATGAAAGCAGATTTACCTTCTCTTTTCATTCAAAAAATAAGCCTTCAATATCACTTATTTCAGTTGATATATTTTTCTCATTAGTTAAAAAAGAAAGAAAAAAGAGGCAGAGGAAGAAAAAAAAAAAAGACACAAAACAAACAAAAAAATCTAAAGAGTTCACAGTGGGATGAACCCTTCAGTCCTCTCTGTAGCGTTTAGTAACCACTAATCCTGCAAGATGATCATCTTTTGCTGAGCCTCTCATGGATCAGAGTTTCAAATCAAATTAAATGGCTCTACAACTCTAGTCACCAGATTGAAGTCTCCCAGGTGGCTCATTGGACGTACTTGTGCCCACGGTACATCCCATGTCTATTGTGGAGCCACATGTTTGGTTTGCTTGTTTTTCATTATTTGGCTAGAAGATCACAAGCTGTACAGTTGGACAAAATTGCTGCAGACACAGCATGTACTTACAGCCCTGTTTGCTGGAGGACTGAAAATTGAAAAAGAAGCAGTGAAAGACCGCAGAGCATTTGTTGCTGGACTAGGATCTCCAGCATGGCAGCACAGTCTTTGACACAGGCTGCAGGACTATTCTATGATACCAGCTTACAAACCCTCAAATATTTGAGCTCTTTTGAATAACAGACATAAGCGAATTACACAGCTATACGGACAAGAAGTGCTTTAAGCAGAAGGAGAATTTATGCTGGTAGGAGGCCAGCATGTTCACTTGCCTCTGTCGGGGGAATGTGTTATTGCCGCTGTGGAGGAGGAGAGGCGCTTACTGATGGGCGATTCCATTTGCTTTGGCAGATTCATTGTAGAAGCTGAAAGTTTGTCACATGCTGCAGAGAGACGCATTGAATATATTTGTATTCACGTCACACTGTTGATAAACTCCCCAAATTAACCTCGCATTTGTACTCATGGCCCTTGTCACTGACCACAGCACTGAGTAAGGCACGAAACAAGCTCCTTCTGACTGCTGGAGGACCAGCATTTTATAAGATGTGCTTTTGGATGCGACTTTTCTGCTTGTGAATTTAACACTTTCATTTTACGACAGCCTATCTTTTATATTGCCACAGGCAAATAATTATATATCAGGTCTGAATTAATGGGGTCACTCTGATACAAGTTATTCAGTACCAGCACAAGCAGAAAGTTACCTAAAGAAAATGAACTGTGCACATGAGAACTCTGAGCTCCTCACCTCCACTCCCCCTCCCCTCTACTTTCAGTCTGGTAGAGCTGGAGTAGACCTCAGGTATTATTCCAATACAAAAATGAAATAACCAACATTTGCGTGTTTTTAAAATGAGAACTCACTGTTTTAATGACTGATCTGGCACCAGTGATTTGGCTTTACATTTTTGTGGTTGAGAATATTAAACAAAAAAAAAACAAAAAAAGCTTTTTGTTACTACCAAGTGCTTTCATTTTTCTTCCAAAATATTGTTTGAGCACAATACCTATTAATATTTCCTACCTTGCCATTTATTCAACTGAATGACAGAAAAAAGTCATTACCAAAGTGTATTACTTTGTGATCACTGCATGATGCTCAGTAGCTAAAAGCATGGATACTTTGTCCTTTATAGTTGAATTTTATTCTTTTCATAGTGAAAATAGTTTCAGCTATAGACCTATATATGGCCCTAATTCTGCAGCCCCTAAGTTACTGCATTCCCTATTACATGCATTTAAATGTTGCCTCAGTGGGGTCTGCAAGATTTGCCTCCACCTACTACAGTAAACAATACAATTCTCTATATTTGCTTTTTTAAAAAGTAGGAATACTGCTGGTATGCTGCAAAAACATCAGTTCTGCATCCAAGTCTCTTGGTACATGAGCAACAGTAAGTACAAAAATCTGAATCTGTTTGCACAAAAGTAATAGGTCTGCGAGATGGTGGGCAGAACAACATTTACTGTGAATTCTCCAGTAGTAATACCCAAGCCCAGCTCCTCCTTTGTGGGGAGAGAAGGAACCTAGTTCTTGAAAGCACAAGCTATGTTTTCAAAATGCCAAGTACCTTTGCAATCAAAATTAGAAATCCTATATGCAATCCATTTTTAATTTTGGAGTACTCATCTACTTCACTGTCCTTTTACATGAATAATAAAGAGAACTGAAGAATATTAAAAGAAAAAACCCAAAACACAGTTGTCTAAATAAAGTCAACTACTTGAGTTTGTTACAAATATCTTGGCCAAAATCCACTTCAATAGGCTGAAAATATAGCATGGCTATTTATACTAAATTTGCTTGTTCTTAAAATACTGCAGAAATAGGCCCTTAAGGTAAAAAAGAGGACCGTTTTGATGAAATATCGTCTCCATAATACATTTTCTCTTACTGTGCAACTAAATTATTTTCAACAGCACCTGCACATGCCCATTAGAACTGCCAAATATATGTGTAATTATATTTAAACGCACACAAACACAGAGCACCCGCAGAATTAACAGAGATGAGAATCTGAGCAGTAGAATCCTACAGTTAGTGAAGAACACATGAAATGCCTCTACAGTGCTATAATGTGAGGCATGCACTGCTCCACCATGGCAAAATTAAAAGGAAATTATAAAGACATTTGGTCCACATCACTAAAGTTAATGCCGTAGAGTACCAGACTGAAATAATAAGAAAACAGTGGTTAGGAAAGACAAGATCAGTGGATGGATTACAGTGATTAGAACAGTTATAAATGAGACACGATGGTGCTGTGATTCTCTGAAATACCATTGAAGGAATCAGCAGGAGCGGTAGAGGTCACAGGGTCTGGAGGAAGGGTGTTGGCAGCTAAACCTAGAACAGGGGGTGGGGTATTTTCTGATTCACCTACACAGCAGAGAAATCAGAGCAAAAAGAGGTGAAAGAATTACTGAATATGCTGGGGGAGCTGGAATTAAGCATAAACTGCATCACAAAGACAAACTGGTTTCTTTATCAAAGTACGGACGACTTCTTTTATTATCATATATATATTTAATTTCCTGGCTTTTTTGGTGGCATACCATCAAAAGTATGATGTTAAACAGAGTTAAGTATATTTATACACTGTTTAAAAGAGAGTAACTGTCATCTTTCATCATCACCTAAACATGGATATTTTTCCCCATAACATGTTTATTCAAACCTGACAAATTTAAATAAATTACATGATTTAAAACACAAAACATGCATTTTTTTGAAATATAAAAGAAGTACATGGCTGATTATGTAATAAAAATAATTTTTCTGAAGCCAAATCAAAAATACCAGCAACAAAAAGTATGTGGGGGGAAAAAACCAAACTATTTTAACTGCACATGCTGCATAGTCATCTAGAAATTCCCATCAGGTTTTTAGAAGTGCCAAACAAAACCAGATCATCTTTTGCAAGGCTTAGACAGCACTCAGTCCTTTGGTGAATATTAAATTTGCTAACTGTGTGCATGAGAAGACAATGCGGAGGAAGAGAATAAGGGAGAGAGAGCATAAATTTTCATTTTAGCACTCAGCATCCTCCAAGCAGATTCCGCTTACTCTAGTAAAATGATCTGCAATCCTAAAGTTAGGAGTGCCCTTTCTCCCCAGAAGGTATAAGTGAGAAGAAGCCTGGCAGACAATTACAAAGCATTTATTCACGTCCCAAGGCAGTACCACCCTAACTATGAAATGCATCAGCCTTACCATCTCCACAACCTCATGCATTTTGCACTTCAAGATCTGCAATGCAGGCAGCCCGTTTCACTCACCATCTCTCCCTCCTGAGCCTGCAGCCAGTGCTCCTCCCCACGACCATCGCTTCTGTTTCTGCTCCAGCTGCTGGCTGCGTTCAAGGGACCGACGCATCATGGCTTCTAAACGTTCCTGGTTATTTTGGTACAAAAACACAAACCAAACCTGAATCAGTTGGTTGAGGGCTTTTTTTCTTCCTCCTTCTGAAACCCATGCTAAAAATAGACAGTTCCCCTGTTGCTTCACATGAGATGATTACAGGAGCCTGTTTGCAATAAAAGAAAAAGGACTGAATAAAGAAAGTATCAGAACGCAAACCTACCTCCAGATATGTGTATCCTTTGTCTGCAAGCCACTGAGGTCACTACAGAGGCCTAAGTAAATAACACAGGTTGCATCACTGCCTCGCATCTGCTCCTGCTGGTGCGGTTGCTGCTGTGCTCTGGACTTAATTTGTATAAGAATAATGCTCGACAAGCATTAACTCCTTCTTGTCTATGCAGACCTCAGGTTTTCCTTCCATCCCCTTCTGAGCACAGCTAAAGTGCTGCAATGCCAGTTGCTCCTCCTAGCCACGCAGATAAATGATCACTTCAAACCCAAAGTAGGTTACTTTGCAGGATGCCCCATTTATTTATTTATCTTTACAAGAACTCCCTCCTTTATCCCACTGTGCTCTTTACAGTCCAGGCATCGAAGAGCTTCTGGGTTTTTTTCTCTTGTGTGTTTTTTTTTTTTTTTTTTTTTTAGTGTATGCCCAGCCTGTGCTGTTCTGAGATTTTTTTTTTCCATTCCACCCCCACGTCCCCCTCAATGGCTTGATGAGTTAGGATTTTCAGATGGGGAAGAACAAGGATATTTCTTTCCCCCCTCCCCACCCCAATCCTCCTCTACCTTTCACTTACAGCTACACATGCTTGTCTTGTTCCCTCTCAACTATCTCCTAAATCTCACTCAAAGACCTCCACTCAGTTTTGTTTCCACCTCCTCCCTCTGCTACTTTATTGCTGCGGTTTATTGGTTTATTGCTGTGGCAATGACCTCTGCACCTTTTCTTTTCCATCTTTCAAGCAGACAAAACCTGGTTCTTCCCCACCCACCATTCCATCATTTACCACCTTCTTCTTTTCCTACCCCCAGTACCTCATTCCCATCTGGCAGCCTCCTCACCCTCACATTTCAGCAGGCCAAGCCCTACTGGGAAGATGAGCCTACTCTTCCTGCCCCAATGGCTTTTAGCCCTTTGAGCTTATTAGTATTTTTTGTCCTATGACTTACTACCTTTGCTGCATCCTTCTGGTCTACTATAAAACCCTACTCCATCCACTTCTGACTCTCAGTCCTGCAGGTTTCTGCAATTACATCATATCTCCTTCAATTTCTACCAATCCTCTGGTCTGTGTCTAATATTTCTTGATAGATAAACTGCATGGAAAGCCTCTCCTGCATCTCTTGGCCAGATCACTTTCTCTCACTGATTCATGACTTTGTTCAGTCTCTGTTCAAGCAGGTCTCCTTCAGTCTCTGCACTGATGTTGAGCCTATTGTCTCTCAGGTAGCTCCTTCAGCAGATCAAACCCTAACATCAGGCACCTCCAGTCACTACCATGCCTGGAACTTCTACACATGTACCGGTAAACTTTGCATTACCTTCCTGGGGCTCTGCCTATGGTGGTGACTGGCTTTCTACAAAACCAGATGCCCTCTCATCATCTTCTGGTTATCTGCAATATACTTTTATCTCTTTCACGTCTTGGAAGAATCTCTCTTACCTCCATGACTTCGGGTAATTTACTTTGAACCTAATTTTTTCCACCTCATCTAACCCTGCTACCAATTATCCATCATTTTCAATAGCCAGCCACTACCATTTGTCTTTAAGCGCTCCTCTCTTAATTTTATTAGAAACCACTTGTACCACAAAGAACTCCATTATATTACCCTCTAAACAAAGAGTAAAAAAAGGTAATTCTTGCATATCCTTCCTATCCCTCCCAGCTGTCCCGTCCTTGTTACCTTTTGGCCAGGTGACCCACCCTATTGCTACAATTTCTGCTGCCATGTCCATGAAGATGATCTTTTGGTCATGCATTTTGAGCTCTCACTTCACTTTTGTCTCCCTTCTACATCTTTAGCTCACAGTCTATCAGGTAACATCATGCAAAGACCACTGAAAGCTGTCAGCTGCTTCCCCGCCCTTCCTCCCCCTTTTCTTCTCCCTTCTGTCTAGGCAGTGCCATCAGTGTCCAGCCAGGCATGCAAATGCTCTCTCTGCCTTTCCTCCTTTTTCTCCCTACAGAGCAAATGCACGAAGCATCACAAAGCTCAAGCGCAACCTCTTCTACAACAGCCCAGAAAAACTCTACCACTTCTTGTCTATATTTTGGGCAAGAAAAGAAAGCTCCAGACTCTGGAACCCAAAGTCACTACCCTCTGATTTAGTTTGCTACAGTCTTTCTTCTCTTGCAACTTGATGTAATTTTCACATTTAAAACCTGTGTGTGCTGGCTTTGCATTTCAAGTTTGCACTTTTTGCTTTTAACTTCCCACCTCCCAAAATTAATTTAATTCTGTTTGAGTATCTTTTCTGTACTTACTCTTTCCAAGCCTCGCCTCCTATTTCATCACCAGTTCTCCTCTGCAGTCTGCTTCATTTTATTATTTTCTTCTACTATGCATCCTTCCCCAACATACCTTGCTACCCACACTCTTTACAAAGGAAAATCACCCTCCCATTTCTTCCTCAATGAAGCATACACTTACATAGAATCTTTCTTTCTTTCTTTCCTTCCATATCTAATGAATATTGTTACCCATTAATCAAAACAGATAAGATGAAAGAAGTCAATTTTCAATTATCCAGGTGATTTATGTTTGCCCCCCCCATTCCCCCCCCCCCCTTTTTTTTTTAAATGCTGCTTGGAGCAAGGACCAGCAATATTCTATAGTTTGCAAACCACCTTATACTACCTACTACAAAAGCACTGTTTTAAGAAGAAAAAGCATGATAAAATAGATTAAAGAAATTAAAAGATTCTCCACGTATATTTGAAAGCCCACACTACCTACAATCTGAGGTTGAAATCTTCAATTACATGATGTGGAGAGGATGATTCCTTTTCATTTGCAAAGAGTCTTTCATTAAAGCACTATAGAACATAATTATTAAACCTCATGAAACCCTGCAGATACTGCTTAGATAAAGAACAATATGAAGGCCTCTTTCCACAAAGAAAGGATTGCTATTTAAAAAACATTAAGTTAGCACAAAACTAAAAAGCCAAAGAAAACAATAAGACACAAGGAAACATAGCGTAAACAACTAATACATTAATAATTTAGCCTGTGATGAAAACTAAACAGCAAGATGAAGCATTCCTGCATCACCAAACAACATGCAAAACTATTCAGTCTATGTTACAGATTAAGTACCTTCTCAAAAACACATCCTCATTTAGGAAGACTTAACAGCTACAGACAGAATAAATAATCTCTGCACTAAAGATAGAATGAGCTTCCTCAAAAAAACCTGTAATGTACAAGCTTTGCATGTAGGTTAAATTAAGAATGAATACAACCATAAACTGAGAGCCATCTACCACTAATATCTAAAATATGCATGTTACTTTCCAAAATCCAGTTATTCATTCAGTTTTTCCTCAGACTAAGCACTGCCTGAATTAAAAAAAAACACAAACCAAAACCAAACAAACCCAAAAGCCAATGAGAATACAAGTAATTTGACTGAAGTGCTTTATTCTTCTTTATATAAAACATGACATAGATGTGAAAACAAGCAAAAAACTCATTTTACAAGTATTATGATGTAAAATAATTTGTGCAAATAATTCTGAAACAATATACACTATACCTATAATACAAACAGCTAACAGAGCCCAAAAACCCTCTTTCTCTTCACTTTGTATGTTCAACAGCACTGTATATAAGTAACTCACTGTTCCCTGATGTTATCAGTTGGCTTCATGTTTTGAGTGGCTCTTCCACACAGCAACAGAAGAGTTCTGTTATTTTCTATTTAAAGAATGCAAAAGCAATACAGTTTCTTAAAAATTAACTACCCTCCTGAATAGAATTCATTTCTATTCTCAACCAATTGCAATTATGGGTGTGTAGAAAGGGAAGACTTATTAAGGGTGTGTGCACCAAAGAACACCGGACAAATGCAGGCTCTGCATTATGGTGCACAGGGAGCTGCTGCAGCAGCCAGGAACGGCAGGGGGAGCAGAGGATGGTCAGTGTTTGAGAAAGGACTAAATTTTGCTCGTGTCTATCACACGAAAAATTGAGAGACTGCTTGCCTAGCAGTCTCAAACAGTTTGGGGCAAAATTTTTGTATTACTTGTGCAATTGAATTCCAGTCAGAATTTGAATTTCCAAAATGTATTTGGAAAGCAGTTACTATTTCCATATATCATGACTGAAAAAGTAATTAACTTTGAATTGTAATATAGTAATTAACACTATAGCACCCTGAGAGTTTTTCACTCTCTTGTGTTTAAGTGCATACTTTTTACAAATGTTAACAAATAGTTCATGTGCACCAAAACAATCTCTCCAGTGCTGCAGGATATCCTTTTCCATTTAGCAGTTGTTACATCCATCTTTCAAGTTTGAGTGCTGGATTAGATTTTATGCTGTCTACCAGTAGTGGTTCATTTAAACATTAACATATTGGTAGGATCAGTACTAATTTTATCAAATTCCTTTTAAAAGAAATCTGATGGTTTTATTAAAAATGGATCTTTGATTAGATGGATGTTACTGCTTTTATTCACAGCAGTATCCTTGACCTGGCTCATACAGGTGATGCTCATGTTGTCTCATGGAATACAAGCACAGAAGAACGCAGCTTCTACAGAGACTTGCCAATACCCTGTGCACAGCTAGACATTTACTTGCAAGGTACTTCCACGTTGCATGGAAGCTCAAGATAGAGAAAGGGAAAGAATTATTTTAACTGAACGAGGATTGGCTTTGTTTTTATCAAGTCCTAAAGCTACTGGCTACTTACTGTAAAAGGCAAGTGTTAAATAGCTCCTGTTGAACAACAACGTGTCTTTACTCAAGGCTCAGGGACTGCTTATTACTAAAGGAAGGCAGCTTTAAAGGTAATATGGAGGGCAGGGTGGTGCTATTGAAGGAAGACCTCTACAGATAAGAAAGATGCAGCCAATGCACGCAGGATGATTTTCAGACAAATTTATTTGGTTCCTGTCTTAGGAATTCCTGTGCTCTGCAACAAGCTCCAGCTGCCCCAGAGAACTCAGCCAGAACACCTCCATTCCCATCAACACAGACTGTCACAACCACCACCTCTTACCTGGCACTGTAGAGGGGAAAAGGTAACCAAAATAAACTGAACTTCAGCCACCTCCTCTTTGAGAAGTCCTTTGCATGCAAAACAGCCAAGCAGAGGATGCCTGGATGAACAAGCCCCACAGTTTAGGAGTGATTAAACTCTCTAAAACTCTTACAGAAGCAACATTTTCGAGAGAGAGACTTACCTAACCGGTTCCTATCACAAATATGCACTGCCTTCTGCAGTGGTAAAAAGCAAAGCAAAAAAAAAACTTAAGGAAGATATAAAAGACAACCAATAAGGCAGAGAGCAAGGAAGAAAATCTGTCTACTTGGCACTTCAGACACCTGATGAGCAGGTAAAATGAGTGCTCCAGTCCCCATCCAGTGTAAGCCAGTGTTAAAAGGAGAAACATTGAGGACACGCTGCAATACACTGACTCACAGGCTAGGGCACCCCCTCGCCCCAAACACACATGTGGGAAATGCAGGTTCAAAGCTCTTCCAGTAAAGAAGGCCTCAAATGTCCAGAATGACTCAGGAGCAGTGAGCAACCCGCAATGCCCAGGGAGCTGCAACTTCATCACCATCCTTACTCAGACCTCCACTGCTACTACACATATGGGGTTTGAGTTCATCAGAAGAGCTGGGGAGGTGGGATGTGGCAGATCCTTTAGTAGAAGTCAAGTGGAATTCAAGAAATGCAGGGATGACAATTAACCATGAAGGGAAGCCAGGAGGTGATGGTGTCTTCCCAATTTCCTTCTTCACTCATCCTGCCCTGTTCTACAAATTATTCCCCTGTGCACCCTCTCCTCTTTCAGAGGCTCCTGTATTTTTCTTCCCACCAGGTCTAATCCATCCCCAAACAAGCATCCTCTCCTGTCCTCCTGCCTACGTACCTTCCCTCAGGTTCCTCAGCCTGGGGGGAGGGAGGAAATGAAAGGGAAATGAGCCAGCCTTAGGCCTGCCTTGGCTGTCAAAAGGTTTTGGGCAGTTTAAACTTGAAGAACCAGCTCAGTGAGCAGAGCTAGGAGTGGTATTTGTGTTATGACCAAACACTCAGAGGCAGCAAGCCATTAGAGAAGTCTCCCATTACATGTACAGGGTGTTGGGGAGCTGTAACAGGCTTGCTGATGCTTGGGAGAAACATTGCTGTGTGCTCAGCCTCTTCTCATGTCCATCTCTGGGCAAGTGCAGGAGGCCATGAGAGGAGATTGGTCCCTACTGAACAGACTTTCGGGTCTGACCTGGCTCAGCCTCTCTTACGTCTGCCGACCCTGTTCTGATCTCTCCAGCACTTGCAAACCATGCAAGCAGGGAAAGCAGGCAGTTGCTCACCCTTCTCACAACTCCTGCCTCTGGTGCAAATTTTGAGGACAAGGTTTTGGAAGTTTTTGTACTTACTTATCACTTTTCCTTACAATCCCCCATAAAGAGGATCAGTTTTGTTTAGCTGCAAAAGGTTATTACAACAGGAAATATTCAGGAAGTAGGACGTCAGATCAATGATGTTATAACACCGAAGGAGAGGGACTGCCTACCCTTTGTTTCTGTTTTTGCCATTTTTCTTACCAATATTTGAAAAAAAACACATGACAAAATATTTTAAAATTAATTCTCAGCTATTATGCAGAAGCCTCAATCAGTACGTTACCATTTAAAGAGGAATGGCAGGATATAATCTTCAAGTTAAAGTGAAAACTCAAAAAAAAAGTCAATGGACAGCAGTATGTTATTTTGATCCCATACAGAAGTGGTTTATCACTTTTACAAAGACATCATGAACAAAAGATGGGAGGCAGAAAAAAAAAAAGAAGGTTAATAACTGTGGATTTCTGAGCCTTTTTTATCTAAGAACTAGAGAAATATCTTCTCTTGGCTTTTTTATTTTAAACCACTGCCCCCTTTTCCAAAAATCATTAATTCTTTATCAGTTGCAGTAGCAATGCTAGCATTTTCTAGAGAATGTCATGCAGAGAGACACACACACACACTGCATTCAGAGATCTGCATCAGAAATTGGAATCACTAGAGCAAAAAAGAAAACTAAATGATCTCAGCAGGGAGAGCAGAGAGGAAGAATATGAAGATGGTTCAAAAGATATCTGATAAATTCTTTTCTGTGCTAGAATTTTAAACTGGCCGAGATTCTTCACTGCTTTAAGTAATAAATTCTGATTTTATGTCACTGACGAAAACCAAATCAAAACATTTTAATAAACATTATTTCAGTTTCATGGACAGTAAACAAAACAGTAAGAAGATTCTTGCCCTTTTATGGAAACACTCATCTTCAAAAGCTACCTTCTTGATAGCTAGTGCTTTATTGCCTGACAGTCAGAGTCCCAGATATGTTAGCACAGGTAGATGACTATTCTGTGAGATCAGACAAAAGTCGAGAGACAAGAAAAAAACCTTTGGAAAGTGTTTTTGATGTACCAGCAGTAGTAGAGTATTTATAGTTGTGGTGATGTGTGTTTGCAGTTCCCACAGAAATACCCACACATCTCTGGGACAAAAACAAAACAAGCAAACAAACAAAAACAAAAAAAAACCCCAAAAGTTTAATGCATGCCAATATTCAGCTATGTTTAATGCTACCATACAGAGTTGCTCTGCCATACATTTCCCAGTGGACTTTACCTCCTCCTCTTTAAGCTTTTGTCTCCGTTTTTCTTCAACAGCTGCTCTCTTCTGCTCCTCTCTCAGCCTCTGCTCCTCCAGCCTTCTCCATCGCTCCTCGATTTGCTTTTCATATTGAAGTTTTGCTCTTCTCTCCTTCTCCAGTATCTGCTGTTCCCTAGCAGCTTAGGTAGAGAAAAAGTTGCGTTTTATTTTCTGCAAGTTTTTTTCCTGCTTTAAAATGATTTGATAACATGAAACGATAGAGTAAAACAACAAATACAAGTATACAGGCTTTTAATCCACTCAGATCAAAAATACAGTGCGCCCAAGTGCTGGAATGATTAGCAAATCTAAGTGATTTACTCAATAAATAAACAGGTAAGACCTTTGTGCACAAGGTGACAGTTTGTGCCCCTTACCTATGTAAAAACAGCATAGAGAAGAGTTAAAAGCTCTTTTTTGTTTATGTTTCAAATCCCTCTATAGCATAAAGCCAAATTGGTTTTTAAGACATAACAAATGTTCCCAGTAGGTTTTAAAGTGAATCAGTTATACATGCTGAAGCAAAAGCCCTTGGAATTTCTTTAAACCTGCTTCTCATTATGGGGCTGCCTCCAAAATAAATATATGAAAAAAACACAAATATACGCTAAGTTTTCTATTAAGTTTTGAAAATAACACTATTCTGTTCATAATTTGGCGCTACCTCGTTATCCACTTCTGCCTCTTTGCATGAAAAAAGAATTACTTTTATTATTGAGGGCTTGCCCAGTTGTTTATTCCAACTGGAGTTTCAATCTTCATGACACATTAGCTTGTTGTTACAGACTGCTGTTCAGACTGCAACACTACACAAAGGACTGTTGCTTCAGGTTTATATAAGGTAACAAGTAGCAGAAGTCACTGTGACAAATCACGAGGAAAAAATCCTCTTTTCATGCAAGTGTATGCCATAAAAAGGCAGGAAAGAGGAGTTCAATAAGCATGCCTATACACACACAAGCCTGTAATGTCACATACCAACACACGTACAGCCAGTATCAAAGAAGGAATTTTCTCACAGTTGCCAGGCTAAGAAGTTGAAAGTTAGGGAGGGCCAGAATTAACATTGTTTATATAAGAGCTAGTCCTTCATCCTGCTCACCTATTCACCTTCAGTTTGCTTTTCCAGTTCCTGTTTCCTTGGACAGCAAATATTTGCTCTTCTAACTCTCTCTCAGCATCCTCCCATCAGTCTTATGCTCTTGCCCAGTCATGTCAAGTCCCTCTTCTCAGATCAGCCTTTTCCCCATAGCTCCTGCTCTCAGGTTCAACCACAGCTGTGACCTTCAGTCCCTTCTAGCCCCACTTCATCCTCAAGTCCCAGGTTTAAAGCCAGAGTCACCCCCAACACCAGATCCTTCTCCAACAGTTTCATTTCTTTTCCTCGAATACTGGATCTTCCCAAGATACTTCTTCCTCACATCCAACCTGCTTTACAGATGACCTTCTACCTTATTCATTTTTAAAAAATGCTTGATGTTGTCTTCCCCTTCTGCTTTATGGGAACTTGTTGTTTCTTCCTCCACCCCACAGAACAGGGCAGTAAGAGAGGCGTGTCAGTGTTGCAGGTGAGCCTGGACTTGTAAGCATGAAGAACCAGACTTGTCAACACAAAGAATTACCTCAGAGACAGTGGAAGACAAGTGACCAGTCCCTAACTGTTGAAGACTACTAGCCATGTCAGTTAGAGCAGGTGAAAATAGCATGCTGGAGTTGCTAAATAATAAAAATAAAGTGAAGTGTCCAGAGATTATGCTAAGATTACCTTTTGAGTAAGTAGGTGAAACCTGTGATTGATTCTGGACAGAGAAGCAAACCATTCTGTCATCACAGACATACATACCATTTTTGCTCCTTAACTTAGATACTAAACCACTGATTACTGAGTTTGGGCTTTGATGAGAAGGTTATTCTGTATTGCTGCAAAGTACCTGCTGGCTGCATAAAGGTCAGTTCTTCTGGGGAACTTGTTGCTTTTTTCTAAACTTCAACAAAAATTTGCCAAACAGCTGCTGTAGCCAAAACCCAGAGCTTCCCATTCTAGAAATGGTCTTAAACCTAAAAAAGTATGTTTCCAAAAAGCACGTATGGCATCTGGAGACAAGAACTGGAGCCAACAACTTTCAAATGCCCTGGAGCAATCACTCCCAGATTCTCCAGCTTTCAGTTTTCCTCTCATCTGCTCTTCTGCTTTGTAATTCCAAGTCCTTTCCAATCTACTCATCATGTCACTTCCTTGGGAACCAGCAAAGAAAGGATAACCAAGACAAAAGAAGAGAGAGTCTGGACTGAGTATAGCTGAAAGAGATGTAAGCTGGTGCATGCTCCACATAGACAGAACCTCTAGGGAGATTAAACACCAGCAAATTTTCACAGGAACTACCAAAAAGAATCTTGCTCACCACACTCACAGTACTAAACAGTGTCAACTGTCTGGTCTCAAGCCTCAGGTTCTGTCAAGAAGTGGTCAACAATTTATTTATTGCAAGAAAAACAGCATTCCCTATGATTCTTTTCCCAGGTATCCACAGTTTTAGTTCTAATTTCCTCAAAATATATGCCTAACTTATCTTTTACAAAATCATAAGACACTAAAAATTCCTTCTGACAGGTATTGTCTGGGAACCTTAAGAAACAGTGCTGCTGGCATTTCTTGTTACTACACTGAGGAAAAATGAAATTACCTGTTCAACATTTTATATACATATATGTACATACAGAAAGTCCAACACAACATCGAAAAGTTTATTTCATTCATATATATGTATATGCATATATATAAATTAACCTAATATACGCATACTCTTTCTCTCTCTATGTATATATATAAACAAACTTGCAAAATTTCCTCAACCTTTCCCTGGAGGTATTTGGAAGTATCAGTAGATTGAAAACAACTATCATTAAAACTCAAAAATCAATGCTTATGTCATTCAGGAAATGAATTTATTTCATTCTCTTGAAAGATTAATAATTTTAAAACTTACAGGAAAGTGTCTGCTTTATGCCATACTTAACAACTCTATAATATCTTTTAATATGGCTAAAATTTAATAGACTAAAATTGAGGCTGTTTCACCAGATTATCCTTCATATCACCTTGGGTATTACTCAAGGCTTATTCGGTATTTTTACAAATCAGAATCCCAGCAGTCAATATCTTACACATAAACTTGTATTCAAAAGTACATACACCAAAGAAGAAAGTCAGCTTTTAACTATAGAATCTTAAATACTCAAATGGAAATCAAAGACGACATCAATTAATTTGTTTTTTACAATTTAATTTAGAAGTAGTAATGCAAGCAAAAGACTAGGAACACACTGAACGACAACGTTTAAAATTCAGAACAGAAAAAAAATGTTGTGTTAGTAACTTAAGCTTATTAACACATATACATAAATAATACATACACCTCCTGCAATCTTACCGAGGTATTTCTCCCTTTCTTCTCTTCTCTCCTTTGCCAGTCTTTGTCTTTCATCTGTTTTCAGAAATCCATCAATGGCTGAAATCAGGGAGAGCGGAAAAAAAAAAAGGTCTCAGTAAAACTAAAGTATCTAAAAGAACTAAAAAAAGCCACCGAAAATAAGTCATAACTGCTGCATTTAACAACTCCAACAACAAAAATGATTTTGCAGTTGTGTGCAGGTGGGTTAACAAGCTGGGATTCAGATCCATCTTGAGCAGAGTCTCCTACCTACTGCTGGACTCCAAGCACAGTTCTTCAATGTAAATGCCTGACTCCTCTTCTCAGCGCAAACAAGCATGCTGCCAGTGCTTGTCTTAGAACTTGAAGTTTTCTTGGGGAAAACCATAAGGATGCAATTAACACGTACTCATATTTGTTAACAACCACACCTTTGAAGTTTTGGGCTAAAAATAAGGCAAAGGTAGTTCGGGAAAGCAGTAAAAGTCATACGCAGCGCTCTTACAGTTTAATGCTATATGGAGTCCCAGCCTTTGTTATTTATGGCTTAACACAGCCCCAGAGCTCCCCTTGCCCACAGGAAACCACCAGCACCAGCTCATCTCGGCAACCAGCAATTAGTGCTGGATGAGGCCAGGGAGGCAGCAGCCCTCCTGCCCTCTTTTCCAGGTAGGAAACACTTTGTTTCCTCCTCGAGTTGGTACCTAAATGCAGGTTACTTGTTTGGGAGGAGGTTGCCTAAGGATGTTTTGTACCTGTATCCAGACACTGCAGTTTTGTATGGCGTGAGCCAGCAAAAAACGCAATTCAAGCAGGCAGGCAGAGCATGACAAAGGAGGTGCCTTGGGGTCACCTGCCTGCGTTCCTGGGAAGGAGCAGGCAGCCAGACCTTGGCAGGCTCTTCCATGGACCCTCTGCAATAGCACAGGTAAGCCCACCAGCCTGTGCTCTCTTGTCAGGCTTCAGCCAGCGACTCGATGGACCAGCTAGAGGACAGTATCCTTTTAAAACAGCTGATGGGGCCTGCAGCACCTTTGTTTTTCTATTTGCTTTCAGGATCTCCTGGGGTCTTGGCAGTGCTGCAGTGCAAATAGGCACAGTGTCTCACAGCACAGTTTACACCCTTTGCAATCATTATTTGGGCTCCCTACTGAGTCACTGAATTACAATTCAGTCCCCCTCCCTTTTGCTCTAAGAACTGCATTTGTTAATTTTATCAGATAAATATGAGTGGAAAAGTTGCTTAGATTGTAACCCTACTGTCTTCCTGAGAACATTTACAGGCTCTTCTCCAAAGGCATCCTGTGTGTGCGAGCAAGGATGTTGCATAGCAAGTGCCTTTCTGTAAAATGCACTGTTCTGTAGGAAGGCTGGAAACCAGCCTTGGTGGTCCCAGGCGAAAAATGCAGGTCTCAGCTGTCCCCCATTAGAATAACAGCTTGCTTTCTCCCCAGGCAGCACCTTCAAACACCATCTCTAATCCTCCTCTGCACACAGAGACTACCTTACAGCAGCCAGGCCTCTGGAAAATTGCGATTATACCTCCCCAGCTGGTTAATTACAACTAGAATTTGTGGGTCAAATACATATCTACTTATGACCAAAGAGTCATCCTACTTCCATCCTAGTCCACTTGTTTGCTTGGCTGCCATTTATTGTCAGAGTTGACAAACAGGGAGAAGAGACAACGAGTAAAGCTCAGAAAAGCAACCACAGCCAAGTTTCACAACTACTTTGAAGGGGTCTGCAATAAGCAGCCAAGAAGGGGAATCCTGTTGTCACGGCATAGTTAAATTACAGCTCAAATTGAAAGTTTTTCAGTAGTCTGAAAGTCAAAACAGCATGAAACCTACAATTTAGGCTAGAAGCAGCAGAGGAGGTGAAATCAAGACTGGATCAAAAACCCAATGAGGGAAGACTGAGCTTGAGAGCAAGTGGAGGCTAAAGAAAGGGAAAAAGGCGAGTAGCGGCAGGAACTAAGGTCTTCTGCTGCAAGGGATGCAACTCAGATGGAGAGGTGGAACCTCAAGTATGGAAAGTAGGATGCGGATAAGCTGTAGAGATGGGGAGAAGGACAGCAAGATAGTCCATGCCCATGGATTATGTTCACAAAATCCTGCACTGACTCATCACTCTCCTTTCAGCAACCACCTGTGAAACCCACTGACAAAAATACATCCCATTATGCTTGTCAATAAAATTACAGCAAACTTGTCTCTACTTTGATTGCTTCATGAATGCAACTGTCAGAAGTGGATCTGAAAGCTCAGGACTTGCTCACAACTGCCACAGCTATCCAAAGTTGCTGAACAATTTTTCGGGTTGGCTTTCTCAAGGATTTGGATCTCAGCCCCACTCAGGTAATATTAAAAGAAGATCTAGGACGTAATGCCAGACACTTAAGAAATGAAGATGTATCAGAACTGAAGCAGTCTGTACAATCCTTACTTTGCTTCCTTTTACATATATATTATGCATTTTTTCCTTTTAGGTTCCTTTGCTTATTCAGTGCATAAGATGAACGTCCTCAAGTGCTGAACCAAGTGATTAGTGCTTCTTGCTCCATTTCCTTCTGAAACTGGAAAGCAGACAGAACAGTAATCTGAAGTCTTGAAGAACAGCAGTCCAGACTTGGTTATATCACAGGTGAAACAACAAATACATGGGATTGCTGCTCATTACATGCGTAACACACCAGTGTGCAAAAAACTGGGGAGGAAAATAATTCGCAGTTTAGTAAGTACAGGCATCAAATGCATATGCATGCAGCAAGGGCAGCACTAAAATAGCACAGACATCCTCAATACTAGGATTTCTTAATGCAAGTACTTGGCTTCATGAGTCAGCGCCTGCCAAAAATCAGAAATTTGCTTGCCTTCAGAAAGTAAATACAGCTTTGAAGGACTACTTGCTGGGTAATAACGTGTGCCTTGGGATGATTTTTAAGGCTAAAATTAGTGTATTTACTGCACATCTTCATGCATTAAATAGGCATAGGTTACCTGCGGCAAGAAATTTGATAACGGGAATTCAAACTCTGTTTGGTAAAGCAGACTGCAAACAGCAAGCCAGCGCAAGTAACTCTACCATGAAAACAACATAACGTCTTCTCTGTTTCCTAACACAAACTGCCTGCAGAGGGCAGAACAAGGTTTGCATAAAAAAGAAAACACCTCAGCAAAAAAGCTTTCACTGTCAATAGCAACCTCAGGTTCATATTCTGTATACTCAGCTTTATCCTGAGCTTTTCTCATATTTACAGCTAAGCCTCTGATCTCTCGAGTTAGAAAGGCATATAGCAGCAAACGACATGTTTAAGAGTCAGGACGTAAATGCAGGCTGATTGTGCCTTCTGCCAACCAGAGTAACAAATACAAAGAGACACTGGCAGAAAATTCTCTAACAACCCTTTATTCCTAGACCTGCAAAATAATAAGGAAACTGCCCAAGCAACAACATTGAAGATTTTATTGTAAGGAACAACACACACACAAATCCCTGCCACTTCTAATCCATCTCCCAGTTGTTCCCAAAAACTCCTTTTCCAAAGGGTCCCCTCTCTGAAAGGCACATGTTTAACTGCTGGGCTAATTCCTTGAGACTGTGCCTTATTTTTTTGACTGAAGAGGGCCAGTTGCTCCTCTGGGACTTGGTTACAACAAGAATTTCTAAAGAAAAATACCATAACTTAAAAACAGTTAAAAAGACGGCAGCAGTCCCGCAGCAGTGATATATACTAGCTAATATACTATCTAATGCTGCAGGATGCTTTCAATAATGTTTCTTTGAAGTAAATATTCACAGAAGTAAAAACCAACATGTGAATTGCTGCTTCAACCTTTTTTGATGGGCAAGGTAAACCTATGCAGAGTGACGAAACTGTGCTCCGCTCCATGTGCCATTTGCGTAAGCCTCTTGGTGGTTGCTCAAGGCAGGGAGGAAGGCTGTCCTGCCCCAATGAGACACAAGGCAAGCTCTATCTTTTCAAATCTGTATCCTGTTTCTAATTGAGAAAACAAGCATGGGAGCAGCACAATCTGGCTACTGGCAGCAGAGAGTACATTTCAGAGGAACAAACCAGCTGCTTATACACCTCCTCTCCTGAAATTTGCACCCGAGTAACTGACAGCAGGTAGGGCTTCCATTTTCAGTGGTGTTGGTTTTTGGTTTTGGTCCTATTTTGTTATTGAACCCATATACAGTTCTGTCCTCTATAGCATCTCATGGTATTTGGTTTCACAATGTATTTATATATAGCAGACAAAGCCCTTGATAGCAGGCACCCCAACACAGAAGGAAAGTCAGCTGAGGATGTGAGCCCAGCTCTATGTAACAGTTTTCAACATACCGAGAACTTTGGCCATCCTACATGACCACGTTCGACACGTTTAAACTTTCACTGATTCAGAATGACACCATATAAGTTTTTTAGACCTTTGACACAGTACGTGTCATCTACAGTGACACTGCTGTGTTGGTGGAATTCCTGATTTGGATGCAGTTCTGCCAAAGGGTGATGTTGACAGGGGTGTGGAGATATGGTCTATATAGCAGCTCAGCACGAGATGTCCCTGCACTTACACCCACTGTTCTGCTGGCAAACTCTGTTGTTTCAAATCTTATCATCTCAGCCTATAAAAATCAAGGTTTTGCTCCCTAAAAACCTGCTTTCTCTCCCTTGAGACTGTTCTTTGAAACAATGAAGAACAATCTTTTCCACCTGCCACTGCTTCCCTCTGGGTACTGAACGAAAAAGTATTATGTTCTAAGTTTTCAGTTACTGACTATACTCTGACGGGGGGAAAAAAAGGTATGCAACTGTGCATGCGACTGTACCTGGATGACACTTTCTATTAGTAAAGTGCACTTTTTCTACATTTTAATTATTCTACATCACTGAGAGCCTTTCAGATAAACGCACAAGCAACACAAGGGCTTTGTAGTTCAGTAAGATTTAGTGCATTGTCCTCCTTTTTGACAACTGTATTTTTTAAAGTTTTTTTTATTTAAAAAAACCCAAACAAAACAAAACAAAAAAACCCCACTGCTGTTTATTGTATTGCACTCAAAAATCTAAATACAAAGAATCAGAATTCTTCTACTTTCAGCTACTCAGTTTTATTTTTATGTTGGCCACACTGGATTTCAAATATAACTAGAAAAAAGGGACATTTTCCGTTATGTCTAGTAGGAATACCACGATGGCTATCTATTGTTATAAAGATGTTAAGTAGATGAAATCATTAAAGGCAGACTCAGCTGCCAAACACCATGACATTTCAAGCACCCCAGGGTAATTGTCTGAGAAGTGGCCCGGCTGACAGGCCAGGGAAGCTGTCAGGGACCTGCACACTCAGGTTTAACATCTGGGACACAAAGTGTCACCAAGTGTCTGCTTCATGTTCATGATCCCCACCCTGGATTTTCAAACTGTTCCTTTGAATCAAGAAGTTCAGCTGTGTACCATACTTACACAAAGATTAGAGTAGCAAAATATGTCTTGCTGGTATGTTTACTTAAGATGGAAATCAGCTCCAAAATGCTGGCCAAATAACTTTACAGTGATTCATAAAGTACATACAGGTCACTTAGTGATCACATATAGCAACAAAAATGCCATAATTACTGCATGGGGAGGAAAATCTTGCTAAAATGTAAAAAGTGGATCTTTTCAGTCCTGCATGAGCCCGTGACACCTCATCAGCTCCATGGGATGCTTTGCGTATAAACACTGTATGCAGCCCTAACAGTGACCCATGGAGACTCCAGCATCAGGCTGACACAGCAAATACCTCTCAAGATCACATGGAGTACTGATAAGATACATTAGCAAAATGTTTCTACTCATGAAAACACCAGATAACTAATAACACTAGATTAATAATTAACTGAACAGGTCGCTACCACAAGGTAAACATGCAGAAAGCAGCAGCACTATGTCAATGTGTGCTCTACGTTGCCGTTTTATTCTTGTGCTTCTATAACCTCTCAGGCAGAAAGCAGTCTGGAGGCTGAACCAGAGTTTGCCAGTGTCTTCCTCCCAGTTTTAACACAGACAAATGTTTATAGCTGTGTATTTCAAACTAGAGCGGACCCCGGATGCATCTGGAATCTGTAGGTAGATCTTCCTCCCCTTCTAGTCTATCCCTTCAGCTTTTTTGCAGGTAATTACAAAAATTGCGCAAAAAGGGAGGTGAATGGTAGAGATTGAGCCATAACTTAACCATAGGTTGTTTTATTTTTGCTTCATTTTTTCTTTCCAGAATGAACCCTGCATCACTCATGTTTATGAAGACAGAAGTTTAAATACAGCATTTCTAAGTTCAGCAGTTACTTTAAAAGCCTCTGTATTCTTACCTTTGTCAATACAGATGCCAGATAATCCTTTCAAAATTATTACAGTTGAAAAATTTTGTCTTCAAAAAGAAAGGTCCCTATATAGGTGAATGTGTATTTTGCACAAAGAGAACTTTTATGCAAGTAGATATAAAAACCTCAATATTAATCTTGTGTTCTGTAACCTTTACTGTTCATGAATAGTCATTTTAATAGCAGAAGCCGGTAAACACACAAATTCCATTTCATTATGTGTTTATTGTATGACTGCAGATAACTTCACATGAAGCTTAAGTGAAAAACTATTCTCAAAGACTTTTAGAAGTACTGTTATTTCTCTGAAAAGTTCATCTTTGTAGCACACACACAAACACGCACCTGTGGAGTTTACTAATTATCAAATTGTGGATGTCAGATTTTATACACTACTGAACAAAGCCTGTATAGACACACTTAGAGATGGTAAATACAGATAAAAGACAGACCTGCCTCACCATCTTACTCCAAGGAAGCATGTCATATTCCCTTGCTTTCTCTGCACTTATAACACTTTCCAAGACTCTTGACTCACACAGGGGAGGGAGAAAGGAGGAAAAAAAGGTCTCCTTTTGCTTATTGCACATCTTTCATCCCGCAATGGGATTATTCCTCTTCCAGAAGACAAACAGGCAACCACTGTTAATAGCCTCCTGTAAGGTGTTAATATAAAATAAAATGTTCATACTGGCAAACATGTGCAGAGCCTTAGCTAACAGTTCTTGAGTGCTCTAACACTAGCTTCAAAACAGCTGCTGCTCTGGTAGCCATCCACCAGAGGGAAGCTCATGCATGCATACAAAGAAAAATAAAGAATTTGAAGGACGAATGAAACAGCCTCCTGATATTTAAGTCAGAGCAAATTCTATTCAAAACATTTCTTGGTGGTAACACAGAATCCTTGAGCGTGAAGTTTTCAGAAGTTACTTGCCAACCTAAAGGCAAAAGACTTAAGTCTCCTGCATTAATGGTAGGACTCGATGCTCTTAAGGGTCTCTTCCAACCAAACTGATTCCATGATTCCATGAATCAAAGCAGGCACAGCTCTACTGCTGGCTCCAAAGCAACCTGGCAGGTAGGGACCCAAACAGGTATTGGTGCCACTCCTACCCTCATGCAAGCCTCTAGAGCTTTATCTTTTGCAGAATATCAGCAGAAGCAGAATTTAGCATCAAGATATTTATATAAAAAAGTAAAAAGTTGACTAAAAATTGTGAAATTTGATCAAAGAATTAGGAAAAAGGCCTGAAGAGTCTCATTGATTTGTAATTGTTGTTACCAAAATGTTTAGTTATTTGCCCAATTACAACTAATTTAAGTTACACATTTGCTCTATGATCTAAGTTTATGGACAATTTCCAGAGGTGTTTTATTAAAAAAAGACACCGCACAACATCAGAATCACAGCTATGAATGATTTTTAAGACTTAACCTTTGAAACAGCCTAAAGAAGGGGTTCTGAGGGGGCTCAGGGTTTTTTTTTTTTTGCACGGGTTAAGAGGGTTTTGGTAGGCTTAGGGTTTGGAGGTTTTATTGCTTTCCCCCCCCTGCCAACTTGCTTTAAAAAATATATATTTTTCTAGTAAATGTAGAAATTCTCAGTGTAAAAGACAGACAATCAAATTTGCAGGTGCACTTAAGATGTATGAAAATTATGGCTTTTGAAATTGATAGGGTCACAACTTCAATTATATTATCAGAAAGAGCCCTCAGGAATATTAACCCAAAACAATAACGTAGCCCTTTCCCCCTTCTGATACCTAACTACATGAGATTTATAATGAGAGTGGAACAAGAGAAGCATAACCCCAAAAGGGATTCATGACGCTATCTTGATCATGGATTCTTCCTACACACACACACTCTGTGTCCAAGGAAAGCCATCCTTTTCAAACCTGCTCCCTGAGCAAGTAAACAATCCTAAAATTCTCTGCAGTGAGGGGAGTGCAGGAATCAAATCAGCAACTTTCTGAAAGACTATGAATTCTGGAATGAATAAAAAAAGAGAATAAACAAAACCAAACACTGCTTCTAAATCAATTAGCACTTTGAAGCTAAATGGAAGTAGGTTCACTAAGGAGTAATAGCTGGCACTAGCTGGAAATTAAATACTAAACCAACACACAAACAAGAAAGATATATTTTTTTTCCAGTACAGAAATATTTTTTTCTGTCATTTGCTCACTGCACATATCTCCTCAATTAGCAATTGTCCCAACATGTATTTAGGATTTATGCATTTACTAACTTGCACAGACTAGTTTCACTGACTTCAGTATAACAACTCTGTTAATACAGAAAAGATGGAAATACCTTGTTAGGATCAGAAAGCCCTTGAATGCCCCACCCAAGTCTGAAAAGAGGTCACATCTATCACTCACATGCTATCATAATAAATGGAAGACGTGTTTTTTGGAAGGAGAGTCTCTATAAATGCTGCTTGCCTAGTTCACCTTGTGACATTTGCAAGAAAAAGCCTCACTGTAGGACAGTAAGCCTCAAATGATAGTTATTTTGCCCAAATAATCTACAGGAAATGTTTTAGAATCACATACATTTGTTTCGCCATCTCAGTGAACTCAACCTAAACAATTTCATTTTAGGAATATACACATCAAAATGAAATAAATTCATTTTCTTTCCAAAATCTTTTGTCACCAAAATGAACTAGAAGCAATAGCTTTGTATCTATACTGTTGCATAGCACACTTCAATTCCTCCTTAAAAGTGTTTCTGGACTTGCAATATACATTTATGTATCAACATATGCTGATGTTACAAATTTATTACTAGGTTTTAGATACCCAGAGCTCAGTGAAAACTAGCATTTCACTAAGAGATTTGGATATTTTTAGCATCAGTAAATGAGATGGAAGCTCTAAGTATCCATTTCTCCCACCTCCAGCTAGCTCATAATCCCCAAACGCACATTAAAACCCACTTTCTATTCAAGTTAATTTGCTTTGCTGGTGTATGGCACTGAACAGTGATCTTTCGCTTTGGTAGTTTTACAATTTTCGCTGCCATGTTGCACTCCTAAATGGCAGCTGAAGTGCATGAAAACATCAGAAGTGCAGGGAAAGCACAAAACTGCTTTTCCAGATCCAGGTGGCAAGAGCTTTTGTGGATGCCTTCACAGCCTCTGCAGTCTTGCACAGCCCCCGTGTGGGCAAGGAGATGACCTGCAGCTGAGGTGCACCATTCCTCTCCTTTTACTGTGCCTTTTTTTTCACTGGCAACAATGACTCACTCAAACCCTTGCAGCCACACCTGATACTATAATTTAAGACAAAGGGGGGCAGGAGCCTGTATTTGTAAATATGATTGTCTGAAGCGAACAGACAGCTTACCTGACATGAGAACTCAAAGAGCGTACTGAGCAGAGCTCCTGCCTCCATGCTCGGACTCTTGGTTGTCACTGGCCTTGCCACCCCAGCAATGCTGCCCTCAGCAGTCATGCTGCCTCTACCCTGCAGCCCACCATGCCACCCCTTGGTAAAATTCTGCTTCACAGCAAAGAGGAAAGTTGGGATGATTCCCCCACCGTGGCAGTAGCACGGAGCATGTGTCAAGCAGCCCAGCTCATGGCAGTGAGGTGTGCTGCTCAAGTCCATGATAGAATAATTTTGGTTGGACCATTAAGATCATCAAGTCCAAGCATAACCTAACTCTGGTACTAAACCATGTCCCCAAGAGCCTCATCTATACACCTTTTAAACACCTCCAGGGAAGGTAATTCCACCATTCTACTGCCAGAACTCCTTTTGTACAAAAATAAACTTTGACAGCACTGGTACTGAGCAGCTGCAAACCTCTAATTTCAGGTAACTTCAGGGGTCACAGGACAGCATTTCGGGGGAAGCCCCCCAGACTCCGTACACCATGCCTGCCTGTGAGGCCCCTGCCTGCAGGGCTGGAGGGCAACGCAGATGCCAGGGGCCTCCCACAGGAAAGCAGCTTACAGATGGGTCAACTGGTAGAGACAAAAAGAAGCCCTATAATCAAACTCTCAACCTCTGTGTCAAAGTACCCGTACAGAATCACGACATGGCAAAACTACAGCTTGCTTCTAAATCAACTTTTGCCAGAAAGCGTTCTTCTGGAATTTTGAGTAAAAATGAAGATTTGTCAGTATATTCTTATTAATTGTCATTAAAAAAAATAGAGGATAATCACTGAAGAAATTATAAAACAAGGTTACTATCTACAAATAAGGGGATCACACTGGTGAGACAGAGGCTTGGTGAATGAGCATTTCAGCAGTAGCAATTTGTACACTGTAGCACTGACCTTAAACAATCTACTGCACATTTATGTACAGGGGAGTCTGCATTTATGTACTGCAGAGTCCTTTCACTAATTTTTTTCTTTCAAGTCTAATTTAATAGAAACTGCAATATAGATATCTGAGCTTTGGGATTTGCTCCAAGTTGTAGTAAAAGTATATTTAGAGAAGCAAGAAAACATTCGTGGCTTCTAACAATGCCTGCAGACATGCAAAGTGTTGCCAGCATGCCATTTATTTCAACAATATGTCTACATTGTTTTCCCAGACAGTACAAGTAACTTTTTAACATTACCTTCATTTTTCACTATACGCTGCCCTGCATCATGAAGTCAGTGATGACTGAAGATTTCAAGAAGACTTTAGGGTGTTTCTGTTCTTTGTGGTGATCAAAGTGAACATAGAGCATTTACCAAAAGAAGAATCCATTTGCAATTTTCTATATATATCTTTAAAAAAAAAAAAAAAAAAGGCATTGATGACTTACTGACACGTCATGCACCCAGCAATGACTAACATAAATAACCTCCACTTCGCTCTGCCCCTACCTAGCGCACCACTGAAACAGCGTATTATTCTACACAGAAGCAGCCACCAAATACCAAATGTAGAAAGCACCTTTTCCCTGTGATTCGTCAAAAAGCTTCAAAAAAGAAGCAAAGCTGATTAATCCAGAGTGAACATGATCAAGTGAACTTCATCCTCTGTGGACTTGACTATGATTAGGAGTAAGAGTTAAAATGTTGCTTTTACTGTGATTCATGCTAATAATATTTCCCATGGATTTATTTATGGGAAAGGAAGAGCGGCCATCAATTACCAAAACCAAAGCAATTTATTCTAGGAATGTGCATAGTAAACCCTCATAGGAAATAAAAGCTTTTACAATTAAATGTCTGTCTTTAACCTTTTTTCTTGCATTTTTAGTAGGTGTACTATGCCAATGTACTTCATATTAATAATGTTATGTATGGACATATAGTTTTAAGTATGTTTCTGGTCAGTTTACCAAAGTGTATTCCATACAGCTTCTGCTTTGGATGCCCCAGTCGGCTCCTAGATACAATTCTTAACAAATAATACAATTTAGTAACAGAATCCGAGTATTTATCCTTCTAAATCCAGAATGTGAACCTTTCCCTGTGTCACTTATGCAGTTATTTGATCTCGTCTGAGCATCTAATCCTTCTAGATCTTCCATCAATAGCCTAACATGCCCTTGTTGCAACTTCTGCCTTGTTTTCTACCTGTACTTTATCTGTGAGCTTCTGACTCTCAAGGAGCACCAAACATGAAGGTTTCGGTGCATGCAGTTCCACCTGCAAGACACTGCTGGGACCTTGCTGCACCAAAGAGAACAAAAATATTCTATTTGCGTACATCCTTTTGTACATAACAAATGCATTTTTGTATGATCATTTATAATGATTTTTCTTGATCCAACTATTTAGTATCAGCCACTGTGCGTAGAAAAATGTTAATTGTCTCTGTTCAAAACCAAACAAACCCCAAAGGACAAGGCTCCAAAAGCAAGAACCTCATTCAACTCTTACCCCTGAACTATGTTAAAGGGTCTGAATTAGTCAGGGCTTCTAAATACCTAGGAAATAGCCCAAAAGTAGAGATTGTCTTAACACTGACACAGGCAACCTAATTTATCCATGAGGCTGGTGCAGCCTGTTGAAGGAATCCAAGGGGACACTGAGACGTCACAGCTCTGACACTGAGACACACTGGGTATCTCACCCAGCTTGCCTGAACCCTGCCCCATTCTGACAACATTTGCATTTTGTGGAAACAGACAGGATGGAATTAGATCAATTAAGTTAGTACTCGGAAGAGGATTTTTCAAGGGCATGGGACAGTATCTAGATGGACTGATACCGAAATAAGGCAAATCATATAGGAACCTATGTTCTTAAGTAGTATTTAATTGGATTTGCAGTACTTCAAAAAGTGTCATAAAGATTAAGTCTGCCATTTTACCACTGCAAAACATAAGTATTCGTTTAATCTGTAATTTCTTAAAAGGATTATTCACTGAGTTCCTACTATAAGCCATCTGATGTGTTTATGCAAATTGAGAACACAAATCACACTGTGCATGGAGCTCTTAACCTGTAGAATGAACAAGCTATTTTACCAAACCAAAACTTTTTTACGTAAGAGAGATGCGTGGATTGTGCATTCACGACTTTTTCAAGCTCAAAAAGAGGAAGGGGTTTTTTGTGGGTTTGGATGATGGTTTTTGTTTGTTTGTTTGTGGGGTTTTTTGGTGTTTTTTTGTGTTTTTTGTTTGGTTTGGGGGAGGTGGGTTTGGGGTATTTTTTGGTGTGTGGTTTGTTGTGTTGTTTTTGTTGGTTTTTGGTGTGTTTTTTTTTCAGGCTAAGAAGATAACTCAGAACTTTTACAAAGATTAACAAAAAAATCTCTAAAACTAAAGGATAAAACAGAAGCGAAAGCTGCCTATACAAAGTGACTAAGCTGTATGCTTAAATGATGTACAAAGATGAACACATACACTGAATCCAGGATTCACAGCCTGCTTACACCAACAGAAAAAAGCCAATTAAAACACAGTGGGTCACTAGGCTTTGCAGTAAGTATTGCTAAACAACAGAGATCAGGTCCTGTATTCAGTATTTTCTGTCAAAGTTCATCTAAGCTTTGGCAGCGATGTACAGCAAAACTACACAGGATGAAGGGAGACTCCAGTTTGCACAGGTATCATCCACCCTCTTGTGGCCTTCATGGCCCAAAGAGAAAGGAATTGAGAAATGTATTTAAGTCAATAACGTGTAATTTTTGCTGCCATGACACGGCTGCCTCTGCCCCAGCTCCGGGGAACCCCAATGCAGGAGGGAACGCGTGGGGCGGCACCACAGGCACCAGGAGAGGAGGATGGGGACTTAGCTGGAATTGCCCTTGGCACAATCGTTTTACAGTCTTTAAACACACACAGACACTTGCACATATGCTCGCACTGTACAAGCACAGTGTTTTCTCTTGACTGTTACCTGAATTTACTTCAGAGACCAGAGGCACTGGCCCAAACCATTATCTTTTAAGAAAATACAAATAAAGAGTGATGTTTCTTGGAATATTTCTGCTGGTCTTTCAGCCATCTGGAAAAGACTGACTTGATTCAGAACAAAGTCCAACACTGGCACTTCAGTGCTAAAGTTAGTTATCAGTATCAACATCCAGACACTTTAAAAACATTATACAAAACCAGCAGAAATGAAAGTGTTTTAATGAAAAAATATGGTTTGCATTTGTCCAAAATTACAAACTCCATTAAAAGGCATGCATAGGTCTTCCATCACAGTATAAGAAAAGCTGTTTGTTTGGTTCAAAGGCAAAATTTATTATTTTAGACCTTATGCCTCTCCATACAGCTCCCACAATGCAACATACTAGCTCTTGCACCTGAATTTGTAGCACTCTGCACAACAAGTTTCTGTTCTCATTGCATTCACACTCACAATCATCTCCTGTTGGAGACGCCACACTGAGTAAGTACATAAAATCTAGTAATGCAGCCAGATGGGGTTTTTTTGGCACACAGATTCATTCGTATGTAAGAGTAGTGTTGGAAATCTGGCCCACAGAATCTTGTTTTTCTGGTAACTCAGATTCTTCAAACAAGTGACTTGGAAAAAAACTCTACGAGGCACTAAAAAGCCTCATTTCCTACAGGGCTGTGCCCAGACACCAGATTCTCCTGTGTCCATCAAGATGCAAGTTTCTTTTGAGGTGTTCTTGGAGGTCAGGGCATTCATAATCAACTTCCTCCTGAAAGTGGTGAATTTGATGGCATGTAACATGGGGTGAGCTCTTACTGCATTCCGTGACATCACACATTTCTACCATCTTTGCTGGAATATAGCACCCCCTAGAATGTAACTTCTGTCAAATTTGGTTGAAGTTGACTGATGGCTTCAACAGCTAATTGTTGGTGATATCTGCTGGACAGATAGGTGTGATCCTCTATGCCTTTTTTTTTTTTTTCCCCCCGAGAAATACAGACAACTGAATTCTTGAATTGTAGCCAGAAGCTTAAAACCTATATCCAAGTCCTCATTCATTTGCGTCCCTTGAGAAATGCAGCATATTCAGTGTATGATGACTTTACATCATTAAGGGTTTTCTATCTTCAAGGCCCCAGCTACTCACAACAGGACGGCCTTGGGAAAAAAGAAAACTCAAAACTTAAAGAAAAATTTATTGTAAATTATCGAAGTTGCTAAAAAAAACCCACAGAAATCTGCATGCTATTTTTTTAATAACCTAATAGTTCAAAGAAAAAAACAATACCACTTCTACATGTTATTTCCTGAATATAAAATAAAGGCAACTAAAAAAAATCAGAGGACATAGAATAGCCAAAGAACCCACATTTGAACACACAGGTTAAACAACTTAGGAAACAATGATATGATGCTACACTGCACTGATTTTCAGAGCATCTAATTAATTGCCTGACATTTAAACTGACAGGCTTAAAGAAAGGCAGAGGTAACATCTAAAATGAGCACTTTAAAAGAAGCTTAAGCCGGTGTCATGACATAAAACTGACAAGATAAACTGACCGGCAATAATGGAATAATAACTTCCAGTGGTAATTGCTTCTGTGTTATTTATAAAAAGCAGAACAAGAATCTGTGAGTGCTTGCAGTTCACCAAAACATCACTGTTTGGCTAAAAGGTGGAAGACAACAGATAAGCTTGAAGAAATTATTTGCACAGAACATAACAAGCTCTAAAAGGACACAAAGATAACTATTTGCATAAGTGAACAGTAGCGTGAATGTACTAAGGTTGACGATGATGGCTAAATTCACACTCACAATCTTCTCCTGTGGGAGATGCCACACTGAATGCACCAAATCTAATCATGGAGCCAGATGTGGTTTTTGGCATACAGACTCATTTAATGCTGTGACACCATCTAGTAACACTTGGTGTCGATGTGTACATTGCGATAAAAAGAAAGCTCTTCAATAGAGATAAATGCATGGTGAATGTGAGAAATTGAAGGTCACATATTCTTGGCAGGCAATGCTTCATTCTAATTGATTCTGAAAACACCTGAATGATGATTTTGCAATTAAATTATCTACTTATACAAGGTAACTGTGTATTTTGAAAGATGAAGGCCAGTTAGCTTAATTTTTTCTAATGTGAGTTTAGACTTTGTAATACTACAATTAGTCTGTATATGGGTTAAGTGGTGTTTTCTATTTAAAATTTACTTTTTAATTTTCTCTTGTTCATTGTTCCTCCCTCTTTCCCTTTTCTGATGTGTCACAATTGTGGTTTTAATAAAATAACTTTAACCTGACTGATCCTGCAAATAAACATAGCTTATTTGGCATCAGAATGTAGGTGTTTACAGTCAAAAGCTTATAACTTAGCACTCACTTTGCACCAGAAAAGAAAGCAGAATAATGCTGTTTTTATTCTTATAACAACTTGTGTGTCATAGTCTTTCCGCATCCCAATGTCAACACTAAATCCCAAACTATGTTCTTTCCCACTTTATTATCTTTTCATGCCACAAAACCAGTAAGACAGAAAGATCTAGTTTCATATAGTACCTCAGTTATGAAATTTTTAACAATAAAACTTGCCATACAGTCATTCCATAGATGAGCACCTGTTTACAATGCATTCCTTATCTTTGCCCTTAATTTCTCACTAGGGTCTCTACTGAGACAAACAAACTGTCCACCTCACACAGGCTGCCAGAACTTACATTACAGCCACAGAGCACAGACAAACACTAAACTTTTCTCATTCCAATAACATCTTCAGTTATTGGAAATAATTTCTATTTTGAATCCTATAAAACCGAAGTTGTTTGTTTGGTTGCTTTTTTTAATTATCAGCTATACTTCAGGCGTAAACTGACACAATTGCACAACACAATTATAGAAATACCATAAAGTTATCAATGGATTAATTTTTCATTCTTCCAGCAATCTACCAATTTAATGAAATTAGTAGATTCAAGTTAGACTGTCTTTTCATCACATCTCTTTTGGTTTGCAATACAGTTACTTAGGACCTACCATATGTGTAGACATGTACTATTGCTATGATCACGAGAAGCAGCTACGTTCTACCTCAAGAGTGATTGGGCTATAGCAGAAGTCAAGTTCCATACGACTGATAGAAATTCTTTATGAATTATGCAATAAACTAAATTACAAACATTAAGTAATTGCTAAAGGTATTAAACATTACTTTGAAACCCCTTTAATTAAGAATCTATCCTGTTTAGAAACTGCACAAAGTACAACAGAAAAGTTTAAACCAAATGAATTCACAAGCAAAACTAAAACACACCACTTGAAGACATCAGTCCCCATAGAAGCCAAGGTCCAAGCACCCTGATCACCCACGTAGGAACATGTCTACTGGGCAGCACAAGAGTTTGGGGTAAACACTGAAATTACCTTGCACAATTACCTTCACGTTTCACCAGTCAACTAATTTATTAAGAGGTTTTATGCAGAACACTGTCCCCTTGAAGGCACCACTGGCACAGACATGGGACCAAGGACACACAGATGGATCCCAACTGAAGTTGCAGGCCAGCTGTGACCCACCTCTGGGCTGTGTTTCAGGAAGCCACATCTCCAACCCATCTCCTGCTGTTCCCGGCTGGGTCTCGTGGACCCAAGTGATGATCCTGCCAGCATGGGACCATCACTGGATCCAGCCACCAGCATCTGCTGTGTCCGCCCTGCCCAAGCCCCGCAGGACAGCGCTGAGGGGAGAGGGCACACAATGTACCACACTATTTCCAACACACAGAACTTTGATTTACTCCTTTGTTTCACCCTATATGGGGGTTTCAAGCTGTACACTATAGCTGAGCAGCCCCGGGAAGGCAGAGGATCAGTCAGATCAGATCAGAGGATTAGTCATTTTCCCAGGCTCCTTTTCATTTCTCATCCCTTTACTGCAACAAAAACCTGCACGCTCTTTTCCACTTCCCACTTCCAGGAATCGCTGACATCAAACAAGATGACTTTTCAGCACATAAACCAAAAACAACACCCAGTAATAGGGTGTTACCCTACTAGTCTGTCCACTAGATGACAATTGAGTAAAGTGATAGCTATGTCAATAGCTAATAGCCTACCAGGTTTCAGACATTTTTAAACATGGTTGTTTCCTCAAGTCCAACCTCTACATGAATCACATTACTACAAAACATGTTTTGTGGCGATATGTGTTGTTTTTTTTCTTTTTTTAATAGAGGCTTATAAGGCAAAATTAAAGTGTAAGACAAAGTTAAAGTATAAGACAAAAATTAAAGTGTTCAAAACTGGTATTATTTTGCTCTTCTACTTCTATCTTAAGTAAGCACACATGGCCAGTACCCAAGCCTACAATCATGCTGGGCCAAATACTTTATACATAAAAGATGTTCATAAATAAACTATGTGGTTAAAATGGCTGCTGGTGCACAAGTAATCGGAAGCCAGCAAATCATCCACATGCTTACTCCACAGGGGCCACCGGCCACTCATAGAAGAGAAGGAAAAGCTGTTCTGCTCTATAATGCACACCCCAAGAAATCAGCAGCCGCTCCTGCAAGTGATCAGATAAAGACAGCTTCAGGGGAACGAAAATATTAGATACCTACACAGCAATGTTTTGTGTTCCACCACCACTTCCCCCATATTAACCTCTCTTTCCTAAGTTTTAGGACATACTGTTCAGAAACATTTCCCCAGACTGAAGGCTGGAGTATCAACAAGTCACCAGGCTTTGAGTGCTGAAATAGAAGCATTTTTATTTTGCACCCTTAAAAAGAAAGTCTTAGGAGGAAGGGTGTCTCAAACACACACCTGCTGAAGGGCAGACTCCTACCCTATATAATCCATAAGGGCAGGTCAGGTAAAAGATCTGGGCTACTTGCATCTTAAAACCTGCAGCTCAAAAAGTCCAAGGTGATGTGTTTATCAAAGCGTAGCTAAAGAAGGTCAAGGTCCACACATTAGAAAACAAAACAAAACAAACAAGAACAACAAACCGAAACATGAAGATCCCATACATACACGCAACACAACTACAGCAAATTTTGAAATTTATAAAATTTCAGTTTGAAACTAGAAGTATTTAAGATGAAGATGAAATCACCCTGCTTTGCAAACCACTCTAATTATTAATAATACCATGTAGATCTAGACATATGGGAGACAATATCCTGCATAATGCAGCTGAGAAAAACAACAGTGGGGAAATAAAATCATTCTTCCTTTTAGCTGTAATACCATAGCTAGTGCTAAAAGTTATTTTCAGAAAACAATCTGCAGTATTTTTTTAAAATAAAAAGTAAGCTGCAGCTTCGTAAGAAGTCTTGCTCAGAAGAGCCACTGCAGCCATAATGAAGCCAGGATTCCTTTCTCTGTGCTGAAGAGGAGCTATCAAGGATGTTTTTGACAACTTCTAAAGTAGACATCATGATAATCTCAAAGAAAATGCTCCTAAACACTATTTGAAGATATTTTATTTGTTTCCCCCTCTTGGAAATATTAAAAGTGTATTAATATAGGCCATTCGGTTCCACTCTCAAAATCACTTTTGAGAAAGACACCTCCAGCCAGTGACATCAGCAACTGAGCTTTCTCCCTCTCGCTGGAAGTGGACACAGGCTTTTTCTAAGCACTTTCCATCTTCAATCCTATGAAAAAAAATAGGTCAATTAAGATGATTTATACAAAGCTAACTTCTACAGAAAATCAGTGCATAGCACTCTGTAAATATTGTCTTTCCAGGCAAAAATATATACACTTTACACAGTGAGCACATTTTTATTTCCAAATTACTTTTTTTGCTGGCAAAAAGTTCAACTGGAAGTGTTGTCTATTACATAAACAGCCAAAGGCTAGATTAGGTCTTACATTTCTTTTTTGGTCTCAGACATTTGAGACTGATACACAGGACTAAGAGTAAACAGTAAGATTTAGAAAAATATTTAACTTATGCATGTGTAGATAGATCTGTTCCTCCAATACATTTATATGGTAGAAGGGAAGAGGGCAGAAAATGAAAAACAAAATATAGAACGTGTTCCAGTTTTCACAAGCAGAGTGATAAATAGTAGCGCAGTGTCAACAATTATCTTTTCAAACACTCCTCATGCTTGCTTATTCTCTGGAGACTGCATGGCAGGCTTATTTAACTTTCCTGCCCTTGATACTATTTCTAAGCCAGGACGCTCACCAATTTACAAGGTTATTGGAAAGATCAACAGAAAACCCATTGTCACAACTTCCACATGCAAGGCAGACCAGGAATGACCCCCCCAAACAACAATACCTCAGCAGCTCTCCCCACAGGACTGGGGTTTGCCCGAATGGGCAGCACCGAACATGTGAAGAACAGAAGAACAGAAGAGAATAAATGCAAACACATGAATTTTATATTATTAAGATATAAATATTTCAAAGCTGACAGTTTATAGAACTTCATCTAGGTGTCCCCTGACAACAATCAGAAATACGTTTTGGACTCAATTCACTGGGAAAACAGGTCTATTTTTCTTTTTGAACCAAGTTAATCCAGAAATATTTCCTGAAAGAGTTATATGCCAGTTCTTCATCAGTATTAAGATGTCAATATACAGCTTTCAGTACCATTTTAATAATAAAATATTCAATAAAAATAGCATAAATTTAGAGATGAGATAAAAATCCTCCAGTGGCAACCTGTTCTTACCGTAAGTTTAAAAATTACTCCAGTTTTCCACTTGCTTTCCTGTGAGTTTTTTCTAAACTATGCATCTCTCTTCTGCACCGTTATTTGTCTTCCCTACGTTACCACCCTATGTCTTCCTTGTCATTCAGACTTCACAAAGTGTTTACTATTCAGCTACAAAATCAAAACCTAAACTGATCTGAAATCATATACAGCTTTTAGAAACCACACAGTGAATTTTATGCCCCAAAATTCTAAGGAAAATAATTTCCTACACAAAAAGCATACAGCAATATTTCAATATCACACTTCCATAAAATCAAGTTTTATTTGATTCTAAAATACATGTGTCCTTCCATTTTTAAGCTTTCAACTTCTATCTTAATCAAAATATATACAGGAGAATACTTGAAAGAACATGAAGTTGCTATAGCAAGTTGATTACTCTTCAATAATTCTCATGTAGCTGCAATAGATAAAGCTATTAAAGGAAAATATTAATACTATATCTGCAAGATCAATTGAAAATGTTTTGCAAAAGGGATTGTGGCAACCAGAAGAACAAATGGAATTTAACTTGAAGTGTTTCCTGTAAGGTTTGCCTTACACTTTAGATGTACATAGGCATTGATATTTCATTGCTTAAGGTTCAAGAAATGTGTAAAAATGAAGTTAAAAAAATTGAAAGCAATTTCAGTACAACAAAACTGCCTTGAAGCAAAGTCCAAGTGCTAGTTTTTACTAAATACTTCTGATTAGTTCTTCAACTTACACACACACTCTCCTAACATGAAATAGAAATTATCTGAATAAGTATTTGGTATATGTGAATATCCTTGCAATGACCTGACCCAAACTATAACAATGTCAATACATTTTTATCTAAAAGGATTCAAGGAGCCGAGTGTGTGACTAAGTCCTTCCACGGTGGTATTTCTGATACATGCAGATGATGTACAGGGCATCATTTTTGTTATGACCATAGTTGGCTTAACTTGTGGCACTACTCAGAAAATTCCATCTATTTTTGAGTTTTTCATGAGAGGCAGAAAGGTGCACATGACAGGTTGGTTTTTTTTAAGTGCAAAAACTATAACCTCGTCTTCAATTGGATCCTCTCAAGTTTGCCCATCACCACCACTGACAGAAAAATTCTCAGCTTGTTTCTACTTACACAATCAGTAATTCCAATAGGTACTTTTTTCCTGAAGTACTCAGTGTATTTATTTTAATAGAAAAATCACTGATAACAATTGCTAGGATAAATGGAAAATATTACATCATTCAGAAATATTTGAACAATAAGAAACCAGTAAGTTTATAACTAGGAAATACTGGAAAAAGTCGAGTCACTTTCTTAACCTTGGCTACAGCTGTTTCGGCTTGACAGTCTCTGAACCCCCTTTAAGGAACATTTCTTCCCTTTTTCACCCCGCACATACTTGTCTGCAAAGACATTTAATCCTGTAAAGCTACCATTTCCAAGTCCTCAGACAAATCCCTGCTTTAAAGCTTTAAAGGCTCCTTTGCAACATTTTAAACAACAACATCTTGTGGTGTTACACAGACAAAACAACTGCAATTTCTATTCTCTATTATTTCTGTTGTGTATCTATGCAGACAAAACAACCACCTCCCAGAGCAAGTCTTTGGGTACCACGGCCACTTCAGTGCAACGCTCAGAAAGCAAGGGCAGCAAGCTTGCTTGAGTACCAAGGCTTTGTAAAGATGTAGCAAAACTTCCCACTGATAAACGAGAGCCGGGAGGGGAATGGCTCGGCGTCCCTGCAGGGAGGCTGCAGGCTCTCCTTACCAGCTCTGACAATCCAGCGAGCAGAACTGTTTCGGAAGCTTATTACCAGTTCAGTGAGCAAAAGGAGTTAACACACACGTAGCAGAGTCCCAAGTTACAAGCCAATTAAAAGCGTCACGTTATATCACCACCTCTCTGAAAGCGATAGGAAGGAACACAGTCAAATTTGCAGATCTGCTCCCTCTTTATAAGTAAGATCAGACCAGAATTAAGGAGAAAAACAAAACACAAATAAAACCAAACTAAAAGCCCAAACAACAAACAAACAAAACAAAAACCCAACCAAACAAAAAAACCACATACGCACAAACCACCAAAACCAAACCACCCCCACACAAAAGAGCCCATACAGTCACTAGTCCTTCAGCCATCATTTAGACACAAAAGGATGCCCCTGAGCATCTGTACACAAAACATATACTCTTTTTACTTAGTGAATATTGTGATTACCTTAACGTAACTCATTTGGGGTGAGCCTGTACACAGTTCTTTAAAAAGAAAATCGCCTCTGTGCTAAGGAATGTCTCCATAGCACTAAGCAGCCAATTTCCGCACAAATTCCATTTTGCAGTGAGTAGTACTAAGCTCTAATCTATTTTCTATAATTATAGCAGAGCAGATTATTTGGATGCTACTGCTTCTACACTGCAGCAGCTCTGAGTTCAGTAACAAAAATAACTGCCTAACATACTCAGGGCATTCTTTTCCTATGGTGATAAGGCAATCAAACTCATGCACATTTAAGCAGTGATAATCAGCGTAGCTACCTATCTGTTTAGAACCATAGCAGGGCCAGAAGTCACTGTATTGCTTTCATTTCATGAGGATCCAAGCCAGGGGAGAGAAACTGGGCCAGCATACAGCAGCTGAGCAAGATGGTATATTTTTGATAACTGCCTTCTGGTGCTCAGAATCTGATTTCCAGACAAAAATACCTTTTTTTTTTTTTCTTCAAATGGAAGGGATCTTCATAATTTTCTATACATGCCTTAGCCAGCACGCTTGAGGAAGTGTGGATCACACATATTTTTTTCACAATGTGTGGGATACTGATCTGGGCAACAGGAGCTTGCTCTCAGACTTCATAATCATTAAAAACTATTAGAAGGTTGATCAAATTATGCAATTAAAAAAACCCCAAACACCATGAAGCGTCCTCCAATTCTGCCATTATTCATGACATCAGGAACAGGCAGCTCGACATAAGGCATTCAAGCTGTTACGGAACTAATTTATTTGTAAATGACAAATGAAGCTCCCTCTCAGTATAACAGCTTTTCCTGGGGAGTCAATTTATTTAAAAGAAATTAAGATTAAGACATTATCATACCAAGACATAATGATGTGATTTTATACATAGTTGCAATCTGAAGTAACACAGCTGTGCTTTTAGACTTTGATAACGAAAAAAGACTTATTAATCATTACATTTCAGAACCTGCGAGATTTGCTTCTGGGAGTGAGGGGAGCCTATACATTGCATAGCTATATGCCTTAATCCTGCAGTGGATACATACAGCTAGACTCCCCCTACCACGGTCAGAAAGGCTCTGTGCAGGTGCAGAAATCCACCTGCAAGGCTGTGTCACAAAGAGAACTGGCTTGATGCCTGTGACAGCTAGAAATACCTCCACACCGCTGCCGCAATGCTCATGCCTGTGAAATGGATTTAGAAGAATGTACCTATTCAACATAGGGTATCAGCATGGCTGCTTGGCACCCCAGAAAAACAGAACAAGACATAATAGTACCTATGGACAAAGTCCATGAAACTAGAAGCCCTGTTATTTAGCATTTCAGTACCAAGATGATGAGTGTTCTATAGATATGTGATATAGATTACTTACCCAGCAAGTCTGTCACACACTCAAGCGTGGTATTCAGAAATACTAGGTTTTCACTAGTTACTTCTAAGGCTTATCAAGAAAATTTTATTCCTACTCACTGTACCAAAATAGCTTGAAGAAGAAACATTTGGCCTTGGGAAAAAGAATTACTAAATGGTGTGTTTGTGTAGGCATACGCAACCCTGGAACTCCAGAGTATGCCTAATCAAAACAGCTCAAACCCACAAGCAGCAGATCCTATTTGGGGGTTTCTATTTTACGCCTGTGCTGGGTGCAGCAGATGGCTCACCTCCCCTGCCTGCCCTGCCAGTGGGCCTGTAGGCTGGCCTGGCAAGGCAGACAGGGGCGGCAGCGCAGGGAAAGCACAGGAATGGTTTGAAGAATGCTTTGAAGGCAGGAGGATGCCCGTAGTGGCACACCCAGCCCCACAGCCTAACCCATCGCCTCACCCACACCACCACCCGCATGTCCAACACAGGGGTTTGGCAGCTGAAACGGGCAGCTCTGTCTGACTGTGGGAGGGAGGCGACAGCACACGGCTCTTTCAAGCTAAGAGGTGGGTGTTGACCAGCCTAAATGAGGGGATTTCACGCCTAAGCCACACAACCTGACAGGCTTGATTTAGTATTTCATTCAATGCTTGAATTATAAATACAATACTATGCCTGAGCATGACAACTCGTTTCTTTCAAACTATTAACATCTGTTGTGGTATTTCAGCTTTACCAATCTAAATGTATACCCCTGCTTAAGAGCATCATTGGGTAAGTCAAAATCAAGGGCTCAGATGGCTCTACAAGGCCATGAGGAAGGACTTTTATTTGGAGCAACTGAGATCCATTTTATTTTACACACTTATCTTATTTGTAAAAACGCTAGTGATGTTTCAGGACACTGGGTGGCACGATAATAAAACATAAAGCAGCATCCTGTCATCTGCACACACACACAAAAACCAAGACCAAACTAAATATTTTGGCATATGGAACCTAGAGAAGAAGAGCGCCACTTTGATAGTCTCCAGAGGCAAAAAAAGCTTTTAAAAATAAAAAGAAAAGGAGAAGCAAATCGTGTATGTAAGAAGACAAAGTTAAGGCATTATGAAGGTTTAACTACATGCTCTTAAAATTTAGTTTTTATTTTCTGCAATCACTCAAGAGCTAGTTCAGAATACTTTAAGACAGTCAATCTTTTAGAGTAATACAGTGAGAATTCCCTTAATGTGCACACCCCAGACCCCTAGCAGGGTTCAGAACACTGTGCCACTTTGCTTAAGGGTTAAAACTTCAGTTGATATTGCTGTACTTTTAGGGGTGTTAACAGCAATTCTTTGGTAGATCAGACAAGAAAAGCTCAAGAAGTAGCCTATAGCATCATAAAATAAACTGGACTGTAGCAGGCAGAGGAGACTGTACAGCTCTAGACGAGGGTTATTCAAAACAGGCCTAATAGCCAAGCCCAAGAAAGCAGGGCTGGGCAGGCGGCTTTCTCAGGGCTGCCTAGTGAGACACTCAGAATGCCCCATAAGGAGGGTGAAAAGTCCTCTTGTCTGAGATGTAGCAAAAGGAAGGGAAGGGATTCCCCTTTCTCCTAGTCTTGAATTCACAAAACAAGCAAGAAACACAATCAGGGATGTCAGCATTTTGGACTGTGTTTTCCCATACCATCTAACTGACAGAAAATTTAGAAGTTAACTTCTGTACATCACAGGGATATTTGAAGTAAAAGTGAGAGGTCTGTCTAATAGACACATAAGAATGAGATTTCACTAAGAAACTGCGACAAACACAGTTCAAAATTTTAAGAGAGAAAACAGATTTTCAGCACTGCACGATCTTGATTTAAGCTTGAAACTAATAGGGCCAAGCATGGAAATGACACACATGAATTGCTTTCCTTTGCAGAGACCAGTTCTGTAGAACCAGGACATACTATAACAGCACAGATGGGAGATAAAGATGTGGATGTTTTGAAGAAGATGAAAAAGACACAAATATAATACTGTGATTGCATTCCTGAAAGTGGTAATTTAGAGACAGGATAGAAAAAGCATATTAGGCAAATTTACATGAAGAAAACAGATGGGGGGGGGGCAAATCAAGAATAGAAAATGAAAATATTTGGTGGTGTTAAGTCTTCAATGCACTAGCTCCACTTACCTTGGAACTTGATAACAACCGGCCCATTTACAGTAAAAATCATATTTGAATCCTATCAGGAACACCATTTGCCTTATTTGCTTTATAAGGCAAACACAGTAAGCATAAATAGCCTCCTAGAGCAAAACCAGGTGCCAAGAACTCTGACTTGCCTTTAGGAGCAGAGTTTTGTTGAGCTCATACCACTACATGGCTACATACAAGGTTAACTGATAATCTAGAGAACAAATTACATGCTTCTCTCTTCAGAAGCATCAGACAACATATGTTTTAGAAACAGCATCACTGTAGATGTTTTGAGAGAGACTATTAAGAACATTGTCATCATCTTCAACATCAATTTCCTAGCTTCTGGAAAAAAATAAAGTTGTTAATATTGTCTTGATTAAACCACTCTAGGATTTTTAAGGACAACTTCAGAAGTCCTTTGAACATAAACCAATAAGAAAGAAATTATTTTGCTATGGAGGATTACATTTATATCTGATTAAAACAGAAAATACTGAATAAGGAAAAAGATAACAGTCTCTACATAATTAAATCTTCATTCTCAAAATTAATGCTAGTTTTAAGATAAAACTGAAAAATCTCTTCCAGTCTACACTATATTGTTATATATTTATGAAATTGGATGATTTATCTGTATTAGAAAAAAAGCACAAGAATACGAAGTAGACCTGTAGATTTTACAAAGACAGCAGGCTTAACAAAATTTTCCTTGCTGCTTATATTCTGCAGAAAGTTATGTTTTAAACAGATTTGAGACTTCACAGTGCAAATAATGGCTAAAGGCATTTATGAACGGGCAATCTTTTCACATATGCCAAATTTGAGATAGAGCTGAAGTTCTCAAAATTAGTTGAAATTATCATCAATAATTCTAACAAAACAAATAGAGTTTCCCTCTGAAAATAAATTGACCATAATATGTAGGAAATAATTCTATCACAAACTCTTAAATATTGACTTTTAAAAAAAGCTTTCACTCACGCACATTGCACAGAAAACCTCCACAGTGGAAACCAGCCTCTGAACGACCATTAATACCATTGGTTAGCAGGACAAGGGAAGTGATCCTTCCCCTGTACTCTGCATTGGTGAGGCCACACCTGGAGTATTGTGTTCAGTTCTGGGCCCCTCAGTTCAGGAAAGACATTGAAGTGCTGGAGCGGGTCCAGAGAAGAGCAACACGACTGGTGAAGGGACTTGAACATAAGACCTATGGGGAGAGGCTGAGGGAGCTGGGGTTGTTTAGTCTAGAGAAGAGGAGGCTTAGAGGTGACCTCATCACTCTCTATAACTACCTGAAGGGAAGTTATAGCCAGGTGGGGATTGGTCTCTTTTCCCAGGCAGTTAGCCATAGGACAAGGGGGCATGGGCTTAAACTCTACCAGGGGAAATTTAGGCTGGATATTAGAAAGAAATTCTTTACAGAGAGTGGTCAGGCATTGGAATGGCCTGCCCAGGGAGGTAGTGGACTCGCCGTCCCTGGAGGTTTTTAAACTGAGATTGGACATGGCACTTAGTGCCATGATCTAGTAAACGGACTAGAGTTGGACCAAGGGTTGGACTCGATGATCTCTGAGGTCTTTTCCAACCCAGTCGATTCTGTGATTCTGTGATTCAGAACAAAAGACTGTTCACATTTACAGGCAACAGCAAAACCTCTGTGAAGACACAGGGGTGAAGCATGTGCAGGGGGTCCTGGCCAATCCCACCCTGACAGGCACCTTAGGGACTTTCTGTAGGGAAGCTGTCATCCCCATGTCTGACACACCATACAGGTCCAACCTCCACAAACTGTCCCTCGTCCAAGACGGTCTTCCTCCATATACTAGATAATTCAAAACATCTCATTGTCTATACTTGCCTCCCACAGACATTACTCCCCACATACACTTGCACCAATAGATTTGCCATTTACTGCTCAGTCACTCAGTACTAATTTTTCTATAATAATAAACTTTAGTAACTGACTACTCCTTACATGACTATTCTTAATACCTTACCAACAGAAAACTGCATCTCGGTATTCACATATTTTTCCAGATCAATCATGAATCAACCAGACAGTAAAGAGCTTTCAAGATATTTAAGGTCTTTGGTGAAGGTTCCTACACACACCTTTCAGAAAACCCAGGCATACTGGATCACTCCATTCCACATATTTGCTGACCTCTTGGAAGAAATCCAACTGGTTTACAAGACACATTTCCTTACAAAAAGCACATAGGGTCTTCCCACTCTATAATATTTTGTCTATGAAGTTTTATGCTTGAAAACTTTGTTTTGTCACTTTACAGTTATCTAGATCTTTTAAGCCTTTGTACTGAGGCTAATTTCTTCTGGCATTCAAATCTAATTTAAGCAATAGATTAAACTATATTCCATTGAAAGAAAGACTTTCACAAGAAACACCCCTTAAGCTCCCCCACACAGAATACTGATGCAAATAATTAAGATTCAATGACACAGCCTTATGTTTCTTGACTGTTCCTTTCACACGTGAACTGTTTTGCAACCTGCCACAAAGTCTGGCAGGGTCTGTGTGATGGGGGGGTGTTCACTGTCCTTTTTATGCCTTTACCAGTTTGCTCCTCAATACTATCTGTCTTATAATGTTATTATTTAACTTTCCAGAGAATATGCCCTCTTCCATGTTCTCATCTGGAGATATATTTCCCCTTTTCTATTTCCAATATCTTATTTTACTCTGCTGTGTAACCATGTTTTAAGGGTGCAAAGAAAGTACTATTTTGATTGATTTTTCTTTTACTCACCCATAAAGGAAAAAGGTACGTTCTTTTCTATTGTAGAAAAAAAAAAAACTGCAAAAAGGCTCTAATTTTGGGCTCAGAGTTGCACTGTGCATCAGAAGCACGAAATAAAAGTGAGTCTCTGTCCCACAGTGATAGTAGTTGTAAGAGTAATGAGGCATTGAAAATGACACAAACCGGACACGGCAGGAAAACTGGTCAAAGACTAAATGCTATCTGTATTTGGCAAATGTTGCAGAAAAAGATGTTTCATTTATCCAAGCAGACATTTGGAGTGTCAGTAAGGCAAACTTTATAGCCCCCCATGAAAGCAGGAGGCAAAAGGGGTGCAATGAGATCTAAACCCCTATCTGCACTGCTGTGCTTACATGAGGCTTCCTGAAGCTGAAATCCCTGTTTTACAAGAGGCAAGAAAGGTTATTCCTGACAGAAGCCAAAACAGGGTCCGTACGGCTGGAGAATGCTTACAGGCATAGAGCTTCCTGCACAGCGCTGACAGGGTCTGGTTTTACAGACCTGATGTCAATTACAAAAAATAATTAGGTATCCAAAAGCCTTCACCAACTGCTCCTTCCTATCTGGGACTCTACCCAATGTCCCCCTTCTATTTGATTCTTTTCCAAAATGAGAAATCTGTTCTTTGCTAATTCAGTTATGGCTTCATCTCCGAAGCAGGCGACTCCACAGCCTGCTAAGTATGTGGCTCTCTAGTTATAAATGGAAAACAAACTTACATTCACTGATAAACACATAATGAGCAATGGAAACAGGTACCAAATATCCAAGAACACTAGGTAGAATATAGCAGGTTAAGTTTTGGTCTTCATTATATATACCTGTATCATCTACTAATCCAGCAACAAATTTGTCTTTTCTTCAAACTCTTCTCATGACTACCTGCGATTTAGCAATAAAAATACCCTACGTGGCTCAACAAGTTGTATATTAAAAATAAAGCTCAAATCAAAAGCCTGAAGCTTCGTGATTTTTAGATTTTTTTTCCCAAGCCTAGTCCCAAAAGTTCTGCTGAATGGCTACAAGAATCTATGTATACATGTTTACCTTACACAGACCTTTCTAAAACAAGGATGGGCAACCCTCATGCTAACAACCATTCCACATTTCCAATTGCCACACTGCCAGAAGCTAGAACACCACAAACACTATTTGCTTAAGTAGCACATGTTGTAACCACAGTGGTCAAAGGTTATAGTGACAGAGTATATATGGAGCAGTAATATTATTTATGATTAAAATGAGCTTCTATTTCAGAACCAAAGAAACAACTGCACACTGCATTTTTTTTCAGGACATATCAACACATCTGTTAAAAGCGTTCTGTGAAATTTGCCTGCCTTCTTAAATGAAGAAGTGATTTAAATGAAGTGATTGCCAACAATCAACTCACTGGTGCCAAACCAACAGCCACCTGGCCGTATGCTGCCCACCATATAAATCATACAGACCCTTGGCAGTTCTCCCTCTCCTAGATGTGGCATCTCACATCACACACCTTGGGAAGCCATCAGCATACTGAGGAAGATAGCAGCTCAAAGCAGACCGCTGCCACTGGAAGATTCTTGTTTACTACATCTTTGTGAGTTAGCAAAAGGTTTCCAAGAAAGCCCATGGCTGAGTGGAGGCTCCATGAATTGCCCTCCTATGGAGGGGAAAATGTCAAAGCAGACTGGCACTTAACCTTTGCAACATGCATGATAAACCTGTTTTGTAAACAGCACCTGGCAGCAGGTTCAACCCAGTGTATGGGAGGGGCCGGCACTGGCCCTCCTGCACCTCCCAAGCACTGAAAGCCTGACCAGGTAGGATTAAAGTGACAGCTCCAGCTGTCAGCATCTCATGAAGAGTGGATAGTAGCTCACAAATTGTCTTCTCCAGAGCATTCTTTTAGGACAGCTACAGCACCTCCAGTGAACCAGGGAGAGTGCGATTCATCCTAACTTCAGTTGTCCGAGGAAAGAGACACGCATTGCTGAACTAGCAGAGCTCAGCTTCCCTGACTCGCTTTCCATAGAGTGAGGGTTACTTCTAGGACCCATTACCTCCTCTTGAGAGAGGAATTTATATGTGCCTATTAATAGAATCACTTTGGTTGGAAGAGACCCTTAAGATCATCAAGTCCAACCATAACCTAACTCTGGCACTAAACCATGTCCCTAAAAGCCTCATCTACATGTCTTTTAAACACCTACAGGGATGGTGACTCCCTGTTCCAGTGCCTGACAACCCTTTCTGTGAAGGAATTTTTCCTAATATCCAATCTGAACCTCACCTGGCATAACTTGAGATAATTTCCTCTTGTGCTACCACTTGCTACTTGGGAGAAGAGACCAATCCCCTCCATGCTACAACCTCCTTTCAGGTAGTTGTAGAGAGTGATAAGGTCTCCCCTCAGCCTCCTTTTCTCCAGGCTCCTCTAATCTTCAACTCCACTTAAGGAGAGCCCAAGACAACCAGCGCAGACAGATGTCAGAATATTTCCTGCAGAGCACCTAACCGTGCACATGAATGCAATTTGCGGACTCTCCTGCCAGGGAGGCATTAGGGTGCATGCAAAGAACGGGACAATTTTCTACAGGTATTTTCAAAATATGACCTGTCTTAATTTGCCTTCTTGCTAACCACTGAAAAATGACCTTGCAGATGTAATATCAATGCAGGCAGTTTTCATTTAAACATTTGGGGGTAGGAAAAAAAAACCCCACAAGCAAAAAAACAAAACACCAACAACTCGAACTCTACATTTTTATTGATGACAAAGGAAGAACATTAGGCAGCAGAACATAGGTTCCTTCAGGGAAGGGACATTTAATTATGAACTTCCAGTTAAGGATCAAAGGCTTTTAAAAGAACACTGTAAAATCAGGGTTTCTAATAGATTAGACTATCTGAAGCTCATATTTTTTGGTTCCATTACATATAACTATATTCTCCGTTATCAGCCTTTGGGTTCCTGAACAAAGGCAGCATTCCTTCACTGTCAGAGGAACAGACCTTGAGGGAAAAAGGACAGAATAGTACAGCTTTGAGAAGAATGGAAAAAACACCAGCTACAGCATTTTAGCAAAGGAACTAAAATATTAGGCACTTAATTTCATAATTATCTCCTTAGACTGCTAAAGAGATGAAACATAGCCTGAAAACCTATTTTGTCAAAACTGAAACATTTAAGAAGCAGAATGCCTAAAATAGACAGAGAACTGAGCTCTTGATACAACACAGACAAATCCACACCTGGTAACTTTCTTCCCCTGTGACACCATTCATTAGCTGGTACCATTTCCCAGGAAAAAGTCTATTTTCAGCAGATGAACACAGTAATAGTACCAGCTTTCTAATATATACTTTCAGGTTCAGCATTTGCTGAAGCTGAATGCTCAGAGCAGCATGAAATAGATGGCCCTTGCGCTCCGTTAACCTCAGAGATAAAAAAGAAACCCGAGGAGCACTCAGAGTTTTCATAGTTTAATGAAAGCACAGCAAGAGCAATGCTTGCAAAAGGTCACAAGGAAACAACAGTAGTGCAGTAATGCTAACATAAAATGCTCGACCTTTATCTAATCTTAATCCCATTATCCTTTTTCCCCATCATGACAATAAATCCCACTGAACCAAAGGGATGCATGCTATTTTTTTCCTGTGACTAGGTGTAAAAGAATACTGTGGAAAGTATAAATAAATACAGAATACTTCTAAAGAATTTATTTATATATATGTGCACAAAAACTGCAAAGATCAAATCTGTTACCAGAAGACCAAAAGAAAAAAATCACAAATGGTAAGAGTAAAGAAATAACCTTACTGAACCACATTTTTCTTTCTGTTTATACGCAGTATTAAAGATTTTTAAGTCAACGCATCTAGTAGATGTTCCGGTATACAATTGCATGCATTGATTTTTTTCCAGGATCATCTAACCAGAGCAGGATGCCCCTTTTAAAAATTCTTTCATAAAAGCAGAGATCTGACTAAAGTTAAAAATCAATAAGCAAAACCCTTACGTTTCCAAATTTATAAATAAATATGTAACAGGACCATGAGAAAAATCAATGAGTTGTTCTCTAATATAATGATGTTTCTTAAAAGAATAAGAATATATATGGAGCCTGCTTATTCTTTAATTAACGTATGTCATTCTTTATTAATTATGGTTTTGCCTAATTTTAGCCAAGTGTCTGTAATGTAAAATCCCTATCTGTAAAAGAACTATCAGCAATTATACCTTTCGATGAGTAAGTCATTAGGAATGGCAGAAACAGCTGGAGAAAAACAGTAATTTCATAGGAAGATAACTCCCATATTCTGCACTATTCAGAATTAAGTATGTCCATGCCCAGGTGCTTCTAGGATTATTTTCTCTACATAAAAACCTGCACACTTTCTTCATACCAAACTAAACAGAAGGAGGCAAGATCTGTTAAAAACAAAACAACTTGTTAAAACTGTAGTTGCGAGTGGATTTTATGCCACGTCTTTTGTCACACATGGATACTAAAAACAGGGAACAGGAATGCCCTCTTCTCCCCATCTTCTCTGAGGCTTTCATTTTATGCTTGACATAAGTAAATTAAGCGGTATCACTCAAAAATAGCTTCCTCAAGATTCTTCCCATGCAAACTATAGCTATTCATAAAAAGAAATTCTATCCTCCTGACCACAGAGGAGATAAACTTCTGAGGTAAGACAAAATTGTATTAACCTTTCCAAATCTTAGTCAATACATTGTATCAGCCTTTTGAAAGCATTATAAAAACGTTAATACCAATATCAAAAGCTGTTTTTGCAAGAGTTGAGGAAAGAAGATAGGATAGATGCAGAATAGCACAGATGTGAGATTAAAATTTGAGAAACTCAGGTTACAGTTCCATGCTTCATCCACGGTATCACAGTATCTTTAAAAAGGTAAGTGCACACATACTGATGTTCTTAATCTTGTTGCAAGAAGCATGCTAGATAATGCACTACAAAATGTTAACAGATTCACTGCTTGTTTACTCCTGCATAACTTTTCAGAGCTTTGACACTAAAATGATAACCTTCATTCTTGCTTTTAAATCAACATCTCTAAAAACAAACCACCACACCTGCTTTCTAATGTCCTTCTAGGGAACCAAGTCATGGTCACTGACCAGCAAATGTATCTTCCTCGCAAAACTCAAACCTCACTGAATAAACTAAGTAGGAAGAACAAATGCCATGAGTTAGTGACTCTGATTCATAATGATTTTTTACAGTAGAGTACTCAAGCTGGGAGAAAAAATAAAAATCAATGCATCATAAGAAGGCTTAAGGAAAACAATAGCAATTGTTTATTGTTGGTAACATATACGTAACTACAGTTATGTCTTGGTAGCATCAGCTACACAAAAGGACACACTACATGTAAATAAGCATTGCATTTTTGTAGATCTCCTGCAACAAAACATCAGTATGAGCTTCCTACCATTTTCCCCTGACACTGTTCTTAGAGAACAAGCAGCAGCACAGAAAAATCACAGAATAATTTGCGAGAATTTGCCCATGTATATCTGAAGCAGAGATCGTTTGTCTGTTTTCAGAAGAACCTAAAACCTGCTACAGAAACATGAAGAGTGAATGGACTCCTTCCTTGCTACTGACATCAAAGCTGTCAATGCTGTGCATGTAACCTCAACAGTGGTTTGTGTTGGTCACCATTTAAGATTTCCAGTAGTGTTAACCCAGGCATAAAAAGAACACTAATACTTGGCGCTAAATATTTCAAATACAGAGGTTTTTGAAACGGAAAGTTTTCTGTGATTGCAACAAGCTAAAGTTAACCTCATGCTGCCTTGCTGCTGTTTACACTGTCTCCCCAACATAAGGCCCATCCCATCCACAAGACATGGATGCTCAGGATCCCAGCTTTGACCCTGCAGATCCATCACCTCCTTACCTTCCTGAAATCAAGCCCCAGATGTACCTTCGTGGTTAAAGTTTCTTCCCTTATCGTCTTCCCTAAGCAGTCAGGACCCTGAAGGAGGCAACCTCCTTCAGCTTTACATTCCTCCTAAAGCTTCTCAAAAAAATGGTGCAATTTCATACCCATAACTTCCAACTCTCCCTACAATAAAGCAAAATGTTTGCACTATCTCTGCCAACATATACTTCTCTGTAGTCTATCCCCTGCCTCCACGCACATGTATGAGGGCACAGCTTAAAATACTTTGGCAAACCTCTTCTCCACACATGCGTGTCTACTACTCTCACCCTGTCCGGCAAACAAAACTACTCTGCATCTTTCAGCTACTTATATTTTAAAAGAGAAGATACGAAAGTAGGAAGGGAAATCTCCACCTTTCTCAATAGCTTACTGTATACACTTAGATAAACTTTCCCTCTCCTACAGGCGTCTGTTTTGTACACGCAAAACCTCACTCCTGTCTGCAATTTGCTGTTCCACCAACCATTTTAAAAAGCACATGCCTTCATGCTAAAAGGTGTTAAAAGAGCTTATACTTCTCTATACTTAGCAGGCAATCTGCATAGGAGAAGAAAATACATACCATTTCCAACAGCAAAAGACTTTAAAGGATATTTTACACAACACTCAAAACAGGACCTTGATTTTTTTCCCCCTTTACTGATGTTGTGCTGCGAACTTTTTGTCAAGAGGAACAAAACAAGGCTAAATATCAAGAAGAGTTTTATAATTATTCGAAACCTCTTAAATCTGAAACTAAGCAATTTTACATGGCCTCGTATAGTCCCTGGCCTTCAAATGTGCTGAAAAAATTTGCCCTTGGGCATGTCAGGCTCTGAGCTACAGCTCCTGATGAGAAACAAAACTCAGCTATGTAAAAGTGTGGGTTTTTTGGGTAACTACTACATATCCCTACCTAGCTTAGCAACTTACATGCAGAAACACTGAAGGACAACACACAGGTGCTTGGAATAGATGTGATATTTGATGATGCTGTAGGTGGCAGCAAGATATCTTCTACTCTCTCCTAATCCTAAAATCCTCCATAAAAGTCTTGTAGAAAAACAGGAAAGCTGCTACTGCTTTAGTGATACAATACATTTGACACTGTTCAATACCCTTCTACTAAATAAATGGTAGAAGCCTTCACCAGCAGGGTCCCCATATGCAGAGCTCAGACAAAAAGAGCCACAGCAACACACTTGCTGGCTGCAGTTTAGCTCCAGATGTGCCCACCGTCTGATGCCATAAATCCCACCACATTCAGAACAAAAAATCCAACACTTGCCAACAGCGTTATGGCTGACATTTTTACTTCTTCTAGGAAGGCGGCAAGCTTGCATCTGACATTTTTCCTTGACAAAGAAAGCTCTCAAAGCAAGGAAAGTGGAGACCATATCATGTTTTTCATGAAGCTAACTAGCAGTGTCATCCATCTCTTCATGCACTACACAGTGCAATCAAGCAAAAAATCTAAGTAATAAATCAACTGCTGTACATAAAGCAAGAGCCTTGCCTACTTAAATGTACTTACTGAATTTAGAAATGTATAAATATTTAGCAATACTGCAAGAAAGTGCATTAAAAATAGGCTAGCTGCATTTACAACAAGAAATCTGAAAACTGCATACGATGCTACATGTCCGTGATTCTCTCTTGCTTTAGTTACTTTTAATTACCAGGAAAGTATGCATCCTGGATCAAAACATACTGACAAGAAAGATATGTCAAAGAGCCTTTTTTTTTTTTTTCCCCCACCAGTTTTACCTTCCTTAGCTAATTTGGAATTCCATCATTACAACTTAAACTGATTAACCTACTAATCAGGTTTGCTGCATTAGGGGAAATTAAACAAGAATTGCAGTAGTTTTGGACAAAAGCACAAAAAACTAAACCACATCAATGGCAATACTAGAACAGCAGCAGTTGCTTATTCCACACTTTGTTCTATATCCCGAGAGGTTTTTCTTAACTTCATCTAATGAATACTTCTTGGAATGTAATAGCAACACACTGCCTGCAAATCCAGGAACCATACTAGAATACTTTTTGAAGTAAATTAGACATCTGACCTTTTATCCTCTTCCTCGATTAGCGCTTATCTAGAATCTGTACCGAGCTGAACAGAACCACCCTGAGCAGCAGCTGCCATGCTGCTGTACACCTATAGCAAAATGAAGATCACAGCTCCTGTATCCCCTGCCCAATATAAAAGGCTGGGCTACACCATCCCAGGCCTCTGTAAGAGCAGGAACTTGCTGCTGCTGCCTGGGGAGCCTCAAGGCTCCTGCATCCCCTTCTCTTTTTCTTCTCTCCACTGCCATATGCCATGAACCATGACACAGTTGCTCCCTCTCCAGACTGATGGGCAAGAAGGCTTGCTTGTTTGGACTATAATTGGTTGGTCTAATAAAAAGAGGATATCTGTCCACAAACTTGGCCTCACTGGAAAGGTATGTTCATCAGATGTAGAGGAAAGAGCGTTTGCAGCTGAAGGCAGCTGACTATGGAGCTCCTTGCCAGGACTGATTAGACACAGACCAACTGCAGTCAGGTCAAAGTCCAGGACACACCTATACAAGAAAAGGCTTTTGTTTGATAGTGGCAACAAAAAGTAGTTCTGCTGAACACAGAATGTCGTATCACTACGCATCCAGGTTGAAAGTCAGCACTTGCACAGGAATCCTGCACTCTTCCAGAATTTTGTTTCACACACAGATAAAAATCAAAATATATCAAGTCAGGGCTTGAGAAACCTGCCTACCCACAGCAAGTGAAAAGAAGAGAGGGATGAGTAGGTTGAGTTGGCTTAAGTAATAAAGCCAGTAAATATTTTGAAAGGGAAGAGGAGGAGTCAGAGTCACAGCAGAAGTCCCATCTCTTCCTGTGTGTGTAGAGGAAAGCCTGGGAAAAGGACAAGCAGGTCTACATGCACATTAGAAGGATGGATGGCCTTCCTTTATGCCTGAACTGACAGCAACAAGAGGAATAGATTCATCTTGGGTAGCAGGCAATGGGACAAAGAAAATTACAGATATATTGTCACAAACAGGCAACTATACCCACCTTCTCTGCCTCACTGGGAAGGATTAATGCTACCAATAAAAATAATATCCACAGAAAATTCTGCATCCAAACTTCTTACATAAGAACACGAATGGTATTTGAAATAAAGTTCTCCCAAACAAGCAAGCAAACGTTTTGGTATTGTTTCTGTCCATAGGCAAAAAGACTAACCATAAGAGAAAAATACTTTTGTCTTTGCTTTTAGTACTTCTTTCCTGATGCACTGAATATTTTTGAAGTAAAAGGAGAAAGCCAGCTACCACCAGAAGATGAAGAGATTCTTGTGCCTGATGAAACACTTGAAGACTCATGGGCAGATCATTTCAGTATAATGTGCTTGGGTAAATCCAGAACCAGGAGTCAAATCATGCACCCTCTTATTTAAGCAGTGCTAGCTGATGCACACTGAAAGAGGTTTTCTCTCCACAAACCCAGCACCATCAGCCCTAACACGTTTGTGTAAACTACATCAAATTCAATTACCAAAGACCCCAAGCAGTATACTCAATGGTCGTTGCTCAAGATCTGCCTCTAAATATATTTATTTATTTATTTCATTGTTCCCTAAAAAACATACTCAGCACCTGCCAGCCAATGCTGAAACCACCATTTTACTGAATGACACTTAAGAAGAAGGAATTTCGTTTATTCTAGCAAGGCATGAAGCAATGGACTAGATTACATAGCTAGAAACAAAAATGGGGGTGATGAATGCATTCAAATCTAGTTGGAGTTAAAGGTAGCTTTTAGCTGCTGAACAGCTATTCCATATTCCTTTACTGGTTTTCTTTCTTGGGACTTCTCAGCTGTCAAATTTTATGAAGAACTGTACAATATAATCAGCTTGAAATGCTGCTTATCAGAATCAACTCCAGAAGTTTTTGGCCATTGGGACTGAAGGTCACAATACAAAAATTACATCTTCCAAACACTACCTTATTCCATAGGAGTTGTGACCAGAGTTTCTCAGGGTGTGTGCATCACCAGGAGTTATCTGGATTCATTTCAGTACAGAACAGCCACGAGAAAACCATCTGAGGACTTCTGCCCCTTTACTTCTCTGAGTCTATAACTTAAGGAAGCGTATCATACTGCAACACATGTTAACCAATAGCTGCTGTGAAGACTAGGAAAACATGTCCTCAGCCTGTTTGGTTTTTTTACCTTTGATTTTCAAAGAGTGCTTTGATATGGTGATTCTTTGTTTCTGAACAGTAACGCCTGAAGCAGAGGTTAAATAGCATGGAATGCATTTTCTTTTCCACCTTTTTCCTCTCACTGGTCTCCTTGTGTCCCTTGCAGCTGCCACAAGAAAAATTTAAGAACTGCTTTAGCCTTCAGGGCTCCCACGGCAGTGGGCTAGTGAAAGGTCAATTCCTGCCATCTGATGGGTCCAGCCTCCTCCTTGGCCTCATGCTTTTCTCTCCCTTTGCTCCCAAGGCTGGATGGAGCAGGGTGAGTTCTGCTGGAGCACAAGAATGAATCACTGCATTGAGTGCAATTATGAAGCTGGAGCGAGGAACAGGCTAAAGCATGGGAATACATATATATATTTGATGGAAGATCTATCCAGTTCGTCTGGATGCATCTCTAACTTTTGGAACTGTAACTTGTGGAAGCATACTATTTGCTTGCTGTGATCTTACACCCTGCCTTCAATGCCTTCTTCTGAGCACCAGGGAAGACAGAGCAGCAAAGGTGATCCTTATGACCTTGTTGGCAGGGGTGAGCAGATGAGAATGAAGGAAGTAAACACCATTAGAGAGAAAAATAAAAAGACATCTTATAAAAATGCAAGAGTTAACTTAATAGGATGCCAGTTTATCAATAGGTGTACCATTATCAGCAAGTAGGTAAGAGATGATATGTGTATTGCAGGGGTTTTACATCAACAGAAAATTCAGCGGTCTTCCAAGAATGTTACTGTGCTATTTTAAATACCGTTTGAGTTGCTACATGGCCTGTGAGCTTGTCACTATGCTTTAGGGACCACTCATCACAAGGAACCTTGGCTGCACGAAGACTTCCTTTACAGTCTTCAGTTTGTCTCCAGCATTACAAACAGACCAGCCAATGACAAAAATCAGATTTGAAAGTGGATACGCTCATACTGTGTAACATGACTTTCAGTTCCATTCACGCATCATTTGGGTGACCTCATCACAGATTAAAAATATTAAGATTCAAAAATAGGCTACCTATTATTTTTAAGGCACCCTTTGGCAGTATAAGACTTAAATGAAGATTGTATACAGATAGTGACAATGGTACAAGAACAGAGATTACAAAACTGGGCGGGGGGAGGGGTGGTAAACAACCACCTGAAACAGGGAAAACATACTGCAGGGGAGGAATATGCAAAATTATCCTTAGATTATAAAAAGTATTATGAAAGACAAACTCTTCCCATTATCTGTGTCTCAAATAATCTGTGCAGTTACTTCTGTTTCAGATTTTCTTTCAGTTCTGTAACTTGATAATGCACAAAACTCCAACCTGCCTGCAGGATACTTTCTCAAAACAATCTCTCCCCTATGCACCACTCTAACTTTTTACTCAGTGCCATAACCTGGCCTCAAGGAGCCATGAAACACATCGGGGACCACAACCCTGCAATCCAGCATCCTCATCCAGAACCTCATCAAAAACCCGTTTATGCCAAAGAAAGGTCACCCACTTATTTCATTGCACCATTAAACCACTTCCCATGACTGCTGAAAATTGCCATGTTTACTTATAACCACAGCACTTAGCACTACTAAACCCAGGAAACATAATGCAAATACTTACATCTATTCATAGACCATTAAGTGTACAGGGAAAAGATGCCCTGTGGCTGAAGCACAGTACTAAAAATCAAGAAACTTAGGATAAAATTCAAGTCCTAGTCCCTCTTCCTTTAGGACAAGAAAATGAGAACCAGCCCATCCATCATGTATTTTGGAAGCCATAATAGCCTTACTTTTTATCAGCATTTTAAGAGCCCCAGCAACATGTTTCCAGCCCTCTCCCTGAGGTCTCTTCCCCCTGACACAGTGTGGGTCTGTTACAAACACACACACACACAGATGAGGGAATGAAGATGACTGGGGAGAGCGAGTAACCAGCGACAGGAGAAGGAAAGCTCTTCCCAAAACGAACCCAATGCCAGTGGCAAGAGTTTATTTTCAGCAGGCAACAAGCACAGTCCATCAGGCTACCCTATCGCCAGCATCTCCTCCTGCCTCTTTGTGGTCAGTCTGTCTGTGCAGCTGAAACAGATTGTTAGTTGATACCATCCTCCTGAAGGAAGGGAAATTAGAAACCTGTACTTAAAGCACATAAAATCACAATAAAAATGTGTGGATAAACACTGCATCTTGCCTTATTTTCCCTTCTAAGACAAAAGGAGAGGCCTTTCTTACACAACTTGCCACATGGCCAGCTTAGCAGCATGAGAAAATATTTTTGTTTCATATGACTGGAGTTTTTTCAAAATGAAGTTTATTTTACTTACAGTATCATTACATATTTTAAGTTTATTCTAAGTAAACAATCGAGGCTAGTTTGTTCAGACTGTAGTGTTTTTCAAACAGTCACTGATTTACTGCTTAGGTGAAAAAGCAGTGATGCTCTCTCTCCCTGGCTGGAGTAGGAGAGGACCCTGTCAGCACTCCTGCTGCAGTGAGCAAACCCAGGCATGCCCCACCGCCTTGGGAAAATTTCTACCTTTCTTTTTTTGATGAAAGCCACATTAAGAATTTCAGTATTCCATCACACCTACAACCAAAATTAATTGCAAACTAGAAGTATTTGCATGAATGTTTTGCTGAAATAAAGAAGAGCTCTGCTAGCTTCTGCTTGGCACGAGACACGTAATTTGATAATTCCTACAGATGGAAGCAAGCAAAGCATACCTCCGGATCTTTACCCAATTGAAATAAAACCACAATGCGTCCTACAGCATCTGGCACTAATACAGACAAAAATATCAGATATGCTAGCAGTACTACTGTTTTCTTGTAGACTTTTTGAGATGCTTTTACAGTGGCATCCACAAGCTGATATATGGTGTCATCTATTTTTATTCAACACATCCTCTTTCATTCTATCAAAACCTCACATAGAAGTGATAAATTCGAGAGCTTCATTTTATTAAAATCACTACCAAAAAAAAAAAATCTAAGAGAAGTAGATTTAGGAAACTTCGTACACTCTCTTTCAAAATGGTTTTTTTTTAATGTTGGATCCATTGAACGGTGTTAAGGTTACAGGACAAAAAATCCATTTATCTTTTTGGGCAACTAGATGTATTAATGTGCGTGTGGGAACAACAGGCATCCCACTCTGGCATAAAGGACCAACTCAAAGTAGACCCCAGCCTACAACATCCATTATATCAAACCAAGTTAATACATATTAAGTGGACTAGACCTCTTGGAAGGCAAATGCAAGCACACAGGAATGACTTTACAAAACGACAGACATAATGATCAGTGAAGGGGATGACTTCAAAAGCTTCGAAGTACAGAAAAAGGAGAGTTACCAGATTTTTCACACACCAGGAAAATGGCTTGCACATTCAAGACTGCGCCAAACACGTATTTACTCTTGTAATGGAAAAAGAAAGTTCAAAAAAAAGCTAAATATTATGTAATGCACAGGAAACAACCTCTTCTGTTAAATCACTACAAGAAATTCAGCCCAACACTATGTTTTTCGAATTATCCAAATCAATAAAAGCACATATGCATAACACTGGAACAGAAAAAGTTGTACTTTCCATATTCTAAAGGAATTCATTTAACAAAAGTGAAACATTAATAAGAGAAGTTTGCTACTGGCACCTCTATTTATGCCAAGAAAAACAACATGAAACCACAGTGAAAGAACAAACTTTGGCACACTGATAAACAACCAGTTTAAAGCAAAATTACTTTTAAGCAAACAGCTACCACAAGGCAACTGTGCAAACCCCATCCAACATCAGGAATACTTCTAGCGATCACTGCTTTGGGCATTCTCACTGAAAAGCTGCTAAAAAAGCAAAGAGGGGTCTACCTGCTGCATAACTGATGTTAACGCAAAGATCATGGAAATGCTTTATCAATCTCAGCAGAGCAGACATTTGTCTGCAGCACCTTAGTACCACAAGAACAATCAGGTTCCTCTTGATCAAAGGAAAACAGATGCAAACACATGAAAGCAGCAGCAAAAACCTCCAGATATTCAAGTTGAAGAGAGAAAGTGATGCCCTAGAATTTAGGGCAAAACATTTCCACATGGTTTGATCTGGCATTCAGTAAGCAAAAATGATATATGCAAGTAATACAATAAATTAAAACAAGGACATACTTCACAAGACTTCATATCGCAGAGGAGATAGATATTAAATAGGTAAAGTGTAACTCCTGTGGATAATTCATTTAAGAGTTACAGGAAGAAAACGAAGTTAAATATATTAACTCATTACATCTACAGAAAGCCTGATATGTAGATACATTATGTATGCACATACACAGAACACAGAAAACAGTTCAAAAGTAGAAGTAATTCTATAATATATGAAACATTTTTATTACTATTTATTATAACTGGAACAAGAAGTACTTTACCAAGATCCTTACAAAATTCACACATGCAGAGTGTTAGGTGCTAAAGTTTTAGGATCTTGACAGTTTCATTATACAAATGAAGAGAAAAAAAATGTATTATTTGGATGACAAAGTCTGGTAGATGTGTTATAGATTTTACATAATTTAACAATAATCTTGAGTCTATTTTTTTTCCACTTAAATAGTTAGACACATTTCCACTATCCCACTTACCTCTTATCTTTACACCCCCACACATCATCATCATTCATCGTTGTGGAGATAAAACACAGTGAAAGATATTTCTAAATATCCTATTTAAAGTCAGTCCAGGGTAGCACTACACTGTAAAATACCTGCGTGATTAGCTAAAATTTCAAGTCACTTTTTTCATCAAGTTGACAGGCAGACAACAGAATAACCTGAGTAGCACTAATTCACTCCGTGAGCTTGGGAAAACTAACACATACACTAATTCCAACCACAAAAAATACACAGGTGATGTGTTCAACCATGATGGAAATACCAAACACAAATCAACTACAACAAAATAACTCAGAAACTATCTAAATGTCATAAAACATGCAGGTTAAAAAAACAAAACAAAACAAAACGTATCTGTTGCAGTACTGACAAGAACTTTGCTTTTAATCACTGCAATAACCTTGGCTGAGTTACAGCATTACTACTCCTTCCGTTATTTAAGCACATTATTCCCTCTCAGCCAGTAGGAAAGAGTCACAGGAAAGTTAAATCTGGGTGTGTAACACAAGTGTATTTGACATACTTACTGACCTGAGTCACTGTACACTGAGAGCTGAGTATAACCTGTCACACACACACATCACTGGAAAGGTAACTATATTGAACACGACCTAGAAGATACACAGACCTCACAAACCCCAAAGTTACAAGACTGAGAACAACTGTGAGAAGCATTTAAAGGGGTCAGATGGCAACAGGGACAAGTCAAATTGGCTGTTACTCAAGGTAGCATGCATTCCCATCATTTGCTTTAGTTTCCTGATCAGCTGTATTTCCCACCTCGTATGATCCAGTTTTTTTAATAAAAATTCCATACAAATACTTTAAAAACAAACAACCCACACACACACCCCAAAACAAACACAACACACAAGTGGATGCATAATTTAAACTGAGAATAACTGTTTGAGCCAGTTGTAAACGAAGGGCTGAGAACTCAATGCCCTGTCAGAGCTGTTGCAAAAAAACAGATTCCATGAAGAGTGGTCGAGATGCCTAGAACAGAGAAAAGCCAAACAAGCTACTCTGCAATACTGATCCTCAGACCTTCTGGCAGAGGTGAAACATGCAAGAAAGAAACAAGATTTTTGTTCCTTTGTTTTAAATCACCTGAAGGGTCCAGAATTAAAAGCCTCACTTAACACTTCTGTAGCTTTAAAATGCATTTCTGAGTGATAGATATGAATAGGATTTTAAAAGCACTTCCCCTGTCAGTTTTGCTCTGCGCACATTAAAAGACCAATAACTAAGAAAGTTATTATTGTATTTTATTTATTCATGAGACAAAAAAAAGCTTTACTACATAAATCTTCATACAATATCAACAAGCAGGATATATAGTTCCATTACATTAAATATATATATGCTCCTTCAATTAGCATGTCTAGAAAGAATTAGCTAATATTAAAAAAGCATCCCTGGTGCCTTTTCACTGCTACAGATACACCAGCCACCAAAGCAAATAAAGGTGACGGCTATACAGTGTCTTATGAATACTCAAGTCTTTTGAGGTTTCACCTTCCTAACGTGCATTTCAAGCAATATACCTTTTTTACTTCTACAATCTTGAAATTCAAAGGTAAGATATTTTTCTTCACTGCAATTAATGAAACTTAGTTGGAAAGGGATTTGACTTTTTTTTTTTTTTTTTTGGAAGGACAGAGGCAAGTCTGTCAGAAGTTACAATATTTTAAATAATAAAACAATAACCTTGAGAGTATGTAGTGTATTAAACTGCTCTGAATGAAACCAAATATTTGCAAATAGTAACATCGCATGAAAAGCAGCACATGAATTACCCTGGGGATGAACAAACTTGAATGTCCATATGTGAGAAAATAACACAGTACCAAAAAAAAGTATGCAGTTTGGAAGAGCACTGCTATCAAGAAGAAAAACCCACACAATGTTTTTAAAGAAATAAACACATTAATTTCTTTCACACAAATTGCTTTTGTGATATACAGTCTAAGTTTCCACAATGCGTAATTTTTCCTTAAATCCTTTTAGGGCTGACTAACTTTTCCGTAAGAAGAAGAAATACATTTTGCTCTGAAAACTTTGGTGTTCAGTATTTCAGTCTCTCAGAAGATACATTAAGCAAGTTTCACCAGGCAGCAAAAGGGAAGATGAGAGATTCAATACTGAGCAACTTGTCCTTCAAATGCTACTTAGTCATTATCATTACTACAGATGGCAGCAGCAATAACGCCTACATTTTGATCACCTGAAAGAAAAGACTCCTGCAATGTCTTCTCAGGCTGTAACATCTCTAATGTTTACCACATGCCTTTGATTTTGGGCAACGAGAAAAAAACCTGAGCTTTGCAAATATTATTTGCTTGTGCTACAGAATTTTGCTCCTTTTTGCAGAATGATAAACCACTAAACAATATTATCTTTCCTAGCAGTCAAAAGATGCAATTATCTTCCCCTACTGCAGGTTTGTTTGTTACAACTCGATCTGTGCAGAGGGTCTGAAGCAATGGACAGGCTAAATCTGGCGTCTCACTGCCATCTAGCAATATCCTCAGTATTGGAGGACCCTAGAGACCAAAACTCAGATGCTGCCAGAGAACTACAAAGTTTAGGAAGGGAGACAGTGGCTGAAGCCACTACCTATTGCTGAGGCAGCACCTCTCTTCTGGTGGTAACACACTGGGAAGGAGCATTTTACTTTGGGACAGGGAGGTAAGATTCTTCCTATGGCTGTGAACAAGACAAGGACTCCAGGACCAAGATGTACATACAAACACGTGAATCAAGAGAGCATCAGTTCCACATTTGTGTGGATGACCTGCATTTGTAGCTGTTGTGCTTGCTACAAAATTGGTAAGTTTGATCCCAGACAGAAAACAAAGTCTCATTCTCTGCTGCAACAGATCCAAATCCCATCCACACTCCTGTCTTTAAAACATACCACAAACATACTAACAATCTTTTACACCACATTGTATATTATCTTCTAGCGGCCAATTCAAACAAAGTAACAGATTTAGCCAACACCACTCTATGCTTCTGTGCTTGGGCATTAGTGTTCAAATGCTGATATTGACCAGAAGTGATTACATCTGTCCACGCTTGTCCATGCCCTACAACACCTGACCCGTTTGATATATCTTCAATTAACACAACATGGTGGCTTTTCTATGGATTCCCAGTAGTATACAGGGTGAAAAAGAGACGATGCCCTGGTCTACCTATTGATTGAAGCATTTTTGCAATATTTGCCTCAGAAGTCAGAAAGCGTAAAGTAGAAAAACACAAGATGAAAACAGTCCAAGAAGAGTGCAAGTAAATACTGGGAAGATTTCCTTGTGCTTTAGAGAGGAAGAAAAAAAAATATAAATTCTGAGCATTAATTGTTTTACTCCCTTCTCTTCCATGTGAAACATGAAAAAATGGAGACCCAAGCCCTAGAAGTGCTTGACTGCTCAACCCTAAGAGCTTACCACGGGAGCCGTGACTGCTGAGCACAGGAGGAAGGTGAGGAACAGCAAACACGGGTGTTCCCAGCTCCTTCCTTGGCTCCCCACACAATATTACCTCAGAGAATTCAAAGACTTGGATTCATCTTCCCACTCCATAAATTTGGGATAATGCTTCCTTATCTCCCAAAACAATTGTAAAGTTACTTTTAGAAACTACAGTGGCTTAGGATAAGAGGCAAATTAATTCCCTTGTTACGCCCCGGGTTTAGATAGTTTGCCATCCACAAAGCAAAAGCCGCATATCAGATAATTAAGGTAAAAGTATAATGAGCAGCTGCCTAACTCCTTAATCACCACTCATCCCATACGTGAAACCAAGGAGAGGTCATGTGAAGAAACAGCAGCCAGACCCACCCTAACACCTACATGTGAGGCCGAGAGCTAAGGTCATGACCACCAGCCTTGGCCTTAACATCTCCAGGTGCTGAGGGACTTGATCCCATGCCACATGCAACTCCACGCACTGCAGCGGTCACTCACCCTCTTCGCCCCTGGAAATTAAAAGTTATGTTCGCCAAGCAACCAGGAGGGACCTTAATAGGAGCCATGGTTATACAAGGGCTCAGAGTGAGGCGTTCACCCTCGATACCAGCTCAACCAGTTTGCTGACCGTGTTGGCCAACCGGCACAGGCAGGCCCGGGCACCGCTGAAAATGAGGTTTATTAATCGCTCCCTCCTCGCTCTCCACTTCTGGGCAAAACCGAGCTGCCGCCCTCGCCGGCAGCACCGCCGGCAGCCGGGGAAACCGCGGCGGCACACGCGGCTGCCGGGCCAGCCCGACCCGCCGCACAAAAGCCACCTCATGGCAAACACCTCCCGCACCACAAAGGCGGCACCGGGGGAAGGGGCGCGCCAGGGGCCTCGGGCGAGACCCGCTCTTCATCCCCCCGGGAGCCACCAGCCCCCGGCTGCCCCCGGAGCCGGCACCTCCCGCCGGGGATAACCCGCCTCACCCCTCCGCGGGGTCCGGGCTGCCCCCCATCTGCGCCCCACGGCGGGCCCGGCCCGAGATGGCGGCCAGACCCTCCTCCCTCAGCGCCGCGCCGGCCAACACCTGCCGGGCAGGCAGGGGAGCGACCCTTGCCTGCCGCCCCTTGCGGCTCCCGCCGCACCGGTCCGGGCGGGAAAGGACGGGACGGCGCCGGGAGCAGCTGAGGGAGGCGAGCGGGCGGGCGACCGGCCGTCCTCTAACACCTTGCGGGGCCGCAGACTCATCCCCTACCTGTCGCCCGCGGGTAGCTGCGCGCAGCCCCCGGCTCCGCCATCTTCCTCGGCCGGTGGCCACCGCCGCGTCCTGCTGCCGCTACCGGGGCTTCGCTCCGCGGCGCCCAGCAGCCGCCGCACAGGCGCACTGCCTGCCCCGCGGCACCTGACACGGCGCGGCGGGCGGGGAGGAGCGGGAACGGGGCCGGGCACGGCGGCCGACGGCAGCGGGGTGCCGCCTGCGCGGGGCGGGGGCGGCTCCCGTGCCGCCAGGTGCTGCCGCTGCCCCGCTCCGCGGAGGGCCGGGAGGAGGGGGATCCTGCTGGTAGTCGCTTGGTAGAGCCTCGTCCCACCCGGCCCCCCGCTGAACCCCCGCTGCCCGGCAGCAGCGGCGCCGGGGAACGCGGCACTCGACCGGCGGGCCGGGCCTGGCGGCAGGGGAGGCCGGACCCACCGCACTCCCTTTGTCACCGTGCGCCGTGGGTCAGCGCTCCCTTAGGGGAGGCATCGGTGAGCGGGCACGTTTAATCGGCTTGTGCTGGAGAGCCAAACAACGTGCCCTCCGGCTTTCTGGAGCTGTCTGCCTGCTTTTCCCAGTTTTTTTCCACCCAGGAGGTTGCATGCACCATTTTCAAACACGTGCTACCTCGTTGCATCGATGGCGCTGAGAAGGGCACAAGCGTGTCCCCCTTGTCCAGCTGCTGCGGGTGGCCCTTCAGCCTGGGCTGGCCCTGTGGCCCTGTTTCATACTCAGTTTTACAAGAGGAGAAATAAAGAAACTTCCCATCTTCTCCCCCTAAACATTCATACACTAGCAGTTGAAATCTTCCCAGAAGTTAGACACGCAGGTTACGTATTTGTTTTGCTCCCACTTTCCCATTGTTGCTGCTTCTTGACCATGCAGGGACACTGCAGTAGCCTCTGGGCGTGTGGCCTCGGGCAGCTCCTGCTCCATTGCCTCAACACATCGCCAGAACCGGTGCGAGATACCAAACACCTTATTGCCTCATCTTCAATGCCAGTTTATAAAAATTGAAATTTAAGGCATATTTAATCCTCTCACTTTCCATTTTTAGTACTTCTATTCTTCTTGCCTAGGAATTACATTCCTGTTATATTCTTCTTTAGCTGAAAATACAGACCATAGCCAACATAAGGGAGAAGAGGAAGAAAGTGTTTTCCATTCAGTTTTTGTTTTGAAAGCATTTGCTCAGGTATTCCTGATGTGTCTCCCTGTAAATCACTATTTCTTATTAAATGCAAATTATTCTGTTGGGTTGCTGGTCAACAATTTGTCTTCCATCTATGCACTCAAGTGGTGTCTTTGGGTGTGGGTTCACACACCTCAATAAAAGTTTAGCTAGACAGATTTAGTTTTTGTTGGTGCATATAGTAACAGTTATTCCCAATGTTGCCTTATCAGTGAAAGACTTCATTTTTGTTGTTTCTAACTCTGCCAAAATTTAAAACATCAATTGATGTTTTCATGCCAGCTGTTTCTCAGGCTAAATTTCTGTCAAGGAGCTCCACTCAAAATTATTCTGCTTGTCTAAACATGAAATTGTACAGTTTTGCTCATGTTACAGAAGAAAAATCCTGCCTGTCTTACTGTGGCTGTTCCCCCTGATTTCCAGGGGCTCCTTTGGCAACAAAACAAAAGGAAGACTCTCCTGTAATCTTAGTTAATCTTTAGCCTAATGGTGCCTGATGAACACACAAGAAAGAGCAGCTGGTCTCAGTGCAAGTTACATGGGCTTAGTGCTGAGAGAAATGAGAGGATGAGTGTCCAGAACTGAGAATGAGGAGAGCAGGGAATGGATGTGGGGGAAACAGAGGGACAGGAAAAGATGTAGTAGTATAGCCAGCAACTGCAGGAAGGGCAGACATTTAATTGCCCTTTACTTCATGTCAGAGAGCTGATGATAAGAGGCTCTCTGGCACGAATTTCCTCCATTCGGGCTGGAGCCGGTGGTTGGGTGGAGAAAGATGGATGGGACCACCAGAGAACCTGTCCTAGGGAACATGAGGCTACTAGTGCTGGCTCTCAAGCAGCTGTGAAGCCCTGAGGCAGAGTGTCACATATAAGTAGTTTCCTATGCCTGTAATTTCCTCTGATAGCTGGCTCACAACCTCACCAATATTCAGACTAGGAGTCACACAGTGAAAACAAAAAAAAAAGACTTTAGAGAAAACTTAAGGAAACTACATGGAAAACATTAAAGCTCCAAAGACAAAAGCCTCCCCTATAGTACTGTATGTAGTATGTGATATGAGTCAGTTTTTAAATTGCCTTTGCAGAGTGTTTTTTCTGCAAGTCTCCTACCTCATTCAATGCAAGGGATGTGTTTAATTAACGTATAGTTCTTCAATGTTTCTCTTAATTTTCATCATGTAAAGTGGAATCTTTCATGTCATATTCACTGTACATTCCTCAAACCCTGCCTTGAAGGCAGGTTAATTAATTTCCATGATGGCTTTTCTGTGGTACTCTCGTAACTCCTTCAAGCATTAATAAATTTAACTTCATAACAGCCTTCTAAGTTGAAGTAGCACTATTATCATATTTCACGCACAGGGAAGAACTAAAGGTAAGGTATCGGAGTTGTCCATAGTTGTTAATTATTTTATGTTCCAGAGGTTAGCAGGTTGCTTTAAAGCAAGGAAGAGTGGATTTAAATGAGTGTGAATCTACCAGCATCGAAAAAACAAGACCAAAACCATTCTTGCTCAGGTTTTACTTTGAATACTTTATGGATCTGTAAGCACCAGACATAGTGGGTTACTTACAATCTACGAAACTTTGGTACGCCCTTACACCCAGGAATCAGGAACAAGTTTCATATGTATCTGTGCGTCCTTCTTCATGACAGATAGAGGAACTCTGAGGAATGTTTTAATCTGAAACTTTTAAAAAAAAGGAAGTTATGAACTGCTTAATTTTGCCCATACTTCACTGAACAGGATGATTTTCTTGACCATAGCAGCTAAAGAGACTCTTCCAGCATCTCCATGCTCAGAGATGGAGTTGTCACCGTGTCCCTCTCTGACTCTCCGCCCCCCCACCTTGCTCTACTGTCCCTTCACATCACACTAAAGGAAAGTGTCCTAGACGCGGCACATCACCAGGAGCAATGTGAGGCTCCGCTTTTGAGTGACAGGGGAAGGAGTACGTAACCCAACAGCCCTACACCTGAGGAATGGGACTGGGAAGTTTCTCCTCACCCCGAGGACCGAATTACCGAGCATGAATTACCACAGTGCTGCCTGTGAGGGCAGGGAGAGGGGCAGGGAGATGCTGTGTGTGTGCTGGGCTCTGGCCAACCTCTTATCTCCGGCTCACTGGCATGAATTATAAGGCAATGCAGGAATCCTGCCATCTCTATAAGGCACATTGCATTGAGCCCTCTGGTTGGGAAGGTGTTTTGTTGCAGACACTTTGATTATTCTGCTTTCTTCATCTGATGCCTAGTTTGTCCTCCTGTGAAGGAAACTCTGGTAACACTTGTTCCAGATTGTATTTTACAGTGGTTTTATTTCCTTTATGGTGTGTTGTGCACTGTTGAAATCCATACCACTTTATGTTTCTTCTGTGGAAAAAAATTTTTCCTCTGACACATTTTTAGCAGGTGCCATATTTAAACAGGTCTATGCAAATATGAATACCTGAGCTACAGTGGGTGTTAGTCAGCCTAAGTCTGGGAAAATCTCAGAGATAAATCTGCAGAGAGGTAAAGTCTTAAAGTAAGTTCAGGATGCAGGCAAAAGAAGCTGGAGGGACCGCTAATTTTGCTATCTTAACAGACATTAAAATAAAAATTGTCAAAAATGTATATTATTTTTTAAAAACTTGGCTTCTTTTATCAGTGGTTTTTGGTTTTGTTGTTTTTTTGTTGTGTTTTTTAATATATATATATATATATATATATATATATATATATATATATATATATATATCTTGTGGTTGTATCTATGCAACCAAAGCCATTTATCCCTAGGAATACTTGTGAGGAAAAACAGAGAGTAAGCCCTGAGCAAAGTGACCAATCCCACAATGTAAGAAATCTACAATGGTCCACACTTTCTGCTCTACTTTGCTTTTTTGAGTCAATAGCCAACAATTTAAGAACCTGGCAAAGTGAGGCAAACAGAATGGCAGCCCATGATATTTCAGCTAGAGCCACTGGCCCAGTATCACGCAAACGCTGCGTGTCAGAGATGGGAAATCCAGGTCTCCCAAGTGGCACTTGTCTGCTTTAACTTCAAAATAATCTTTCCTTTTCTGAAACTCCTGTGAGTCCAGTGCCTCATAGCTTCTGAATGAAACTGATTGCTCACACCAAGGTATTTTTACAGACAATATAAATTCATCGGAAGAGAAGCACTCCTCTACAGCAGGTGAATTCATGTCCTCCAAGAACAACAGAACACAACTCAGAAGTTAAAGAGAGTGTTCTAGCACGTATGTCAGAAATTAAAGAAAGATGGTGGGTATAACTAATCATAGTTATTCCTGATTGTTGAAGTACTAACTCACCACCTTAAGCATTCCCATAAAATAGATTATAAATCATAATTGTACTCACAGAGTTATCGAGAAATTAGGTTTGCAAATGATGGAAATGCTCATGGACTAATTGATGCATAAGAAATCCTCCTCATGAGGGATCAGTCTTACACAAAAAATTCATGGGTGCTGAGTCAATAAACTGAGACACAGTGTGACAACTGAGAAAATATTTTTTTCTCCAGTCACTTGAAATCTTTCTATAAAATGTGTGGGTGGTGTCAGTCTCAAAGCTAGGTATCAACAGCAAAATGGTGCTCTGTTTCAAAACCACAGTTTTGAAATCAAAAGTAATGGTTGTATTTCTAAAGGACTTCTACCTTTAGTCATGGCTGTTCTTATAAAATACAGCTGAATTTGCCCTGTTGAAATGGATTTTCTTTCTGTTTGTCTCTCACTAAGAAGCCATGGGCAGAATAGCTGCAGGAATTAAACTATCTTTTTAAGTTCCCTTGATGAAAGAGCAGTACCAATGTGCAGCTCAGTCTGGCAAAGCTTGAACTACATCTGTCTGCTTTATTTTTGTGTACTTACATAGCTAAGAAGTGTCATTCAGTGAATAATATCAGCCTAACATTAAGATAATTTTTAGGATGAATCATAATGGATTGTTTTGTATTTGGCATTTGGCATGCAAAAAGTATATTAGTTCTCCTCCATATGAAAAAAACGTATTTAAAACCCCCTACATGGTTAAGGTGCACATCATCCACCCCAATATCCTATGCCATATGCCTTGATCTAGGGCATATTCTCACTTGCCTATCACATTTATGTTATCTTTTGAAGTTCAGCCAGAGCTGTTTGACTTGGAACAGGTTGACACTAATGGGGTAAATCTTCACAAAAATAAGTGAAAAAAGCAAAAGAGAGGAACTCTCTCATCACCTTGTCCTTCGTTATTTACTGACGGCACAGGCATTCAAAGTCATGTACAAACATAGCCCTGCCTACACACCCTGTTTTACTGAGCACGGTAATGGGATAAACAGTAGTGGAATGCAGCACAAATCTATTTCGCACCTGATTTAAATGGAATATTTTTTTGTTAATGTTTCATTGAAAGGATGATATGTATTATTTCTCTAGTTCTCCTGTAAATAAGGCCTTCCATACTTACCACCAAATGCCTGCTCTTCTCCTCCAGATTCCAAACCTTGTGAGCCATGAGTCTTAAGAGCTGTGTTATTAATTGCTTTGCAGATTTGAGGACAGGTATCATTGAGGGATATGAACAAGTTAGATTTTGATGAGTTTTGGATTGCTTTTGATTCTGGGATTAAATGAAAGGTTCTTTACTGCAGTATTAGGCAACAAAAAGGCAAAAGCACGGTTAGCTTTTCATGCTTTAACAGGATGTGACACAGTCGTAGCATTTGCTGGGAGAGGCAAGAGAAGATAAGTCTTGCTTAGGAAGGAAGGAATGTCTGCCCTGCAGCTATAGAAACGTTTCTACGTTTCTCTTCACCACCTGCTGAAGTGATTGATATTTGCCTGAAGGTTTTGCAGTTGTTTGTAGTATTTGTGTTTAGCTGCACCAGTGTACTTTGCCAGGAAGAGGGACACTCCTTTCCCAGCAGTATGTCTATTCATATAGGAGAAGATTATGTTATATTCATATATGATAGAAAGATGGACAGGAACATATCTACATCAGGTTGATAATGAACTGTTCTCAAGGTCCTGAAATATCAAATCCTAAGATATTTCTACTCTGATTGAATACCTAAAATAGCATTAAACTAATTAAGTTTAGTTATAATTGAATAATAATTATACTGCACCAAATGGCAAACAGTCAGTAGACAATTAGTTTTTTACTCTTTCTGGTTAAACTAGCGTTCTATGGATAAGAAATTAAGTCACCTTGAAGGGAAGTCATGACTACCATGGGGATACAGAACCTCTGGAACATATAGACTAGATAGGTCCAAGGAGCCAGGTGGTCTTGAGACTACATGAATTTATGAGTAATAGGCATGCGCACAGAGGATTCTGCCTCATTCTTGCAGTGAGAGCATTTGCATGCTCTGTGCTCACCCCTTCACATAGGACTGGTAAGGCCAGTGCCTCCGCCTTTCTGAGCACTACCCATCAGATAAGGGAGAGAAATAACAATTGGAGAAGTCAGCATGGTTGAGATCTGTTTTCATACCTACTTATTAGGAATCTACAACAGACCCAGATGCAACTCAAGAATATACTTAATACCTGTAGGAAAATAGAAGTTGAATTCTGATTGCTTTTATTTAAAGAGAGAGAAAGAGCATTGTAAAAGATGAGGATTTTATTTACTTTCACAATCAATTTTCATTCTTCCTTAACTTCCACAGACCGTGATATTTATTCATGTGCGTGACTTGGCACATTCAAACATAGAATGCAATGCCAGTCACAGTGATTCTGTGGTTGCTTCAATGCAAGATAAATCAGGCTATGCCTGTAGATGCTTACAGTCTAAAGGTCTGCTGGTTATTAAAATAGGATCAATAATTTCGAAGCAGTGTTTGAAAAATAGTTGAGTTGAGCCTCAAATCAATGGGTATATAATATTATACTGAACATACTAACAACAAAAGGGGAGGGTCTATTGGCAAAACTTGTTCATCAAGAATTAAACAGATCCTCAGGCTGAGCTTCACTGACTTCAACACAGCTACAAGAAATCACACAGCCTGCCTCTGAACAGAAAAATCAGTTATTTCAGTTTATAATGTATAAGCATTCAAAAAAAGAAATCTTAAATATATATGTTAAAATATAAATTAACAACTATACCAAAGTCTCACAGAAATGTACTTACTTGTCATACATTTCAAAAATTGAGCAAACATCAGCTGTTAATCAAACATTAACTTACCTTAATTTCACAGGTTAAAGATTGCCCCCATGCACAATTAAGGATCAATTTTCAGTCTCTTTGCCCGGTTCATGGAACATGCTGCTTCCTCTAGATTTGAATTATAACTAAGTTATAACTAAGCAAACATAGAGAATAAAATTTGTAAGTGTCTACACACCTATGTAGCCAAGATAAGAGAGACCAAAATATAAATATAATGGCTAGTGCGTTAATAAAAATAGGCATGACAGATTCTGTGGAAATAATGTAAAGGATGGTACCAAATACGTAATGTTGGTTTTGTAGTCACTTAGTGTATTTTCTGAATTCTAACGTTTTGACAACTTAGTCTTCCCCACCCTGCCCATTGAAAATCAGGCCTAATTTGTTGTTGTTGTTGTTTCTTTGGTTTTGTTTGTTTGTTTGTGCTTTTATTTTGTTTATTTTTACTGAATATCAGAATGTTCAAAGTTTGGTTTTAAATTAATTTGTGATAACTGTGAGTGAAGTTGTTTGCCTTCAAGCTCAATTTGAAGATACAACCTTATGCAACTAACTCGACTAGCTGGAAAAAAATAAGATGGCTAAACCCAGCATTTCTGTTTAATGAGAATGATGTCATTTGAGAATTTCCTTTCATTTCACATTAGTTAGAAATAATGTAAATTGCTTACTTGTAGCTAAAAAATGTTTAAGGATTCTTCATATTTCTTGCTAGCCATATGATAGAAAGTTTTCATAGCACCCTTGCCTATCTTGTCACTGCAGCATGGTTATCTGTTAGCACCACTAGGAATAGGTGGGTTTTCCAATCTGAGGACTTAAACTTTTCCATATGTATTGAGTTACTAGGGTTACTTCTCTTCCAAATTACATTAGACATATACATGCCTGTCTAACTCCAGGCCCCAGATTCCCTTTGATACTGCAGGTTCTCTGATACTTTGGTATTTTTTCTACCTTTCTCTAAACAATTTTAACTCAAACATGATGCATCTTATACAAACCACCCATTTTCTTTCTCTGAAGTCATTAACATGTAACACTATTTCACCATCTTTATTCTTCTCATCTACCTTTCCTAAATGATACTTATACTTCCATCCTGATATTTCAGCCACAACTGCTAATCCTCCACAGGTCTCTGTATTACACATCCTGACTTGGTTGTTATGGATCCTCTCTTTTGTTGTACCAATGTAATAATTTCATGCTGGCCACCACAAGAGGCTATTTTTTAACCAGTGTTTTCCCAGTCTGTACGAGCCAGCAAATGCTCTTATCAGTATTGGCATGTTCATTCCTCTGACCGTCTGATACTTCTTTCTCGGTACGTTATCGTCATGCCAATTAAAGGAGCCTTTCCCAGCTCTGTTCCCCACTTTTAAATTTAAGCTCTTATCAATCAAATTAGCCTTGATCTCAGTCCAGAACCCAAACTATTTGGTGTATGATCCTCCTCCAAGAATGTTTCCCAGTGGCAGACCAACCCTAAGTCTTCCCATAGGGAGATCTCTTGTTCTTCACTGTCTAATTGCATCGTTCCTCTAAATCTTTAAAGACCAGAATAATTCCATTTAATTTTTATTTATATTTGTATTAGCCATATTTAACTAAGGTTATAATTTCAGACATCTTTTCCCTGTCCTCCTAGTAGCAGATAACTGTTTCTGCAGGTGAGGAATATATCAATGTTCATTCATGAGTCTTGACCTGCTGGAGCAAAAGTGGGCAAGAGTCAGAAAGACCATCTCCTATGTGGTTTAGATTAGCCAAACTAAATAAAATTATTCTAGTTACTTAAGTAAACCACTACCACAAAGAAAAACCAACACCACAAAGAAAAGACAAAAAAAAAAAAAAAAGAAAAATAAATTAAAAAGCAATGTTAGGTACTTAGTGTCAAAGTCACAAGGTCAAAGCCCAGCTGGAGCTGAGATGGCTGATGGGCACTGGTTGGAACAAGGCAGATTCTGTGAGAATGCTAACTGGAAAAGCAAATTCAAGGAGAATGGGCTTCTGTGGTGAAGACCCCCGGTGACAATAGTTGTCAATAAAAAAGCTGTTGAACTCAGTGCCTTTTTTTCTGCCTCTGTCTTCACAGCCAAAGCCAACTCCCAGCCCCTTGCCTGTAATGGCACAGTTCAGGAAGGAATGGGGCAGCCAGCAGTGGAGGAGCAAGAGGTTAGAGAAGCTGGATTTATTTAGATAGGAATCATCCCAAGCTACTGAAAGAGCTGGTGGGCCTGAGCTTGAGACCACTATCGATCTTCATCTTCAACAAAGGCAAGAAGGAGGACTTGGGAAACTGTATGCCAGTCAGCTTCACCTCAGTCAATGGAAAGATCAGGGAGCACATAATCCATAGTAGTCACCCCAGAAGGCAAACCATGTTTGACCTGCCTGATTGCCTGCTATGATAAAATGACTGGCTCTGTGGGCTCCTGCAGAGTGGTAGGTGTAATACACTTTAATTTGAATATGGCTTTTGACACCAGATCCCCATCCTTCCCCTCTGGAAACAGCAGAAGCATGGATGGGAAAAACAGGCTGTCTGGATGAATTGAAAACTGGCTGTAAGGGTAGCAGTCAGTAACTCACTATTTGGTTGGTAATCAGCAGAGCACCCTGGGGGTCAATAGTGGCACCCGTAATCAAAAGCCTTCATTAACAACCTGGCTGCAACACAGAGCTCATTCTGAATAGATCTGCAGGTGACACTAAATTAGGAGAAGTGGCTCTTGGTTCAACTCAGAAAGACCCTGAAAAACTTAAGGACTGGACAGAAGAGCTCATGATCCAAATATGAAGTTCTGCACCTGGGGTAGCTGGAATAACCCATTTACAGGTATGGGCTGAGAAGTGGCTGGCCAGGTCATAGTCCTGTGGGTTACAGCATGAATGTGAACCTGCAACACGTTCTTCTGAAAGAAGCCACGTAGTGGGTGACACTAGAATTGTGGCAAGCATGTGAAGGGTAATTTGCTAATAACGTCTACTCGGTACTGGTGAGGCCATACCTGAAATATTGTTTAGTTTTGAATACCACTGATCAAGAGGAACGTGGTTAAATTGGAAAGAGTTCAGTGGAAGGCTACTAACAAGGCTATTGAGGAGAGGCTGAAGGAGCTGGACTTAAAAAGGAAGCTAAGACGTGACATAACATTAGCCTACAACTATTTGAAATATTATCACAAAAGTAACAGAGCCAAACTCTGCGTGCTACTGCCAACTGGTCTAACAAAGAACAACTGCCACAGTTTACAGCTTGGGAGGTTCAGACTGAGCATCAGAAAAGCAGAGAACTGTGAGGTTACATCGCCAGTCTGAAGATCCATCTCTATCTATTCTGTCACACCCTACACAGTTACTTAGCACTGTCTACTTCTGCCATTCTCAGCAAAACTTAGGATCTAGCTGCTGTCTGTAGTTTTAGGAGGTGGCAAGGTCTTCCACACCTTTTCAGGGCCCTGGGCTTCTCAGCAAATCTCCAGGACTACAGCCTTAACCACTGCAGCTTCTATATACACGACCAGTTTCAGCCATGAGCAGGGGAGATCCTTCCACCGGGTCAGGCAGCAAAAGAGTAAAATACTTCTCAGAAACCTCCTTGATGCATCTTTCCCTGTCCCCCCCACACTGTCTACCACAATGAGTTTTAAAGCCTTGTCAGTCAGAATCAGTTTCCTCAAGCACTTTGCAGCACTTGGCTTGTCTCTCTGAGCACAGAGACTAAACACAGTAACTGCAGGGAGTCCTGCCACTGTCTTGAGCATTGTCACAAAGCTGAATGCTCCCTGACAGCAGGTACCACTGATGGCGGAAGGGATATAACCCATGCAGGTCCCACGGTGTCCCACGGGGATCCCCCACTACATCTGCTGCTTTTGGCTCTATCTACTACAGATATGAATAGCAGTGTCCTATGTCACGTGCTGCTGCCAGTGACAGGCTTGCACCTTGGCTCATACTTACATGCCGGAATCAGCTTGTTCTTCAGGAAGAAGGCAACCTACTAAAAAAATACATAAAAAAAACCCCAAACAACTAAAGTGTTTCTATTCCTGGCAAGAATTATTGCAAACACTGGGAACTTCAGAGTCCCTGAAAGGCAGCAATATAAACTTCTTCTATGGAGAAGTTGGGACAATCTGCTCACTCTAATCTGCCAAGGTTGTTAGTTTTTTTTTTTGCTTGTCTGCTCCCTCCAGAGGCCAAACACGCAAGGGCATTTTGCTGATGATCTTTCTCAACTGGGAATAAAATCCATTACCTTAACCATAAAGAAGAGTAGGACTGATTAAGTAATACAGATGCTAGTGACCACAGAAGAGACTCCTACACCCTTACAGCCTAGAGACACAAACAGGAGGCACTGGACTGGAGCCACTCACTCATACAGGAGGGAAGAATGAGTGCCTAGAAAATACAGTACAAGTACTTCAAAAGAGGATTTACTTGTCATAGTTTAACCCGAGCTAGCAATACAACCATGATAGCCGTTCACTCACCCCCTCTCCCGCCCACCCAATAGGGGAGAGAATCAAAAGGGAAGGGAGAAACTTGGATTGAGACAAACAGAGTCTAATAAAATAACAAAATACTAATACACTACCAGTAAATATATATATTAAATAGAAATAAAAGATATTCAAGGTAATTCCTGACGAACACACTGAGCAGCCAGTCCCAGGAAACAGCACCTGGTCACACAGCAGATCCCAGAGAGAAGGGAGGAAAAAGGCAGAAAAGCCCAGAGGCCTCTGCAAAATGGCAAAAGGTCGGGCTGAACGTCCTGACCAAAACTCCCCTGGCCCCGACAAAAAAAACAAATCAAAGAGAAGAGAGAGAGACAGAGAGATCAGAAGAGCCAACTTCAAGTTCCCAACTCCCAATTCTCCTTAAATAATTAGCATGACTCCAAGGGGATGGAATACTCTCATTGATCAGTCTGGATGTCAGACAAGCTCTGCCCCATCCATGCCCCTCTTCCTCACTGCCTCACACCTGTGGGCAGAGTTCTCAGAATGTCCTTGGCTCTCAGATCAGAGCAGTTAAAAACATTAGCTCTGTGATGGGGTGTTTTCTGCTTGTTCTCAAACTGAGTCAAAATAATGAGCGTGCTAGCTAAGAAAAAGGTTTCTAACTGCATGAAGAAAATTAACCCATTTCCAGTCAAACCAGAACATTACTGTTTGGCAAGTGATGCCATAATAGCCCCCTAATTGTCACCAAGTCTCAGCTTCTGATTAAGCTTTCCTTTCTTGAGTTGACAGCCTGGATATAAATAAAACTGCTGTGCAAGTGTCCCCTCTGTCTACAAACACATTGGAAAAAAACATTAAGAGAAGCTAACTCATAGAACAGACAACAGAGTCTCATCTATATATATTTTTGAAGCATTTTTGTCCCACTAAGCATGTTAAGGAAAGTCTAGAGACATAATTGGTATAATTAAAACATCTGAAGCCCAAGTGTAGTCCAGGAGTAAACAAGCACTTGAAAGGAGAAACACATCGCTAGATGCTTCTAGTGGTACCCTGCTGCTAGTACCTACTTCCTAGGTGGAATTACTACATGAAGGTAGTCATTATTTTCAGCTTACCTCCCTATTTGGTTGAGATTGTATTTTATAATCACAAAGTTAATCTTTGGCATTACATTTGATGGGCAAGACATCTCACAAAGAACCTGAATTAATCGACTGGAACTCTGACTCATGCTTGCTGTGATTAAAAAGGCAGCCCCCCTGCTCACCTCTTCTCCCTCCTTCTCCAAAGGGAAAGGCATACACAGTCTGAAAAATACACACTGACAATTCATTGTTTTGTGTCAAAGTGAGAAAGCATTGGCAACAGCTACCTTCACAAAAGCCAGCAACGGGCCTCAAGTTTACAGGGACAAGTAAAGCTGCACTCAGACTACTTCAAGATGATTTAAAATAATACTTCCTTCTTCCCACACATCTTTCAGAGGGCCGCAATGATTTTAACTTTCTAGTCCTCACTTCTGTGAAGTGATCAAACTGCCTGTAGGACTGCAGACAAAAATAATGGCTTGAGTCCTCTACTGAACCATATAATAGAGGTATTCAAGTCCCATGATATTAATGTTCAGTAACAGCAAATAATTATGGCTTAGACTGGATCTCACTCAACAGTAGGAACAGTCAATACCACAACATAACTGAAAACAGGACTTACCTTGTCACCAGAGGGTCTAGGGGAGCAACAACCCAGCATTGGTTGACAACCAAGACCACGAGCCCCATCCGTTCATCACAAAGAACCTGGACAGTAGTACAGCCAACTACCAAACCCAGTGACCTGTCCCACTCAGTCATTGGCTCATTTTCATTCATAGACATCACTCAGATTACAGAGCAATTATTGTGCCAGCCTCATCTCTACCAGCCTGTATACTCTATACTAATTGAAGTGTGTATATATATATGTTACCTTATAAATGTATGGCATCTATCACATACATGTGGCATTAGCATATAGTACCACATATATGCATAATAGCACATACAGTACAGAGTCATATGATATAATCTATCAGCAGTAACAATTAAATGGCAGGGAGCTCAACAATCATGGCTTACTGGCTCTTCCTCCTCTTGCATAAGGACAGGTGGTGTTTTTTTCTTTTTACTTCCCCATGTACTTTTTTTTTTTCCAATTAGTGTGCCTGGACTATATCTGGAAAGGACTAGGGTCGAAAAGCATCAGGACCGACCAACCAAATGCACAGCTACCCCTACTATAATGTGACGAGACAAAGAAGATTTGAAACAATGAACAAAAATCATGTTTCAAAGTTTTAATCGCAGAGAAGACCTCAAAGTAAGAAACATCTTAGAGAACACAAAGTTTATACTTTAGCTGCAGAAAATTAATTTTTGAATCTTTACTTTCAATTTTACACTATAGATAAAAAGTGAGCAGCAGTTCCCAAATTCAAACAAGAGTTATTAAAAAATTATCTAGAAAATACTCTCTCAGATGAGCACCTTTCATTGCTTTAGTGTCAGCAGTCTTGCAAGCCTCTACCTGGCAGCTGCTGTTCTACTGCTGTTCTTTAGCTGGAGACACTGAAAAGAGAGTTACTTGTGCAAGCTGTTTTTCCCTTCTAAAGAAAAGAGAAGCAAGAAGGGACAATTTAAAACTCTCTAGATTGGGCTATGAAAGGAGTGGTCAGAGAAACAAGATGAGGAAGTGTGTTCAAGGAAGGCAATGCAGCCTAGCTCATAAGTAGGAATCACACGGTCCTGAGCCAGAGCATTAAAAATAAATTAATAATTAAATTGGAAACTTCCTTAAAAACTTTGCAGAGTTCAGGGTGAGCCAGGTGTGAGCCTGGGAGCAATTAAGATTGGAAGGAACCTCATGGCAAACCATGACCAATTCTGCCAGGAACAGTTTCATTTTTGTCCCACAGGTGAAGTCTCTGTTACACTGGGGAACTCAGGTCCAGTGAAATAAGTTCCTTACAACAGCACTACAATCATTTGTATTTCTCCTTACCACCGACCATTCACTTTACATTTTTCCCACATGTACAAGATTGGTTTTGGCAAGTATAATTTCTATAATAACTGTATCTTCAGTAAACATTCATTGTAATTTGATCACCAACATTTCTGTTAGCACAACTGAAAGAACAGACACTGTCTGCACTTGCACATCAAGATCAGTTTTGAGAGCTTTTGACCATTTTCCAAGCTGCTCATAGTCTACTTAGTATGTTGAGGAAACCAATGAGCTTGAGAATGGTTTATAAACCTTAGTCTGAAACATTACAGCATTTATGTTGCTTGATATAATTGAACCTTTTAGGCACATAAAGACAGTAAATTGATATACCTGAAGATCAGTGGTAGTATCTTTTTCCAATATTTAGCAAGTTTGTACAATAGATATTTAAAATCCATGAAACATTTGGCAAAATTACTTAGTACTAAGAAATCCTTATCCCTAGAATGAGATACCAGATCCACATAAGGAAAATAGCCACTATATTGAAAGAAAAAAGTAAATAAGAAGATGTTTCTGCAAAAGCTCTGGAAGTTCAAATCTAGCCCCAAACTTCTCTTTAAAAATCATATAAAGCAATGAGGCCACTCCATATTTAAAGCCATTTTGTTTTTATCTATTGGGGTAGTCACTTTACATCATAGCAAAAAGACTGTATAACGAATACAAGTGTCAAGAACCAGATTTTTATGGCACAAAAGGAAGTTTTCCATTAACCTGCTTTCAGAGTTGTTAAATACATAATTGAAGACAAAGAAACTAAGGCTACCACAAAATAATATTTGCATGATGATGTTAGTCTTTATTCAGCTTCTTAATTGACTCCTCCAGTCTGAAGGTGGAGAAGAATCTTTCCATTAGTTTGTTTCAGTGATTTATTCTGGATGAAAAGATCCTTTTCCTATATTCAACAGAAATTTTCCCATTTATATTGTTATTCAAAGTTCACATAACCTTTAAAGTTGTACCTTACAATGTATGGAAAATTTAAGATGAAATTAAAACTCTAAACATAACCTTTTCTATAATGTAAAAATATTCTACATGTTTAACATATCAAGAATGTTAAGCATTTGCTTCGGGGAAAAACTAGTTTATGTATTTTTCAGCACAAACCCAACTATTAACGTTTTGTAGTATTGTATCCCTGTTAAGTTGGGTGCCACCCAGTGTTCATCTTCTGCAACTACAGCTTGACCACTGTACTTAGAACAGCTCTGCATACAAGACAGTTTTCAACTGCAAAGCTGAGATGCTGCTAAATTTTTAGCTTTCCTTCTCCCCTACCCCTCTGCTGTGGCAAATTTACATCTTTGAAATAATGAGTGTTTTTAATTATCAAAATCAGTATAAAAATAGCAGCATGCTACTAGACGCGAAAAGCAGATTCATCATACATTATGAATTTAAATGCAGATCTCTGCCTTCCTTTTATATTACCAAAATCTTTTCAAAGTTAACATCAAGGCAAGGGGTATAAGGACAAACACTGCATAGTATGATTTGATACGAATCTCAACTGGGTACTTGTGTTTAATCAAAATCCATGATAATTACAGGGTAAACAACTTTTATTTCAAAATACAAGTTTAACTGGAATTGTAGTGATGAAAGCAGAAGCGGGAATGCAGTCTTTTACAGCCCATGTCACTGTATCTCACATCCAGAGATAAAAGCTCTAATTGGTGAAGAGACAAAATATTTGTGGCGTTTCATTGAACCTTCGTGATAATCCAGCATTATCCATTTCTAAAGAAATATAAATACTTTAAAACAAACATTGAAAATAAATCCTTTTGATGTAACAAACTACACTCTTTACCGAGAATCTTCAGTCTTCTTAAAAGAAAGGGACTTCACCCAAAAAATAATCGAAATATCAATGTAGAACAATCCTTGGAGGAAAAACGTCGGAATGTAAACCTCTGTTCCAAATTAGATCTGAAAAGCAAAACATCACACCATGTATTTAATTCACATGCATTTTTTCATCAAACAATTCTGTCTTTGGGCTACTTTTATGGTTCAACAGGAGACTTCCTGAACTCAGTACAGTACTGATTTTGCCTCAGCTCATATCCCGTTTCCTTAACATGTGAATGACTACTCCTCTTACGTCCTGTGATTCTGTCCTCACCACCATCAAAATACCACAATTATGCAGGAAAGCAGTTTTGCCAATATTATGCATAAGTACTACAGAAATAAATTAGCCCATGCTTCTCAAAAATGAAAACAAAATCAAGTTTAAAGGTAACTTCCCTAAGTAGTGACTACGCAAGCTGATTTGGTGGCAAAAATGAACCGTTTTCTAACCATTCTTTTGATGCAGGCAACAGCAGAAAAGTTCCACCAAGTCTTTCACATTAACTACAACCCAGGAAGCTGCACTTCATTCTAGGCAGACTAGGATGATCCTCGGAAAGGTCATTCACATTCTATCTCTTTATGTCTTTTCCTTTCTTAAAGCACAACATTAATATTGCATAGCTGACAGAAGCTTAAAAACAATCATAGCTATGCACTTAAATACATTATCCCACACAAAGGTCCATTAATTTGCAGATTTTATTATTTCAATATTCCTACAGCTACTTGTCACATTGATGTTTTACAATAGTTTCATTATTAAAAGCATGCAGTATTAGAAAGTGTTTCTAGCTTCAGTAAGCTAAAACTTCAGTAAGCTCAACCACTGACAAGTGAAAAGTGAAATTTTAAGAAGTCTGAATAAAAATTCACCATGATTGATATTTTAAAAATATTTAATCTAATGCATTATACATTGAGAACCTCAAAATAGTCAAAATAATGTGAGCATTTAAAGATAATCAGTCACATTACTAACTTGGAGAGAGAGGACTAAAAAGATGAAGAATTAAAACATAATAATATACTTAGAACAGTCTATCCAATTAAGTCAACTCACTGGCTCAGTAAGTTACTACTTATCCTCTCAGCCAGTTGACCCTGCACACAGTCATCTCTCAACTGAAAAATAAAGTGCATCATCTTAGGAAACATTTCACAGCAGACTCTACTTCTGCAATTTACTATATAATTTGAACTATAACAATTTTACTCCTACAATTTAGGAGTGTGGTCAGTTACTGTGGCTTAGTGATAAGTACTAACACAACTGATTGTGAAAAATCTGTAAATTCAGGATTACAGTTGACTTTGTTAACTACTAAAATGCAGCTTTTTATGATTTTCATGTAAACAAAAATGGAGAATTAAAGTCTTTGTTTTTTTTTTTTTTTATAAACAAAAATCTCTCAATGATTTCTGTAGGTATTATTAGATAGTCAGGTTGTTAAAACTACAGAGGAATCAGAGAGGTGAAACCCACACCTGTTTGTGCAGATTGCCAAGACACATACATAACCTGTCACCTGCTCCAGCAGTTGGTGTCCAATGGAGTTTATGGCTCTATCTGCCTCAACCGAGCTGCCTCACATGGCACAGGGGCCGACCAAGAGGTCTTTCTGCCTCACTGAGCAGGGTACGCAAGGAAATCCCAGCAGTCTGCAAAACCTTCCTAAATCTTTTACTTCGCTTTCCATCACAAGCTTGTTGTAAGAAGCTTGCACTTCAGAGAGCAATACTAAGCGCTACATTCAGCTCCTTCAATACGAACACACCCAGCCACACCCACATATGTGGTCATCGACTCGTGTAACCGCAACTCCTCATGCGCGCACACACACAATCGTTTGAACAGATGATGCTACATAACTCCAGGTCTTTAGGGTGAACTGGCTTTGATTTTCTTTTTTAGGCATCTTAAAGGTTTTGACAAGACTACTCTCCACGTGTATTTTAAGAGTATGACCCTAAGCATACATTTGCTAGAGAAGGGTTGCAGGACAGAGGAGAGAACAGGAAGCTGCCATGCATACATCTACACCACTTTCTGAAGCAGTCCTTGAGCAGGTGAGCTATTCTGAACGTCAATGTATTATTTTACTTGCTCTAAACCAAGGAAAAGCAGCTTATTGCCAAAGATGACAGTTTCAAGCATATGACATAGAATCTATGTTTACTACTTACGTCATCAATGTCTTCATCATCATCTCCAATATCATCAAACTGGATTTCATCATCATCTCCAGGACCAAATGTGTCTGTTTCATTGATTTTAGCTAAAATGCAATTTTGAGAAGTTAAGGAGTGCACTCACACCAAGTCAAGATAGATTGAATATTCTTGTCCAATATGAACTTCCAATTTGAAGTGAAAAGATTCTTACCATGTTCTGGAAGCTCCCCATATGCTTTCAGACTTCTGGCTTCATCTGCGTTGTACTTTAGAATAACATCAGCCTTGTTATCCTAAATAAGAATTTATTAGTCATCTATGGAGAAAAAAACCTCCCTATTAATCTCAGCAGACTAGTAACACCTACGTTATTTAAAGAACAGGACCTATACTATTTACAGAAGAATAACACCTATGTTATTTACAGAATAATATCTTTTTCCTCCTTCCCCTTCAGTTCCTTTAAATGTGAAGTAAAAAAATGCTTATCTGTAGAATATCTCAATTTATTCTGGGCGATAACTTTATTCTCTCCTGTTATAATTAATTTCAGAAGTTCAGTTTCATGCCTTTGAAACTAATCTTTCTTCAGAGAACACACATGGTGAGGTGTTTGGTGGCTAGTCAGAATGTGTCGAAACTTCCTAGTTTGAAGTAGTTCCATATATACAGTAAATTACAATATCTTAAATGTTTTACAATTCTAATGTACATTTCAGAAGCAGAATCAGTCTTCAAACAACTGATGACACAACACTAACGTTCATGAAAAAGCATTTACCTAATGATAATATGACAATTATTTTCCATTAACCTTTACATTAGGTAAAATTGTGCTACTTCATTTTTGGAAATTTAAGTAGAAACTCGCCACTGATAACTGGCCTCTTAAGGTAAAAGGCTAAAAAATCAAGGCTCCAAAATTCTTATTACCAAAAATTCACATTATTACAAAAAATGTTTGGTGCTTGACTCAGTCTCCATTATATCACAGGATCCAAGCATCAAACAGCTACACCTGGAAAAAAAAAGGTCAGGTGTTATGCCAATAAGCACCTTCTCTCACAAACTCTCAGGGTGCAATTCAGAAAAACAAGTTGAACCGGGATTTGTCATCTACTTATGACAATCTTTCTGTAATACAAGGAAACTAGAAGTCATGATTTAGCATAACTAAATACATATTCAAAGTTAGATGGGAATTTCCTTATGATATGTGCTGCAATTTAACACTAAATAAAGCTGTTTGTAAAATATGCTTCATTGGCAAATTACACTGCATTTTTACCTGGTAGTCTCTTAAGCCAACCAATATAATATCAGATGTATTTATCCAAACCTGAAAGAGAAAATATGTTATATTGCAGGAATTCAATTTTTGTTGTATAACACAAGAGTCAAACAGCACAATTCGGTTTGCTGAAGGACACAAAACATTTCACTAGAGCCCCCATTTTCACTTTCTAACCAGTAAACTGGAAATATCCAGTTTCATATTTTAACAGCAAAACCAGTGTCAGAAATACTCATAGATACATTATTTCACATTACAGAGCTATTACTAAGTTAAATCAAACTTCTTTGTAGAGCTTCTAGCCAACAAGGTGGTTATGAAGTCACAGCTTCTGAGAAAACAGAAATAATGCATCAAGCCACCACTCTCTCAACAGAGCTCCACAAAGGCAAAAACAAAAGAAAGGTCTGATGAAGTAGATGATGGACAAGCACAATGAAGAGCACAAGAAAATGAACGGAATTGTTTCTAGTAACTGACTATGTTGATCAGTCAAGCCAAAGCCAGAAGCCTGCAAAACAGCACAAGCTAATTTAAATGCACATGATAGTTCTATCCCACATCAGCTTGATTTTTTTTGAGATAAAATACATTTCAGTTGAGCTTTCCTTTTTTTGAGACATGAGGAATAGATAAGTGATGCTTTCAGTAGCAAGAAATTAATTATGCAGCACCTAACATTTATTAATGTACATTTTCCATCACCCTCAACAGCTTATTGCAGTGCATTCCAGGCAGCAAGCAGGGCTCACACTGATACCAAGATATGAGTGTTCACTGGTCTCCAAAAACAGAGAGGTGGAACAATCCCAAATGAACGCAGCGAATGTCTGTTTTTATTGGGAACAGACTGAGAGGACCTCCTCCATACCATACACCAGCAGAGGACAGAAAGCTGTAACATTTGACAAGGGCAAGAGGGAACACCATGCAAAGATGGCAAACACATACACCTGACTTCCCTCAAGGTACGAACTTTTGTAGGTCAGCTTTGCACAAAAGTATTTTGGGAACTTTAGGTGGACAATGAAATTATGGCATCTGAGGTGCCTGCAGGAAGCTATAAAGAAACCTTCTGAAACCACCCTTATTGAACCACTCAGATAAGTCACCCAGTGAGAAGATGATAATTATTCAGTTTCTCCCCAGATCAAACTAAGTGGGGTATCAAACCCTGATTCTTTACTGTTCAGGAAGTAGCATATGAAAATATGGCTTTGGAAAACCCTCTTACACCTTTATTTTCCAATGCTGGGAGTCAATCTTCCTGTTTGAAGTTCTCCTGCCAAGCTAAGTACTGATCTAGTCTCAGCTGTAACATGCTGATTTTCCAAATAGTCATCAAGTTCCTCATGTACAATTATGGAGTTTTAAAATATTTCCTATACATATAAGTTTCTAGAATATGAAAAACTATTATGCCATAAACAGGCAAAAAAGTCCCCCGAAATGTGCACATCCAAAGGCAGCCCTTCAATCACCAGCTTCTCTCAAAAGCCAGAGACTGCCTGTTTTTGTGCTGGCAATACAAACAGAAGAACAAACTAGTTTACTATCAAAAAAGTAAGTTTAGTATATTAAATACAGCAGAAATATTAACTTTTGTAATGAGCTACGCACATAAATTTTTACAATTACATATCATACATAATGCCATTCTTCTTTATTGTAATGCTTTGGAATTACCTTTTTTCTTAGTTTCCCTCTAATATGACATAACCTCTTCACGCCATCAAAACATAAGGCCTCCAGTCTTCCATTGCCTAACATCTTGATCACCTGGGCATATTCTGAAAGAGATGGTAACATATCGCAAAACTTTTAAACAAATACAGCCTCACGAAACAACCAATAGCTTTTGCCACTGTAACCAAAATTTGCTGTAACATTTTATCAAACAGGAAGGGCTGAAAGGAGCTGGCCACACAGGCCACTGAATGTATCGCAGTTTTCATATTATTGTTGACATTAACATTTTCAAGCACTGCTCATCCTTGGTTGTATCTATGCTTTTGTTCCCTCCAAAATGCTTACTACAGATAATTTTTAGAGCTAGAAAGTCAGAGTTTGAAAGTTTATAACAGCATGACGGTGCCTGTCCTAATGGACAAAATCTTGTGCTATCACTGCGGGAAGAGGAAAAAGCAGAACATTCTGTACACCCCATTGATACTCTGAATCCGTTCTGCAGAGGCTCTGTGGAAACAAATGCTGTTCCTGAAACAACATGTTCTGGTGTTCCCAGAAACTGTCTGAAAGGCAAGTATCAGGCTTCAGCTGAAAACTATGAAGCTTCTCTTCAACACCTCTCCTCAATCTCTCACTGTGTATTTTATCTCCTTTCCTCACCAGGTTCCAGAAAATACTACTGAAGTACTTCACACACACTATTAAAAGTTTGCATTTGACTAAAAAGAATAAAGTTCGTAAGAACTACAACATTATTGTTCTTACAAGCTTTATAATAATATTATCTGACCACTTACACTCACCAGGAAAAAAAATTCCCAATTAGCCAGAGCTGCATTTCAGTATTCTAAAATCTTTACTTAGCACAAGCTCGGTAGTTTAACAAACCTTATGAGAATTTTAACTGAGAATGTTTCATCGTTGCTGATGGCTTGCACAAGCATACTCTTCACCGGTAAAAAACTGTCTGGATGGCTGGACCCAAAGAGCTGTGGTGAATGGAGTTAAAAGCAGGTGGTGGCCAGTGACGAGTGGTGTTTCTCAGGGCTCAGTACTGGGGTCAGTTCTGTTTAATCTCTTTATCAATGATCTGGACAAGGGGATTGAGTAAACCCTCAGTAAGTCTGCAGACAAAAACAACTGGGTGGGAGTGTTATCTGCTGGAGGGTAGGAAGGCCATACAGAGGGATCTGGACAGGCTGGATTGATAGTCTGAGGCCAATTGTATGAGGTTCAATAAGACCAGGTGCTGGGTCCTGCACCTGGGTCACAACAACCCGAGGCAGAGCTACAGGCTCAGGGAAGAGTGGCTGGAAAGCTGCCTGGTGGAAAACGACCTGGGGGTGTTGATAGACAACTGGCTGAACATGAGCCAGCAGTGTGCCCAGGTGGCCAAGAAGGCCAACACTGTCCTGGCTTGTATAAGGAATAGTGTGGCCAGCAGGGCTAGAGAAGTGATCATCCCCTTGTACTCACCCTTGGTGAGGCCACACCTCGAATCCCGTGTTCTGTTTTGGGCCCCTCACTACAACACATTGAGGTGCTGGAGGGAGTTCAGAGAAGGGCAACAAAGATGGGGAAAGGTTTGGAGCACAAGTCTGATGAGGAGCAGCTGAGGGAACTGGGGCTGTTCAGCCTGGAGAAAAGGAGGCTGAGGGGAGACTTTATCGCTGCCTACAACTACCTGAAAGGAGGTTGTAGCATGGAGGGTGTTGGTCTCTTCTTCCAAGTAGCAAGTGACAGGACAAAAGGAAATGGCCTCAAGTTGTGCCGGGGAGGTTCAGACTGGATATTAGTAAACATTTATTCACGAAAAGGGTTGTCAGGCATTGGAACAGGCTGCCCAGGGAAGTGGTTGGGTTGCCATCCCTGGAGATGTCTAAAAGACATACAGATGAGGTTCTCAAGGACAGGGTGTAGAGCTGGACTTGGCAGAGTAAGGTTAATGGTTGGACTTCATGATCTTAAAGGTCCTTTCCAACCTAAATGATTCTATGATTCAGTAGATTTTGCTTGGGAGTTGAAAAGGATTTTAAGTTTCAGAGGTGCATCAAAATCAACTTCTTTTTTGCTTATAGCTGTGACAGAATATCAGAAAAAGCTTAAAAAATTAGTTCAGTGGTCACTTATTTTACAGTAATTTAAGTCAGTTCCTTTCCTGTATTTCTAACAAAGCACCTGATTAACTGGTCACTAGGCAAGTACTCGTATGTATGTGAGCAGCCACAAGTATGTGACACACAAGACAGGGTAAGCCAAAAGGCAGGTGAGATCACTGTCGCTAACAGGCAAAGGAGAGGGGAATCCTAGTCATCATCCTCCACCTGAACACTCCTGTGGCTTACTTTACCTGACAGCATTCAAGTATGGACCTTACCTATTGCTCATTTCAGTAATTGTTAGACATCCCAACCCAGAAGCCAGTTCAAACAAACCACCAGGGAAAAGTAGAAGCGAGATGTACTGTTCTGCCAGGCCAGTGACTTCAGAGAGCTCATCAAAGGATCCAAGAAAAGGTATAGTTGGTATAAAACAGAAAGCGGAACTGTGCATCTAATAGACAATGAATAACTACTGGCAACACTGAACTACATCAGCTAAGACAGCTGCTTACAGACCCTCACACAGAGCAACTCAAGGGATTTCTGGGCAGTGTTTACATACATACTGTATTACACACAGCATCACAATAACGTCAAGGAGAGGCAAGCTTCATTCTTAAGTGGTGAAGCTATTTAAAATTTCCCTTTGCCTAAAGTCTTCCTCCTACACTCACTGTGTCATTTAGAATTCAAATACAAACCCAATAAGAATACCTTTCACACAATAACTTTTGTATTTCTCAGACATCCAGCTGTTCTGTGTAAACTTCCAATGTACATCACTTACAATATCTGACTGAAAATAATGGCATTGCTGTACTATAGTTAAAAACTCACCTTGCCCATCTTCCTTGAACACCAGTTCTCTTTTTTCTGATTCATTCTCATTCTTACCTCGTCGCCTGTTTTTACCTCCTTTGCCTAAATTACAGGATGTAAAACAAAGAGCATGTATTATTATCTGGGAATACAGTGAATCAAATAATCAGTCTTATGGAGATTTCCGTGCTTGTTCTCTAAATGGCTGTTTTGAATATCTTATCCAAATCTAGATTTTTTGATTGGACATTTTTAGCTCTATTTTTAAAACTGAGTAGTAACATCGTAATTAAAAGATTAGAGCCTCCACTATTTAAGATGTCCTGGTTGCTCTGGAGCGACAGTACCCTTCAACAAGGATTTGCACAAGATTGCCATTTTCAGTTTTTGTGATGGCTGCTACCAAATACCTCATAAATAATGGTGGGATAACCTTATGCATGTAACCACCAAGGAGCAGAATAATAAACGGAGGGGGTACGGTAGTGCTGAAATTCCTGAAATCCTCAGAGGGAGGCTTACGCTCCATGCAAAAATGCCCTTTTTAAAAGGCACACACGTGGGGATTAGATGCTCTTCATGAAGGCGCAGACGACCAGCTTCTACTTTCCGTCCCCGCCGCCCCGTGACAAAAACCTGCTGTTCCCTTTCTCTCACTTTCTTCTTCTTTTTCATTAATCAGCGGGGTGAGCGAAAAGGGGAGAAGCGGCAGCGCCCAGCGAGCGCACGGAGGAGCACGCACAACCCGCCGCTTCCTCAGCGGCCGCCCCCGAGGGGCGGCGGGCAGGGCCACCCCTAACAGCCAAACCCCGCCACGGCCTCCTCGTCCCGGTCGGCCAGGCCCCAGAGGCCTCCGACACGTCGTTGGGCCGCGTAGTACCGGAGCCAGGCTGAGACTCACGCCTGAGAAGGGGTGGTAGCGGGGAGGGGGAACCGGCCGCAGGGACCCGTGGGCACGGCGAGGTTGCCGGAAGGGCTCCTCCGCCCCCTCCCCGCCCCGCCCGCGGGCACCAGGCCGCGGCGGCTCCCACGTGAGAAGCAGCGGCCGGCGCGGGGGCGTCCCCAGGCCTCCCCGGCGCGGCCGGGCCGGGCCTCGTCGCCACGGCGAAGGGACGGGCCGCCGCAGAAGGGAGGGCGCCTCACCTTTATTCTTGGGCATGGCGCCGGGCGCTCCGCCGCGGAGGGGCTGCGGGCAGGGGCGGCGGTTGGGGCTTCACGCGGCTCTCGCGAGGCGGAGGCGGGCAGAGGCTCCGCGCGGGATCGGCGGCGACTCCTCGCGCGGCGGGGCCGGGGCAGCGCCTGACTCGTGCGTTCCGGCCGCTGCCGCCGATCTGACCCACGGCGCCCCCTGGCTTGTGGGCGGACTCGCCGCCTCCCGGCAGGGCCGGATCTGCGCATGCGCCTGATGCCCTCCTGGCAGCACGTCCGCCTCCCAGCGGCGTAGCGATGTCGGGGACACACACCTCAGTGGGCGTCGTGATCGGCGGGCGCCGCGCCGATTGGCCAGGACTCCGCGCCGGGCGGGCAGCGGCCAATCAGGGGCTCCACGGGACGGCTGTGGGCGCGAGCGGCGGAGCTGTGCCGGCGCGGAAGGCGCGTGGCGTGGGCTGTGCCGGGCAGCGCGACCGCGGGGCGCTGCAGCCTGTGCCAAACGCGCACGAATCCGAATTGGCCGCTGGAGCCTCGGCACCCGGTTGTTTTAGTTTTTTACAACGCCGACCCCAAGGGACGGTGCGGGCGGGCGGGCGCCCCTTTGCTCCCCTCGCAGCCCGCCGTCACGGTCCCGCTACCCGCCTGCAGCCGCCGCTTTGCCCCCACTCCCGTCCCGGGAGTGGGGCTCGGCATCCGCTTCGGGAACGGCAGCTCCCGGGGCGCTACGATGACTTCGGAGCGGATTTTAAGGAAAAGAAGGAGGTGCCGCCCCTCTGTCCGGGGGAGCGGGCAGCGCGCGCCAACCGAACCCGGGGGTGGGGGGTGGGGCGTGAACCTCCCACGGAGAGGAAACACGTTGTTACAAACGCCAGTGATAAACCGACACAAACGGGAGGGTACGAACGTCTGAAAGCCTAAAGTGAGGGACGAGCGTATCGTCAGGATCCCATGTTGTATCGACGCCCACCCCCCCAACTTTTTTCCTTTCCGGAGTTTCTCAAGGCTTGCGGATTATCCAGTTTACTCGAAAATTAATTTAAAAATATTTTTATTTAGGCAGCATAAAGCCTTGCGTGGGCACAGGGCTGCACCGCTGCGCACGCCGGCTCCAAGGTGTGAATTTCGTTTAGGAGATAAGGCTGCCCTCACTTTCCCTTGTGCTTGTTACCAAACCTCTCTCCATGCTCTCTTACAGCCTTTTTTTTTAATATGCTTAGTACTGTGACCACTAGTTACGTTTCTCATATATTCTCTGTTGCAATTATTGTAATTTTATGTAGACTAAGATTTTCCATCTTTCCCCGGTTGCAAGGCTAAAAAGAATGGCTGTTGTAAGCTTCAGAGTTGTGTGAGCTCCCTGAACATGTGGGCATGCTGTTTATGCAGTACTTACACATACATTCTCGTTTTTCCAAATGTGTAAAGGTTCATTAATTATCAAATATGCCTCTATTTTCAATGTCCAGAGCAATGCAGGCATTGCAAGCATTATGTAGCAGCCTCCCCTTAAGTTGTACTTTACAGGGTATTTAAATATAACATATGCACTTTAGTCTTGCTGTGCCATATACTGGGTCTCCTGAATACAAGTGTTTTTTCTTTGGTTCCTCTTTTTACCTGAGTAACCGTGACCTGACTCAAGATGCTGTAATATAGTGACATTTTAACTGACAAACATTTATTAAAAACTTTCTGGTTGGAAACGGACACTTGGTATGCTGAAGACGTAATTCAATGTCAATGATGAACAAACAATGTTTATAACTGGGAAGAATAAGTGATTAACCAGAAACACACTTTAAGATGTTTGAAAGTTTATTCATAGTAGAAATTTCTATTTCTTTTGAAGACTACAAAACCTGCCATTAGACAGGAGTACAAGCAATGGTATCTTTCCAGAACTGCTCATAGTTACATCCGGAACAGTTCTAATTACACATTAATAGCATGATTGGAACATTTCCTAGATCAGACTCTGAATGAAACAATCATTTAAAGTATTCAGTACATTTTTTTTTACTAGCATTTCAGTTCTATGACAGCAGTGCCAAGCATCTAACAGATGCTATTGTAATGGTCTAGAACAAGGTACAAACCACTGATGTCCTGGAACAGTACCTTGGAATCACTTACATGCCATGCTGAGAAAACTAGTATAAAGTATGATTGTATAGAATCGTAGAAAAATATCTGTCATTTTGTCATTTTTTAAAAATGTTTTAAGTAGACTTCCCCCTCCCCCCAACTAGGTTGCAAAATAATTACATCCCTCATAAGTACACCTTCCCTTTGATTAGGTCAAGAGTATCAAGATAAAGCTAATCATTTACATCATTTTCATAAGTGAAAATTCATTTATTAACCATTGCTGCCTACTAAGGACCAGCGGACTTTGAATCCTTTCCTTCCAATAATAGAAAAGCACAGCTTTAGTTGGTAACACCACATTTACAAAAGCAAAACACACACAAAAAAATCCCAGACACGTAAATCTATTTTCTTATGCCCTTGTCTCTTTAGAAAAACGTTTTAAATATTACCTTGAAAAAAATCCTTATAGTTTAATTCAACATTACAGTAATTATGAAGAAAGAACTTTGCCCTTACTGGATAGAGATGGCATTTAAAGAGTATTGCAACTATGCTCTTCCCTCTGTTCTCTCATGCTCTCAAGCACAGTAAGTGGTAATTTCCCACTACAAAACAACAACAACAAAACAAAACAAAAAAAAAGAAACAAAAAGCCATGGTCTACATATGGAAAATTCACTTGCATCTGCAGTTCTTTTTTTTTTATCCTCTGCAACGCTGTATCCCAGAGGTGCCTGCTATGCTTTGCAGACCAAGAGCCAGTCCGGCAATGAATTTGCACAGTGTGTCATATATACTCACATTCTAACAGAAAGGTGCTGGGATTCAAAGAAGCATTATGTGGATTTCTTTATAGCTTTTAACAACTGCAGCTACGAAAACAAAAATAAATGTGAGAGTTGTGAACATGGATCCAAAAACAGGAGGTAAGGTACATACACCCACGTAAGTCTAGCCTGTAAAATACACTTCCTGCATCAACAGGCCCTTTTATATCTTGGTTTAGAAATTAACTTAGAAATATAGAAGATCTAGACTTCAACACATTTGAGTTAGCATGTGCTAAACTGCCCTGTTTTGTTAGCATTTACAATGTTCATCTTATGCTGCTATATACATGACACAGTAGCAACATCTGGAAAGTCTAGATTAAATGAACATCTTACTTGAGAAGGTAGATACATAAAATGTAGGAGTTAACTTTGCTTCGTTATTTGGCTAATGACCAGTGAACTTGAGGGCCACAAAATCTGGCTAATATAAAATTACTGAAAGTACTTTTGTATTATTTTAACATAGGTATTGCCTATTATGAAGGACCTTCACAATTCCTCCCTTTGCTCTGTTATTTGCCAGGTGCCTATAGATACATACACACTGAGAACACGTGAGAAATTCCTTCCTGAACTGAAATGCTATTATTGACACACTAGCAAGTACTGTCATCCCTCTCTTTCAACAGTATCTGTTTTAAATTTTGTTTGTTGACTAGATACCACAGTCCTCAGATTAACACTTTTAAAGGCCACTCCAGAAGGTACAGTTTCTAGATTCTGATGAGCCTGACTTGCCACCACTAAACAGGGCTGAAAATCCATTTTCTGAAAGGTAGAAGTTTTATTAAATTCCTCTGGAACTGCAGACGCCATCAAAGAAGAATTAAAATGGCATTTTTCTGCCTCTAGTTGAAGATGTTTCTTGAAGGAAAGATAGATAATCTGTACAGCTAAAGGGAACTTAAATGCTAGAGCATCAAATAAGGGGAAAATGCTAATTGCTTGGAAGAGCTATGTTTTCAGATTTCTAAGATCCATAGTAATTTAAGAATCCTTGTTCATAAAACAAATTACTTAACAATTATATGATGGATTAAATATTTAACAGATTCTTAAGGGCAATAAAAGTGGGATCCTTTGCAAGTCGAACAAAGCTTTTCCAAGGAACTTGGAAGAACCTGTGGCAGAAGGAACACTTTCACATTCCTTTAGAGCACATTTGTGGTGTCATAAAGATGATTCTCCCTTTCAGCAAACCTCTGATGATTTCAGGGAAACTAGCAAATTAATCATCATGAAAGAAATTTCATACCACTAACTCAAGAAAATAGCTTCTTACGCAAAACACAAAATTGCACCTTTCAGTTTTTAAATGGTATTGTTCACACAGAGCTGTTCATGCAGATCCATATTTACTTGAATTCCCAACAGCCACTTCTGTATCTGGAATGAGCTGATGCAGCATACCATTCTGGTGGAGTGGGACACTCACCGAATTCAAACACATTCCAGTGCATGTTCTCATGTGGGCAGAACTGATCTTTCAGGACTGGCCATCAATATGTGCCTTTAATTACTTAAGACACCAAGGGGCCAGGTGTATTAAAAGTTTATGTTGATCTCTACAATTAGTTTTTCACTCTTGTTACAAACTTGCTTCCATCTGGGCAAAAGTGAGACCACACACTCTGAACAGCTTCATTCTACCTGACTGGGACAATAGTACTTTAATGGTAAATTATAATGACCCTTTTCTAACCACAGACAAATCTGGATGACTCTCTTCTTGTTTTGCTTTGGCTAAGTAAAATTATCAGAACCGACAGAACATTACATCCATCAGTTTTACAACCGCAGTGAATGCAGTTTAAACCTACTTTTTGCAGGCTTCTGCTTATTAGTGGACAATATGTTCTGCTTTGTCTTCAATGTTGCCTTTCTTCTTATAATGCCAACATTCACTTAACAAATCCTTTGCAGCTTAAACAGAAGTCACAGGATAGAGATAAAATATTAACAATGGATTATAAGAATAAACAATATAGAAATGTCCTCTATCAGAAAGTATTTAGCAACGATTCCTGAGTCCAGAGATTAGATGGGAGAGAATAAAAGTGAGGGGAGGGGGAAAAAGACAGAGTGAGATATGGAGCAAGTTATCTTTTCTCTGGGTTGTATTACCTATTGTATATATAGTATGGTGAGAGATCCACTGTTTCAATTTTGAACACCATAAACAGTATCCCGATTTTCGTCACATGACATGCAGCGTCAAAACCATGGAAATGCAGAAAAGACATAGGCAAAGAGAAATATGTATTCATAGTATTACATTCAATAGCTGTTTAACAGTCAGGCTTCTTTTAGAGCTGTCCAACAATGCTGATTAATCCAGGTGAACTGTTTAATCAGACTTAATTGTCAAAATGATGAATAATATCTAAGTAAAACAAGGCATGTATACATTAAAGAAAACAGCACGGAAATGTACTGCTTATGAACTGTTTACAAAAACATACAAAATGTTGGATGGCACAAAGTATATAGTGCTAATATAAACAGATTGTTTAAGCTAAGTGCTTAAAATAAACTGTCCATTTCTACCTGTAACAAAGAATATCTTAGGGGACAAAAAATATTCCTTATAAAAATAATGCTATGTGGTGCAGAGTGCTTTTTTCAGTGTATTTTTGACAGAGGTGGCATTCGTAATTCTTCTGGTTTATTCAATCGTCAACATGATCGTTTTCATCGCGTTTCCACTTGTCACTCCATTTGAAGCTCCACTAAGATCAGTAACTTGCCATCAACAGTTTAAAGCGAGAATAGATGAAAGCAGCAGCAGGAGCAGCAGCATTATAGGTACCCAGCTGGGACAGAGTGTGCTTGCAAGTATCTGTCAGATATGTGCTACCTGTCGCCATGATTTGTGCTATCATCTTATGCCATGGTACCAAATATCTGGTTGAGGTCACTTCACAGGGCTGTTGAGGTAATTTTTTTGATACCTCTCCTCTGAGCAAGAGTAGAACGGCCGACTGGCTCCAAAACTGGTGACTGATTACGATTCAAAGCAGAGTAAGTTGCTGCCATTGCACCCTGTGGGACAGAGGCGAAAACAAACACGATGACCTTGTGTCTGATGCACACATGTGAGATCACACAGCGCTAAGTGCCAGAGATTCTGAACAAGTTTTAACTTCAGTCTATTTTGATCTACAAAAACATACCACTGCATTACTCAAATACGAACAATGTTTGAAGTGAGCATTTTTTAGGATAAATAAATAGTTTTCAGATCAATCTAAAGCAATTTTACCTTTCTGGAAACAAAACCAAAACAAACACAGATAGTTAAATTAAGTTCTCTCCCCATGCTTGTGATTAGCTGGGGAATGAAACCCCATCAGTGGGCTGTCTCTGCTTACCACTTATATAACCATTTCAGTTTTCAACAAAATATTTTAAAAATCACCCACACTATTCACAGCACATCAAAATTTATTTAAAAAAAAAGTTAGAAAGTTGTGAGCTATGGGATCAGAACTTCCCCCTCTTTCCACTTGTTTTTTGATGCTAGAAATTTCTAATAGCTGCCTCAGAGAGAGTGTTAATTATATTCCTCAGTTCCCTTTTATGTTGCACGACAGAGAATCCTGGATGTAGGATTGAAGGCAGGGTGGAATACAGAGAAGGAGAATTCAATTATTTTTGATTTCTCTCTGCTTGTTCAAAGTAAAAAAGTTTATCAGGGTCAAAGCCAGATTGTATTTCAGACAGAATGCAGAACAGTATGGTACCATAGTAATTAAGACTGCCTTTTTGACTTCTTTTTAGCTTATACTGTGATAATGAATTACACTGTTTTCGTTCAGTCACTGACAATTAACCTCCTCTGAAACTGTAAAATTAGCTAAACTATTTTTCAGCTCCCTTATAGCCACCTGACGGCATTTTCACTACCAGAATGATTTATTCTATGCCTTTTTTTAAGGAAGTTAAGCCTCCCTGTATAAGGAAGTCAAATCAATTTCAAACCCAAGAAAATCAAAGTCTTTTTCAAATGTATTAGATTTATTTCCCCATGACCGGATTCTTATGGAATCCTTTTACATATTACAAGTTCAGTTTATGGCTTAGTGCAACTCTCAGTCATAAGAACTTTTAAAATAGTATTTAGAGGAAACACATGCCACAGTAACTTTTTTTTTTTTTTTTTTTTTTTAATCCTTTTGTTTACATCAATTTTGGCTAAACAGCAAGCTTAAATACCTACTTACTTTCACTAAATGGGGAGCATCCTGCCTGTTCAGCTGGTATTGAGGCAACTGGTCACAGTGAACGATCCAGGGGTGACTAAGAACTTGGGCTGCAGTCAATCTTTGATGTGGGTCAACATGAAGCATTTTTGAAACAAGGTCCTGTCGATAATATACAAAGAGTCAATGCAAGTAACAGTAAAACTTTAGCTTTACAACAGATGACAGTTCAAAACTGAAGATTTTAGTGGTATAAAACGGTGTTCTTAACAACAGTTTGAAACAGCTGAAAAACTGCCCTAATGCTGTATCTTTCAATTATGTAACTTAGTTGAAGTTTGGCAACACAACAGGAAAGTATCCAATTAAGTTAGGCAAAATACACAAACATAAAAATATGCACATTGGGCTAAAGTAGAGGCACCACTATACCATGGTAGTTTTTTTTTTAATTATTTTTTTTATTTATTTTAACACAATGATAAATAGCCAATATGGAGCAAATGAGTACTGAAAAACAATTGAGAAAACAGAGATGATCCTTGCCTTTGCGTGTTTCCCCACTGTCTAACATTCTTTCAAAAGCTGTGCAACTTGAAGGTTGAATTTTAGTATTCCTGCTGACGATAAATGAACTCTTAGTGATTTTTACCTCATCCCCTCTGACTTATTTTGCTGCTTATATTTTTTCCCCCTCCCTTCTCAAACACCTTTCATTGTTGTTTCACAATTAACTCGTGAACCACATGAACAGGTAATTCATTTTCTTTGTTTTTTAACTTCTGCAGAATATAACAATGATTCCTGGCTTCCCTAATAAAACCATCATATGAGAAAACAGGAATTAGTCTTTCCTTCTTTGTATTATCAGTGAAATGATATCTTTTGTCTGTCATGTCAGTCAACTTTGCTGATATGAAACACTATATTCTGTTTATTCTCTTTACATGGAAGTGGCTCCTGACATCTTGAAAAGATTTTCAGCTTCATTTTGGTACACCCTTTTCTACCACCTTTTCAACTCCTATTTTATTTTTTTCAAATTATGGTGAGAACTGCATACAACACTCAAAATGTTGAAAACAAATTTATACAGCAGCACAATATTTTATAGATGACTTTAGATGTCAGTCAGTAAGAGTAAACTATAAGTAACATTTCTACATTAAACGATCACCTGTGAAGAAACATATTTAGTTGACTACAACCAGATTTAAGATAATTTAAGTGACATTAGCAATACTGGACTTTTTCATATAAAACATTCTTTGTTCAGTAATTCAAATTGAGAATTTCAACATAAAGATAGTATTAAAAAGGAATCTAAGATTTTTTTCATAGCTGTCAAGTTTTGGCTCATTCTAGACTCCCAAGTACAACTGAGTAGAATGGCACTGGAGGAAGAAAAAGCTGATGCTACCAGAGATCAGTGTAAATATGTTACTCGAACAGGTTGATTTGTCAACCAAATAAATAACATAATTTGTGGTAACATGGTTGAGTTACGAGAACAGTACATTAAAAAACACGTCAGTAATTCAATTAGCAAGAAAGAGCACAATATACATAAACAATTTTTCCAGAAAACTTTAGTGCTTTACTGTAGCTACACAGAAGGCAGGTACAAATGCAGTAAAAAGAAAGTATAATTCCTATAATACTTATTTTTTTTTTTTTTTTTTTTAAGTAGATATGACATCCTTAAATGCCCAACATTTCTTAAAGTACTTAAAAGACTAAACTGTTCAAATCCTAATGAAAGAGCACAAGATAAACTGTTGTGGGTATCTCTGAGGAACTGACCCAAACAGAAAAATGTGAAAACCCATTTATTTTTCTACCCTGAATCAGTGGAGCATATGGTAATTATGGAAATATTTTTGCCATCATAATTTAAATTATCTGTATGGTTTTCAAATGTCATACTTCCACATGAAGTTTTATTACAGCATTTCTCATCATGGATGATTGTGCATATGTATGAATACTGACAAAATACATTATATTTCTAAGGACACTTGTTAATGACTGTAGCATAAGGCACACTTGTTCTTCTTCATAGATGAAAGTGACTGGTGAAATATGAAAGGATCATGAACAGGAAACTAATTTCTAGGCACATAAAGGATCAGGTCAGTAGTTAAAAATAACAAAAATAATGGGTGGAACTTACTCAATCATATATAACATAACATATACATTATAAGCAACACGTTACATTGCAATCTATTTCTCATCCCCCAAAGGACAAAGCAAATATACTTGCCTTAGCTGTATCTGAAACAGTATTCCAATAACCACCGCTGAGAGAGAACTTGCCACTACCTATTCGAGCCAAAATCTCCTCTGGGGTATCATCAGGACCATTTGCAAAAGGAGTGTAGCTATTTAACCAAACAATTTCAGTGTTAATAACTTCCATAACCTGGACCTCAGTAGTTATTATAAACCTAATCATAATATTCAGCAAGTTCAACATAATTACAGGCAACAGATACTCAAACAGCTGTAAAAGGAAATTATTCCTAACATGTGAAAATACACTGCCCTGACTACAGATCTGTTCTTACTGTATGGATTCCCTCTGTATTGGGTCTGAAAATCGGATATTTCCTACAGCATCTTAAGTACTGGTGGTTCCTGAATTACGGAAAGTATCCCTTAAGCCTCCATATTTTAGAGAAGTAATAAAACAAGATGTTATAAAATCAAATGTGAAGACTTTATGATGAACCTAAAAAAAGAACAAATGTTGGTTTGATACTAGAGGAAGGTGCAGCAATTTTCCCTGCTTCACTATAAGCATTCTTGCTGCTACCAGAATATCCACAACCAAAAAAGATACATTTAAAACCAAATATGTTTGTCATTTATTTATTTTAAAATGCCAAAACATCTCTGATGATGTTAACTCTCAACCAAAGTGGCAATCTGAATAATCCATCATAAAAATATAATCTATTTGGCAAGTGCAACAGTAACTATCTTTTGAACTTGTGGAACTAGAGTTGAATTTATTATTCAACTTTTGTACAATTCATTTCTGTTTCATATATAAACACATCTCTCATATCCTAACTGCATCACTTCAAACTATCCAGTTGCTAAATTTTGCACACGATCATGCTCCAAGGCACTGCAGTTATATTTGCAACATGTATTTCCTTCAACATATATGCTACTTAATCAGTTAATTCTCACATGAAACAATCAATTCTAACTCTTAAATCACCATAAAATAGAAATTAAACATCCAAAATAGACAAGACATGAGAAGCCAAGAATTTCTCACATTGGTCCTTGCAAACTTGGATTCTACTGACGGCAAAGCATATTCTACCCCCACTGAAGCTAAAGTTGAGATTAATCGGTGCTTTGATAGAAACACCTTCAACAGTGGGCCTACATTTATTTTTCTTTTTACTTATATTGGTTTACTATTCTACAGCAAAGCAAACTAAAATTACCCTTACCCAGTAAGCATAGTATATAGTAGAACACCAAGGCTCCATATGTCACAGGCAGCATCATAACCTTGCCGCTTTAAAACCTGAGGGAAACAAATATTTTTTTCTGAAAAAAAAAAAAAGCTTAGAAATGCTTTGATTATGCCACGAAAATAGAGAGACTTCACATGTGTAGTGTTTCCAAAGTGATTTCACTTGTTACACAAGAATGAAACAAGTCTCTAACTAGCAAAAAAATGCCATCAAAATAGATCAAGAGATATAACCTATGCTGGTATTTACCTCTGGCGCAACAAAATTTGCTGTGTAACATGGAGTCATCAGAAGACCATTTTCTGCTCGTAGTTGTTTTGCAAAGCCAAAATCACAAATTCTAATTGATTCTGGATTACCAGATTCATCAACATAAAGAATATTGCTAGGCTTCAGGTCTCTATGAACAACCTAAAAATAAAAAAACAAACCAGTAAATACAAATAAGGTAAATATAGGAAAGGCTTTACATTATATTTACCAATTCTGCTCCTTAATTTCAAATCTCCCATCAGCAATCAGTTTCTGGGTTTCCAGCTTCTACAATGAGCTGCAGTATTCTGATGCCCAGTGGTGTCTAGAGTACTACAGTCCTAACTTGGAAACTTAACCATAAAGCCCTGCTCCAAACACTTCCACTTGGTACAGACATTTCCAAATGCCGTGTTCTAATGGGTGAATATATGTATTTTATATTTTAACATGCATACCCACAAGGTTGTTTAAGTCAGAACCTTTGGCTAGTAATATCTTTTGGAGTTACAGATGGCTGTAGCTACTGATGTGCTGCTGTGCTACGTAACCACAGACCAGTTACTGCTGGAGTAACCCTCTATACTTTATTCTCTTCATTCAAACAACTTGAATTAATCTCAATGCAAACATTTAAGGCCTGATTAAGGACGAATTTTAATACAGCTCTGCCAAAGAATAACAAAATATCAAAGAGGTATACTTTCAATTGACTGGCATGTCAAAAAAAGTCTCTCCTGGTTCCCAAGTGGCTGTTTTGGAGGGGCCTGAGGTGTAAAATGCCAAACAAAAACTGTAGAAGCTGTCAAAGTTCTGGCAGAGTGAATCTGATCTTACTTTAAGCCATGTTATAAACAAGCCTTAATAAAACCTGGAATGCACAAGGACAGTCTTTGAAACCAGATGACCTGTTATATTTTCTTTACAAGTTAGGCTAAAGTCTCTAGAGGCTTTGCCCTCTGTAAGGAAAAGGGTTTATACTGCTGTAAGACAGTAGAGTGGATCTAAATGTCCTCTTTTAAATATTTAAATAGACCTGCTATCAATTCCTTTATCTTCCTGGTTGTTCTATGTATTTGATTAATATTAAACGCAACTTTTCATGGTTAAATTTGAATGGAAGACTCATCTTCTCTTGGAAAAGATCAGGGTGAAACATTTCAAGAAGGCAATCACACTAGAATGAGAAGATACCCGAAATTCCTGCAAGTAAGCGATGTGCAGAATCAGCAGCTCTACGCACTCCTCCAGAAAGCTAGCACTGTTTCAGGAAAGTAATACAAGATCAAGAAGTAAGAGACTGCAGAGGGTCTGCAGACTGTAAAGCCATTTAACACAGTAATCTGTTTAGTAGAGGCTCTTTTAACAGGCAAATACTTTGCAACTCTCAGATTTAATAAAACAAATAATTAAAATTATGTAAATAAGCACCTTGTAAGCTTAAATACACAAAATGGTATTAAAGAATTAGAGTCGGAACAGTAGATATTAAGGAGAACATCCTGGCTTGAGATGTCAGTGTAGGAGACAACCAGCTCCTGATAGCCCTCATGTCTTGGTGTTTAGATAAACTGCAGAAGAAAAAAACCCCACAGTTTTATTCTACCTGGTGTTTGTTTTTTTTTCTTTTTAATAGATCCTAAAAAGGGTAGAAAGAAAGAGGTGGGTAACAGAAGCAGCACAGAGTTGGGGATTTGGCAGACTGTTTCTAGAATAAGTCTGCTTGAATTGTACTTTTTTTGGAAGAAGGGAAAGCAATTCTCAAGTGGGAGGACGAGTAAGTATAACAGTCTAGTTCAAATCCAAATGCTAATTCTGAAGCAATCAAAATGTTTATGTCAAAGAATAACTAAAATACTTGCCTGTATTAAGCTGTTTACCAAAGGTAATTTTTAAAAAGATGTCAGGTTGTTTATATTGATATTTTGACCAGAAATAACATTTTAGAGCAATGGAAAAGAACAAAACAGTATGCAGGACATTTCAGTTCTTTATTTCTTAGCAACATGCTTTCGATTATCTACCAGCATGCAGAAGCATTCTGCTCCAAGATGGCATGACATTTCTTGTTTATCCTTTTTACGATGTCTATTGTTGTAACCCTTAACTGTTGTATGCTGCCCTAATACTTTTAGAATGGTTTGTGTTAGAGTTGGAAGTATTGCTTATCTTGAAGAAGAGGATTTCATTCCTTGCTTAGCTAATTTTTCAGTTTATAAGTATCCTATGAATGTCCCTGAGGAAAATCCTTCTGGGAAGAGTTCTGGAGACTGCACACAGATTCAGAATCTGTCAAACCAAATATTAACTAATACCACATTCAAATGAGCTCCTCTGGTGTCCAAAGGAGCTACAAAAGGAAAATCCATTGAAGATAGGAAGGGCTCTTCCAGACAAAAACTAGACTGCTGAAGTGGTAACTATTTACATATATGGCCATCTTTCATGTGGAAGTGTACTTACCTTAAGACAACCTGAAAATTTCTAAAAGTTAAAGTTCCAAAGAGCATGTGATCTAATGCAAGTTAAAATGCCAGTACTAACAAAGAACTACAGTAAAGAAACAAGCAAAAGCCTCTAAAATCCCTTACTTGATGCAAGGACACTGGGCCTTTTTTGGCCACCTGTGGTAAGAAGGAACCATGTTATGATTTGTGTTATTCTACTATTTATATGTCCATACAGAAGGTATTGAGGTTTATTCATAATTCCCATGGATGCTGTTGGCCAAGGACTCCAGTCCTGTGCACAGATGCTCTAATAAAAACCCACGTGCGAGCAAGTGATTGAAGAAAGCGATGAACCACAGAGTAAGATACACCAGATAACTTTGATCTTAAGTTTTCTGAAATAATTGCTCCCTAATAAATGTCCAAGAGTGCTGAATTGTTATTTGTTTCTTAAAATAATTCAAGAACTATCCATTCTGAAGCAGCTTTTCTTGGATAACATTAGCTGTTAGCAACTTGATCTTCCCTTGCACCTTTACTTTCTGCTTTTTCTCTATCCCCCTTTTCTTATGTACTTAAAAATGCAACACAAATTGTCATTCTTGGCATCCAATTGTCACACTTGCCTCCTCTAAATTCTGGAAGAATTTACACATGTGATAGGTGGAAAATACATTTCTAGGGTCTGTCACAGGATGGGGTTGGAATTACATTACGTCCCTTGGTTAAGCAACAGCACTGGTTCTAGCACTTCTTCCAGTCTTACTTCTCATACCCTATCTGTTAGTTGTTATCTGCTGACAGACTGCATGCAGGACAAGAAAGATGGCTGCATCATCTCCTTTATCTGGACATCTACACAGCTGATGAAGAATATTTTGATTTCAACACAAATTCCTGCTGCAATGTAATTGTTTTTAAAAAATTACTTAATTACTGCATGGAAGAACGTATCAAGATATGACTTTATACTTCTGAAAGAGAAGAATATTAGCATCTATAAGCATTTTGTCCCAGATGAAAACTTACCCCTTGTGCGTGGAGATATTCAACCGTTTTTGTTATTGTGAACAGAACAGCACTAGCTTCTCGTTCAGAGAAAAATTTTTGTCTAAGAATTTTATCCAGCAGTTCTCCTCCTTTCATAAGTTCTGTTACTACATATACATATTTTCCATCATCATACACCTGCAAAAAAGTACATCAAGATGTAAACTTGAAAATATTTATTCTCTGCTATCTCCCTGTGAAATGCACAAAAAAGATAGTGCAGCTGCATCCACAAGTTGTTTTCTTCCATTATTTTTCCAATATTTATCACCACCCACACTATCCAAACATTGTTCATCTTTGGAAATGGACACAAAACCTTCTACAGAAAGGTAGTAGAGTAATAACAAAAATACTGGCATGTAAATGTTTAAAGACAAAAGAGGATGAATAACATGAATCTTCCCCACACAGTTTTACTGAAACTAATTAAACTAGACATGGGAGAAATTAAGAAGTAGTAATAAACGGAAACTAGTCTAATTGAGGCAGAACTAAAGCTAATTCTAGAAGCAATTATTGCACCAAATTACAAATAAGAACAGAGATCATTCCAACTGAAAGTCAGACAAAGACAAAAATATATCAAGTAGCCCCTGTGAACGCTGAAGTTAATGCATACAAAAGCTGCTATGATAAAATCCTGAAACTTGTGCATTACTGTGCACATAAAGCCTAAACCAAATTCTCAAAATAATAAAACATGTATATTCTAACCCTTCCAGTTATGGAAAATGGCTTATTTTTTGCATGGCTTTTATCTTCTAGAGAAACATCAGTTGCGAGTTAGTTATATTATCACCAGGGGGCACTACAGACTGAACTACACTTTAAGGTATACTTAAGCATTTAGTTTCAGTTTCACTTTCCTGGGGTTTTCACTAAACCCAAAAAGTGGTTCCTGCTTTAGCAAAACCTTTTACAGATTCTGTTCCCTATTATTATTTCAACCTATTTTTTATGGTGATGTTGGAATAGTCCTCTTCAGTAACACATGTGAAATAAAAACTACCGTATGTTTATGTAGAAACAATCATCCAAGTTGTAGTAAAGTAGATTTAGGAACAGATGTCAGCTAAATTAAAAGTTTTCATTCCCATTTCCTTGTCTTAAGCTACCTGGGAAATAAAGGCCACTAAAGTTCTAAGCTTAGAATTTTTGTGCTCTTAACTACACTGAAAGGATGTATTTTCTCACCAAATAAAAAAAAGAGGAAGGCTTTACAAGCTTATGATGTTAAGGAGAAGACGACATCATGGGTTTCTCTGTTCTCATATAACAGCAGTGTTTCCCCCATGAAATATAGATGACTGATCGTCTGAATGTGTTTCTGTTAAGACTTTAAATATTATGCAGTATTAAAAAGCAGAATTATCTAATTCTAAATACTAAACTGGCATTTTAGATTTTTTTTTAAATAGGCATGCACCCTCTAATCCTGCTATAACATGAAGAAATAAGCTTATTTCATTTGACATGACAAAGCGTATGCATTTCAGTACTGCAGGGGGCATTCCAGCAAAGTTTGCGTTTAGTTCTTGTTTCATCTGCTACCCCTTGCTGGTCCTGTCTGGCTGCCAAAACCAAAACCCCACTCCAAACAAACCGTTCCCCTTGCCTGGATTTCTCTAATGGTATTATCAATTTAGTTGTTTGCACTGAAAAAATACTGTTGAAGTTTTCTGCAGTTAGGTGCACAGTATTATGCTGAGATCATAAATGTGATGCTAGTTTTCAAAATGAACTCCTGGAACACACCCAATATGTCTTTTCTGTCAAGCAAACTGGAAGAAACTATAGTGAGAAAGAGATGTAGGCACATGAACAGAATATAATCTAATGGAGAAAGAGAACATGTTTTTTCAAAGTGAAGTAAGACTTCACATACATATTAGGAGCTTTTTGAACTCATAAGTAAGCACTTGGATAAGGAGACTGGATATACTTAGGTTTCTAAAATGCTTCTGAAAAGGTTCTTCAGCCAATGCTTTAAATAACTCAAAACAGGACAAAAGTTCTGTTATGGAACAGTAGCTATTAGGTAAAAAAGGGCAAAATACATGAAATGGTCTGGCACTGAAAGTTTCCAGGTGACAGTTTGTTGGAAGCTGTGTGCTTCTTCCGTTCTTACACCGTTTCCTAGGCTTCGACTAATGGCCACTGTCAGAGGCAGGATATTGGATAAGAAGGACATCTGATTTAGCACAATATAGCTCCTTCTTTTGTTTATGTACAGTGTAACTGAAAAAGACCACTGATAATAATCAGAGGGAAAAACCCCAGAGGATTGTGCATTGCTGAAAAAATTTGGTCTTCTGAATTTCCATTGTTTCAATCTGAACACCTTCAGAATTAAATTACATGTAAATGCATAGCAAGAATGAAATTTTCCATCCTAAGCTAAATTCAAATATTACTGCATTTATTCCAGAAAGACAAGAAAATAAATTATTTCTTGCAGAGTAATAATTTCCAAAGGTGCACACTTGATGTTGAAACATTTTATTTTGGCATTTCAAAATAGAAACATTCAAATTTTGGTGCAGAACCAAATTAAAAATAGAGTCAAATTAACACTGAGTTTTATTTGTACAGTAGTACCTAGTGCTCTTGATGAGTTTGAGGCCTGAAGGCCAAGTACTCTGTATTCATTCCTCTGAAAGCTGTAATAGCACACCACTATATTGTGGGACATGCAAGCAATTTGCCCTTTGCATCTATATTAGGACAATGAAAAGCTAAAACAATGTTACAGTTTTACAGTAGTGGATATTATACAAGTTTCTAACATACATGAATCCTAGGCCTCTTTCCTTAAACTGGACATACTTCCATAAACTGGCCCTGAGGAACTCATCTGAAGTAGAAAAAAGTGAGAATTATAGCCTACTGTCTTATCTTCCTCTATAGACCTAAGGCTCGTTGTTATTGTTGTTGTCTCCTTTTGTTACGTGTATATTACTGTTGGTGTGAATTAAAGATGGCTCCTACTGGAAGAGGATTGATGAAGAATTAATTACAAAGTAGAATGATTCAATATATGTGGCAACTTTTCAAAGCTGCCTACATTTCTCTGCTCTTAGTGAAAAATATTCTTTATACTTAAGTTCAGGTAACTACTCACATTCCTTGTGTTTGTCTTGCTGCTTAGATAGCTGTTGTGGTTCAGACGGACAAACGACATAGACCAAGTTCTTCCAGGATGAAAGTAGTAGATGCCATTTATTGCCACAAGTGCATTTTTATACAGTTTTACCAATTCATGTGTCTCTTCACTACTGGTTACAAGTTACAGCAGTAACATTTCATTGGCTATTTTTGCTATCATCAATGTTACTCTTCTACTCCCTTCTCTCTCACGGGTACATCCTTAACATCTCCGGATACTCCTTTACTCCCATCTTTCTCACGGGTAGGCCTTCATATCTTCAGGGCTAATTTCTGTTCCCATGCCCTCCGTCAGGGAATCCACGGACCCACCGTAGTCCCCCACAGATAGCATAACCTCTATTATGAATTAAAGTAACACATTAACCTAGCATGCAGCACAAAAAGCAACCTGAATGCTGATGCAGGTTCTGTGTTAGCACAGTTGCTTTTGGGTAGTTCTATTGTCCAACCACATGAGACAGAACAAACAGAAACTGGGACTGTAATCATGATACCTAGCCTGCAGTAAGGTAAGATCTATGGTGGGCTCCCTTGTCTATCTGACTTATTTTGTTCTCCCAAGAAAGGGCCAAGCTACCTGATATTGATAAAGACAGATAACAATAGGAGCAGATCTTTAGGCAGAGTTCTCTAGTACTCATCTCCACAGTATTCACAGGCTACTGTTTTAATGACTTCAAAATGCCTGAGAATCTCCCTTCAGCTGAGCTCAGCTTCCTGTAAATGGTTAGCTGTTTGGCTTGAGGTTTGGTTTTGTGGACCAGAATAGTTTCTTGTAGACTAAGTCAGTCATTAAGCATATGCCTTTTTAATTTTTAATCCTCTTTAATGCATAATCAAGGAGAGAAAGCCAATTCTCTTTTTCTGTTAGAACACCAGAATCTACCAATCACTATGAAAAACCTCTGCCTCCCAACGTACTCTATTCTCTGCTTTTTGTGGTCACAGTATTTCTATGGTCATAGCAAATATAGTAATACAAGAAAAAAATAGCTCAATAATCTTCCAATACAAAGACTAGATAAAGATACTAGGATAAAAAAAAAAAGTTATGACCATAGATATGAAAAGATTCTGTCCACTACTGAGTAAAACTCATTACTGTCTATGAAAACTACTTCGGGCATTGTGCTACCTCAAACAGTGAGTCCCCAGTTATGTAACAACTTTAAAATTGCTTTCGACTAACGTAAACAAAAGTAGACTCAAAAAGCAACCAGAAAAACTCGCTTGTTCATTTAAAAATACAGGCAACATAATATGATTTCTTCCTATGTTAGGCTTTATGAACGATGAGTTATTTGACTGCTTAGGATTAAGTTGCACCAAAATATGATCACCTTTAATAAAAAGATGACAATGAGACATCTCAGTTAAAAAATGCATATTGTTGAATAAATTGCATTAGGACACTTATTTTTAAATATTGAAAGACAGTAACATAAATCTAAAACTTGTGGTTTCTCATGTCTCAGATTAGAAAGTGACATGCAATTGTAATATACTAAAGGAAGTCTTTAACAGAATACTTACATCTTTTAGGGTAATAATATTTGGATGCTGCCCATAGCGCAGTAGGATTTCAATCTCCTCTGTTGGATCTCTTTTACTCTTGTCAATGATCTATAAGAGCAAACAGATACATAGGCATGATTATTTTTGTGAATATTATATGGTGCAACACTTTAGAGTGCTTACTAGCATAAACAGATAAGCAGTATTTATTGTTGCTGGTAAAGGGCATGGATTATACACAAAGTCTGTTGAATTGGAACAGCAAGGCAAAGTAAAAAATATTGGAAAAACATGGAAAAATCTCTCAGTTAAAAACAATTTTTGAGGATAAGTGATCTGATCCCTCAGTCTATGATAAATAATGCAAGGCTGATTAGTAGGTAAGACTTCAGTCACCCACTATTTAATAAAATAGGATGTTCTTAAATCGACACGAGATACTGGTTTGACGATGCTAATTAACAGATTTTCACAAAGCTAATCTTAAACAAATATTAGTGCAGTAAAAGACAAAGCAGGAGAGTAAGGGAATCAAATATATATGTATAAAAAAAAACCCCACCAAACCAAAACGGAAAAAATTCTCAGAGTTAATTTAGACAAGCATTCCATTATGAAACTTCATTTGAATCTCTGGAGGCTTGCTATCAAGCTCTGAAATTCTCCCGGTGCAAACAAGCAAAATAGTATTTTGCCCTACTTAAAAAGTATTATTATTGTTCTTTTTTTTTTTCCTCTCCTTCTGAACTATAGAATTTCCTGTAATGTCTTCTCCATCTCTGTCTTACTCCTTCCTCTTGACATCCCGAAGCCTTTACTGATACCAGCACCATCCTAACACACTGGACACTGATCACTGTATTCTTTTTTCATGATTCCTCAAGGTAAAAAAGCCACAACAAAGTCAACAGGAAAAAGTGAGGCAATATGCAAAATGAATATTATGGCTTAAAGAATTAACTATGCAAGTACATTCTATCCAGTTTCAAGAAATTACTTCAAATTGTAAGCACAGAGGTCAAATCTGTTCCTCGCCAGAGCCAGAATAAAGACAAGTATAAACTGAAACTGGAGCCTTTCCAGGTAGACTATCTGTGTACAAGGATACAGCCAAACAGACTTAAATATGTAAAATGCAAAGTAGTAAACTGTTCAAGAATTCAAAAAAGAGAACAGCCTCATAGTACAGATCTTTTTTTTTTTTTTTTTTTTGTCTTTTTGCATAACACTGTAGGGCTAAATAGTTACTCTGAAAGCAGGAGTGTGTATTAGTGGATTAGTGGACTTTAAAAGGAAAACAAAACAAAAACTTATTCTACTTCTGGGAACTCTGCTGATTTCAACTAAGAATTGAATGTCTTTACAGAAGTGCTAGGAGGCCCGATAGAATAACATAAAAAAAAACAGCATTAGAAACCTTGTTGAAAACTAGGAAGCAAAGACAAAGAGTCTAAGTTTATTCTGGAAGGAATACCAGACTTAAGCACTGTTATGAACTCCTTGCTATCTGACAGTTCATGAATCTACTTCAGAAGCAAAAATCCCACATAACTAAAAGTAATCCCATTTTTTAAAAATGCTGAAGAGTCATGTAAGCTTGTCATAGTACATTTCCTTCTAGAAGCAGTCGTGTAACTCCCATCATTTTTACCATAATTACATAGGTGTTTCAAAGACCGAAAATTGCTTTTCACTACCCAAACCAGCATACAGGTAACAAACCCCATAGCAATTCTATATACATATCTGCCAGTAAATATTCTATTTGTTTAATTAGCATAATTGACACTTGCATCTAAAATATTTTTATATTTAAAATTATCTTAATTTGCTTTTTTATGGCAAATAAATAATGCCCAATGTCTACGATGCTAAGCATGAAAAGTGTTTTATAACAAAGTAATTACCTTTACAGCATATTCCATGTTTGAAGCTTTATGAATACATCTCTTGCAGATAGAGTAAGACCCAACTCCGATATCTTCCTTTACTTCATATCCATCAGTAAACTGAATGCTGTTCCTGTGCAACTGCTACCAAAATAACATTATCAATTGATGAATATTCTAAATATGTAACTGCTCGCTATATTGAAAATAAGTTTTTGAATTCCTACTGATTTGCTTTGAATTTTAACCTGATGGCTGTACTAGGTCAAAGTAGTCTAAATAGCCACTACCATCCGTTTGGTATTAGTATGAGATAAATTATACATTAGACACATTGTAAATAATGCAACACTGACAACATGATTTTTGTAGTTACTGATTTAAAAATAGAATCTCTAAACCAAAAAATATCAGAAGACTACATGATAAAATATTGATAAAATAATAGTAAAAAAGCATCACTATTTCTATTATCTGAATAGATGGATGCCAGCTGGGAAATTCAGACATACTGAATAGAATCAGATTAACTGGAAATTGCATGGAATGGCTGTCAAAAATCCTTTCACAGAAATAAAAAGCTGAGAGAAGGACAAGTGTTCACTCTTGTAAGGGAAGGAAATAGTGTTCTACTATTTGGAGTTTGTACAAAGGATGCAAAGCATTTGCAGGAAACCATCTGGGTATCCGGCAGCACAGAAAAGAGGAAATAGGAGTGAGGAAGTGGTGGAGGGGCACAAAAGAAAGGCAGCAGAGAAACAGACCCATACAAGAGAAGGAAACCATATACAAAGAACAAGAATTTCATCCACAAAAATACGCATGAAAGAAGGAGCACAGAAAAGACTACAGAAACTTTTAGCAAGACTTCAGGACCAGAACTCATTCTGACACATATACCAAATCTGATTGCTTCTTTAGAACAAAAAAGGGATCTAAAACCCCTTGAAAAGCATAGTTTATTACACATGAAACAGCTAATGTATACAAACAAGCATGTTATAACTATACTAGACATGAGAGGATTAAAGAAATAAAAGAACAATTCAGGTTCTGAATTATTTTTTAAAAAAATTATCAGATATTTCCAAAATATCCTTACAGTGAAAATATAAATAAACCAAATCCTACAGCATACCTCTTTTTTCCTGTCAATCAACAACAAGTTTTCAACACAATTTAGATCAGTTGGTTTTCACAACTCAGTCTTCCTCAGTAATTATAATTATTAAAAGCAGAAAGATGTCGTAGAAATACAATTTTTGCACAGGGCTTCCAGTTTTCTTTCCTGTACATGTATCTGCTTTTCCAACCCAGCTGGCTGGAACTCTCCAGTGCAGAAGCCTGCTTTTAGGACGACCTCAGCCTCATAAGGAGGCAAGACATGCCTTTCCCCCATTCTAGCATGAGGTCCACTTTTCTCGTCTCACACAAAAATTGCAACTAAACAAAGCTTTGTTGTCCAAAAATAAGCAGTCTTGGCAATAATAGAATATATAAGAATAGCAACTGCATTAGGCTACTACAAGTGACAACCTCACAATTATTAATATGGGAGACTGTATTGGAATAATTCTGATGCCACTAGGAAGCCAAAGCTTGTGTGCATACTGTAACATTGACTTGCACGACACACTGGAATCGGTCACAAAATATCAGATTAGCACATTAACTTAAGTGGCTCGGGAGGAACGAAGTATGTCATGGGTTCCAAAACATCCAGATACAATTCACAATTATGCTCCAGTGCCTCCTACTGCACTGTGGGAATCGGCTGATACGTGTATGCATTGGAGAAAAACATCAAGAGGTCTGTTATTCCCCTCCACCTTACAAATATAGTTTGATACTAAAGAGTTAACACAGTGCAGATGGTAGAATGTTTTCATTTAAGGGTTGAAGCCTATTCACACCCAGGGCTGCTCAGTAATTTAACAGATCCTGTACCTTCAGAGCTTATGTTTGGATAAAATAATCTGATCTTTACTTTTCTTGTATAAAGCTGATAGAGAGTTGGCCATGGTACTTCACTCTGCAGTAATGGAAACAATCCCTCCACCAAGAGACAGCAATACTGTTTTATTGACTTTTAAAAAAAAGTTTTTATTTAGAGCAGATGTACTCACCTGGACAATTGAATGCACTCCAACTGTCTGCATTGCTTGGCTTTCATCATCTGATGCAATAGCTACAAAACTAAATCCCCGAAAAAGTTGATGTGCATTAGCACTAGGTGGGATACCAGGCGAATCTGTAAAACACATCATCTATTTACAAGCAGAGTTTTCGAAATGTAGAGATGAGATTACGTCTACTCTACAGAATAGAGCCGTAGTTTGCTCTTCAAAGTACACCGAAACTGGAATTTGCAGAAAGTGTTTGAGGACCAAAATACAAATAATTATTGAATTGTTTTGCATATACTATCTAGAAACACAACTGACAGTCAATGACTACAAATATCATGTTACTGTCAAGCAATATGTTACTACACAAAGAACAGTACTTTGCAGAAAACATTTACATAAAGCAGCATATCTGCATTACATTTACAGAGAAGTACTTTAATTTTGGTAACACCCTAAATTTGTGAAGACAAACATTTGTATTAGAGCTTGAAAGGATCAGTGTAAAACTATACAAAGACAGATTGCACTGAAAGACAAATTTTGCCACCCAAAGTCTGAAATGACTAAGCTTCTACATATACATAGTATGCAGAATCACCATCATGAACTAAATGAAGCCCTATATAGCAGGTGTGTCAAACTCATTTTCACCAGGGGCCACATCAGCCTCGTGGTGGCCTTCAAAAGGGCCAAATGTAATCTTAGGACTGTAGAAATGTAGGAGTAGTTACTATAGAGTATAGCGTTTAAAGAGACACAGACATGGCTAATCTTTTTGAATTAAAATAAATGAGATTACTTAGATAAATAAAACTGAACATATGTATACATTTTGTTGCTGAGGGTTACTTTATTTTTAACATAGGACTCAGGATATATTTATACCAAAGACCACAAAACCTTCCATGAACTATGAAATACTTGTTTGTGAACATTCATTTAGCCAAGCAACACCTGGAAGAACAAGACATCTTACATACGCTGAATGGGAACAATGTGTCTAATTTCTGAATATATAAGTTGTTTAATTCTTCTCTTTTTACCTTTTGGAGTTTTTGCTGTAAACTCGGGGTCAAAATAAAATGTATCTTCAGGTCTGCCAGTTGCAGGTTTAAAAGGGGGATGAATTTCTCTCCTGTACAATTTCTGTAGAGAAGACATATGTCAGAATGAATTAAAAGTTATAAAACACCAAACACTTAACTAAGAAATTTTCTGAATTAATTTTGAGTTTGATACTCACATTCCAATCTATTTTGGAAAAGAATGCATGCCTTTTAATTTCTTCAACTCCATCTGGACCCGCTCCTTTTAAAAGGAAGAAAAACATCTGTGAATTATTTTCTTCTTTGTCAAAAGGACTAACAAAATTTTATTTCTTTTTTCTTCTGCATTCATTTTAGGCATGAATAACAGAAATGGTAATATTTTGTTGATCGTTAGAAGAGCAAACAGTCAAACTATGTTCTTACTTCAAAGCCTACTTTACAGAAAAAACTAAATTTACTTAGTCAATTTAATGATCACTGATGTTATCAATACTATGATCAAATTTAAGATATTCTCCACTATACACTTTACCTAATCTGTTTGCTGGGTTTCTTTTGAAGAGCATTCGCAGAAGACTTTGTGCTTCAGGACTCAAGAACTGGGGCATTCCAAGTTTGGCCCTATAGAATAAAAGTAATTAATAGCATACAAACATGTTTAGGCAAGAATTAACTGCATTCCCCCATCCTTTGTGATTCAACAAATCTATATCAAACAAAATAGCATCACTGAGAAATTGCCTTCAGACATCAGAAACAGAGTAAAAGTGCTGTCAGTCATGTAAACCCGTAATCTTTTTTTTTAGTAGTATAATATTTTTAGTAATGACTCAGGAATTTAAGTAGAGGAAGAGGTATTAAAAATGCAGAAAAGAATAGTTACAGAGTAACGGTTTACAAACTTGTAAATTTTTGTAATATGTAAACTTCAGTTATAATATTACCAAATGACACCAAATGAGCAAATCCATTCTGATAGTAAAAGACATTTTAGAAGGGGTAGGAAAACTATCTCGGTATAACATGCACGAAAGAACACCCAAGCAAAACAACAGGAAACCTAAGCTAGAAGACAGGAATTGCATTAAAGTAAAACAGATCTTGCAAGATTATCCAGTAAAAAAAAAAAAAAAAAAAAAAAAAAATCCTTTCTTTCTTTCTTTCCTTTTGCTTCCCCCGATCCATTTCAAATATTACTTTCCAACTTGCTAATCTTGAATTTTTAGATTTAAGTTACCCTAGTTCTGTCATTTAAGTTTGTTTTGCAATTCTCACCATATTTTCCTCCTCTCCATTTAATGTTAAGCCTCCATCCTCTCACTGTTATGAGGTCTCTCTGATAACCATGATAATGGTATGGATTGATGCAATTCCCTCCTTTCCATCTCTGACTCAACCTGTAGCTTGTATTTTTCCATAACAATCCATGACACAAGCTTTCTCTTTGTTTCAACCAGAAGATACGATTTGCCTTGTGCTCCAGCTATTTGCAGATGTCCACCTCTGTGTCACTTCGGCAAGTGCATATACGTTGTCATTGTTTCACTATTTATTACTTTAAAACTAGAATTTACTGAATTTTCTATTTCTTTCAGCATTAAAGAAGCCAGGGAGGAGGGATCGGGAAGTCTGAAAATCTTGGCCTTCTTTGGGATCTTCAATTACAGACTACAGGCAGATCAAGAGCACCAGTGGAATGGAGGAATGGGCAGTGGGCCATCGCCATGAACCGCTACCAGCCGAATTCATACTCATGCACTTTATATGCAGTGATTTCACTGCACATTCCCTTGATGTCATTCCTGCTCACAGCTAAGTACCACAGAGCTATGCTGTAAGAGACAGCAAGGAACGCATTGTCTGCAGAAGCACAATGGTATCAATTTACAATGTTATTGAAGGACAGAGAACAGAAAACAAAATATGATAGGACTGTGCTGGAGTGGGTGGAAATCTCTGCCCTATTACAATCCAAACTGGCTCCAACAGTAGGATGCAGCCCTGAGGGTTCAGCATGAGGGGCCAAAAGACATAACTGCAATTAATCTTACAGAGAAGTGATTCAATGAACAGAAACAGAATAATAAGAAGAAATTCTAGAGGACTGGTATGTACTGCAGTCACACTGGAGTGAATTGGAAGCCCTTGTGCAAACCACAGAGATTAGAAAGTTGTTGCTCCCTTTCCATTGTTAAGGAGCAACTTTTATAAAATCCTTTACCGGCCACATGACACAGCAGAAGAAAAGATTACCAGGTCCTCACAGTTCTTAGGTTACACAACTACACGAGTGACAGCAATTTTTTTCTGACATTCCTGATGGATGAAGACAAATTTTATATGAAGGCATACCTCTTCAGTAAAGGAGAAAAGATGCTTTAAAAACTTAACTCTATTGCTGCAAACACTGATTTCTTCAAATTGCAGAGTTTCTCAGTTTTAGGTAAAACACACAAGAATAAACAAGAACCTGTCTTGGTAATGTTGTAAGAAATAAAGAGCTCAGAAAAACATGTGTTGTAAGAATACATATTCTGTGGATTTTCAGGAACAGAAGGTAAGAAAAGCAAAATATCTTAAATTATACACTACAAAAATATTAATTTGTATGTACACCCGTCCATTTCAAACAGTGTTATGAAAAATTTAAGGAGAAATATAGTACATTTACTACTATACAGAAAATAACAAGAAAACATACTGCCATTCTTATGGGGCCAGACAAAAAATGTGAACTTTTCAAAAAAGCCTTTAAAATACCTTCTGTTTTTTCAGCTATGCATATTACAAACAGCAAAACAGATTTATATGCAATAAACAGAAGTGTACAGAACATTAAAACAGAGGAAAAATTTCTTTACTTTGTACCACATTTTTTGTGCAGCTCTCTGCAACTAATAACAATTACAAAGACTAGAAGGTGAGGAAAGAAAAAGGTAGGAAAGGAAATCAGAGATACATGCTCAGATGAACTCTGAATGTAATTATGAATGTCAGTTAACTGGGGAGATGCAAGGAAGATATTCTACACAGCAGCTGAATACAGAAGACTTTTGTAGTAGCAGTGGAAAGACTGTTGGGGAACAGAGTGGAGTCACATGCAGGCAGAGGAAAGAAGATGAGACTTGTGAGGCACCGGTAGAAAAAAAATGCATGGCTCCGGAAATACATGAGTGCAGCAAAACTATCTCAGACTAGCTTCTCATAAATAGGAGGTGGTCAGAAGGATGTTACACTTGCTGTGAATAGATAGAACCTTCTAGTCAAAGACATTCAATAATCAACGCAGAGATTTGAGCTGGCATGGTGTTGAGACAGCAGAAGAAACTAGCATCACTAAATACATTTGCAAATATAAGGTGAGGAAGAAAACCAAAAGCAAAGAATAACACAACATGTATGCATTATGAAAGCAAAAGCAAGGAAAAGAATGAGTTTGTTTTCTAGAGGTTTTCACATCCTAATTACATAGAAAAAATATGAAAGAATTTAATATATTTGTTTTTCGAAACAGGTTGTTGGTGCAAAAGAAATGCTGGCTTCAAATATAGGTAGACAAGTGTAACAGGACTAAGAACAATGATAAACAAATAAGCAGAAAGCAAATGAGGAAACTAAAATAGTATTATAAGCCTCCATGGGGAAAAAAAATGGTATTAGTAAAAAATGGATGGAAACAGAGAAGTGAAACTATGATATGAAGAAATAGAGTTGTTTGCACAGTGTTAGATTACAGTCCCAAAAGTGGGAGAATAATGTCATAGGCTGTGTTAGTTCAGAGGATATGTAGGAGATCAGCAATTAAAAAAAAAAAGCAGGCCTTCATTAGCAAAAATTAATATAGCTAATGCAAAGTCTATACTGCAAATAGCAAAGGGGAAAACTGGAGCTTGGGCAAGCCATAGGAAAGTAGATAAGGGAGGATGCACTTAAGCAAACAGGAGAAGTATCAGGGGAACAAGTTGTTTGCAGCACCAGTAATAAAAGTAGGGTGAGGAGTTGGTAAGAGAGAAGGATAAGGAGAGAAAATACTTCCTCAAAAAAAAAAAAAAAAAAAAAAAAAACCCAAACCAAACCTAAAACAAAAAACAGCAAGGAAAAAAATGCACAGGATATCAAAAAGGATAAGAAAGTTGAAAAATATTATGGAAGTAGGATGGGAAAGATCATATGGTTGGAGAAGTTATTATTACAGACTATTGAGCTGCTATGAAATTCTTTGTACCTGGTATGGGGGAGGAATAGAAAGGCAAATTAGATAGGCAGCAAAGGGAATTAATAGTATGGAATAGGGAGTGAGGATTTACCAGTACCTTTGGAAATGAGGGAAGAGTAGAAATTAGATATTGCAGCCCGGAGGGCATCCCTGTAGAATACCTGATGAGATATATAAATAAGAGTGTACTCACTTGAGAATCATAGTCATGGTTTCTTTTCTGTCTTTCCCTTGGAAAGGTAGAGTACCAGTGAGCATTTCAAACTGTATAGAGTAAAACTTTCATCAATTACATTACCTGGACAAAATCTAATTTTTGACAAAACTACTTAGCATCTTAACCTTCCAAAATTCATGCATGTTAACACCCAAGTCTGTGCAAAACAACTTCTCATTGTACAATTTAAATTACTATGAACACTGAGCAGCCTTTGCCACCTTTAAAGCTGCAAAATATTTTCCTATATTGATACCTTGCTTTACATGCTTTTATCTGAAAAATTTAGACTATAATGTTCTGTGCTTAGTTTCTGACTAAAAACTTTATTCTTGTAAGAATTGATCTATACAACTTTATTTTAGTTTTCAAGAGAGTGGGGGATAGGCAAAAAGATTCCCCTTCCAAAAGTTAGTGATGATTTCTCCTCATGCAGAAATAATTAAAAAGGTCACGAGTTTTAAAATTGGCATGTACATAACTTGCCTTGGAAAGGGGAAAAGGGTTAGTTGATTGACAAAGACATGCATGATGAAAAGTGGTTACCATATGCATACAGCAGAAATAAAGCCTGAAGGAACACGTAAGAGCTACACAGTACGTTCATGCACATTCTACAGTGCCTGGTAGCAGGCAACAGACACTTAAAATACTGATTTGTTCTGAAAGCGACTGAGTAAAAATAGATAAATACAGAGGCACTTCCATTGGGCTGCAGCATACTGCAGGGATATCAGATCTAAGTGAGGCAGTGAAGCAGTCTGGCAGCAGCCATGGCAGCCATCACTTTGAGGCAGAAATCCTGATTTTTGGTTTAAGAATTGCAAAAGAATTTAATTTAATGAAATTTCATGGCATGGACTTAAAGCCATCAAAATTCAAATAATTATAAAGGAACCTTCCAAACAGCTTATGCAAACTTAATTAATCCTGAACACAAGGTATCCTCTATTCTTGTACAACCCAAACATTTAGCCTTCTAAACATCAAAAATATATACGGATAACTTGAGTGAATAATGTGTGACTGTAGTATTTTTAGATCTAAAGTAAGAGTGCGAAGTTGCACTAACAGCATTCTTTAAACACCCTTTTTATTAAAATAGAATTTTAAATTCCTTATTACCCAATAGAGTATTCAGAGAATAAAAGCTGTCAACAGTTTACTAATGCTACATATTTTCTACTCTATATATTATTTTTACATATATAATTATATTTAAAATTTTAAATTTAATATAAAGCCAACATGAAAAAAAAACCCACTTTTAGCCTTAGCACTTCTTAAGACAATTGTCAGGAAGATGTGAGGGGCACAAGTCAAAACTATGATAAGTATTCACCTTTTGTTTGTAGTTTACAATTATCTTCACAAATTGCACTTCCAAAAAAACTTTTTTAAAGGTACATTTGTAGTGCTGCGTATTTTGCTTACGCTTGCTTGAAATAAAAAGTTTCTTTAGCAAGGTCCTACTTGTCACAAGCATACACACTTGTATTAACAACTCGGTATATGTGTTCCGTGCTCCCTCAAAACGTACTATATTCCAACATTAACAGGCAAATAGTACTTTAAGAATAAGCCAACACTGGCCTTCTCTAGTGTTCACCTTTCGTTTCAGGAGGAGAGAACCTCAACAAATACATAACACTCCTGAAAACTTCAAATTAATGTTTTCAATTATCTGACATCCCTTCAAACAGTCACTGTTTAAAGAACAAATTAGAATATGCTTCTCAAGAATGGTCTCAATATATTTAGTGTCTAGCAGCAGGAGAAAAGAGGCCGGATTATTTGTTGAGATATCTTTCTAGTGTCCATTTCTATGTTAAAACTCCTGTTCAATCTAGACACTGTGTACTCATACCACGCTAACAACTACTCAATCAACACAGATTCTAAATAAGAATGATTTAGAGTGGATATATACGGATTGTCTATGAAAGTTACCACACAAATAAGAAATGCAAGTGACAAAGTGTCAGAGAAAACTGCACTATATTCCATATACTAATGTAGAAAATTTCACATCTAGCATCTTTGAACAATTTTCAGTTCTAACATACGTACTTTATAAGCACAAAATGTTTTCCAGCCTTATAAAGTAAAGATGAAGTTTTACTATTTTCGTGTTATCAACAACTAATATGTGAGGGGGGTGTGTGTGCTTGTTTGTCTGGAGAGAGTTTAGTTATCAGGTGCTACTTTTACATAGTCAGTTTTCAGACCACAACAGCATTCTAGATGACTAAAAGGTGACAGAATGACTTATTTTCAGACACAAGAGTCCTTGTTGTACTACAAAGCACACAAGTTAGTTGTGCTGTTACAGTCATATGTAGCAGAAGCAGTAAGGAACAAAAACATTTCGTTTAAAAATACAATTAATCTTTATGCCAAAACCACACACATATTATAAATTTTAAAAGCCACTCAGCATTCCTGAAATACCAAGTGTGATCTATTTTTCTTTTCCAAAGCCATATTTGATACACAACATTATTTCCCCCGACCCTACAACTGCAGAAGTTAACTCCTTGCAGAAACACCATAAGCAACTGAGCAACTATATCCCATATCAGTTCAGTGTCATTTAGATTATTTTGATGTGTGAGAACAACAGCTGTGATGATTCCACTAAGTTGTAATTACACTGGAGACTAATTATAAAGTTATCACTCATTTTTCTCCACTTGAGAATAAACTCTAATTTAAAATTTGGATCTAAATTTCTTCCCTGCCTTGGAAAAGACAGCATTTTCCCTGTATACTTCAGTATTCCTATTAATCTCTGTAACATTCAAACCAAAATAGATGGATAATATTTCAATACAACAATAAGAGAAATATGGCATATTGTTGATGTTGATATGAGACCTAGTCCATGTTCTTGATCCAAACTCTGTGGTATTGTTATTAATTTAATATAATTTTGACTTTTTTTGGTAGTTAGAATTCATTTAAAGCTCACCTTACAGTTTAATTTGTTTCACCAAACCTTGCAAAGCACAGTTCTGCTATTATTTACATTTACCAGAAACCTACCATTAGAACACCAAAAGACCACCAGTCTGCACTCTGTGTATGGCCTCGTCTATTAACAACTTCTGGTGCCATATATTCCACCGTTCCACAGAAAGAGTACGCTTTTTTTTCGTGATCAATAGACTCTTTACTTAAGCCAAAATCTGGAAGGAAAAAAAGAATACCTCTAAATATACATTTTTTTAATCATTTTAATACTTTCACCCTATTGTGAAATGTGATGATTGCATCATTTGTATATACAACCAGATACAGATATGGGAATTACAGAATTATCCTCCCCACATTATCACAGGTCCACAACAACAGATATACTTGTAAAACAGATGTTTTATTTAAATATTTATATACTTAATTTATCTCAACTCCTTATACTATTTGCTCCACAGCAAAATTTCCTCAGTTAAAATTACTTGGTTTACCATACTGCTTTACCAAGAAAAAGGAAAATGCAAAGGTTTTATTATGAACAGAAAAGATCCAGATGTTGCAATTTCCCTTTATTCACCTGTCAGTTTGATATGTCCTTCCTCATCAAGCAGAATGCTAAAAAACAAGAAAAAGAATAAAACAAACAAATTAAAATATCTTCTAACTATTATTTCAGACAATGTACTGGTAACATTTATAAATAAACAGAACATCACACACAAAGAAAAGCAGAATTGAACATGCATGAAAATGAGTCATTAGGAGGAGATGCTACAAAGAGCTACAAAGATGATGAGGAGTCTGAAGCATCTTATCAGAAGAGACAGAGAAGGGTCTGTTCAGCCTGGAGCAGAGAAGGCTGAGAGGGGATCTCATCAATGTTTATAAATATCTCAAGGGTGGATGTCAAGAGGATGGGACCAGACTCCTTTCAGGGGTGCCCAGTGATAGGATGAGGGGCAATGGGCACAGACTGAGGCACAGGAGGTTCCATCTGAATATGAGGGTGCCAGAGCCCTGGAACAGGCTGCCCAGAGACATTGTGGAGTCTCCTTCTCTGAAGACATTCAAAACCTGCCCCGATGTATTCTTGTGCGATCTGCTCTAGGGGAACCTGCTTTAGCGGGTGGGTTGGACTGCATGATCTCCAGAGGTCCCTTCAAACCTCAACCATTCTGTAATTCTATGCTTTGAGCATGGGCATTTTCTTTTTCTTCAATTATTTATTTTTTTAAAGATTATGAAACATAATCGGCATATCAACAAGTTCAACAAGGGCAAGCACAGGGTCCTGCACCTAGGGATGAATAGCCCAAGGCACCAGTACAGGTTAGGGGTTGACCTGCTGGAAAGCAACCATTGCAGAGAAGGACTTGAGAGTTCTGGCTGACAACAGGCTGACCATGAGCCAGCAATGTGCCCTTGTGGCCGAGGCAGTCAACAGTATCCTGTGCTGCATTAAGAAAAGTGTGACCAGCACATCAAGGGAGGTTCTCCTCCTCCTCTACTCTGCCCTGTTGAGGCTGCATCTGGAGTACTGCATCCAGAGCCAAACGACAGAATGAGGTGCAACAGGCACAGACTGAAGCACGGGAGGTTCCATCTGAATATGAGGATAAACTTCTTTACTTTGAGGGTGCCAGATCACTGGAACAGGCTGCCCAGAGAAGCTGTGGAGTCTCCTTCTCTGGAGACATTCAGAACCTGCCTGGACACATTCCTGTGTGATCTGCTCCAGATGAACCTGCTTTAGCAGGTGGGTTGGACTGCATGATCTTCAGAGGTCCCTTCCAACCCCAACCATTCTGTGATTCTGTGATATCGGAGTTTTATTTACCTATTTGGTTGAATTCAGCACGGCATGTAGTAACATTTATCTTGACGTTTCAGTTTTGGCCACGTGTAGCATGTGTCATCACAATTGTTAAAAACAGAGATATAGCTCTATTTCTCTTAAACTGAGCAAGACATGTTAATATAATTTGTGTTTGCATATGTATACAAAATGAGTATTCATTTGTAATTATCATTTCAAAGGGTGTTGACCCCTTCAAATAACATCAAGTAGTAAGTATTCTCACGTCGTACCAAAGGACAGGAGTCATGGGCCCTATACTTAGAGCAGGCCTTATGCTTCCACCTGTTTATTTTAATCACAAAAAGGGCTGCACTGAGATGCCAACTATCCTCAACCACAATAGAATACAATCACAATTCCAAGCATGCAAAGTATTTCAGAATGGGACTCTGTAACACCACCTACACAGCAGGCCTAGTTCTTTCAGCTTGTCCTGTGGGGAGCTGTGCTTCACCCCAGGGATGAGACCTGGCCCAGGCATGGACATTTCCCCTGCCCTTCCCTTTTCCTCCTTTGCAGTTTCCATGGTGGAAAACAGCCCCAGAGAATTGATACAGCCTGGGAGAGTCACTACTATTTCATCTATAACTTGAAGGAAATTACAACCTTTGATTTTTTTTTTTTTTAATCAAATACACCCAAGGCTTTAAATCAGGGCTTTTCAACAGGTATAGACACATGCAAAAAAACCCCACCACACTATGCTTGAGGCAGTAGCTCTTTAGTCTTCTGACAGTTACTGTTTTGTTCTTTTCCTCTTGGAAGTAAGCATTAGCAAAATAACTAAAGTTCTCTCACTTTGCTTTTTAAATATCTTTTTCTACTTGGTAAGCCTACTTTTCCTCACTTCAGAATTACTTAAACAGAACACTCTCAAAGTTTAAACATAATTAATTCCCCATTCATTTGTAAGTGCAACTCCACGTCAAAAGCCTCCAAATTTCTGATTTGAGCACGAATCCTGCTCCTCTTGTCAGTCGGGGCTAAGCATTTTTAAATGTGTATCTTTTTTCTAGGAGATGCACAAAAGAACATCCTCTCTTAATGGAACTTTCATGTAGCGGCCAGATTCTGTAATACCTGTACTAATTTTTGCTCTTTTTCACTAATACTTTACATGAGACAATTATTTCACACAGAATTTTCAGGTTCCCCTTATAGCTGTAAGAGAGAAGTGAGATCATCGAGGACATCAGGACTTAAGAACTATTATAGATTTCCTTGCAATGAGGCAGAGTATGTTAACTATCTGATTAAGCACAACAGAAGATGCATGCATTATACTGTCACTTAGATTCCTCTCCAGGTAGAGGAATAACACTACAGTATGCATTTATATCTGAAATATTCAAATGTTCCAAATGATAGCACTGACATTTTCTTCTTTACATCGTCTAAAACTAAAAAAATACTGGAGGGAAGACATAAACAGGAGACAGAATTCAGTCATTTGAATGAAGCACAGATGACTAACACTGAGACAACACCATACCAGAATTGTAACTTCAAGCTTATTTTAAGTTTTCAGTGTAATTATGTGATCACCAATATGTTAAATAAAGCCTCATATTTTACTTTAAAATTAAAACTGCATTCTGCTCTTACTGCAGTGGATTTTAAAAATCAGCATTGCAAAAGATGTTTGCTGTTAGGTTTTCAAATCCAAAGATACAACGTTCCACCTGCAACTTTGTATAATGCATTTGTTCTATGTTTATTGCTAGTCTGGAAATTCTCTAATAATGACAAAAACAAAAGCCCAAGAAGACCTCTTCTCCATTGCACACCTTAAACCATCTGGAAAGTGAAAGGCAAGAATACTTCAGTGTTGTCTTTACTTAAAATAACATGGATTATAGTACTGCCATATCACTCTGCAACTAGATGTTCATGTTGTAATGGAAATAAAATCCAACCTTTTTAATTAAAAAAGCATGCAAAAAGCTTCCCCTACCTCCCTCCTTGCTCAGTTTATATAGCAAATTACTGAGGTTTAACAGCTGGAAAGATAAGTGCATCGGTAGAAGTGCTATACAAATCAAATTAATACACTGCATTTGCTGCAGAGGAGTCTTACTTTTCTGGTTTTAGGTCCCGGTATATTATTCCAAGACTATGTAGATGGTCTAAAGCAAGTGCTAATTCTGCCAGGTAAAATTTAACATCATCTTCTGTGAACATCACCTGAAAAAGCAAAACAATGTATTTTACATGTAAAATCTGTAATGCTTACACCAGCACCAACTAAACAACTGTAACACTGGTTTTGAAGAACAGTTCTTCATAATGCTTGAATTCATTTCTTTAAAAAACCCTACAATTTCAAATTTCTTGGTTAGACAAAAACTAGGATTTTATAATCAATACTATTTCATGCTACATACTAGAAAAAGAACTTCTGAAGCCAATATCTTCTTATTCTTTCTGAGGTTATTTGCTTCTGATTGTTCAAGAGAACAGATAGACACATTGTAGTGCGACCAAAAATTTTGGGAAGTATTTAAAGAATGTGACTACCTCTTTACTGAATGTGACCATTTCATTTCCAGAAAACAAATTTGGACTGAAGAGGTCCAAATGCCTGAATGTTGTCTACAAAGTCAGAGAGATGAGAAAAGCTTAAGCATCTTGTTTTTGAGGAGACTGCCTATAAGTACCATAAAAAATAAGTTTCAGTGATGGTATAACCCTCAAGATGCAGCCTGAGATGTGACTGCTGAAAAGGTAGATCAAAGAGTAAACTAAGGAAATAGCCTATGTAAGAGCACAGGTAAGATGTCAGATAGCAATTTCATATTTTCTGTTAGGAAGAAAAACTAATCCTGTTTACCGAGAATTGAGAAAAAGATGAAAATAAAATTTAAAAAATCCTGCATAATTTGATTCTACCTCACTTACTAGTCTGTATTTAAAACTAACATCTTTAGACACAGTATATAGACTTGGAAAAAATAATGGCAATGGAGAGCACAGATTAACACTATTTTAAGCAAGTATTAAGAATGGAGTACACCACATATGTTCCTCTTAGTAGTTTAAAGGGTGAAAGTGATATCAAAGCTTGTTCAAAAGGTTGTTGCTGATGTTACTTTTTAAAAAGAGTCAACATTCAGTACAGGGACATTCAAGAAGGGAAGTTTCTATAAGAAACATTTAGAAGCTCAAATAGTGAACAATCCCAGGAAGATTATAATACACCCATACTATGTTCTTTAAAAACATTGCATGGAATTAATCTCTCCTAACCTTAAACATCTGCAGTGTAAATGTCTATCTCTGAATTAATAACTTTTCCCTTTTTAGTCAATAGGGAAAAAGCAGGAACTTTTAGGCTGCAGTTCATCTGATCTATTTACAAATCACATGAACTGATATAAGGATGACATTGATTGCATCCAGCATGCCCATTTCAGTCCATCAGTTATGAACAACTAGCTTAGATTCAGGTACCTGTAATGAATATTTCTTATCTAACCATATTACATCTTTTAAAATTTGAGTGGCTCAAGATGAAAATATTATCATCAGGAAAGCAATATACATTCTTTCTTGGGAACCAAAAAGCAGCTATGGATTTTAAGAAAAAACTATCTCAATTTTAGAGTACTAATAACTTTCTAATTATCTGTGGCAAAACAAACTAAAAGAAGCAACTTGAAACAGATGGCTTTCCTGAATTAAATGTCATCATTTATATCGTCAGCACAGATCTATACACAAAATGCATTGCATTTTACTTTCTTCTTAATAACCGTAGAGCTTTGTAGTGGTGACCCAACTGTACCAGATACTCTGTAGCAAGGGAAATGCATTGGATATATTTATAAATTAGACCCAACTGTACCAGATACTCTGTAGCAAGGGAAATGCATTGGATATATTTATATCTCTATCCTACTATGTATTTGCTGGAAGTTTTTGCATGAGTGCTGAAAAAAAAAATAAAAATCTGATATATGAAATGTCAGCACTTATTTTGGGAGTTAAATTAATTTGAGGTAATTAAACTTTCCAAAACCATTATTTCACACATCTACCCAGAGATATCACCAGCATGACAAAGGCAAAGTCTATTTGTTTGGAAAATTACCAAAACAAGTGGAATATAATTCTTGCTTTTAAAATATTTATAAAGAATGCAATTTTGTGCTCATATGTAAATCGTTAAAAAGTCACTACATTTTGATAATAAAACCAGACATGAATCAGTTAATTTGAATACAACTACTTTATATTAATCCATGCTCTGAGACTCATACTTAAAAATGGTAGCAATAGAAGAAAATTTTGCAAGGTATAAAAAGCAGCAGAGTGAGACTGTCTAAGCCTTTTTTTCAGAAACAATGTAGATTACCAACAACATTTTCATGAAGTGACTACTTCATGCAAAAAACCCCAAGCAAATAAAATAAAAACCTATCTGGTTAAAAAAATATATTCAAAATTTTATTCAATGAAAACAGAAGCTAAAAAGTAAACTCTCCTAATATAGGCAATTTATAGTCAAATGTTATCACAAATTTCAAGTTAAAAAAGTTTACCTCTTTGGATAAACGTGTAAACAAGTCTCCTCCCCTGAGAAAATCCAAAATAAGATATAGCTTCCCTTCTGTTTGAAAAGCTGAAAAGATCAATTAAAAAAATTAAACATTGTCTACTCTTACTCTTGATCAGAAGAATAACATACACAATAATTCACCTGTATTTTCATTATCAAATGAATTATTCTTCTTTCTCCTTTGCAGAAAAAAAAAAATATTTAAATGAATGAAGTAACTGTTCCTCTATCATAGACCAAGTAACTCTCATGCCATATGAAAACAAAGCAAATCACCAATGGAACTCCTAAGAAAATAAACTGTACTTAGGTTAGTCCGCATTTCATTCCAGATTTTAGGAAGTAAAAAGCCTAGATTTAAAAGGTTAAATTAGCAACTAATGCATATATTCTAAAACCTCTGGGAACTCATTTTAACAGGGAGATCTTGTCTACTTTGCAAAAGAGTGACAATACAGTGAAACCTGTACATAATCCACTTCAGAGAACGAGGTTTGAACTATTGGAAAAACAGGATCCTAAAAGAAAATTCAACTGCAAAAATTAAAACCAGAAGCTATTATCTATCTTTTCTCAGTTTAGTTTCTGCATGACATGTTAAGAGTACTGATTTCCTCCCCTCCTCGCCCCTAATAATTGTTTATGACTGCCCATACTACTAAAATTAGAAGGCATATTTCCACCAATTTTGGTGCAACTTGAAGTAATGTCATTGCATATGCTTTCTATAGATAAATTAAAGTAAGGATAAGAAATAATTAGAAAAAAATAAGTGAATTACATATACAAAAGAGAAGAGGTTCTGGAAAAGAAGGGCTAGATGTAAGTAGGTAACTGCTTTCTAGTAAAGCAAAGGGCTACAAGACCCAGTCCTAGAAAGACATAACACTGTGCATCAAGTTAGAAGTGTGCTTACTTTGCACGAGAATTACTACACGGGAAGTCTTTGTGCAATCAGGATTTAGATAGCACACTAATTTTGTATGATTCTCTGAACTACAAAGCAAATATTAGGTACTATCTTGACAAGCACCCTTTCTTACAACATAAAACTGAATCTTTCTGCAACTCACCATAATGTAACTTGACAATGAAAGGATGGTTAACTTCTACTAGGATATCACGTTCCATTTTTGTTCGAACTCGATCTCGAACTACAACAGAACATAAGCAAGATAAAAAAATAAAATAATTTACATTGCAAATCAGTATTTTTCCTATGTTTCCTGACGTACTTCACATCGTATCCCATAATATTACGACTGCCTACAGGTCACTATACACAGAATAGACTTCAGAGAGATTTATGTCACAGTGCAGTTTTCTGATAGATCTCTTCATGCATTTCAATTTGCTTCAGTTTCTGCTATTGGCAAAAATCTGACACTGGGTAAACAAATTTAACAAAAGCACAAGAAAAAACATAAGTGCCCTTCAGTCAGCCCTATACTTAGTTAACCTTTTAAACAGTAGAGCAAAACTGCCACAGCTATGTATAGTAAACAGCCATTTTCTCTACTGGCGAAAAGTAGGGAGAATTCAAGTTATAGCAAAGCAAACTTATAAGTAAAATTTTACTATCATAAAGATACTTACACTGGTTTAACTCATTCAAATAACTTGCACTATTAAGTACCTTCACAACCTGCCTGGATGCCTTCCTGTGTAACCTCATCTAGGTGTCCCTGCTCTGGCGGGGGGATTGGACTAGATGATCTTTTGAGGTCCCTTCCAATCCCTAACATTCTGTGATCCACAATTTGTAAGGGATTTTTAAAAAAAAACTTCCTTTCTTTATTGTGAACTTAAAATAAAAATAATATCCATTCAATGTAGTGTGTACTTTTAAAAAGACTTACTGAGAATAAATATGTGCATGGAGGGCTATATCAGATGTCAGAAGCAGTTACTGCTCAAGCTGCCTATGCTGTCCCACCACAGCTCAGAACGGGACACGTACCTGCTCCTGTGCCACTATGGACTGCACTGAGGACCCCAGGCAGATGCCCCCTATATGGGGCTGGCAATCCTTGAGCCAGGCAGGACCCACTTCAGGCACCCCAGGCAGCTCCCCCGCCTTTCCAGGCAGCGCCTGTTCCCACCCAAAGCTCCAAATCCACCAGGACACAGCCAAAATTCAGAACTCTCACAGATGAGAGCTAATGAAGTTTGCTACAGTGGTTTAAGATGTTGCATTACTCTTTCCCTTATTCTATGTTTTGTTACTGACCCTTTCCAGAATGTTACGAATTCTTGAAAGAAGCACCCCAGTCCAAAGTTTAAGTTGCCCACATCTCTGGTACAGTTAACAAGCCAGAGTTCTCAGATATTAAAACATAACATGACAGGAAAAAAGTCAAGAAGGAAAAGGGTCTTTTAGAAGTTTAGCTATCTTTTCCCAGAAACTTGCACTTAAAATAATACAGGCACTTGTGAAATTTAATTATATAGATACATTTTTATGAATAAAGCTATCAAGTTTCCATCTCCCCGCAGAACAGATTCCTAAAAACGGAAGCAATTGAAATAAGTGCTCTGCAAACACAGAGCAAGCATCACATTTGAATTGTGACCTTTACATCTGAAGTCATGAAAATTTCACAGGATAGCTGTGCAGTTTTGCTGTTCCAAGGGTTCATATGAATTATAAAACTGAAATTCAGAATATTATTTTTTTAAAGCAGATTCAGTTGAGAAAAAATTCAAAAGACTTAAGTGCCTATAGCTATGCAACAGTTGCATGGATAACAAGCCTATTTCTGAAAAGCCAGAGAAAGTCCAGATTTACAAAATCTCAACCAAAAAGAACTGTAAGGAACTGAGGTAATTTCAGATCTCAGTATTAGCCATTAAAAATCTGACTTTCGTTGACTGTACTTGCCACATATACACTGCTGAAGTATCGATGCCAGACTCTCTAGCAATGATTTGGCGCCATTTCTCTCTCTCCCCATCATAAAGGGGCATTGAAAGACGATACCTTCTATCTGAGTGTATTAATAAACTAGTCTCTGCACTAAAGAAAGTTGTACGTGTATATTCTTGGGATTTGTTCTAAACATTAAAAGGTTGGACCGTGCAGTTACACCAACATGTTCTGGCTAATATAGTTGCATTCCTATGAAAACATTCTTTCTAAATTTGATTTGTGAATCATGCACACTGCTTTTGATAAAGAAGTAGTCTTAAAGGGCACCTTTATCTTTAATTTTAGAACACAAAAATAACTCTATGAAATAAATTTGAAAGAGCCAAGACAAGACCTTAGACAAATCAAGTAACACAGTATTTAAAATTACAATATTATAAATCTCTAAAAATGTTGCAATTATGGAAAAAATAATTAATTTCAGTTAATTTCATATTAAGACTTCAACAGCAACCTACATTTGCTTGCAGCAGCTTGTAGGTTTAAAACTTAAATCACAAACAGAAAACACTCAAAAGCATCTGAAACTTCAGAGACAAGGTGTGGAAAAATGTGGCATCTTCCTGCTACTCTCACCAAAAGGCTCAAGCCTTTTGCATCCTTGAATTCTTAGTGCCCACGAGTCTCGCTTCTCCAACCAGAAGCCAAGCTTCAGTACTTATCAGTCTCTGCCATCTGTAGGCAAAACTAGATCCACAGCTTGGACTGGAATTTTTACATGCAAGGTTAAAACACAATCAAAAGGTGATGGAGAGAGGCCCTCAAGCATTTTAAAAAAGCAGCTGCTGAATGACCTCTGACTCCAGTTCTGAGCCATTAACAGCCTGGAGAATGAAAGGCTGTTGAGGATATCAAAGTACATTAAATGAGTGGAAATCGATTTCAGAAAAATAGGAAGTAAATAATGAGAATAACACGTGCCACAAAACACAGAGGAATCAAAATATAGGAAACTGTTCAAAAGCACTCAAACCCTCTGTAATAGTTTTAAGTGAAAGCGATATTTAATGAGATTTGAGACAGATGTTCAGCACTAGATCTTAAGCAGAAAAATTTCACGTTCAGCATTTTAGCAGAAGCTCACAATCGATGCGAGGTTTTGTCCCATCTATCATTCTATGAATATTTTAAGATGAAACAAAGTTAAAATTGCAAATCAATAGAATAATCAATAATACTTAAAGTACTAGAGATTGTTGGAAATACCCCAAAACTATCACAACAATTTCAATGCAGTCATGAGTCAGAAGAACTACAAATAGAAGTCTTAAACAATGGCATTAAGCAACAAATACACGTTCTGGTCAAGGGACTGATGTGAAAGATTGCCTTCATTTTGATCTACAGTAAAAAATACATTTATCTTTTCTTATGGAGTTCTCCAGGACAGAACCGAGATTGTTCAGATTTGAAATTATTCTGTTACTGATACCATTCAAGACCAAAAACACCCAAGAAACAAAAAACAAACAAACAAAAAAAAAACCAGGTGTAAATTGTTTTCTCATGTAACTTAAGATGATTAAGATTCATCAAATATATCCTACATCCAGAACAAGTGCCAAAAGTTTGACGAAAATGTATGGTATACTTCTGTTTTAAAGACAAACAAACTCCTTTGCTTAGAACTTTTAGAATAAAACAGCTGATATAATGCACTTCTAAATATCATGATCTAAATATAAACTGAGCAAAAGGTGTTAACTGTATCCTTGGTGATACACAGCAAACGAAAAAGAAATGATATTAAGTTTCAAATAACAGCTCAGGAGCAAGTTGGGTGGCAGATATAACAACTAGTCTATTAAACCACCATCACCTAACACACTCGGCATGGAAGGAACCTACTTTCCCCTATAACTACCAATATAGTCCTGCTGTTTACTTAATCCTTCTGGGTTTACAATACAAGGAAGCATATTTTGTGATTTGCTGTTTGACAGAAGAAAGTTCTGAGATACAATTTGTAGAACAACATGTGTGTAAAGATTAAGTTTTGGTTTTATGTCCCTGATTTCTCTTTTTTTTCCTCCACCCTCTAAACAGTGCTTACCTTTCAAGGTGGCCTTTTTCAATACCTTCATTGCATAAAGCTGTCTAGCATCTGATCCTGAGATTTTTTTGACAAGAAAGACCTGCATTGAAAATTAAAAACAATTCTTAAAAGAAAATTAAAGGCAAGTCATCAATATACTTTGCTATAAAATTCAAGTACTCAGTATTATTTAAAGTAAAAGTCGACCTTATTATTCCTTCCAATGCTATTATTTTCTAAATAGTTTTAAATTCCACAAAGTCAAACAAAATTCCCTTGCAAGGCAAAGAGTCTGCCAAATTAATTTTGATTTAACTTAATTTATTCCACTGTGAAAAAAAAAAGGATGAATTTTGATTCTTTCAGAAGTTGGGACAAATTTGAAATACAAACTCCAGCTTTTTGGTTTTACTCTCTAAATAGTTTTATCTTATTAAAATTGAGAAGATGGCATAGCAAAAGTGCTAATAATTTTCAGATATGAAAATAAATGTGTGTAGAAAAATTGATCCAGAAAACCATATAAACCAATGCATAACAAAATAGTTTTTTTTTTAAGTAACCTATAAAATGATAAGAACCAACCTCTTGTGTCACAAAAAGCAATGTTTTTTATGGCATGCTTTGGTTGAGTTTTGCACATATCAATAAAATACAACCAGTCTCCATTAAAGTCTGTTTCGTTTCCTTCTCAGTGTAATGCAATTTCTTGAGTGTGATTGTTTTTAATATCCTTAACATGAAATTGATTCCAGTAGAGCCAAATTTTAGATTTAGAAATGAAGAAAAAAAAAAATATATATATATATACATACATACATATATATATATATATATATACCTACCTGCCACAGGTTTTCTGGTTGTTTATGAAAAAGTGCAAAGAAATGTTATGGTATATGAGAATGTTAAATATGCTATATGAAGTTAGTTTTATGTTTGGTTTTGTGTCCCATTCCAACTTACGTTAACATTCCTTTGCACTATCCACAGATTATCAGAATATCATCAAGAGACCTTGAAAAGCATGCAAATTAGTCTTTTAAAACTGAATGGGCAGTAGTGACATCTTCCCAAATGATAAGAAAAAAGGGATTACAGGTTTTGCAATATTATTCCTTTTCGCATAAAGCCTAGAACAATTGCATCTATACAAGACTTTGAGTCAGCTAGGCAGTTAAATATTTTTGCTTTTTCAAAACTTGCACCCTCCCTCAAAGTTATAGCAATGAATTAAATAATATCAATAAAATAAAAGGGACTGAGGAAATTATAATTCATCTTGTTTTTCCTTGCCCCTGAATGTTTTACTTCTCCTGATTTGAAGATTTACAAATAAAAAGTTTGTTATGATTCCAGATGAAATCAAACAACATAAGAAACCACATTTGGAATTCCATTACTCTGAATTTGTCCTAGTTTGAGCACAAAATTTTATAGTTTCTAAACATCTAGATTTCCAAGGTTAACTGGACTGCTACTCCAATAATGTATCTAACAGCAACTTCCTACCACCAAGAGAGAATTGGACTGATTATTTTCATTTCCCCACCATATCCAAGATGGATTTGGCATTATATGCTAGAGCTTAACATCACATTCAGAATTGCAATTAAGGCTGAAAACAGATGCAGAGGCTCTGTTGTCTTACATGGCATATGCCATTTTGTCTCAATTATGTGTCTTGACACATTAAGTTAATGCCTTCCTTCCAAGTTCGATTTGGACAACTGGAAGTATGAATCATGTACACCTCAGTGAGGTCCCAACGTGGGTAGTACTCATTACATGCCAAAAATGGATCTTCAGATAAGCATCAAGGTACGTTGTGCCTTAACCAAATTATGACAGATAATGCCTAGCATGAACACAACTATGGTACATCATGTTTATTTCAGCAGCCATTATTGCCTAAAATTTGTTCTTTACAATTACAATCTGCTACAAAAATAAATTCTGACTATAACTTCTGTACTGGTGATAACCTAGCAATAGCAAGTTAGCAACTAGGAATACTTATTAAAAAAAAAAAAAAAAAAAAAAAAATCCTTCAACCCTTGCCCTCTCAAACATAGAAGAACAGCTATAGAAAAATAACATTCCATTTTAACAGTGAATACTCAATTATTTCATATCAAGCCAATTTTTCTATGGACCCTGGAGATCTACATATCATACAAACTAGAAGACTTAGTGCTTCAAAAAGATCTGCCACAATCACAGTGGCTAGTTAACACTAATTTAGAAAGTAGTTTTCACTTGCAACACTGCTTTAATGAAAGACTGTGGCTGTTCTAAATGTTTCACTCAAACTGTTATTCAGTGCTACATTTCCAAATAACCGGCTCAAGAGTTCATTTACTAACCTTCCCAAAGGATCCTTGTCCTAGTACTTTCAGAAGTTCAAACTGTGAAGGGTCTGCTTTCTCATGTCCTTCCTTTACGTGGTGAGTTATTGCAATTTCTTTGATATTTCCTTCTTCCTGACAGGAGAAGACGGGAATAATTTTCTGTTAGTGGTGCATCTTGTGAAAATGCTTATAAATTCACAATATGTTGAAAAATACCAGTGACACTGAATCCTACCAACTACACACTCCCAAATATAGATAAAAACCACTGAGCAACACTGTTTGCATAATTAAAACAGGAAAAAAAATGTTACAAAAGGCAGTATTAGTTCAGCAACTGTATGGTTTAAACTTTCAGGGATGCATCAGAATCCACACAATAACAGAGCTGACAATAACATGACAGCGATTCCCAAGCTTTTGTGCTTAAGCCCATATTGTTTGGTTCATAATCTCCATTCCCAATTCACAACTCATTAATGGAAACCAATCTTCTTAAGAATTTAGTCCTCTTAAAGCATACCTAGAGTGCATCAAACAGACCAGATCTCTGAGGAAAGCTCTCCATTTTAACACTTGAATGAGGACCACTATGCTACAGTGATGCTAATGTTCACCTTTATGAGACAGACTCAAGACATTTGCCCACAAAGCAGCACACCCTCCACCTGCCACTGAGAAAATTCTGGTGAGGAAAGGAATCTCATTGCCTCTCTTATCAAGGATAGTCTGTTCTATAAAACTGGCCAGTCTTCAGCACTCCCCCTTCTGTCAGAAACCGGAGTCATCAGAAAGCTCTAAACGGCAGCAGATCCAGTCTTCTTGTGCTCTGCACTTAATTCAGTATTTTCTGCCCAGAATTTAAAAATCTCCTGAAAAGTAACACTCTGCCACACAAGGAAAGAATTTTAAAACTTATCAGCAGCTGTTCAAGAGCAAGTAAAAAACTGCATTCTTATCAATGTCATCTGAAGAACCATCTAGGCATTACATGTAATCCAACCAAAACAGCACTGACTATAAGCTAACTTTCACCGTCTTGTGCATTCTCTTCCTATTCTTTCTATGTGCTATACTGAATTAAATAAATCTGAGAATTCTCCTCCTCTGTTTAATGAGGAAGTCTCAGATCTGTTTCACAGCATCACAGACTGGTTGACCTCTAGAGATCATCTGGTCCAACCCCCTGCTCAGGCAGGGTCACCTACATCCATGACCATGTGCAGGCAGCTTCTGACTATCTCCAAGGATGGAGACTCCACAGCCTCCCTGGGCAACCTGTGCCAGGGCTTGGTCACCCTCACAGTGAAAAGGTGTTTTCTGATGTTCAGAGAGCACCTCCCGTGTTTCAGTCTGTATCCATTGCCTCTGGTCCTGTCATTGGGCATTGCTGAAAAATGACTGGCTCCACATTCTATGCATCCTCCCTTAGGTGGGTCAAATTTTATTTTACTGTTGTGAATTCAGGCTGACTAATCCCAATATTTTTTTGTCCTTTTTGTACATGGAAATGGTTTACAGGATTACTTGGTTCCATCACCTTTCCAGGGATGGTGTAGCCGACCACCCTGTAGTTCCCCGGGTCCTCCTTCTTGACCTTTCGAAGAAAAAAGTGACACTTGCTTTCCTTCAGTCTTCAGGCGCCTCTCTCCCAGTCACCATGATCATCAGAAGATAATAAAGAGTGGCCTCACAATGACATCTGCCAGATCTCTCAGCACTTGTGTGTGTATTCTATCAGGACCCGTGGACTTATGTACATGCAGTTTGCTTAAGTATTCTCTAACATGACCCTTTTCCACCAAAGGTATGTCTTCCTTGCCCCAGACTTCCTCTTTATTTATATACACCAACAGGTGCAGAAGTTAGTTCTAGTGATGGGAAAGTAGAGACAGCATTCTGAGGCTGTGCTTCTGAAGCACCAATTCATGCCTTTTTCAAGTATCCAGCAATATTTGTGTGCATGAATTATTGCTGAAAATATCCTTTTGTATCTGGTCATTTCAGTATCGTGTATAAGTGCACAGCAACTCTCCATACACATCAGCATGCTCAAACACATGCTTCTCCTAGATCAGCATTTCTCCTTCAGAAGATTCCAACCAAAGTTGGAAACAAACTGCACATAACAAATCCTGAGCACCTATGTGTGAATGTGTACATATATAAAAATAATCCAGTGTACACCTTGAAATAATGCACAGCACATTCTGCCAACTTTCAAAATCAGAAAATGAAAAAGGATATTTTAATGTAAGGGACTTGGATTTGTCTTGGGTGTTCTAAAACTATGATGACCCATAAGGTTAGGTGTCAGTTTCCAATGTAGGACAGTGAAAATTTTGCATGTATGTGCATGTATGCATGCTGTGTACTACTCCTAATAAACCTAAACTCCTTTTTCCTTTGAGGAGAAAATGCTACCATCATTTACTCAAGGCTGAATCTTTATAGAGTTTCAAAGAAATACTGATTCCTCCCACTTGTCAAAGGAATTATTTACTGGTGGACATCTGTATTTTCATCTTTTAAATTAGTACGTGAACAGTTGGACTACATACTACTTAAACCACCCACTGCAATCTTAGAGAATCGTGGGGTGGAATAGAACAGTAGAACAAATTGCCAAGTACACATTACTTCAGATACTTTGAATCATTTCTGTTTAACTGTTTTTATCTATTAGCTCCCTGGCAATCTTGGGAAAGTAAAAAATGTGTGCAACAACTTCCTTGAATCTCTCCGTTATCTACTCAGATTCAGGGACACAAAGCAATGAGGTGGACACATTGCTTTAAAAGCATTACAAAATGTAACAAAAAGCAAGAAATGAATAAGAAAAGACATTAAGCTGTTCTCCATACACAAACAAAAAATGGAATGCAATTATTATGCAACCAACTTTCTGGTGGTTATTTTGGGCACCCTCTGGAAAAACAAAAACAAAAAACAAACCCCAAACCACTACTTCACATTCCCGATACTAAGAGAACGTTCCCAGCCTTCACACTTTCTCAGGGTTCCAACGCTCTCCGGTCCTTATAAGGCAGACCCAATACACCTCTATTTTAAACAAAATGAAACTCTGATCATATCCTAATTTAGTAGCTTTTTCCAGAACACAGGCTTGGGAGCAACATTTATGATGAATAGGGACCCACAAATTTGCAGTTTCCTTTCTTGACATAATTGCCAAACATTTGTTATTTTTACCTAAACAGTATTTTGCAAATGCAGTTAAAAATGCAAAAGAGAGGATATTCAACTTACACGCAGAAGTAATCAATCCTCACTTTACCCACTATCTAGCTGAATCAAAATACAAGCCTTTCACACTGTAAGAAGAAGAGACCTCTTTCTGAGCTAATTGCACTAATCACATCAGTCGATAGATGCTGTCTTACAGGAAACTGGAAGAGAAACCAGCCATCCGGTGTGGTACAGAATTTGTCTTAAGCTCTGCCCCTGATCATCCCCTGATATTCAGAGAAAACATTTGTCCCATGTGACGAATTAAAATGAAATGAGATGAAGCTAAAAGACTCTGGTCCTCCTCCTCTTTCATCCACTCCCTGACAACTTTCACACCACTATACTCACTCACCAGTGATCCGGCTGTTGCAATGGTGAGATCTTCTTTCCAGCCATAACTACACCCTGCTGCCTGTATTTTATTCCTGTCATTTAAAACCTTGGAAAGCTCTCTTTTCTCAAGCCTTATACTGTGGCAACGTCTAAACACAAGTCCCAAGACACAAATTTCTTTTTCTAGTTATGCAGCTCTCACTTAATGCCATCACATTAGAAAGTAAAACTCTCACAGAAAGGCACATTAAACAACAAAAAACCAAAAACAAACCTCAAAAAACTGTGTTAGTCAACTTAAAGTGGTTGCTACTGGTTTCCTTTTTCACAAAACTAAATATAGAACACAAGGAAATAAACAGAAGGTAATACTACTCCGAGTTTCCTTAACATTTCCTTAACAGTATAATAGCATTAAGTCAACACTGGCCTGGAAGGCAAGTGACAAGCTTTAGTATGAATTTAAAACACCACTATTTCAGAATAACTTCCTGTACTGATACAGTTCACAAGTCCAAACTATTCTAGTCAGTAAGTATCTCAATAAAAGTAAGCTCTTAGTAATGTACCTCACAATATATGTCTATGCACAGGAATGCATACTCACTTAGGAAAGAACACTGGACGGACTATATTCCACTGACAAATCAAATCTAAAAGAGAAGAGCTACCAAAAAAAAGTGAATTTATGCTAATTTATTTTATGTTCACTTTTGGAGACTAAATTAATTTTGTTGTAAAATCAAATACTTGTATTTATTTCTGAGATCTTATTACAGGAACACCTGCTAGATAATGTACTAAAAGCAAGCAGGACTCCAGGCCCTAAAGGAAGTAGAAGCAGAAGATCCTTACTAGTAATTCTTTCTCAGCAGTAACGAAAGAGCTCAAAAAAGCAAGAGAAAAAAAGTGCATTTATTTATACACATCTGCAATTTATCCTTTGGATCTCTGAATTTTCACCAGGAGATCTGAAAACAGTTCTGTGTGTAAAGAAATGGCCCATGCAGATCTGTATGGCAAAACACACTGCTTGCTTAATATAGTTTATATAGTTTATCTGCAGACCTTGTTCTGAGGTTTATGGTCTAGGGACAGCTGAAAAGCTGGTCTAGGGCTAGTGAACTGGGCTCCGAACTGCTAGGAGGGCTGCTGGTATCATCCTCATTATCATTCCTGTTACCATTACCATTCCTCACAGGCTTGTAATTTCCACTTCTCTCATTACTCCTAATAATTCCAATCTTTTTACAGATCAATTTTCTGAAAATAATGTGACAGTGGTATGAAAGGAAAAACAAGTAAAAGGGGTCTGTGAGAGAATTCTGGAGTCTGAGCTTAAACTGTCTGTAGACACCTTACAAGGGGGCTGCCAGACATGCACTTACAATAAGTACTACGAGTGCCATATGAGAGAGATTCTTATGACACAACCTAAATCTGATAAATTTAGAAAATACAACAAACACTCATTAGAATTTAAATATTATAGCACCTCAAAAAATATAAGTATTCTTAGTCCACAAATTTTATATGAAAAGGACACAGAAACCACCAACTAAAGATAAAAATAATTAAAACCACATTTAAATGTATGCTGTGACACCGACAAAATAATCCACAAGGAAAAAGCTCTGAATTATCTATGTATAGTTACAGACTTAGTTATGACTTAATTTGCCCCTTAAGCTAAGTGAGAGGTTTAGTTGGTTTTGTTTGTTTGTTTGTTTTTCTGTAAAGAGACCTTTCAGCTACTTGTCTTCTAAGGTCTTCTCTGAATAGTTTTTTTTATTTTTAATACTTGATTTTTCTTTGTGTGTGTGTTATTTTGGAAGTCCTTGCATCCCGGCTAGACGCAGTAACAATGGACTGATTTTATGCCATGTATAGAGTAATGGCCCCTACTACTCTTGGCCACAATCTTCCTGCCTCGACCTGCAGAGACGGCCGCTGCCAAGGCACCAACCAGAAGGCTGCGTTCAGCTGGGTGTGCAGCGGTATTGGTAGTTCTTGTGGAGCCAGAAACCAGAATAGGAGGGGGAAAAAAAACCCCACAAAACCAGAAAAGCAACAAAAAACCTAAAACAAGCAAACCAAACAAACGTACAACTTTCTGCTGCTTTTAATCACAACAACTAAGTTGGATGTATATTGCCAGCACTGGTGAATAGCCTCCTCAAATATTACCCATCTTTCAAGATGACAGCCATAAAATAAATTTTAGATTTTAGTTTCTGAAATAAACATACAAATATTTCAACAGTGTGGAAGTGCAATCCGCTTCTTTAAAGACAGGTCATAGTAATTTGTATTGGTGTAAAGGTCAGCTCACAGTGTACTTCCCTGTAATACTTTTCAACTGCAATTAATGAATTTCAAGTTACGTGACAAACACACAGCTATATCAGTTTATACTATTTTTGATTTGAAAGTGGAACAGCAATGAAAATACTGCTTTTTTTCAGTTGTTTTTGTTAGTATTAGGTATGTAGCTACACTGATTTTTCCATTTCCATTATGGAAGCAGCAGCTTTGTTTTCACCCCTCTCAATCTCTTTTTCAGGAATGTTTTGCTTCCTCTAGACAAATGCACATTCTTGAGGCACATGTACATTCAGTACAAGTGAAGATAAGGCTGAAAACAGAAAAATGGATTCCCCAGCAAGTTACTTAATGCTGTTCCAACCACAGTTGCGGGTTTCCTTTTACTACTTTGTCAGCCTTTATTGTACTTATCAGAGCTCAGTTAGACATTGCAGTATCTAGCAAAACATTTTTCTATGTGCCACAGGCAGAATAACCACTTCTGAAATATTGACTATGGTGTTAAAGCTACATAAAGCAGTTGTGTCCTGTAAGGACAGTAAGCTTATTGGATATCAAGTGATTTTAAAAGGATGAGTCAGTGTTGGCACAGTTCCCAGCTCATATACATAATTTCCTTTTCCTCCCCTCCCTTGAGTCAGGAAGTCTCCTGATGCATTTCTACTTTCCCAACTTGTTATGAAAGCACGATGAATTTTCAGTATTACCTGAAGAAATAAAACCCAAACAAGCTATGTTTTTTGAAGTAAAATATGACCAACAAATATAACCAATCACTTTCACTTTTTGTATTAGGGCTTATAGAAATCTTTATTAAGTTAAAAACAGGAGTTCAAAGTGTGAGAATTGCACCACTCTAGGCATTTTTTAAAATCTCAAACACATTCTGTATGCGTTCTATGCTCATTACGCTCCTAACTTCATATTCAAAATTGTCTTTGAAAAAAAATAACTCAATGTCCAACAAGCATTTCACAATCTCCTGTTACTTCAGTAAGCAGTGTTAGCGACCTAAATCACGGAATAAAAACATTCCTTATATTTGTGACTAATATTAAATTTGAGTCACTTAACAGAACTAATGATTACTTAAATGCTTGTACACAAACAATTGTTCTAAAAAGCTGATTAAAAATGCTGCTTTTGAAGTAGTAATTATTCTAATACAACAAAAAGCAAAGCATTGCCATGCATAAAGTCAAGCTGACCTGAGGATATTCTGCGTATGTTGCCTGTTTTACACTAATAACAAAGAAAAGTAGAAGTTTAACTAACATGGACATTTAAAGTCAGTAATACAGGTTTTCACAATTTATGTTTTTGCTTCTTTTTAAAAGACAGAAAAACATATTCAACTGACATCAAATTTCTTGTTGCAGATGGTATCTATTGTTACCTGTCAGAAAATAAAATTCCCTAAAAGCAAACTCTGCAAAGGTTTAGTTTTTTTGTTTGTTTGTTTGTTTTTAATTATTAAACTATTAAATGTCTAGGAGAAAAACAATGCATAGAGATAATAAACAAAAATCGCTGTACTTATTCCTTACTCTCTACACCTTCTACTCTTCTCCATTCCTGGCTTTCTACTGCAACAATGTTGAGATCTAGAAGGAGGTCTATTTCTGCATTTGTCCCAGGTGGCCATCTCACTCAGACAATGACGACTGCAGACCTGGTTGCTGAGACTGAACACCTCCCATTCTTTTGGTGTTACAGGTGAAGCAGATGGGAGTTTGAAGAGCGAGTCCTGTCCCAGAGCAACTATTAAAAGGATGAATGAGGCCCTTTGGATAAACATGACTGACCAGGCTAGGAGGGGAATTCTGAAGATGCTTTCCCTCCTCAGAGTGAAAATACAAAGGCCAGGACAGAAGTAGGACTTTAGTCCTTCCTTCCCAAAGGAACTCTGAGTAGTAGGTTGTTTAGCAGCATTTTAAAAACTCAGTGTTGGTCACCAAGAGCAGTTTTGTAATGCAATTCTCTTTTGATCAAACACCACAAAATTATCTCATGAACTAGACTATGCATGTCAGCATTGGAAAAAAATACTCATTGGGTGTAACTTTCATTTCTCAGTAACTCTCATATACGTTTTATTCCTACTTCGTAAGCAGTAACATTTCAGAGCATCACAATTAAAAGAAATAATTCAAAGTTAAATAAAATCCATAAGCACATTCAGCACTACCCTCTGAAAGCTATGGTCCCTGTTTTATTGAGATAATATCTTAAACATACCCTAAAATGTATATGGGCTGAAAACTTTTAGTTTGGTTTGCACTGTCTAGCATTTTAAAAATCAACAGAATATTAAAGACCATATAATCAAGCTGCTGTAAGTAGATAACAATGTCATTTTTTTTGTTCAGAGACTTCTAAGAAATAACCTTTCATGTTGTCTCTGGAAAAGAACTAGAATTCAGGACTATAAGTTCATAAATGTTTATTTTAAAAGGTTTACATTAAAAAACTGTATATAAAGCAGCTTATGTTCTATTGTTTTACACATATATCTTGTTCTAGTGTTTCAGTTATGGCAAGCAAATTCAATTTCATTTTCTAACACATATGGCAAAGTATAAACCAATACATAGACTAGTGGGTATTAAATTCCTATCCCTTTTATTTATAAATTAACAGACCTGCTTCACTTAAGATGTTAAGACAGTACACAAGAAGTTGGTTCACCCTTCCCACCACTGAAAAGTGTTTGCAGACTTACAGAGGGAAAAAATGAAAAGTGATTTTAGTTTCAACAATAAAAAGCTCTGTCACACTGCATGTCTACATGTATTATTAAATAGTTCGGAAACTGTGCTCAGGATAATACAGTTCTCTACTAGAGATTTTTCTCAACAGAAAAAAATCCTTTTATGTTTAAATATATGCTCCACAACAAGACAAATTATACAAATTAAATGTTTGCTATAACTCTAAATTACCATTTAAAAGCTGAAATAACCACAACACCAATTGTAATCCAAGAGTGTCACTATTCTTAATACTGTTTTCAGAAGTAAATTAAAGATATTAATAAGCTTGAGTTATTTTAACTGTCACTCAACACATAAGCATATTTTACAGTTTAAATTACTACATGAAAAATGAAACTATTAAAATAATCACTACGTATTAATTTTAAAAATACCAACATTTTTAATAAAACTAGACTCTTAGTGAGAAAACAACATAAAGCTAAGCTCATACAGTTTTGGAGGAAAAAAAAGTTAGTTTTACAGTATTTACATACAGGTAAACCTTTCCCAATAAGGCTAAATTATCAGCAGGTACCTTAGAAACTTCTACTAAATACAAGCACACCAGATTTTTTTTTTTTTTTTTAAAGAAAATAGAAAAGGTTTTGTATACAAACAGCACTGATTCCAAACCAGTGAAAGACTAAAATTGCTTTGAATTAGAAGTTTAATCAAAATAAAATTTCCACCTTCTCCCCTTATTCTTTTAAATAATAAACTATGCTCACCTGAATTGAGCGAACACGTAGAGAAAGAAACTTAAACATGACTAAGAAACCATGATGTTTAGATTTTCTGACTGAGCGATCATAAGTCCAGCAGGGAAGACCAACCCTGGCGTTTTTGCTGTGACCAGCTGTTCCGGCAATTAGAAAATTTCCTGTCAGGCAAGTCAGACACAGTTGGGGGGTGGGGAGAGAGAAGGGAGGGGGAAAAAAAAAAAGACATTGATTCCCTTCCCTTCCCTTGCCCCACGGTAAAGAAAAACTGGGCAGCAGTGGCACTCATGTTGTTCATGCTGTAGAGATCAGCACAGGAAATTTAAGCAGATTGTCTGATAGTAACGTGCTGTTGCAGATGCTAATTTATTCCTGGTTACCAGAAAAGAACAAAAAGAGATCAACATCTATTTCAGAAATCATGCTACTATGCCACATTTCACTAGTTAAGCAGAATATCAACTATTTCAAATCCCACATGTGATTATTTTATTTTTATAACTTTAAACTTAATTTCACAAAATATTTTAAGATTACGTTTTAGAGTTAAATGCAGAGAAAGAGGTATGCTTATGCTTAAAGACTAATTTTATTTACTAGAGTTGTTAGAGGACCAAAACAGACCCTGCATATAGCCCTTTGAAATCCTGCACATAGAAAATGCTACACAGATGTTATAGAGGTTAGGTCAAGACAGATTGCTCAGTTCAAATGTCTAACTTATGCACCAATATAATAATGCTCTGTAGAGAGGGAAACATTTCTTAAAGTACTAAAACACCTAAGCTTTCTTTCCACGTTTAAAAAACCTTCAAATATTTCTAAGAATTAGAATTCAATCTAATGACTTTGAACAACCAGAGATGAAGTTTTTAATTTGACCTCTCTCCAGATTTAGTAAAGAAGTTACTGTTCTGAATATTGAGAGTATCTTCAGCTTTTTTATATTTATTAAAAACACTGAATTGCACAGTACATGCTCCATTAGAACATGGAGCAAGAATGCTTCTCCCCAAGCAAAAAAGACAGACAAGTAACAACGTTTAGTCAAAGGCATATACAAGTACTCAGCTATGAACAGATCCAGGTGGCTCCATTTAGTGAACCTATACCAAAGGAAACATACAGCCAAACACTGTACTTCTTCCCGCACAAGATACTGAAACAAACAAACCCCTCCAAGCTACCTCCCTTGACTGGGTTCTAACAAATATCTGGGTTACTGCAATTTTTTTAGATTTGCATTCCTCTTCAGAAGACAAAGCAAATAATTTATTTAAGTGACAGAACATGTTGCTTCTACCTCTATATCTCACATCCTGGACATTTACAGTATCGGTTTCTAACTTTGCCTTTACAACCTGGATTACAAGCAAAGATCCTCTTGCCCAAATGCAGAGATGAAATAAAGACCCTGGCTTTATCAGGAGCCTGCAAGCAAAAATGTGCCTTTTTTTGTGGTCTCTTGTACTACTCTGGTTGTTTCTTTATGTTACATCCACAGGGAGGGATCTTTCAAATTCTATGCGCTGCATATATACAGTTATTATAGATTACACAGGCATTCAGTAACTATTACTACACCTTGAGTACTCAATTACAATGTACTCTTTACAGTCCAGTGTGTTACAGCCTTTTTGGAAGAAACAGCCTCTACTACAACAGCAGTAACACAGCATGAAAAAAGATTGAATATTTGTTTCAGGATAAACACACTTCCTGAACACAAGGAGGTTCCTGCAACACAAGGTTTTCAAGTATTTGATAAATGGTACAAACATTTCTTGAAGTTTTTCTCTCTTCAATGGTTTTAAACCCCCAGCTACTTCCCCCTCAAAACCGAAATGTCTCAAAAATCGCAGTTTAACAGCAATAGAGTTGTTTACATTTTGAAGACTTAAAAACAGCTTAAATAATTAAGTGGTAGGCCATTCAATCTCTCTGCCTTACCTTGTCAAGAACATGTATGAATGCACTAAAAGAAGAGTTATCAGGAATCTCCGAATCACTAACTCAACTCTATGGTAGCAAGGGGAGCTAAAAGCAGAAATGGAGAGTAAGTGGTAAAACTTACACTAACTATAACATTCTTGAAATCTGAAAAGATACTGTGGCTAAATAACGCTTTTCTTATCTTTTTGTTGTAAGAGTATGAGTGTATTCTGCTGCAGATAAGCTGTATCTGCTAAGGGTGATGGGAATAAGGCATTTCAACTGCAACATTTGTACAACTATTGACTACTGCTCTCCCAAACCTTTTATGTGACCTTCCAGTCAAGTACAAAGCACAGTTCTCAGAGGTCAGCGGGGTTACTTCACAACAATAGTTCTCTTATAACTGGCATGGGTCTGCAGCAGGTGGAAGAAATTTCTTGTGTTCTGGGAGAATAAAGCTTGCATGGTTCCCAAAGAGCACCACCAGCCAACCAGAAACATTAAGATATATGCTACATAATTCATTTTGAGAATCTCTGAGAGCTTGCCCTTTTAAATATTCCTTCATATGAGAAGGAGACAGGTTAGAGGGCAGCAGTCCCCAACAGGGAAGTCTGTGACAACAAGGACAAAAACTGCTCCCCTTACCTTGAAGTCTTTGATAAGGATTTGTGTTATACATGTTTACTATGAAACACAACTGTCTCCAAAAAAACCCCAAAAACCAAACAACAGGAATTTGCTATGCCTACCAGTGACAGTCAATTGCAGAACTCCACTTGTACAATGCATCTCCTCCTCCAGTACAGAAATATAAAGCAAGTTAATCTCCCATCCTCACCTCCTTTTAAATTGGATGCTCCGAATTCACAAAAAAATAAGAGAAAATGTTATGAGACTTGCTGTCCAAGCATTAAAGAGAATAGAGCTCACAGCCTCCACATAGAGCAGGAGAAGTAAAAGATGCTGGAAAAACTCAAAGCGGTACAGAACATGTGGGAATTCATAGGTTTTCCTGAGTAAAACATGCACGCTACACTGGGATGCTCACTTTTACATAACCAGAAAAAACTAGGTAGACTGACAATCTTCCAGGAAGTGTACTAATGCAAATTAAGTCTTTATGCTGCTAGCCAAACACAGCTCTGTAGTATGGATTGCTTTCAATTATCCAGAAAAAAAAGAGTACACATAAGAAATGAGAAGTCCTCATTTGATGAAGGTCAATAGTTGAGGAAGAGAGAGCGACTTTTTGGAGTTTCCAGAAGCTGAATAATACACTTCTCTTCACAATAAATATGTTTGTATACCCAAAGCAGCAATATTCTGTTAATCAGGGGGTGTGTCAGTTTCCATCTGCTAGTTTACAGGCTTTTCAGGGCTACCATCTGTTTTCTTTTCACGTAAGAAGTAAGCAGCTTGACTTCTAATGTTGCTTACACTGTCAAATTATTCAGTTTTCTGACCAAGATTCAGAAAGTATGCTGTACCTAAGACACTAAGTGCAAAATAAGCCACTTTCAAAAACCACGAGAAGACATGAACGGACGAGCTTTGTTGTAACCTATCCTCCACACCTGATGACATTTTGGGGAAAAGGTATATTCCAGGGATTGCCTTCTTTATGTGGGTTTGATATGCAAGAGTCGACATCTCTGATCAAAAGTTTTGCACTGTCTACAAGCCTGCTGTAACTTCTTATGTGAAGACCATAGAGTCCATTCTTACACAGGTAAGGTAAGTGCACTTCACTGTAAGATTCTGGCAAAATTCACCCATGTTATAGCACAGAGAAAAAACTTCTTCTCAGTGAGAGTGCCAGAGCACTGGAACAGGCTGCCCAGGGGGGTTGTGGAGTCCCCTTCCCTGGAGACATTCAAAACCCACCTGGACATGTTCCTGTGCGACCTCACCTAGGCGCTCCTGCTCCAGCAGGGGGATTGGACTAGATGATCTTTTGAGGTCCCTTCCAATCCCAAATATACTGTGATACTGTGATACAGCACAGTACTTTGGAAGCTAATGAACTTCCAATTTCATTACATTCAAAGAATAAAGGTATTCTGTTTTTTACAAACAAAATTGGGGCATGGAGAAGGGATAACTAGATTTAAGTTTCAGAGACATAAATGGTTTGCCTGGCAAACTTCTTTGTCCAAGCAGCAAGTTATTTGATTGTAAAACAGAATTAAATATATGAGTACAAATATATAAGTATATTTAGTGAAATACATTAAAAGGAATGTAAGGATTATGGACAAACTTAAAGTCTGAGTTTAGTACTGTGACCTCGATTGTTTCCTTCACTCCACTACGCAATGGATAGTTTCATTACATGGCCAGGTTATCAGCTAGCTTTAATAGAAACTACAACTTCATAACAAGGTACATGGTATTACACTGCATTGTGTAATATTATGGTTTAAAACAATTGCATTGCTGTGGCTGTAAAGAAAGCTTCCTCGCTTTGATTTCTATATGAACAGGCAATAACTCCACATTCAAGAATGTGTAAACAATGTGAAATAATAACTTGACTGTATACTTCATCTCTCAGTAAAACTATGAAAAGTTTAAATTGTCACTGGTTTACTATTGATAAGCTATCCAAGTAGCTGTCTCAGCTGATATTATCAGTCTGTAAAAAATGAGAAATCTCAAACTCAATAGTCTAAGAACACTTGTGAAAGCAAATAGATCTGTAATATTTAATAAATTCTAGCTATGTCTTAAAACCTCTACCACAGACCCAAGAATTTACAGCAAAATACTGACAAAAATGTACACACAAAAAATTGAAATGCAAAGGTTATGCCAGCAGAAGGAAAACAAACATCAAAACAATCAGAAATATGTTCAGTCATCTTAATACCAATGATTTTTCTTGTAATTGGTAAACCGTTACTGAGCACCTGAAGAGCAATATCAAACAGAAGTTTGGAGCAGTCCCGAAACAGTGCTTCAACCTGCCGAACTGCAAAGTTTTTGAAATTAAGAGATCTCACTAGTTCAATGCTATGACATCAAAAATTGAGGTGAAACTAAAAATCAGTTAAAGCCTCTCTCAAATGTTTTAAAATCTAAACATTTGTCAGTTTCATTACATGCTTTTTTTTGTTGAATTACTTCATTTTAACATTCTTATCTTTCATTATTTTCATGGATGGTGGCACAACAAATGAGATTACCCCAGATTACTCCAGTTTTAGTATTTTGCCTGAGTGATAGGGGGGATGTTTTGCCTGTGACTGCAACTGGTAAGCGATTTTCCTGTCCTCTTCTTGACACCTCCCTGTACCCCCAACAGGCTGACCAGTGTTATATACATTCACAGTAAATACATTCACAGTAAATTGTACAGTATACATGCACGTATAATAAAGAATCTCAATGTTTTACTAAATATAATTGAGTGATCAACTTCAGTACTGCGACAAAGAGACTATATTGTTCACACGCTTCAAAATATTTTTCTAATCTATCTTTAAGCCTTTACTAAGATCACATTTTCCTTATAAACTCTTCTATTAAAACATTAATTGGCAAGACAAAGGCCATAATTATCATCTCTCCTGATTGAAAACAGTTGATTTACATTCTATCAGAGAAAAATAAATGAAAACGACATTTTTAACTACTGACTTTTCTTTGAAAGCATTTCTTACACTACCTTTTGACCACCCACTGACTACAGTCTTATTTATCTTAGTTATATATTTTTAGTAAGAGGATGACAGCTACTGAGATTTATTTTTTCATCATCCAGATCAGCATATTTTAATATACTGCTTTAAGCTTTAGTGCTATTTAATTCTATGTATGCTTTAATTCTCATTTAAAAGTAGCATTTTTAAAAGTTTTACCAAAGCATACAAGAAGTCAAGTGTAATAAATAATATTACCCAACCACCTCCACCAGAAAGAAGGTTTACTTTTTCATCCCAGTTTGAACCTGAATAGGTTCCACTCCCGCCTGTACTGACAAAAAGCAACCTTCAGTCCTTGCAGGTTACCCTAAAGAAATATTAATGAGTTTTTCTGCAACTTACAAAGAATTACTCAAAACAACTTTTCACAAATGCTTAGAACCTAATATTTTTGTATGTTTAATAATTATGCTTAAGCTAGTGGGCTGCAAGGGTAATACATCAGTTGTACTAAGCGTTAACAGCTAAATTGAATCCAGATAACAGAACGGAACAAAGAACATGCGACATGCTCTTCAGATACACACAAAAGATACTTGCCAGACCAGCTGTAGCTTCTGGTTAGCTGTAACTAGTAGTACAGCATAGATCATGATTTTAAGAGCTCAAAACAGTTACTTTGCTCAGGTAAATTACTTAATCTCTATTGACAAAGAGATACAAAAAGCATCGGTAGACAGCAGAAGAGTGAGAAAGGTAGCAAACAAAAGGCTTTAAATAGCTTCCCCTCTTTCAGTAACATTCACTTAAGCATTCACATTAGGTCAAGCTTCAGCCAGTTGTTTACTTGTTCTTATATTTGTTTCCTGCTGGAACCAGAAAATTTATGAGATACATCAGACAAAAATCATTCACAGCAAGCTATAAAGCCAGATATAACCAATATATTAATTGTAATAAAACTAGAATACTGAATGATTCCTCTTAGGAGGAGTGAGACTTTGAACCATATAGTATCTTGGACTCCTCAGAAACAGGCAGGTACCAGTATAGCTCCTGTTTTTCTTAAAAGAAACTACTGAGAGTCTGAATCAATGCTACACAACTCAGACTCTCCTGTCAATTAACTTTACTTTTGACCAAAAGAATAAAATGTAATTAATCTTTTGATATGCAGAATACTAGAAAGACTTCCTATGTAGATTTAACTGGTAGGCTTTAACATTTATTTTAAAGTTCTTACCTGATTTGCATAATGAGCATACTATCCAAACATGCATGCAGTACATCAAGTTTTCAATATCATCTATCTCCACAGAATGACAGGAACTCTCTATCCTGAACCTGCATACCTTATACACCTACCAAAATATTTTGTCTTCTTACATGATGTGCTAGCACATGCTAGGCCTATTCACTCTACTGTCCTCAGTTACAGCTGAGGAAATTCATAAATTGTCAGTGACCACAAACTGATAAAAGTTCATTTCAGTGTGAAGTTAAACGGGAGAACTTAAATGAGTTTCAGTGGTAATTTAGAATTAGTCTTTATCTTGCAGCAAAACAGATATGAAGCACTGAAAGACTATCACATCCCAGCTCAAGTGGTATTTTATTAGCTGACAGACAGCAAAGGCTAGCTACCAGCTAGCTTCCAGCTATAACTGAGTAGCTGTAGTAATTTTTTGTGTAAAACACCTGGATTATTTTGCATCTCCACTGGCAACCTTTTACTCACTATAAACCAGAAATAAATGCAAAATAAAAACACTAAACACTAGACTGAGGCACTAAAGAGCTAAAAACAATCTTAACAAAGTAGCTGAAGCATGACAGAAAGAATATTAGAGAACTATTTTAATTTTTTGACTGTCTTATCGGGCCCTGTCAGCATGGGTTTAAGAAAGGCAGGTCCTGCTTGACTAACTTGATGTCCTCCTGTGACAAGATGACCCGCTCAGTGGCTGAGGGAAAGAAAGGCTGTGGATCTTGATTACTCAGACTTTAATGATGTCTTTGCCACTGTTTCCCATAGCATTCTCCTAGAGAAGCTGGCAGCTCATGGCTTGGACAGGCACACTCTTCCTGGGTAAAGGGCCAAATAGTTGTGGTGAATGGAGCCAAATCCAGCTTGTCATGAGTGGCGTTCGCCAGGGCTCAGTACCGGGGCCAGTTCTGTTTAATCTCTTTATCAGTGATCTGGATGAGGGGATTGAGTGTACCCTTAGTAAGTTTGCAGAAGACACCAAGTTGAGTGGGAACATTGATCTGCTGGAGGGTAGGAAGGCTCCGCAGAGTGATCTGGACTGGCTGGATAAACGGGCCAAGGTCAGCTGTATGAGGTTTAACAAGGCCAAGTGCCGGGTCCTATGCTTGGGTCACAACAACCCCAGGCAGTGCTACAGGCTCAGGGAAGAGTGGCTGGAAAGCTGCCTGGTGGAAAAGGACCTGTGGGTGTTGATCAACAGTTGGCTGAACATGAGCCCAAAGGGTGCCCAGGTTTCCAAAGAAGGCCAACAGCGTCCTGGCTTGTATCTGAGACAGTGTGGCCAGCAGGACTAGCAAAGTGATCATCCCCCTGTACTCAGCTCTGGTGAGGCCACACCTTAGATACTGTGTTCAGCTTTGGTCCCCTCACTACAGGAAAAACACCGAGGTGCTGGAGGGAGTTCAGAGAAAGGCAACAAAGCTGGTGAGGAGTCTGGAGCACAAGTCTGATGAGGAGCGGCTGAGGGAACTGGGGCTGTTCAACCTGGAGAAAAGGAGGCTGAGGGGAGACCTGATCGCTCTCTGCAACTACCTGAAAGGAGGCTGCAGCATGGAGGGTGTTGGTCTCTTCTCCCAAGCAAGAAGATGGGAGGAAATGGCCTCAAATTGTGCCAGGGAAGGTTCAGATTGGATATTAGAAAAAATTTCTTCATGGAAAGGGTTGTCAGGCATTGGAACAGGCTGCCCAGGGAAGTGACAAAATCACCATCCCTGGAGGAATTTAAGACTCGTAGATGAGGCTCTTAGGGACACGGTTTAGTGGTAGACTTGGCAATGTTATGTTAACAGTTGGACTTAATGATCTTAGATGTCATTTCCAACCTAAATGATTCTATAATATTGTGTTGAAACAGGTAGTTTGTCAAAAAAGCAGCAGTTTGAAAATGTCTGAAGAAAGTATAGAAAACCACTTGTAAGTAATTCTGCAGTTATCATCCTGAAAGAGAAATTTCATAGTTGTGGTGGGTTAACCTTGGATGCCTGTCAAATACCCACCCAGCCACTCTCACTAACCTTCCTCACTGATGGGCTCAGCTTTGGCCAGTGGCACGTCCATTTTGGACCTGTGAAGAACTGGTTTTATCTCACATGGTGGGCCAGCCCCCGCCCCCACCAAAACCTTGTCATGTAAACCTAATACAATAGATAAATATAATTGTAGCAGATAAAAACCAAAAAAGTTCATAGGAGGAACGTGAAGTTACAAACTCAAAACACAGAAATCATCATCAAGCACTGGCACTAGTCAGAATAAATTAACAAATGAACTGTGAACACCTTGCCCAAAAGAAGTGTTCTAGTTCAAACAAGAATTCAAGTAAGCATTGTAGTGTGTGTTATCTCCTCCTGGTGTTGCCTTCTAACCACACGAATATTGTTCCTTTCTTACTCTTTTACACTGCACTACTTTAGAGTCATCTGTCAGCACTTGGTTTCTTCACCCTGTCTTAAAGACAGCAGAGCCCTGTACGGTAGGAGGAGCAACCAAAAGCCGTTATGTAGTACAAGCTTTTAATCTCTTCTTCACGTCAGCTTAAGAGCTACATCTATTACCGGTAAGTTTGAAGACAAGCACGGTAAAGGCAACTCCACTCATTATCTAAACTGGCTCTCTCCATGACTGCTATGGCGTTGCAATTATATCCATGCTGCATAGATGGAAACAGCTTTGACCACCTCATCACAAGCTAAAGTCTGCACAATATGCAATACCAACATATGAACCCTGAACTCCAACCAAACACAGAGTTCCAAAAATTGTGTTTTATTGGTAAGGTCATCTATCACCAGGCCTAGCATAAGTCAGTTACTACTCTCTGACAAAACTACAAGTAAACACTAAAGCTGCCATGGTATCTGAGTGAAAGTCACAGGCACTGCAATAAGTAACTTGAATTCACTGGTGTCTTCACATTATAAAATTTTGTAAACTGTAAGGTCAACATGAAGATAAGGAACTTACTCAAATCACCAATGAACTTTCCTGACTTTGATCTTCTCTTTAGCAGCAACCTCTATTTTCAAGAAACCCAGGTTAAGAATTACTTTGATTAAGGCCTCTCAGTAACAAGAGCAATGGAAACTACAGGTTCACAGTACTGGTTCACCCCAGATAGACTACCAGAAGCAGGCAGGAGTATAAGCTATGATCTTTTAGAATATACAGATAGCTGAAATCAAACCAAACCAAACCAACAAGTTATGGGGAAGAAAGAAAAAAAGGAATAGATATCTGGGGTGTTTTTTCGTGGTCACTTGCTAGTTTGAGCTCTGAGTGATCACTCTACTCCTACATGTGCTTTACAATGCATTAGTTCAGAGCTCTCTAATGTTTACTGTCCAGATCTGATTTACAGCAAAAACTCAACATCTACATTAATACTTCAGCCGCTGCCTTCGGCTATTCTATTACTATGAAAATTTCACTAAGCATGTTTCAGCATTCAGCATCTTACCTGAGGCAGAGAAGGGGTCTTAAGTCACCACCTAAATTGATACAGCTACCATCTTTGAGTATCCCCATGCAAACATTTTTGGAGCCCCATGCCTTGTCAGCTCTGAACCAATGTATAGAAGTTCTCTTCCACTCCAACTTAGCCAGATTAAAATCACAAGATGAAAGCTGGAATCCACAACAACAGAGGAAAGACTTAAGAAACCCCTGGGCCTCAGTGGACTAGCTTTACTATTACTGAAAGTACACCAATGTGACACATCTGAACTTTTCTACTAGAAGCCCAAGAAGAGGACCTAAAACTTTGTATCTTGATTTTATGGAGAAAGGGCAGAGAAAGAATCTTTCAGGCTAATGAAGATTTATTAAGCAAACAATCTAGTTTTACACAGGTCAATATGGAAAATATGAAATGACGAACGCTAACAACAAAAAGACACAGACAGATACTGGCAAGAAGTCTTATTACAGTATGGAAAAACAAAGGTGATGACTGCTGTTACACCTTGCATATCAAACTAGAAGGGGGAAAGCAAAGGTGTACACTGCCAGGGTGAAAGAATTCTATTTCATACAGTACGCGCACATGTGTCTGTAACCGAATCTGTGTGGAATTTAACCATGAGACAATCCGTTGTTTTGACATGACAAAACTGAAACCTTAACTATTAATAAAGCGTACTTCTGGAACTCACAGATGTAAAATATTTTCACCTATGCACTGATGAGACTAACAGCAGTCAATGGAAGCACTTTCCTCATTGGCACTAAGAAAAGTGGACAGTAAAAAAGAACTACATGTTTTTAAGGTTGCTAAGAAAACAGGAGCTCAGCCTCCCCATTCAGGAATGCTCTAACTAGCCACATCTTACTACCAAACTTTCTCACTCCTCAACCCAATTGTAACTTCTACCATATTCAGCTTTGTGCTTTCCACAGGAAAGCATTCCTCATACTAAAAATACTAGGGAGAGCCTATATCATCCAGAAATACTAGGGAAAGAATAAAACTTAATCAGAAGAAACAGTAGAATACTGAACCAGACAAGATGGCCAGTGAGAGAGAATGTCTCAAAAATATAAGGATCCTAGATTGCACCTCATGTCAAGCAAACCTAAACAACAAAACGTTAGTAGCAAACCACCTGTAAATTAAATATCAGTATGCTACAATATTGTATTATCTATCTTTTTAACAACCATCATTTACTCACAGTTTGTGGGTTGATATCATCTTCTCCCATAGGTTCATCCACAATTTGCTGTCCATTCTGTAAAAACAGACACAGCAAGTTACTAGAAATGCTGAATATGAGTACAGAAATAAATATATTGCAGATGCGCTTTCATGGTATGCTACTGTACAGGGTCAAATGTTCTCTTCTCCATGTTCTATTAAAAAAAAAATAGAAAGTAAACACAGAAGATGGCATATTGCTAGCACACAATATCACTCTCACTTTGATCCTTGTGTATTATCAAACCTGATGTCACGGTAAGAAATACATAAAACAATCTGGCATTAGAATCCTTACTGCTACACAGCTAGACATTATTTTCCACTACTACGACTTCTGCAAAAGAATTAAACCTGATGAAGACTGAACAGCAAAAAGCCACAACAAAGAACAGATGAACAGGTTCTTTCTAAGAGCAAGACCTTATGTAGAAACACTCAGTCCTTACTCTGCCATGACTACTTCAAGAACCTTTAGAACTACAGTATAGCCGTAGGAAAACTATGAATGCAATGCTTATTTTCTTATCCAGCATTTACTACTTTCTGTACTCTTCTCAGGACCATTCTGAAAAGCCATACAAAAATAGGCTTTTAAATGTGACATTTAGACACACAGATTTTTAAAAAGCTTAAATACCTTGTTGGTCAACAAATGCTTTATTTTCCTCATCAATGAAAACAGGAGAATCTCTAAGAGACATTTTTGTCAGAAAGACTGAGAATGACCTTGCTTACACAACAAGCATGAATATTAACAAATTGTATGGAAAAATACGTATTTCCTAAGTTATAATATGAGATATCACCTGGAGCATTAACTCTTAGTTTGCTCCTAAACAGCAATTCAATATGATTTTAGAAACAAATGAAAAACTATTAAAAATTGTTATATTTTCCATTAGCACTGGAGGAATAATTTAAGTTCATTTATGCATTGTTTCCCTAGAGAATACAAGGCCTAATTAATCTATTTTTTTAGAACTGAATTTACTTAAGATAAAGTCACATGCCTCTCTGGATAGGTATTTTCTAGTTGTTATAAAGCTAAGAAAAGCTGCTCAGAGATTCAGAGATTTTAGCTTCGATATACACCTTCCTTCCCACAGCTCAGCTTTTCAGCACACTTCATACGTATAACCTTCCTTGCATTTTTCTGTAAAAACTTCTGATTAGTCTTCCAGCTTGCACATAGTTAGAGGAAAATCTTCTGTATGAAGTGACAGATTAAATTCTAAGAATTTATGAATTCAATTTTCAAATATTGCAAACACACTGAATGTTCAATCTCAAATGACTACCAGCTCTCTACTAAGTTTTCTCCTGAGCATATTTTGCTAAAAGATGCAGCTGGATAAAGCTAAGTCATGAGAATTATGGAACGTCCAAAGATGACACAGGCTTTTTTTTTTTTTAAAAGGGGGTAAGGAGAGCAAGAAGGTTCAGCTTCTGATAGTCTATCTAGTGCAGAGTTCTGGCACATGGTAACTGCCATTTTCTCAGCTAGCTTCAGGAAGATACTAGAGACTTCTAATATGACTCCAGCTTACTCTAGAAGTCATCTTTCCATGAGGGAGGACTAGTAAGAAATCAGCTTCACATGTTATACATTACTACAGAAGTGAATATAATTTTCACGAGCTCAGTTAAGAGTAGTCAGCATCACAACTTCCAGTTGTACAGCTAAGGGTAATTTGTCAAGATGATGGTCCAAAAAGCCTAAATTCCTCTCACTGTAGCATCTTTTACTTACGTACTAATGTACAAACAGTGAATATTGTACTATTCTTCCTTAAGACACATAAAAAGTTGAAATAAACCACCATGAAAATACCAGCTTAGCTAAGTAACAGAAATGAGTGTTTTTAATAAAGCCTGTTCTCAAAGAAGGATATTGTGTATACACACATCATTACCATCAAGGCCACAGTTCACATACTTTCCCTTTTCTCAAATCTATGGCATGTATTTAAATTAAATTAACATTTGTATTTTAGCTACACATCTCTATATACTGTTCATGCTACAAGATAGTTTCCAAAGTATCTTGTCAATGTGAACAAATGAGAAGAACAGTAGAAAAAATAAGACAACTGACTTGAGATGGAAAGGAGGAGTCTACAATGTCCTAACAACTAATGACAGCTAAACTCTGGGGCCTAGAATAAGGCAACTTGTGTATTAAAGGCATGTGCTCTAAACTGACTCCACATGCAGATTTTCAGAAATACTATTTTGTGCTACAACACTGAATAATAATGTGCATTAACTGCTGGTTAAGTAATAATTTACTATACAGTAAACTTTAATATCTCATGCTTACTATTTTAAGCCAACTGAAACATAGTTGAAAGTGGAACACACTATCAGAGACTTGAGAGAAGCCTCTCTTTGAAGACAAAAAGGCAAAATCAACCGCTATTTTAAAAAAGGCTCTAATCTTTAACTTCATTGACTTTTTCAACATTTTATCAGTCTACCAGAAAAAACACAGCAAACTTTTGCATAATGAATTAATTGTTTTGTACAATCTAGTTTTTCTGTGCAATCCTGCATTGCCTTCAGTTGCTTTTCAGTTGAATTCAAGCAATACAGTCACTACACACTTATTAGAATGAACTCGAGAAATCAGTGTGTGTGCCATGCGGTCAAGTCTGAGCCAGATCACTGGATTAGCAAGATCTTTTTAAATAGGTCTACCCAAGCAATGATTATGCTAAAGGAATCACTGGATGGTAGAACCAGTTTTTCTCATAACAGTCTGAGCCATGTAAGGTAAAGAAGTATATGTATATATGATTTATGGTTTGCTGGTATATGATAGTTTTAAATGGAAAGCAGCTGTGCGTTCAGAAAGTCTACAAAGCATACTGCCTTTCTTATGAGTTAAAACATAAAGCCAAAAGGTCCCTACTGGAAGTGGCAATATTTAAATGACTGTGTTGTGAGGAGGTCAGCAGCATGCTTAAGAGGTGAGTGAATTAAATAGGTTCCATTTTGCTGGTCTTAGACTTGCTCTAGTATTTAACTAGAATGAAGGGCATCTCTCCATGACATAACTAGTAGTCAAACGAATACAGAAGAGGAGAAGGTTGACTGTATCTGTCACGTGTACAGGTTGGTCTAATTCAAAAGGCAGACTCTAGACCTTGGTTATTCTTCAGCTGCACTCCTCCTGTGGTGGGATGCTAAGCAAGCAGAACAGATCAAAGATCTGGTAATTTCCAATATTCTGGCTTCAAAAGTACAACATATTTCAGGCGATGGCACAAGAGAACTCTTAAGGAGGGGGAAAAAAAAAAAAAAATATCACAGAAATGTCCACAGAAAGCTCCTACTCAGACCTAAACATATTAGCAATTGCAATCAATTCATGCCATGAAAGGAATGCGCATATCCCTCATAACAAAATGCTCTTCCAATTAACTCAAATTCTGTTATCCAGTGGAAACTGTGATGTTAAGTTAGCCACAAATTTCACTCCCAAAACCTTTTAAACCAGTTGCCATATTTCACTAAATTGGTAGAAATGAATACGTAAACACAGTTGGGTTCCAGCAATTTTCCTGAAGGCACATGGACAGGAACACAAAAGAGATCCTACAGGCTCCCTAACTGAGCATAAAGCAGACAAACATCAGGGAATCTGCAGCAGGCTGTTGGAACATGAATGTCCCCCATATGAACCAACAGAACCTCTGACACGAAAGACAATCAATGACATAACAGGAAATCAACCACCAGTATTCCTAGCAATCAAAAATTACAGGACTAAACCTGCAAAACTCTTAGTGCATAATCAAGCACTGGATTTTCCTAGCAAAAATACAGTTCCACTTCTTGACCAGTAATGCACACCCATAAATCACTGCACTGGAAGGGACCAAGAGGTAGCAAGTACTGGCATATACAAGGGTACTGGTATAGAGAAAAATCTAGTAACACTAAATCCTTTCTAAGAAAGGAGTACATCAAGAAATGCAGTGCACGTCCCACACACAACCAATTAACCACTTTTTTGTGAAGCAGGGAATATCCTGCACTCTACACACTACAAATACATATTGATCTGCAGTCTTCATGTCACCTTTTTTTTTTAAATTATGGTTCCAAAGTGTACTGCAAGAGATCCAATTCACCTCAGAAGTCTGGCAAAACTGTAGTATCTTGGGCACAATAAACCTAATGCTGTTCCCATCCATCCTTCTGATTCAGCACTGGGCTCACATGGATGAACTTGTATGTAAAATACACCATCTAGCATCTGTAACAGCAATCTGAATGTACCAATTCAGTGCAGAGTATCTTACGTTAATAATAATTTTAGGTATCCATCATTCCCATAACTATTTTTTACAACTATCTAAACCATACTAATGATTTGTCCAATTAACATCTCAATTATGTTTCCTGTAGTGCTCACTTTTTCCTATTTTCCATATCAGTTTCATCAATGATATTACAGACAGTATACACTTGAAGTTTCTAGATTTAGTTTAGTATCTGCATTCTCACATTTGATTTACAAACCAAAGTTCTGCTAATTTGGACTTACCCCCCTGAACTTTATGCTCTTTCCTACAGTCTTAACAGACATTGTTTTTTTGAAGGCCATAAGTTTTTCTCCAAAGCTTCTTCAACATTAGATACTACCATATATCTTCTTCCTCCCCCAGACCATCTCTGCCTTGTGTTTAGACTATTGCTAGACTATTTTGGGATGTCTAAGTAGCCTCTCTGCCAACTATTTTAACTTTGTTAGCTGACTATGTTTGTCAGTTATTTTAAAACCCCTCATGAAATTGATACCAGTTACAGCTTTTGGTATAATTCTTCTGCCATTAGCCTCAAAATTTCCTAAATATTAATACTGGGCTTGAGAATTTAAGTTAGTAACCAGTCTTGACATTACTAATAGAGTTCAGTATGTTATATAACTATTGAGCTTTCCATGTAATTGGTACTTTTTAGGAGAACCATACCCCCCAACTAAAATATAATTTAAAAAACTGTTATATTCTTACACTTAATAATTGGACAAATCAAGAATTATGAACTATGTATCAATACAGGATGATGTTTTGAATACATAAATAAGCAGACAAGATAAGATGTCTGAATCATGCCATTTAAAAATCATCATCTAGAAGCTGTAACATGCCAATGACTAACACAGGTGATGATTTAACTATGCTTTAGAATTATAATTTAAATAAATTACCTGGGTAAGTCTGAAACTTCTCCCAACTAATTCCTAGTTTTCAGCTACCAAAACTTCCAGACTTATCCAATAACTTTTAAACACAATTATAGGGTTTAACAGATTCTATGCCTCCCCCCCCATTTAAGCCTTCTGAAAAAGTTTAGGATCCAAAAATAAGTAATTCAAAACACACAAGAACTTGAAGTATTATTTATTATTTAATCATTAAAACACTGGGCATATGTAGATCAGAGCACTTACACTCTGGTATTTTCAAGGTACTCTCAACTGGCAGATAAAGCTCAAGAACCCTGTGATCCTTGAATTGAGTAAAACTGTAACAATGCTGCTGGCTTGTTTCAAAGCAGCAGAGACTACAGTTTTCCTACTGAACATTCGTAACAAATTTGCTGTTAGCAATGCCAAGGTGCTGCATGGAACTACATTCAATAAAAGCTTTCTGAACTGTACACGTTCAAACTTGCTATTCTAAACAGCAATGAGCTACTTCGAGGAAAAAAAATCGTAGGTCCTTAGAAAAATAGTTGAAAATAGACTGAGGGGACCTTGAGAGGTCATCCAGTCTATGTCAGTACACCAAGGCATGACCAGCTAATCCTGCAATGTTGCTCACAAGAAGTTTATGTCTAACCCCTTCTTAAATCTTCAGTAATGGAGCTTTCGGAATGTATTCCAGTGCTTAACTAAAATACCAGGCTTTATGAGGATGTGAATTAATGACTTATGCCCTAACTCCTGAGCTGTGAAGCCACACTGATCCAAAGCACTTACCTAAATCCTAATCTGATTACAATTTATTACATGCAAGTGGCAGAAATGAGCTATCATTTTAGACTTCCTTAACTTTCAATCCCTAACATTCTGTGATTCTGTGTTCTCTCATAGCAGATATACATCTTGCATATACTATGTTAAAAATAGTACATGCAAGTATTAAAAAGTCCTTAATTAAAAAAAAAACAAAATCAAAAACAAACGAACAAAACCCTAAAGACAGGAGCCTTTATTTCCATGAAACTTAAAATTACTACAAATATTTATTTTATATACAACTTTGTTACTTCAAGCTCCATCAATTGCATATAATTTATTCTAAACTTGACTAAGGTGACTGACTTCTACCTTTGCTGAGTATTAAAAGAAACAGCAAGAAATTGAAACTTGCCTTTTCTGTAGATAATCAACCTCAAATATTGGCCACTAACATGCAGATCATTTAGGTACAAAGCCATTATTTCCTTAAGCTGGGATACTTGGGCAAATTTAACCATGTGATTTTGTAAACTCTACCTACTTTACACTATCACTTTCTTATCTGCTATGACCCAGTATAGTTTAACAATACAGAAAAGCAGTTCCCTTTCCTCCACTGCAGTGGTTTCCTTGGCACTGGCATATGTCCAGCTCTGTGCCAAGACAGGTCAGAAAAGGAAACTTAAAAAAAAGAGTTTACAGTTCTCAGTAAGTTTAATCCTCTGAATTAACTCAGTTTAAAGTCAGAAAAGTGCCAAGGCATTAGCCAAAATGCCAAACACACAGTATCGTTAAATCTTTGTCCAGGCCAACCCCTTTTTGCAGCTAATACAAGCTCCAAATCATGTATGTTCATTTGTTCAGGAAAAAACAAACAAACAAAACAAAACAGGGAAGTGAAATTATTACACTTTACACACAAATTCAACAGCTTCAGTAAAAACAAAACAAAAAACAACCAAAAACCCCAACAAAATAACAGCAACAAAAACACCAACTAAAAAAACCCCTTCAAATACATCATCTATTCCCCCTTCATTTACTCCAAAAGGAAGACGACACATACATGTAGAAATCGCTCACTTCAATATATCAAATCACTGCTGCATATGTGAAAAAAAATTCCTTCTTGGCTCGCACACATCATCTTAAGAGTGACTCCAGCACCTGACAGCATACAAATCTTATTACCAAGGCTGCATTTGCAGAAGGTAGGGGTACACACTTCACTTTCACTGCCTTCTGCAGTCCCAGGCCCATCCTAACGCCCTGCACTGGGCTGGGCTCCTTCCCAAAGGGACCAGGGCACATGCATGGGAGAATGTGCCAGGTCCTTGCCCCAGGAGTCAGGGGCAGCCAAGGGGCCCGGCAAGGCTGCGGTTCCTCACAATGCAGACACAGGTTTTCAGACATCAGTTGGTTTCTTAGAATCTCTTCGCATGATAAATGACAAAGGTTGAAATTTAATACTGAAGTCAACCAAAGCAGTACTCGTTTATTATAATTTAGCTATTTTAATAAATTCTTCTGAGAGACTAAGCTATGGAACAACTTCGCCATTTCCTAAGATTCAGGATTTCCAATGTGACTACACAACAAATGTCAACTGCTGGAAGACAGAAGGAGAAAGGCTTTCTTTTAAGTGAAAAAAAAAAAAAAAAAGTAAGTTCTAACAGTAGCTAATTTTGGCAACCATGTTTTGTAAGGAATAATACAAATAATATTAAACATGATCTGATTACAGGCTGAAACTACCACCTTTTAAGCCTGCAGGACAAAGAAGATTTTATTTTTCCAAGCTGTGTTTTGTTGGACATTTAAAATCACAATAAAACACCATTTCTCCACAACTTCTGTATGGAACATAAGCATGTTCCAATAAATTAATGCTTGAAATTAAATCTTAAATGGAAATGTAATTAATTTAGTTAAATGAAGCCTTAGAAATTGTGTCAGAAAACAGACCTAGGTAATAATAATGTATTTAGAAGACGTGCTACTTTTTACACAATTGATTGCTTCACTTTTTTTTTTTTTTTCAAGGCAGCACATTTCCTTCAAAAAGAGTCAAGTAGAGCATTAGGCATACCACAGGGGGTTCCTTACATCAAAGAGAACATATGGTAACTGTTAGTGATAAGAATGAGCTAGCAGTTAAATTTGTGGTTGAGCCACTGGAGTAGGTCCCTCAAAATCAGAGTTCACCTCCTAGCTCTAGAACAGACCCCATGAATTATGCTACATGAACTCACTAAGCTGTTGAACCTCATTTTCCCATCTGCTACACAGGACTTTTTTCTCCGTTTCCAATACATGAGGCGTTTAACCTTATTTCAGAGACTAAGGAGAGAATAAGTAGCACAGTATCACGTATGCAAGCATATAGCACAATGCTGGCAGTAATCAAACACTTCAGCTTGTCTAAATTTAAAAATTCCCTTAAGATATTCTAACTTACTGGGTTTTACTGATTAAATTATTCCCTTGAAAGTCACCAAGAATGAAAAAAATATTACAAGGTTTTACTGTTGCCTGAAAAACTGCTTAAAAGTTTCACTATCGGAATATGACTATGAATTTTATGTGGAAAAAATCCAAACAAACAAATAACAAAAAACAAAACAACCACCACAAAAAAACCCAAAACAAAACAAAATCAAAGAAACAAAAAAAGCCCAATTCAAAACAAAAAAAAGCACCACAACAAAACACAAAACCCTCCAAAACCAAACACCACAATAAACCACAACTCAAAACCAGTATCTTGAATGAGTTCTTACAGTTGATAGATCTGCGCACTGCCAGGATAAATCAACTCATAAAGCTAATATTTTTGATGTGCAGAAATAATTAAATGCTCACCTTAGTCTATGTATCATTGTGAATCTAAATCAAGCATTTCAAATGTCAAAAAACTGCAGTTACTATGACAGATCAAAACCAATCCAAACACAACAGACATGGCTTTAAATGTGTCAGTCTGCTTATATCTGCTTTGCGTTAGATGTCACAGCTGTGGCGAGAATTATATACCCATGCTATACTGAACAAAACAATAACAAGCTAAGAACTGTTGATGTCATAAAAAAACCTAAAGGAATGCTTCAAGAAGTCAAAATCAACACCTTTCGTGAGGAAACCAAGAGCTGTGGAGCACACATGATACTGCATGAAGATACTGAATTCAGCAGAGTAAAGCACCTGCTCCCTCCCACCCCACCCAGCTGAGAGCATGACATAGTAGGAATGTGTTAACTAAGAAACAGTAAAGGTGAAGTTGTACCATTGAGGATCTGAAAAAGCTGATGAAAAACATTCTGCACACTTAAACATCTTTCATGCAGGTGATATGTTTCTCAAGACATACGTAGCATGTTATCTGTCTATCACAGTAGTTTATGGAATACAGAGTGAACCATTTATTTAAATGAGAACTAGATGGCGAATTGCCACTTTTAACCCATTGTAAGATAATGTCACTCCACAAATCTGCGAAAAACCCAGACTTCAGAATGCACTGTACTGACAGCAGATCGGTTTGAGAAGTGATAGCCGACTGCTGGAGATAATTCTGCCTATAATGGAAAGATGACAGATAGTCATCAAAATCCACACAGACCTGCCCATTTGGGTGATTCCATTTTGGCTTTGAATTGTTTACCTGTGTGGGCCACACCAGAAATGACTGTAAATAGAGCCTTTGTGCCTGTGGAACCTAAGTACAACACTGATTACACAGACTGGTACAGAATGTAAAGACAATCACAACCATAGCTTCATGGCTACAGGTGGCAAGACACCTGATAAATTTCAGATTGCACATCAAAGGTGTTCATTGACAGAGATTGTCATATGGACATCAGAATTAAATTACAAAGCAAAAATTACATTATACCAGATTCTCTAAAGCATTATCATGACCTTTAAATGCTAGCACCTCTTGTCTCATGCAAGGTTCAAATAATTCCGGATACAGAAGATAAACCAAGGAATTCTGCAAAGAGGGGTTCATACCATCTATTTTGACACCTAAACAGGTGATCATGAGCAGTGGAAAAAACTGAACTTTCTCCACAGCCAATTTAGAGCACCTAAATTAAAACTCCTAAAGATAGATGGCACAAATGCTTCCCAGAAAGTCTTAACAAATGGTATCTCCTTATGACGGCCATCTCTTTCAACATACTGGTGTCCAAAATTTCACTGCTATAACTATTCGCTGCTCCAGTCGACATTAATATGCACTGCTGGGAGTACACATCAAAGGATCAGGCTAGTTATTTAGGCATTCACATACAAACTCAAATCATCAATACTTCATTTTCTTGAAAGCAGACAACTTGAAACAACAGGAACATTCTTACCATGAAAAACAAACACATGCTTATTAACTATACTGTATTCCAATGTAATGGTATTCTAATGTAAAGGTATTCTATTCCTCCTACTAAATTTGCTCACACATCACAGCAAATCACCTCCTCAGTAGTACCAGTATAAAACCAAATGCAGGACTGCAAGTGGAAACAAATGAAAAACTAATCCAGTTAAAACCAACTTTGCTCAAGGATACTATTGCAGGATAGGGTTTGGTATTAGTATATTGCTATGCTACAGAAAAACACAACTCATGAAAAATTTAAAATATAAGTTATGTATTTAGGTCATTTGTTTATGTGTTTGACTTAAAGAAAAGATATTTTAGTGAAAATAGATAAGTTAACAACTCATTTCAGGTAAGCAATGTTTCTCAGTTTACCTTTTAAGGGTCACCTGAGAAGCTTTTACAGGTGCAGTCTGGTCTTTTCAAGAACGGAATGTTTATTCTAGACTAGGGCCTTAGAGTGCAAACTTGTCAGTTCATTGCTGTTTCATGTTTTATTAGCAGTCCTAGAAGATTTTTTGGTGATAAACTGTTGTAGACTTATGCCAGTGTAAGTGTTTAATTATTTTTTTAGTAAGAGGTAAAATACACTTGTTTCAAGAAGTTTATGACAGCAGTTTAAAAACAAATAACTTAGAAATACCCTAAAACAAATAAAGTAAAATCAACTGTGCACACACACACACATTCCAAATCATGTAATTTCTTTTGCTACCTTTCCAGCATATATGCCATTAGTGAAGTTACATAGACTATATGTAGCGAGCATGGAATACTAAAGTAACAGTAAAGAGATCTTCTCTAAATCATCAGTCTAAGTGGTCTTGCAGAAACATCTCCCCACCAACTTCTCCTCTGCCCTCAAGCATCACACTACTACTGTAGTTACTCTCCATAAAAAACAAATAAACAAACAAACAAAAAACCCTCATCTAAGATCGCCACTTTAGAAATAACTGGCAAGAATCTAAAAGCAACTACAGTAACTGGCAAGAATTTAAGACAGATCTGCCTGTCAGATCAAAATTGCAGTCACTTTAAGGAGAAAGAAGACAAGACAAATATTAAACGGACAGATACATATGATACTGCAGAAACTTTGCATCAGTTCCTCTTTGCTCCACTCACTTAGGAATAAGTCCTAACCTTGTGAATAATTGTTGTAAACTGGCCTGAGTCCATACCATTCATATTCAGCATCACTTGAAGCAGCCTGGCTGCATATCAGCTGGAGCAGATTCAGGTAGAAGCTGCACTGTCAGAGGAAGCTACTTCTTTTCAGATGGGAGTCTGGTCGCAAACTAGCATATACATTGTGGGCTACGAGGGAATCACGGAGCAAACACAACTGACTGTGTAGGTGTAGTATTTACATAGATCCAAACCAACACAGTAGTACACTGTAGGAAAAAATGAAAGTAACTGAAGGCATCTACGGCCTCGGTGAATCTAATTTCCAGCCACCCTCCTCATTATCTCAGCCTAAGAAAGCTGACACGCGTCTTGCCTAACATGGGCAGCAGCATAACACGAACTCCCCGCTACCGACAGCGGGAAACCACACTGCTCTCCATCCCAGGGATGTTCCCAGAAACGCCGCCAAGCACACAGCTTCACCCATGCGAAACGTCCCTGCGGTTTCCCAAACGCTTGCGAAACTGCAGAGACAACCCCATCGCGCTTAGATAAGGGAACAGCGGTAGCCGGGCGGGGATGGCCCTTGGCCACCGTGGGGAGAGCCGCGGCAAAGCGAGGGCACCGGGCAAGGTGAGGGCAGGCCCCGGCCCCCCCGGGCCGTGCTGGCAGAGGCGGCGGGGCCGCCCCGGGAAGGAAAACTCGCCGTGACAGTAACCAGACACCGCGCTGGAACAAAAGCGCCCGACTCGGCCGCCGCAGAAGCAGGTTACTCCCTCCCGGAGAAGGGGGCGGAAGGGGAGGGAGCGAGCCGGGAGCAGCCCTGTCCCGTGAAACACGCCCCGAGTCCCGGCGCGGGGGAGTCCCGGCCGGTCCCGGCCGTGAGTCAGTGCCCCCGAGAGGAAGCGGCGCGTCGGGGCCGGCCGGCAGGCGCCAACGCTCACCCCGAGCGGCCCGGGGGCTCGGCGCCCCGCAGCGCCCCGTTCCCGCGCCGGGCCACTGTCCCCCGGCTCCTCCCGCCTCCCCCCCGCGAAGGGAAACTCTGCCCGTCCCTTGAGCGGCGCCGCCGCTGGGAGCCCGGGTCCCGCCGCCTCTTCACAACTTTCCCCGCAGCACCCCCCCGCTCGCCCCGTACCTCGGAGCTGCTCTCGGCCGTGCTCTCCACAGCCATCTTCTGCCACGGGTCCGCCAGCTGCGCCAGGGGCATCTTCCCCGCCCGGCTCCCGCAGCCTCCGCTCTCCGCTTTCCCGCACCCCGGCGGCGAGGCGGGGGAGGCGAGGCAGACAGTGAGCCCTCCGAAGGACGCGGGACACTCCGGCTGGCTCTAGCGGCGACTGCTGCCCGCTACCGCCGTCCGTCCGTCCCTCCTCCCGCCCCCTCCCCGCTGCCAGGCGGGGCCGCGCTTCCGCCCTCCCCCCGGCCCGCCGCTCGGGCCCGGCTTCCGCTCACAACATGGCGCCCAGGCCGTACCTGCCCGCCTGATGGCGCCTGCGCGCGCCAGGGCCGGGCGGGTCTGCTGCCGCCGCGGCCTTCACCGCCCGCAGGTGCTGCGCCGGGCCGCCAGGCGGAGCGGGGCGACTTGCTGAGCCGAGCCGAGCCGGGCTAGGCTAGGCTAGGCTGGGCCCCGGGGGTGGGGGCAGTGAGGCGTGCCCGGCCCAGCGGGAGGCAGCAGCCGCGCACGGCGGAGCGGAGCCGTGCCGAACCGAGTTTAGCCGCGGGCGAGAGTCTGGATAGACCGGGTCAGTCACGGGCGCGGTTATGCCGCCGCCTACGGCCGGCGGGTAGGGGAAGCCCTAGGTGACCGCAGACAGCCGGGCCGGTGCGGGGCCGGGGCTCCCGGGCTGAGATCCGTCCGTACTTGGCCGCTATTCAGCCTCAGCCGGTTTTGCCCAGGGCTGTGGGGGCGAGCAGGCCCGCTGGGCTGAAGGGCGACAGCGGCTCCTGATACCAAGAGCTCGTGTGGGGTTTCCCCCCACAGCGCTGCTGCGAGGTTCAGTCAGGCCGGTCCCAACAGAGAGATGAAAAGTTTGTTTGCATAAACAGCAGAGCAGATGGAGAACCTGGGAGGCAAGTGAATACAGGGCGGAAGGCATAGTGTTGTGCAGAATATCATTAGGCAAAGAGGGAGAAGAATTGAGATGCAGGAATTTGTTTTGGGAGCAATACTATTTACATAGTGGTTGGACTGCATGAGTAAGAGTTGCCTGGAAGCAGGAAAGTCATACTTCTGCAGGCCAAGAGACATGAAGATAAAGATGTCAAAAAAAACCCCACAGGTTCTGAAAACAGCCCTTATCTTAGAATCATAGAATCATTTAGGTTGGAAGAGACCCTCAAGATCATCGAGGCCAATCATAACCTAACCTAACTTTAGCATTAAACCATGTCCCTAAGAACCTAGTCTAAATGCCTTTTAACCCCCTCCAGGGATGGTGACTCCACCACTTCCCTGGGCAGCCTGTTCCAATGCCTGACAACCCCTTCCATGAAGAATTTTTTCCTAATATCCAATCTGAACCTCCCCTGGCACAACTTGAGGCCATTTCCTCTTGTCCTGTTACTTTTGCTACCTGGGAGAAGAGACCAACCCCCTCCATGCTACAACCTCCTTTCAGGTAGTTGCAGAGAGCGATCAGGTCTCCCCTCAGCCTCCTTTTCTCCAGGCTGAACAGCCCCAGTTCCCTCAGCTGCTCCTCATCAGACTTGTGTTCCAGACCCTTCACCTACCTCATCACCCTTCTCTGAACTCTCTCCAGCACCTCAATGTCTTTCCTATAGCGAGGGGCCCAAAACTGAACACAGGATTTGAGGTGGGGCTCACAAACAGCTGAGTTAAACATATACTGAGATCTGCTAACGTATGCGGTCTTACACCATTCTCTTAAAATGTTAAGCACTTTAATAAACACTCATCCCATTGCAATGTCAGATGGCTTGGCTGATGGAGGAGAAATGTTAAACCAGCAGCTGGAGATGGGTGCTGGTTTTGGGCGTCTTGCTGTCAAAGCCAAATTTTTCAAAACTCTTTGAGAAGGCCACTTCAACAGCCTCGCTGTCCCAAAGCGTTTTTAGATTTTTGGCAGGTCACGTGTTTTGCTCCATCCGTGATAAAAGTTAGCATTCTTTTAATATTTGGAGGGGTTTGGGGGGTGGGAGGAATGGCATGAGTGCTAGTAATTAAAAATGTGCTTTGTGTGTGTGTGTGTGTGTGTGTGCATGCACACAGGCTACTTCTGTTTCTGCTTGGCAGCATTTTTGATAGTACTTTATACTGACATAAGTGTGAATACCAATCTACGAAGAGGTACAAAGGAGTGGATAGTCAGTTGCTTATAATGAATTGGACTTCAGCTAGTACTAGAGAGGCTTCCATATCTGGAGTAAAAGGTCATAGCTGAATGATCACTTGAAGCCATCACCACTGCCAGGAGAAGCAGCTGTGTCCTCCTCTTGCTCACTGCTGTTCAGGCTGGCCCTTGCATCAGCTTCTCTTTTAAAATGGTGCAATTGCTTGTGCTGCCACTTGGTGAGTTATAAGAGGGAATAGATCTATGTCAAAACTAACCCTACCCTTTTTACCTCCTGCTGTCTGAAAAAAAAAAAAAAAAAAAGGGCAACCAACCCTATAAAAGTTGAGTTAAGGGTTGGAGAGAGATCAGGGATGTGTCCTTCAAAAATGGGCAATTTGCAAAACTCTATCCATCTATTGGTGTGACATTTAGAAGAAGGTAACAGAAAACAGATAATTCAGTAGTGCTTGGCAGTCTCTATGCTTAATAGTGTAACGTTAATAGCAAGGAATAATTTTTTGTAGTCTGATCAACACCAGGTCACTTCAGTCTCAGACTGCCTGCTGGAATGTTAAATAGAAAACTCATATTCACAGCAGTTTTATGTTATGTGTTTGACACACAAATTGAGACTTTAAAAAAAATCCTTGAGTTCATGTAAAGTCCATAATTAAAAAAAATAAAAAATCCTTCCATGCCTCTGGAAACAACAGTTTCTATTCCCTTGCAGGGATAATTTACTTTATGTTATCAAATCTAATGCATTTGTACCTGCATCAACTACACAGTCAGGTACATACATCTGAGACATGCCGTTAGGGAAAAGAACCCGAACACCTGAAAGGTGGCAACTGCAAGAGTAAAAAAAACCCATAAACCTAAGCTTGCATTTAACCTGGTTCAAGCAATCTCTTTTTATCTAAGACTTCCTCTAAATAAAAAATCCATGATCTCTTCCTTTCTTAGTAATCTAATCCTTTCCTGCCATAGGTACCTAATCCAAATTATTTGTTTGAATTAAAAACTCTTTTAGAAGGAGAGTAGGTGTCACATTTCAGTTAGTGTCTCTACATTTTGTATGTTGGTCATCTTTTGTCCCTCCCTGTATGTATGCTACGAATCCAGAAAAAACAAGGGCAAAGATCTTATGCACTAGCTTATAAGAGGGCTGCAAACAATAGAAAGCTGACCTTTTCTCAGGCACTGGAGTGCAGAGGGTAGGCAGAAGCATGCCATTTCATTGTTTGGGGGTTTGATATTACCACACGTTTAACTTTTATAATGGAGAAAGCTGCATCAGGATTTTAATAGAAGCTACTATGCAAGAACAGACTTCAGGGCAAGAAAATAATCTGTAAATTGTCTCCACAGGGAAGAGAAACACAACAGTTTATCTCTTGGAGATGCAGGGGATTCTGACTTTCAGATCCTGCTAAGCTCAGAGTTAGGTTGTCATCCCTGTGAGAAGTAAGATGCTGAAGATATTTTGCCTCAGGACAGCAGCAGCTCCTATTTTTCATTCCCTTTGTCTCAGGGTGAAGCAAGATCATGCTTTCACCCGTGGCAGAAGACCTTTGCTTTCACCCTCTTTCCCTCTAGGCACAGCCATCACCACTTGACTGTAGTCACCACTAATAACTGTCTGTCGCCAGACTTGCTTGTGGGGGTTGATTTCACCTTTGCATAAATGGTTGCAATCGTATTGCATCCAAACAGATGTTTTACATGCATTGCAATGGAAAATTTGGTCTTTAGGGAAGGGGTAGCATATGGCACTGAAATGACAGTGCTCTATAAAATCCTGTTAAACTGCCCTCATGTGAATTAGGTGGACTTCACAAGTGGCACCATTTTTTGATCTCACTTCTTACAAATCTCACTAAAATGTCACCTTGTTGAAAAGGAGACTTCAGATTAATAGGACTTACCTGTCTTTCCTCACAGAAGGCATCTTGATGTGCAAATAGAAATTTGGGAAGGTTGCTTACGGCAGGTGGTACCAAATGCTTTGCCTAGGTTTGAAGTAGTACCTGCTTACTCTTTGCAATTAAGGCAGAATTCATGACAGAGTTTGTAAATCACCATAGTCATACCCCGGAAATCAGTTAATAAGAATAAAACATGATTAGTTTGCTAATATTACTATCAGAATAATATGTGGGAGCTTGAACTTGCACTAAAATACAAATAAAAAGGGGGAAAACCAAAGCAAACTACTTAGGGCATCGGAAAATAATCTGACACTCATCTAGAAGGTTTAGCAGTTTATTAGGTGTGCATTATAATGCAGTATTTTCTGGGTTAAAATGAATAGAATATGAAAAGGAGTGAAATTCAGTTTCAAGTATTACAACCATAGTATTGAAGTGTATAATTTGATTTAATGCACAAGAAAATAGACAGAAGTTACTGTCCAAATTTACATAAGAAAAACCTCCAAGGAGTTAAAAAAAAAAAATCAACACAATTTATTTGTATAGCTAGTAGATGCAGAGAGTCTCTTATTTGTAAGACACCTGGATTTAATTCATAGCAAATCACAAAGGACAATTGTGTAATTTAGTAGAGTCACTTAATATAGATGTTTCAACTAAGGAGACTTATTCTTGCTTAATGATGTTTTCAAAAGTGTGAAGAGGCCTTGATTGGAGAAACGTAAATACATCCTGCCAAAATAGACTAAGGAAGCCTTTGTGCTAATTAGAACTGTTTGCTCCGTGCTTTAGTTGCAAATATGAAGAACATCTCCTTACCCTCATTGGGATATTGAAAGGATGGTTTCATTGATGTTTGGAGAGCTGACGAAGACCAGGGAGAGAGAGACAAAGTGCTGCAAGAAGTTTCCAGCTGGTGTAAGTTGTCATAGCAGAGACACCAACATGATTTGCTATACGAACCAGGGTTAAAGAGAGTTATAAGGGATAATTAAAAAGGGAAGGACTGAAATTAATGTCTGTTGTGTATTAAGACGTAACCTGACCTTTCAAACATCTGCTGAAGGGTATTTTCACCATTGCAGACTCCTGCATGATGGAATCATTCAGGAATGCAAACATTTCCTACAATTTCCTCTGGCAGGCTCTTCTTTGAAGTTCTGATCCTGCAAGTGTAGTAGAAGACATGATAATGGTAATAAGAATACTTCTAAATCCTACATGTATTAGAGATACGGTGTCTGACTCACCACTTAAAACTCTAGCTTTTCTGGATGTATGTATGTTTACACAAAACTGCACTGAAAGAGTAAAGCATAATGGATCAGGCTCAATGGTATTACTGCTCTGAGTTTTATCTGTGGTCACTGTACTAGCAGGAAATATTGTGCCTGTGGTTTCTACATCCTGAGTGGAAATCTGGAGTTCAATAAAATATGGTCTAATTACAGCATACCTGTCTCCAACATATGTTCTCATTTTAGTGTTTCTGTACATACGGATAGCTCAGATTTATCTTCTGAGTGACAAAGATCATCCTGTTCACTGCAGAGTATGAGAAACCTTTTGCTGAGCTTTGAAATCTTACATGGAAACCTGCTATCAAATACTGAACACAAGTTGTCACCCTGGAACAGTGGATCAGAATTGCAGATTGTGATATTTTGAAACAAAAAGGGAACAGTAGAGTATGAAAAAGGATGTCTCAGAGGGCTGGGGTTCTCATGGGTTACTTACAACCTAAGTTCACAAAAACAGAAGAAAAAATGCAAAGGTGATTAGAGGTAGAATGTGAAATTATATTATACAAGATAGTATAGCAATAACAAACTTGTCACCTTCAGAAGTCAGTGCTATAAAACACACCAGACATAGAGGAGACTATAGCATTCTATGCACCCTACCTGTCTCCTCCCCCAGACCTACGAGTTTAAAGGTTACATACCTTTCTATGATTGTTGTCAAATTAAGTCTGAATTAAATAGACCACTGATAAGCAAAGCCCAGTTTATCTAGTTTTCTTGGGATCTAACCTTACTACCTCAATTTCCTGATTTTTATGCTCCCCCAATTAAATAGTTTCAATGTCCTCCCATGTCCCTAAGTCTCTTTGGAATCTACCCACCAAATAATCTAACATTAATCTTACTCTTTGCTTTCTTTTAAAGGTTATCCAGTGTCTCTTAGCCAAGAATCCCTTTTAAATCTAGAAACCTTTACTTTCTCTTTCCTGACCCTTAATTACACTCAACAGGATTCTCCTGATTGAGCTAACAGTTTCCCTTTATCCTGCTTGACAACACCTGATCCTCATTCCCAGCAGTCTGCTGGTCTTTTCTGAAATACCTGCTGTTGAAGTGATCAGACCTAAAAGTATAGGTTGCTACCTCTACTGATTTGAAAGATCCATGTATTCTCTCAAGACAGTTCACTCGCTCTTCCTCCAACATCTCACATTTGTATCTTGCCTTTTCCACTGTGGAGAACCAAGCAGTACCATTTAGAGGGGGGCCCAGGTTTGTGGCCATGCCCGTGTTTGCCAGTGATCAATAAAACTTGTTGTATCATCAAATGTAAATCACAAAGGATCATAATTGTGCAGGTTGTACAACAGGCTATATGTGTGTAGTATTTTCCTCATCTCCCTGTATGATGTCTGCTGTTACCAGTGCAGCTGGGCAGTTTCTGCCCTGAGCCCCCTCATAGTTTAGGTACGTGCTGGGTTCACACTCCCTTCTATTCGTTGTGTGCTCGTTTGACTGAAAGTGGGTTGATTTTCTTCATGCAGTTAGAAGCTTTTCTTTTTTTTTGTAGCTAGCACAATTGTTTGAATTGAGTTTGAGAACAAGAATATAATACCCCGGGACAGGGTTAATGTTTTTCTTCAAGTAACTTTCTAGTGTTTGTAAGTTGGAACAAAGAGGATATAAGAGCTTACTGTTATCTTAGCTGTTGTCTGGGAGCCAAAGTCTTTCTGAGTGCTTTGCCCACAGGTGTGAGGCAGCTGGGAAGGCGGGCGTAGATGGGATAGACTTTGACTGACATCCAGACTGATCAATAGGAATATTCCATGCCATTAGCATCATGCTTCATATTTAATGAGAGCTGGGTTTTCTGGCTAGGGAAGTGGAAACCTGCTCCAGTTCTGCTCTGGTTTGATGGAGTTTGAGTCACGAGCATGTTTTAGTTTGGCCTTTTGCCATCCTGTCATTTGGCAGCTGACCTCTGGGCCTTTCTGCCTTTGTTGTTGTTGTTTTTGTTTGTTTGTTTGTTTGTTTTGTGGGTGTTTGTTTGTTTGGTTGGTTTTGTTTTGTTTTCCCTGGATCCTCTGGTTCCAGGGTGTTCTCTTCCTGGGACTGGCTGTTCAGCACAGATAGAGTTTGTGAAGAATTGCATTGAGTATCTTTAATTTTATATTCTATTTCCATTTTACATATATAAGTTGCAGTATATTATTATTTTCTTCTTTTTATTAAACTGTGTTTATCTCAATCCATGAGTTTCTCTGTTCTCTTTTGATTCTCTCCCCTATCTGAGAGTGGGGGGAGTGAGTTAGCAGCTATTGTGGGTTTGATTGCTAGCTTGGGTTAAACAGTGACATCTTGATATATGACTTCCGTGAAAAAGGAACTTCACTGATGGTCGACCTACCCTGAAGTATTTCTTCACCACTTGGCAAAATCCAAAGCATACTGGCACCCTTCCTTGTGTTCCGTGGGTGATTTACTGGTGAAAAGGTGCCTACTCTGGATATGGGTATTTTAGATCCCCAGCAATCATTCCAGGACCATATGATGCCAGAGTTCCACAGTGAGTGCTCGTTTCCGTCACGCAAAGTCAGTGCTTTCTAAATGGAGGCATGAATGTGATGGAAACCAGCTCATTATCTAGAAGGAGTGAAGAGAAATATGTTAGCTGAAACAACTTGGTCCCCCTCATGGGTACCATGCTCTGTCCCTGCTGTGTTGACCCACTTTGTCCTATTTGATGGAGCAAAGACATCCTCAAAGCCTTACTTCAGAGTCACAACCTTGCCAAAAGGAGTAGCAAGATGAGGAGGCAGGAATATTTATCCAGTATGGCAGAGCAGCTGAAGGCTGTGTGAAGACATAGTCCCTTATTTCGAGCTTTGGTGTTGCAAAAAGGTCTGTATGTGACAGGTGAGTCAGAAAGTATAAAATCTGTGCTGTCTGAGCTGTGAAAGGTTCTCAGCTATGGTGTACTTAAGGTAATAAGTGGTATAGACTTGACCTGCTACTAGATCAGACAAGATACCTTACACAGAATCACAGAATGGTTGGGGTTGGAAGGCACCTCTGGAGATCATCTAGTCCAACCCACCTGCTAAAGCAGGTTCACCAGAGCAGATCACACAAGAATGTCTCCAGGTGGGTTTTGAATGTCTGCAGAGAAGGAGACTCCACAGCCTCTCTGGGCAGCCTGTTCCAGTGTCCTGTCACCCTCAAAGTAAAGAAGTTTCTCCTCAAGTTTAGATGGAATCTCCTGTGCTTCAGTCTGTGCGTGTTGCCCCTCATCCTGTCGCTGGGCACCACTGGAAAGAGTCTGGTCCCATCCTCTTGATACCCACATGTGAGATATTTAAAAACATTTATGAGATCCCCTCTCAGGCTTCCCTTCTCCAGGCTGAACAGACCCAGCTCTCCCAGTCTCTCCTCATAAGAAAGATGCTTCGGACCCCTAAGGTGGAGAAGGGCAGGTCATGGAAGATTTTAGGCTTCTTGGTCATTCTGCATTAAGTGAAAAGGAAGGTAGTATAAGATTTTGGTAGGAAACAGAAAGGGGAGGTTGAGGAGATGTCTATTTAAAGAAGGAAGAAGAGAAAGAGCAAAACAATTCTAAAGAGCATATAAAGAGCAGTTGTGCCTTGGAAATGAATAGCCAATTAATCCTGTATAATAATTTTTGTGTCAATGTTTAGTGAATCACAAGGAATTGGAGAGGCTGATGTGTTAATAGTGATAAACCATAGACATGCTCTAAGCAGTTTTAGACATCTGCCAATATTTTTCTTTTTTGGAGTCACTGATACAAGATTAATGAAACAAACAGCCATTCAGTGTCTCCTTCCATCAGTTGCAACCAGATAAAATTTCCAATGGCTTCAGCTAAATGTTTGCAGTTAGAATCAAATTTTCAGCTCATGAGTGGGCCCACAAGTTAATAGAGTCTTTGGTATTACATCACTTCAGACAGAAGAAAGGATTAAACAAGTTGCCAGGATTATGTTCCTCCTCTACTGATCCACTTTCAGCAAAACTGAAACTTTGTCTGACTTCAAAGAAGCTATTTTAAAAATCACAATTTTCAGGAAGGAATGACGTTATTTTGCCTGCTTCACCAGAATGAATGCTCCTCTGCTGTGCACAAATGAGCTGCTTGCCCTAGTTGAACAAAAGCTACGATGAGGGCTTTGATCAGTGTTGACAGTGTTCCTGCAGTATTTCAGTGTCTCATTCCTTTGTGCTTTCTAGAACCACTACTAATGACGTTGGTTAAGAGAGAGTGTAAATTACAATAAGATGGCCATCTCCAGAGAGTGCTGTATTGGTCTGTTGCAAGGATTCTTTAATTATTAATTTCATTGCTGCAGATTTTTTTGGTTTATTAGTGTCTCAGGACAAAGAGATCCTTTGTGAGCTCCGTAAAGCACCAGTCATCTATATGACAAAATTTGTCCACTTCAGTCCACGGAAACCCCTTTTACATTAGTGATGCACCAATGCTTTTGTTTAAAGGGTTACATTCCACACTGGGTTTATTTTTGCTTGGAGACAAGCAGGAAATCTGTCACTAATTTCCTTCCAGCCAGCTCTGACTGCCTTTTCTCAGTCCTCTTAATTCTCTGTACATTTCTTCTTCTCCATTTTATCTTCTGAAGACAGGCCTGGTTCTCTTAACTTTGTTCTTGTGTTTCTTTCAAGGTGTTCTTCCTCCTTTTGACACAGGTCCAAGTTGGCACTTGGCAGAAGAAGCAGGTTGCCTGCTCTCCCTGCAATACATCCAGTGTATCTGAGGTGGTCACCAACCTTGTGTACATCTATTTTCTTATTGAGCACACCTTCTCTTTCTTGCCCAGACATCCTTGCTTTTACATATCTTCGCATTGCATGTGGCACATCCAAAACTTTCCTTCCCCTTTTTACACCTAAACCCTTTCTCTTAATACCTTCCCATTTGCTGTGCAAGAAACCTCTCAAATCCTCCTTGTCAAGTCATCAACTTCTCATTAAATCATGTACCTTCAGGAGTTGCGTATTTGCAATTCAGCATTTCCTGTTGTTGCCATTGCCAGGAGTTGCAGTCTTGTTGCTGCAACATTTGCATAACCTCACGTCTCATCACTCACCGACAAAGCCAAACTGCTCCCATCTCTCTTGGCATTTCTGCACCTTCAATTCTTTCTGCTTCTTGCTTGGGTTTAGCTTTGTGGCTCAGCAGAACTCTGTCCTGGATTATTTCACTTGTCCCATTTTAGTCTTTGCCTTATTCATGGTGCCCTATCATTCTGTATCTTCTTTCTTACTGCTTCTCAGCCTCATGCATTTTTTATGTCACTTTGTTCTTCAGGCTTCTCAGGCAGAAAGCCCTGCTCTTCCCTGTATCCCCTTGAGTCTTCTTGTATCCACCTTAATAGTGTCTCTCAGCTGCTGTCCTAGAAAGTGTATTTTTTCCAAGTTTTAAAACTCTTCAAAGTACATCCTTTGCGCTGTCAAAAAGCAGAAGCTTTTTCACCTGCTCTTTAAAAGTACGGAGTGCACTTGAGAGAGGGGTATTTTTGCAGATGTAGAGCTACATTCTATACTGTTCTCCAGGGCTCATAGGTTGGGCATCTAAAGACTGACAGACTCCATGTAAGGTCACTTTTGAACATTTTGGCAAATGGTTTAAACTCTTCTGTATTTTATTTAGGTGCAATTCTAAAGTATTTGGAGGACTTGTTCACACTTAATACAAGGCTAAAATTGCTGTTAAACTTAGGTGTTGGTGTTCCCTAGAGAAAGAGAGAAAAAATCTATTCAGTTACAGGCCTTTGAAAAATGCATATATACTTTCAAGCATGGGGTGACAATTGGAAAAAATACCTAATTTGAGGGAGTGGGTGCAAAGGAAATATATTAGGAGTAGGCATGAGAAAAAGTTAGGCTTCCCTTTGTCTCTTTTATGCTTCTCCTTTACCAGTGCTGTGGAGACTGAAAATAACTCCACTCCAAGTGATGTCATCACCATTAGATGCCTGCTGTCAGCTTAATTTGTTTTCTGACTTCAGCAGAGGAAATAGAATCTGACTGCTGACTCACTTGTTAAGTCTGAAGTAAAGTACTTACTATTTGGCCGTGAGTTTGGAGCTTTAAATATCCCCCCTCCTTTGTAGCAGGTGCAGGTACTCCTATTCATGAAGGAAAAGGGAAATGAAGAGTCTGAAATAGCTCTGCACTTTGTTATCTTAGAGAAGATGTTGTCTAAAGCAGGAAGAGATAAGATTTTCACAAAGTTGCCCTACTGAATAGTTTTCTTCTTTCATACGAGGCTGCAGCAGTGGTCGAGCTCTTGGTTGTCTGGGGTGGATGAGTTGTTGTTACCTTAACCTCAGCCTCAGCAGCTGACGCAGTAGCGCTGGTGTCAGCAAGCAATGGTTTGGCTGCAGATCCATTGCTCAGATGCTTTTATTTTACTTTCTTGGCCTGCCACCTAATGTCTCTGCAAGCTGAAGTGAAGATGTCTTGTGGGAAATGAGTGTGCAAATGGACCCCTCTTTTGTCTGTTTCATTATCCTTTGTTTTCCATGTATCTGTGAGGTTGGGCAGAATTTCTCTTGCCCACAAAGAATATTTTTGATGTCCACATGACATATTTTATGAAAAAAAAAAAAAAAGGTTGCAGTTTAGTTTGGACTGGCAAAGAAGCAGCAAATGGAGACTTTTTCCTGACAGTGTACTTTTTTTGGCTGTCCTGTATTTAAGTACCCACGGCCAGATCCTCTGCTGGCACAAGATGAAAGAAGCTCTAGATTTTTTAACTAATCTGCATCTTCTGGGGACTTAAAGCTCTGGCTGCCACTGACTCACCTAAGCAAAGTGAAGTTGTGTCCATAATCAGAAGATAAGGCTTATTTGAATGCGATGAATGGCTCTAAATATTTAGAGCAAGGAAGAACACACAAAAGAAATAATAATAAGAAAAAGGATACAGATTGTTTCAGTTGTGTGGTTTTCCTCAGGATGTTTAAGTAGCCTTGCCTTAGTTTCAATTTATTTTTCTGTAATCCTTAGAAGCTATTTAATATCAGATCTAACATTATTTTCTGCCTTTAGCTTGTTTGTTTTTAGTTCCTCCTTCTAGAGTTTAGGTTGGGAGCTATTCTTTCCTGATTTTTTACCGTTTTGTTAGCACACAGGAGAAAAACATGCTGACATATTTCTAAACTCTCATGGACTCAATGAATCAATTTTTATTTTTCAGACTTTTAATCGTGTGTGTATTTTAATGATAGAACTGTGTATTTCTGTAGGAAAAAAACAATGAATTCTAGAAATTGATGTCACAACAATATTAACAATACTCTTTTATAGCTCCTCCTCCAGGGATTAATTTAAATTGTAGAATGTATCTTCTTATAAACAGAATGTAAAAACTGATGGCAACATTTCATTTAAATACGGGGTACATGGGAAATTAATGTACTGGTACATTAAAACAATGAATACAATTCTTTTCCCATTGAAACCATAGATATAAATCAAATACCTACAGGGGAAGAACTCACTCTAACTTTTACACTTTTATTTTAAAATGGCGAAATTCTTTTAGATGTAGAGAATCACTGTCTAGCATCCTTCAACTTAGGAGCTGTCAAAACAGCTGCCTGGTCTAACATCATGCATTTAAAAGACATTGGCTCAGCATCAGGTGCTGGCTCTGTGGGTGTTTTTAGAACGGTGTGGAAAAGGCTTTCATCCTAATCCTGCTGACTCTGGTAGTATAATTTAATCCTTATTTAGGAATCCCTCTAGGTTTAAGTTAGGATGAATGCAGGATGAGGAGAGTTTACAGTGATGGCTTAGATATTGTCTCTGGCTTAAGTGGATTACACCAATACACACAGTTTCTGTGGAAACATCCAAGTATTTCTTTTCCAGCCTGTGATGGTTAGTGAAGATTAATCAATACTTAATTTTGCTTGTGCATTGGTAAAGGACTTGAACTTAGACAACCAAAATTTCCGTGCATCAAGGGCTGTATGTCATAAACAAGACTAGGAGAGACTTCATCTTCTGTCCCCTAGTGGCATCTAAAATTTTCATGCTTAGCCTCGCTTTTCAACTCTGCAAACAGTTTGGTGAATTCTTTACATAGACTACCCTGCATCCCGTAAAACGGCTTATACTCCTCTTTTGAAACGCAAAGACCACTGAAAGCTCATGGAAGTTTTGTCTGACAAAGAACCAAATAAACTTTAAGTAGAAACCTCGGGATTTGGTCCAGAGAAAGCTCAAGTCATTCTTCACTGTTACTATTGGCAGTTACTGAGCTTGGTAAACAAGCTGAAGGAGATTTCAGCTAAAGAAAGAATATCTGGAAAATAAAAAAATGTTAGAAATAATAAGTAAACAGAATTACAAGAATTAGGAACTCAGCCTTCTTGACGGTTTTTAAGTTGTTCAAAACCATACTATAAGCATAGTATTTTGTGTACCATCATATTGTTCTGTTTTGTATTTGGTGAAGTTTAAAAAGTTGTAATAACTGTATTGAGTCTCATGCCTTCACAGGGGTGTGTTCAAACTCACTGAATTTCTGCACCTAAAGGCTGGAGGAGCATAAAGGCCACTTAAGCCATTTTTATGTTTGATACTGTGTACATTAGCTAAATGTGCATACAAAATGCAACAGAAGTGAAGAAACTATGGAAGGAAAATTTTTCTTGCCTTATGTACTGTGTGATTTTGCTTACAAAACAGAGTAAAGTCCAGGTATTCTAAAAGTAATGTCTCAGATCAGGCCCTGAGATAAGCTGTGTATTTGTTTCATTCATTGGTTCCTGAACATCTGCTGATTTGTCCTGTTGCTTCTTTCTCATAAGTTAACCATTTGTATGAGCAATATTCAAAATAGTACCTGGGCAGCAGCTGACCTGCATGCTTTCTACGTGTAAGCAAAGTAAAATAATTAGAAAACCCAACACAAGTTCAGCAAAAGGTAGTTCAGCTTGACTTTTTAGCTGGAGAAAGAAGCTAATACTGGTGTTAATTACATGCCTTTAAAAATGCAAATCTTCATTACAGATATTGTTCCCAACTCAAAATCAGTTAGATTTACTGTCTGTCACAATTCCTAGCTGCAATTCTTCAGAACCAGGAACTGCCTCCATACAAAAGGATGCAATCAAGGACATGCCAAAATTAAATAGATGCATGCATCGACATGCTTATTATAGCACTTATGATGTAATAAGTGCCAGGTGGATGCATGGACTATAACAGAATAAAAAACACAGAGCTACCCCAGCTTCAGACATTTGTATTGTTTTTTAAAGATATCTAATGCCCTTTTTTCAGAGGCATTGAAACAACATACTTTCAACAATTTTTCTCTAGGATGGAGAGGCAGGTTAATTAAGGTTGAGGAGTGCTGGTTTTTTCTAGCTTGATTTCAGCACACTTTGATGGCAATGCAGCTAAACATCACTGTCTGAAAATTGTAAAGTAGAATGTAGCATTTATCATTGACAATTTTGTTATTTTGAGATATGTGCTGTTAACTTTTAATGGTTTTTGAAACCTGTACACAATAGAAAGACAGATAAACATTTAGTTTATGTGTGCTTGTATATTGGGTCACTGCCTGAAGATAAATTTGAAAAAGTGAAGCAAAAAATGTTAGTTGTTTGAAATCAACCTTAACATTTTATCTGGAAGAGACCTTCTGTACTCAGACAGTATTTTCTCAAGTGGGACAACAAACGGTTGCATTTATCATGGACAGGCCTCTACCAAGCTTCTCAGCCCCTTGGGGAGCCACTGGCAGGGCCCATTTCCCAGGCTTCTACTTAAACATACAGACCTTTCTCACCACCCTAAATTCACTAGGTGCATGCAGATATGAGAAAGAGAGAAGTCTCTTCTCTTGCATGAGATCAGTGGTGTATAAAACAATTATCCAGTCATTTTAAGGACATGGTGGAAATCCTTCCACTCAGTGCCACACAGCTCTGCCCCTAATTTTGGACGCTATTTTTGCCCAGAAAGCAATAGTGCCCCTCCTTTCTGCTCTCAGTCATATATCAGGTGGCATGGCAGGAGATGCCCATCTGTCCTCCATCCCGTCACATCTTAGACACAGCCTTGAGTATCTGGACAGATTTCACTGCAGCCTCAAAGCTGAGTGGTACAAGGGGGTTCCAACCAAATCAGATCAAGAAGCAGGCAGGTGGATGCACCTAAATATGATGTATCTTTCAGAGTATTGCACGGGAAGCCCCTGAGTGCTGGCTGACAGTGGTGGGCAGGCAGCAGTGTGCTGGTGAGCCTTCACTCTTTGGGCTTAAATGTTAAAAAAACAAACAACCTCTAAACCAAACAGACAAAAAAAGTGAGTTCCAGAGCTTCAAAGTGCCAAAATACCTGCAATTATAAGAGCAGGAGGGTTGTGGCCAGGGCAAAGCCTGGGAGTGGGCCTGATGGCAAAACTCGGAGGAGGGCCAGCTGGGCAAACTACACCAACCAGGGAGTTGCTCAAATAAGCAGGTTCAGAGAAAGTCACAGTATCTACCTTCCTGATCCTGGAATGGATGGACAGACCTAGACCTATCTTGTTCACCTGCCTTGTCTGATAAGACATGACTGCTGGGCTCTTTAACCTGGGATTTTCATGCAGGAAATCACTCAGTTTAACTTCTAACCATGATTTTCTTTTAGATAGTGACAACAGCTTTTCCATAGATAATGTGGGGTTGTCCCACATCTGTCCTGGCTTTGCCCATTTCAAACAATGAGAAAGAGCATGGAGGTGCAGTCAAAGACTGTTTTGCCACCATTTCTCTAGCCCTGCTTGGCCTTCCCATGCCCACACTCAGGAACCATCAGAGAAATGATCCTGGAAGAAAAAAGTGTGTGCTCAGATAGTAAAGAAATGCCTATGTATCGTTTCCTCTTTAAAGTTTCTGAGTGAGGAAAGTCATGGTAGTGAGTATTTATTGTTTCTTTGGCATCTAGAAGAAAGTGTTTCCCTCAGCAGCTCCTGCAGCTATGGCCCAAGCTGTCCCATAGTCTGTGCTCTCAAGGATTCCCCAGAGCAGTTCACCAAACTTCAAAGCTGTCTCAGGTCTAGATCTGTCCATCCATTTGTTCCAGAACCAGGAAAGTGAACAGTAGTCTAGTCCTTATCTTCGTCCTAATATCCCTTCCAAGCCCTGTTGCTGTCTCCCAGTCCCTCCTTTTCTATACCAACTTAACATCTGGAGTAACTTAGTCTAAATCGTTTTTGTGAAAACACATCTCCTGTATTTCTTCAGTGCTGGGTAATTCAAGGTTGAGGGCATCAGTGCTCACATAGAGTGGGTGAACCTGATTCACAGTGTGGGAGATTGGGTTTTCACATGTTTGGGTTGGCTAGAGATGATGGAAGCTCAGAGAGAACTGGAGAAACGGTGGACAGAAATGGGACTTATAGGGCTAGTGTGAGACAGAGAACTGGCCCCAAGGTCCTGAGCAAGGGCTGGATACTTACATGGGAATATGGCTTACATGTCCCAGAGTCTGCATGACCTTTGGCTTTAGACATCAAGTTAGTACCAGGGATTTACTGGAGATAGATAGGATGAAGCACAGTGTAGGATTTATCTGCCTAAATTACATTAGACAGATACTTTAAAGTTGGTGAGCCTGGCCACTAACATTTAGATGGCTAAAACTGTATGAATGCAACCATTCCCTGCAGAAACATCCTGGGAAAAATGTTGTGGGAGTGCCAGGTGGGAATGACGGAGGGGACAAAGTGCTTTGGGGTATAATAACTTACCAGGATCTGACTATGAGCCACTAAAGAGAAGCTTCCTTGAAGCACAGTGCTTAAATGTATCAACTGAGGTAGCTGTAGAAAAAAATTAGACATATTCATGCAGGTGTTTGTGACTCTGCCAAAACCTTGTCTGGATTGTGTGTGCTTCTGAGCATCAATGACTGAGGGAGAGGGAATTCAGACTGAAACAGGTGCAGAGAAATGATGACTGCAATGAAAAGCGTTTTAGAGAAGACAGCTTGCTCAGCTTAGAAAAGCAAAGGCTGAGGGAGGTCATGGTTACTTTGTGAATGCAAAACAGGTAAAACACCTGGAAGGTAGGGAGCTATTTATGCTAAAGAACAATACTGGCACAGGAATGAATGAGTGTAAATTGGCTATGAATAAATGTAGATTGAAAGCTAGGAGGGTTTATAGCCATCAGAGCAATCAAGTTTTGGTTGTTTTAAAACAGTGAAAATAAGAGAGAAGAGAAACTATGTAGTTTTAAAACAGAATGTGGCAGGAGTATAAAAAGGATGACAAGGGTTGCTTGCCTGTAATAGCAGATAGGTAGAACTTGATACACCAGGAAATTCCACCCAATCCATTGCTCCTGGGTCAGTCTTTAACCTTTCTATTTGGGCACACACAGCCAGTGTCAATTACAGGTAAAACTAAAGCTAAGCTAAAATTGAAATATTAGTGGCTTGCTGTGAGAGAGTGGGTAATTATTTAGAAGACAATATGCCCCTGCAGATACCAGAATCAAATTCCTGCTGGTATTTAGGTATTTAGGTATTTAGGCAACACACAAACATGATTAGATGAAGACAGCAAGGGTAAGGTAGGGAATAAAAAATAATGCATTGTAAACAGAGATTATGTTATAGAGGTGGCATCGCAAACACCATTCACCTAGAACCTTGAAAGCAAAGGAGTAAGAAATTAGGGGAAAAAGTATTTTCATTTCTGCATGTTCCTTAGAACTTAAACTAATCAAGGACTCCGAACCTGCACTCTACTGCAACCAAGACAGCAAAGCACCACACAACTTCTGTGCTCTGAAAGAAAACCTTACTGGTGGCTAATCCTCATGACTGGAATAGGGTATGCTGGACTAGATGGCCCAGAGTTGTCCATTTTAAAATCTCTATTATAGTTATTTCTGAGAACTAATGGCATTTCTATATCATCTTCACTTCAGTGTATTGTTCATCCCCAGGAACAGAGAGCTCATTTTAGGATCTCTGAGGCTAAAATTAGAGTCTTGGGTAGTGAAAATCTGCAGAGTGTGATCCTCAGGGGTCAAAAAGAATGGTATAGAAAGGAAAAAAAATAGATGTTAACATTAAAACCTGTGGATGGGTTTCTATTAGATGGAGATTTGTTATTGAACTAGCCAAGCCCAAAGGAATTTCAAGGCCACCTCAGAAAGCTGAAAACAGGACCTGCTATGGGAGTGAAGCAGTTCTGCGGCAGCAACATGATGTAAATCAACAGACCTGTCAGCAGTGAGACTCCAGTGTGTGGACAGCTCGTGAACATAGATGACATCGAATCAATTGATGCATGCTTGGTGCGCGGAAACATGATCAGGAAATAACTGCATATATAAGGAGGCTTGTTTCTGTAATAAATGGCTTTGCATGATTCACATTGAATCGGAGTGCTAGGTCCTTTATTTGATCCAACAAAACCCAACATTGTCCACTTCTTTTTTTTTTGACTCCATGGACTAAAACTACTTAAAACACTTGTACCAGACTCAGCAGCTCTGTAGGATTAGTACAGGGATTTTTGTTTTTTCCCTGTGGAAGAAGAAGTTCCCCAGGTTCCAGTATAAGTTGGGCAGTGACCTAATAGAGAGCAGTGTAGGGGAAAGGGACCTGGGGGTCCTGGTGGACAGCAGGATGACCATGAGCCAGCACTGTGCCCTTGTGGCCAGGAAGGCCAAAGGCATCCTGGGGTGGATTAGAAGGAGGGTGGTCAGTAGGTCCAGAGAGGTTCTCCTTCCCCTCTACTCTGCCCTGGTGAGACCACATCTGGAATATTGTGTCCAGTTCTGGGCCCCTCAGTTCCAGAAGGACAGGGAACTGCTGGAGCGAGTGCAGCGCAGGGCAACAAAGATGATGAAGGGAGTGGAGCATCTTCCTTATGAGGAAAGGCTGAGGAAGCTGGGGCTCTTTAGCTTGGAGAAGAGGAGACTGAGGGGTGACTTCATTAATGTTTATGGATATATAAAGGGTGAATGTCACGAGGATGGAGCCAGGCTCTTCTCAGTGACAACCAATGATAGGACAAGGGGTAATGGGTACAAACTGGAACACAAAAGGTTCCACTTAAATTTGAGAAGAAACCTCTTCTCAGTGAGGGTGAGAGAACACTAGAACAGGCTGCCCGGGGAGGTTGTGGAGTCTCCTACCCTGGAAGCATTCAAGACCTGCCTGGACGCCTTCCTGTGTAACCTCATCTATGTGTTCCTGCTCCGGCAGGACGATTGGACTAGATGATCTTTCGAGGTCCCTTCCAATCCCTAACATTCTGTGATTCTGGGATTCTGTGAGTCTTAAAGTCTTTCAGATGAGAAGTGCCTCAAAGGTAAACACTCTTCCATCAGGTTCTGCATTTTTGGATCTGAATTTCAGCAGTGAAGATTCTGGATGCTATAAAAATGTTAATGCAGTGCAATATAGTATTAAGGCCATGTCTCACTGATGCAGACTGCACTGGTTTAGCCACCCAGCCTGACAAACTGCTGCCACTGCCAAGCCAATATATCTTTTTTTCCCCCATAATTATACCATTTTTATCCCAGGGTGAGATTTCTCAGACATGCTATTGTTGTCAGGGACATAAGACTCCATTACCACTATGCTGAAAACTCTTCCCTGCCCCCACAATGCATTCAAATACATCTTAGCTTTTACTAAACAGTGGTTTCGCAATCACAGATTGAACAAAGTGTAGTTGAGCTTAATAGAAGTGTCACAGTACAGACATAGCCATTTTCTTATTTAACTCTGAAAAAAAATCTCTGTACAATACTATTTGTTCTTTTTAATCACCAGCATTCCCTCTCAAGACCCAGATGGAGTATCAAAATTAAAAAAAGAAGTCTTTGACTGGTGTAGGGTAAGATATATGGGTGCCATGCCAGAAAAGAATTAAAAATGAAAACAAATTGGAATGCTGTATTGCATGTAAACCACCTTCCAATTACACCAACAACTGATAAGCAGTAATTTGGGTCGATGTTGCTGTTATTTTCAGAAAGGAGTTCAAAGGTCCAGATTTTTAAAAATGATCATTTTCATTGTATTAAGTCTCACTGTAATTGATAGAAATGCTCTCACTGATCTAAAAATAGAAGACCAGCTAGCCTTTTCAACGGCAAATTATTATGGAAAGTCTTATCACATTCAATAGCAGCCATGGCTGGCAATGCCTGGTGGTCCATACAGGCAACGCTTCACCATGGCAGAAAGGTGCTTGCTCCTCAAGAACTAGCACAAGCTTCTGACTAGCAGCAGGCTCCTGCTTGCAGGTTCTCATCATCAGGGTGGTGGGTTCAACCAACCAGACACCTTCTGGGAGGACAACACAGGAGCTGGCAGGAAACCCAGGAGGCTCCTGGTCTCCATAGGTGACAGGTCCTCATGGAAATGTCAGATGAGTGAATAGGGTCAGGGATTGATTCAACCTGCTGATGGCTCAGAGCTGATGGCAGCTCTGGTCACACAGGGCAGCCCTGGCTGTAGCAACCACAAGATGATGAAGTATGGAGTTCCTAGGAAGGCTGGAAGGTGAGCAGAGGACCCTGGGCTTTGGGGGAGCAAATAGAGGCTTGTTCAGGGATTGCCTGGCATGATCCCCTGGGGAGCTGCCATGAAGGGGAAAGGTGCCCAGGACAGCTGTCTTGTCTCTAAAGGCAACTTACTGAGAGCTGAGGAATGAACCATCTTGTCATGTGGAAAAACTGAGAATTTCAGAAGAAGGTCTGCATAGCTAGAAAGGGAGCTTCTAATTGAGCTAGCACACAAGAAGGGAGTGGAGAAGAGGTAGAAAAAAGGACAGGCAGTATAAAGCAGTGTTAGGTACTTAGTGTCGAAATCAGGAAAGACAAAGCCCAGCTGGAGCTGAGACTGCTGAGGTGCACTGAGGGGAACAGGACAAACTCTGTGAGAATGCTAATTTCAGAGTAAGTTCAGGAAAAGCACAGACCCATCAACAGGTAGAGAAGAAATCCTAGTTACAATGGAGCAAAAAAGGCTTAACTATTAAATTATTTCTTTTTGCCTCAGTCTTCATAAGCAAAGGCTGCTCTGGTACTGGCATGATTTGGGATGGAGAGAGGCAGCCCTACCTCAGCGAGGAAGGGATAAGCAAGTTAGATACCTGAAAGAAGTTGGATGTACTCAAAACCATGGGGTTGGGTAGCATTTACCTGGCCAATGTGATGTGGGACCACTATATGTAGAAAACATTTTTAAATTGAGGTTTTTTAAATAGCAAGGGAGCTGTGCAGAAGAAAATGGAACATTCTTGTGAACGATTTTAGCTGTAACTGAGCTACATTAGCTGTATTGGCTATAATAATGAAAGAAATTCCCAAAACTGAGTGAGCCATGGGATTTAAGTTTCATATTTCTTGTCCTACTTTTATGTTTATAAGACGTTACATACAGCAGCCTTCATTTCTAAGAACTGGAGTTTGGTGTATCATATTTCTGAAACAAAATAGAAAGTTTTGCTGAATTTATCACTGGGGGAAGAGGGAAGAATCTAACAGCTGGTGAAATGTTGCTTTCAGAATCTGGACTTGATATGAGCTTTCACAGCTTTCCTGGGTGACATAAGCTGGTACTCTGGTGAAATACTCGTTTGACATCTGGAGAGGAACTGCTGTGAGGAAGTGAGCTCTTACCATCTGTGTGCCGAGTCCTAAAGTTTGTGCTCAGTTTTAGCTCAGCCAAATGCTCATTTGACTCAGTTGGATTTCTCTTCAAAACTTAGATCTGCACAAGGACTGTAAGTTGTGATCAAACGGATTCCTTCCTCGCCGCCCCCCCCACCCCCAATTTACAGACCATTGAGCTTATGAGTTGTCGCTTTTGAATATTAATTTCCACAGTCTGGCATCCAATCTGCCTAAGACTCCCATCCCATCCCACTCATCTCAGCTCATCTTTCTCTGTATTTTTAATACCTGGCTACCAACCTTGCTCTCCATGCTTCCCAAGTACCGCCTTAGCAAGAGGGAGAGCAGAATGGTGAAAGAGAGGGAGTAACTACCTATCTCATACTGTCATCTTTCTCCTAGAGGGGTGACCGATTTGGTTGTATCTTCTCTGCTATTTCCTCAGAATGTGTAGAAATGTAATCTCTTGGAGATCAGTAGCTCTCTCAAGTTAAGATAGGTTTAGCCAGAGGGTTCAAAAGTGAAGGTGGGCAGGCAGACAATATGGTCAGATGAGCCCCATCTCATTCAGAAACCAAGCTTAATGTATAGTGAATCTAAGAAGGAAGAGAAAAAGGGAAGCTAAGGCTGTTAGTGAGAGATACAACTGAGTCTCATTTTCCCTTTCTTTTGCATCATTGGGAATTTTGCTACTTGGTTTGAACACAAACAGAACTGGACCCTAATTCAGCTACGCATATTTCAAAGAAACGCATTTAATTTAGGAAGTGAATAGTGAAATTATAATTTAAAAAGAAAAAGGAGATATTATAAAAGAAGCAATGATACTTGTTCCTTTTTAAAAATTTCTGTTTGATATTAATATTTGGACACCTATTGACACACTAATAACTGCTTTGAGGAACAATTAAAGGAAAAATGACTGGCTCTAGGGCTAGGTGAAGATATAAAATAAATGTCTTGATACACTGAAAGAAATAGAAAAATAGGGATAAATGTTATATTACCAGTTAAGAAACAGTGAAAGGGACTGTTTTAAGACTGAATGCATAACCTTAGCATTACTATTTTCTGTCTTGCTGTGCTTAGGCAATTTACACGTTCTTTAAATGTATGTGCTTTTAATGAACATACAGAAGATACAGTGTCAATGTATACGCTGAGATCAATTAGCTTGAACCTCGGTTACCAGCTGTACATTCTGAATGCCTATAATGGCAGCCTGGGGTGTATTAGAAGGGGGTGGTTAGTAGGTTGAGTGAGGTTCTCCTCCCCCTCTATTCTGCCCTGGTGAGACCACATCTGGAATATTGTGTCCAGTTCTGGGCCCCTCAGTTCCAGAAGGACACGGAACTGCTGGAGAGAGTCCAGTGCAGGGCAACAAAGATGATTAAGGGAGTGGAGCATCTCCCTTATGAGGAAAGGCTGAGGGAGCTGGGGCTCTTTATCTTGGAAAGGGGTGACCTCATTCATGTTTATAAATATGTAAAGGGTGAGTGTCACGAGGATGGAGCCAGCCTCTTCTTGGTGACAACCAATGATAGGACAAGGGGCAATGGGCACAAATTGGAACACAAGAGGTTCCACTTAAATTTGAGAAGAAACTTCTTCACAGTGAGGGTGACAGAGCACTGGAGCAGGCTGCCCAGCGGGCTTGTTGAGTCTCCTTCTCTGGAGACATTCAAAACCCGCCTGGACATGTTCCTGTGTAACCTCATCTAAGTGTTCCTGCTCCAGTGGGGGTTATTGAACTATATGATCTTTCAAGGTCCCTTCCAATCCCTAACATTTTGTGATTCTGTGATAACGAAATGTAGTTATTATAGAGTTTCAGTCTCCTAATTTTTTAAGCCTAAAATTATATTAGGATATTTTCCAGCAACATCATCCATGTTAACAAACTTTCAATCTGCTTCTTTCAGATGCAGTACAGGACAAGCACTTGCTTTGTTATTCTGACCACACAGCTTCATAATCATTGAGCACTAGTGTTATTAGTCCTTGTGGACTTCATTTGGCAGGGTTGAGCTAAGCAGCAGTTGAGGCTTTCATTCGGGTAAGAGCTTAAGTGTATGTTTAAAGTTACGCGAATTCTGCTGGACAAACATATCCCTTCTCCAACTCATGCTGAGGGTTGTTGTGATTCACCACACATATTTATGCACAAGGGAGAAAAGGCAAAAAGAGAGGCGAGAAGCTTTTCTGAGACAAAGTCATCTTCCTAGGAGCCTGCAAATGACTCTGGGCACCTGCGATGTGCAACCTCCAGATGTTTGGAGGTGAACCAGGAAGAAACCGATTCTGCTACTTCATTCCTTGAGGATCCAGAGAACAAGCAGGCTTGTTAAATAAGAATCCATGGAGGTTTTCTACTTCAGAGTTGTTGTGCTGACATTTTCAGGCTATAGGTCTTAAAAAATCGGCATCCTCTGACTGAAGAGTGTCTATGGCCTGACAACCTTCTTTGTACCTGCTTCTTTCTTCCTCCTGTCTTCTTCCCAAAATGGGTCTTCAGTGTTATTCTCTCCATCTGTCTTTGTCAGGGGGTCAGCATATTCTCATAACATAATTTTTTACTTAGTTATCACTGACCTCAGGCATTCAGAGCTGAATGACCCAGGCAATAGCCAAAGATATCCAAGAGTGACACATTAAAATGACTGGTCAGGTTTTGTTATCCCTGCTTACCCTGTGTTCAACGCAAGAACTGTCCTTGTCTCCTCACATGGATTCTGTGTCAACTGGGAGGCCAAAGAGCAGAGGAGGCAAAAGAGACCCACATTCAAAATTACGTTTTCAGCCTGACCTCTGTATGCAGACGCCTGATGAGATGTAAAAGCCAAAGAGAGAGACATTTCACAGAGGTCTGCAGTAGTTGGGGCTGTTCATTGGGCTGCCATACATCACACAACTTTCAGTCCTAGGCAGTAAGCTGTCAAATTGGCTGAAGCATCACAGTAGTTTTAGGCAAAACTCACTATATAGGATGAACAACTATTTACAGTGGAGTCTCATGAGCTTATAAAAGCTGCTCTTGATTATGTAGGAAGAGAATTACTAGGATCTGAGACTGAACTGCTAAAATGCCATTTTCTCACCTGATTTGAAAATTCCAGTTTTGGACTGTACTTAGAGCTGTAATCAGTGTTTTGAAAGGAGTTAATCTCAGAGCATGAGGAGTGACTAATACCGTTATTCTCCTTTTAGATTGCTTGTACAGTTTCTCTTTCTGATCAGTAAGAAGAATTTTCTACTCAAAAGGCCCATCTACTTGCAGCATTCATAGTCAAGGATTACTTTAATTTAAGACATTAGGTGGATCATTTTCAAAATCTGCTCATAATTTACCTTTCCCATCTCCCATGTCTCCTTTTGCCCTTCTTCTCCTCTGGCTTGCACTTCACAGAGTGCTGTCCAAAAGGGAAAGAGGTTGCTGTGACCTTGACTCTCCTCCTGCAATAGTTTTAGTGTGGGGTTTCAAAACTACCCCTCTTGTGAATTTCCAGCTCCATTTCCCTTCTCTAAAGAAAGGGACACCATTAAAAAGGCTATCACCTCCATAGTCTAGAACTGAGAAATTCAAAAGCCAGTAAAAAAAAATCAAATTCTTCTGCTGCTCAGGAGTTGTGCATTGGCTTAAATGTCAAAGTTAACAGTCAAAATTATGTGCAGGCAGTGAGCACATCCGCACATCCAAATCCAGCTTGAAACACCTATGCTTCAGAAAAGGGAAAGCCTTCCTTGTCTTGCTCCTTTCCAAGACATTAACATGTCTGCTCTTAATAAGCTCCCTGTTTATTGCAAGGCAGTGCAGTTACCAGTGACTCAAGCTTCGGGAGTTTGTGGCCGCTCTTTTTCTACTTCCCAGTTTCAGAAGAGATCACCACATTGGGTTTGAACTTCCCTTCCTGCAGATGGTTGTCTCAGTTTCCCAATTAGCTCCTCCAGCCTCGTCAGGCCTGGCAACACTTTCTCTTCCTAAAGGCACTTGCGCAGAAAAGCCTCTGACCTTTGCAGTTCCTTTCTGGGGCTGTTGCAGCCTCTCAGAGGGAGGCGGCATATTTGGGGGTGCGAGGGAATAAAGCTCATCCTTAGAAATGCATCTCGACCCAAATACAGAGTTTCTCTATCTTGAGAAGCCACTCCTGGAATGAAATGTTCCCATCTCTGATCTGTACGTAGCAATTGCTTTGAGCTTAGTCTTCATTTGTTCTTTATTGATTTTACATTTTGAATTTGTTGAGAATTACAGAGGTTTGATGTAGAACATACTTAGTTACAGGAGTCTTTTTATAGGTTTCAAAGAGCTCTTTATTATTTGACAGTTCTCATTCAGTAGGAAGTAGACATTTCTGGCTCACAAATTGGTAACATTATTTTGTTTTTCTTTCATAAGTAACACTTAACTAGTGTTTCTAATAACATTGCAGCTAAACAGATTCTAAATATGACAAAGTGTTGAAAAAACTGATGTGCAGGGGAAGTTGTATAATTGAATATAATGTTCACTTCTTATGCCCAACACTTTAATCTAATCCATCCATTCAAAGCCTAGAGCTTTCTTGGTCTTTCAGCTGCACTTATCTGGTAAATGAGCTTTTAAAAATAGATGTGGGACTAAATTCAAAAAGAGTATTCAAATATCTAAATACTGGGAGGGTGTAGATAAACTGGAGCTTATATTAAAAGCAGCTGCTCTGCTAATAGTCTACAAAACCAAAAATAGGCCTGAAGTTGAATCATTTATTGAAATATCGTATTTGGTTATGGTGTAATCTGGTTCTCCATGTGTTGTTCTACCAAATATAACCCAATTCCAGTTTAAGATCAGTACCATTATCTTCTGGAAAGCATATCATGCTACTTGTGCATGCTGACAAGCTAAACACACGTGTGCTAGGAACTGGCTGTGGCTTTGACAGCTGGTCCTAACTAATTGCCGCCAGCAAGATAAACATGGTCCTGGAGTTTGATCGACTGCTTTTTAGGATAAGGCACAAATGGAAGAGAGCTATGTGCTGTGGGAATGCAGGAGATTAATAGGAAAAAGATTAACACTGTAAGAATATTGCTGTATCAAGGCAAAAATACTCATGTATTTTGTGCTTATAAGATACGTTCTATGCAAGCAATTTAGAACAATTTGTGATTTTACCTTTGCTACATCCTTTGTAGCAAATGTCTCCTTTCCTGCAGTACCATTTTATTCAGTTATTGTACCAAGCCATTATACTTCCTACACAACAATTCACAGTCAGAAGTGTGTGTGAAGGGAAACACATTACTTCAGTTTGGGGAAGAATACGTACCCTACTCTCGCTTGTCATGAAATTTTGATGTGATTTATTTGCAACTTCCCATACAATCTACTCTGATTATTTAACTTTGCACATGAACTTGAGTCTTGAAGAAAAATTTGCCTAGTTCTTTACACTGCTGTTGCACAGACATGGACTTGACAGATCCACCTCTCCTCAAGCCAAACCCAGGTCGCAAGTGAAATAACATGAAGAAAGCTGAAATTTGTTGTGAGTTAGGTCTGGGTTTGTGTTTTGTGGCATGCACTGAACTCTAATATTCCATTAAGACATAGCATAAAATTCAGTTTTCACTGTGGATTTATTTCAGTTGCATGCAAATTTCTGGTTGATGAGGCTGCTATGACTTTTCAGCACCCATGAGGAATAGAATTATCTTATCACAAAAGAGAATTTTGAGAATACGAAGCTCAGAGAAGCCAGCAAATTTAACTTCAATGTCAGCTGAGTTTGAGAGAAATAATATTCCTGCTTGCCGGCTATCTCATGGTAATTCTACCGTTAGCTGCTTTTGTAAAAAGCCAGAAAGTTTTCTCCCCAGAATATGCGCTAGAACATCCTCAAGGACAGAGGTGATAATAAACAGAGTGAACTATCTCCGCTTTGGTGTAGCACTGAAAGGGTAATGCCAGCCTTACAAAAACATGAACACAAAGTACACGAGCATGTTTGCTGTACAATTTTTTCTGTGCAGTCAGTTGAAGTAATTGGATAAGTAGGTCCACAACTGCCTAACTACATCACTAACTACTCATTACTAAATTATATGTGAGCAAGGTATAAAAAGCTCCAGTGTCTAAAAGCCTTTGTTACAGAAACTTCTATTTCATGAGGGCTCATCGTACTTAAAAAAAGCATGCCTGCATACCATGATCTTTTGTTTGTTCATTCCCTATGAACCGGGAGAGTGTAGACAGAAAAAGAAACACAACTGAATCGAAAAAGAGGCTGGGCTCTTGATTTTCTCTTCTGCTGATCCACAGAGCTTTTCAAGGAATGCCATGGGAAGTTAAATAAGGGGGTTTTAAATATCCAGCCTTTGAAAGGAGCATTCTGACATGGTCTTCCAGTGACAGGTTGTTATGTTTTTTCCTCTCCTGGCCTTTTCACAGCTCTCATTTCAGTCACTTTCCTAGGAATAAAGAATGACTTCAGAATGTCCTGAACCTGAAGTCGTTTTGGATGAATGAGCCTTGGCAATTGCAAACCCATGAAAAGACAGATTGTAAGTGACCACCACATGGAGAGTTAACAGAGTTACCAGCAGGACCATATTTTTCACCTGGGAGCTCTAAAGAGTCGCAGATGTGAAATAGCTGAACTACTGGTTGTAGTGTTCAGTCACTTGTCTCCAGGTTATTGGATGTATGTGAGAGATCAGAAGAATGGAAATGTAGCAAATGATGATGCTTGTTGTTGAAAGGAGTTGCAGGGATTTCAGAAGATTACATGCCAGTGTCAGGCATTAATAAAATAGCAGAATTATTGGATATGTAGGTAAATATGATATGTCAGGCAAGATTCTTTATGGTTTCATAAAGGGAATTTATTCCTCATAAATCTGTCAGAGTTCTCTGAAGGAACGAACAGGCATGTTGCTACAGGAGATACAGCTGATATGGTCTTCTTAGATTCCTGAAAGGCACTTGACAAGATCATTCCCCAAGGGGTCTTAAAGAAATTAGGATTGGGATGAGAGGGACAGTGCTGACATGGATATGCAACTGATTAAAAGAATAAGTAGCTACTCTCACCAGAGGGAGCTTACCACTGTGGTCCCACAGGGACTTATCTGAGGAGCCCTGCTCTTCATCACATTCATAAATGAATGGAAAAGGGGTGAAAAATGAAGTGACAAAGTTCAGTGACTGTTCTGAACTTTTCCTGGTGGAAAAAGCAAAAGCTAGCAAAGTGTTAGAGTTGCTATGTCTTGTGATACTGAGTAAGATGGCAGGGCGGGGGAAGAGAATGTATGAAAATATAACGAGTTCACAAGAGAAATCCTAATTTAATATATGCAATTACAGACTCTGAAAAAGCTATTATAAACTAGTACAAAGATTCTGAAGTTATAATAGCAAGTTCTGTAGGAACATCAGCATAGTGCTGAACAGCAGTCAATATGGAGCAAATTACTAGGGAACGGAGAACAACCCATAAAACAATATTAGGCTAAAATATCTTGAATACTGTGGGCATTTTTATCCCTCATATCACTACATATATATTTAAAAAAAGGACCAAAAAAGGAGCATGGTAGAGTGATAAGGACAATCATATGTATGAAATAGGCTCAGTACAAAAAATTGAATGTACAAGGACTCTAGCTATGAAAAAAATTGCCTCAGAGGAGATATGAAAGAGAGCTATACAATCATGTATGTGATGGAGATCAATGAGAAAGGATCGTTTTGCTCTTCTGAAATAAGAGAGAGCATCCAAGAAAATCACCAGACAGCAGCTCAGCTGTAGAACCCAGGCCTGGGGATATTCTAGGTACTAAAACTTTACATTGATACAAAAAGTGACTAGACAAATCCATAAAAAACCCAACCCAACCCAACCCAAAGCAAACCAAACCACAACAAACAAACAAAACCAAACCAGAACAAAACACTAAAGCCTGTTTAATGCTGAGATTAAACATGCACCTCTGGCCCGGGAAATGATTGTTTATTGCATTGCCTTGGATGGGCAAGTATTCTGGGAGAGCTTCTTCGTATGCTTGTCCTGCTTTTATAACCTCTCTTATCTCTGCTTTGGTTCACCATCAAATACTTGACTAGATGGCTTTGGTCCGGTTCTGAAGGACTATTCTTATTATCAGTGCAGGGATCCTATGAGGTAGGAGATGTCTCATTAGGAGACTTTGACGAAGATAATGAGCAACGTTGCTGCTTCCATTGTCCATTTATGATGACTTTAACTTTTAAAGAAGAGAAGTGTTTCCCATTGACAGTCCTTACCTTTTTTTTGGCACATAGTTGCTATGGAACTGAACAGTATCTCTGCACGGATCTATGTTCTTTTTGTTTTCATGGGTAATCTCTTTGAGAAACTCCAGATCAGTGAGTGACAGGGACATTTCATGAATGAATTTCATTTTGTAACCTGCACACACAATTCTTGAGCTGACAGGAGAATAGTTTTAGAGTAACTAATACATATCAAAACCAGTCACTGTGTAAGGGAGGTTTTCAGTTTACCTGTTGCAGTATCATGTTGAAAAACAAGCAAGTGTCCCAGTAGGAAACTAGAAAAAAAGAAAAAAAGAAAAAAGGTTTTCAGCTTATTTTAAAAATATTTCTCAACTTCTGCAATTGGTGATTCGTAAAAGGGCCAGTGCCAGTAGGCAGCAAATCTGACAATCTTCAAACAGTTTTCATTGTAGTGTTGATCTCAAGTGTCTGCTTTTTTCTTTTTTTATTTTTTTTTTTTAAATGCATGCAAGCATTTTTTTATCTTTCTTGTTCTGGCTTCTTGATTTTATCTCTGTTGATTTTGCTTTTTTCACCATAATGTCAGCATTTGCTCGGTCTGGGCTTCAACAGTCCTTTCCTTCTTCGCATGTACTTGACGTACTTTAAAGAGGCTCCCTGATTTTTTTATATCCGGAACATTATCCTTGTCCTTTTTCCTACCGAGAGCCCTCAAAAAATCACATTCACACCCTCACATTGAATGCAGTGTCTCAGAGAAACAGCGGTTTCCCTGTAGATTGCCATCTCAGTGACTGGGCTAGCTTCTGAAGACGATGAAAATGAAGATGGCATAACCTAGGGCCTTTCTGAAGTGCTGAAAATTTTACAGACTATGAAAGTTATTCAGTAATTTTTAAAAACTGGGAACAGTTCTCGGTGATAGCACCACATAGTTACTAGTAGATGAAGCTGCAGACAAATAAATTAAGTTTGTTCCTTTTTTCTTGGGGAGGGGTTGTATTTTTTGTGGCTACATTGGTGAAAGTACCGCAGTTCTGCCTAAGAGCTCTGGTTTATGACTCTGTCACACAAATGCCCCGAATGCTCTGCTCAGCAGCCAGGCCTGGCAGGTGGGAAGACCACATCTCACAATACCTCAAGAGCCAAATACTTCTTCCTTTTATGCATTTACCTCCTTAATACACATCAAATCAATGTAGCTCTCTTTGTCAGAGTTCCTAGGAGATACAGCACAGCTTTTTGAAAGTATGAACTGGGACATGCTATAGTCACATACATAGAAAAAGGAAATGAGAATTATAAAAATAAATGCCAAGTAAAGCAAGACTTTAGTTTTGGACTGAGTTCACAAAATATATAGTCACCAATAGATTTTATGAACATCCCACACCAAATTGCAGATGTTAAACAGATTTAATATTAATAGAGATATTAGAGGACTGGTGAAGAAGTTGCATCCTAACCTATGGCCTACTAAGACTGTTGTTCCTTGCACCCCTCAAACCTCAAAGTTAATGCAAATTGCCATCAGTGTTATCACTAAAGGCATAACAGGTATAACTCTGTGACAGTTGTGCTCACAGTCTGTGGGGTTGCAGAGCCTGGAGCGAAGCCAGCAGTTGGGTGCTGGTGGGTTTGGTACCCTGGCACATGCCTGCTGGCTGCATCTATCCTGAAGCTAGTCTTGGTTTCCAGCCATCATGGAGAGGGCCTAAAATGCCAAAGGAAGTGACTTAACAAGGGCTATACCTTCTGGTAAAGCGTGACCGAAGCAATCCTTATTCTGCCCTGGTGAGACCCCATCTGGAGTATTGAGTCCAGTTCTGGGCCCCTCAGACAGGGAACTGCTGGAGAGAGTCCAGTGTAGGGCAACAAAGATGATGAAGGGAGTGGAGCATCTCCCTTATGAGGAAAGGCTGAGGGAGCTGGGTCTCTTTAGTTTGGAGGAGGCTAAGGGGGGACCTTGTTAATGTCTATAAGTATATAAAAGGTAAGTGCCATGAGGATGGAGGCAGGCTCTTCTTAGTGGCAAACAATGATAGGACAAGGGGTAATGGGATCAAGCTGGAACACAAGAGGTTCCACTTAAATTTGAGAAGAAACTTCTTCTCAGTGAGGTTGATGGAGCACTGGAGCAGGCTGCCCAGGGGTGTTGTGGAGTCTCCTTCTCTGGAGACATTCAAAACCCACCTGGACATGTTCCTGTGCAACCTCACCTAGGCATTCCTGCTCTGGCAGGGGGATTGGACTAGATGATCTCCTGAGGTCCCTTCCAATCCCAAACATACTGTGATACTGTGATACTGTGAATGCAACAATGGGTCAGTGTGGGGTGCAGAGCACTCATGCTGCTTGGGATGCAGGAGTACAGCTGAGCAGCACAGTCCTCTTTGTTCCTCTGGCTCCAGGGTGCCCTGCCCATCCCTTGTGCCTTCCCAGCAGCCTCAAACAGTTCCACTTCAGGAAGCCAAGATTTCATAGATAAACTTTAGAAAGTAAAATGTCTCACAAACTCTTCTTTATCCTCTCAGTATCCTCACATTTTAAATGTAAAATACGAGAGTATTTTTAGTTCCAGCTCTGTGTGTGTTAGTTTTCTCAACTTACTTAAAAAAGACATAGGAAATCACACAGTAAACAATATAAATATGCCAGCAGATTCAGAATCACGAAGCAGTATTTACTGCAGTAGTTTAGCTTAGAATTGGAGTCAAGCAGCATGACTGCTTTTTGCGCTTCATAATCTTGGAAAAACAGCCCTGTAAAGTAATTAGGCTCGTGTGCTCAGGCCTCTGTGGATTAGCATTTTATTCTGCTGAAAATCTATTATGAGCTGAGTGTTCTTGTGGCTTTTAAACATGGGAGAAGAAGTAATTCCTTTCTGTTTTGAATACATTCAGACAGCATCAGCCTCAGCAACCACAGAGCAGTTATCAAAGAAGAAGATCAGTGTTAGCAGACGTCAGACTTGTGGCTTTCAGGGGTATCATCTCCTCATCTCTGAAGCAGTCAGCATGGCACCATAGTGTCTTGTGCCTTGGTGGGGTGGAGTAGAAGCTGCTTGGACTAAAAGCCCATTTACAACGTCCGTCACCTGCAGTATCTATGTATCATGTGTAATCTCTACGAAAAGACAAAGTAACGGTAGAGATTGTTTAATGACACATAGTAGGAGTATGCACAACTAAAATGTAACTAGTAACATACAGGATCAGACCTGTGAATGTTGTAACAACAAGGAAGCGCTTTGAATAGTTGAGATAACCCCTCAACCCAAGATAAGCCATGAATACTTCACCTGTATCTGGACAGGTGTCTGGGAGCTGATCATGATGTGCACGAGTAATTTCTCATCTGAATTAGGGAAGTGGTAGAAGGAGCCAGTAGCTCCAAGATCAACATCAAAAGCAACCTTGAATGTTAAAGACAATAATTTCCACGTAAAGCCTGAATACCTCCTTGGCACTGAGGAAGGAAAATTCAAAGAGCTATATTGGCAAAGCTAGGCAAGGTCAGCATTCATGGTTGGACTCAGGCACACCGAGCCAGCTTAGAACCAGGCTTCATTGCTCCACTCTGCCTCTGGGAACATCATCTCCAGTTTGCAATGAGGACATCAACCTTTGGCCCTTCCAGAATAGCCCCTGCTACTATCATCTGCAAAGCAGCAAGTCCAGAGGAAAGCCAGGAGGTTTGGTTTATACTGTCTTTCAGGAGGCAGTAAAGCCAAATCAGCCAGCACACACTTGCACCCAGAGATGTGTTTAGTGGAGCCAGATGTCAAAACACTAACACTGATCAGCTGGGAAGGAATTTCGAAGCAGCAAGGAGTGGGTATTTGAAAGACACTTCACAGCTTCAGAGAGACGCTAACCCACCACGGTGACATCTCTGTTTGTTAGTAGAAATAATTACTTTCTTCTAAGGATTCAATATTTCTTTCTAGTAGTCAATCATGGCCTGAATGCTGTGGGGATCTTACAGCAAACCCCACTGGTGAGAGTTTGTGTGACACTTCTCTGGCTGAAAGACCTCTCTGATCAGTTAGCAGATTGTAATTGTTGGCCAAAGTCGCTGGATCCCCCAGGAAACTCTAGCTCTCTACCTGTATTGGTGCCATTGAGCCACTTGTCAGGAGACAGGCTGTTCTGTGTGCAGGAGCTCAGTGTCTTAGTGGGCCAGTCACAGGATCCGGGCTCTAACTCTTCAGTCTCCCTCTGTACTACATTGTTTAAACATCGAGCACTGGCAGCGCAATCTTCTGACTTGCAGCTGAAACCTTCAGGAGCTGCAAGACAGACATAGACATGCCTCACAGAAAACTTGCACCCATGCTAGTACTGTACTTGAGATGGTATATAGAAAGCACAAGCTTACTCATCTTTCATGGGGCAGCCGAAGAGAGAGTCTTTCCTCATCCCATGTAGTAAGATATGATTGTAATATAATAATATAATAATATAATTTTTCACAGAAACACATTATGTATAATTGCGTGACCTTTCCTTCGCTGTTCAAACGTGGTTCCTTGAAATCAGTAGGTTTAGATTTGTATGTGGTGTTGTCACAAAATAATTAGTTCATTAGCTCATTATTGGTAAATAATATCATTGTGTATGATCATTTTGATAATTTAGTTGTAAAACTATAATGCAGTTTGGCTTTTTACTGGCATTTGACTGTTTTTCTAGGAACGGTAACAGACAATCAATACCTTAAAGATGAAAATGCAGCCTGCCCTTTGGGTTATATTCTGTCAGTGATGTTATAGTTTCATACCTTTAAACCCCTCTGAATGCTTAATGGATTTGCTTAGTGAAGATAGCTCATTCCTATAGTTTTTACTATAGGTGAAACTCATTAATCCTTCCTAAAATAAAGATATAAATTAAATAAAGCTGATTAATGCTTAGCACAGCTCAGGCAGCCCAGCTGCAGTGGTTTATCAAAGCAAATCTCTCACGCTCCCTCCAGATTTACCATTCATTAATGCTTCAGCCTAGCTGATGTCCTGTCCCCACTAGGGAAAAATGATGTTTTGTGACTATGAATGATCATGTGCTGAAATCCTCAGGGATCCTGGTCTCTTGGTGCCAGTGGGAAAATTTTAAGGAGGAAAGATTCAGTCTCTTCTATGGAGGAAGAAATGGAAGTTGTAGTGGATATTATTAATAGCTGCTCGTGGGTTAACATGAGGGAGTTCCTTCCCACTGTTGAGATTACAGCACAAATTAGCTGAGAGTGTCAAAACGCTTCATTTTTACCCTAGTATAGAAATGGTCTTAGTTCCAAAATCTCAGTGTTAATTTCCTTTTATGCAAGTTGAGGCACGCTTGGCCCGGATGGCAGACAAACTGCTGCAATTCACTTAGGCTAAAGCTAAGGAGCAATAAAATGCTGAGCATTTCATAAGCCAGGAGACCACACACACTCTTTTCCTCCTCAGCAGAACAAACCCAGCAGAAAAGTGGCATTTTTCCTAGTCCCCAGCGAAGCCTCCCGGGTGCAGGGTGGGCAGGGGCAGCCTGTAGAGCCCTCGGGGCTGCTTTGCCCCCCTCCCTGAGCCCAGGGGAACCTCACCTCCATGCCCATGCCCTTGGCAGAGCTGTCCCCCTGCCAGCACCCCAGGGGGATGGGACACTTTGCTTCTTATTGTCCTAATTCCTTCCACCCATCCGCTCTGTCTCTCCTTCTGCATGCTTTTCTAGCCCTGGCCGAGTGTCCCTGTGCAGGCCAGCCTGCATTCAGGCTTGGGAATTTTGGCAAGTGACAGGAATTGAGCTTCCCATCATTCAGTGCTGGCGGTCCTTCCTTGCCCTCCCATCACGTCTGACAGCAAAGCCAAGAAACTGCAGATGGGGATGCTGCTGGAGACCACCCCACTCACTGCAAAGTTACAACAGTGTCATGAAAAGCCCACCCATCTCCCCACAAATGTGGATTTGGTTAATTTTGTTAATTATGGCCTTGGGGAGGGTATATAAGTTGTATAGCAGCATATGGGCTTTAATTACTATCTCCATGTGCCTTATGCAACAACACTAAATCACCCTATGTAAGAAGCTGTTTAGTGTTCTGTAGGGCAGGTACTTTTTGTAGTTTCATTGTGATGGCAAAGGCTGAAAGAGGAAGAAAGTCACTGTTGCTTGTATTTACGCTTGCCATACCAGTATAGAAATGTCTGCAATTACAATTTTAAAGCTGTTTTCCCTTAATTCCCTCCGTAAGGAAGTCTCAAAAGAGTAAAAAATAGGCAACTGTTTCTCTTATCAGACTCACCACAGGTCTCTTCCAAGGCCCCTCTTCACCAGGGAAGGTCTCATAGGTGTCTTCTGCAGGTACCACCATGTTGGCAGTGGTGGTGATGGCATTTGCCAGAAATGTACTTTAAAGTCACTGGGTTCCCCATAGTGACATATGGACCCTCCCTGGGGACTCCCTGCCTCTGGTAGTCGAAAAGACAACGTCACTGTATGCATCCTATCTGGGGAGCAGAAGTACTGCATGGCCATTGACAACACATGTGAACCCACCCTGCTGCGACCTTTTCCTGGGCTTGGCAGAAATGGGGCAGCTGTCACAGCTGCCACATTGCTCCCCGTTTCTCTGGTTGTGAAGCCTGAGAGTGACCAAACATGGGGAGGGATTTCTGTTAGGTAGCCCTCTTCATGAATCCTACCTCAGGATGTCCTTCCTCTCTTCTGCATGAGAACACTGATGTCCCAAACATATGGCTTTTTAGATCAGAAAGACTTTTGGTTAACCCTTTTGGTTGGTACAGATGTGACCTAGAAGTAAATTACATTGCAAATTTCCTTCAGAACATATTACCCCACACAAGACACTAAATGTGCATTTGCTTTTGAGAAGTATCTGCAAGGATTTTTTTTCTTTTCCTATCCTTCTCTTGTTTCAATATTTTAAAGCTTTAATATTTTAATTTCTGGTGAATTTTATTTTCTTTCAACAGCTCGCCAATCAAGTAAGGAAAAACGTAGGCACTGCTTCTCAGTGGCAGTTTTATGTTCTTTTGTTGCTTAAAGGAAAGCTGATAAAGATTTACATCAACTTGGTGTCTGAAGAACCATAATACAGTGTGAGTTACATTCCTCATCCTCAAACCCATTTAATTTTCAAACTATATAGGTAATTATGGGAGGCAGAATTCACTTTGCAATATTGAATTACTATCATCTCATATGTATACATAAATGCCCAGATCAGCTCAAGCACCTTTGTGAGAAATGATCTGTCAGGCCAAGTGTAGGAAATACACTGCAAAACAACTGTCACCAATCCTTTTGTAGATATAACAATGTATTTCAGCTGCTCAAGCATAGGAAAGCCTGTTATCATGAAAGTACTAATGAATGCAAAACTTTTTGGTCATGTGGATTAAAGTGCTTCCTGATGTGTAGCATTTGGCAAAGCTTCCTGTATTTTTTCTCAAACGATTATTCATGCTCATATTCTTGGCATGTTATTCCTGCTTTGAAAAATGCAAAGTAAGGTGTCTTCTGCTTATTCCATTGTTGGGATTAATGCTCTCATGAGAAAAAACTGCAGATGATGGTCACTTTTACGGGTCTCTTGTAAGAATCCTGCAGAAAAGCCCATTTACACCCACGGGACTGTGCATCCTCCCTTCCTCCTCTGCAGAGGAGTTTTAATGTTTTCTTTCCCTCCCAATCTCTATCTGTTCATGGGGATGGGAGCAGAGCTGGCCTGTGAGTACACCCTCTGCACTGCTGAAGGTGAGCTCAAACTCCCATGCAGTCCTCACACCCAGATGGTTCATACAGGGAGCCAGGACATTGGATCCTCCAACCTCAGGGTACCCTCAGGACAACCCTGTCAGAGCCGTGCTCCGCTCCTCCAGTGTTGCTGTGCTTCACTCATCCTTGCAGCTGCAGATTTCTTCAGATGTGTTTAGCTTATACAGGCATGTGAAAGCATGGTCAAGGACGTTAGAAGCATGGCCAAGGTCACTGCCTCCTCTTTCTGCAGCTTTTGTCTCAGCACACAGTGTACTTACAAGTTTGCAAGAGGGTATGTCCTTCTCGTGTTCTTATGTAAGTCACATTCCTCGTCCCATCAAAGAAAGCAATTTCATTCATGGCCAAGGCACTTGGACATACCAGGCACAATTAAGGCTTGCTTATGTCCTCTTTCATCAGGGTAGTCAGTGCAAGGGTAAGCCTGGCCAAGGGTGAAACCTCTGTTCCGTGTTGTGCTCCTCACGCATGAATGTTATTGCAGCATCTAAAGAACAATAACTTGCTGACATCATTGCTAGCAATAGCAGGGCATATTTTATTAATGCAGTCACTCAGTGTATTGGCCAGCTTTGTCTAACAGCTGCCAAGGGTTACACTTGCGAATGCCTGGGTACAGATGTTGGACCTGAATTACCTCTCAGCACAAAGTCTCTCATCGTCTCACAAAATATGTACTAGTCATTTAATTTCTTCAGGCCACCCTCTGTACCTGGCCTTTAGCTAGCACATCCTGACCTGCTTTTCCCAGCGGGAGCAATGCTGACTTGGAGAAAGGACTGCATACAAGCTGGCACAGGGATGGCAGCAACTGCACCCCTGTGCAGGGTGCCTCTTAAATGGGAAAAATGACAATGAGATGGTTGGAAGAGCCATGCGAAGGATCATTTGAGCTTATTTCTAATGTCTGTTTGTCACAGGCTGGCTGAGCCATCCTCTAATGGCTTTCTATGTTGAGTCCAACGCCTGCAACCAGAATGAGACTGTTTGGATCTTAGAACTCAGCCTGGCCCAAGTGCTGGAGAACCTGTCCTGGGAGAGGCCCAGCTTTGGGTTTCCTCTCTTCCAGGTGCTTGAGCTCAGCCCTCTTGGGCATGCAATGGTTGAAACAAAGCCACTAAGCTTTGCCAGACCAGATATTGAGGCCACATGCTTTGCTCCAGGGGTCTGTTGCACACCAGCACACCAGTTCCTTCCTCAGTTTCCTCACTGTAGCCAGGGATCTCTGAGGTTTCTCCATGCCTGCAATCAGGCACAAACACGTGCGCATTCAGTGACTCATTTTGACTTCCAGTGACAAAACAACCCAACTCACGGGCGGGTAATTATAATAGTAATAACAGTTTGTGCTACCATGGGAAGATTTAAAAGTGCTTTCTAAACAGTTTTCCTTATCAGGGTTCCTGTGAGAGATGGCAATCATACAACTGATATTTTGTGGTCATTTCTGTTTATTATCTTTTTAAACTGCTCATTGCTTTTGCTGCTGAACCCACAGCACTTCCGAGAGCCTTCCAACTCCTCTCTTCCCCCAGCCATAATCAATAATCATTTCCAGTTTGGGAAATTATACAGTAAGTTACACTGCAGTGAAAGCAAACTGGAAGCATAAAATACCCATCTGTTTTCTAATGCAACCTGTCAGTTTTAAAAACGTCAACTGTTGCAATGACTGCAAAATAATCAGCTGTCAGAGAAGGCAGAGGAGCCAAGTCCACCAATTTAAGCCCTTGGGACTCCTCAGGTACCTCTCTGGTAGAAAATAAGAGACAGCTCAAGGAGGCAGATGCTGCTGTAGTTTTACATTTTCTTAATATTAATTTGGGGACTTCTTCAGTCAGTTTTCCTCTTGGCACTTCAACTGTTCTTGCCAATGCCTTGTGTATGGTAAGAATGTATATAAGAGACTCTGAGAATTTATACTGATTATAGATAGATTCTTGATTTAATTGGGAGACATAAAGGACAAAAGATGGCAAAAGGACTATTCTTCCTGGTCAAGAAGCTAATTTTCTTGCTGTAGATTGAATCAGTAACCTCTGAGGATTGTACTGAGGTCTGTGTGAAGGGGACTTGCTTACTCAGCCCCTTTCCCTCTGCACTTTAACAGCTGTTCATCCTTGCTTGGATCTTCTATTCATTTTTATGAAAGTCTCTCAAAGTGCAGAATACAGATGAAACAACATGCTGTTTGCTTGCTGGTTTTCAGGCATCATCAACTTAGTGTGAGCAAGGAACCCAGGATTAGCGTAGCTTGCTTGGGATCAACACACGATTATTGTTCCCTAACGCTACCTCCACTGCATTCCCCTTGTCCCCCCAGTCTCTAATCAATAAATTCACAAAAACAAAGAGAACGAATCAGCTGTCCACAGTGAGATGTTGTTTAAATAATGACTCAGATTAGAGAATTATTTATTTAACCATTAAGAAATACACTTTACAGGAAGCATAGAAAAAGTATGACATGGCTCAATTCTGACTTGGACACCATAAAAGGCTCCTGTCTCAGGAATTACAAATGAAATTTGTAATAGTACTTAATTCAGGTGTACATATACATACTCATATATATGTATATATATGAAATATAAAATATATACTTTATTTATAAAGCTGTAACATCTACCAAAAAACGCCTTACTACTGATGAGGCACACTATGTTTGTAGTATTTCTATATAAAGTAAAAAATATAAACTGTAGGTTTTGCTAAATGTAAGCCATGTTACCCTAGATGGCAGGAAGCAGTTCTTTCTCTAGATGGGCCGGCCATCTACCCATAAATATCTATAAAATGGCCTTGGCATTTTTGTGGCTTTCATGTTGTTCTAAAAGCTGAAAATGCACGCAGATAATAGGGAGCCATGGTTGGCTAATTGATCCATTCATTTTGTTTCTTGTAGTATTTATCGCATGATGTCAGACTTGTATAAAATGTACGGGATGTTATAGTTAGATACTGCTTCAGTGTTATATAACAGAACTGGGTGAATTAGCAATGACTGATCCTCTTTGGTCATCAGTTTTACCTGCATGTTAATGAAACTCTACAAACATTTTTTTCAGGAGCACCAAAATACTTTTTGTTTAATAAGTTTTGAAAAATCTGTTTAGCACTTTTTTGGACAATGGTTTATAAGAATAAAAAATTCGACTGTTACAAACTAGACTAATTTAAAATCCGAGTATGCTTTTTCACATAGCATTTTAAGCATATTTCTAGGTACGATTTAGCTTAACTACGTTCCCTCCCTGGAATGTAGCCCCTTTACTTGTTGCTATATTTTATCTCAGCTCTCCGTAAGTTTATTTTTATTTCTTATTTTTCCTCCATTTGCCTATCAGTCTGTCTACATGTCTATCTTTCATCATATTAATTCTGCTAATCTGTGCAACCGGGTACCTGAAATTCAATGCCATTTTATAGTGTAGTTTGACGAGACCTGTAGAGTTGCTATTGCCTGCCTGAAGTGTTACACAGAGAGAATGTCTGTCTCTTTTACTGCTTTCAAATTTTGCCCTCTCGGATATTTTATCCCTTTTGCTAATAGACATCAGGTACTTCTAGTGTTGATGCCTTTTAGTCCCGGAAGTCAGTCTCAAATTTTATTCTGTTTTTTGAGAACAGGGCACATTGGGACATCCTAAGCTGCTCTGTTGCTGCAGCAATTTCAGCTGTACGGCTATAGATAAAATCAAGTTGCATCTAATCTAATTGTTTTTTCCAGTCTCGTTTGCTGCTTTGCAGGGTAGGACTTAGGAACTACAGAAAAGGTTGAAACAGAGGGTAATTAAATCCACGCCAAGTTGCCTTCAGCTAGACTATCCAGTTCATTATTGACACCCCCCTGGGCATTACACTAGAGCTCAGGTAGTTCAGCTCACTCCTTTCTGTCAATCTCATGCCTCCCACTACTGAGATCAGGGAGTTTTTCTTACATATTTCATGTCAGAGTGGAGGTCTGCACTTATCCTTGCAGGAACACAGGAGAAACAGCAGATTAATTTGATTCAAGTGGCTCAGCCTCAGCAGCACAAATATACGCTTGGCAAATACTCACATAGGAACACCAGAAAAATCATCTAAAGCTAATCCCATGATTTGCCTTCTATCCCCTCATTTAATGAAACCTGAGTTTGTCAGCTGTTAGCTGTCAGCTGATCAATCAGTTGGGCGTGTTGGCAATAAAAACATCACTCCAACAGGGGATTTGCAGCAAATTGATAGTGTTGAAATCTTTTTATAGCAATGACAGCAGATATATTTATATATATCACCGGATTATCAAAGATGAAATGCAATAAACCAAGATTGTCTAATATATCTTATTTGGCCTCTTCAATTATTTATTTTCTACAGTATCCCAGCTACTTGGAAAATACCTACAACTTTCATAATGGCATCATATAAGGTTCTCCCAAACCCAACCCCAAATTTAAAAATGACAGGAAGAAGGTCTCTCTTCCCCTTAAAACTATGGGCAAACATACTGATACTATTGTGTGATTCTGACAAGTAATCAAACTGAGTTTATTCAAGGGTTCTCTTTTATGGGGAAATCTTACCTGTACTTTTTTTTTTTAATTATTTTTTTTTAAATGGACAGGCTATTGTAAATGATATGAATTAAGTTAGTCCTATATGGTACCGAATGGTCTATAAAAATAGGCAGATACATACCTGTGTATAGACAGTAATCAGTGTTACAAAAATAAATATTTTCTGATTACATCAGAAGCTGTAAATTCAGTAAGAGTGTCCTTGATGTGCTAACAAATTATTTGGAACAGACAGTCCCCAATGCTGCAGAATACAGTATATACAGTGTACAAGATTTTAATGTAGTTTTGTGAACCTCCCTTTCCAATGCTTGGCTTTTTCCCTGGGTACTGGTTTTCTCCTTTGTTCTAGACTACATTCTCTTTTTGTATGAAAGGAGAAAAGTGGTTTTGCTGGCTTCACTTTAACCCTTTTCATAGGATGTTACCATTCCTGAAAAAAAAGCACTAATCTACAGACCACAAAAATAAATATACATTCACATAGCAATCTTCCACAATCCTTCAGTTTTAAGGCTAACAATAGCGTAATATAATTGGGACACAAAGTAGATTTCCCAAATCACTACACACATAGTTCATAGTTTCCAGCACTGCATTGCTAGTAGCAAGTAATACAAATATTCAGGTGATTGACTGAGGAGTGGGTTGTTGCATAATGGAAAGCTGATCTTGATGACATATGAAAGGAACTTCAGGACAAAATGTCTGAAATAAAGGAAAGTGACACAAGACTATGAGTCTGATATGATACACAAGTGAAAATATACATGATGTACATGGTGAAAAGATCCAGTTGTCATATTCTAGGTCCAAGACTCTTACATGTCTGGAAAACTTCATCTCTGAAGGTGCAGTGCATCTGGCTAAGTGCATCATGTTTTTAAAAGATGGGTTTACACAACTACATCAACTTGAAGTACAGCTCAGTGTATGATGCTTCGGGTCCTGACTGCATCGTGCTATATAACAGGGTGAAAATAGTTCACACATTTGTTGTAACGTGGCCCAGCATCTGTAGCTACACAATATTCCCTGCTTTTGGGGTTAGAGGTTAGCGGTTTCATAAACAGATCCATATGACCTATAGTTATATTACACGATAATAATTCTTTTCATAGTATATCTCTTCAGCAAGGCCCAAGTACAAATCACTCCTCTTTCTATTTTGCTTTGTGCAAGTGAATCATGCAATCTCTTTATGATCTGCCTGGTTGTTATTAAGGTCTTTTCTCTGCAAGTTTAAGTTCACAGTGACATGTTCCATCATGACTAGCAAAAGGGGATCCTTAGCTCAAGAATAGTACACCAGTGGCAAATAATCAACAAAACTCCTATTTTGCTTCAGGAGTAACAGATTTGAAATCACTTCACCTTTAACTTTTAAGGTGGATTATTTGCTGTTGCACCATCCATCATCTTTGTGATAGAAAAGGCATTTAAAAAAAAAAAATATTATTTGTTTGTTTCTTTGTTTGTTTGTTTATTTATTAATAAGGTCTGTGTAAGCAAGGTTGTGTATTATAAAGTCTACTGTGGCTCTACTGCAGCTCATTAATGTGATTTCATGGAAATTGTGTTTTCTTGAGCCTTTGTCTTAGAAAAACCTTTCTTGTCCAGTAGGTGGTTAGATTATGTGAATATACTTCTTGATATGAGTTATTCACTTGCCCAATCTTTCTTCTGGTTTTGAATGGTATAGAACAGTCATCAAAACACCAATGAACTAAACTGATTTTTTTAAAAAGCTAATTTAAGTTTTTCCTTTCAAAATAAAAGAATGATTGCAATGCCTACCATGGTCACAGTTTGACATGTTGATGTCTTGCATTTCTCTATTGAAGCTGTGTTACTGCATAGGCAAAAACATCCTGTTCTTTTCAGTCTTTTGAGAAATAGAACTACTGCTGTAGCCTGTTGTGAAATTAATTTTATGAATTTGCTTCCTATTAAAAGGCTGGATACATAAGACAGCAGGGGATATAATTAAAAGCCCTTTTAAAAAAGTCATGGATATAATAAAGTTAAACAAGCAATTTCAGAAATATGGTTTGTGTAACTGAGAAATGATTAAGTGATGCTTATAGAGGTCCATGCTGGCATCTGCTCTGGAATTCAATAAAGCATTTGTAAAGTTTAGGAAGACACATAAATAGGAAGATCCTTGGATAACAAAAAGTTTTCACTCCATCTGACAATATAGCCAGAGCACATTATGACTCGAAGGGAAGAGTGAAGGGAATGTTTCACTCGGCATGAAGCAGCATAAAACTCACCCACACCCTTTCTTCTGAAAACAATAGCTCAACAGCTCCAAGTACTTGGCAAGTTAAGCCATGCAGGCAGTAGGAGGTATAGAGATTATGTAATTCATCAACTATCTCCCATTTTCATTAAAATGGGTCAGCACAGTTTGTATATGAAGTCCACTACAGACCATATTTTCAACTTTATCTATAATTGCCTTGCCCTGCTATGCTCAATACTGTTCTCCCACAGCCTTTTCTGGGGGTGAAAGGCACATATTTTATAGACTTGGCTTCCCTTAAGAGAAGAGATCAGAGGAAGTTTAATGCCTTCAGAGTATGGCTGTCAAAGGTGGCTGAAAATGGTTCTAAAGGGAGACAGATATGAAAGGGAAACTGTGGAGAACTGGCTGCTCCTGGCCACATCAAAGGAACCGCAGGCTGAGCAGGGTGTTTTTGAGGAAAGGGTGATAGTGCATGGTGCTGTTGGATTGGTACAGCCACCTGCTTGGCTTACACAGATCAGGAGAGCACAGGCTACGGGATTCGCATTTTGCTGAGTTTCTGTTGGCATCTGTCATTTTACATTATTTTCAAAGTTGCCTTTAAATAGAAGTAGGAGCTACCTTAAAGCCATATTGCCCCCTGCATTTATATTCTAGTATTACTCTGAGCACAGAGACGGAATAAACCAGGATCAGACTTGTATTTTTCCTCTCCTTGTCTCCCCTGCTCCTTTATATGTTCTAAATAAGTGAGATCTCTTCACCTGTGACCCACTTTTATAGAGGAATTTGCCTAGGCTTAAGATCTAATAGCTTCTTAGTAATGTCAGCTGTCTGTTTTCCAAATCTCTTGTGTAGCATTTCTTTACTATGTATAAAAGATTTCCTTCCCCTTCCTGAGATTTTTTTTTCAGTATTTTTTGAAGTCCTTCAAAAGTACACCCACATGGCAGTTATTCCATTATCTACCTCCTCCTGCTTTTTAAAAGGCTGTGTACAACAATTATCCTCCTGAGATTATGAATACCTTCTCAGCTGTTTACTGGCTTTTGTCTTTGGTACAGCCATAAAACAATTTTTAAAGGAAGTATACTCTTCAAAATTTTAATTCATTGTGATTATTCCTGCTCTTTCAGCTGATAAAGTCACTGAAGCAGACCTGTGTGATGCCACGTTTATGGAGTGCTTTCTCAGAGCATAAGAGTATGTTATAGCTTTGGCCACAAAATGCAATCTAAAAATAATTCTGCTTTGCTCCAAACACCTGTTTGGTTTTATTATTTTTCTCCTTCACAGTTGATTTAAGCTATTAAAAAAATAGGATAGGTTCAAAAAAGGGAAATGTGATTAGATCAGGTGGATTTATCTTTATGAGCTTCCAGCTTTCTTGTAAGAATTGTTAGTTTTAGCTTTGAAATAAATCACTTATCACTTGTATATTTAAATAAGACTTTACTTTTGGCAAACAAGTAATGCTGAAGTTTTAATGAGGAGTGGAAATGGAAACTATGACTGTCAGGTAACTTCAGTTAATCTTATTCAAGCTGGAGCTGTAAGTGTTTAACGCAGCTGTTCATTTTTTTTGGCATTCAAAATAAACCACTTTTCACACGGTTTCTACAGTTTGCAGCGAGTTTAATGAAATACCTTCAAAAGCTGAAGTTCAGATCCACATTTTGTGCAAGGTGTAAACCCACAAGGAAACAGAAAGAAACAAGGGAGGCTGTTTGCTGAGCTGCTGGATGAGGCAGGAAGAGCAGCACGTTCCTGACAATGTGTCAGGTTCTGGTGATGCTCAAGGAAGGAGAGAGAGAGTTGCAGGAATTTGGGGCTCCCTCTCACTCCCCAGTTTCTCAGATGCCTCAGTTGTGATCCCCTCTGCCTGACCTCTCCTGCAGTGTGCTCTTTCCACAAAGCACAGACACTTAACCCTGCTTAACTCCTCCCCTGTCCACCTTTGGAAAAGTGTCTTAAATTACTGCAGTTTCTTTGCCCTTGTCTCTTGCCAGTACGCAGGTAACCGAGAACACGACTGTCTCAGCTGGCCTTCATTCAAGTCCTGGAAGCAAATGAGATTGTAATCACCTGTAAGATCTCTGTATTAAGAGCAATAGAAATCTGGCAGAAACATTAGCTGCGTTTTTTAAAACTTTTTTTTTTTAATTAAATACAAACCAGGACAATAGTACAACTTGCACAGTGGATACTGTGTCATGGTTTGAATGCTGAAAACATTAATTTAAAACAGTAATTTAAAAATACGGTATAGTCCATGATTTGTTTTTAATCCCGTTCTACAATTTCAATCTTAAATTCTCTTGAAGACAGTCCTAACTTAGTTGATGAAGTTGCCAGAGGTGAGCTGCAGTTTTTGGCAGCTGGCTAGAAAGCATCTAAGATGTTTGATATGGGAGGGTTTTTTTGAAAATGAGCAGAAATGCAAATTAGTTCCAACTTTATTAACATCAATAACTAGAAGGTAACAAAAAAGCTTTCCCATAAATTATCATCATTTGGTGTTTCTAAGATGAATCAAGCACCACAAAGCTGGCAATAGTGCTGCTTCGGACTGACTGCAGATGCGGGCAGCTGGGACAGTGGCACTTTAAAAGATTCTGTGCTTTTGAAGATTTCTTCATAACCACCGAAATTGTAAGTGTGATTATACTGTATTTAGAAATTGTGAAACGATTCTGAAACAATCCTTCATGAGGGATAAGAGGGTGGTAACGAGCCAGGGAGTGCACACAGACTTGTGATTTTGTCACCAACAGTGATTCATATTTGGGTAGACCCAGAGGCTATGTCTAAATAGGAGACCTGGAATCACTGCCATACTTATGGGTCAAGAAGTGTACTGGGGCCATCTCCAGAGGAGATATGAATTGCTGACAGTGCTCCCACTCTTTTCCTGCTTCCACAGAAAATGGGATGGATGAAGCACATTTAATTCCTCTGTTTGTACAGTCCTGTGGTCAGATGAATAGTGTGAATATAACATTATAATTCTTATGGATATCTGTATTTCTCATCATTCCATCTAACTGCTGAGTTATACTGAGGGATTTAATAATATGTGTCTGATTTATTGTCCTGGCTGGAAGTCAACAGAGTCAATCGGCAGCAAAAATGCCCATTAGTATTGGCATGGCATACAAAGATGCTTGCACCAGTTGTGCTGCAACATAGTGTACCTTCTGAAGGATACCAGAGATATTTGAGCAGCACATTTCCAAATTAGAGATAGTATTATTCAGAGAATAGAAGAATTTAAGTGGAGAAGAAAATCAGCAGTTGCTTAGGTTGTCTCTTGAATGGAAGGTTACCTTGAAGGAGACTGGCAATGAGTTATTAACTTGGCTGCTGTGGTTAGGGCTTGTTTTTTGAGAAGGTTATATACTGATATTTTGACGAAACTTTTTCTTTACAGATAAATGAGATGATTGTATCATAAAATACTGATAAATCTGGAACCTACTATGAAATCTCTCACCAAAACCAGGTATATTCTTGTATAGTGAAGAGGAATGAAGTGATTTTTTTAAAGATTTCCCTGTTATCTGGGATGGGGATTGTGAACTTCTGTATGTTTAAGGAAAGGCCTTAACAGATCAAGAGTTACACTACACAATTGGCAAACTAAATCATGTGCTTATACCTCACAAATGGACATGCTTTGGGGAACCTTCTTTGTTCTATTAAATGCTAATTTCTGCACGTAGGACAATTTTCTGAGGAGCCAGTTAGCAAACCGAGGGATTTCTGGAAGTTTTAAACTCCCAGTTTCTGTTCTGATTGCAGGTGGAATTTCTTGTGCATTTCTCCAGAAGCTGGATGCTCACTTTTCTCTCTCTTTCCACTCATGATGTCACATTTCCAATGAAATAATGACTAAATGAGAAACACTGACATTTCCAAGGAGACTGGCCAACAACATTTCATACCAAGTAAAACTTGCAGATAGTTATCATTCTTTCTCTGTTTCATTTCGATAAGACCATTTGTGTTTCGCAAAGTGTTTTTCAGTGGGTGCCCATGGTCCCACCAGCACGGTGCCCCAGAGAGAGGGGGCTGCCCAGGGAGGATTGGGCTCAGCACCATCTCCTCGATTCCTTTGCTTTTCTGCTTGCAATCAAGCTCAGAGAAGTTCAAAGCCCAGCACTGATGATGGTGCATTAGTTTTTCCTCCTGAGTGAACATAAGATGACCTAAAAAAAAGGTCATCTTTCAGCATAATGACATTATCAGGCGGGGTTGCTTACTACTGCGGAAAGAGTCTGTTGCAGCTTTTGTGATCGTGTTTCAAGGTTTTGCCTGTTTTCTCTCCCACCCTCCCAGTAACAATGATGTAATATATTAAATTAAGTGGTAACAATGTATGAAGCTGTGGTTATCATGAAATATTTACACCCCTGGAGTGTTGTAAACACACAGTGGAGCCCTAATTAACCATAGGTAGTCTACAATTATCCCATGGTAATTACCCTAATTGGAACTGGCTCATTATGGGGAATAGAAGAGAAATTGTTTCCTGTTGAGTACTGAAAAATAGAGTTGGCAATTAACTAAAAGCAGCAGCCGCTTCATCTGACTTTAAAAATTAAATTGCTCTTGTAGAGCCTATCACTGTTCCCACAATCTGAGCAGCTTTACAAACAAAACCAATAATCAGATCAGTTTCCAAAGCATGCATACTATCATAACCTTGTTTCTGTGTCAGTATTATCAATGAATCAGGTGATTAATAACTGTGATGCACAGAGGTCCACAAAAAAGCCAAGAAAGGCTATCCAAAGCAAATATACAAATAATTTACTCCATGAAGCTATCAGAGGAGTTGTGGGAGCGGAAAGAGAGACCATGTACTATCTTTAGCTGTGGGAATTATTCAACAGCAGAGATGGAGGGACCCTCTGCCTTGTCAAAGTAGGACAAAACGATATTTCTTATCAGGCCTTTTCTCCCCTGACCTCTTGGAAATCTTGCAAGTGTAAGATCCTGGGCTATTTGCAAGGGAGAGATCCTACACCTGTGGAATTGTCGCAGGCTAATGGGACCCCTCCCACAGCCCAGGGTGCTTGGCAGTCACCCTAAATCCTCACTCCTGTGCTCCTGCTAGCAAAAGGGTGCAGGACAATGTGAGTATATCAGTCATAGAATCATTTTGGTTGGAAGAGGCACTCAAAATAATCTAGTCTAACCGTTAACCTAACACTGGCGCTAAACCATGTCCCTAAGAACCTCACACCCATGTGAAGCACTAAACACAGGAGGGTGGAAGTCTTGGCTCCCTTCTCAAGTGTTGCCAAATGCTGGAGGCAGCTGGCATGTGTTCATCAGGCTAAGAAACCTCGTGCCTCTCCACTGAGGCTGGCAGAGGAGCACAGGGAAGGAAAGGTCACCTACTGTCAGATGCCATCCTGAACCAAAGAGGAGATGAGATTTCTGGAACAGACTGATCTTACTGGCCAAGGCTGTGCCCAGGGATGTGACTCTGCAGCTGCTCAGCTGAGTAAAAGTGGTGTTGTCCTTGAGTGCCCAAATGCCCATCCCTGTCTCTCCTTCCCCACCAGACAGCCCTGATCCTTACACCCACCAGCTGAGAGTACAAGGGAGCAGGAACAGCTTTACCTGGGGCTGCTACTGGCAGGAGAGGATCTGTATTTGCAGCCTGAGGATTGAGGACAGCACACTGCTGCTGTGAGGAATCTCCTCTTCTAATTTTATTTTCCTATCTGTTTGTAAATGTCATGAAAAAATGAATTAAAAAAAGAAGTGCTGGGTGTTACAAAATCCTGTCATAAAAACGTGTCTTCTAAGTCATAAATTAATGATTTGTTTTCTCCATCTGGTTTGCCTGGTACAAACAGGAACGGTTTGCTTTTGCTGAGAGTGGAAATGCCGTCACTGAAATGATCTTACAGAAATAGGAAGATGCAAGAAAAAAACATTCACGTAGCCTGTAGCAGTCTGCACACTGCTGCAAACAGAAGGAAAGGGCACAGAAGGAAATATTACTTGGAGGACAGACACAGCTGGCATGTTATTATTGATTACTCCCTACCATACAACATGCTCTCAGCTGGTAGGTATGTAGCTGCTTTCCACAATTCATGAAAATCCACTTATTTTTGACTTTCCTCCTAAAACCATGACTTGCCTACCTTTCTGTCATGTCTGTGGCTTTCAATGTTGTTGGCTCCTCAGGCCATTCTTTTCAGTGCTGTTTTTATTTTTTCCAGCAATTACACTAACTGCCGCCTCCAAAGAGGAAATTAGTATTGCTGGTTATGAACGAGGTTAACTGTGCAAAGTGAGAAAAGGAAGAAGCTGCCTAAGCAGTATTTCTACAACACTTCCAAAAGGAAATGCATCCTTATGCTTTGGAGACAGTGAACAAGGTGGCTTTTGGTCAGACTTAATAACGTAAGTCCTGTATATCTAGATAAATTGTTTATTTATTTATTGTGCAAATAAAATATACCTAAATCACTTTTCTCTATTTTTCAAATATCTTGAAGTTAGATGCTAGCAAAACTTTGTAGTTCGATGTTAGCTGTTTGCCTGTGGTTATGCCTGCGAAAAGGAGGTAGGACTATTGCACAAGGAGGCTGTTGGTGAGGTTTTCTACATAGGCATGGTAGGTTTCAGAGGACCTCAAGACCAGCAGGAGGGGAAATATGTTGGTCTCATCAGGAGAATTAGATTTGAGTTTTACCGTGATCTTTGCTTCTCCTCCAGCCTCCTCCCAAATTATCTTGGGGCTTTAGTTTTTGGGGCTGAGGCATGTGGAAGCATAGTGGAGAAAGAGATGAGATTATAAAAACTAGTCTTTTTGCTTGTCAGGATCTTAGTAGGAAGATAACAGACACCTAACTGGAGAAAGAGCAAAAAGAGACAAAGCTCTGTGCAAAGACCAGTTACAGACTGTATTGAAAAATGATTGCTGCCTTTCACATAAATATCCTAAAAATTGTGTTTAAAAAAGTATGTACATGCATGTCAAATTAATCTTTTTGTTTTTCTGTAGGTTGTCCACCTGTTTCTACTTCTTGTACAGTCCCTTGTCTCAAGCAGCTTAGTTTTCTCTGTTAAACTCTTCTTTTGCTCCTAAGCATCTTACAGCAGATCTCAGCGCAGTGTGACTGGTCTGCAACGTCCTGATCAGGCTTGTCAAGTGATGGAGACCCTGTCCAGGTAGCTTCGTGGCCAAGCAGAGCTGCAAAGTAATCTGCCAAATCAATCTCCTTCTGTTGTGTTGTCCAAGATGTTTATGTTTTTATGAAGGAGACAGTTCACTTAGCAAGTATCTCTTTTTTAGGTTTCTGCTAGCAGCCCATAGGAATTTATGTTGAAGATAGAGATGAAAGGATGTCTGTCAAGGTGAAGGTCTGCATAGCCAAAATGGAGTTGGCTTTCTGCCCAGTACCCCCACAGGGACTGCAGACACACAGTTTATGAGGGGCATGGGTTGTCACAAGAGCCTAAATACACTTACTTGATACTTTTTCTATTTATTTGTTTTTGAAATACCCAAAGTTTTTTAGCTTGGACAGGCATCAGTTGCATTACATGAGCTTGTCTCACTTCAATGTTGTATAAAGTATATGGAGGAACATAATGGCAAAGAGGGAAAACCAAACACAGTATCTACAAGACTTCTCAAAACCCTCTATAAACCAAGAAGAGGTTTAGAGAAAATGTCTGGGTGAACATACCCTTCTTTGGGATTACACAACAAAGGGCAGTGCCATCCAGAAGCAAGGAGACTATCGATGCAAATATAATCTGCTACTGCTTAGGAAGGGAGAGTGCCATCCAGAAGCTCTTGTTAAGGGCTAGTCTGGGCATCTGTACACGATACTGCATTGTGCTATATAAATATAAGCTTTATTTTTTTGTTTCTTTTGAAATAAATGTAACCAAGATGACATTTAGGTTTCACTTTTTATTTTGAAATACAAATACATGTTTCAATTCTTTAGTAAAAATATTGTATTTTTAATGGGCTCAGTCACATTGTTAAATCATTTTAGGTTACCACTCTATTCCCATCTTTCCTGAAGTTATTCATTTGTTCCAGCACTCCTTCTTTTGGCAAGAAACTCACTTGCATAAGCTCTTGGATAAGCTTTTCACTGATTTTGAACTCAGTGATTTTTTGCTTCAGCAAAAAGAAGGAGCTGAGTAAAAGAGCTTTTGGTTTAGAAATAGTTCTTCTCCTTCAGGATTTTGGCTGTCTATTAACTCCAGCAGGAACGGAGATGCTTAACACTGTAGCATTGACTTGCTAAACCAGAGGTGCTCCGATAACCTTGTCCGCCTTTCAAGGAGCTGTGCTGCTGCAGTGTCATTCCCACTTGTCCTGTTTCTCACCCAGTGCTTTGCTGACTTTCTTCTTTAAGCTAGGGCATTGGTTTTCTTGGAATTAGCTGCAAAACCTACCCCTCCCTCTGCCACAAACATCCTACCATGCATAATACAGCTAATTTCTCAGAAGTGTGCTTTCTCTTTTTAGTGTGCAGGTAACATACTGTTAATCACTAGTGGGTGTTTTAGGTGAATGAAAGCCAACCTGATGAGTGAGTGATGCTCGGCAGTTGAATTTGCTGATTCTTTCAGTTGTTAGTTGACATCGCTTGCAGTGACTCCTTCCTTGCTTTGGTTGCATAGAGTACTAGGGACATTTGTAAACAGCAAGGAAAATATTTATTAAAATTGTAATACCACAACAGCTTGAGATATTTTTACCTTGCTGGGATTAATTCTGAAGCAGTACATCACAATGGAAAATGCAGTCCTCCGCAACATGTACTGCAGCAAAGCAAACCTTGAAGTGCTCTTGAAAGCTCTCAGTGATTCCTCCTATGAAGCGTGTTGAAGATAATGATGGCAGTAGGTGATTCACATTGCTCTGCCTCATAGATATCAAACTTAACTGCACAGCTGGCTTTGTGGGGTTTTTCAACACTTCTGTTAACCTTGGTAGATCCAGGTTCCTGTTGGAAAATTTAAATTCTCTGACAGAGTCCATGTGAAAACTTTGTGTTCCTGAAGCCAGGCTAAGTTCCATCTCCAACTTCTTCAGCTTCAAAATTGTTTTATGCTTTAATCTTCAGGAGATTTCAGTCTTAAGGTGAACTTGATTCCATGCTTCAGCTTTCATTTACAACAGGGATGTCAAACTCATTTTCACTGGGGGCCACATCAGCCTCACTGTTGCCTTCAAAGGGCCAAATGTAATGTAGGAGTAGTTACATTTATACAGTGGCAAATTACATGTTTATACATTTAGTTACATTTATACAGTCCTAAAATTACATTCAACCCTTTGAAGGCAACCACAAGGCTGATGTGGCCCCCAGTGAAAATGAGTTTGACATCCCTGCTTTATAAGGATCCCACCTGCGATGTGGGAGGCAAAAAATTTGGATCTGATCCATTCTCAGCCATCAGCTTGCTTCTCTGTTGATGGCTGTTCAACATGGTCCACTGGATACACATCTCTGTCTCAAAAAGTCCCTATCTAACAGTTGCTTGGAACTCTGAAGGCAAAACAGTAAATAGGACTTGACACATTACTTACAGTCTTGTCCTAAGTCTCCACTGCTGACACCATTCAGGACAGTCTTCTGGGTTAAGTGGATCTTTGATCTAACCTGGTGGGACTGTTTCTGTGTGCTTGCTTGGGTAAACGATTCAATTTCTGTGCACCTTCATTTCTATTTCTAGAAAATGGCAGTAATGCCTCACTTTAACTGTGTGTACATGACAGACAAACCAGGGCAGACTTCTAATAATATTCAGGCATCCAAAGAGGCAAACTATCACATAATAGGGTTTTCAAAAGAACACAGGTATCTAACTTCTTTTGGAGTGAATCACAGTGAATCACTTTAAATGCTTGCTGCTCAAACAAATGGGGTTCAGCTCCTGAAGGTTATGTGAAAGGAGTCTGCATGAAGCATTGTCTCCTTTTTGCAAACACAGATGAGATTCTTTTTTTTCCCCTCCTTTTTTTCTCTCTTAAAAAATTAGACTACATTTTTTGGAGTTTTTCACTGAAATGAAGATTCATATACACAGGGTGAAATAAAACCCCCTTTTCAGTTGTCTACTGTGCTCCATACAGTTAGCTGACTTTTCAAGAGGTTTAAAGATACAGTTTACAACTCCCTTTCTTTTATCAAGTCTTGGTCACAAATGCAGCTTTATAAAAGCATCTAGTTGATATGATTCGGAATGCATTTTACAAAACCACTTGGCTCTGTGGAGAAAATTGATTTGTCAGTAAGAGCGACTGACAGGCCAAACCCACATAATCTAAAAGTAGATGGAGAGACAGGATCTGACAGTCCATCACAACAGACCTCTTGAGTTAGCAAAGTCCTGTGCAGGCCTGTATTGGGCTCAGTGACAGGGGCAGGCATTTAGTCAAGTGATGAAGGCATGTGATGAGCGTGCCAGACAACGTGATGAAGATGGCACAGGGAAACCATGTGCCGTGGGAGAAGCTGTTGCTGGAGCATCTGTCTCTGAGTGGTGCTTGTCCACAGCTGCGGTGCAGCCCCCGCTGCCCAGGGACACCAGGCACAGCTGCTGGAGACCCTGGCTGGTGGGTGTGAAGGGGACAACAGGAATGAGTCTTGTGATTGTGCGTGGGACTCTGTGTCTGGCACCATCTCAAACAGATGTTTCTGGTCCCTGTTTCAGTGGGCTGAGCTGGAAAACAGCACCAAGCCTTGGCTTAGCAAGGCTCTCCAAACTGTGCTGCCAGTGTGGCCAAGTCCTGTGGAAGTTGACTGACAGCACTAGAGTCTTCACTTGGGCCTTCATCTTGGACAACTGTTCAGAAACATGGATGAATCATGTTATCAGTGTTAAGCACTGAATCAGGCGCCTGCCAAATCTGTCAGCAACAAAATTTATAGGTAAAAAAATAAATCGGTACATCTCTTTAAAGTGTTGGCAGCATTTTATCAGGATAAATATTTGGATCTTATAACCATTTGAACTTTCCAAAGTATTTATTTAATTGCACAGCTACCTTCTTATCTAATTTGCCTCTAGCCAGATCTTAAAAATGATTTAAACTTCAGAGATGATAGTAATTCCATATGCACAAAGACGCTCGGAAAAACTGTTTCTTTGAAATGTAACTGATTACAAACTGGTGTTGGTTGCCTGTACTTTCCTTGAAACACTAGCTTTTCTGTGGACATGGAGTTCTCTTGTAATCTGTCAACTGCTACCACTATTTAGGATCAGTTAAGCTTTCTCACGTTAATTAAAAACTGTATTAAATTAATTAATTTAATTAATTAAAACAATAAAATAAATTTAATTAATAATAAATTAATTATTAAAATAGTAACAAAAATGTCTCTCACTATGACTCAGTCTCAGAGTGTGCCTTTAGCCCTTGTTTGAGATGGAGGGGAAAAAAAAAAGCTATGTCAGAAATATCCAGGATGTTTTCCCATAAAGGTAGTCTGCTGAAATGGGAATGGCTGGAAAATAAAAGGAATAAAAGGGAGACAGACATCTTTCACTGAGGTGGAAAGGACTGTGGTAAATATTTCTGCTTATATTGCATTTTGATCTCAGAGTGCAGTATAGAACTAAAAGATCATAAACAGAAGGTGCAAAATAAATATTATTTTAAAATAGCTTTTAATTTTAGACCTGTAAAAGTCTTGGTGAACTTTATCCAAAAAGATTCCTCTCCTTGAGGAGACAGGCACATACTGACACAAAAGGGGAAGATGGGCATTAAAGAAGGAGATTTACTGTTGCAAGTGGTTACCAGTGCATTTATTAGCCATACATTTATATGTTTTAAAAGATTAGGGCATAGCTCCTGAGTATGTCTGGGAAAGAAAAAAGAGCTCTGGTCCTAAGCTTTATCATATTGCACAAGATCTATCTCCACTAATTGAATTTGGCCACTTTCATGTTGTTTTAGTGACCACATAAAGAGGGTAGGATACCTCAGCTTCTGTCTCCTGATGGAGATGGCACACAAGTTGTAACTAAAGCTTTCAAACAATTAAACTGTCCTTATTGTAATATAATGATGAGACATATCTCCTTGTAACTCCCCATCTAGATTCTATGAGCTGTTCAAAAACATTTGTTAAACAGCTGTCTCTAGAAAGAAGAGTGCGCCTGTGAAATGTATATTTCTTAAATTGATGCAGATTTCAGTGGATTGCTGTTTGGGGTTATTTTTGGAGAAAAAAGATTTCAGAGTGAAAAAATTATCACTTGAAAATACACTTTGTTTTTCTACAAAATAAGAGGTTCAAAATGGTATTTCCTGAGCTGAAAATGTGGATTCATACAAAGCAATTTTTTGAAGGAGGGAATCTATTGTGACAACTGCTGGCTTTAGAGCTCAGTTTGGTTTGAAATAAAAAAAGGTGATCTTTTTCATGACTGAAATCTCATTTTTACGAGCCCAAGATTCTTACTTCTCTCATGGTAGATGTTTTTTTTTTTCTTGATAAAAGGAAAAAGGTAATTGCTTTGTTTATTCGCCTTTCATTTATTCCTGTGCTGTAAACACGTTCAATTGAAAAAACCATTGCTCACTTATTAAGAGGCTGTGATCTCACTTGTGAAATCATAGAGTCACAGAATCATAGAATGACTTGGGTTAGAAGTGACCTTTACAACTCACCTAGTTCCAAACCCCTGCCATGGGCAGTGACACCTTCCACTAGACCAGGTTTCTCAAAGCCCCATCCATCCTGGTCTTGAATATTTCCAGGGATGGAGCATTCACAACTTCTCTGAACAGCCTGTTCCAGTGTTTCATCACCCACATCGTAAAAAACTTCTTCCTTATATTTAATCTAAATCTACCCTCAGTTTAAAACCATTACCCCTTGTCCTGTCACTACAGACCTCTGTAAAAAGCTTGTCTCCTTCTGTCTTATAAGCCCCCTTTATCTATTGAAAGGCTGCAATAAGGACTCCCAGGAGCTTTCTCTTCTCCAGGCTGAACAAACCCAACTCGTTCAGCCTGTCCTCATAGGAGAGATGTTCCAGCCTTCTGACCATTTCCATGGCCTTCCTCTGGACCCACTGTAACAGGTCTTTTTTGTACTGGGGACCACAGAGCTGGACGCAGCACTCCCAAGTGAGGTCTCATGAGGGCAAAGTAGAGGGGCAGAATCACCTCCCTCCACCTACTGGCCATGTTTCTTGTGATGCAGCCCAGGATACAATTGGCTTCCTGGGCTGCAGGCACACATTGCCAACTCAGGTCTGATTTTTCATCCGCCGGTACCCCCAAATCCTTTTCCATATGGTTGATCTCAATCCATTTGTTCTCCAGTCTGTACTGATACTGGGGTTTGCCCTGACCCAGGTGCAGGACATTGCAGGTGGCCTTGTTGAAGAAACATGTTGATCAACGTGTCCAGAGATCACAACACAGCAAAATTTAAACTCTAACTGAAGCCTATGAATAAATGGCTCTGACAAGGTCAGAATGTGTTAGGCCTGTCAACGAAGTGCTGAACAGTCTGTTTACTACTTCCTAAAGCACAGTTCTCATGGTCTATACACATGCATGACATGCACGTTAATGCTAGGCAAGTGGATACTTTGATAGACAATTAAATGCATCATTACTCTTCCCTCTTCCTTAAGAACACTGACAATGGCAAATTATCATCCTCTGACAAACCTGGCATGGTGACTTTTTGGCAAAACCTCTCTCAAGCACCCTAAAGACTAGAGCTTGACCTAGCAGCTTAGTTTCCCAGACAGAAAAACAAAAAAAGGGGAGAAGAATTGCGGAGCTGCAAAACTGTTGGATGGGAAGAAGCCCTTGGGGCCACCTAGCCCAACCTCCTGCTCAGAGCAGGAGTGTTGCTAGTGCCAGACTAACTCTGTTATGGTTTTGTACAGCTTGGTCAAGAAGGCCAGAGATATCACCACCTCTTTGGATCATCTGACCCAGTACTGAACTATCTTTCTACCAAGTTTTTCCAAATGCCCAACTTGATTGCTCTGACCATCAAATTCTGTCTGTTTCCCTTGGTCATATTATGCATCTCATAATACTAAAAGGAATGTGGTCATGATCTCTGCAATTAACCTCCAAGTAGGCTGTCCTTACAGTGTCCCTTACCCTTCTCTTTGCCAGCCTCAGTTGCTGCTAACAAGAATAGAAGAACTGGTGGCAGTGCTGGCAATTCAGGGCAGCCCTGCCTGCAACAGCCATGAGATGCTGGAGGTCAGGGTGCAGAGGAAGGCTGGAGGGTGAGGAGCAGAGCTGGGACCAGGCTTTGGGTGAGAAAATGGAGGCTTATTCAGGGATCACCAGGCATGATTCCCTGGGGAGATGCTGTGAAGGACAAGCCCAGGACAGCAGTCTGGTTTCTAAAGGAAATGGTAACAGATCCCACTTCAGCACCCCAAGTGTTCTTCCGCTGTGCTCTCCACCCTGTGTGGTACTGAGCTAGAGGCTCACTTCCAGTTTCATACTGTGAAGTGAAGTGAAAGAGCTCCTTAGCACACAGTCTGACTGCTTCTCCTGTTCTTCCCTGCCCTGGTCAGCTTGTGCTCATCCAGAACTATGCTTCAGTTGCAGGTGCAGCATCGTACCATGTCGCCACCATCCCAGTCTTGTTGTAGCCCTGCCACTCTGCCTGGACTTGTGAGTCCTTCTATTGTCCAGGCTTTGCAAAAGAGCTCTGTACAAGCAGCAGAAGAAAGCCTCTGAATGAACTTCCCTTCTGAGCAGGAATGCAAAAGTCCATCTGGGGGCCTTCTCCCTTGCATATCTCTTCTGTTTGCAGCTTCTCTTTCATCTCTGGGCTTCAGCCCCTGCTTCCAGATGAACGCAGTTTAAAGATCGCAGCAGTTCAACAAACACGGCCATGAAGTTCTCTCTCTCTCTTGGTCCAATGTGTCCCCTCCCTTCTCAGCAGTCCTTGCTCATAGTCGGAGAAGACAACATGGTGAAAGAAGCTGAATCCTTGCTAGCAATTGCGGCTGTGCAGTCAGACACTGGTCTGTCAGTTGTGCCTGCTCCTTGCAGGGCCTCCCCCTGTGACTGTGAGTATTACCAAGAACAAGACTTGGGCTCCCCATCCCATTACCCTTCCTCCTGAGGAGGACTTGTCACCTTTAATCTGCTCAGGGATTTCTGTGTCTGTGTGACTGGTATCCCTGTGGATGTGCAACAAAGAGCAGCAGTCACTCATCTGCCTGGGCCTTGGCAATCTCTCTACACTATCATGGATCTGAGCTCCAGGCAAAGCTGCTCCAGCACCAAATCTTCTGGAATGACAGGTCTGGCTGGCAAAGAAGTGCTGCTTCTTCCTACAGAAGGTGGTCACTGGTCACTAACACTTGAAAAATTATTCTGATAGTGTCTGCCCTAATTTGAAAATAGAGGTGTCCAGCCCTGAACCTCCCCCCATCAGGACTTGTTCCTCTTCTCTTGCAAGTAGACGTGGGAATAAAGCCTTCCTCCTGGTGACTGAAGTAATGAGTTTCCAGCTTCTCTTGTCTTGAGAGTTTGTGTCCTTTCTCACTTTGGTCATGTCAACTTTTTTTGTTCTCTGTTTTCTAGGAAGCAGGAAGCTGGACATATGTTTGCTCTGCCTGTCTGCAGGGTCCCTTGCTTGGCAGGGCAACCCTTGTGCTACGTCTGTCTTCCCGGCTCAGTTCACTTGTAAATATCAGAATCACCTCATGCTGCTCCTCCCATGTTGTTGACTAGGAAAAAGGAGAACTTTACACTTCCTCCAACTCTCCGTGAAATCTCTGTGCATTTCCTTCTGTGCAGACTAAAGGAAATAAATACCCATTCCATGCTTGATCTGTTCCCTTCCTCCCATGCAGGTAGATTGCAAGAATTAGAGAAGGAGAGGACTTGAGAAACACTCCGCTGGAACACTAGTAGACATAGGGAGTCGTGTAAGCGCAACCTGGACTATGGTGAGTCTGCTGAATGTGATCTGTTGAAACTTGTATTACCTCTTCTCCATGAGCTCTGAAGGCAGTAAATTGCAAGTTGAATTCCTTCTAAGATTGTCAGGTGTAACCATTTGTCCAGTATTTCCAGCGGGCATGAGGAGCTGCAGTTGGACAGGAAGGCAAAACCATGATCCAAAAGCAGAGACGGGGATTTTGGCAGTAATGTGAAGTACTCCTAAATAATGTGCTTTATGAGAGATTTATTTTATTACATGGGATTTTTGTTTCCAAATGATAAAAGCTATGGAAAGTGTTTAGAAAATGCAAATCTGTGTACAACAGATTAACTTTGGGTAATTTATGTGTGTGTATGGAAGAGAAGAAGCGCATCTTGTCCTTGTAATCACTGTTTTTCAGATGAGTCAGTCCTTTCTGGAGCTTCTGACCTCAAATACAGCATGTCATTTAATCACCTGAAGGTTCCTGGTGGCAAGGATAGGAGTTAAAGCAAAACCATGCTGGAGCACCTGGATGACAAAACATACTCTGTCTGCATGAAAAGACCTCTGCTCTCCACAGGGCTGATTAGCCCAAGCACAGCTCTAGACTAGCACAGGGGCAACCTACACTACCAGAGTTAGCTCTGCTTATGTTATTGTAATTTAGGCTAAATCTGTCTGTTATGCTTTTTTACAGCATGTAAACATATCCTCTCATGTTTTTGGTGTATGTCTCTCAGATAGCATTGATTAAAACCAACCATGCCGACCTCCTCGTGAATTTTAGCAGTTTCACATTTTAGCTGAAAGTCAGAATTCAGGATAAAAGGAAGCCATAAATAGCCAGTGTAGGGACTTTCTATTGAGCAGCCCATGCAGTCTTCTGCTGCAGGCTCTTTGCAGTTTTTCTAGCCATATTGTTAGGTTTTTGGTTGCTTGCTTCTCAAAATCCTGGCACTAAACAGAACCAGCCCACTGATATTGCAGTTACTAAGTGTGTATCTGTTTTGACCACCTTCACAGCTAGATCAAATGTTTGCCAAAATCTCACCTGAAAAATGTCTCTGCTCAGAACTGTTCAAAACAGCTGAATACACAGTCAAAACCACATAGTCAGTCCATGGCCCAAACCTCTTCCTAAATTAGGCAGACGAGACAGAGAAAACAAGATAATTGTCTGTTTACAAGTCTGTGAAGCCTCTTTACAAACATTCATTCTACATTTTTCTCAATGAACAATTAATAGCAATAGATGTCAGAAACATATTCTGCAGTGGTATAAACCAACATTTCAGCAGACATAAAAAAGCAAACATGTTTCTTTCTCAGTGGAGAAATACTGTAACAAATAAAATCCTGTCTCATTCTATAAAAAGAGTCCTTACAAGTAAGACCTCTGGCATCTGATCATGTCAAATATTTCTGTCAAAAATACTGTTTCAAATTTCTACCACTGCTCTGCTTGAAGTATATTTGGATAACTTGTTAAGTTTATCTGTTGATGGCTATGCTATGGCTGACTGCCACTCATCTGGCCAACTGAGCAACCTAATTTTCGGATGGACGGCCATGTGGAAACCCTGACTAAGGTACAGAGAGGTCAGTTTGAGTGAGATTCAAACATTAGATATCTGCAGTTGAGTCCAGCAGATCTTACCAAGGCCCTTTTAAAGCAATAGACACTCTGTGTAATTCACATTGCATAGCGTGAAAGAAATTGTGCTCTAGAAGCACCCAGGCCTGTGCAGATGTAGACATCTGCATTTGATGAGATGAGTACCAGCCTTGGCAACCATGGAAACCAAAGTCACAGATAGACTTTCTTTGTCCCTGTTTTTGCTACTGACATGAAGGGGGAGGAGGGTCTATGCAGGACAAGGTACATTCTGCTTGTCAGGAGTGGTTAGATCTGTGCCCAAAGGGCGTTGGATTTCAGTTAAGCACACAAATTACAAAAGAAAACAATGAGTGATGCTTGATGCTCCCAGGGTCTGAATTGCAACGAAGGGTTGTGATAAGGGGTACAGATACTTTCAGATCCCTGCTATGCCCCAGGCTACCACCACAGTTTAGCAATTGCTAGGATTTGCAGAAGTGCATAAGGACTGGGACAGCTACTAAGTTTTTGTTTTCTGTTTCCTTATTTTTCTAGGACTGTGAAGTATCAAATGTCTTGATCAGCCCTCTTACCCTTAGTACTGAGTTCAGTCAAGTACCTATGTGAATCAAGTCTGAGGGGAGATTATCCTTGCAAATGCCTGGCTGCAGGCATGGCGCAGGGGAAGGGTGACACATGCTGTTGTAGGTGTGGAAAGACTGCGGGAGCTGCCTTGGCACTCAGGGTGCAAAAATGGTTGCCTGCTTGCCAGTGCGTGCTCCTTCCTGCCCCAGACAGAGTTCCAGAGCATTCGGCTCATGGGCTGAGAAGATTAGCGTTTGAGTGAGGAATCCTTCTGTTGACTGCTCAGTCCCAAAACCCCTAATGGAGTAAGTTTGAGACCTGTTATTCTTTATTTTTTTTAAAAAACAAAGCTTTTCCCTGTTTCTCAGAAAAACAGGAGATGATTTCATCTTATCATAACTTCTAAATTTATTTTTAAGATGGGAGAGTGTCAAAAGCTGCAATCTCGCACGCCTCCTTTAATACATAACATCCTGATTATAGTGGCCCTGAAAAATTAACAAGCATTCAAATAAACCCTAACTGAAAAAGATGTGAGGCCACCATTATCCAGTCTGTGTGACTCATTAAAGTGAAGGGCGAAGAGCACAGCAGAGTTGCATTAATCACTTGGTTCTGCTACCAAAAGAAAAGCATTTGTGCGATACTTTATTTACAACATAGCATATGCAGAATTAGCTGATAGTCTCACAAAGACTGTAGGGATGCTGATGACAAAGGAGCATCCCACTTCTAAAAAATGTTGGGAGGTTCTTTAGTTAAATTTCATTTTAGACTTTGCATTTTGCTTGATACTAATTCATTAGAAATGTACAGATTTTGGTGGGGTTTTTTTATGAAAAAGAAAAGCTTATTTTCCTGTTTAATGGCTTCTTCCTTCCTGGATTTTCAAATATGACAAAAACACACATAAGTCTGGAAAGATAAGTTAATGACTAGGTTTTGTAAGACCAAGAGAGACAAAAAAAACAAACCAAACCAAAAACCAACAAAGCCAAACCACAACTTATAAGGAGGCTGAAGACAGCTTTTTTAGAGCAAGTTTTCAGATGAGGTATCTTGAATATGCTCTTAGAAAAGTCATACGGTATTAACTACATCTCATACCACAGGTGGTTATGCTATTAGAAAAACAAATGGGTGCAGTAAAACTCTGGTTGCTTAGAGTCTCTGAAGAGTACTTGGGATGAAAAGAAAAGAAAGATACCCCCCAGAAGGGGTATCAGAAGATGAAAAAGTAGGTGGTTCTGGTGCATTTGGTGTTTTTACTGATTTCAGGAATGACGGATTTGCAGCTGATAAGCCAATCTTGCAATTGGGTTGGGGGCTCCAAATTGTGTTTACCCCAGATGGTAAAAAAGTTCTCTAATAAGAAATTGGGTCAGCATTGAGAGCAAAGCATGGAATAGGTATAGTTGTTATCAATTACTACTCAAAAGAATATACCTGGTTCAGAGTAAGACTTATTGGTGATAGTCATTGTACGTTTACAAGGATCTCAGAGAAGGCAGTCAAAGCCCTGGATTGTGTTGCGCAAAGGCTCATGTCGCACAGCACTGTTCAGAAGAGAGGCAACAGACGGAGAAAATCTCAGATGTGGTTGATACTACAAAATCCAAAACACAGAAGAAAAGAGACTTGGTGCAATAAGAAGTGATGAATTCAAAAGCTGATGTTATAAAAAACAACATATGGAGCTTCATATGCTATGGCAAACACCATAAACTGAAGGCATGGACTGGCATTTGGAAAAAAAAAATTAATATAGCTTGATTATTGTTGTTGTTTTTCGCTGGGGAGCTGTTTGAGGGCCTCTTCCGGGAGCCAGCTGGGACTGATTACTGTGTGGAGTAGTATATATGTTCAGTAGTGCAGAGCAGCTAGACCCAAAACACTTGCGGAGCAGACCTCTGCCAGGCTGCTTGGCTTGGACTGTCTGCTGGATTTCCTGTGGTAGAAATTAGAGAAGTATTCCCACTCTGAAATTGCATATCTTGACTGGAGAGTGTTTGGATTTGTCCACACACCGCCATTCTTACCTTCAATAAAAAAACGGAAGGAGCTGTTTTAAGATCAGACAGTGAGTTCTTGTTGATGTGGTCCATGGCTTTTCTGTTGGTGTGGTCAACAAGCTTTTCAAACAGCATCAATTGAGATACGGTGGCCTATGATGTTAAAAGAAAATTTTTGATTACAATTTTTATGACAACCATGGCCTTTTAGCTTCTAATGAGTTTTTATTTAAAATTACCTTTTAAACTTTTCTGAGCTTACCGAAATTAAAAATGTCACAGATTTGTACATAGTCTTCAAAACTTGCAATACTACAACACATACTAAACATATAATTCATCCAGTTATATCAACAGGACTACTCTTATGCTTAGAGATATACACATCTGCAAGGCCAAGAGCTTACTCAGTATTTTCCTAACTGTGGAATAATGTGTAGGTGGGTGGTGGGACTAACTTCACAAGTAAAATCAAAAATATATTCATTTGAGGGTTCAGGTTCAAAAAGTAGTAAAAAATTCAGTTCATCATGTTTCCTGGGTCAGCAAAACCTGGCTGAACCTAGGCTTTCTGTTCAAGGTTGATGCCATTTTTTTCCTTATAATGATAGAAATATCAGAAAAAAACCAATGCCTTCCATTGTAAAGTAGTAATAGTCATGATGAGCTAAACATATTCATCAGAGCATGATTACCTCTTTTACTTTCTGAGGCACAGGAGATAATTGCCACTTCTCTTCATGATCTGTACTACCACTGCTCTTTTGCTGCCTGAAACTTTTTATTTCAGGTCTCACTGTTCAATAGTCAAGTTAAACTCAGTCTTGTTCTCTAGTTTTGTTTAGCTTTTCAAAACAATTCTGCCATTTCAGACCTAAACAAGTACTTGTGTGCCTGAAAGCTGACCTAATAGATTGCCTGTCTTTGCAAACTTTGTCTTTTCTACAAGACAGCATCTTTAACTAACTCATTTAAACTGCTCTGAATTTTTTTATGTATTCCAAGCTTACATACACATATAACAAAAAATTCTAGGATGATTTTTCTAGGGTCATTGTAGGGTGACTTTTCCCTACCATGCTGAATTATTGACACTCATGAGTATGTTTGCACAATACAACTTCCCTGACTTTAGAACTTGTAAATTATTTGAGTCAGTAAGATTTCTGTTTCAGGATGTTTAGTTCATGTTGGGAAGCAAAAGTCTTTGTTCAGAGAATTACTGACCCAATGCAAGACACTAAATGATGTATGATTTGATAAAACTGACATCTTGTCAATGTTTCTCTGTCCCATAACACAACCTTCAGTAAATTAGATCTGCAACACTAAAATGCCCTATATACTCTAGTTTCATGCTATCTGTGAACTAGCCAAAACAGAAAACTCTGAATATCTTATGAGGAAGCCCAATTTTCTTTGGTCTAATTTTCCTACAGAAGCTTTCTCTGTCACATTTCGCTTGTTGCATTTGTAACTGCAGTATTCTAGCTCTTTCAAGCTCTGTGAAATCAATCAGATATCAAGAAGTCAAATATCTATGTCTCCTTCATATACACAGTCTGTGAAATCACTCCTATTGACTTCCTACATTGTTCAAGGGGGACCAGATATATTTTACCTTGCTTATTGAAGGTACAAACATGTCTTAAACAATGAACACAAGTGCAGAGGGAAATGTCAACAAAAAGTGCCCAAAAGATTTACATAAACTGCCATTTGAGCTTCTGCAATGTGGAGATGTAACTGCTATGGATAATATTAATAGAAATAGCTGTCATTTTGGATGTCAATACATCTTGGCAATTTTACCCAGTTGCCCCTTGGGTACCCCTTTTGCTTGGGTTCTTTGACTGGTCTTACCTTGCTGCCTTTCACAGGCAAAGTTAGTAGCCATGATAATTCTTTTCTGCTCACTTCACATATTCATTCTGACTCAACTTTTTCTCTGACTCACAATCTGCTTCTATTTCCATAATCGTGAGTGCATGTGAAACATCCTGGGCTAATGCAAAATGGCATAGACATCAAAATGTGTAATTCATACCTATGTGAGTAATGCCCACTCATTCTTTGGTACACATGTATTGACTTGATAGCACCTTCATTTCCTGCCTCCTTCCATTTATTCAATCCCTTGATGAACCTTCTTCTACAGTAATGGGGATGATTTCCCTTTCATTCCTATGCCAGAATGAACTCCCCTCAACATACCAGGATTGCATCTTCATCCAACATTTTTAAATTGTCTAGAAAAAGAGAGGGAAAAAAGTTCAGGGGATCTGTTAATTAATTATCACAGGGTGCCAAATAACCAATTCTTTGTATAATCTGCTGAAAATACAGGATTTCCTGTTCTTAGTGAACAAAACCGCATCAAGGAATTCAGCACAATTTAGGAGTAAGAAGTCACATGTGCATTTTTGGCCTTTGCCAAAATCTGTCTGTAAGTCAAGTGTGAAAGACATCAGAGCAAAAAACTGACATATATGTCTGTAACTAATTGGTTTGCTTAGGCTGGTGAGTGAATGTGGTGAATCTTGAGGCACACGTTTTAGTGATAATACATGCTACTGCTAAATTGAGGTCAGTAGCTGACCTGTAGGTGTTGCAACTGCTTGAAATATTTGGAATCTGTGGTGAAAAGTCTATTGTAGATGCTAGATCTACTGGGTACATTGTCCTCATGGACCTATCATATTATCTCCTATGTGAGACACAAAATTGTAGGGGAAAGTTTTAGTAAACTGTATGAAAATCCTGAGATATCTCAAAAATCTGCAAAGCAAAGCGTTAGAGGACAGAGCATCTTTTTCTATGTTAACATCTGTGAGCAGAGAGGATAATAATGACATTATCTCTCACTTTAAACATGACATTAGGGTTTGCTTTTACAGATAGATAATTGACAATTGTGACATTTTAGATACCTTCTAGGAGGTCATGGACTTGCTGATTTTTGTGGAACTGTGGAGTTAACGCTTCCTGGAGTGTGCTGTATCCAGAAATCTGGCAACAACTCTAATTCAATTGCTTGATGTTTAATGAAAAATATTGGTAAGATATGCTGTGTAATCGACAATGTTGATACACGCAAATTACCTTCAGCGTGTGCAGTAGCTCAGGTTCTTACCACAGATGATATCCTGGCATGAATAAAAGATCTGATGTTCAGCCTCTCTCAAAAACAGCACAGTCTGTCTCTCACAGACTTCTGATGGAGAGGGATGCCAGTCTTTAAACATAATTTTAAATATCCAGTTAGTCAGAATTAGACGAAAATCTGGAGCTGGGTAGCATAATAAGTGCAGAGATTTTATTATTTCCATCTTTTTGCTCTGCACTACGTTGCCAGGAACAAATACATCATATGTTCTGAAGAGGCTTCCCTGTAGTCATTGCAGCATCATACTGAGCACAGACTCCAGAAGCCTCGCTCGTAGGAGGGTTGCGTCCATTTGGATGCGTTGGAAATGACACATCTGCTCAATGGGTGTGATGCTCTGGTTTTCCAGCTCCAAGTGGGTGGATCATAGGGTGTCACTCTTGGGTATAGTGGTGGAGGTGGAGGAAGGAAGCCCAAAAAGAATTTGATTGGGCCAGAAGAAAACCTTACTCCTTCACTGTAATGCTGAAAAAATGACATCACAATGCAAATATTATATCAAGACATGATTTTGACTTGTGTTTCCCCCCCCCCATACTCCTTGTTTTACTGCAAAACATTTATTTGCAGGACTCTTTTTTGTTTGTTTATTTGGTTTGGGTGTGTTTTTTTTTTTGTTTTCTTTTTTAAACCATTGTTGTTAATAACAGTAATTACCATCCACTGCAGTAGAGCATTTTGTCTTGTTCAAAATTAATACCAAGCATGCCCTTTCCTGACAACATTCAAGAAGCGTTTGGACCACGCCCTTAGACACATGGTGTGAATTTTAGGGTTGTCCTATGCAGGGACATGAATTGGACGCGATGATCCTTTGGAGTCCTTTCCAGCTTGGGACATTCAATGATTCAATGATGTGCCATTTGCTAAACCTACTTTCTTTTACAACAGGAGCACAATCTGCACAGACAGAAACTTCTGTTTTACGACTGCTGTTCTTTAAGCTGGCCATGCACTGGTGATGGACAGCAGCTTCCTTTTTCAGAAAAAGATTTAAATAACAGGCATCGGTGAACATAGATGCAATTAGTACTTCAGCAGAGTGGGCACTCTATGGCACATCAGAGTAATTTTCTGGATTATCTGAACAACTTGGAGATCAAAGTGTAAAACTTGAAGGTTTTTGTTTTGGTTTATTTTTTTATGCAGGATATCACATTTTATAGGAGAACAATGTGAGATAAGAGGTGCTTATGCTGGTAACTGAAGACATACTAAGCACTGGAATATTCCAATTATTTTCTGACTCACTGAAACATGTACACTCTCAGTGGGTCTCCTAATCCATTCAGTAAAAAGAGTAGAGGCTATAGATATCTGGGTAATTGAACTGAGCTCAAATACTTCATCTGGCTTCAGTAACACTTCTTGCATTTCTCATTCTGCAGTTTTGCTTTTCTTGTTGTGAAATCATCTTAGTGGAAAAAAAAAATCCAAACCAACAAAACCCGCCCAACTGTGTGACCTAGGCTAAACAGATTCTCCTAATTGTCCTAATTGTGGTATTGTGGTGTGTATTTTTTTTTTTTTTAATGTATTACAGTTGATACTTGAGTGTAAAATATTGGAGGGCGATGCTGTTGATGCCTATGCATCCCCTCACACCCTTTCACTGGGAACGCCAAGGGATCTCGAGTCCTGGCTTCCCCAGATGTTGACATCTGCTCCTCCACCCATGACCTCAGTGACAGTGGTCCTTGGCCATCCTCCATGGCTTCGGCCCACAGCTTGTCCCCGTGCTGTCTGGACCCTCATGGTCCCGCCTGCTGCCCCAAGGCAGCTGCTGGGAGTTGTTGTTTGGCCATCCCATGGGGCACTTAAGTTTCTGCTGCCCAGGATAAAGCTTTCCATCTGCCTTATGAGGAGCAGCTAAAGGAACTTGGGTTGTTCAGCCTGGAGAAAAGGAGGCTGAGGGGAGACCTTATTGTTCTCGACAGCTACCTGAAAGGAAATTGGAGTGAGGTGGGTGTCAGTCTATTTTCCAAGGTAACTAGTGATAGGTTGAGAGGAAACAGCCTCAAATTGTGCCGGGGAGGTTTAGTTTGGGAATTAGGAAATATTTCTTCACGGAAAGGGCTGTCAGGCATTGGAACAGGCTGCCTAGGGAAGTGGTTGAGTCACCATCCCTGGAGGTGTTTAAAAGACACGTAGACGAGGTTCTTAGGCACATGCTTTGAGGTGGACTTGGCAATGCAAGGTTAATGGTTGGACTCGATGATTTAATGGTCTTTACCAACTAAAATATTCTATGACTCTATCTCACTGGGACCGTTTGCTCGCACATGCCTTCATGGAGGCAGGTGCAGGGGTCCGACAGCCTTCCTGAGGGGTCTTATTATAACATTTAGTACAGGGTTTATATTATTGCAATATCATTTTGGACTCTGCAGTACAGGAAACTTCATATAGTAAGTGTAAACTAATGCTCTGTGGTGCACGTGGAGAGAAACCTGTCTCCAGGCAGAAGCTCCACTGAAGCACTGCTGGTGGGAAGTGTGCTGGCTCACAACATTTACTGGGGTATTGGTCAGTTCTCCCTTTTGCAATATTTTCTTTAATGTTTGATAACATTAAGTACAGAGTGGAAGACACTTAAGTGGTGCCAATGCTTTTGCACAGGAGTCTGGTAGCCAGATCCCAGAGGGACTCAATCCCTGCTTTTTGCTCAGCAATGATGATAGAGTTTGAGTGACCACATGGGCTGTAAATTTAAGCCTCAGTGTCCTCTTACTGCAGCTCTGATTTCTTTATTCTTTCTGGCTTTCTGACCTTCATGTGGAGAAGGTCACTGACAAATGTGCTGCTTTAAAAGGGCAGAAATAATGTTGTTTGCTATAAATGTGTTGATAAACTGTGACATCAGTATTTGGGAGGATAGTTGTTATAGAAGGACTGTGTGATAAATGATCTCAGTCAGGGGCTAACATCTCAGAAAATGACCAGAAAACTTTGGTCTTAATTTAAGACAAAACTTACCTTAAATCCATGTCAGTTTATAATGACCTAACAAAGCTGCACTGGTAGAAAGTGTACACTGAAACAGAAAAAAAAAATAAATTCTGTAGAAATATCCTCAAAAATTCTTGTTGTAGTGCTGAAATTCCTTAGTAAGCTGGAGATTGCTAGGAAAGACTCCTGGACATAGCTCAAGTCTTTGCAGATAGATAGTGTTGCCCATCGAAGAAAAAAATAGGTGCTCTGAAAGAGCAGAGTGACATTTTGATTGGAAATGCCATTGTATTAGAAGCTTTTGTGGCTTCCATCTCCCTTTGCTCAGTATTCACTGAGGGTATGGATTTAAATATACATTACCTTAGAAACTACTAACATTGCACAAGGTACTTTATGGAATTCCTGCCCAAATAAACCACTTGAAAAGTATGTTTCATTTTCTGGAAACAGTCATTTCACACTATCATTGCCTACATTTGGCAAGAGGTTTTGAAAGTTGCTCTCTGACTATGCTGTTATGTGGGTTTTCTGAAGATCAAAGCATGTTTGTCATTAGACATCTCTGTCTCAAAGATACAGAGGTTTGCTTCTCATAATTTTACTTTTTTGTTCCATTCTTAGAACTTCCAACAAACCATTAATGAAGTGAATGGAGAGTTCAGTAGTATAGGAATTCATTTATGGGTAAGCATGCTCTTGTGAGCTCTTAAATTGCTCAAGACTATCAAGATAATAAACACATGTAAGAAATCAGAGACCTGCCATAATACATCTCTGATAACAGTTATAATTTTATTATTTGAGAGAACATGTGAGAGATGTATGTTTCACAAATTGTATGCTTATAAATATGACTGGTCCTTTGGACTGTGGATTCCTTACTGTACAGCTCATATATTCTAGTGAAGCATTTATATTCCATGTACACTGTTTCTAATGCCTTTTAAATTCCTCTTCCTCCCGTTTCACTTCACCTCTGCCCATCTCACCAAAGACAGCAGCCATCACATCATATATGCATGTATTCCTGTACTGTTTCCATTACTACACTTTGTCTTTCATGGCAGACATTCAGTCTCAGGAGACGTGCTTTCATATTTTGAACAGCTTGAAAGGAGTGATGGCTGAAAGAAGAAGGGTCAACAAGCTAGATTCAAAATGATAAATAGACTGGTTGCTGGCATGCTGGAACATCCAGCATTTTTTTGTCGTACTGCACATTTTCCTTCTCACTGGTGCTTCTTTATTTCAGATAGAAGCTTGCAAGGAGCTTCAGTATGAATGAAGATCAGATATTGAATCTATTTGGAAAAAATACAGTGTATCTTTTATCTGAAGTAAAAACTGAAGTCAGAATTTTAATAGAGAGTATGTGGCCAGTAGGACTAGGGAAGTGATCGTCCACTTGTACTCAGCACTGGTGAGGCCCCACCTTGAACATTGTGTTCAGTTTTTGGCCCCTCATTATAAGAAAGACATTGAAGTGCTGCAGTGAATTCAGAGAAGGGCAACGAGGCTGGTGAGGGGCCTGGAGCTCAAGTCTCATGATGACCAACTGAGGAAACTGGGGCTGTTTAGCCTGAAGAAAAGGATGCTGAGGGGAGACCTTATCGCTGCCTACAACTACCTGAAAGGAGGTTGTTACATGGAGGGTGTTGGTCTCTTTTCCCGAGTAGCAACTGATAGGACAAGCGGAAATAGCCCCAAGGTATGTCAGGGAAGGTTCACATTGGATATTAGGAAAAATTTCGTCATGGAAAGGGTTGTGAAGTAGTGGAACAAGCTACCCAGGGAAGTGGTGGAGTCACCATCCCTGGAGGTGTCCGAAAGACACATAGATGAGGCTCTTAGGGATGTGGTTTAGTGCTAGATTTAGGTTATGGTTGGACTCACTGATCTTAAGGGTCTCTTCCAACCAAAATGATTCTACGATTCTTTGATTCTATGATTCTACAGAATAGCACATCTCACTTTTCAGTGCAACTGAATCAAAGTGACTGTTGCTACCTACACTGATTGAGAAAAGCATTGTCTTCTTTCTCTATTAGACTACTGTCAAGGTCCATGGAAACCAAGTGCCAGACAATAAGGAAAATTAAGGATTACCTCCTAATCTTGATGATGATATAGGTTTGGTACAAAAATAATTGGCTTTGCATGTGCTGGAGTGGGTATAAAGAATAAATTAATACTGAATAATATTGAATAATTCAGCAGTAGGGTAATATTTGTCAGCTAATATTTGGTGCCAAACACAAGAAGTCTCATGGTAGAATGTGCCTTTACAAAGGAGGAAGATAAGTATTAACCAGATGGTCATAAGACAGAAGACTACTGAACTGAAAAAGAAAGCAGTTTGGATTGAATGGATATGAGTAGAGGAAGACACCTTCCTCAAACTGTAGTCTGCAATGCATGTGAAAATCATGTATTGATGAAAGACCCACTATCTAATTAAGCAAGCCCATAGAGAAGTGAAACAAAGAGCCGCCACCCACTCTGGAAATGCAGATAAGAACAGCAATGCCCATACTCAGTTTACTCCCTGGTTTTGGTATCTGAATGCTGGAGAACTAGAGCAGGGAAAAGTTACCCCTGGTTCTGAAACCACACTAGCCTTGGTAAAATATTTGAAAGTTTAAAATGAAAATTCTCCTCTGAACAATGGAGAAAAGCCATTGATCCAAGTGTCTGACATAATATATTAATATTTGCAATGATCTTGGCTCAGCATTATCCACGGATCTTGCACGTGACTGAATGTACACTATTGCATAGTTTCACTTCCCTAGTAAAAAGCAAAAAAAGATATGTTTCTCACAGAACATACTGCAGTTGCTTTGTCCAATAAAAGATTTTCTCCAACAGGCTTTTGAAAAATGCACAGAGCATGTACTGTGGTAATGAAGGTCACCATGCTTCACCTTAGTTACATCCAACAGAAAATTGAATTCATGATGTGAGGGAAGTCTCCAGGGGAATTGTCCTGAAATAAGCTATCACTCTAAAGAAATATGTTTTAATAGCCTACTGATTCAACTAGAGAGAATTCTGAGTTACCCTGATCATCTCAGTTACCCGCAGAGCACATGATAAATTCAGCAGTCTTGGTGGGACTTACACTAATGACAAGTGTGAAAGAAGTATTCTGAATTCCAAATAGTTGAATTTTTCTTTGAGTTGATAAGTGGTCAAGAGCTATTTCTGTGATTTGTTAAAGCATTGTTACCCAAACTGAACTTTTCTGTGAATGTTTTTGTATTTCATAATTTTGATAGTGTCTATTTCTTACCTTGACTACTATATAGTGACTCCAAAAGTGGTAGACCAAGGAAGTCTTTTTTTAAGAGTAGCCAACTTTTGAAACACACTAAAAAGCCAGAAGAATGTCAACTGAATCCTCAGCCTGTCAGGATTTGAAACTCTCCTGGGATAGTACCTTCTCACTGACAGGCAGCTGCACTGTGTAGCCATCATTTGGAAATGTTTCTCCAAGCTCTCTGCCAAATAGGAGACTACGATTCAATTTCAAAGCCAGAAATGCCAATCTCAGTGAGTAATGGCACAGCCCTCAACAATCTGAGACACTAACACTGATTCCAAGAATAATGATATTTCCAAGAATATATGACATATAATTTGAGAAACTGAACTTAAATACTTCGATGAGGAGCGTAGGTAATCTCTCCATGTAGGTAGTGAGAATCAATTCAGGTGTGTCCTCTAGCACTGGCTTCTCTCTCTGAACTATCTCCTCTGCCTTTGCTTATTAACTTATCTTCAGGGCTGTTGACTGCAGGAGGCGGGAAGCTGTAGTGATTTCTTCCAGAAGCAAATCTCCTTTGCAGCCACTCCTGGCACCTTGTCTTTCCTCAAGTGTTTTGTACATGGAATAACCAGAAGGGTTGACAACAAAAGATATACTGTATTTGTTGGAGAGTCATTTGGATGGATAAATGATTGTGTCCATGCAGGGCTTGGTTTAGGACGGAAGGAAAGCTGAGAAGCCAGAAGGTAAAGGAAAATGAGCTATAGAAATCAGTGTCCTGCTTATGACTGTGGTGAAAGAGGGCAGAATTTACCCCATCTCTCACTTAAAGGAAATTATTCTATAGCACCAAATTTGAGGGACAGAATAAACAAACAGAAAAGACACAGTAAACAAAAGCAGAAAATGTGTTCTCAGCCATGTCTTACTTGTACTACTATGCATATAAATACAGTAAACATGTTGGTATGTATTGCAAATAGAATCTCATTGTGTGAAAGGAGATAGTGGGTAAAAAATCAGTCAAAAAAGATCCAACTCCATGAAAGACAGAGCTAAAACCACCCCTACAGAGTAACTGCAAAGGTATAAGAGTAGATAAGAGCATAAATATTTCATATCTCTTCAATTAAATGGGGGTAGAAAGATGTAAAAATAATAAAACCAGACAATATTTCATAGTCACACTGTCTGAGTTATTCTTTTTTTCACATGTATCTAAATTGCTAAGCAGCAGCATCTCTTCCTTGCCTGCACAACAGGCTGCTTCCAGATGGGTGACTTGTGTAATGCCACAGTAGACACCAAGTCGAGGTCTCAGACTTGCAGAGGAAATACAAGAATAAACTGAGACTAAGAGAGGAGAGGAAGCACAAGGGTAACCAAGAATATCTGCTCTCTTGCTACGATCCTCAGTCCCTCCTTGCTTCCTGACCCCTATTAGAACTAACAGGGGCAGGAGAGAGGAAAGTATGATGGACTCCATCGAAGTCACACCCTTTTAAGTGCTTAAGCAATTTTTCTCTTCTTCCTATGCTAATAGCACTTTAACAGTGCAACTCTTCTACAGTATGAGGTATCCTTCCTGATATTTTTTTGGTTAAGCCCGTTTGTTCTTATTTTTTTCCCCCGCCCTTTTGCATTCTTCATGATTTCACTTCTCTGTTCTTCCTCCCTCCTTCTCTCCCTAACACCTTTGTCCATGAAGTTGGACTCCACAGTCTCCCTTCTATTTCTATCTCTCATTCCTTTGTCTCTGCTGGAAGATTTTCAGTGCAGGGAGGGAAGGATGGATGCTGGTGTGAATGCGCCTTCATGTGTTCCTTTTTCTCCACTAGGTGCAACAAAGCTGTTTACTGAGAGCTGCCCAGCTGTGGTAATTTTGTTGCCTTCTCAGTCACTATTCAAGAAGGTGATAACTCACGTGCCACTTGGTGCTGGCACTGTGGTAGCTGACTAAAATACTGACTAAATACTGACAACAAAGTCATGCAGTCTGAAACCAATTCTGAGTGATCCGCCCTCTTGGCTGTGCTCCTGCATTACAGTTTTCAACAGGAAGTACGGCACTTAAATGCCTGTCATGGGAAATTAGGGAATCCTATAGACCAATGATCTCCTTCAGCCTCCAGTTCTTTGGTGACACTTCAATCTGTTCACAATGGAGTGAAAGTATGGCATATAACTTCACTGGGAGAGGCAATACATTTTCTCATCTTGAATTTTTTGTTTGAGCGTTATCCCATCTGCCAATGTCTCTGATGTGCAGGTACAGGAGTCTGAAATTTCCTTGAACTTAAACAATTATGATATTTACTCTCTTAGCTATAGTAACAGAAGTTCCTGTTTGCTGTACAAAGAAACACATATTTAGCTGATTATATGTTGGGACCTCTACAATATTTATAGTGTAAATGCTTTCCAAGATTTCATTCTCCATCCTATGGGCATGCCTCAGATTCCACTCTCAGTGTTTATGACTGTGTTAAAACATATGCTTGTTCAAACAAGTTTATCCTATCACTCTATTAAAGGTCTGCAGAGAGACGTTGGTTTGTGTAACTGCTATGTTGCAGCATTATTTACCATTATTTATAAGGAAATATTCATATCAACGATACTGATCTGATGTACTTTTTCTAGGTTTGCAAGATGATGGACCTTTGTGCCCGCTGAAATAATGTTTATCTAATCTGTGTGCCCCTATCAATCTAATCACCGGATTTTAGTTTACTTTACTGGAATTCAAATCACATGAAATAGAGTGTATATTCAGGTACGAACTGTCAACGTTTTTTATAATCTACCATTTGATATAAAAAAAGCCTTGTCTCCCGAAGTAATCAGTCCTGTACCACTGGGCTTTGTCCTGTCATCTGATACCATCATACTCTGCCTTTGACATGAAATACTTTTGCATTTATGAGTTCCTAAATAGAAAGGATGAAATGTTTGGCTCAAATCCCTATATTTATTCTAGAGAAATTTGCTAGGATGAGGACAAGTGCTCCTCACTCATGTAAGCAGTTCCTTTCATATCAGTCTGACACCCAGGAAAACAGAAGCTTTCAGGACTAGGCAACAGACTGTGGTCGGCAGTAATAGCAGCTTGCTTATTTACAGTAGGTTTCATCTAGAAGAACTCTGAACACAAACATGAAGGCAAAATTAAGCAAGCACAAAATAAGAGCAAAGCATTGATTGAGTAGTGAAGGAGACGCCAGGCTGTGTCTAGCGAATGAGGGGCAGCCCTAATTATAAACGTATTTGCTTTTATTGTCGTGTTTCAGAACTTTAATGGTCACCTAATGTATTTTTTATGGGATGAATATAGTTCTTTCAAAACCTCAGGAACCTGTGCAGCTGCTTTTAATTTCAGTGGGAGTTGTAAAAGCTCATTACCCTCTACATTTGTCCTTCAAATGTACTTAATTAAATATATAAAGAAGATAACCAGAAAGCCTGAAGTGGCTGAGACAGCACCAAACCATCTTTCCTTCTCTTTTTATCCTAGCAATAGTAATGAGTGGGGTCAATTATCACTTTGAATTAAACTAATTGCACAACTTCTTTGGTTTAAGTGGGCTGCAGGAGGCTCAGAGTATGACAGTGTTGTGTGCCCCACTTTCGAGTCTCCTGCAATGATTCTTTGCCTACATAGTGATGGGGCATCAACAGCATTGCCGTGGCTATTTCTGCATTAGCTCATAACAGGCAAATGGTAACAGAATGTTTGTGGCAGCTTCACAATTTCTTTGAACCACCTTTATCTCAGCACATGGAAATAGCTTGGATTTTCAGCTCACAGACAAAGTACTAATCCATTCTGTGCCTCACATTTTTAAAGACATTGCATAATACTCTGGCATCCAGCCACAAAAACTCCTTTGATGAAATGCTTTGTGGAACAACAACGTTCAGAAGCAGGGCTTACAGGAGTTAAAGTGACTGGCCTCCCTGGAGTCTCCTAACATTGCCCCAACAATAAATGCCGGGATAATTATTTTATAGTCACAAAGAGCTTTGTAAACTTTCTGTGGTAGAAAAGAAAACACAGCATCCCTGCCCCAAATAACTCACCTTAGTTGCAATGCCATGAAGGAGGATGGGTAACAAACCAGAATAGAAAACGAGATTTTGGGAGGAAGGACACATTAATTTTGTTACATACACATGTACTGAGGATGCACAAAGCCATCTTCAGAAGAACATCTAGTTACTTAGCAAAGGCCTTGCGTAGCAGGGGACAGAGGGAAGAAAAAGATTTTTAGGAAAACTGTAAAAGCAGGATTTCTTTATTTCTGGCAATTTTCTTGAGGGCTTGAAAGTGGATCAGTGAGGAAAAATGTGGCTGAGCAGAGCAGCACATCTTATTGTACAGGATGTTCTGAGCATGGGGCAGAGCACAGAAGAAATGGGCTGACAGGGAAGCTGCAGCTGTAGGTACAGGTGTGGGTCTCACTGGGGCAGTAGCAGGTCTGCCTGGGGTAGGCATTTCCAGCTCCCAGGGTTTCCAGGGATATCAGGAACAAATAAAATGTCACAGCAGGACAAAGAGGTCACAAAGACCTGGGGATTATTACAGTGAGAGGTTGGAGGATGTCACAAGACATGAGGGGTGAAAGGTTCTAGAGAGGGGAGAGAAGAAAAGGGCATCACGGTAGCACATCACTGATAACACGGTATCTTTCAGTCTAATTGGGCATCTGGACCTAGCTGTCCAAACCTGATCCTGTTTTTCTTCATTTACTGTTTCTGTTCTTGGAGGATTTGCCTCCATTCTTTTCCTTCCCATTGCCTTTAAAGCACTCCTGCAAGAGTGCACAATGTTGGCACAGTGCTGTGCTCCCCTTACCTTTTGCAGCCCCAGTGTCTGTGGGCTATAGAGTCAGCTACAGAGTCCCTGTTCTGTTTTCAGAAAGCATTCAGCATTCAGAAAGCTGTCTCTTGGAGAGCTCAGGCCAATTAGGACTGTGTTTGTACTGCAGTTTTGGCAATAAAGAGAATAGATTTACACAAATAGGAAGTTCAAAAGTGCCTTGGCACTTGTCTCCAATGGATTTGAGTGTCTGTTCTGAGGTGTAACTGTGCTTGTGTAACAGTTCCCACGGTACTAGCTCTGTTGCCTGAACAGAGCAAATCCAGGTCCTCCTGTGCTAAAAGCACAAGTCCTGATGGATTGCCAGCTTTCCCTAGATAAGCAATTAATTCAGCAGGTAGCAGTACCAGACACTTACAGGCCCACACAGGAGGCTGTGTTTATGTTACACAACCATTAAACTTCACTTCCAGCACTTCAGATGAGGAGAAAGGCAGGTGAAACATTCTGCTGGACTGAATGAACTACCCCGTGTTTCAGGTGCTCCTGTGATTGCAGGTATTGATAAAACACACAGCAGAGGGTGGTCTTGAAATCCTAACTTCACTTAGTTTTTGAATGTCTGCAAATAGAAAGGCCCTGATCTAGGCATGAAAAAGACAACAGCAGCCTCCAAAATGCGGAGCTGAACTATGCTTCATGTTTTTTTCAACTGCGCTGTGACATCTGAACCAGTCGGTGAGCTGGATCAGCTGTTAAAATTGGAAAGTGTGGCTTGGAGCCTGCAGGTACATTTAGTTTAGCTAAGAGTTGTGCTGGGAGGCATTACGTATTTAAGGCTCTAGTACAAGATGATGACGCTTGGCATTTCCTAGAAGCTGATAGCTACAGGTAGTAGCAGAGTAACTGGCTACACAGTGGTAGTGTCAGCACTGCCATTCTTAATACAGGTTGACTGCAAGTGCCCAGAGGTTTGTTCTTGTTCAGTTTCTGCATTTCAACTTTATATTTAGAGCAAACATGCTTCCCTAGATAACTGCAGGTGGGATGTCCTCTGTCTTTCTCCAGAATCTGTAGGATGCCCAGGTAGAAATGACTTGGGACATACAGGAATTGTCATCAATGGCAGAAGGTAGTATTCAAAGGAAAATCTGAACTTTAAAGGCAAGCCATTGGATAAAGTATGTCTTCATCTGGATTTACTGATTTCTGTCCAGAGAGTGAAAAATTACGTACTATGTCTTGAAAATATGAACGCATTTTTTTTAATAAATTAAACCCTTAAGCATTGTTGTTGTTGCTTTACTTTAAGCCATATGAAAGGAAAAGAGGTTATTGATTTGATCTGGCAGGTGGTAAATCAATTTATCCAGGCTGCAATCTCTTCAAGACCATCCCATTTCATCTTTCCTATTTTAAAAGTGTTAACTGTTTGCTCTGTGCTTGGCAGTCAGGGAAAGACAATCAGGGAATGCAATGAAATGATAATACTTTACTTCTTGGGAGGCAGGTAGAAGGAGACGTGGGGTTTAGTAATGACTTCTGATGCATATACGAAGTTAAGCACACTGGAAAATGCTGTGTACATACCCCCTGTAGAAGACAGTGTTGAAAGTGTCTCTGGAAAATTATCCAGACTGAAATCACACCTGGACAACATGCAAACCACATGGACTGCGAGATGAAATATGTAAGAAAAATTGCAGAAAAAGCACCTATATATATGAGGCTTATTTCAAAATCATCACTGAATGGTAAAGCTACTGAAAAACAAGAGGGGGATCATAAGTTGCAATCTCTAGGTTTTAATTAAAAGCAAACTAGAGCCCATGCAAAACATTGTTTTGGAATCGGTATTAACGGAGAGTATCAGTGTCAGCAATATTGTTAAAACCTTAAAGGTGAGAATAATTTAGACTTATGGACATTTGTAATGTTGTATTTTTATATGGCACTTTGTGGAAACACAGAAACTGATTTTAAGTGGATTAACCTGAGTATCTGAAACACCCTTGCAGTGACAGCACTGAATTTAGTGGAGGTTTTCTGAGCTTACTGAAATGTTAGCCCAGCCATGACAAGAAGAAAATCCTAAAAGCAGCAGGAGATTTTATATATAAAGCTTGTCAAATAAGGAAGAGCAGAAGACAGGCATCAAAGTGTTTAAGGGTTTGCTCTGGAGTTTTGAGCTTAAGTCAGAACCTAGGTGAGTCAACAGAAATGTGCTTTCTCAAGATCAAGTCTGGCAGGGCCACTGTAAAACTCTGTATTGCTTTTAACAAAGTTCTCTGGTATCCCTAAAGAAAAGTTCTTATTTTCTCAACATTTTCTGGATGTGTACTCTGTGCTAAGGCTATACCGATAAAACGGTTGCATAACAGGTGCAGATTTGCTTATGGTACACTGGAAGGCAAGAACTGACAACATGCTAATCCCCACAAAGATTTTGCACCAAAATGTTGATGTGTCACTTCCATTCATTTTATATTCCGTGTTCTTCATCCCACCAGTCCTGCCTAGATGATGGATGGGACTCAGTTCCTGCTCTGCTGATGTGTCTGATGGCTCTAGCTGCAGCGTAGAAGTAAGATTGTCACTTTTCTTAGGTTAGGGTTGCAAAAGAACAGATGTAACCTTACCACTGAACAAGACAAAACTACCATGTTACATGGCCTTGACGGTCATTCACTGTGAGCAGAACTCTTATTAATCTATGAAAACCAAAACTGAGAAATAAAAGGGTAACTTTAAAGTATTTGTCTGCTTCTTGAAATGACACTTACTGCTGCTGGAATTCCACGTTTATCACATCCCACAGACTGCCAAACCAAATCTGCCCTACTTTGAAATACATTATAAATTAAAATTGTTTAAATCCGGTCCTGAAAACCTCACCAGGATTCTAAAAGTTCAGGTGGCTGGCTGCACCATCTGGAAGAGAGGTTTTGAAAGGTTTGGAATAGAAATTGAGCTAAAAGGGCCATAGGCACTGGGTAATGCAGAAGAACACCCATCCTTGTCAAAGGAGGGAAAGAGGGATGGGATGGGCACCAAATTGTTGTGGAAGGATGGCAATCACTGGAGACTGCAGAAGTGATTCTGAACTTTGATTACGTATCAGGGCACTTTTTTGTATATATTTTTTTAATCTTTTTGTCATAGAGTGACACTTTGGGTACAATCCTTATTGAAGACTGCCATCAATTCGGTACTCTTAGTATGACACTTTTAAAATGACTTTATTGCTTTCTGAATAACGCAACCAGCAAGAACGCTTTTTGACACCTTGGTAATGTCATGACTATTACTAGCCACACTCAAATGCAGCTGCCTGAAACGGTACGTCCATTTCATTTTAGCAAAACAAATTGATTCCCTGAATGCAGTAAGAAGAGGCTAAGACTTAGTTCCAACTCTGCATGCTAATACCAGGCAAAGAAAAATCCGTGCCTGGCTAGGTAAAAATCTAAACAAAAGAAGAATTAAGATGTTTTAATTAATCGTATTGTTAAGCTGTCCTAATTATATCATTAAGATGTAAACAACTTTTGTGGAATAAGCAACTTGGGACACAGTCAGATCTGTTGCCTTTCCACTGTCTCCCTCCACAATTAGGGAGAAAAGTTATAGTTATGGCTTAATTCCCCTAACCTATCATAGATCCACATCCTGGTTATCCTATTGAAAACTTACATTACTGTCCTCAGATTTCTATTGTTTCTTACATTGGTTTTTAACAGACCAAACCTCTAGGAGAGGAATAAGTCTGAGTCTGCTGTATTTACTTCAGACTTTAAATGTCCAGAGCTATACATAGTGACAGTGGCAGGAGAGAGGAAAGTCCATCTTGCACTTCTTGCAAAGCAATCCTCTGGTTGCTTTGCATTACACCCCAAGCATTTTCTATTGCTTAGAGCTCTTGGTTCTCAAAGTACCACCAATTCCAACCAAGTCCAGTGTTTTTGTTATGATACTTAAGCAGGGCCACATTGCCCAGATCATACTTCAGCTAAACCAAAGAACTCTTCCTTCAGAATAATGCTGAACTAAAAATAACAATTAATTACACCTGTTGCCCAAAGTGTAACAGCTTTTCTCAGGACAGAAATTTACATTATATTTTGCTGTCCTTTAAAGGGAGGCCTCTGCCATCCATTATGCCAGGTTTCTATCCAAGGGTGTCTCCTACTCATCTCGGACTTCTTCTTCCATGATGTAGACACCCCTGAGGTGTTTCTCTCTGGCTACTTGTCAGACCTTTTACACCTATGAACACATTAACTGCCACACTGCTTCAGGTTAAGTGCCACTTTAGCCCAGAACATGGACCCAACAGCACTCATTAGCCAGTATTTCAGGAAAGTGTTTAAGAAACAGAAGTACACTGTGATATAACAGAAGTGTGCAGTGATAAAATAGATGCTATTTTCTGGTAGTTAGCTGTCCAGGACCTGATTATTCAGGAATTTGTACTGGATCATAATGTTTAATACACAAAACGGGATAAATTTCATTTCACCTAATATCTATTTTTTATCCATTTGGCCTTCTTATGAAAGGAGTGCTACGATAACAGTGTGAAATGTCCTTCCTATTTTTTTTTTTTTTTTAAACTTGCTGTTGATGATTTCTTTAGATGTCCCTTGATCTCAAGGACAAAAAAATTGCATGTAATCAGTCCTTATTTATCTTTAAATGATTTATAGTTTTGTAGGCTTTTATCATATTACCTTCTCATCCACCTCTTTTCCCAACTGGAGAGCTGAATTCTGTCTTGCTGTTGTATAACTCTGATCACCTTGCAGCCCTTCTCTATCTCATCCCTAGCTTTCTTATACGTGCCTTGAGGCCACCGGGGAAGAACAGTACATTCATTCAAGCTGTGGGAGCACCATGAATTTATGCAGTGACATAAGAACATTTTCCGGTTTTACTCCTTCCCTTTCTCAATAATTCATAATGTTTCATATATACTTTTGACCTCCCTTGAGCACTAAGCTGATGTTTCCAGAAATCTACCCACAGTCACTCAAAAATGTATTTCCTGAATGGTAATAGCTAATTTAGAACCTGTTATTATGTATGAATAGTTTCAGTTATTTTTATTCCATTTGCATTACTTTGCAGTTATGAGCATTAATTTTCATTTGTAATTTTATTATCCAGTTACTTGGATTCTGCTACAGCTCTTTGCAGTCAGCTTCAGATTAGACTGTTCTGAATGATTCGTTATCAGATGAAATCATCTCAATGCAGTATTTATCCCCTTTTCCAGCTCTTTCCAGCTTCGGATTTTCCATTCTCTGTCCCTTACATAGATTTCTCTAGAACACGGCCGTCACCCTCTTCCCAGTCCTTTTCTAGACTTCTCCCTCAGAACATCGTGAAAAAAAATATATGCCTGAATCTCCCATTCAGTTAGCATGTCTACAGTAGGCTGTCTGTGTGGGATTTCTTTCACCTAACTTTAGACGGTGACATCTATTTCTGAGCCAAATTCCCTCTATAATAGAGAGGAAATAGGCAGAGCTACAGTGGAAGTGATCCAACTCTAATGTAAATGTCTGAAATGCATCAGATGATTCATGTCCTAAAAGTGTTTATTCCTCCTCACTGACTCAAGGGAATCTACAGTGAGTGGAGCAGATGCAGATTTTCTACATAAGAGGCAGAGACATCAAAAATTAGGTGAGAAGAATCCTGCTTATCCCGTGCAGATATCACTGGGATGCAACCACAAAATTTTTCTGGTGAACTGAAAATCCAAGAACCACATTATTTAAAGGCCTCAGAGCTGGAGTGGGGAAGGACTGGGTTTAGCAGAAGTCTACAGAGTAACATCTTTAGTATTTCCCACCCAGGGAAAATGCAGATTCCTTGGCGCTGTGTGCCATAGAGCAAGTGGCCTGAGTGTGGCCAGGATCTGGTCCAGCTGGATGCAGCTTTCTGGAACAGAGTGGGCATAACTCTGCACAGACAGTATTTCACACGCCCTGTTCCTCATTTCTGCATTACTGTAGCTCCAGAATAATGTAATGCCACCACAGTTATTATCAGAAAGTTTTGACAGGACTGGTCTTCCCTCGGAAAGATTTATTTGCACTTGAAATATCTTCCCATTTCCTTGCATCATTTCTATAGCATCATGCCTTCCACAGAAAGAACAAGTTTATAACAGATATACGTACTTCAGCTTCTCTTTCCTATCTTACTCACCATCCTTTCCATCCCAAATCACCCTTCACAGCAATCAAGGGTCATGCCTGGCAGGGGATCGTTCACTTAGAGCTTTTAGACCTCCACAAGTTAATGGTAAAAGCTACATTTCTAAAAAAGTAATGTTCTCCTAACAGTCCACTGAGGTAGCTAATATAATCTTGAAACATTTGGCAGTAAAGTTACAGCTGAGATCTGTTTTACAGCTAATAATATATAGGGAATGTGCTGCACTCAGAATGTACAAAAAATCTTCTAAAAAATCTAATTCATTTTCCTTTATGCAATATTCACCAGGGCACAAATAACCAGGGAGCAGCTTGTTCTAAAGCTTCAAAATGTTACTGCAAATTAATGTGCACTGGTTAGTACCCTTAAGCAAAGGAAATACTCTGAAAACATGGCTTATAAAAATATTTTTTCCTATCTCAAGGAAATATTCAGGAAGCACAGCCTACAAAGTCTTAAAAAAAAGAATTCTTTTATCTCCAATTAGTCTTCAAAGCAATCTTCCGACTAGCTTGGATCAAATACCATCTGAAATGAGAGCAACGAAGCAATAAGATAGCTATAGTATATAGAGACTACTGCTGCTTACCTTAGGACAAATGACAGTATATTGGAGATGGTAACAACACAAGCTTTTATTCTGGACTTTTCTAAGGTCCAGACAAACCCTCTTCACTACATCTTCACCTGGAAGATCCATGTCCTCTCCAGAGAGAAACCACCTGGATGTGGTGCTTGGCTTGGAACTCTTGGCCAAGGACTGGTGAATAATGCCCAGAAATGGCAAAGGAGTGCAGCTATTCTCCCAAAAGAAAGCATGAACCAAGAGAGAAGACATCAAAGGATTTTTAAAGAATATTCAGTGATGAAAAGGACAGAGCAACATTAATGTAATTATCTAATTGTTAATTATTAATCTAACACTTGACACAAACATCCTGTACATTTTCCCACCTGACTAATGGGAGAGATTTAATCATACATACTCCCATACTTACATACTCCCAAGAGCTATGAGTGCTGTGAGATAAAAGGCACTAGAATTCATTATAAAGCCCTGCCAAATGCCTGGTAACTAATACTATAAGGAAGTATGACACTAACCTAATGTAATGCAGTATGTAAAGAAAAATCAGGTGATTGCAATAATACACTGAAACAGTCTGAAGGTAAGATTCATCTGTGCCCAGTGGTACAATGTGGATGTCCCCATCTGAGTGCTCACCTCCGGCCCCTTTTACAATCATGGGAGAAAAAACAGATATTTCTCGGGTATAATTCATCTCTTCTTAAATCAGATCCTTAAATTAGGACATGGCTGTGCAACCTCCACCTCTAGAACACGGTCTTCTGAGCAGGCTCCCATCCCTGGATTCCTGCTGCCCATTTTACTAAGGAATTTTCTAGTTATTATTGAATGCAAATGATGTGTCTCAAGAGCCCTATTGTTTATCTACTCATTCAGAAAATCTCATTGAGCTGTATTCTTGTGGAACTGTTTTGGACCTGCACAAAAGTTAATGGAGTTCTCTTATACTTGTCTGAAATTGATTCCCTTGTGATATGTAGAAGAGTTGTTCACAGGGCATCTTCTTTCTCCATAATTATTTTTTAACTTAGGAAGTTAACTGACCTGTAGTTACAAACTTGAATTTTGGCATTGTGTATATTTTATATATATAATGAATAGTATATAATTTACATGATAAATAAATTATCTCAGTAGATGGCTCTTTCAACAGTATGGGGTTTAGCCCTTTCAGAAGATGGTGCATGCCATAAGCCATAGGGGCCAGCCCGTGTGTTACAAATGGCCTCATGCCAATGGCAAGGCCTGGCAATTGGTGGTGATGCTCAACTTTTCAGATAGTGCTGCAGCATGACTCCCTGCATCAGGGAAGCAGCTGTAGCGGTGTTGCTGTCCTCTCCCATCAGTGAGCACATATACTGAGCTTGGAAACAGAAGTGTAAGACATTGACCAGATTGCAGGTGGCAGCGGGACATGGGGGGAAACCCTGAGCCGTCCTGCTTTTTCTGCTGCTGTACATCTCCCAGTCCTGAATGTGGTGCAAATGGCATTCAGATCAAGAGATGCTAATTGGAGTGAGAGGCAGGTGTCAGCCTCTTGAGTCCACCTTGTAAACATTGTCCAGATTGCTGACTATTTCTCTTGAAAGACATCACTTCTGTATGGTTACATTATATAGAAGGGAAGTATGTAGTAGTCAGTCCATGTAAATTCACGACAAAAAATCATATTCAACATTTTTGTGGCGTGAACATGACCCAAACTAATGCATATTTACAGAGGACACGAGCACAGAGCTTGCAGATCTACCTTTGGTTCCTAATCTCAGTATCATCCCCTTTCATTTATGTAAATACAAAAAGAAAAAAGAAAAAAGAAAGAAAAAGGAAAAGAAAAAAAGAAAAAGAAAAAGAAAAAGAAAAAGAAAAAGAAAAAGAAAAAGAAAAAGAAAAAGAAAAAGAAAAATAAAAAGAAAAAGAAAAAGAAAAAGAAAAAGAAAAAGAAAAAGAAAAAGAAAAAGAAAAAGAAAAAGAAAAAGAAAAAGAAAAAGAAAAAGAAAAAGAAAAAGAAAAAGAAAAAGAAAAAGATATTACAACTTTTTTATTTCAAAGGAGGTAACTGAAACCCTGAAACCTAAATGAAAGCAAAGACAAATAGAACAAGTTTTAGGAAACCTTATTTTGAGTTTTTGGAGATTTCACTGATACTGCAAAAGGAAATATTTTTTTCCTAATCACCTAGATGCTGCTTTTCACAGATCGTAATATATTTACAGAAGTGACTAAATGTTTTCTCCAGTTTCCTCACTAGGAATTAGCTACATCAGATGAAATCTGGGAAAAGTTCTGTTTAACTACAGCAGGTACAGAATTTCACCACAGGCTGGATTTCCAGAACTGCTGCTGGATCCCAGCCCTGAGAGAGATCAATGGAAACAGCATGTGCTCAGAAAAGCAGAATATCAGGACCTAGATATAGGAATCTCAGGCTGAGCAAAAGCAAAGGTATCTCAGTTCAGACTCCGCTTTTGAAAATTTGCCTGCATTTACAGGAATTTATTGATTTTAATGTCTGTGTCCACGATCTACACAGCCAAACTTGTGGGATCTCTATCATATCTATAGCTAGGGTAAAAAGCCAAAAGCAGCTATTTTTATCAATATGGCTCTTGTAATTTGAGTGCCTTGGATTGCTCAATGCACTCACCTCATGCAGACTCAACATAGAGAAGAGGAGAGGATTTTGACAGAGATCGATAATGCAGTTTAGATAACGCATTATGGGGACTGTCTGTCTGCTTTGGTATCTCCCTCTGGTTTACCAGTGAGGGTAATGGGCTTTGACATCTTGCCAGCTCTGCCATCCTAGAGAAGAGGTCATCGCTGGATCAACTCTGAGTGCCTCTTGCTAATCCACCATTAACCACAGCACTCCTAGGCATTTCCATCATGAAAAGGATATGCAAGTTGCCCTACTGTGCACAAAACAGTTTTCTTACCTGCACGGCTTTTTGTGACTGATTTCCTAGGAAATAACTCTTGCATTTTTCCCCTATGTATGGGACAAATAAGTAGGAAGCTTTCTACCTGGAACTGAATTCATACCAAAAAAACCAAGGAGAGCAAACAAAGATCTCAAGCTCAGAAAATAGAGGAGAAGAGGAATATGTATAATGAAGTAACACCTTTCAAGAAGGGATGGCTGGTATGAAGTTTAAAAAGCAGCTAAAATTGCTTTATGAAGAGAAATGGTATTTATTCCCAGTATGATTAATATTTTTATTTGACTTACTCCAAATAAATAGTTTTATTTTTATGTCTCTTTACTGTTACGTATTAAGCAGCAGTCTTCTGATACAGCTGCTTCCTGGCAAATGGAAATCAGAATCTGTTGAATAAATACTAGATGAAACAAAATACTGTATTACCTGTATTGTCACTTGAAAATGGTTTTCAGTGAGCTTGATGGCAAAATTTTATTGATAAAATTAACAACAGATGAAGGAACAATTAAGTTGTGGGGTAAAAAACTGAGAGAGAATTTTTGGGTGAGTTTTGCAAACAGTAAATTAGGCATTTCTTTCTCATCTGGGCCACCCACGCATGTGGGGACCTGAGTCCAAGAAGCAAGCTGCTGTTAGGGTTAGGGTTCCAAGAGCCACAAAGTCTACAGCTCCAGGGAAAGAAAACATGTTCTCTCTGCTACCCACTCTCTTTTTGTGTGGCTGCTCACTCCAGCATTACTACTTCTCTCTCTTCTACTGCTCTTGTAGGTAAGCAGTGAATTGCATCAGGGATCTGGTATGACTGAAAATAGCCATTTCATTTTGGCAGGTTATTTTTCAGACAGATTGGTTTTCTGTTAGAGTCCTGGGCACAAACTCTTGCATTTATACAACAGAGATGGAGAAGAGGGAGTGAGGAAGGAGGCCAGGGATTGTTTAAACTTCTAGAAGCAACATAGCTGAATGAGAAACCATAGCTGGAAATCTGTCCCATGTTTTTTTCTGCTTCTCGGCAAATGAAAGTTGGGATTATTTCTCTGCTCCAGTCCCACATGAAAGCAAAATGGGGGACAGAGGACTATAAAAAGGAAGTGATTCATCTCTACTTCCTGTGAAGATCAGCACTGTTTTTCTAGATGAGTATTTCCTTAGCGTGAGCTTTGTGTGTGCTGCAGCTGCAAGACTGCCAAATAGCTGATCTAGGAAGAACATATAACGTTGGTATCAATGGTTAGCAATGGGGAACAGCCGTGAGGCCAGAGCCATGTTCTGCCATACAGATTGTTCACCTTTCCCATCTGGAAGCCTGTGAACAGGGGTCCTTTTTGTCCCTGCTAGGGAAGGAGTAACACAGTTGGCCACAACTGTGGAGTGGACCACAGGAAAGGGAGAAAGGGAGAGATGCTAAGTGTTGTTTTGTTTTGTTTTGTTTTGTTTTTCCCCAGAAATCCCCACATAAACACTGAAGATATGCAGTCGTACACAACTTGCACAACTGTCTTGCAGGGAAGCTGCTTCAGGCACCTTCAGAAGCAGTAGGTTGGGTGAGGTTGTCACAAGCAAGCTGAAAACAGCCTTCATTTGGCAGAGGACAAGGTCAGAAAAGCCTGTTTTTTCAGGCCTAGCTCTTACTCACTCATTGACAAGAGTGAATGGAATAATATTTGGTCAGGTAAAATCCTCCATTCATTTCTATGGACTGAAGAATGCCCAGTAGCCAAAAGGCCTGTTTCTGTTCCTTTACAATCCAGGCACAATATAACTGACTATATCCTATTGCCAATGTCTGCCCTGGGCAACAGCAGCAACTTTCATCAGACTTAAGACGGGTTTCTTAAATATTGAATGTTCAAATCTAGGCAACATGACTGTGAAAGGTTTCAAAATCTGGAAGATTTTCTGAGGGAGATTGGTAGGTGGTAACTGAGAGCAATTTTCTTGTCTTTGTCTCCTGCCAATGTAACTTCATTTCCTTCCACTGATTTTTCTGATGATTTTCTTATATCTGATTTACATATTTATGAAAGAGAACAAGATCAAAGCAATGCTGAAATCACTAAGAATCACTTTGTGATTTATTATTTTGTCACCAAAGTAGAACAGTTGCATAATCAACACAGATCTCTTTATAGGCGTTAATCCAGGAAAGCATTAAAGTGCCAGACCAAGTCTTCTCCTGCTCAGGAAAACATGTCACATATTTTACTGAGTAGAGGTCCCTTCCTGAATTAAGGTGATGTGAAAGAAATTTAATTTTATATGGACGATACTGCAGGACACTAAGTAGTGTTAATCCAAAGAACATATAACTGTAATTAATGTTCTGTGTAGACATTTACTATGTGTGTGTACACTGGAGATATACCTAAGAAAAATTAAAAATGTTCTATTGACTAGGACATATAAACATATAGCTAAGATACTTCTGCTGCACTCTAGTTTTTTTCTTCACATTTTCTTGGTGCTTTTTAGCTATTTATTTTATTCCTTTGTAACTTCAAAGTTCTTGCTAAATTTATTTTGATGATTTCAGAGATTCTGGTTAGAGGAGTTCTTCTTTTCAGAATCAAATGCAAAATATCTTAAAAAGTAAAAAAAAAGATGCTGTGAGAAAAAAATGTCGCTGAATTGCATTTCACTAAACATAAAAGAAAAAATAAGAAAGAATGACATCAGTGAGGCAATCAATATACAGGTTACTGTTTGGAAAAAACACCTGCACATATAAATGAGAAATAATTTGATGGAATGGTACTAAGTCAAAGTGCAGTTTCAGAAAAGCTCAGATAATCATCATCCACTTGTGTTCAACCTCTCTCACATTCCTTAAATGGTTATGCTTACAAAAGATTAAGAAAGAAAAGTGCACTTATTTTATTCACATTGTCAGCACAGTATAGATAAACCAGCCACAAGATGGCAATACACCATGCTGTGAAAGAAAATTACTACAGTTTGTCTCATTTTAACACCTCCACACATGTCTGAGAAGCTCTGCCTTTGCAGCTTTTGGAAATTTAATGAGGAATAGACACAAAGTAATCATTATTAAAACCCCAAATAACTAATCCCATTGCTGCTATAAAAATCTTGTTTCTAATTTATTTTCACTTTTCTGTGGTTTCTCTCCAGTTACGGCTGTTTGTTGTGTGCAGGGAGCTGTTGGTTTGAAAGACTGAAAGTGCCAGGGGACACAATACCCACAAGCATCTCTGCAATATGGGACAGGTCTCTACTCATGAATGTTGCAAAGATTAAAGCTGATTGCTCTTGCCAGTCAAAGCATGGCTCCAGCGGCAGTGATGCCCCTTTCCCCTGGCATAATAAAAATAGAGACAACATTATGAAGACGGATGGAAATGGGATTGTGCAATGTTCCAAGTCATGCTCTTAAGGACTTACAGTGGGAACTTTTGCAGTAAAGTAAAACTTGTAAGAAGTGGCAAAAAGACGCCTGAATGTCTTGCCTGAGCATACAATAGCACTGAGTCACCAATATGAGGCTACTGTAATTATAGGATGCAGCAGGTGAAGTGCATTTTTCAGATGTTCTGGGAGGACGCGGCGTTGCTGTTTGTTTGCATTCCACTTGTACCGCAGCAATCCAGTATGTCAGGGCACTGCTGACAGGGGAGGGAGACGGCTCCCCTCCTTGTCCCTGGAAACGTAGCTCAGCTTTCTGATGTGGTTACAAGGCAGGATGTTGGGAAGTGTCTGGTTGACGTACTGCATTTACAGAGTCAGGATTCAGTTAATCACTAGATCTGAAGGCAGGAGAAAGTTTTCCTCAGGTCAGAAGGTCACGGATTGTTGAACATGGTTTATGCTTTCCTGGGTAACAGGAGGGTGTTACTTACATCCTAAGGCAACCTGGGAAATTATTTTGAAAGTGCTTGCCTCTTTTCTTCTTGTGACATGTTGCAGTTGACTTTTGATCTTCTGCTACTGCCTTCAGCTTGTGACATGTTGTGCAGAACAGGTGCATCTGTGGACTGCCTTCAGTAAATGCTTGTTACATCATGCACTACAATTGAAGGGCTCTGGGCAAAATATCTGAATAACGTTTCTTTTTGTCATCTGATCCTATAGAGTAATATTTTATTAGTCCTTGCTATGGAAGTTACATGTTAAAGTTAAAGTTACAAGTTAAACAAATCATCAATTTAGCTTTAGACCATAAATAGGCCAGCTATAGATGAGATGTTTTATTCCATTTCTGTCATCCTAATTTATTCTCTACCCTGCTGGCTTTGAATTGCCATCTTGCTACTACATTTTCAGATTGCCTGCTGCTCTTAAGGATCCGAATAAACAATCTGTTAAACTGTTGACCATTTCTGATGATCCCGAGAAAGGTCACACTTCATGCTATTCTGTCGTCTGCATAAAATCAGACAATGCAAATTGAAACCCTTCCTGCCTCTTGTAGACAGCTGGGCTACAGTTTGTAACTGGAGTTTGAATTGCTAATACAATTTTGATTACAGTTCCCTATCTTTCTTGTACAGCTATAAAACTTAACAAGGACTTATATGTATCAGCCTACAGATTTGTTATTAGATTGCTCTGTATGCTTTTTTATTAATTTCACTAAAGGGTTGATGTATACCCTGATTAACCACTTTGATTCTTTTATTGCAAATTGCATTTCAGCTACTTTCTGCTCCTCACTGATGCAGACTTTCAATTAAGATAAATATGTTTTTCTTGTAGGAATTGCATTATTACAGCATGAGATATATTGAGAGATGCTTAATGAGTAGTACAATGTTTTCTTCTAAATACTATTTATTCTCTAGAACAAAGACATCATGATGCTTATGGGACTGTTTTACAAGACCATTATTCACACGTGGAATGTATTCAAGCTGTAGGGTAACGCCAGGGATCCATGGTTGACATGTTGAAAATAAGAAGGATAGATAACCGACAGTAAAAGGGTGTCTCTCAAGTACTAGATGGTGCCACTTGATCTTTTGACACTACACTTTGTTGTCAGCTTTTCTTGCCACCAAAATCAGTAGTCTACAGCAATCTGAACTGTAGTTCTTGTCGGAGTTACAATGGCTTTTTACTAGGTATTGTTTCATTTATGTCAGATTTGGAAGGAAAAAAACCAGAAAATTCCACCTCTTCTTTCCTCTCATTCAGGTGTATGAATGTCCATGAATACCTTCATGCCACAAGAAATGTGTTGTGGTTAAAAGGGAAAAGAGAGAACGCTTGGAAAAAATACATCTCTGTTTCCAAACAGCTCCTTACTATAGTCTGAGGTGTGGAAGAGGTCATTAGATTACTCCAGCTGCTTCAGAATTTTCAGTGGCTGTTTTTCTCATTCAAAAATCTGGTTTTTGTTCAGAAGAAGCTTGTTTGTGGGAAAGGCTTAGTCTAATTTTTTTTGTGTATGTGAATGTTGACATCTTTGACCTTCTGAAAAATAAACAAATCCAGTTTCTTTTTGCCATCTGATTTTTCCCTTGGAAAACTAAGCCACTTCTAAAAACATGACATTCAAAATGATTGAACCAGAAAAGGTGTAGTGTGACCTCTCTGTTAAGCCATGCTTTTTGCAGATGTTTCACTTGTAAATATTTTTGAGATTTTGACTATTGTGATTTAGTGTTAGGGATTGGCTCAAGGAGTGTGGACATGAGTCCACCGAGTAACTGTACGAGCAGAGCCCATTTTAGTTGACATAAGCAGGCCTTAGTTAGCTTGTCTATTAGGCCGTGGGAAAGGGGGAACGGAAAAGTACTAACTAAGGCAGGGTCAGGATATCCTTGAAGAGATAAGAGTCAGAAGAATGCGGGATGCGCATAGCTAGCTAAACCCAAGTAGGTGGAGTAAGTAAATGTAACCTTTTAGTGCTTAGCCTATCAGATAGAGACAAGTATGCATAATTATGGTATTTGGTATAAATGCACGCTATCTTGGGCAATAAAGTGGAATCATGCTTTATCACTCACATTGAGTCGGCCTGCATGTTTTCCTCAGCCACATACTCACAATTTAGCAAGGGAAACTGCAAAATCTTAGACATTTTCACAGGAGGGGAACACTATTTTTCATGCAGGTTTACTGACTGTGTCTCTGTCTTTACCATTTGTTTTTTTAGCTCCACAGTCTATGTGCAAAAATATTTCATTATATGCTTGTGCTCCTGTGTCTTAAGACCTATACCTCCCTCATTTAAAAAAAAATTCCAAGAGGTTTCAGTTTGGTTTCTTCTCTACTCTTGGCCTCCTGCTTCAAGCTTTCAATTTGTTTCTTGTTGAGTGTGTTATATGTCACTGTAACTTTCTATGGCTCATTTCATTCTGTGTAAAATGATGGCTAGACATTGCTACTGGTACCCATGGATAAGTATTCTGATCTGATACTGATTTTGCACATTTTATCTGAAATGCGCAAGGACAGTACAAACAGAGGTCTTAGACTTGTGTTACTGTGGAGCACATGTAGAACTCCAATGGTTAAATCTGATTGCAGTTAGAGCAAGTTAAATTATGTAGGAAGGAACAGAAAAAAACTGAAACAAAAATCAGGACCATTCTCAGTGTATGTAGCTGAGAACCATGCACAGCTGGTTTTGTAGATGCTATGCTATATCAAGATATTTATATTCTGTGTGTTTTGGAGCTATTTCTTCTTTTTCTTCCCTATATCCAAACAGGGTAATTTATGAGTGAGTCAAAGAAAACAGAATCACTTGTTTCTAGTCAGTTAAAAATGCAGGTACCAAACTTTTCAGTTCTAAGTGTGTCATTCCTATGCATTTTAATGGGTAAGTACACATTAAGATCACTGCAAGCCTTTCAGCCAAACTTTTCATAGCTCTTTGTTCTCTTACTCTTTTCAGCCATAAAGATTTTCTTGATAATCCTTCCTTTCCTTTTCTTTACTCTGACTCATTGATTACACATTACTAATGGGTTTTTCTGTGCTTCAGTTTCTCCATCTGTGAAATGAGGAACATCTATATTTGCTGTTGTGTCAAGGTAATAGATGTATTAGAAATACCTCAGCTAGTCATTGCAATGTTCCCATTTGTAGGCAGCTCCTTACATCAAACCACTGAAGTACTTCTCCATGCTCTGAGGCACTGTAATTCAGTGCGTTCAAATACCCCTGCTATTCTAGGCGATCTTGAAAGAAATGGAAAATACTTTCCTATTTAACATTTAGAGAGGTAAACTCTTCCTGGGGAGCAGGTGGCTGACTTGTTTGTAAATGGGATAAAATATGAAAACTGTAGAATATCTTAGGGTACTGATTTATATCAGAAAAAGCAGATGTAAAATGTTGCAATATTGGAATTTGGTGGTTATTGTGGGGTTTTTTTGGTGTGTGTGCATGGTCTTGATACAGCTTTCAGTAACTGATGAGAATTATAAAGGCAATGGAGAAATAGGCCACTGGATCTGCTCATGAGGTATAGATTAAGGCAGTCTCTCACAGAATCACAGGCTGGCTGAGGTTGGAAGCGACCTCTGGAGGTCATCTGGTTCATGCTCCCTCCTCAAGCAGGGCCACCTACAACCAGTTACCCAGAAACATTCTCCAGGTAGCTTTTGAATATTGCCAAGGATGGAGACTCCACAGCCTGTGCCAGGGCTTGATCACCCTCACAGTGAAAAGGTGTCTCCTAATGTTCAGAGGGAACCTTCTACGTCTATGTCTGTGCCCATTGCTTCTGGTCCTGCCACTGGGCACTGCTGGAAAAAGCCTGGCTCTGTCCTCTTTGTCCTCTTTGTCCATCTTTCATGTATTTGTATCCATTGCTCAGATCCCCATGAGCCTTCTCCAGACTGAACAGTCCCAGCTCTCTCAGCCTGTCTTCATATGAAAGACCAGTTCCAGTCTCTTAATCCACTCAGTGGTGCTTTGCTGGACTCTCTCAAGTATGTCTGTGCTTCCTTTGTGCTGGGGAGCCCAGACCTGGGACCCAGCACTCCAAGCGTGGCCTCACCATTGCTGAGTAGAAGGGATGGATCACCTCCCTTGACCTGCTGGGACCACTCTTCCTAATGCAGGCCGGGCCAGGATACCATTGGCCTTCAAAGACAGGAGCACAGTTGTGGCTTCAGATATTCCTGCCCTGTCAGGATAACTTCCCAGACCATCTCTTTTCCACCTTAATTTTTGCAAGAAATTGCTGGTTGGAGGGGAAATCTCTTGAACACTCTGCTCTTCAGGTTTAATTGGTGTCGGCCATAGCCATATTTCAAAATGAAAGTTATACATAAATATGTTTCTTATGGCCACATCAAAGTACAAGAAATCCCATTAATGAAAATTTTAAAAAGCTTGTAGCCCCTGATAACTGAAGAGAAACCTCTGGTGTGGATTTAAAAATCTCAGCTTCCTTCTTCCCAGTAAACAATTCTCCCCCCGCCCCAGTAAGACACAGAGGCTGAAAAGCATATAGGTAAACTGAGACAGGTGGAAGAAAATCTCAATAGCCCTCAAGATTTTTGAATACTTGCTGTCAATAATTATAAAGAAAACAAGTCTGTAATATTATGTTTTTCTTGTTTACAAAGAACATTTTAGAATATGTTTAGGAGTTTGGGACAGCCTTCACTCACAGCTGAGGTGGTGATGGTGGTAAGACATGGGATAAAAGGTGACACAATCCCATTGGTGTGTGGGTACATTGTGGGAAAGCATATCCCACTGTCCTATCAAAGTATGGGCAGGGTACACAGGTGGCCTGCACTCAGATGCTTACTGCCTGTGTGGATGAGGAATCTGGTCCTGAGGGCAGCCTTGGAAAAGCTCAAAAAGTCTATACTGTTCAGGCTTATCCTTGAAAGCTGAACAAACCAGCTTGGAAAAAAACTCTATGAACTCTAGTCCTCTCAAGTGTGTACAGTGAGCTAATCTGACGAGGTTGTTCATCATGACTATTCATGGTCTGTGGCTCTTAACGTGTGCCTCTTTCCTGTACAAACAGAAAGATATAAAGTTAACCTCTGCTTCATGGGAGCCTTTGGACTGGCTCATCTGGATAAAGCTATGTGGAGAACCCATGAAGGAGAGTGTTTTTCCTGTGCTGTCTCAAAGGCTCTGAAGCACAGTGAGTCTGTACTTATATCCTTTGCTAACGGCCTTCAGACTGCTCTTTAGAAAGCACTATTTGCAGCTGAGTCTGGCTGTTCACCAGTAAGTGAATGTTATCCAAATTTTGGTTCAAAATAGGATGAATTACAAGCATTTCAGTTTCAATTTCAGTCTCTGTTTGTTTTTCTCCAAGCTGCATAATTGAACTGCCATTTCCAAATCACTGTTCCCAGCTTCTCATCACTTAACATCTCTAGCATTTCAAGAAGATTAAACTTGAATCCTTTATTGTGTAACTACATTTCAAATGGAAATAGCAGCAAATCTCAGATGTTCTGAATCCCGTCTTTGTATTGCACACAGCCTGTATTATTAATGCAAAGTAAAAACCAAGCAAGAACGAGTATCTAGTGCTCACTTGCATTGAGTGGATGCAGATGGGTGGGATAGGGAAAGGTGGCTCCTGTACATGCTGCTGAGCGCATGTCTACCTAGCAGAGCTATGAGACATCACGCTGTTAATCTGCTACGTGTGGCAACTGCTGGACTTTCTTCTTGAAGATGAAGGGGACTTCTATTTGACTTCTTCCGGATCCTCTGACTTTATCCATTCTGTTATTCAAATGAGACTCATTTACATGGGAAGCAATAGTTAGTGCACAAATAGAAGAAGCTGGATGAGTTATGGCAAAAATCAGCCTGGCTGTATGAAATATGTGCAGCAAGGAGGAATGTGGGACAAACAGGTACTGCGATGCACATAGCATTGGGAATTTAGCGAATCCATAGGTAACAAAACATGGTATGTCAGTCCCAAGTGGTGAACTTCATTTTCTTTTATAACTTCAGTTTCCTTTTTTTTTTTTTTTTTTAATTTATTCTTCCGTTGTCTCTTGTCTGTTGTGGCAAATAAGGCTGTTGAAAAAAAACCCAACCACCTGGCATGGCCTGGACAGGGCCAGTTCAATAGAACTAGACCATGTATTACTTGAGAATGATGCTGAAGTTGTGAAGGGACAGAGACTCAAGATACTTAGAACTACCCCATAGGATCAATCAGTCCACCTCAGGTATGTTTTGCATAGCAAAACAGGATCAAAGGCTGAATTTTATGAAATGACCACTTTGAGCAGGGGAAGCTATCTGTAGACGTGTAAGATTATACATATGAAATAAGAGGCAGAGAAGACACCATAACTTTGACTTGCAGAAATGGAGAGATCAAGCCAAAAGGTACACAAGCTCCCACCTCAGAACTCTTAGACTGTGAATCCTAAAAGACAGCGCCGGAAAACTGAAAGACACTTTGGTTTAGAAAACACTTTGCCAAGATTGTGTTCCTAGCCTTTGTGCAAAGCAATTTGTGAAGAAGTCAGTCAAGCAGCAAAAAGTCACCCCAGGTAGGCTGGTCTCTGACGGAAAATGTGTGAGGGAACTGTAGGGTACTGAATTGAAGACCTAGATATTCAGCTTAGTGTTGTGGTGGAAGGATAATAATCTCCAGGGGGATTCCTGGAGATTGTTATTAGAGATTCCCTCTAAAATGAGATTTAGAGGTTAGAATGGTAGAGGTGAACTATGGGGGTTTTGAAGGGTTTCAGATTCAGACTGATGAAGGTTTGGATTTCAGTTCAGCCTGGAGCAGAGAAGGCTGAGAGTGAATCTCATAAATGTTTATAAATATCTCAAGGGTGGATGTCAAGAGGGTGGGACCAGACTCTTTTCAGTGATGCCCAACAACAGGATGAGCGGCAATGGGCATGGACTGAAGCACAGGAGGTTCCATCTGAGTATGAGGAGAAACTTCTTTACTTTGAGGGTGCCAGAGCCCTGGAACAGGCTGCCCAGAGAGCTTGTGGAGTCTCCTTCTTTGGAGACACTCGAAAACCTCATGGACACATTCTTGTGTGATCTGCTCCGGGTGAACCTGTTTTAGCCAGTAGGTTGACCTGGATGATCTCCAGAGGTCCCTTTCAACCCCAACCATTCTGTGACTATGTGATATAAGAGGACTGACTGTGGGGTTTTCTCTTCCCTGCCTTCCCTGTGGTGCTGACAATCTCTGCTTCCTGCTGTCACACTGCCCTTGCACACACGGTCTCCTGTGACCTTCCCATCCCAGCTGTCTCTGCAGCTGCTCACTTTTACCCCCGTCACTCTCCACTTAATTCCCTGTGCACCTTGCTGCACGTTCTCACTCCCGACAGGGGAAAAAAAAAAAAAGAGTAGGGAAGCGTGTAGGGCAGCAACAGTGTCAGAAGCTGACGCTGGAGATAAGCGCTGTCTCCTGCTGCAGCGGCTGCACTGCAGAGGAAAGGCTGCCTGCTGGGGCTGGTGCTGGCGAGGGCCCGGGGGCCGCAGAGCGCTCCGCAAGGCTGGCCCGCTGCCACGGCCCGCTGCTGCCCGGGCCTGCGCCAGCCCCTCGGCTGCGGGCAGGGCGCTCGGGGACCGCGGAGCTGCGAGCGGTGTTGAGGTTTGGCTTCGCGACACACGCATCTGCCTCGGCTTGGTTCGGTCGCAGGGGAGCAGGATCTGACCCACGGCGGGCGTCTGGGGGAGCCTGTTCCCGCTCCGTGGGCAGTGCGGCGCTCTCAGTGTGTCACCTCCACCGCAGCCTCCGGGGCCTCCTGCCGGGCCGCCCTGAGCAGCGTCGCGCCTCTGATCACGCCACGGATCTCGCCGGCTGGACGCGTTCCTGTGCCAGTCTCGCCTGAGGCTGCCTCCCGTGGGGGTACTGTCCCCGCCTCCAGGCAGCCCGCGGCTGCCGCTGCTTCCCGCCCGCCGCGACGCGGCGGTTGGGCGGCGGCGCTCGTTGGCGGCGGCAGGTGGCGCTGCCGCGGCTCACGCCGGCAGGCCGGTAAACGGCCGCTGCGAAGGCCGCCATTTACTGGAGGCAGGGGCCGCGTGTTGGTGCAGGGTGGAGCCGCAGCTGTACTTTGGGCAGGAAAAGCTCCTAGACTGCTGGTAGCAAGTCAGAGTAAACCAGAACAATTCCTCTTCTGCCTTTGGAGCAGGGAACTTTGCAAGAAACCCAGAGAAACCCAGACCTGGGCTCTGTCCTTGCTGTTTGGGGGGTGATGATCAGTGCTTGAGTTAAAAGTCTGGTGTTTTTTGGTGGTGGTTTGTTTTGTTTTTGTTTTTTTTTTTGGTTTGGTTTTGTTTTGTTTGTTTTTCTTTAATAAACCAAAAGTGAACCACTCGTTTTATTTCCTCACAGCTTGCAAAGATGAGTCAAAAAATGGGGAAAACAGCCTCTGCACAAGTTTGGGGAAACAAAAAGTTCAAAGCATGCTGGGTGGAAATGATGACAGCATTAGAAAATCCTCCCTCCCCAGGTGACTTATTGTCATCTTAGGGTAATTCTGCTTGTCAAAACCGGTTTCAGTGAGGATATGCATTGATAATGCCAAGGAAGTGGAAACCAGTTCTGGCCCATTGACCTGGGTACTCACATAAAAACGTGGTGGGTTCAATATGGGGATGAGCCTGTGGAAGGATCCCTGGCAGAGCTGTCTGTCTCAATAGGGATTTGCTTCAGCAGGAGATGCTTAATGTGTGTTTTGCTGCAACTGGGCTTGCAGGTGCCTGATGTTGATGTCTCCAGCTGACAGTAAATGTGAGTAAATGGGAGTCAGGATGTGTTTGCATCATAATTTTGAGACTGGTCCAAGGGAGGAGAGTTCTGCCACCGATGGTAGTGCAATCAGGATGCCACTGTCCTTTACTGGAAGAACTGGCAAAGAGCTGATGTCACCACCCTGAGGTTTTGCAGCGGGCACCCTGCTGATGTCTGTCTGTCCGTCTGACTGTCTTCTGAGTGGTGGAGTGCAGGCAGGTTGACCTTGTCAAAGAGTTTTTTTATTAACGTTAGTGACATTTGTACTGGTTTCCCATAGTTTTTCAGCGGATCACCTGAAATTGGGCAATTGGGGGTTAGTTAAAAGAGGGAGAAATGGGAATTCTCTTTTATTGTTTAAGTATTAATAATCTTTAAAATGTCAGTCCACTTGGTAAGGAGGGTGAGGCTTTTCACTTCAAGGAATAATCATAAAAATAAATGTGTGTGTGTTTGTTTGTTTTTTCTAGTATGCCACAGCTGGAAGTGAACTAGCAGCAGTAAGAAGTCTGTCTTTCAGAGTAGCCCAAAGTACCAGGAAGGAGGGAATTTAAATAAGGGTCACATTTTAATTTGCTCTAATTTCTACAGTCTCCTCTTTTTTATATAAAACTGTATAGAAAACTGATGCTTTAAAATGAGTCTTTTGTTTCACTTCTATGCACTATTCCATGTGCTTGAGTTATATGTGTAAAAGGACAAAGCATGAGATAAGAAATCATGGACAAACTTACCACTATAGACTTCAGCAAAGCCAGAGTAATGAATTATGTTTTCAACTGTGTATAAAAAACCCTCCACATGCTAATCTGCATTACTTTTTGGCGTTTTAGCTTATTTCTCTCATGACAGTTCAAAAAATACAATATTAGAAAAATGTTAGCTGTTATGGCTATCATATGAAATTATTAACTTGATTGATTAAAAATAGGTTTTATATGATTACTTTAGACTCCTATTGTAAGCTACAGTATTGACCATGGAGTGTAGAGGATGCCCACCTTTCTGTAGGCCTGGAGGCTGCCTGAGGAAAGATGCAAGAATTTAGGGTACAATGCAGTATTAGTCCTTACCTTCTCTGACAGAATCAGAAACACTTAATTACCATGGCAGTGATAGTAGTCTTCGATTTCAACAAGTGTATTTAAGTTACAGGATGCTCCTTTCATCCTCTTCAGGTGAACCTGCGTTAAAATGCTCTACCCTAGGCTCGAACTGTGATTTTCAGCTAGGATTTCAGGGGCAGCTGCCACAATAAGGCTACTTTTTTCCCACAACAGCAGCAGAAGCATACATTAACACTGGTGGCAATAAGACTGTTGACAAATCGACTCAGATGGTTTGAAGACATTCTTCCACTTTTTTAACCTCTTGGAAAATGTTCTGCTCTTCTATTTGAAAATTATTTTTCTTTCACTAGAGGGCACTATTAAACAGAAAATACTGTATTTTAGCTCACAGCTGAGAAAAAGAAAGTCCCTTGTTCTCAGTTGCAAGAAATCCTGAGAGAAATTCAGATTTCAGCAACTGATTTTAGTTTGAGTGGGTTTTTTTGATTTTTTTTTTTTTTAATCTATCTATCTATCTATCTATCTATTTATTATTTGTTTGTTTGTTTGGTTGGTTGGTTATTTATTTTTAACCTGTACTATGACTTTGCTACTGTTACTCGTCTCTGCTTGGAAAACCCACTGGAATCATGTCAGCCAAATATCAGAACTGTTTCACTGTTTCATTCATTTAAACTAGAGTACATCAAGCTGAAAAAAAAGTTGGTGGTGCCAAAAGGCATAGAATGGATGGAATACTGGGCAAAGGGAATTTCCTCCATGAATATGGAGATTGCTCATTTTATTTGTGACTGTTACGAATCTCTTGTTTCAGTCCCTATTCTTATCCTGCATTTCAAGATCCAGACAAAATCAGCAAGAAGCTTTCACAGTTTAATCTTGAAACTTATGCCTTTCCTATGGAAGAAACCAAAACCATTCAACTTTTGACAAGTAATAAACACAAGAGATGTCTGTCTAAACAGTTGCGGAATGACAGCTGCTGAGTACAAGTCCAAAGAAACTTAGAGCTCTGACATACTTGCAGGAGACTTCATCCCACTGGTATCAGCTTGCAGTATGCAACACCTTTATTTTGGAAACCATTTTGTGATCTGATGTAATTGTCTGCTTATAGAATATGGGGAAAATTCCACATGCTATGCCTCTTACACTTTTTCTGTGAAATGTAATGGTGTTTGCTGCTATAGGGAGGAAGAGAGGTGAGGACCTAAGGCATGTGTTGTTGAAGCAAGGATGTGGTTTTTCCAGCTCTGTTCATCTGGTGTCTTCCATCACACAGTGTTAATACAACTAAGTGTGTAGAAGATCAGAAGCAAAAGCAACTGCTTCAGGGAATGCAATAATGAAACCATTTCATCAGTTTTGTTCTGAACACAGTAAGATTATAATAGGTGGCTGATAGCCAACACTCAGCAGTGTCAAAGAAAGAAAATAGATGAAGAAAATATATAGATTGAGAACAATGTTTATGAATGCTGATGCTGAGTTCCAAAGAAGGCGTGGATCAAAGGACTACGGAGAACTGCACAGACCTATTCTTGAAAATCATCCTGCAAAACAGTTTTAACCAAATGTATTTTTGAGAAGTCTGGCTTTCAGTAAAAAGATTAAATGAATCACTTTGCATATCTTATGGTAGTTTAAAAATATATGCTACATATGCACCAGATTTTTGGAAGTGGCTGTGCGCAAGCACTGATTTTCTTGGAAAGCCGCATGGGTTCATTATTTGCTGAGTGAGGTGGGGTGCTGAGATGAGGTTTGTGATTTCTACTTCAGACACAGGAGTGGTTAGTTTTTATGCACTTCTCAGTTCCCTTGTCTGGTCCTATAGAGTAGCAGTCCCCAACATCTGACTTGTGAAGGATGTGTTAGCTTCAAAACTTGTGAAACAGCTCAAACCCACAGCAATTTGAAACACTAAAACCAAGGCTGAGGATGGGAGAGTGCAGCCAGATGTTTGCAGAGTATGTTGCTTACTTCATGTTGTGGCCTGCACCGCTGCCAGTGTAGGAGGCAGTTTGTGCAAAGATGCTTAGCTCTACTCCTACTACTCTACACACTGCAAAGTGTGTTGAGAGCATGCTCAGAGAGCCCTCTTGGAGTACTACATGGTTGAAGCCTATGAGCAGAGTGGGGTGTTTTTTCTCTCGGCACAGTTATGTACTGTGCTATAAGAGGACGCTGAAAGCCCCTATGTGGTACTTGCAGGACCTTTTAGTGAAAATGGGCATCGAGAACCTTTAGCTTCCCCTCAGATCTCAGCTGGCTGATTTGTTTGAACTTCCTGTTCTATTTCTCTTAATGGTATCTGTGACTCTAAGGTCCAGAGAAAGAAAGTAAAAACTGTTTGAGAGAAAAAGTACAGGAGTGAAAGATCAGATAGTTAATGGGACCTTTTTTAAGTGGGCCACCGAATTACAGAAGTACCGTAAGTGCATAGTATAACATGGTCTCTTTCTCACTTTATGTACAAGGTTATTTATACGATAAACTGCAGTGCTTGCTTCTCTTTGTATATGATCACCCATAAGAATGCTCTTGCCTGACCTGTGCGTTTTCTGCACTCGTTTTGCTCAATTTAGTGGGTGAAGTTTGGGCAGTGTCCCACTGAATAATACATGTGTCTTTTAATAGCATTCATGTGCTTCTTTGTGTGGGCACTGCCAGAAGCCAGCTGGAGCTCATGCTAGGCCTGCACATTTGTGGCACTGAGTAGAGACAAGTATGTGGGACTTGATTGCATGTGGGGCTTTGTCAAACTGTTTCTTGTGTGAAGAACAAATGACACAGTCATCTAAGGAGGCAGCAGTTAGAGGATAACACTCTTCTGTACCTTCTTTTAGCTAAGCAGCTAATATGTGCGTATATCAAAAGCTGCTGAAATAGGCATTGAGAAAAAATAAGGGTAATGAGACCCTGTTTGTTTTCTACCTATTTGATAGGCACAGGAGTTAATTTTCATAGCTGGCACCACTTACATCTGTCTTCTTTCCAGATTCCCCACTTTTATTTTTCCTATTTTTTTTTTTCCTTTCCTTTCTTAATTTATTTGTTAGAAGAGTTATTTGGAGATGTTTATTCTTCTCTGAAATACCTTGTAATGCCCTGTAATGATGTTAGCTGCAGAGAGATGTTAACCTTTGGCCAACAGCCAAATATTTTCAAAAGGCGTGCCATCTTGCACTCTCAAAGCTGTACCAGCTCATTCAACTGTGCAGTAGACTCCTTCCCTCACTTGTGCTTGTATATGAGATGGGAAAAAGAGGGATCATCCTCTATTACAAATTTAGCTGCAGGATGAGGAGTAGAGAGAAGAAAAACTTAGATGCCAAGTATATATAATGGGATGCATGCCACTGCAGTCTCTGCAGCGCAGGCCACATGCCAGGTCTCTTTCTTAGCCTGGTAAAGCAATCGATTAAATCAAGTTAGCTACTGTATGATTCTAAACTTTTCTGCCTGCTGGCTCCCTTTTATCTAATTTCCTTCCTTCCAGAAGGTGCTGCTACAGCTACTCATAGCATTGCTGTCTGTGAAACTGACTGAAATAGTGGGTTTTTTTCTTACTTGGAGTGATACAACAGGAAGGAATGTCTGCCTAGGATATTTTGCCTTGATAGAAATCCTATACAATTAGTATGAGTTGTGTCCTCCCACTCATATTTTCTGACTGGTGTTTAACCAGTGTCTGTCTTGATCTAAATGGCTGGCAGAGCAGGCGATACACCTGTCTGGTTGTGCATCACAACAGCCAGTGCTTATTAAAGCAAAGGAACTAAAATTCACCTAGCCTTTTGGTAATGCCATGTCCGGTGTAACTGGAGAAGTTGACCACTTCTCCAAAACTTTGAGGTGGGTTTTGCTTAAAACTTTTCCTTACAGTGAACTCTCAGAGAAGACCACAAGATTTTAAATTGAAGAGATGTCAGGTTTCATGAGAATACAAATTAGAATACTTAGGAGTTTTTTTTCCTTAAATTATGAAAGCTGAAGGTGACTAGAGATGGAATAAAGGTCCATAACTAAATTTCCTTCTGCCACTGTGTCATTGCAGTTGGATTCTTGTTTTCTTCTGGTTTCAGACAGCTCAGTAGCTTCCTAGTTTGTGGCAAATTCTGCAAAGTCCTCTTTGATCTATGGAAATTTTATTTTCTGTTACTTCAGAGACTATAGCGTCAACTCCCTACTTCCCCCAGCAGCCTCTTTGCTTGGGCTGTAGGCACTCCTTGCTTTGCTGAGCCCTTTCTCTTCTTGTATCACCTTGTAGACTCTGGAACCTTCTCTCTCTTGCGGTTTGGTGACAAGAGAATAGCACAGACAAGGTAGTGGGTGGAGATACATTAAAACGGATTAATCTAAAATTGCCTAAATTGTTCAAGAACACCAATTCTGAAATGAAATGAAATGAAATGAAATGAAATGAAGTAATTATTGACTGAAGATAGCTCCCATTAAATCTCACTTTTTCTACACAGAAACTCGTAGCGTTCTTCCAGGTCATGGTCCCAAAATCTGTGATAGATGGCTCCCATAAGTCCAATAGCAAGATTTTTTTAAACATTAGTCTTTCTGAGTAGGACTGTTTTATGAATTGTTTTTTATTATTCTTCTATTTTCATTTCCTCTCAATTTGAAATTTCTCCTGATGCTTTCCTTAAGCTAGAGGAAGTTGTCAATCATTTCTCCATTGTCCTCTGTGGTTATAGTTATTCCTGCTGTGTAGTTCAATGCTTGCTATCAAACATTAACTAACAGAGTGACATTTTTAGTAGTTGCATGTGGCCCACCCACTGCTTTTTTGTGTCCCTAAATCTGTTGCTGAGTGTGCAGAAAAGCCTTGGTATTGATTGCAACTATACTGAGAAGGAACTTATTGCTAATGGGAACACTTGCAATGGGGCTTTTTTCAATGGCTGTTTCCAGAGAAGAAAATGATAAAACCAAAATTATTTACAGAAAGGATATGCATTCCAAGTATGTAATTTTAAACCCAATTAAATATAGTTTATTCTTTAATCTTTATATTCTGAACACAGAAATTTTCAAATGTGTTTCCGGGGCAGTGAATTCAATCTTTTCTCTTGTTCTTTGGGGGAATAATTTGCATTGCCAAATATGGTTTCTGAATTCTACCAAATTAAAATTTGTATTCTAGAAAGTGAATATTGAAGTTGAATTTGAGCTAGAGAAAAATCAGAATAGAAATTTACCAGCGGGTCAGTAGTTGCCAGACTGGACTTGCAGGTGAATTCTTTATTCAGTACATCAGCATTTTTGTGATAGTATAGGCAAGATGCCTTCTTATTTTCCAATTCCTTATAGAGAAGAGATGGTTGACCTTTCTAAAAGCTATCCTGAAACTGATGTACAGTTGGGGTCCTGTTGGCTTTGTAAGGGGTGGTGGCCCACTCATGGAGTGAATCATGATGTCAACGTGGAGAGTTAAGAGCAAATTTTAATTTGAATAACAGTAATTTTTTAAAAAAATGCCAAAATGAAAACTTATTATAAAAGCAGATCATGATATGGGCTTCTGTATTTAATTCAAAAAAACAAAGGTGACCCACATTGCCTTTCATATTTGTTAAAGGAACTTTCATTCTAAAAATAATCTCCAGGGTGAATTTGCTTAAGGACAAATGTGATGATGAACATTTCAGTGTTACCTGAATGTTGATCTTTAACTGAACAAGAGAGATCATTATGGTTTAGAAATTGTTTCAAATAAAACATAATGTTTGAATACCTGTATCCTCTCATTGCTTTATTTAAAATTAGCAATGATCACTGTGAAATAGATAAACCTTTTGAGGGAATTTGTATTTTTTGTTTTGTTTACAGAACACCTTTGCCAGCCTTCCTTTAGCTACATCTCTGTTTCTCTTTTTCTTTGTTTGTTTGTTTTTCCAAACAGATTGTGACATGGAATCAGAAAATAAACAAGAGTTTTCATATGTATCAAGGATATTTAATTTATCTTTGCATTTTATTTTTCACTTGCTCACATCTTGAAAATGTGAAAGTGTTCAGTTTCACAAAACAGTTCAAATTCAACCCAAATACAAGGATCTCAAATTACTTTCCTAAATATGGATTCAGAAAAAAAGTTAGTTTGACTGTCAAAGTTGATTAGCACTGGCTGTTCCCAGAAATTTTGTCATCTGTATGGTTTTAAGACCCGTGAAGGAGCAGATATGGTAGCAGGTATGGATTTGCATTATGGAGAGCCCTGGGTATTTGTCCTCACTTCTGAGGTAGCATTAGCATTCTCCAACTAAAACCCTTGGTTCCAGGGTTGTGACTCTCTCTTTCCAGTATGTAAAGCTCATAAATTGAGTGAAGCTTGAGTTTTGATGAACCTCTTAAACCTTCACATTCAGAAGTGCTATTTGACTATTTTTATAAACCATTTTAGAGTTGTGGGCTTTGATCTTGTCACTGTGCCATAGCCCACTCAATTCATGTTGTTAAAGCAGACACCACTGTCAGAAATCTTGTGACCCAAGTTTAGACTTTTATCTCACCTAGAGCTTATGTTTGGCTACTAAATAATAGATTGAACCCATCTCTCATTTGAGATGGAGGTTTTGATCAGCTCCTTTCATTCTGTTCCTTTCTACAAATATATGCATATATACCTAAGTAAAACCTGGGAATTATCTCTCTTGGCTGATTATTTTGGGGGCAGTGATGCGAGAGTCATAAACACTCATTTCTGTACTGTTATCCCACTCCACCTCCTCACCATGTGTTGAATTGCCATGGTATTTTTGTTCGTCTCTTGTCTAGTCCTCTCCAGCTTTCTCTTTTCTCACCATGGACTTGCAAGCTTATAAGAACTGAATCTTTGTTATTTTCTCCTCTCTCTCCTTTTTTTTTTTTTTTTCCCCCTTCTCCCTTCTAACTGAATGTGTGTGAGTGAAATAAGGGAAGAAGAACATTGGGCTGTTTGCTTTGCGTTGGTGTTTACTATGAGTCATAACAACAGCTTGGTGCTCTTGAAAACTTTTCTGGTTGGAGAATCAACAGCATGGATGCAGCAAAAGAAGCAGCAGAATGTACTGTACTTGCAGTTCTCTGACTCAAGGACATAATTGTAGATGATAGGAATGCACTTCAGCAGAGGTTTGCAATTACTCGTGCTATGCATGTATAACATTTCTGCTAAGGAAGCAAATCTGGTTGCTCAAAGTTTGCCCTGTTTTCATTGAAACTGGACTTCCTGGTAGGGATTTTTGTGGTAGCTGACCTCACAGAGCTGCCTAAAATAGGCTTGGTGTGCAAAGTAAGTCTAGAATGATTATTTTTACATTGACAGTACATAGAAGCTTAACATGAGATGACATGTTTGTCATACAGCTCTCCAGTTATTCACCTGGAATTACCCAGATTCAGACAGTTTAAGAACTATTTAACTCTTGTGCCTGGAATCACCTTATTCCCAAATGGCTCACTATTCCTTACAGTTATATCAGAGAAAAGGATTTGTCCTCCATTGGTACAGAACTGAGCATACACTAGGATTTTCAATGACTAGTCATATGCTGCAAGAAGATGATGCTGTCTTGATTTCTAGCTGAACAATCAGCTATAAAACACTTCTCTATTAAGTGACTGAAACAAACAGTAAGAGACAGTACTCAGCCCTGCGGCTGAAAGTCTATTTATCATGGTAATAAATGAGACTGCAGATCACTTTCTTGGTGCAAGTGGTATTGGACAATAATTTCCTGAGTTGTCTGTGTTCAAATAACTTAGTGGTGTTACATGCAGCTTCCAAACTTGGTTCCAGTTCCAACATTTGCTGCAGAACACAGGGAGAACAATAAATATTAAGACACGATGTTAGGTATCAGGGTAAAGTAGGTGATACAGCACATGTGAATTAAGACAAGAAGAAAACATCAGGCGAGAGTAGAAGGATACAGTCCAGCAGTTCCAATTGCACATTATAACTTGCAGTTTCTTATGTGAGATTTAAAAAATTGTTTGAACAAAAATTGCCCACACATCGTGGGAAAAAATGATCACTAGACAAAGAGTTTCAATGTTCAGCTCTGCTGGACGGTCAGTATTTGGCAGTTCCAGAAGTCATGCCATTTTACTGGCAGTAATTTTCCAAGCGAATAATTATGTTGGTTGCTAATAAGTCTCAGCTGTCCTAATCTACCAGTGAACAGACTAGACAAAAAAAAACCTGAGGAGATGAGGGCTACACTTGTAATTATAAAGATTCTTTCAAATTTATGGCTGTGCAACCACTCTCCCTTCGTACAGAAAATATTAATCAGAGATCCCAAGGAGCTATTACTTTTATAGCAGCATAATGGTTGTGCATTGTGGAACTGCAAAATTCCACAATTTCCACAGAGCACATGAGAAATGACTGCCTGGCATATCATGATACTTATGATACTTATGGCTACAAGATATTAATGATACTTACAGATGCAAAAGGAAAATAATTGCACAAACTTGACTGCTGAAAGAATATATACGGTAACAGTGATTTGTGTCACTACCAGCAGAATTGTTATGGGTACCTGGTGTTGCCAACTATAAGCAAGAAGCTGGCTGGAGCATTGGCCCAGAACATACTCTATTAGAAACTGTTTTCAGTAACAAGGCTAAAGAGAGCTAGAACTAAAAATGTCATATGGGCTGTTTATGTTTCACAGTTCAGTGTCACTTTAGAAAAAAAGTAAAATAGAGTAAGAGCTGAGAAAACGATAGCATCAAGTTCTGAGTCTAAAGGCAATTATACTAATTCCAGAGTCACACCTGAGTGTGACTGATCTGAACTGCTTACAGCAGCCAGGCAGAATCAGGGTGCATGTGAGGTTAATGACTGTGCTGAACATGCTCTCAGATATTTCAGTGTTGGCTAAATATTAAATGGAAGAAAACAAACGTGAAAACCTGACCTCTGTCAAAACAGTTCACCTCCTGTGAACAGAAGGCATCACATAACTTCTTGACTCAGAAAAAAGATTGGTCTGGGTATAAATTTTTGAACTGTGGTAAAATGCTCATTCCACCACAGACCTCAAGTGTGACTTTAGATTCACAGATTTTTAAGGGCAGAAGGGATCATATACCTTGGCCTCCTCTATGATTCAGGATGCAAAACCTCACTTAAATCCTGCACCAAGCCTGTAATTTTTTTTCTTGACATACAGTATTGAAAAGTATCTTGATTTCCATAGAGTGGATAGTAGCATGCATTTCTAGTAAACTCTGCTCAGCAGTTCTTTGCCCTTACAGTTGCAATGGCATTGCTTGTTTCTAGTCCAGATTTCTCTCTGATATTCATTATGCTGAGATTTCTATCAGTAGTGTCTTCCTAGTGCTACTTCTCTACTCTGATCAAGGGAGCTAATTAAACATTCTTTTGGACAGATTAAGTTGCTTAGTCACAATTGCATGTTGTCTGAACTTGTGTCCTTAGGCATTTTTTCCTAAGCCACTTGTAATTCTTCACTTGTAGTGTGGACACTTACATTTGTCACAGCATTGCATTTGGAGCTTCAGTTCAGTCAGTAATCTACCATGATCCCCAACATCCTTCTAAATTTGAGATTAGTGTCCTCCATCTATTATGTGCTTTGCCATATGTTCTTTTTAATTAGATTTGTATTTGGTTGTATTAAAACTGATGTTACTTGAATGAATGTATTTCATCAAAGCCATTCAGATCAATCTGATCTGTTGCCACAGTTCATTTGCACTCCATTGCCCTTTTGTCATCTGCAAGTTTTGGACCTTTTCTTCTGGGTTATTCATAAAGACATGGGTTTACATGAGGACCCGTCATCAGTTCAGAAGTAATCCCTGCCAGTCTTGGCAAAAAGGTTCTCACAGCACAGTGGTCTGACATCTAAAGTTGTTGAGAACTGTCCATCAACCAATCCTCACTCTGTTTAGTTACGCATTGTGCTATTATTCCTTTATCATGTGACACAATTAAATAGTTTGTCAGGTTTTGAAGAAGTTTTATTAGAATACTTACTGTTAACTGAAACAGAAATTAACCAAATATATAGTCAAATCAACATTTAAGGCCTGTTTTCCATGAAACAGTGATTATCATTATATTGTGACTGTATTCAGAGTCAGTGTCTTTACTACTTTGCCTGTGATAATAATGCACTAATTGATGTAGAGTTACCCAGGTAGTTTTCTTTATAATTTTTATATTGTTAGCCCACCTCTAGCTTTTTCTCAAATAATTTGAATCATCTCGAATAATGACTTATTTTGTTACAAATTATTTTTAGTGTGATACATAAAGAAAAATAGAAGATGCCAGTTGTGCCAGGCAGTGAGGAAACATGAAGCAGCACAGACCTCTTCTCCTAAATGGTTTACCTTCTAAATGGAAGAAAAGGGTAGTGCACAGAGTGAACAATGGAGTGGAAATTACCGTGTTAATTCCATAGGCAAGGTAAAGGTATTACCTTTTATCAGATCAACTAACATGCATGGAAAAACTGGTTCTTCCAGAAGTGAAACAGGAACAACAAACTTTAAAATTAAGTAAAAATTCAGAGAAAAGGGTTTGCACTTTAGTTAACATAAATCTGTTAAAACACATAAGAGATGTGGTGCTCGATAACTGGAAAAGACAGAATATTGACTGGAAGAGGGGAAGAGGTGACTCAATAGTGGGTTTCTGTGCAAAAGAGAGCCATATAAGAGGTTTTTTGTTCTGGTGGAGAGAGGTGGTGAAATGCAAGGAGGGAGCAGGCTTCAAATGGGACAGCCTGAGGTCAGCAAGACCCATGGCCATGGAGAACAGCAGCTGGCACTGGCTTCACTGGCCAATGAGAACATATTACATATTTCCAGTGTGGGCAACATCTTTGCTAATGGCCTTTTGGCCAAAAAAAAAAAAAACAAACAAACAAAAAAACCCCCCCAAAAAACATATATATATATATATAGAGAGAGAGAGAGAGTAGAGAGAGAGAGAGTAGAGAGAGAGAGAGAGAAGAAAAAAGTGTATTATGATTGTTGTTTGGGATGCTGCAAGAAAGACTACTGTCCTTGGAAGGGTCATGGGAGTTGGGAGAGAATCCAGATGAATGCAAAAGCAAACGTCATGGCCATTTTAACAAAGAGCAAGTAAGAATATCCAGGTCAGCCTTGCCTCAAATCCTGGGTAGGTTATGGAGCAAGGACAGGAAGATGATGTGGAGCAGCCAACATGGACTTAGAAAGTGCAAATCATGTCTGACCAGCTTGATTGCTTTCTGTGATGGAGTGTTCCTACAGTGTAGAGGAGGGCAGTGGATTTTGTATACTATGACTTTAACAAGACCTTTGACACAGTCTGTCACCAGATTAGTGAGAGATGGGCTGGATAAGTGGGCCATAAAATTGGCAGAAATTGACTGGACTGTTGGGTTTAAAGGGTCTTTTTTACTGATGCAAAGTCCAGCTGGCGGACACTAACTAGTAGGTCTCCTCAAGGATCTGTTACTGGGACCTATCCTGTTTAGTATCTCCACTGATGAGATGTATGACGGGACAGAAGCACTCTCAGCAGTTTGCTAGTGACACCAATTTGGGGCGAGTGGCAAATACACTGAGAGCACAGCTGCTATTCAGAGGGATCAGGATGGGCTAGAGAAATAGACTGATAAGAATTTCATGAGGGTCAAGAAAAATAAATGCAGTCTCATATCTTAGAAGGAATAACCCTATATGTCAATAAAGCCTGGAGGACAACTGTCTCATGGGCCAGGTAGTCAAGAAGTTGAACAGGAGACAGCAGTGTGCCTTTGCTGTAAAGGGCAATAGTGTCGTGGGTTGTATTAGTACAGTCCTGGGCTCCCCAGTACAAAAGAGACATGCACATTTTGGAGCAAGTCCAGCAAAAGGCTGCAAAGGTGAGTAAGGAGTTGGAGCATGTGTCATACAAGGAGAGGCTGAGAGAGCTGGGACTGTTAAGCCTGGTGAAGAGAAGGCTCAGGCTGAGTGTCATCAATGTGTCTAAATACCTTATGGGGGTGAGTAAAGAAGGTGGAGCCAGACTCTTCCAGGCAGAAGAGTGAGAAGCAACAGGCACAAACTGAAATACATGCAATTGCATGTAAATATAAGAAACAAACTTTTTACTGTGAGGGTGGTCAAACACTGGCAGAGATTGTCAAGATAAGCTGTAGACACTCCGTTCTCGAAGGTACTCAAAACCGGATTGGACACAGCCCTGAACAATCTGCTGTAGCTGACCCTACTTTGAGCAGAGGGTTGGACTGGATGCTCTCCAGAGGTGACCTCCAGCCTCAGCTGGTCCGTGATTCTGTGAACTCTGGAATCCAAAGACATGGTCTGTGCTGGTTCCCTCTTAGTTTGTGGCTTGTTCTATTGGAGAATCTTCCCTGAGACAGTGTCCCAGATATTTTTCCTCAACGTTTTTAAGTGTCATATATCTAACCTCACTGACTTTAAACATGTTAATTATGTTAGTTACTGTCTAATATCTTCAGTAACTTGAGACAATCAGGAGATGCTTGCGTCAATGTCAGAAAGTCTTAATACAGATAATAATCTAAGCCTGTCCTTTCCCAAGACTGGAGGTCTAAACCTCTGTAATATATTTCCCTATCTGCAAAACTTGTTGGTATGTACTAACTCTGAAAGATTGTGCAGGATGAGAGTTTGTGTGGTTATGTTGCTGTTTGAAGATAGCTGGGCACTAAGAAGACTGGAAATGTATCGCAGAAAAATGCAAGACAAAGTGATATTACCCTTCCAGGTGACTGTTTCCCTAATTGTCATTTTTTTGGATGTTTGCTGTGTTGGTTTGATCACATCCTGCCTTGGATCATCAGCTGTGTGGCTTTATAAGATTTGAAAATTCAGTGGTCTGGAATTGGTCTAATGGATTTATGTATTCATATGCAAAATAAAGTATAAAATAAACTAATCACTGAGGGTTGGAACAATTACTGTAGGCTGCTAGCCATATGTGAGAGCAAAATGCGTGACTTTCATAAGATTAGAATGAATCAGAGGTAGCCCACTCTGTGTATTGCAGTGACACTCCTATTAAATGAATTCATAAAAGCTGAGTGTTTGGAGTGCTTTAGATGGTATTAACCGTAAATCTTTTACAATAAGGGTCGTTTCTGTTTACAGCACCTTGATTAATGTGTAGTGTGTGTGATTAATGTGTAGTGTGTGGTCTGTCCCTTCAGATTCTTAGCAATTGCTGCATTTGAATGAAACCATACAGGAAAAAAAATATAAGATGCTTTTCAAGTATATGGGTGTCGAATGGAACTCAAGTCACTGAACATGGCATTTTGTTATATCCACTGGCTTGCAACATAAGAATCTAAATATAGAAATAATTAAAGGCTTGCTTGTAATTTCACTAAAATGAGTGCCAAGGTTCCTGTAGTGTCTGTGGAAGTAAGATCAGACTCTAACTGTTCTCAGTCACTGTTAAACAATATAGAAAGGTATTGCAAAGTATTAGACTTGGGCTCTCGTGATTTTCAATTTCTGAAATTATGGGCTATTATTCTATATGGTCTTTTAAAATTTTTTGATACATGTTGTTATGTAAGCCCCATAGCTCATCATGCAGCAAACATCTGTAAGAGTTTGGAGGTCAAAGCATTGTGAAAATCCACTGGGTCTAGAAATTAACAAACTTACACAAATTTATTGGATTTGTAAGTATTAAATGAATTGTGTTTTTTTTCCTCTTACAAAAACAAGTTGAATTTATTTTCACAAAAGTAAGTAACTGGTATGTAACAACTTACATCCTCATAAGTAGTAATTTTCAAAAGGATGCCTGTTAAAAATAAAGTCTTAAACCTCACTGGTGTTTTCCACTGAAAAAAATGGAAAGTGTAGCTGTTGTCAAGTGAATTCAAGTAAACAAACAACAATAACTAAAAAAGTTCCTGCCATTGTGGAAGTGACAAACTAAGGAATCAAAAGCAGAGCTAACTGAATGGCAATAAGAAAGCAAGTGGTGAAATTCACTATGCAGTCAAAAGTCAGCTGCGCGTTTATCTGGGGCTCATCATCCTAAAGCAGAACTGAATTACAGAAGTTAACCTCCCAGAGGTTGTCTCTAAACTGACAATATTTCAATTTAAGTGCCTTTCAGGTTTAAAACACTCCCTCTTTTTGTATCTGATGTGTCTTTTTGTCTCCAGCTTCTCTAATTTTTTAATCTTGTTTTTTGATGCTTGTCACCACATAGGTTTCTGTAGTGACCTTTTTTTGTAAGAGAACCACTCCCATTGAAAAGTAATTTTTCCTCATTCATGCCATCAGCTTCTAACTATCTAACCAACATAAAATTGATTTAATATTAAGCTTGGGCCTGATAGTCTGTGTGCATTTGCATGGGCAAAACTACCAAAGCTCACACATTGCCCAAGTCTTGACATTTTTATTCAGATCAGTCATTAATAAAAAAGAGGCTGGACTGAATTTACTCCTGTTTTACTTTGTGTTATGGGAATTAGGTGGCAAGTAGGGAAGGTGTATATCTTAGTTATAAAACATCTAGGGGCCAGTGTGATTTGAGCTGGAGCAGCCCTGGAAGACACATTGCAGGAACACTTCCTTGGGAGAACCTATTTGTCTCACCCTGTGCTGAGAAGCATTAGTCACTTGGACCATTATTTCATATGTTACTGCACTTAAAACAGAATTGATCCCTGTTGGGATGTTCCATTCTTCATGTCTTCATGAAAAACAGAAGTACAACTGTTGCAGGCAGGTGTTTGGTTAATCACATGTATTTTCATGTGTTCAGTTTGCATGCTTACAAAGAGGTAGTGCTTGGAAATGCATCCCTTAGATAACGAGAGACGGAGACAAGGAATGTACTGGGAAGAGAAAGAAGGCTATGGGGACTTAGGAGTGGGAAGACAGGATGTAGGGTGGTCTCCTGGGTAATCTTTATATCAATTATACACACAATCCATGCTGGTAAATTTTTATTTTTTTTTGCAGGTAGCTTTTGGGATATACATGTAGAAATGTGATGTTTTTAACACAACCTCACACTGGAAACACTCTAGAAAGTCTGGAGGATATAGGTGGAAGGATAGAAAGTATGAGAAGGCTATACTCTCCAGGTATCATCTAACAGGTTAGGGCCAAAGTCAGTAGTAGGTCTTAAATATCCTGACTTTTTTCAGGTGCCTAATCCACTAGTCGCCACTTGTTTAGGTAATATTGACACATTTAATGTGGACTGATTTATCAGCTGCTTCTGTGGTCCTCTAGTGTTGGGCACATTTACTCATGTTTACTTCCTGTCTGAATTTTGCAGCTTCATGCCAAGTTGAATATTGCTGAAATATCTACCTGAGAAAAGTCTCTCATATTAGTATTGCTGATGCTGGACAGCTCTGAGTCTTCTCCAGGACACTTAACTTAGTTCTAGGTTAGGAAATGAACTGGTATTAAAGATGTCTTAGGTGTAATTTTCAAAGTTGATCTAACAGGAAATTGTCTTGAGCACTTTGATGTATGCCTGGCGTCATACAGAGGTGAATCTGAAAAGTCCTGCTGCATTCAATGGAAAGGGATTACATTAAGGTTCTACTGCTATGCTGTGTCTCAGGTTATTTCCCCCCTAGACAGTTTAAACTAAGAAGGATTTGCCTAAAATAATCCGCATCTTTATTTAGAAGCGTGTCTACAGGAAGCGATTATCAGAGATTGGATATACCATTCTTGCCAAGAGGAAATGAGAAACTGCATACATTGTTTGTGGAAGATACTCCTCTGGAAATCATAATTCAATACTGGTCTGGTCGAGCAGGAAGACTGCCTTTAATTTTGCTTGTAATTTGCTTGTAAATTTTAACCATTGATAGAAAAGGCATCCCAGCGTCAATGGCAAGAGAAAGCAGCTGGACAGTGAAAGAGTGGCTGCCAATCACACAGTAGAAGGCACTTCAGACTGTGCCACAGGAAAGAATTGAAATAAAAAAATAAATCTAGTGTGGGAGGAAAACATCAAACTCACTGAGGAAGCAGTGGCTTAAGTTTCTATCCAAAGAAAGAAGCCTTTTTTTTCCTCTTCAAGGTCTTCCAGAGTTAATCTGTTTTGTTGCTTGTCAGTATATACTTCCTACAGTTTGCATGTACACTTAGGCTTGAATAAGATATTTTGAGAGTCCCTGTGTGCTCAAGTGTTGGTTGCCTGAGGTAGCTATGGTGGAATTTTGAGGAGAGAAGTTATAACGATTGCTTATGTTTATACCCATTGGGCCTTGAGATAAACTTCAAAGATAACATGTAGAACATTGCTTTTTTAATTCAGTAGTTGCAGATGTACTCCTAACGCCTGGGTTTAGTAGCATCTTCCCAGGAGGGAATACTCTCTCTGATGCCTGGTTCACATGGAGGCTTGAGGAAATAACTTGTTTCAGACTTCTCAGAAGGAGACATGATTTAGAGAGGGCTTTTCTGATCCAGAACGCTTTCCACATAGCCTGTTTTCTGATGTATATTGCCCAAAGCAGCTCAGGGATCTCCCTATTTAACAGTGATATGAAAATACAGAAATCACCATTTGTAGAGAACTCTGTATGCAGAAATCTGTATAGAAAGATTTTATTTTTTCAGTGGTAATAATCCAATTATATTTGATTTGATTGAAGTATTTCCTGCACTGCAACTAGTAACGGTATTTGCAAACTACAGATGTATCTCATAGCATAATAAATTATGATTATTATCAGTGTAATTTCAATATGGCTACAATATACTGTCTGTCGAACTTCTGAGGAAAAAAATCTTGCTTTATTTGCAGATAAATATATTTCAAGGCTAAGTATGTCTCTAAATAGTAAGGCTGAATGAAGGTATTTGTCAGCCCCACTTGGCGATTATAGAGATGAAAATATCTAATATTTCAGGTAGTTACTGAGCTCTATAGTATACTCTGAGTACAGTAGTGTGCTACAGTACTAAGAGGTGATGGTGATTTTGCTTGGAGTGTTTAATTTTAAATGTAAACCTTGGCCTTCCTCAAAAGGACAAGGGAAGAAGAAAAAGAAGTTTCACTTCAGTGAGACCTAATTGTTAAGCTGATTAATACAACTAGTTATTAGACTGAGAACACAACTTCTGTCATAAGCTGGAACATGGAGCTGTGGAGAAAATAAAATACAGAATACCAGAGGAAAATAAAAGAGACATAACTCTGAAAAGATGCATGGCCTTCTTTGAAACCATTTAGATCAAAGCAACTACAGTCACATTGATCTGGAAAACACTGCTGTTGCCCTATCCTGTGGATTATTTGTAGGTGCATTTTACTGTCAAGTTTATCCATAGGCCAAAACGTTCATGCTGGGTGGCTTGCATTTCTGCCTAAAAATATGCTTGTGAGATCCTAAATAGAAGTAATCTGATTTTGAGAGTCTTCTGAAATTATCCTAAATGTTATGTGGACTTGAAGATGCTCCTTGCTTGTGGAACAAGCCAATTGTTCAGGACACTAAATGCAGGAATGGTAGCCTCTACTTACATAGTTTTATTTTCATGCATGTTAGATCTAATGTTTAGTCACTGGAAGTGGTAGCTAGTTTTTATGTGAATTAAAATAATTTCCATGTTACCATATTTTTTTTCCATTATATTCTCCCATTTGCCATCATGTACTTCAGTTGTAACTGCTGTGAAATTTGGTCTGTTTCACTGCAGGGAGAAAGAATCTTTGGTTGCTCACAGCAATGAATTCTGGAGTTAGGTATTTGCCACTAAATAGCATTGATCATGTATTGCATTTTCTTTTTCTGCTTCTGATTTTCATATATTCCTCAGAAACATTTTTTTCATGGCAATAAATCTCATGTGATGTTGTTCAATTTCCACTTGCTGGAGTGTTGACCTGTACCTCTCTGCAAAGACATGGCTGAAAAGAATCTTGGGAACATTCAGGCAAACTCTGCCTGGACAGTGCTGTTAGCCATCTCATTGGTGTGAAGTGTTTGCGAGATATGAAGGTGGACTTCACAATCTGTGGAAAAAGAGACATCGTAGGAGGGAAACCCCAGACTAGTGAGAGCAGAGACATCCAAGTGCCCTATGTTGTGCCTAGTTCTTTTCCCTTATTCTACAGAGATTTTGATGTCTTTTGATGCCATTGTCTTGTTTAAGCTGGTAGAAAGGGAGGAGAGAAAAACTGCCTGTCTTCAGGTGAGATGTTGTGATGGGACATATATTTTTCAGAGATGGTGCTCAAGATTTTACAGGCTGTGGGAAACACTAGCATTCCAGAAATTTATCATGAATAGCATGATATTACTGATATGTTAGGAGAGACTGTGTATATAGCATCGTCTTCTATTCATCTGCTGTCTGTTTGCCACACAGGTGCATTTCTGGGCAGTTTCACTCTAGTGAAGGCACAAATGTAGTGTGTTTCTCAGGGAGGTTTCACTGGTGCTTCTTTCTCAGGTCATATGTGTGTGTTCACTTTCTTCCAAATATCTAAAAAACATTTGATTTCGATTGAATGTACTTGGTTGTCCTTTTTACATAGATATGAGGGAGGAGAAATGTGGGGGTAGGAATAGATGCAAAAGAAATTTGGACTCATTCAATGTGTCTTTGGCACTTTATGGCATGTACTCTTTGCTTTATGAATTTAAACTCCTGTCATAGTAATATAGCCTGTAATTATTCCTCAGGGTACTTCAGTTTCTGAATGCCTATTTAAAGTGACTAATAAGCTATCTTTGACAGCTTTGTGATTCAAGTTCTATCAGCATTAATATAAAGCTACTGATTTTTTTTTCCTCTTCAGTGAATATTTCCCAATAATTTGATGGCATTGATTTATTATTTGTATATTTGTGCTTGACTAGAAAAATATTTATCTGCACAAGCTTGCATAGATTTGGTACACATTAAACCAAAAATTAGATAATCTGTGCTTTTCTCTTGTTTTAAGTGCCATTGTTTGGATTTTTGTGCTTGGACTAGGCGCTGTTGCAATTTAAAATGATCGCAAGCTACAAATTATTGATTAGAAATGTTTCACTGCACTGAAAGCTTGTTTTCAAGATGGAGACATTTAATAGTATGTCTATATTGTGGAGTAAGTAGCACTTCACTACATTTATCCAAAGCAATGGCTACTGTGTTTCCTGTAACTGCAATTGGGAAAAATACCTTATGATGAAGCTAAAATCCCTTACAGGTGTATGTGGTTGTGTACTATACAACACTCCCCTCCCTCCTCAGACTTTTCGTCAGTTTATGACAAAACCAGTAATGGTCAAAGTTGTGTGGGCTCAACTGATGGGCATTGGTAAGTATGATAAGAACAACATAATTCTGCAGAGAGCTCTGGGAGGAGATCCAGGCACCTTGTCCCTTTTGGGTTAGTTTAGCACCTGTACTGGGTGACCATCCGTGTGCAGAGGGACTCCTAGCTGAGGCTGTTCTGGGACTGTTCCTCTGGGGCTGTTCCTCTCACTGTTCTTCACCAGTCTTACTCTCATAAAAATACCACCCCTGTGATACTTGTGTTTCACCAAAAGTGTTTTGAAAATAGCTGTCTTCATTTCTGGAAAGCGGGTAAGGTATTCTCCTTTGTTTTTACTTCTGATATCCTCTCCTTTCTTCTTTCCAGAAATGAAATAAAATAAAAAGCTAGAGATTGTGACAGCAGAAAACAGGTTTGATTTAAAAGATAGCGTGTCAGGCTATGCTGGTGTGTCAGTAACTGTCTGGCTGTATTTTCTCATTTTGTCCTGACAGGAGGATGTGAGACGGGTAGTGGCAGCATTTAAGCAGCACAGAAGTTGGAATGAATATCTGCAGGAATAAGCTCTGTGCCCTGTGATGAACTTGGTTGGCCGAGTTGTTTAACAGGGTTTCTGCTTTGGGACACCGGTGTCTTAACTGAAGGAGCTATTTGGAAGCAAGCACAGTCCTTGTAGAAATCTACAGTATCAGTCTTGTGAGAGGACATTGAAAAAAATGGTCTCTCAGCCTAATGGTTACTGAGAAAGGCAGGAAGAGGAACTGATGGGTAGGAGGTTTAAAAAGAAACATGTACATCAGAAATAAGGAGCTGATAAGAAGAAAGAAAAACCTTTTGGAAGGTTCCCTTATGAAAAAATTACATCTATCACAGGCAAAGCAAGAAGCAAAATAATGCAACTGAGTTTTAAAAATTCCATTATGGCTTTTAGAGGAGAGTGTTTCATTATCTCCAGCACAAAGCAGTGTTTCAGCCCTAATAATTTCCTAAGCAAGAAACAAGTGAGGCAGATAACCATCACCTGTAATGTTACTTGTGGTGGCAAAGAGTTGGAAACTTTCAGATATTTCTCATTTTCTGGAACTACAACAGGGCTAATCTGAGAAATGCAAAGGCAAAAAAAAAAAATAGGCTTTTATTTTATATATCTTTTTCTCCCAGAGAATTTGGCCTGTTCAAAGGCCAAATGTAAGCTGTAATCAGCAACTCAGATTCTTCTGGTTGTGAAAGGTAAACTGTCCATCCATTTAACTTTTATTTTCCTTGTGAGGCAGATCAAGAGCTGAATAATTGATTGCCTAACTAATTGAACAGCTGAATTATTCAAGATTTTAAATGTGAATTTTATATGTAAGATGGTTAGAGACAGGGACAAGTGCTAGGGGAAGTTTTAAGTAAATGAATGGTAGTAGTCAGGTAGAGTTAGTCAAGACCCTTTTCTGAAGTTAAGATTATGCTTGTCAATTCTTGTTGTGTGTATCCTTAACCTGCCTTTTCTGTAAGTAATAAACCTTTTTTAAAAAATTTCCTTCTTTCCCCACCGCCACCAGGCATTAGGGTCCTAGCTCTTCCATTTCCTAATAAGTCCTGCAGCCAAAACCTCTCAGCAAACACGAATTTACCTTTACACAATATCATGATTCCTTCGAAATTATAAAACGTATCAAGGTCTTGATTGTGCAAAAGCTTTGCTCTTTTGTGATTTGATTGAATCTTGAAATCAGTGAGACTGGATTAAGAGCAGACTGCTCCTGTGCTGTTTGTTGGAGAAACCTTGAGTTGCGGTATGACCATACTTTTATTTTCCTAACCATTCAATTTTTAATACATGTTAAAACTAATATCTTGGTGTTTAGCTTTGTCTTTAAGGTACAGTGTGCTATTAGGAGCAGAACAAGACTTGGAATGGACATCTGAGCAAATCTGTAGCTGTCCTTTAAGCAATTTCAGTGATTCTTAATTTTTGTGACCCAGAGTCTGACCAGCATTCTCATCTAGCATGCATGGTTGTGTATCCTAGGAGAGGATGAAAGGGAGGGACTACGGCTGAAAACTATGGGCTTTTATTCTGGAGAACATTTATGCAAGATTTTCAAACTCCCTCATGAGCATGTATTAATGCCTCTGTTTTACCCATATGAATTAGAGGAAAATTTTATGGTCTCCCTTGTGTTTATGTCAGTTCATGTTTTCCATTATAATGGCAGTCTTTTATTTGAAAGGTCTCAAAGATGGCTGTTTATAGCTTGTCTTTGATGATCAGCAGAGGGATTTTCTGTTTAAACTTAGTGTTTCTTGCTTCTCTCAGAAAAGATTTGTTGCTAGGGAAAATAATTGAATATTGCAGTATAAATGGTATAGTACAAACACCGTGAAGATTATAAACCAACAAATACACACACACACTGCTAAATGAATATCAAGTTTGTGAACTCGAGCAGTCAACAGTATTTATGATAAATCAAACAGCACACTGAGAAAGGGGAGACTCATGGGACAGCATTACAGCATTTGTTATGTAATTGTATATATTTTTTTTCCAGTTTAACAACTTAAAGCTTCCTGGAACCTATATATTTACAGTGCCTTGCAAAAAAACCCCCAAACAATGTTAAGACTTGCACTGCATATGCTGTGGTCACAAAGGGCAGACCTGAATTCTTAAACTAAAATACAGGAGATAATGATATACTGCAAAAGTAATATGAAGTGATGAACTTGCAAAGGAGTGCAGTTTTCCTGGTTTTAGTTAGTGATGTAGGCACTTTGTGCTAATTAGTAACAGATTATTTGCTGTACTAACAAGTTTTGTTAATTGAAGTATGTGAAAAGTGATTGATTTTGTAAAATTCACTTATACATTGTGCAGGTTTCCCTCTGGGAGCTTACTAATTAGGGGATTATAGACTAAAAGACAAGTAATTGGAACTGAATTGTGTTGGGAAGAGTGATAAATATAATGGGGAGCCATAGTTTGTTTTGGGATGGCCTTAAATGGCGGTTTTGTTATATTAGATAAGGGATCACAAAATCCCCATTTAATATAATGTAAGGGAGTCTAACATACTATCAAATGCATAGTAACTTTTGACATAGAGAGGTTGCTGTGTCGACTGTATTTTAGATGTGAAGCTTGCTCTTCTTCAGGCTGAAGACATGTAATTTTTTGTCCTCATCAGAGTCCAGAGTGCTGACACTCAGTGGGTAATGAAGGATAGATGGTATTCACCTGGCTGCTCTGGCACCTCCGGATTTTTTATTACCCCTGGACAGCTCTTGGCTGTAATCTTGTGAAACTGCGACTTCATGTGAAGTATGTGGTGAGTAGTGTTCCACAGTCCCATTCTGAGAGCAGAAACAAAACTATCTTCTGGGAACTGCTGCTGAAAGGACACTTTGAAATTAGAATTGGAAGTTTCATAGGGCTCTTTTTATTACCCTCTATTGATACAGGCACCATTGCAGTAATGTTGGTGTCACTGATAATGACAGTAGAAGCCCTAGAGTGAACTTAAGTTGGAATTTCTGCTCACTCTTTCTGTCACAATGTGTTCTTGAACAGTCAGGTGCATCCCTAAAGGAGTTTTGTATGAAGCATAGTGGATTCCAACATATATTTATTTATTTATTTATTTATTTCAGTTTTCTCCCTTATCAACCGTCTAAAAGGCATCACAAAAACTTCACAAACACTTAGCAAGCACTGATACTTTTACAGAAATAACTTGCACAGTGCTGTGATTTCCTTTCAGTTTCTGGTTAGCAAAATTATTGGCTTGCTTTCATGGAATATTGGCGCAGGACATAGTAAGATAAGAGTGAGCAATAAGAAATTAGATTGTTTCTCTGGGCTAAGCCATGCTGGGGGTGTCCTTACTGTACAGTAGGCGTGCCTTTGTGACAAACATCTTATTTAATTCAAATTGTGTAATTCAGTTTGGCTTGCACTATCCTACTGAAAAGCATTTCAGTGCAGAAGAAGGGCATCCATTGTAGAAAGGAGCACAAAATAGCTAGCCTTGTTTAAGTTTTATATGTCCCAGCTAGAAAAGAACTTTGAGGGAAAAAAGCCTTCTCTTGTATCACTCGGGTGTATGCTACGAGACTTTATCCATCTTGTATCTCAATATAAAACTCTATATGGTCTTATTAAAGAGCACAAAATATGAAACAGTTACAGTGCATTTTATTGTTGGAAGAAGCTCTTCTAGTAAGCTTTCTTGTTTTGGAAAGGTTTATGTTTCATTCCAACACTAATTTAGTAGTCCCTCAAGTAGATAGGCCATGTCAGATTAAATATGGAAACCGTAAATTATAATATTAACATATATCTAGGTAACTGTGGCAATTAGAAACGACGCATACCAGGATGCAGACAGAGATTCACGCAGAGGCAGAGATCTTCTTCAGGAAGGAGCGCAGAGCCTGGCCAAGCAGAGAGCTGACATAGGCCGCCTTCTTTATTCACCACTGACAATTTATAGGATTTTCAGGTACAGGCCTGGACTAAGATGTTTACAAAAGGTGTTTTTCCACTAATTGTTATTAAAACCACACTAAACTCATGTGATGCTTGTCTCACTTGTTTTTCCACTCATTCACAGACCAGGCCCAAGGACATTCACACATCCCATGCACTTGGGGGCGGTTATCTGGCCCGAGATACCATTCTTGTGAGTCTGGGCTATAACTTTTTACAGTTATGGAAACGTACTTCAAAATAATCTGTCCAAGGCCCTTTATATATTATTATGTTAGTATTATGTCTTTGACCGTCGAGATGGTCATGTTAGTATTGATCTTCCTTTATCATCCAGGTGTCTGGAACTGCACATCTTGCTTTCTCACATTTTACTTTCCAACAGGTAACTTAATTCATAAACCTCAAAACAAGGATCTGTTGGCGAACACTACACTACTGGGATGAAGTCTGCAATTGGCAGGAAGTGTTTTCTTAGGAATGGTTTTCTAATTTTTAAAAATCCAAGTCATTCCCACCCCCTTACACTGTAGAAAATATTAGGCACCACAGACATTAATAAATTCTCATGCATTGTAGACCCCCACTTCCTCTGTTATCTCTGTTGCTGTAGGTGTTAAGAGACCAGCGAGTGTTAGGATTTTCTTCACCGGCCAGGTCATTAAAAACTCTTTCATTTAGGATTTCAGAGAACAACATTCCTTCTACCCAACTGTCCACGGACACCTCTGAAAGCATTTCTCTAGAATTTATAAAAATAGGCAAAAAATCATTCTTGTACATGCTTAACCATGTGTTAAAACTCTGTCATTTGTTACTGGCCTCATAGAAAAAAGCTAATCTTTGCCATAGAGCTCTCCAGAGGTCAAGTCATTCTTAGTGACTTTCAAGGTTTTGCATTTTGTTTTCATTCTACTGCATGTTGTTATTAGGACATGACCAAAACCTTCCAGAGCTGTTCGGAAACATAATTATGATTTTTGCATTTTGGTTTGCAGTCAGTACCATTTAATGGAGGAAGGTTTCTTACATTCCACTAGTTGCTCTCTCTTGGTCAGCACTGGCCTCAAAGCCCTTTTCCTGATGGCCTGATGGCCTACAGTCCAGGCTTTTGAGACAGGATGAATTGTTATGTTGAAAAAACAAATTCATGCAGATGAGAAAATTTTGAATTGTTTTGCTTTATTCTGAAGATGCAAAAGAAACTATTTGCAGAAATCACTATAAGGAACTATATATGTATTTCTGAAAGGCTAGATAGTCCCCTTTGGGGTGGAACATAAATGTGTGGAGAATAAAGAAGTCATTGTGTGAGAGAAAGAACTGGATCAAAACTACTTTGTTACTGCTACTTTGAATACTCTATTTCTAGATCCTCACCAGAAGTGCTAATTAGTCTGTAAATGCATGTCAAAGTACAAGTCTGTTACTTGAAACATACAATTATCTGTATTACCAGTATATCTAATTGACAACTAATAATTTGTAATATGTATAGGTAGATCATTTAGTTAAAATATATTACCTGTCGGATTAGCAATAAAAATACTTCGATGTTCTGCTATGCAGGTCCAGCGCTGAATTATAGAATAATATATTTATACTGGAAACGACACTACTTCCGTAATTTTGTAAGTATTAAAAAAATTGTTTAAAATATGTTTCCATATTTCACAGAATACCCACGTAATGGTAAAGGGTATCACAGATTTATTATTATTGTTGAATCAGGCATAAAAATCATTGGACCGTAAGAAATGATGTCACATCATAGTATGTACCTGAGAGCATCTCCCCAGCTGGTGTAGGATTCTTAATATATATTCTTCACGGTTTTACTCAGTGTTTAAATGCCATAGGATTCCCTCACTGCTTTGGTGTTACATAGATTAATCCTACAGACGAAATGCAAGCAGAGCTGTGAGTGGAAATCCAGTATAAACACACTTTTGCTAGTTTTGAAGACAGTGGCTCAGGCACTGTCTAACTACAGCGTAGAAGAGGATATGTGCCAGATAGTTGCTACTGAGCTGGGCTGTGCCTTGTGTGGCCACAGCTGGATGCTGCTGTGGAACTTTTGTAGAGCCAGGTACAAAAGGTCACTGCCCAGGCCTGTCTAGATTTTTTTTGGACGTTACAGCAGGGGCTACAGTCTATTCCAATGGTTTGTGAACTGGTATTTTGGACTAAGCTTTGACTAAACTAGCCTGAATAACTTAGGTTGTCCTTCTTCCATGTGTTGCAATTCTTTGAGCACACCAGTTTTATCCACGCTTTGCCCAGCTCTTGGGAATTCAGTGTATTTTCCAAGTACATAAGAAACTGTGGTGAGGGTTTTTTGCAATACTATTTGTGAAACAGGTGATCAAGCAGGATCTCTGCATCAGTTCTGACTATGGGTACTGACATTTCTCTTCCACAGTCAAGGAAAGATAAGGAGGAAATGAGTGCCATGAGGAAATGACAAGGAAATGAGGTGTGGTGGCTAAAACTCATTACACACCACTAGCAAGAACTATATATTTATGCTTATTTTTATATGCTTTATGCACGAGGTATGGAATGCAGCGATTAAATTGTTGCTACCTATATCATTCCACAGTCACTGGCAGAGGAGCTGCGTTCTCTTCCTGTGCTGGTCTTAAGAGAAAGTCTTTCTATTCTTAATATTCAAGAAAGCTACAGCTTTCTTCTAAAATCCAATAGCTATATCCAGCTTTATTCTTAAAACTTCAAGTTCCCTCAGGCTTTCCTTAGAATTTTTTATATCTCTAGAGAGACATTCCTTGTGCTGCAGACTTTAGACAGAAATGGTATTATTATGTTTACTTAATACTTGACCTATTATCAAAGAGAATGATTGACTTTCTACAGCACATGCTGGGATGGGGTTGCACATGAAGAGTACAGTAATACTTGCCAAATTGGTCTTTTGAGGTGGATGTACACATAAATATAAAGGCTAGGATAGAGAATTACAGGAGTGGAGTATTCAAGAATGGATTACTTAAGGGAGAGCAACTTATCCTGGCTTCATTGAGCATAGGACTTTTTCTGATTCCCGCTTGCCTAAAGCTACTCCTGCATCACTTTCCTTGAAAATGTGCAGTGAATTGATAGCATCTGTCAGAATGAATCAGCAGGTGTCAGCTGCTCCCTGAAGGGCTTGTGCATTAGAATTCATGCTAATGAGAGAGCTGGGCTGAAGATCCCTGGCTCCTGTTAGAGGTCTTTTCTCTGCTTTGCTCCACACTGTGAAGAATAAAAGAAACAGTGTTGTAGTGTTGCTAAAGGTAAAGTTGAAATGGCAGCTCTCTTTGCCAGAGCTGTCTGTATTACCCTTAATCTGGATAGAAGTGTCTGTTGACATCACTTGTACTCACAGAGATGAAAGGTGATCCAGAATTTCACAGTCTCTACAATAGTTTGCAGTTTTTCTGGAACAGAGATATAGGTCCTCGGGTTTAGTCTAAGATGTGTGTCATTAAGTTCCACACAAATGTTTTTAAAAAATTGTTGAATGTCATATTTTCAAATTATGTTTGAACATCTCTGCTGACATCAGCTTTGTATGCAATTATAGTTATATCATGTTACCACAGAAAGTGCCAGTGTGACCCATGCACACATATTCTACTAAATGATGATTATTTAGTATCCTAAATACTGCCGTAAATGCAATGTAACCTGAGTGTGATAAGATGGATAAAATTCTCCTGAGTGTGAGTTTTGTGCTTGAGTTTCTTCTTTGATGTTGTGTCTTTATAAGTAAACAGAAAAGTTCCTGTTTCAAATCATCTTCCAGAAGTCATGTGGTGCGGTATTTGTTTTATCCAACCGTAGACATCTGTAACATTAAACTTTGCCCCGGGGTCAAAACTCTGGCTGAACTCTGGTCTGTCTTTGTAGTCAGTGCAAATGAGCAGGTAGTTTGAGAGCAGGGTTCATGTTGATGTCCATTAGATATCCATGTTGAGCTGAAGTGGATCGTGTTCCAGAAATTTCACTGTCCCTAGGAATAAAGGAGATTAGGTTAGTCCCTCAGATACAGACATATAATCCTGGTCACACCAGTCTAGTCTCTGTGGACCAACACCTTTCCTGTAAATGGTTACTAGTATGCCAATAGCTAGTTTGGTGTTTGATACTGGATTTATGTCCATGTTATTGGTTGAATATATATTTGGCTAACTTGTAAACAGTAGGTTCTGCCCAGTTACACTGCATCATTCCACCTCACACTTGTGATTTTTCACATTTATTTATCTGAAGATTATGCGCTTTTGAAATGAGGAGACATTTTCATGGACACGATTTGCACCCTAGAAGGGGGATGTACATACCCTGAACTTCATGCTGTTAAACATACAGCATATAGACAAACCGTGTGACAACAACTGTAAGCCTCATAGCTAAAACCTGATCAATGTCCCATCAGAGCACTGTACAGTGTATTGTTCCTCCTCCATGCTACTTGATCACTCTGTGTGGAATAGCGCTGTTGTTTTTGTTAGCGAGAGTTGCTGTGCACCTTCCAAGCAGTCAGATATTGTAGGATGAACAGAGAGCTTTTAACCTAAAAGTAATCAAGATCTTTACTGTGCATCTTAATAGTGCTGCAATTTAATTATCTCTTTTAAAAGCAAAAATAAACAAACAAGCAAACAGTTTTGATTTCTAAAAATAGGGAAACAATGACCTTCATCAGCACAAAGTGTTACCTTTTGTGCAATGAAGGATGAATAATTTTCATTTGGAGATAGTAAGTATAATATAATCTCTAAATTAAAACTCCAGAAACTGAAGGGGGAAAGATGACTAAGAAAAACTATTTTAGAGATAGACAAACTTATAGAGATACACAAACTTCATTGTTTCCTGGAATCTAAGATGCAATACTGTGCAATGTTAACACTTATTTCTTTTTCCATGTTAGCTTTGTTGGTTTGGACAATGCAATTAATGATATTGAGTATTTTAAAATCTTGTTAAAAGTTCCAATCATATAAGCTTTAGATTACTTGTTCCTCAAGGTCTGTGATTTTCAGTGTCATTTTTACAGTCTCATCCACTTTCCATTGAAAAAGGTGGTGCTATAAAGAACCAGAATTTGATTAAAGATGTTTTATTTTCTGTAAATTTGCTAGAATGTTGGTGCAGCTGCTCTTCATGGATACAGACAATAGTGAATATTTTAATCTTTGATTGAAGTCTGGAGCACCTAAAGATACTCAGCTCCTCTTCTAATTAGCTTAAACGTAAATAACCCCCTTTTTAGTTAGAAAACATATCAAGCTGAATTTATTAATCATCCTTAATTCATACCTCTTCCAAGACAAAATGTAAAAGGCAGTGCAAACAAGTTCTGGTTTTGACCATCTTATCTGTCACTGTGTCCTCATTATTACTAGTCTTCTTGTGCTTTGAAAGATGTATTTGCATAAATGCTTTCCCAGTTTCAGAAAGAAGCCATCCTGTACTCTCCTTAATAGTAAAGAGTACCATCTCTCATTTTGTATGCTTGCCACATGTTCCTAGATAATCTATCCACCTTGTGAATCCAGAGTTATTTCTCAACACTGCAGAGCATTTTCCTTTACATTTTTACTGTATGTATGAAGGGGAGGCGGACTTGGCAGATCACCAGGTCCAGGTTCTTGCCTGTTAAGTGACCATTTTCTTTAGGTTCTAGGCATGGTTAGGGACATGAAGATAGTTCTTGAATTAATTGGCATGTTTTGGGTATAATGCTAGGAAGATTTTCTAGATACTGGAATCACTAAACTACTACTGCATCTAACACAGATCACCTTCACGACCTTGCTTACCCTGATAGGGAACTTTCATCGTTTTTGTAGTATCTCATTAATAATAACTGCTATGGAACTCTCCTGTGAGTAGCAGTCCACAACATCAACTTTTTCAGTTACATTAGCATCATAAAAATTGCAACTTAGAATCTACTATATGTAGAAAACCTCTTGACCCAAACACCTTTCTTCACAAAACCAGAAACCCTCTAAAACATCCCAAAGACACGGATTGTATCTGACAGTCTGGGTGTTTCTCACACCTGCCCATGAAAAAATTATCCTATCACCTGCCTCAGAAACTCAAAGAGGGCTTAGATCAAAGCCATTCCTCTAGGCAAATAAATCTTATATTTGAAAGCCAACTTCCTGTCAATAGGGTACAAGAAGAAACATTTCACAAAACATATAAGAGAAGCTTGGACAATGTCTTATACTGAAATCTTTTAGAAGTTATCAGCAATATATGTAGAAGAAAATGAGACTTAAAAAACCACGCATTTTCCTGGATTCTGTCTCCCACCTTCCAGCCTCCCAACCTGGCCAAACACATCACCAGAAATGAACTTCCTGTAGACCAGCAAACACTAAATGAAACCAGACCTCTTAAAAGTGACAAACACGTTTTCATTGCAGTGTCATGCCCAAGAGTGTTTGTTGTGGTGTGTTTCCCTCACTGCATTCTTGGAAAGTGTGAGTGAAAATGAACATCTCTGCAGCAGAATACATTCACGTGGGCAGTTGATAAAGAACAGAAATGAGTAGCTATAAGCATGGATATATTTACAACACTTAATTTGATGTTTGTTGTACTATTATCATATCCAAAGAAGGGCTAATGTGCCCCAAGAGATGTCCGTTTTTTGCAATTATATCACTTAGTCTAATAAAAAAATATAACCTCTCCCTGAAAATCTTCCATTAAAGGTGCTTGTTACCACCTAATGGCAACAACTTCATTTTCTCTCAGTGGTGTCTTCCAGAAAAACTTTCTTCTAGAGGTCTAACCTTAATCTAATTTGATATAATTTAAGCCTCTTAGCCCTCTCCATGTGTTTAGTGGTTAGGATATGGGAAAGCAGCTGTCATTCGCATCTTTTAAGTAGGCAAAGGAAAATAGTTTCTAGTTAAGAAAATTAAATTTATTTCAGATTTTATGGTACTTAGTGTAGAATGCTGAAGGCAAACTAGAAAATAACTGCTTCCCAAAAGGCAGACAGCTTAGCCTGACAGATGATAACCCAAACTTCAGAATATCAAGGAAATCTTAAAAAACAGCCAATGCAATTTGTCATTTTGTGTATACAAACAAGGGAAAAGCATCATTAACTGTGAAATGCTGAATGAGAAGGAGACAGAGTAATAGAGATGTGGAAGGTTCTGCCAAGAAGCTATCGAGTTGAAGGTGGACAAAGTGCATTGGGTACTCTACAAAACAGACACAAATGTATAAAGACATATCTCTAGTGTGCTACAGAAAGAATCTTATTAAGTGGATAGAGTACTCTGTGTTCTTTGGTAATTAGCAAAGTAGAAATCTATCTGATAATGGAGAAAATTACACTTTAATCCACAAGTGCATTAGTCAATGTTAATTCATGAACATGAAGTATCTAAAAGTCTGCTATGGTGGTATCTATGCAGTGATATCTTTGATATCTATGCAGGGCAATTTGTCTATGTAGTGCATTTTAGTATGTTCTGGAACTAATTCTCTTTTATTTCAATAAATATTTTTATTCCAACACTCTTCTCTCCAAAACCCCTATTTAAGCATGCTGGAAAATAAAAGCTTGAATATGCACATAATTTGCCTACAGGAATTCCTTCTGGGTTGAAACTTGACATACACAATCTTTGTATAATAAAACTCTACTTTGTCTTTTGTTGTATAATAGCAATAGATTAACGGGAAAAAAAAAAAAGAAGAATGAAAAGAAAAAATCAAAAAAAGAAGAAAAGGGAGAGGGACAGAAAACAATAAATCTGAAATATTTCCTGAAATTCTGTCAATGAGTTGTTCTGCATATAGAATAGATTATTAATAAATCTTATCAAAGAAAATGCATTGTGAGAATCTAGTAATCTATAATGGTTAGGTGATATTTCACATACTAAGACAGCAGCATATTCCACTGCAGTGAAGACAATGATGAGATATTACAAAATCTGATGACAAAGATTAATTCTAGTTGTTATTCTAAAGGACATTTTTCAGCTATTGCTATCTGTAGGAGAGAGTGATCCTTTTCCTCTATGAGAGTGGCTTTCTAATATGATAATGTCTGATTTTTTGCTCCTGTGGTTTCCTTAAAAAGATATAGCTCAGCTCTTCTGATAGTAGAAAGGTAAAACTAGTCTGCATTTTTTAAATTTTTGTGCAGTTAAAAACAAACCTGAATTTTGTTGCAGTACAAGATTTTAAAAACAAAGTTATTAAAGCTGCAATTATGTGGCAGAGTGACTCCAGACAGTATCTGGAGTGCTGAGGTCTCTACTTCTTGTGGTTGGAACTATTCAAATGGCCATATTTTTTACCTAGCTATTTAGGGATTGAGGCATTTTTTTCAGATCACATGCAGCAGAAGAGTTGTTTGCAAATGTGGTGGTGGAATTCATTAGGCAGTTGACAAAACTCCATTAATAATGTTATGGAAGATCATAGTCCAAAGCTGCCCTCTGACTTTGGGTGCTTCTATTTTAAGATGCCCACTTGAATTATGCTAGACATGACTTCTTGTGTTGCTGAGTGTTTGAGTGTATTAGGTATTCATTTTGGTTATATCTCAGAAATACAGATTAGCTATACTTTTCTGTGAAGGCTGTAGCTCCCCAGGTGGTGGGAGGGCAACATATTCTCAGAAAGGAAATCCATTGCAGAAAGAAAACGAACTGTTCTCACCAGAAAATTGAACAGCATGTGGAAAACTCATGCAAACAAGAATTAACTGCAAATGAGGGGACAGATGGGCTTGGCAGCCTGTCCTTAAAATGTCATCCAGAGAAAAAAAATACCCTTAGCTTGGAATGCATGTGAATGGGGGTGGGAGATTATTGGAGAGCTCATACACAGTAAATTTGGTTTTGGAAAAGGAGCAATTTCATGCTTCATTGCCTTTATTTTTTTGTTCAACTGTTTGGAATTTTCTTGAACTGCCACAGGTAGAGCTGAACATGAAGATTTCAGCAGCAAAAAAAAGGTTAGGGAAAATGTAGGTCCACTGCTGATTGAGGAGGATACCCTGGTAATGGATGATACAGAGAGGCAGAGGTACTGAATGCCTTCTTTGCTTCCATCTTTACTGCTAAAACTGGCCCTCAGGTATCCCAGACCCTACAGATAGAAGAGAAAATCTGGCAAGAGAAAGACTTACCCTTGGTTTAGGAAGATCAGGTTAAAGATTGTTTAGAAAAACTGGACAAACACAAATCCATGGGCCCCAATGGGGTGCACCCATGAATGCTGAGAGAGTTGGCAGATGTTATTGCAAAGTCACTCTCCATCATCTTTGAAAGGTCTTAGACAACAGGAGAGGTGCCTGAGGACTGGAAGAATGCAAATGTCACTCCAGTCTTCAAAAAGGGCAAGAAGAACGACCCAGAAAACTACAAGCCAGTCAGCCTCACTTCCATCCCTGGAAAGGTGATGGAACAGCTCATTCTGGATGTCATCTTCAAGCATGTGGAGGAAAAGAAGGTTATCAGGAGTAGTCAGCATGGGTTCACCAAAGAGAACTCATGTTTCACCAACCTGATAGCCTTCCATGATGGTATGACTGGTTGGGTAGATGAGGGAAGAGCAGTGGACATTGTCTACCTTGACTTCAGCAAGGCTTTTGACACCGTCTCTCATAAGCTGCTCATAGGCAAGCTCAGGAAGTGCGGGCTGGATGAATACACGGTGAGAGGGATCATGAACTGGCTGGATGGCAGTGCTCAGAGGGTTGTGACCAATGGTGCAAAGCCTTGTTGGAGGCCTGTAGTTAGTGGGGTTCCCCAGGGGTCAGTGTTAGGTCCAGTCCTGTTCAATCTGTTCATTGATGACCTGGATGAAGAGACTGAGAGCACCCTCAGCAAGTTTGCTGATGATACCAAACTAGGAGGAAGGGCTGACACACCGGAAGACTGTGCTGCCATTCAGTGAGATCTGGACAGGCTGGAGGACTGGGCAGGGAAGAACCTAATGAAGTTTAACAAGGGCAAATGTGGACTCCTGCACCTGAGGAGGAATAATCCCAGGCACCAGTACTGGTAAGGACCTGCTGGAAAGCAGCACTGCAGAGAAGGACTTGGGAGTTCTGGTGAACCATGTTGACCATGTCAACTCATGTTAACCATGAGTCAGCAATGTGCCTTTGTGGCCAAGAAGGCCAAGGGTATCCTGAGGTTCATTAGGAAGGGTGTGACCAGCAGGTTGAGGGATATTCTCCTCCCCCTCTACTCTGCCCTAGTGAGGCTGCATCTGGAGTACTGTGTCCATTCCTGGGCTCCCCAGTTTTAGAAGGACAAGGAATTACTGGAGGGAGTCCAGTGGTAGGCTATGAAGATGATTAGAGGCCTAGAGCACCTTTCTTATGAGGAGACACTGAGAGAGCTGTTCAGGGTCTGTTCAGCCTGGAGAAGTCTGAGAGAAGATCTTATCAATGTTCATAAATATCTCAAGCGTGGATGTCAAGAGGTCAGTGGCATCCAATAATAGGATGAGGGGCAACAGGCACAGACTCAAGTATAGAAGGTTCCATCTGAATATGAGGAGAAACTTCTTTACTTTGGGGGTACCAGAGCGCTGGAACAGGCTGCCCAGAGAGGCTGAGGAGTCTCCTTCTCTGGAGACACTCAAGACCAATCCGGATATGATCCTGTGCAACCTGCTGTAAGTGATCCTGCTTTAGCAGGTGAGTTGGACTAGATGATCTCCAGAGGTCCCTTCCAAACCTAATAATTCTGTAATTCTGTGATTTCCCTTTTCTTAATTTTACTTAACAAGAAATAGGATATGCATACCATACCTATGGTTCTCTTCATCTGTCCTGAAGAATAAAACACCCAATTGAGAAGTTCGCGTTCAAAGACCCTTTGAATATCTCTGGCTGTCATCTTGTACATATGGCATTCAGTCACATATCTGTGCCAGGCATCTACCTGAACAACCCAGGAGATAAGAATACTCTAGAAAATGACATTTTTTATTCTTATGGTTAACCTTAAGGTTAACCATAAGGTAGGTTGACCTTGACTGGCTACCAGGTGCCCACCAAGCAGCTCTGTCACTCCCCCTCCTCAACAGGACAGGGGCAGAAAATACGAAAACTCATTGGTCAAGATAAAGACAGGGAGATCACTCAACAATTGCCATCACAGGCAAAACAGACTTAGCTTGAGGAAATTAATTTAATTTATTGCTGATTAGTAACAGAGCAGGATAATAAGAAATAAGAATAAATCTAAAAACACTTTACTTCCATCCCTCCCTCCCTCCCTTCTTCCTAGGCTCAGCTTTACTCCCAGCTTCTCTACCACCTTCCCCCTGAACATCTCAGGAGATGGTTAATGGTGGGTGCAGTCAATCCACAACACTTTGTCTCTGCTGCTCCTTCCTCCTCATGCTCTTCCCTTGCTCCAGTGTGGTGTCCCATCAATGGGATACTGTCCTTCACCAACTTCTCTAGCACAGATCCTTCCCATGGTGAGCAGTCCTTCAGGAATGAACTGCTCCAGCATGGGTCACATGCAGAGTCACAGGTCCTGCCAGTGATACAGGGAACTGACAATTACCTAATTAACACTTAAAAAACTAACCCTTGACACTTAAGGAACTAACCCTACCCCACATCACTAAAGACACTTAGAGAGCTAACCCTTTAACCCACATCACTATTGCCTAGCCTTGCTTAACTCTGTGTAACTTATTGTACGAAAAACAGCACTTCACTGATGCCTTGCAAAAATAATAATCATCGGGTGCATCCTTGATGCATCCTTGGGTGAACTAGATTACAGAAACTTGGGAACAGGACAGGAGATATGCCAGTTTTAACCAACTCAGCAGTCTAAGACCTAACCAACTCATCACACTGGACCAAAGGTGACCATGTACAGAGAAGGAGGACCCGGGTTCACGATCACTGCGCAGCTGCAACCAGGAGGAACCAGAGATGCAGACTATGGAAATGGTCTCCCGGAACTCATTGTAATAAGAACCGCCTTCTCAGGGACAGGTTATGAATATGTATAGGTGTTCCTAAAACTTTCATGAATATGTAACACTTTACTGCATTTAACCAAGCTCACAGCTACTGTAATTTTACACACGTATTAGGGGAAATGATTCCCTGTGTGTCCGGCGTCATAAATAACTATATACCTTCCTTATAACCTCAAGGGTTGTAAGGTCATTCCACGCCTCACCAGCAAACATGCTTCACTATGGGCTCCTCTTCTTAGGCCACAGTTCCTGCCAGGAGCCTTCTCCAACGTGGGTTCTCCATGGGCTGCAGGTAGATATCTGCTCCACCGTGGTCCTCCATGCACTACAGGGGGACAGCCTGCTTCACTACAATCTTCTCCAGGAACTGCAAGGGAATCTCTGCTCCAGCACCTGGAGCACCTTCTGCCTCTCCTTCTTCACTGACCCTGATACCTGCGTAGTTGTTTCTCTCAAATATTCTCACTCGTCTTCCCCAGCTGCTGTTGCACAGCTTTTTTACCCTTTTATAAATATGTTATCACAGAGGCACTACCAACATTGCTGATTGGCTGCTTTGGCCAGCAGCCGGTCTGTCTTGGAGCCAGCTGGAACTAGCTCTGCTCAACATGAGGGCGGCTTCTGGTTTCTTCTTGCAGAAGTTACCCTTTCAGCCCCTTCTGCTATCAAAACCTTGTCACAAAAGCCCAATATTCCTTAGCTCTTATTCCATCCATATTCATACTGTCCACAGTCTATAGGAAAATGTGTATAAGAATTTCTGCCAGATAGCAAGGTGTAACAAAAGCAACATACTTTAACTGTCTTCTATGTGTAACATGCCATTATACAATTGCTGTGTTTAGTTATTGTGCAAAATGCAGTGTACTGCAAAAACAAATCTATTAGCATTCTTTCTGTAATGAAACCAGTAATAGTTTTAAAACTAAGAATACAGTAAGCCCAGCAAAAAAACAAGCAAACAAACAAACAAAATACCAATGGCAAAATAAACAACAGATAAGAAGAAGAGCAAAAGTGGTTTTCTTTTGGATTTTCAGGTATCAGAGACGGATATGGACTGACTGCTGATGTCAGTTTCTGCTGTAGACCCCACATCAGTTTTGGTAATAAATAATGGATGCCACTGCTCAGTAAAAATTCATTAGCAGCACCTTCATAGCCAGGTGTCCTTGATGATGATCAAAAGACAATTCTCTATATTGAGAAAAAAGAATGTTAACATAGAGTAGCTGGTGGCCAAATAAGTCAAAGTATCTGGAGTGCAGGTGCTAGAGAGGTAATTTCCTATGGATGGTCAGAGCTATATTGTGTGATAGGAGCAAAAAAAAGTGTGAGGAGCTGCTTTGTCTGGAAAGGATCAACAGGTAACTCCAGGAGTCATGTTCCTGCTTGACCCCAGGGACACAGAGACTCTTTTTTTTTTTGGCTGCAAGAGTAGGAAAGTAAAGCCATAATGCATTCTTGGGGCTCCCATTGTCTTATTTTGTGTTCCTCAAAGAAGGCAAAGGTGCAGGAGGTGCCATGGGGTCTTCAGTGGTAGACTGGCAATTCTGCTTGTCTTTCTTGATACTAATACTGTCTGAGAATTCTGTTGATGGAGGAGAATGAGTTGACAGAGACTGAGAAAGGTATGAGCTGAAGTATTTGTATTCTATGACAAGGTGACCTGCTTAGTGGATAAGTGAAAGGCTATGGATGTTGTCTACCCAGACTTTAATGAAGTCTTTGCCACTGTTTCCCACAGCATTCTCCTGGAGAAACTGTCCACTCATGTCTTGGACAGGTGTACTCTTTGCTGGGTAAGAAACCGGCTGGATGGCCAGTTGGGGTGAATGGAGTTAAACCCAGTTGGTGGCCAGTCACAAGTGGTGTTCCCCAGGGCTCAGCGTCGGGGCCAGTTCTGTTTAATATCTTTATAAACAACCTGGACTAGGGGATCGAGTGCACCCTCAGTTAGTTTGCAGATGACACCAAGTTGAGTGGGAGTGTTGATCTTCTTGAGGGTAGGAAAGCTGTAGAGAGAGATCTGGTCAGGCTGGGTCGACGGGCCAAGGCCAGCTGTATGAGCTTTAACAAAGTCAAGTGCTGGGTCCTTCACTTGGGCCACAACAACCCCAGGCAGTGCTACATGCTTGGGGAAGAGTGGCTGGAAAGCTGCCTGGTGGGGTAGGACCTTGAGGTGTTGGTTGGCAGCTGGCTGAACATGAGCCAGCAGTGTGTCCAGGTGGCCGAGAAGGTCAACAGCATCCTGGCTTGTATCAGAAATAGTGCAGCCAGCGGGACTAGGCATGTGATCGTCCCCCTGTACTTGGCACTGGTGAGGCTGCATCTTGAATTCTGTGTTTGGTTTTGGGGCCCTCACAACAAGAAAGGTGCTGGAGAAAGGTCAGAGAAGGGCAATGAAGCTGGTGAGGGGTCTGGAGCTCAAGTCTGATGAGGAGCAGCTGAGGGAACTGGGGCTGTTTAGCCTGGAGAATAAAGGAGGCTGAGGGGAGACCTTATTGCTGTCTACAACTACCTGAAAGGATGTTGTAGTATGGAGGGTGTTGGTCTCTTCTCCCAAGGAACAACTGATAGGACAAGAAGAAATGGCCTAAAGTTGTGCCAGGGGAAGGTTAGATTGGATATTAGGAAAAATTTGCTCACAGAAAGGGTTGTGAAGCACTGGAACAGGCTGCCCAGAGAAGTGGTTGAGTCATCATCCCTGGAGGTGTTTAGAAGATGTGTAGGTGTAGCAATTAGGGACATGGTTTAGTGGTGGACTTGACAGTGTTAGGGTAACAGTTGGACTCAATGATCTTAGAGATCTTTTCCGACCTAATGATTCTATGATTCTATGACTTGTTTAGGAGTTGCATGTAGAAAAAGCTTTGAGAGTTATCAGACCACTTCAAATGAGAGCTTTCTCCCGCTGCTTCATATGTCATGTGTCAAGTTATTTTCTCAGATTTGCACCAAAGTTTTTGCCCCTGTTTCTGTACCTGCGTAAAGATTGTGCACTATCTGGCTTTTAATAAAGAATGGAAGTTAAAACGAGACTTTGAATGGATAAGGAATTGTTTAAAATCTGGCATATTTGTAAGATATTGCCACCAGAGAGCTTTGAAGTAGTAGCTACTAGCTACATAGGGGCTGTCAATAATTCTTCACACATAGGCTACATTTAACTTAATTTTTCTGTTATTAAGAAAACTAATTTTACATAAAACCAGAGCTTTTCTATCTATCATAACTAGGACAAAAACTACTGTGTTAGTTAATCCTATCTGAATAGTTAACTAAAGAAGTCAACAGAAAAGAAATAGAAACATTTTCTGCTTTACTTCTGTCTCCAAGTGGGAGAGAACCTCTTGGGCCATTTCATCATCTTATTGCTTATTCCTTAATAATGTACAGCCTGCACCTAAGTAAATCCATACACTTTACTTCAGGTGCATTTTTAGTTAAAGGTTTGGATGGTCCATATTTAAACATTACTAAATATATTTAAAGCTTTAAAGATGAAAAAGCTCTTCAAACTGAGAATTTTTTGTCGATACTAGATTTTTCTGTGACAAATACAAAGCAAGACTATTCAGACATGTTTTCCAGATGTCTGATTTGATATTTAGGTTGGGGAATGTAAACAACATATATAGTCTGTGAGCTAGAGAGAATGCACTCAGTTGCCTGAACAACAAACATGTCTGGTCCTTTCCCAGATCCCTGTAGACTGGCAGAGCTGTGTCCTGCAGTAACTTCAAGTAGCAAGATTTTGTTTGCCATTGGCAGATGAAGTCCTAAAAACTCACTTGAATATACAATAGAGTGCTGGAGAAGGGAGAGTGACTGACTTACTGGCAAAAAAAAAAAAAAAGTCTAAAAAACCTGCGTCTGCTGTAATGCCAATTCAGTTAATATCCTGAGTTCCAAACTGCACTCCACAAATGTTCCAATAGTCCATGGTCTTTTAAATGGAGTTTCAAAAGTGAGGCTGAAAATGTGGGTTTTTTTTGTGTTCGTTTTTTTTTTGGTTGGGGTTTTGTTTGTTTGTTTGTTTGCTTTGTTTTATTTTTTGTTTTCTGAAATGAGAAACTCCAGAGGTGTTGATGACAGTGTACTTCCATTGGGATAAGTGAGGTTATCGAGTCTAATAGCAAGAATTGATATTGTTCCAACTTTCTATGTTTATTAGTGCTGAATCAGTTGTCTTCTCCATGTTACAGACTGAATCTATGATCAAGTTTGTTAGTTTGATGATTCTTTTCAAACATAATTGTATTTCACTCAATTCCAGCATTAGCCTTTAGATTTGTATGTGTCAAATGGTACCAAAATTTGCGTAGATGATGGAATGTTGTGTATTGTCAGATTAAAAAGTTAAGATTCTATGATAAGTAATGTTTGGCATGGTTTTCTGTTTACATTTGATGAATTTTGAAGAATATTTTCAGCTTCAAAAATTCATCTTTGAAGAGCAAATGTTTTCTCCAATTAGTTTTCTGTATCAGAGTTTAAATGTCTTAATATAAGTAGAGATATATTTAAATAAAAATTGTCTTTTATATATGCACTTTGACATAGTTGGTTTCACCTTCTTGTGACATCCTAAGATATTCAGTCAAGTGCATGTTTCATTTTAACACCACAGGTACATATAAGAAACCTCCCACTATGTTTTAGAAAGCAATCCCGTTCTTCTCTAAAAACATAATACCTCCTCAAATGCCTTAATGTTTTTTTTCATTAACAGATCAATCTCCTGGGAAGGCTACTTGCAGACAGTGAACTACATTGATTCAATTAAAGTGGTAATGGAGGTGCGATTGACAAGCTGGAGATGTGGAAAGTTGCAGGGGAAGGAGGAAGAATGTTGTACTTTCTCTCCAGGTTTAAATCACTACCTCTGACGGCTGACACATCAAACATCTGTTCAATAATCTTTCTTCCAAAATGCCTTCTTTTAGAAGCAGGGCTGTTGCAAATAGTTGCTTTTCTTGGAGATCTCCTGCTATATTTGGATGAGACCTAATATCCAAGGTGGGGCAGAACAAGGAGAATGAAGTAGATTCCTTCTATAATGGCACTTAAAAAAAAAAAAAAAGGAAAAAAATCTCAACAGCAAACCAGACATTTTTTAATGTTGTCTCCCAAACCAGCTGTACACCTTATCATATGTTTCCTTCACAATCCAGATGCCATCTCCTCAGGTAATGCAACAGGTATCTTAGTCCAGTATAGTTCACTATACAGCTGTGCACTTGTGAGTCCTTCTGTGCTTTGAAAGCTCCTTGTAAAGAGTGGAGGAACAGGTGCCACTGATGTTAAGGGTAGCAGTGACTTGCCCTGTCTTAAGATGGAACTTGATTAATTTGCAACTGAGATAGTATGGAACAGTTGTTTGTGTCAGCCAACTAGAAGGGAGATAAGAATTTCACACTAGTAATGAGTGGCCTTTGAGAAATCTATTTGAAGTTGGTTTAGGAGAGTGGAGATTGTCAGCACAGATTGCTTTGTTGCTGCCCTAGTAACACCCATAGAAGGAAATATATAGTGAAGGTATTGTTAGCTAAGCCAAAACCATACATATATATTTATAAAATAACTGTAGTTTTTAGCCATAATATTTCAAAACATAGTTTGGACCACGCAAGCAGAGTTTAGATAGCAACAGTTAGAGCTTCACAGAATACTGTCATGGTGATTTTTTTACCCCAAAAGAAGACCCTGAAAAACACTAAGAAAATGATTGACTTATTTCAAAACACCAGCATTTGTTAGTGGAACGAGAAGTTAGCCAAATCCTATTTGTCATTTTTTTCTGTGTTTTAACTCAAATTACGACAAAGCTGTATTTCCTTATAGTTCTGCAGTACTGCTTTTAGGTCAAAACAGTGTCAGTCTTTGGAGATTACATTTAAGTGTTGTTATGGATGTCCAGTGATCAGGAGGGAACACTGGACTTCTTCTAAATATAATTTTCTAGACATTTCAAGTTCCTTGAGCCACAGTCCAGGTGACAGTTCGCCTCCAGAAAGCTGCTCTTCAGATAAGCTGTGTGGCTTTTGTCACCTCCTGTGTCGCTGATAACTGCTCATTTGATAAGAATGGCAGAAAAGCATGGCTAACCTCAGCATCTTAAAAAGGACCCACAAAAACCCAAAGAATGATGCTTACTGAAGAAATACTGTTTTTTTTCCTTAACCTCTTACTTTAAAATATCCAAATATGTGACAGCTGTGTAGTAACTGTGTAAAATAAGTAATACATGGCCTTTAAATGTCTGAAGAAATTATCCTATACAGGGGACTTAGCACATACAACTGATGGCATTTTATAATAACAAAAACAGGTGATGCCCTTTCTCTGACTAATTTTATTTATTAATAAGTTCCTGTCACGCTATTGTGTGTTGACATATTTGAAATTTTTAAGAATTATACACAGAGAAAATGTTAGGCAACCAGCTGTAATTTCAATGTGACCTTAACTTGACCTATGCTGATCAAACTATAGTAAAAATGCTTGAAAGGAAGAGAGAGAAGGACTAAGGAAACTATATACAAGTACGATTTACTGCTACCTACACCGTAAACGTCTCCAGAATCCACGTTTTCCATTACCTATAGATTGAGGTCTGTTCTTGAATTCCAGACAGCATAGCCATTCCAAGGAAGGTGTAGAGCAAGGTGAATGGTAATGACAGTCTGGTCAGTAGATGTCTCGCCTGAACTGTAGGAGATGTGATTTCCCAAAGGCTTGTGGTATTTTGGACAATTTAAGTTATGCCAGATTTTTCTGAAGTTATCAGCTGGTTTGGACTACACAAGCTTTCAAGGGGATGGTGCTTACCACTCTCTCAAAACTGTTTGGATCTCTCAAGTGGAGAAAACAAACTACTCAAGGAATTCGAAATTGGTAATCATTTTAAGAAAACTGTGACCCTGCCTTTTAGGGTTGAAGTTGCCTGTGTGTGTGCACAAGAGTTACTCATTCTTCACCTTTTCTCAGAGACGCTGTCATGATCTGTACACTGAAGACTGTGAGTGTCCTGGGGATACGTTGGGAATGTGGGTTATTAGGCAGGTTTAGTATACCTGAAGTTAATGTTTGGGGCTTTGTGATCACTCTGTACTAGTTTCTTAACTTCTAATTCTCTGGGAATTTTTGAAATAAGTTTGCAGGTTTTTTTCAGAAAACTTCCTTTTGCAAAAGAAGAAATTATTATTATTATTTTGCAGTGTAATATTTCCATGAACTACGCACAGTATTCACCAAATTACATAGTCTGTGCATGGATCATCATTGGGCACATACAGTACTACAGAGTTTCTGTAGGCAGAGAAATCAAAAGCTCTTTCTGCTATCACTACCCCACTCAGTAATGATGGAGCACAAACAGGAGCATTTCCTGGAAACTAATTTTTTCCTTCAGAATTGTGCCAGTATTTCAGTCTCAATAATTCAGCTCTGGTGTCCTCTGGTTTCACACATGCTGTTATATTACTCTTCACAGAGAAACTGTGGCACCCAACAAGGAAGCAGAACCTGACACTCAGAGAAACAGTTGCATTACTGTTTGATAATCGCAGAATGGTTGGGGTTGGAAGGGACCTGAGGGGATCATCTAGGCTAACCGCCATGCTAAAGCAGGTTCACCTACAGCAGGTTGCAAAAGATCATGTCCAGATAGATTTTCAATATACGCAGAGAAGGAGGAACCACAACCTCTCTGGGCAGCCTGTTCCAGTGCTCTGGCACCCTCGAAGTAAAGAAATTTATCCTCATATTCAGATGGAACTTCCTGTGTTTCAGTTTGTGCCTGTTACCCCTTATCCTGCTGCTGGGCACCACTGAAAAGAGTCTGGTCCCATCTTCTTGACACCTAGCCTTGACATATTTATAATCATTGGCAAGATCCTCTCTCAGCCTTTTCTTCTCCAGGCTAAACAGACTCAGCTCTCTCAGCCTTTACTCATAAGAAAGGTGCCCCAGTCCCCTAATTACCTTTGTAGCTCTCCATTTGACTCTCTCCAGTCGTCCAGAACTGGACGCAGTACTCCAGATGCAGCCTCACCAGGGCAGAGTAGAGGGGCAGGACAACCTCCCTTGATCTGCTGGTTACAACTCCTCTTTATCACTCCAGGATACCATTGGCTTTCTTGGCCACAAAGGCACATTGCTGGTTCATGGTTAACTCCCACATCCTCCACAGAGCTGCTTTTTCGCAGGTCAACCCCTAACCTGTACTGGGGATGGAGTTATTCCTCCCTAGGTGCAGGACACTACACTTGCCTTTGTTGAACTTCATCAGGTTCCTCTCAACCCAGTTCTCTGGCCCATCCAGGTCTCACTGAATGGCAGGACAGACTTCTGGTGCATCAGCCACCTCTCCGAGTTTGGTGTCATCAGCTGAGGGTGGACTCAGTCTCTTCATCAAGCTCATTGAAGAGGCTGAACAAGACTGGACCCAGTACTGACCCTGGTGGAACCCCGCTAACTACAGGCCTCCAACCAGACTCTACACCATTAATCACAACCCTCTGAGCTCTGCTATCCAGCCAGTTCTCAGTCCATCTCACTGTCTACTCATCCAGCCTGCACTTTCTGAGCTTACCTATGAGGATGTTATGGGAGACAGTGTCAAAAACCTTGCTGAAGTCAAGGTAGACAACATCCACTGCTCTTTCCTCATCTCCCCAGCCAGTCATGCCATCATCATCAGATATAATATCATAATATAGCCAGCAAGTCTGCAGATGCTGAGACAGTAGCAGATGCTGGCTGGAAACAAAAACTTGTGTCACAATATGCCGATATGCAAAAATAAGTGATTGTGCTCAAGAAGCTTGTACTCCTTGTTTTCAGTATGTAGAATGTTTTACAAACCATAGCATGTTTTAGAATGGAAGAAGCTTTACTAACACTAATCTTTGTATAAAACAGTACTTCCTGTATCTGTAAACTGATGAGTTTGTTATTTGAAGTGAATTAATGGCAACTGAAATAAAATTATGCAAATATACAGTATCTTTGCTATATCCTAAACTCATTTACTTGAGGAGTTTTGTCACTGTAACTTAGGGATGGTCACCTGAAGGCTATTTTACAGCTTTTATAAATATTTGACCCAATGAATACTTCCTGTCTTTGACTGCAGCATCATGGGATTTGAGCTGATCAGTTTTACTGTAATTTTCTAGACTCTAACTGTTCTGAGCTTTTGAAATATGTACATACCAAGTTTTTGAAGTATGCACACTCCTCAGCACGGAGAATCTCAGACCTAGACTGAATTTTCAGGTGCTGACTTAGCCTGAAGAGGGACTAGAAATTATTTAAAAAATATATTCCGCAGTTTTTTATGCATCTTTATGTAATTTTCTTAGAAGTTTGATAATATTGTTGGAAAGCCTAAATTGGTTAGTATCAACAGGATAATTAGAATAATAATAAGAAGATTTAAAAAAATCTCTGATAATTATGGTAAACTAGATTTTTTTTTCTTAGTGCCCATTGAACAATAAGAAAGTCACGGTAAGTTGTCTTACAAAACAGCACATGAAAGTAGTTGATAGACTGATTTGACTGAAGGTTGTGCTTCATACTGCACTCTTATTTAAATTGTTATGCAAGTGGTTCATCTTTTTCAATATTCTCTCTTTAATTAGAGCTAGCTATATATATGAATTTCCTCCACACAGATACTTCCAAGTCTTTAGCATACCCAGAGGAAAGGGGTGGTATTTAGGAGGTCTTTCCCATACCTATCTCAGGAAACCACGAAGTCTAATTAAATCAAAACTAACACTAAAAAAAAAAAAAAAAAGAAAAAAAGAGAAAGAATATGTTGTTACATTCTTATATAATCTTGCTCTTCCTGTGCAGTTGTTTCTGCTCCCACAAAGTTCAGGATGTCCGTTATGGAGTACAAAACATGCCCAAAGCACAGACCAATATACACAGATGTTCTGCTCTCAGTTTTGCACAGCTGCAAACCACTGTCCATGAGGGGCGATGCCATGAAGAATCAGGCTGTGTCCTGCAGTGTCACAGTGCAACTGAACTTTAAACCCATGTGGTCTTTAGGCAAAAAAAGGAGCTCTGATTTTTCTTTTTAGATGTGCCTAGTGAAGGAATGAATGCAATTTCTTCAAGAGCATTACATTGGAAAGTGATCGGTCTCCTTCATGTTCACCCTAGTGAGATCTAACTGGGATTTTTTAAAGCAGAATCACACCTAACTGCTTTGTGATGGAGACCTCAAGTAAACTGGGCAACCATGAGTGGATTAGTGGGTTCATCCTGAGCAAAGTGGCAGTCAGAGTGCGAGTGTGTAAAACCTAATGACAGGCTTATTAGGGTGCTGAAAGATGTGGAGGGGTTTTGATAGATAAAGATTTGTTGCTGAATTAGTCAGGCTCAAAGGAGTCTCAAGACCGCTTCGAGAAGCTGAGAATAGAATCTGCTGTGAGAAAGAGGAGCGTTCCTCAATCAGCAGGGTCCTGGCGTGGCGTGAATCATCGGACGTATCATAAGTGAGACTCCCGCACATGGACAGCCCATGATACTCATTTAGCGCATCCATGCTTGGAGCGTGGACGCGTGATTAGAATATAGTTGCATATATAAGGAGGCTTGTTTCTGTAATAAATGGCTTTGCGTGATTCACGTTGAATCGGAATGCTGAGTCCTTTATCATTCCAACAGAAAGGCTTTCTGGAGCTTTGCATGAGAGTAGAAATGCTAAACCCTGTTTCATGACTAAATATCAATGAGACTGTTATTTACCACCTACATTAATTCCTATTGAAGTTTTTGTTCTTCACTCTCTGTCCTAACCTGTTGTGTACTGTTGCTAGGTATTCTTAAGTGCCTTTTATGTTTCACCCATGGGGAACTGTGGAAGTGATAACTGCAGATCAGTAGTGGTGGCTAATAAAACCGTAATTCTAAAATGAGCCCTGCTTTTGCTAGCTTATTACTTTTTCAGAAATTCTTCCTTTGGGATAAAAACTGTTGAGTCAGAAAGGGACAGGGACAAGTGATGCAGCTTTGAATACTAAATGAGTATGTTCAAGGACTGTCACCTACCAAATAAGTCAAAATAAGTCATTCCATCCCTATGTCGTTTTTTTGTGGTTTTTTTTTTGGCTGCAATGACATGCAGTGCTGCAAAGAAGGAGAGTTAGGATCTAATATGGACAGATGACCCTGACAATAATAATGTGAAATAATGAAAATAATACTGTTAAAAATGCCTTTTAAAAAAAAAAAAATTACAAATTCTTCAGAAATTCTCTCTCAAATGCTGTTGACACTTAAAGATAGGTAGCATTAAACACTGAGAAAACTGTAAGTACAAATTGAAATGCTTCAGATGTGTGTCTACACCTTCTGTGTACAAGTCAGTATCTAGATGCTATTTATTAACCATACCAGAAAATAATGTAGATCACTTCTTGTGTTTACTCTTATGAAGAATCATGACCAAGCTAATATGAATAAATTGAAGCCAGCTAGATATGAGAAAAAACAGATGTTAAAAGCAGGCACTGTTTCTCTCATTGTACATAAGACAAGGCCAGGATGCAGCTGAAAAGAGAAAGCACTTAAAAGGAGAAAATAAAACAGAAAGATAATTTGTATAACAGTTACAAGAATGTAGGACAAAAGATGTGAGTTTACATTTAAAAAATAGGCAAAACCATATGCCAAAATACTATTCTTTGGAAAGTGAATTCATGTCTTGTAAGAGCTGAAAATGAAGGACTGCTTACCTTAGGACAGTTTTCCACATTGATTTTCGTATGTCTTGGGTGTTAAGAACTCAAAATACTAGAGGTCTCAAGCGACTCAACAATATTCCCGGTAAACAGCTAAACCATAGTTAAAAATACCTGTTTGTGGAGCAACCACTGCTATAGACTGGTTTGAGTGAGCTCCCACTGGTGACAAGTTGTGTCTATCTTGTCATTTTGTTGCATTAAAAGCTCTGCACCAGCAGCTAACCTAATATAACTGGAGGAAGGCAAAGCTGTATTCATTCAGAAACATGGCTGAAACTCCCTGGTATTTCTTTATAATAAAGTGTAGACAGGTTGCTTTTGGTTGCAAAAGACTCAAGGACTTAGGAGGCAGATTAACCAGTAAGCCAGGGAAACATTGCACAGTGTTTGATTGCAATCCCAGGGGAATGCTGGAGGGCCTAGATGGATAGCCACGAGACAGACACAAGTCAGTGGGAAAGACGCTGACCTGAGAAGACTGATAGCAAGTGCTATGTATGGATGCATGCTAATGCAGGAAACTATCTTAATAATTAATGACGGCCATAAAGCACAATGTAGCCCTATTACAGCACAGAAAAAAGTAACTATGCAGGCTCTGCTGCAGAATATTGATTGACTGACTTGATGTATAGTTTGGACTTTATCCTTTGAAAAGTGTTTTATATGGCTGTATTTAAAAACAAAGAGTTACGTTTGTGCTTTTGCCCACCATGGAATTTATAAATAATGTAGCTTTTCAAACCCATTAAAAATCCAGTATTTCCCACCTCTGTGTTATTTGCAAGCATGCTTCTCAATAGCTGTGAGTATACATTCTTTTTCTCCTCATGGGAGCAGTCTAGAAATTAGCTTTATATCCCCTGGAATAATGTGTGCAGATCATTATCTATATAAGTCCCATTTAGTTTAAGTGAGCTCCATTTAAACTTAATCATGTTGTCTTGAAAATTGTTTTCTGGAACTGTCCTCAGAGTATCTTGGAAAAGGTTCCATGCTCAAAAAAAATCTGTTCAGTGTTCCTGAAGCTCTGCCTATGGGAAGCTAACATGATGTTTAACCCTTTTGCAGGGCATATTTCCCTTACTTTTTATGCAGTTTTAAGGAACTGCTTTTGTTAAGAGCACCTCAGCACTCGTGATGAACAAGTTGAATAATACTGTGGTTTGTTTGCTTCAAACTGGAGCAGTGTTAAAGCATAGTTTGCTTCAAGGAACTAGGTGGTTTTGCTTCCTCTTTGAACAAAGAGAGAGAATAAAGCTTGTTCTGCTTAGGAGCTCTGTACACTGTAGTCTTCACTGTGTACACAGTTTGTGAAGGCACACCTGAGCCAACATTAACATAAGCAGCCCCAGTGCTGCCAGAATACCATTGAGTGTTGGCTTTGAACTCACAAGCAGGGGAGGTTGTAAGTTAATATTGTGCTGACCTCCATGTTATAGTGGCCACACCTTGCTGGGGTAGATCTTGAGATTGTCCCCAGGAGCTGCTGTCATGCCTGTGACCACATGAGATACCATTCATGCTTTGTGTCACTGGTTTAAATGATGCTTCAGGATGTAGGTCCAAAGCTGTCTTCCACCCTTGCTGAAACCTGCAGTGCTCATATCTTCAAGCAGGTGAATGCAGCCAGTCCAGACTCTCTTTTCCCACACAGAAATGAACAGTTTGTACCAGGAACATATCATGCCATGACAGAAAGAAAATAAAGACAGAAGCTGGTTGAACATGAGCCTGTTGCATAACTATTATTTTAACAAGGCAAGTGCTCCCCAAGGATTGTGCTGGGGACCTCATGGCATGTAGCATGATGCCCCACTCCTTTCCACCTTTTCCTGGGCTTCCTTTGCATGGAAGATAAAGTATGAAATGGAGAGCAGAACTGGGCTAATGTGTGGTCAGCCCTACTTCCACCATGAGACAACCAAGTCATATAAACAGCCCTTGGAAGCTGGGAAGCAGATTCTTGTCTGGTTATACAGACTAGATTAGTAGTACAGAACACAATTATGGACTCATTTTGTTTCCTTTATAATTAATTATGAGAAACAGGCAGGCTCAATGATCTTGTCTGAAATACATTTTTGGAGATGCCTGTCTCTTTCACTGAATATAGAAAGAGTTTGAGGAACTGAACTCTCATCACAAGTATAAAGTTAGGTAGGATGATCTAAGGCCAGAGAGCCCTTCTGCAGTGCCTCAGTGAGTGCTCTGTCCTTTGACAGTTTCAGGAGTCTGAAGACTTAAAGTGATGCAAAAAGCACAGATCCCAGGAAGGATCCCGTCATAAGTGAGAATTAGGAAGAATGATTCACTCATTAGTTTTTGAAGAGAAGGGAAAAAGCGAAACAGATGCAGTCCTCACTGAAATGGTTTATAAATTGTATTTTCCAGAGACTACAGAAATAAATACTACTCTAACTTGCTGGTGGTGTAGTGCTGTGCAGTCTTTTGTGATGTGAGGCTTCAGCCAGAGGGGACAGGAAATTAATCAGTTCTAGCATATGAGTGTCAGTAATTGTTTTTGCTAATACGAATTTGAAATGAAATGTACTGCAAAGAGTGTTTCAGTTATGGGAAAGATCAATCCACTCCCGAGGCCCCCATCCTTGTTAATAAGTTGCTTCCTTGTCAATAGTATCTCACTGATCCTTAAAAAATCCAGAAGCTTGTCTTTTAAAGACATTGAGGCTGCTGTAGGCAAGGTGAGTGCAGCCATTAGTTCCTCTTTATGTCAGGGGAGGATCTGGCATCAAAACCCCAGGGGATTCCTAAACTGCTTCGCCAATGGCTTAAAAGAAGAAGTCTTTATTGCGTTCAGAGGACGAGAATCACTAAGTGGGAAACTTCCCCTTCATTAATCTGTCTGATGAATTGGAAAATCAAAGCTAATGAATTGGTTTTGTTTTTTTTTTTTTTTTGTTTTTAATGCTGTACACGCTGCATGCTTGGTTCATGTTTCATACATTCTTCCTGGTAGCAATGAAGAGTGAGCTGGGAGACTGCTGAACTGTGATCACGAAACTATGGCTTCTTTTTTAGTCATCAGATGTTTTATGTGGTGTTGAAGATGTTTATAAAATGGATGTCTAGCCTTTCTGAAGCAGAGCCAGCCTTTTCAAATCAAACAGATACGCTGTTAGTACCAACTATAATTATTAAATTGTAATTGCATTGGCTTAAGCTTTAATAACTTTTAAAATATGAAGTGTCAGGAAAACTACCAACAACAAAAATTACTCGTCATATAGCAAAACAGTTTTTAATGTTGAAGTTAGAATACAGAACGCTGTATCTCCAGCTGATCGACACTTAGGAAAGTAAAAAATGCACAGCTGATCTTCTGCTAACTTACCCTACTTTATTTGAGCTAACACAATGGAAAAGGTCACTCAGGTGACCTCAGGATCTGTTATGTGTTTTAACAGTTTTAAAGCATTTCTTGAGAGAAAACCTCATTGAGGATGTGGAAGAGAACAGAAATGAGCATGAAATGCAACACGTATTTCTCAGAGAAAGACTATTGCTTCCTACTCTTGCTATTTGTCTGAGAACAGACAGTACCACACAGGAAAATTACTAAAGATGGAGAAATTGTGTGAAGAATAAGTCTTCTTTACAAAGAAGACTGTGTTTCCTTCAGAGCACCTCCAGTTCAATAAGCTTTTGCTGAATTTAGGGGTGAATTCTGGACAGCTCTGCTGAGGTTCTCAGTGGATCTGCCTGGATCTGGAAGAACAGGAAAACTGGATTTTCCCAGCCCAGTGGCTCTGGGAGCACTGCATGTGGCAGGAGAATGCAGAGGCTGAAGAACCCATACACATGTGGGAACGATTCGTTTACTCTGTTTCTTATCAGACTCTTAGCTTTTGCGGGTGATGGTGAAAGCAACTGCCAAAATGTTACGTTCACTGTTTTACATTGCTGGCTTTAACAGATTCTAAGTGTTTGCTGCCAGAACTGCAGAAGAAGAGTTGGGTGATGAGGATATACCCTCATCACCAGTTCTGTTTTGCCCCCAGTCTTCTTCTGTCCTGCCTCTCTACAGGCTTTATTACTTGCTGAAGATAGTGTCTTTCTTTCATGCTATTTGCCTTGTCTTTCAGTTGCTTAGAGTCATGACCTCCTTTACCCCTTCCTCAGAGCCTTCTCTGGCTGGTGAATGTTGATGATAGGGGTTATAAGTGGCTGGAGAAAGCTTCAAGAGCCATTTAGTGGGGAGGTGGCAGATGGCTGTGGTAGTGAAGGCAGCAGTAGGTGCTTAGCAGTGATTTTTCCCCTGTGGTGGAGAATCCCTTGTCCGGCTATATGGGAACTTCTTGCCAACTTCTTGCTGCATCCTTTTGTCAAGAAATAAATGCAGGCTACAAGGCCTCTCTCTCACACCTTCGCTGCCCAGCCTGTCATAGTGAGCCAGCTTGCAGAAGCAAACCTGAATTCAGAGCACTGGGATCAGACTGCACCCTGACCCCTCTTCATCACCAGAGAATCTCCACAAGCAGATGAGAACAAGCATTTTCCTACTGCTGTAGTCCAGGAGCTATGTAGTTTTACAAATGTGTGCTGTGCTCAAGCAAATGTTTACTGGCCTGTAGGCAGCATGGTCTGTGGGCAGAATGAATTTGGGTTTGTCTGCCATGATTTTTTGTAAAATGCTTAACTATAGTCACATTCATTTGCCTTCTAATTTAGCTAAAAGGGTGCAGAGGAAGACAATAGGAGTTGGTGGAGGCCTGTCTACATGAAGAATCTCTTTAGCATCAACACCAGTGCATCTCAAGTGAAAGATTAAGTCCAAGTATTTGAGAAGACATGTTCAGGGTCAGACAGATGGTAGCATTCATCACTCATAGTGTGATGCATTGAGATGAGATAGAAATACTGTATTCCACACAACAATTTTGCCTGGTTTATGGAAGGATTCTGTTTCAATATGGGGGAAGCCGAACATCTCTGCACAAATTGAAGTGCCTGAAAGCAGGTGTTCACATAAAATGGAGCTCTGTGTCTTTCCATGCCCACAAGTAGGAGTCTCCAAAGACCAGTGCATCAATAACGGTGTTAGCAAGGCAATCTACAACTTGGTTTCACAAGTGCAATGTCTAAAAGTGTTGTCAGACTTATTTCTAGCTTGGAAGAAAAGATGGGGTTTACTATCTTCCAGGGGCATGAGCTGCTGAGTGTAAAGGATGGATTGAGACTACAGCGTCCCTGTGCAACATGTGGTATAGCAGCCCCAGTATTGTCTTAGGCAGCTTTCTGAGCAAGCGAAAATGCAGAAGATGTTACATTGACAATATATCTAAAATTCAATGCCTTTTAACAACTGTTGTCATGATTGCATGTCTTTGGTTGTTATTTCTATCTCTCTTGTTAGTGTCTTAGATTTTCTTCCTTTGATTAATTAGGATTTGTCAGATTGTTATAGGTGAAGTTGCCTGCTGTTTGTGCTCCTTGCAGCCCTACTGGATTATCTTGTCAGATGCATCTTCTTCTCCATCCCCCCAACAGCCTGAGACAGTTCACCAGGTTTGGAGTGAGGCTGCTTCCAAAACAGGTTTCTCATGTTGATACTGCCCTGGGAGCAGGACCATGGAAACATTAGTATGTGTGGCTGTTGGTAGCAATGAATTAGTAATCTATGCTCAATTTGGAGCTCAGTTTAAATAATCCAGCATTGTTTTCCTCAGAGTTTTACCTAAACTTATTCAAAGAAGTCCCATGTGAGTAGATAGGTTTCAGCAGAATATGTTTGGGACACAGCTGGGCCTGACCTCTGTGCTCAGATGAACAGGTTTTCTTTTCGGAGTAAATGATGAGTGGTGAGTACTTTGTGCATCCTAGAAGAACAAACTCATTTTCTTTTACTGAAATTTTCCCACCATGTCTGCATAACTAAACATTAATTGAATTGGGAATGGACTCAGCTGTCTGCCTTTCCATGGACAGCACCCTAAAAACCAGACTGGGGTATCTAGCTTGGTGTCTTGAGGCCATATGAAACAGTGTTGATAAAAGAGACCAGTAAACCCCACCGGAAAGACCCTGTAGCTAGGAGCAAAGACATTTAACTCACATAGGTGCCATGATTTAAACCCAGCTGGCAACTAGGACCACACAGCCACTCACACTCTGTCACCAACCCATATAGGATGGGGGAGAGAATCAGAAAGAGAAAAAGAAAACACTCATGGGTTAGGATAAGAAGAGTTTAACAGGATAACAAAGGAAGAGAAAATAATAATAATGGAATATACAAAACAAGTGATGCACAATACAATTACTCACTGCCCGTGGCACTTATAACCTGTTTGTTCCTGAGTAGTAGTATTTGTCCACTGGCCAACTCCAGTTTATATACTGAGCATGATGTCATATGGTAAGGAACACATCTCTGGCCAGTTTGAGTCACCTGTCCTGGCTTTGCTCCCTCCCAGCTTCTTGTGCACCTGGTAGAGCATGGGAAGCCAAAAAATCCTTCACTACCTGGCAACAACCAAAACATGAGTGTATTATCAACATTCTTCTCCTACTAAATCCAAAACGCAGCAACTAGAAAGAAAATTAACTCGGCTGAAGCTGGGACAATAGGTGATACCAGACTGGTAGTCCTTCCCCCATTACAGTTTAATTATTTGTGCAGTTTCAACAAAGGTGATTAAGACTGCCATGTAAGTCACTTTTGTCAGAGCAGAGTTCCTGTTGATTTTTTAAAAGGAAATTATGCCAATCGCTTTGATGAATAATCTACTTTCTAATTTATTTTCAAATTTAAACCATTACCTGAAATGAAATGTTTCCTGTATAGTATGTCCTGGTCTTGGACATATTCTCTTAAACTTTTCTGTCCAGAAGGCAGTCTTGATACTTACTGGCCGGCCTATGAACTGATGTATGTGCTAGAAAGTGGTTCAAGTGGTAACCTAAGGATGGCTATCTTGATGTAAAGTTTCATGGTATCATGCAGTACACACTGAGATCCTAAATCTAATTCTAAATTAAATACTCCAGTTACAGATATTGTGTATTTGTATTACCTAAATATTCTAGTAACTTTACATAGTTCCCAAATAAATACAGATTTTAAAACTCAGTTTAGTGTGTATAGAGCTAGTACAGGGTTTTTTTGGTGTGTTGTTGTTGTTTGTTTGTTTGTTTTTTAAATTAAAAATCTAGCTGGAGAAGGAATCAACATTTCTTTCTAGTGTTGTTTGGAGAGGAGCTATCAAATGTTTTCTAGTTTAAATCAAACCTGACCAAGTTCTAGTCAGAATTCCAGCCCAGTAATTTTTCTACAGCAATCTACCATTATTCCTGAAAATATTAAACTAATCTCTGTTATTTGTCTTCTGTGCTAGAAAACTTCTTAGGAGAAAGATCCTTTGTGTCTCCATGAGAAAAAAAAAATATGAACTAGCCAGATCGCCTCCACTCAGAAACAATCCAGAGTTCCTAAGTATTAATCATTGTAGGGCAAACTTCAGCAAAGGTTGCTGTATTCTTTCTTACACAGGGCTTTAATTTCTTATCTTGATTTTATGCAGGAACAAGTAAATATAGTGCCAAATAACGTTTAGTTTTCAAAGAAACTGACACAGTAAAGCTGTGTTTAGGACTTGGCTAAAGAGGGTATTTCATCTGAATTGAGAATGTGTGTGTTATGAAACTTGTCAAACTGTTACTCAATACTTCAGTCAGACTTAATGAAGCCAGACTGAGCAAGTGTATTGATGAGTAAAATTCCCTTTCAATAAATATGTAAATGTATGTGTGTCATTGAAGAAGATAGGAAGACATAGTCTCTAAGATAACAGATTGATTTTTACAGGTAGCAGTTCCAACTCAAGCCTAGGACTGCTCCAGGTGGGGGGTTGGAATAGATGATCTTTCAAGGACCCTTCCAATCCCTAACATTCTGTGATTCTGTGTGTGAAATGGCCTCAAGTTGCACCAGGGGAGGTTTAGATTGGATATTAGCAAAAACTTCTTTGTGGAAAGGGTTGCCATGCATTGGAACAGGCTGCCCAGGGAAGTGGTTGAGTCACCATCCTTGGAGGTGTTTAAAAGATATTTAGATATTGTGCTTAGAGATATGGTTTAGCAGTGGATCTGGCAGTACTAGGTTAATAGTTGGACTCAATTATCTCAAAGGTCTTTCTCAACCAAATGGTTCTATGACAATGTTTTCCTTTTGGCTAGCACACTAGAGGGGTTGTGTGCTTTAACCTTTATCTGATCTGACTTTACGGCTGTGCATGTCCCATTAGTGTTAGTGGAAAGAAGCACTGCTAATGGTCTCTGTCAGCATACTTGCACTGGAGAAACAGGCAAGCTAGCTGTAATTAAGAGAGTAGTAGCAGAAGCAGTTTAACTGTGGTCGTAAACAAAGTCCATGCTTTTGTGGGAACAGTGCTTCCATAAGGCTGTCTTGCTGGTTCAGAAATAGCTTTTATGATTTGCTCCACCAGTGCTTCCCACCTGGTCATCCAAAGATGCTCCTTGAGGCATAGATTGTCGTCCACAAAATGACAGTAATTGTGTTCTTCTCTTAATATAAATGTGCATTTCTCTACAAAGCAGTGAGAGGAAATAAAAGAAGTGAATGAACACTCATAGTTTGCTCTAATTTTTACTTGATTATAAAGCAACAATTGCAATACTACAGCGAGTTGCTGTGGCAGAAGATGGGCAGTGATTTCTCAGGCTGAAGGAGGTTGAGAAAAACTGTTCACCTCCATGCAGTTGCAAATAGCTTGTATAATATAACCTCTCAGAAGGAAAATTTATTTTTAAACCTAGCTGTGTGAGTGGGGAGCAGCTGGATAGTGGAAAAGACTTTTTTATACAGTTTGTAACAGTAAAGAACACTACTTGGAAAACTTTTAAGAGGTTTTATTTTTATGTTAAGGGCCATACAAATCTAAATGCAGAGTGGCAGGTTGGAACGGGAACAGTTACACTTTGCGAGTCATTTCTGGTTGTTCTCAGTCCTCTTATCACTCTCCACTGAGCTGTCAGCTGCTGTGGTGTTGAACTATCATTTCCAGGACTTCAGATTTGTCAGAAGGGTAGCCATTCCTTTGAGGGAGAGTAGGATTTATGCCAATAGTTCAGAAGGGACCACAGAAAATCACTGCCTACCTCAATCTAATTTGCTGCCATGGCTAATTTCTCTAGCTATTTTTCAATGGGATGTTTGAATAATGGGAAAACAAAACTGACTAGCATTTACAGATTGCCTCATCTCTGCTGAATATCAGGAATCCCCAAGGCTCTGGCACTGCTCTTAGTGAAACAGCAGGCTTTGCTGAATGGCTTGCATTTCTCCTGTGATGAATTCTCCTTTAGCTTTTTCTGCTTGTGTTTTTCCTTTTGCTCATCTAGTAAGCTAAACTAACATTATTTACCTCTGTCAGGTCCTTTTCACTTTAGAGTTTTCCCTGCTATTAGTGATCCGTGTCAAGAGAAAACTGAAGCAGGTTTACAGCATTGCTCGTGCAAAAGTTGCCTGTGTAAAAAAGAAAGATCTGACTTCCTGATTTGTTGACAGCGTTATGGAAATTTGCCTGTTGAGGACATTACTTGCAAGGCTGTTAGTTGTATGAATCTCTTTGCACCTTCTTTCTTAGCTTTGACCTGAATATGTCTTCTGGTGGTGTATCATGTGGGTTAGTGCAGCCCATTGCAGAATACATCACACATTAAATCCAGAACACAGTGATATTTAGGCAAAATTGCGCAGAACCTGCAAAAAGATGAGGTCTAAGCAGCTTAGTGTTTTTAATTTGGAGACAGTAAATGGCATTTCTATTTATTGTTTATCTGTTGTCAAATTTTAAAAGCAGGGAGCTTTTCCTTTAAATGTAAACTTTAAGTAATGAACTCTGGGAAGCTGAAACGTAAGATTTTCCATGGTGGATCAGACTATTTTGCCATTGTCCCTAGTATTCTAACACTGACAGTGGCCAGAAAGGTAAAGTAGAAAAGAGGGAACATAACTTATTTTATAGTAACCTTTTTAAAGTAGCTTTATGGTGACCTGCAAAAAGCAGTTTTGGCTTATCCCTGAAGCTTCCAGACATCATAATAATAACAGCTTTTAAAGATAACATGATTTTTCTTCTCATTTCATGAAATTAAAATGTATAAAAACTTTCCCCTTTGTCCCCATCCATGCCATTAATCTTGCTCCTAGTCTGGACTTGTTGGCATAATGTTTTTGCCTACATGTTTAGGTAGAGGTTGTGAGAAAGTGAAAGCACAGAAATGGTGCTGGGCTTGATCACTCCTATATTTATATCAAACTAGGATGCTCAAAATACACAGCTGACAGAAAAACTTTGCACAAGCCAGGATATTTGAGATTGTGCAGGGTACCTGATAACTGGCATGTATCCTTTGTGATGTTAAAATGGGGTTAATGCAGCTCATATTTTATAGTTCTGGCAAATGGTCTCTGTCCTTGCTGTGTTCAGGCTTTCAGTTCTCTCCCTGGTGTACCAGTAGTAGGAAGGATCTGTCTGGAAATTCCTGAACAGCCTGGTCACATTGTGTTTGGTCCAGATGCCATTGGGCCGTGTAAACCCACGGGCATGGGTTTTTTTTTTTTGTCTTCTTTCCCCCCCCCCCGCCCCTACATGTTTCTCAAGAGGAGGTTCAGTGGGTTTCCTTCACACAATCTTGTTACCTTTAAAAATTCAGAGTGGGAGGCCTTGAGAAAGCCTTTGTTCAAGGTCCTGGCAATAGCAGAATCATGGGTGGCCAACAGTACTGTGTTCACGGTGTTAGCTGGAGGGGTAGACATGACTGTGGATGAAGGATGGGAAGGATTATTGACAAGAAGAGGTTCTCCAGGGCACTGGACCACAGCAGGGCAGCTACCTCTTTGTATAAACCTTACATCTTTCAAGTTCTTTATTACTATTACATGCTTGAAGACATCTGCCCCATCCCTGTGATCTCAATGGAATACTCCTAACCCTAGGAGTGTACTGTGCTGTTCTTGCAAAAGAAATACAATTTATTACTATTTGCATCACTTTTTAGTTTGCATGTAAATTTTTAGTGTACCGTGCAAAACTATCCAATTATTTCATAATTAATTAACATTGCCAGGTTTCCTGCCTTAAACTGAGGAGCCTACACTACATAATTTCAGCCTAATGAATCCCATAACATTCTGTGCCTTGAACCAAAAGTTTCTCTTACCCTACTTTGCCCTGAACTCCTGTGTCCTCTGATGTCCAGGACAGAATGTCAAATTGGAATAAAGAGATAGCACAAAATGTATGGAAATTGGAGGAGGTGATGGATCCAAGGGCATGACAGCCTTCTATTTCTGTACTTACTGAAAAAGGAAGTAAGCAAGCCAACCCAAAAGTCCTCAGTGTTTGAAAGGTTAAAACCAAAAACTGCACAGCATGGAAGGGTAGTATTGCAGTCTAGTGATGCTCAGGGTAGGCAGTGTCGAGTGCTGTAGGAAATAGGAAGTCCACAGCAGATGCTGGAGTTCTGTCAGGCTCTACTGCTTTCTTGCTGAGGTGGGTGAGTTGGAGGTTGGCAGCTGAGGTTTCCGTCAAAGTGGTTCTACTTATGGCTGAAGCTTGCAATGTCACAGTGCCAAAGATAATAAAAGATTTAATCCAGATCTTGGCACAATAACAAATGGGTGCAAAACTGGCCTGAAAAAATTGAGACAGAAAAAGGTTCTAACCACTAGTGGTGTTAGGTTCTGAAGCAAGCCAGCCACTCAAGGGAGGTGATTATCCTGCTCTACTCTGCACTGGTGCCGCCTCACCTGGAGCACTGTGTGCAGTTCTGGGCGTCACAGCATAAAAAGGATATAAAACTACTGGAGAGTGTTCAGAAGAGGGCTACAAAGTTGGTGAAGGGTTTGGAGGGCAAGCTGTGAGAGGAGCGGCTAAAGTTGCTTGATTTGTTTGGACTGGAGAAGAGGAGATTGAGGGGAGACCTCATGATGGCTACAGCTTCCTCACAAGGGGAGGACGAGGGGCAGGCACCAGTCTCTTCTCTTTAGTGACCCATGACAGGACCCCAGGGAGTGGCAAGAAGGTGCGCCAGGGGAGGTTTAGGTTGGACATGAGGAAAAGGTTCTTCCCCCAGAGGGTGGTGGAGCACTGGAACAGGCTTCCCAGGGAGGTGTCATGGCCCCAAGCCTGGCAGTGTTCAAGAAGAGACTGGACAACACCCTCAGACACATGGTGTGAACTGTGGGGTTGTCCTGTGAAGGGACAGGAGTTGGACTTGATGATCCTTGTGGGTCCCTTCCAACTCAGGACATTCTATGATTCTATGAACTCTTAAGGTGAGGCACTGAGGAGGGGAAAAGGGGATGTCAGTGTTTCTAAGTTGGGTGTTGCTACCCTTTGATGGATACTGAAAGGTATTAACAATGGGGCTAGTAAGGTACAAGGCTCTGAGGGAGGGACTGGATTCCCAACCTATCTCCTGTGTTCTCATCTGTTTTTCTAGTTCTGAGCCTTTCCCAGTCAGTATGACAATAATTTTCAACAGAGTAAGATGCCTGAATTGTGAACCAGCCTCCGTGTCTTTGTGTTAGGCATCCAATGCTGTAACAATATAATGCCACGACACCTTAATAAGCCCCTTTTACCTGTCTGACTCTGAGTCATGATGGTCAATTCTGCTGTTCAATAAATATTGGAACAAGACCATTTCTTTCTGTCTTCTTACCAAGCTTTGCTGACAGTCAGGGAGAAGAGGTCTGACTGGCCAAAACTAGGGCTTGTGTCTGACATTTGTTGTGATAAAATGTGACATTCTGAAATCTGACATTCAGATCTTGTAGAAATGCAAAATTATCTGGGTCTGGCCACCCTGGAGACTCAAAGTATAAGTAAATATGCCCATATTTGGATAGGTTGTTAACATCCTCTGTAACAATTCATGTGGAAAAACACTTCAGCTTTTACCATTGTTTCATATATTCTCGTATTTCTAAAATACTCATTTTTTTGGTTGTAAAGAAAAAAGTTGTCTGTATACTTAGTCTCGTCTCAGAGAAGTTGCACCCATTTTAAGTCATTTTTTTCTAAGCCAGGGAGACTAAGTGGCCTCCAGTATGGCATTAAAATGCTGTACTTTCAGATAAAGAGCAAGTCTTCTATCAACTCAGTAAATTCGGTATTCAACAATAGCTCTTTTTTGGAACCACAATGAAATATGCCTACTGTGTCTGAAAAATGGGTTATTTTAGCTTCAAATTGCCACTTGCCTCCTACTCAGTATTCTGACACTTGGGATTATTTCTGCTTCATCCTTGAAAGCTTTCCCAGTACATATTAAGCAAGCTGAAACTCATAACCAAAGTCCTGTCCTTGGATGACTTTCTTCTCTCATTTAAAAAAGCCAAACAAAAAAACCCCAATGAAATTTGTTCCTCTTTCCTGACCAACATCCAAGTAGCTAACTCTTTAATGAGTCATCAGACTTTTCAACTGATAGTTTATCAATTATATTTGTCTCTCCCCACATTTTTTTTGCACATGAAGTATAAGTGATCTATGCTAAAAGGTTAAACCTTTTATTTTGAGTTGTGTCACTCCATAGTGTAAGTCAGGTCACATTAATACCAGTTAATTCAAAAGTCCAACTGCTTTAATGTGTGTAATTCTGGCAGTGTTATGGCAAATAAGTTTGCAAGTTTGTCATTCAGGTAGTATGCCGTATAATGTGTTTTGTTTTTGTTTGTTTGTTTGCTTTGTTTTGTTTTTTGATCTCTGGATTTGTGCCTGTATGCAGACTTCTGTTTTCTCATCCAGTTTAAAACATGATTTTGCCTTTCATCCCTTTGTGACTTTCCAGGAAGAGTTTTCAGAGCTGTTGTTAGTTCAATGCTTTAGGTCTGATGCCTCAAGCCAAGACAATCTTACTGCTTCCCATATAAGAACAGAGATGGGAGAGTTTTACACATGAGAGCAAAATCCCATTTCAGTTGTTGTCTAGCCTGTCCATCTGTTTTCACAGGTCCTTGCAGCTGACTACTCTGCTATCAGGACTATAAAACTATTATAGCTCTGAATTTAGAGAAGCTCAGACATACTGGAAGAATTTCATTTGCAGTCATATGAAGATACTTAAAAAATAACATTTTTTCAGAAGGGCTATTTAGTTTTTCCTCAGATAGTGCTGCTGGTCTACAGGAGAACACAGAGGAAGGCTGTCTCAATCTAACAAAACAGATAAAGCTCTTCCCAAGCATTAAAATTTTTCAAAATCTTAACATTTCAACATTAAGAAAGTGGTTAAAAATAGGCATACATCTATTTTTTCATGCTGCCCTCTCAAACTGTGAGTGAAACAGTCTTCTAAACATTAACATGCAAATTCTCAGAGTAATACAGCCGGGAAGAGATGAGGAGGAGAGAAGAGTCCTATTTCTGCCTCTATAGAATTTAAAGATTTCTTAGACTTAGATAAAAATAGAAACCATTAGTTAATGTTTAGGAGTTTCTTTTTTCAGACTGGACTTGCAGTAGAGTGTAAGAGAGTTACAGAGACACTTCTCACTGAAATTCAATGTGAAATGACATCACCATTTTTTTAACCTCTTCTCAAAAACTCAGCTTCAGGTCTCCTCTTCCTCTTCCTCTTCCTCTTCCTCTTCCTCTTCCTCTTCCTCTTCTCAGCTTCAGGTCTCCTCCCCTCCCCTCCCCTCCCCTCCCATCTTTAGAAAGCCCAAATAATTATTGTCTTCCTTTTACTGCACCCTCCTGCTTTTTTTAAAGAGACTGTGTTTTGCACTGCCATGGAAGTGCTACATATTTGTGATTTATGGTCTCTCTCTGTGTATGTGTGGAAAGGAAGGGAGATCACCTGGGAGGATGCATAACTTGTTTTCTCACAGCTGCTGCATTTCCCTTGCTTAAAACTGTTTTCCTGGGCTATTCATTCTTACCATGTGTTTATCATCAAAAGTAAATTTCATACCAATCATTTCTGTCTAAAGTAAAGGTTCTGAAGGAATATGCAGAAGTTTAACACAATTAGTACTCTCTTGGACCTTAGATAAAACACCTGAGGAAACCAGCTTGGGAAGCCTCTGTATTTGATTGAGAGGCTGGGCTCTTTTTACTGTTCCCTGACTTTCATTTCAAGCAGTAAATGTCTCCCTATCAACGAACTACAAAAGCCAAGATTCCCTGTGGCAGAGACAGACAACTTCATACGCTTGGATAATTCAGGTTTCTAAGCTGACTGTTGTTTTCCTCTTCTCCCAGTTGGCATAAAGAATGAAAACACTTTCAAGATGAAAACCTGCTCTTATTTGAAGGCCACTGAAAAGTCCTATTGCCTTTAGCTGAGCTAAGATACCGCTCTAAGCATTTGAAATAATTTACTCTCTTTCTGATATTTTCAAGTAGGAGAACATAACAGTCCTTAAAAATGTACCACGGGACTAGAAAATGGTCTAGGAATGATTCAGTTCTGGTGAGGCAAGTGTTGATGTTCCAGCTCTACCACAAGCAGAATCTGAGAGGGCTTTTTAACTCACAGTGAGTGTTGAGCACAGAATCACAGAATCAATGTTAGGGACTGGAAGGGACCTCAAAAGATCATCTAGTCCAATCCACCTGCTGGATCAGGAACACCTAGATGAAGTTATACAGGAATGTGTCCAGGCGGGTTTTGAATGTCTCCAGAGTAGGAGACTCCACAACCTCCCTGGGCAGCCTGTTCCAGTGTTTTGTTAGCCTCACTGAGAAGAAGTTTCTTCTCAAACTTAAATGGAACCTCTTGTGTCCCAGTTTGAACCCATTACTCCTTGTCCTATCGTTGGTTGTCACCGAGAAGAGCCTGGCTCCATCCTCGTGACACTCACCCTTTATATATTCGTAAACATTAATGAGGTCACCCCTCAGTCTCCTCCAAGCTAAAGAGCCCCAGCTCCCTCAGCCTTTCTTCATAAGGGAGGTGCTCCACTCCCTTAATCATCTTTGTTGCCCTGCGCTGGACTCTCTCCATCAGTTCCCTGTCCTTCTTGAACTGAGGGGCCCAGAACTGGACACAATATTCCAGATGTGGTCTCACCAGGGCAGAGTAGAGGGGAAGGAGAACCTCTCTCTACCTCTCTTGAACCACCTCCCTTCTAATCCACGCCAGGATGCCATTGGCCTTCCTGGCCACAAGGGCACAGTGCTGGCTCATGGTCATCCTGCTGTCCACCAGGACCCCCAGGTCCCTTTCCCCTGTGCTGCTCTCTAATAGGTCATTCCCCAACTTATACTGGAACCTGGAGTTGTTCTTGTCCAGATGCGAGAGTCTACACTTTCCTTTGTTATATTTCATTAAATTTTTCCCTGCCCAACTCTCCAGCCTGTCCAGGTCTCGCTGAATGCCAGCACAGCCTTCTGGCTCTCTTTGCAGCCTGTTGTGAGTAATAGCTAGTCAAACAGTAATTTGTCTCTTAAAAAATGTTAGTTCAATTGAAACAGTGATATGACTGCTAACAACATGCAGAGCAGTGTATATGGTCCTCTGCTGTACTCACCCACTCTAACCACCAGTCATTTGTATTTGCTTTCCTCTGTCACAAGATACTGAGATTAGGACCAGCCATGTGATGTGCCTTGGGGTTTGGTACAGTGGTCTCTCATAACAGGGCTACTGCCTTGCTCTTCCTTGCAGATCTTTTTGCTATAGAGTAGTGGGGACTTGGAGGGAAGGTCTGAATAGTGCGTAGTCACGAGATGATATCCTGGTCCTGCAGCGAAGATTCTTGGCAAATAAAGAGAGCTGCTGTGGGCGATAGATCCTTGAGATAAGGCTCTGAGAAAAAAAGAAGTGGTTGGCAGAAATTATCTTTAAAGTTTAAAGCTGCTCTCTAGCTTACTATGAAGCTATTGTGGTCTAGACAATAGAGTAGTGAGGTGGGTTGCAAACTGGCTTAAGGAGAGAAGCCAGAGAGTGGTAGTCAATGGTGCGGAGTCTAGTTGGAGGCCAGTATCTAGTGGAGTGCCTCAGGGGGTCAGTATTGGGGCCAATATTATTCAATATATTCATTAACGATTTAGACGAGGGAATAGAGTGTACTATCAGCAAGTTTGCTGATGACACTAAGCTGGGAGGGGTGGCTGACACACCAGAAGGCTGTGCTGCCATCCAGCGGGACCTGGACAGGCTGGAGAGTTGGGCGGGGAATAACCTGATGAAATTTAACAAGGGAAAGTGTAGAGTCCTGCATCTGGGCAGGAACAACCCCAGGTTCCAGTATAGGTTGGGAAATTACATATTAGAGAGCAGTGTAGAGGAAAGGGACCTGGGGGTCCTGGTGTACAGCAGGATGACCATGAGCCAGCACTGTGCCCTTGTGGCCAGGAAGGCCAATGGCATCCTGGGGTGTATTACAAGGGGGGTGGTTAGTAGATCGAGAGAGGTTCTCCTTCCCCTCTACTCCACCCTGGTGAGACCACATCTGGAATATTGTGTCCAGTTCTGGGCCCCTCAGTTCCAGAAGGACAGGGAACTGCTGGAGGGGGTCCAGCATAGGGCAATGAAGATGATTAAGGGAGTGGAGCACCTCCCTTATGAAGAAAGGCTGAGGGAGCTGGGTCTCTTTAGTTTGGAGAAGAGGAGACTAAGGGGGCACCTCATTAATGTTTATAAATATATAAAGGGTGAGTGCCATGAGGATGGAGCCAGGCTCTTCTCGGTGGCAAACAATGATAGGACAAGGGGTAATGGGATCAAGCTGGAACACAAGAGGTTCCGCTTAAATTTGAGAAAAAACTTCTTCTTGGTGAGGGTGACAGAGCACTGGAACGGGCTGCCCAGGGAGGTTGTGGAGTCTCCTTCTCTGGAGACATTCAAAACCCGCCTGGACATGTTCCTGTGCGACCTCACCTAGGCGTTCCTGCTCCAGCAGGGGCATTGGACTAGATGATCTTTTGAGGTCCCTTCCAATCGCAAACATACTGTGATACTGTGATGAATCCTGTTACAGCCTAAAAAATCCAGACAGTGCCTGTAGCTGTTATTTCCCAAGGGCCCTAGCAATTCTAGACTTCTGTGCACAGGATTCAAATTAAACAAGCAAGATCACAGGTTGTGAAAAAATTCTAGTGTGGGTGGAAGCTATTGTTGTGTACCTTTTGGAGTCATATTGACATTTTTCCTTAATTAACAAAAGATTAATATGAGAAGTGTGTTGCTTTCAGGGACTAAATAATTGGGAGATTTTCTGGAATAATTAAAGATATTTTCTGCTGTAACCAATTATGTCCTTGGTACAGAGATAACAGGCTTGTTGCAGAGAACTGGAATTAAGAGAACATGTGTGTTTCCATGCTCATGGTTGTGGCCTGAACTCAAATCAGACAAAGGAGGCTGATTCCACTACTACAGGTTTTCTTATGGAATTTTAATGGACTGCAAGTCTGCATACGCTTCACATGCTGTTCTTCAGGGGCAGAAGGATTGTAATGGCTGGAGGTCAGGGAGTTCAGTCAGTAATTCGTTTGTGAAAGTGCAGCTCGTTAAGCATAAAAAGAGTAGGGGAGTTCCAGGCATGATAGTTTCTGACAGTCCCACTTGTGTTTGTCACATCAAGAGCACTGGATGTGTTCACAGTTGAACTTTCAATAGTAGCTAATTCAGTGCTGAATCAGTCACTAAAGCTTTCAGAGCAGTCAGGCCTCTGGAAAGGAGGGAACTGAGGAGAGAAGGACACTGAAAAATAAAATAAAGGAGGAGGGAATTCTCTGTGTCTATGCCCTGGCAGAATTAAGATTTCACTGTGTGTGTGTCAGTTTGAAATGAAACAGACTAAAGTGGCTCCTTTTCTTGAAAACTCCTCACAGTGAACCTCTACCGTGTGCTTAAGATTTACTGTTCTCACTGGAAATGAAGCATCAAGGAAGGTCAAAAAATCTGCCTGCAGAGAAGTGTTCTAATTAGTCACCTTCTGCATCCCCATGGCACTACTGTTGCAATGACATTGAGGCAGGAGTCAAGTCTGACCAGCAGCATCTCGAACCATCTGGTTTCATATGGCTGGTTCTGCTTCATTTATTTTGACTCCTCTGCATTCCATCTGACTTCCAAATTTGTCTTTTGCTCTGCCTATCCAAGCGCATGTCTAGACATGCGAGTGCGCTCTGGTAATGATGCATACTTTTCCTTGGCAATGATGTAATTTTTCTCATGGGTCCTAGTTTTGGTGTTGAATTTAGTACTAGCAATCATTCAGACGAAGCATCGATAACATCTGCTCATCCTCTTCTTTCCTAGTCTTCTCTCCCTTTCCAAGGACCATCTGTTTCAGAATACTTGCACTCTTCTGAAATAGCCCTTTTCCCTTAGTTTTTGTTTCAGAGTTTTATTCCTGTCTTTCCATCAAGTTCTGTAAAGCTACATGTTATTTCAGTTCTGATGACTATCTGCCAGATTTGGATCTTTCCAGAACATCATGTTCTTGTGGTTCTGTTGTGCCTTAATTCTCTCCCAGTGTCTTGCCTCTACTTAGCCTTTCTTACACTCTCTGCTCCCAGAAACTCTGTTCAACACTGTTCTTGAGATAACTGATCATAATGTTTTGGTTTAACAGTGACACTTATGAAGTCTATATGCTGTCAGATCTCCCCAGGGTAAAGTGTAAACTATGTATGCTGCTATATTCACTAAACTATGGTGGTGTTTTGTTTCTTTTTTCCAATTTTCCTATGTTAAACTAAACACATTTTGTCTAATTACCACTAAAACAGTTAATGCCATTCAACAGAATGTAGAGGTTTTTTGAAAAAAAAAAAAAAAAAAAAAAATCTGTTAGTCAGAAATATTTTCGGAACTGGCTAAGTGACTGTTGAAATTTGCTAGACATGTTCTCCTAATATAACCTGGATTAAGCCAAGGTATGATACTTTTAAAAAGTAATTTACCAGGAAGCTTGTTTTTCCTGCAAAAGTTGTGTGTTAAATGCTCTTCATTTACCCGTGAATCTTTTGATAGACAGAAAAGCATATATTATCTTTTTCACATTTCACATTGGTTTTGCCCAGTAGAGAGAAACTAGGCTTCATACCCAAACAGCACACGTGGAAATCTGGACAATTAGGGCTCACTGTCAGCATAACCTGAAATCTGCTTTGTGATCTTTGGCTTGATGTGCACCAAGTGTTCAAAGGTTTTATTTCATAAGCACTGGTAGATTCTAAAGTGGAAAATCCTGAATGAAGCTTATGGTTAGTGATGTCCAACATAAAGATACTGCAATTCTACATTAGGTTTTTTTTTTGTTTGTTTTGTTTTTTTTCAGCTGTTCTTGTGGGTAATGTCCTGGTTACATTCCAGTGCAAAATCCTGTCTGTTTCATTTCAATTGGAATAAATTTCATGAGTTTAGACACACAGAGGAAGTATTCACTGCATTCTTCTTCAGCAGTTCATTCAGGTCATTAAGTTATGAGACTGGTCTCCTTAAACTCCCTTTATAATCAATCAGCAGAGTGGGAGGTTCATCCAAGTGACAACTGGTAACAGGAGCTTGACTAACGTGTCCATGACTGTATCTGTACTGATAAAAAGGGGGAAGTAGAATAGATTGCACCCACAATCCTTCTGACAGATTTTTTATAGGCCCCTTTTCATAGCATTGGGCATAGCTGGATTTTCTTCCGGCCAGCACAGAATGGCTAGATGGTCTTAAGACAAGAATTTTTACCATCCAGTTCAAATTCCCTTAAGTACTCTGATAGGCTGACTGACTCCCATACTGGTGCTTTCATAGGCATGTAGTGCCTGTTGGTGAACCAAACTGTTACAAAATACTATGCATACTGTCCAGCCACAGTGGCCCCTGGCTAGAGTGAACCAACACTGGACTGCAACTTGGAGAGGTCTAATAAGCTCACTCCAGAACAAGCTTGGGAGCAAACTGAAATACATGAAACAAGAAGGAACAGAACACTAGGGTGCAGAAGTGGATTTTTTTTTTCCTCCAGGGAGTACAACTGAATTAAGCTGTGATTTTTCTACTGTTCCTAAACCGTGCCCAATTCACCACCTCCCCCCCCAGCTCTTTTCCTTTGGTTTTCCACCAGAGTCCAGCTCTGAGGTACAGTGTTGCCCTGTTCTGGGTGGAATGATTAATGTGGAAAAATTACAAAATAGTGAGGAAGACAGATGGAAATATTACAGAATGATATTTATGTAGCTAAACCAAGGTTTTGTTTCCTGATTGCCAGCTCCCCTCTCTCTGGACTCTTGTCTCTCTCTCACCTCTCTTCCCATCTGGCCATGTCCTGATTTCTGTCTGGAGCTGCCAAGTTTCAGCCTAAGACGAGACTGAGACTTGAAGCTGTTTAACATTTCCAGGCTGCCATGTGCAGTTGTATTGGTGGCAATAGGCTCTCTGTGGGTTAACCTGCTGGAAAGTTAACCACCTCTTTCCTCTGTCTTCCTCATACCTCTTTCTCAGAAGTGGTGCTTTGCTATGCAATGCCGGGGTTTGCATGACACTTCACTGTGAAGGCATTATACCAGGTAGCATGGAGGCAGTAGCATCTACAAACACATAGTGTTCGTTCTGAGCATGAATGTCATTATAATAACTAATCCTAAAGTATTTTCATAGAAGCAGAAAGTGAGACCATGGAGACTATATTCTCTGCCTGTAAGCCACATTACTAAGTTTGCATCAGAGCTGGGATGTTTCAATGTTTTTCACTCCTAGTATTGTATTTTAGCCACAGGATCATCCTCTTCTCCTTGTTGGTATTATGCCCTTAGATGCAGCAATGCTAACGTGAAACAGTGTCTCTGATTCTGGATCCTTCTAGATCCTCCTTTATGCCCTAAACTAGGTCACAAGTCCTGCGTCAAACTCTCAAAAGTTCTAAGACCTCAGCCAGCTTGATCAATGATGCAATGAAAATTTATCTGTCTGTGTGGCTTAATTGTTGTGGAATGGTTTTCTTTCTCTTCTTGCTGCATTCCTTATTTGCTTACAATTTATTTTCTGTCTCATGTAAAGTAATGACTCATGCTTTGTACTATATCAGAGCAGGAAAATTTAAAATTGTGTAAAATTAACAGTGACTTTATTTTCTTTTAGTTCTGTTGCATGCCTTTCAATTCCATAGGCATAACATAAGCTTGTTTTCGAGAGCAGAGGGGAAATGGGTTTTGTTAAGCTGGCTGACCTGAAGTACTGCATGAAGGCCTCTGATGCCAGCATGTTCAGTTTCTCATTCTTGTGGGTGAAAGTCTCTGGAGGAGGAGCAGAGGATGGCAATTTGCAGAAGACTTGCCTCCACAATTTACTTTTACACTTTTGGCTGGTGAACAGATGATGTACATCACTGTCACAGTGCAACTCCTGGAACTTATTTGTTTTGAAGGCTTTTTACTGCAGCAGTTCTGCATTTAGGTGGCTATAGGATCTAATTCATTGTAAATTGTCGTCATTTCTCTAAGGAACATTTTGTAAGAAGAAAATATTTTCACAGTGGGAATGATTCAAGACAACAATAATGACAATGCTTTTTCTTCATAGAACACCCCAAGGCAGTTTCAGAGATACAGTCAATCTAGGACATACCAGGAAATCTGCTGTCCCCTCTGTGTGACTTTGCCTTCGAAACCCCAGGTATGTGGTATAATACCTAGCTCAGGAGAAAAGAAAGAGGGCAAACTTACCACCTGTGCCAAAGTGGGAGAGAAACCTTCTGGACTGTGAAGATTAATAAGTTGGGTGATTCCCAACTTGAAGAGGAGGTGGTCCATGCTGAGTGGAATAAGACACAGCTTTTCCTGCTATTTTCTCATATAACAAGTTAAAGAAATAGAAAAATTCAGTGAAGTAAAAAGGATGTTTTTCAAAAGACTGAAACAAATTAAGGTTTAAAACAATATAATATGGTTTATATGAGATGTTTTGACATATTTTTTAATACAATTGATACCTGCCTCCAGCAGATAAGCACATTCATATTTTAGCTTGGAGGCTTCAGTCCATTCACAGTGTGCATTAACAGCTTTTAAATCATGCACTTTCATATTGTTATTATTGCTTAAATGGGCTTTTTCCAGGGAAGTTTTGTTGGTATTTTTCTGAGATAGGACTGATTTAATAAAGTTTACTTCTCTGGCTTACGGCTGAAGAAAATCATCAAGAAAGGCACAGGCATAAACAGGAATAATTTCAAAGGAAAAAGGGATGTGCCTTTATGAGAATAATAATAGACAGACTGATGGATGACAGGATAGTGGTGGTTTAGTCAGGTTCTTTGGGGTACAAGAGAAGAGTGAAGGCTCAATCTGTTGTTTGTTAGATCCAGCTGCCCATTGCCCACATGCCTCTTCTAGCAGTTACTAGGACATTGAGAGTTACTAGGACATTGGAGCACTTCAGCACTTACATAGTCTTGCTTTGAAGGCTGCCAGAAATCTGTTGGGGAAAACATTCTTCAGCATCCAAGAATATCCTTCAAAAGGAGTCATTTTTTGGAGGAGACAACCTTCCCAGCTGCCTCATATTGCTATTTTGGTTTCTTGGTACCATTTGCTGAACAACTGTATATGCTGCTATTCCTGTCACCCTGTGGGTACAGTTTTACCAGGGCTGTTAAGAGGGCTGGAGCTCCCTTGGCCAGGCACACGATGTAGGGTCATCGTCACAGTTCCTCATGTCTCCTCAGGTTTGTGGCTTTTCCAGGTAATTTCCTGCTTGGTATCAGCCTTCTCCTTTAGGCAGGAGGCAGCAGACTCACTCCTTTGTAATGGGTGGGCCTCCTGAAAGGAGTCCTTCTTAGCTCTGCTGTATTCTGAGCTCTCTGGGATCAGAAAAGTGACGGAGGGTTGTTTCATATTTGTATATTAACAATTACATTCTCAGATCTTCTTTAAGGTCTATGAACCCTTAGGAAAAAAGAAAAAAAAAAAAAAAGAATAATGAAAAAGGAGAGAGGCATTAGGGAGAAAGGAGGATGGTGACAAGAAAAGTCAGAAAAGGAGAGGATTCCTGTGCCGGTAGAGTACGCTGACCACTTTTACTGTGCTCTGCAGGTAGGGAAACAATAGGTTGGGGCAAAGGGAAGGTAAGGTGGTCACATCTAGTATGAAAAAAACACTTTGCTACCTGTGAGTAAAAAGATATGTAGTAGGGATTTATTAATATATGTATTAAAATATACACTACTTCAATAATTACATGTTCACTAATAGCTCTGGAGCAAACATCAGGGCAGTGGACAGGAGCATTATTCATTCTGAATGTAGCTATGAGAATTGTTTTTAACAGATATAGTATATTTCCCCATGCTCAAATATGGCTGTACTTCACATGAGTTCTGGAAAAAATGTATTTTTATAATCTACTAAAAAAAGCATTTGTGAAAAATCACTGCTTTTTTACCCAACAAATTACTTTTATGGGCTTTCAAAATTGAACCTACATAGTGTAACCTGCACTTGCCTGCCCCCACACATACACCCTCAGGTTTTTATTACTTCACACTCTGTAGCACTCCAGTCTCTGTGAGAGTTAACTGGGCTCTTTTTTGCTTCTTCCATTGTCAGCAGAATGACAATGAAATACATTATAGAACTTTCCTTTTTATTAAATGTTAGGAATAACTTATTTCAGATGGCAGGTTGAATAATCAAGAAATCAAATACAAAAATTGGGGAATGTTACTTCCTATATGATTTCATTAAAGTTTTTGCATGACTGAACTTAATAATGAAACTCCTAAAGAACTCTGTAGGGAGAGGTTTGTACCCAGTCTGGAATGTATTAAAAGAATAAGCCTAGAAACTATGAGAAATGTAACTCCTTAACCAAACTAGTGGTAGTTTGGTACAGGTTTCAAAGCTGGTAAAGGCTGAAGCCATAACTGAGACAAGAACTTCTCTACTGCAAATCTATTCTCTGAAAACCCACAAAAGAGCAGAGTGACACAGTGAGCATCGATGCTTATGAGCTTGGAACACCAATCATGCGATTAACAAATTAATAGCAGGTGGCTTTTCCAAGACACATTTATCAAGGAACAAAGAAAGTTGTGGGTACAAGGAGTCTCATGCTTACCTTTTCAATCATATGTAGTCCCACTACAAGCCAACCACTTTATTCCATAAATGTGACAGCCTAAGTGAGCCTTCTTTGAGCTATCCCTACTAGGCAACTGGTTGCAAGGCAGTGATCTGCCCTTGAGCTGGTTGCTCCTTGAGGCAGAGACACTTCTTACCAACTGCAGATCTCTGGTGAGTGACCAATCTCACACATAAACTCCTATTACAGTGAACTAAGATTTTGTCTTGGTAACTTTGACTTTTATCTTAGTATCTTTGATTATGTCTTGGTAGTTTTGAATCATTGTTATGTCCTTTGTGAAGTACAGCATGAACCATTGAATGTTTTTAAGTCACACTCATAACATCATATTTCAATAAAATCACTTTTGCTGATACCTTTGACAGTGGTTCTTAAAGTGGTGTAAATTGCCCATTCATGGTAAATTGACATAGTCAGCAGGATCCTAAATCAGGATTCGTGACAGAAACCCATAAAGATGTTCTTAGAATCTCTTCAGAGGAAATGAACTTTAAGAGATCACGGCTTCACTGCGGTCCTTGTTTTTCTTTTGTGCAAAAGATCTGTAAACAATGGGCATTTTCTAGTCATGCAGAGTAAAAGTCATCAGATCATTTGGTTCACTTGAAGAACTCTATACAGAATCATTAAATTATTACGAAATATTATCTGAGCTAAAAGTGGGAATCTTTCTAAAACTAGTAATCACTTTAGTGACGACATTTTTATGAGTCTCCAATTTCAATTCAATTGGACATGCCTCAGTGACCTTGCTGTTAGGCCAGTGTTTAATTGGAGATTGGAGGGGCTTGTATCTATGCCTCTTTTCACATAAATTGCCATTATAATTTTTACTTTTTCTTGAACTAGTTTGTGATCAGAAAAAATGTTTAAGGTTTTGCAAAATGTTGAAGAACTTTACATATTGTGCTTTATGCCCTTCCTGATGATAGTGTTTTCCTATGGATAAGAAAGACAATTATGGAAGTGTTCTGTATGTTTTTTGATTTTCTTTTGAAAGTAATTTCACTTGAGATGAGCTGTTTGTTGATCAAAAGAAGCTGCAGGTTTGTGCATTATGCTTGCAGAGCAAAACACAGCCAATATTTTGCCTTTCAGTCCAGAACGCGTTGTTCAACACCACACTATTTTGTCTTTGAATAAGGCCTTGACCTGAGAAGGAAGTCACAACTAACCTTTATTAATTCTTTTTATTTTCATTCACAGATCCATCTTCTTGCATTTGGTCTTTATCTTCCATGCCCATTACACCTCTGAAACTTGTGGTGAAAGGTGCTGCCTACAGCTAAGCAGCATATCATCTCAGCCCTGTCTATACCTATGACCCCATTTCAAAATCCTTGGGGTTTTTTTTTGTGTTGAAAAACTTTGAACCATTGACTTTCTGACAGTTTCAAGCTCTAACCTGAAATATGCTGGGCCTTGAATTATGATTCCTTTTTGCGTTATGAATTTATTGCTTGTGGATGCTTGTGATGTTATAATGCATCTCCACACGGATGACAGGATTCAACTTTTGCCCGTTTTCATTACCTTCCAGTAGTGGACTGAGCAGGCATTTTTTGTTTTCATGAAGTGCATGTGAAATGTGCTGAGCAGAAACAAAACACATTACACTGTAATTCACTGGAGTATTGTGTGCCCTTCATGGAAGTTGCGTGACAGACACTGCCTTCTCTCTACTGGAGCACTGTTTGAATCTGTGCCTCCCCTCCATTCCCCTGAGTATTTCTTATTTTTGTTCATGAAATGCCAAATTTATTTGTAACTGCAAAATATTGTGCATTCTTGCTAAAGGGACATACATTTTTCTTCCTTCCTTCCTTCCTTCCTTCCTTCCTCCCCAACCCAGTCAGAACACAAGATTGTTCTACAATATGCTCTCCAGTGATATGTCTCATTCAATTTTAAATGACTTACATAAAGGAGCTCTGCTTTGGAGACTACTTAATACTGTTTGAGGACCATATTGTGACTTGAATAAATCACACAAGCTATCTGAATCTTGGTTTTAGGCATACAGAATTTCCGCTACTGTATTCAAAGAGCAGGTACAAAAGAAGTGTCAGAAATCTGTGAACCTTTTGCTTTCTTGTGTCAATTTTGGTGCCAGAGCACTGATGCAAGTAAAAGGTAGTTGCTACAGAATAGGTCAGCAGTAAATGTGAAAAAAGGTATGCTGACAAAGAGATGAGCATGAACTCTTTTACTCCCTGTGGCTTCTCTGAGGGTCTTTGTTTCATTTTTTGTCTTCAGTCTGTGTCCAAACTGACAGCTGTGGTGATAAGTAGTAGATATCTCTACATATTCATCCTCTGAATGTCATCCTCTGAATCCTACAGAAACTTTTCTCTCTCTAGTTATACTTTTTCATCTTAGCTCGGGCATTTGCTGAATAAACAAAGGCCTTGCTTGCCTGTTCTAGGTTAAGCTGGGAATGAGGCTCCTAAAATGTTTTAAGCAGTCATTTTACAAGACTCAGATGGACTTTGTATAACCATGAAGTGGAAGCATGTGGTCACCATGGCTTTCTCTCCAGGAGATGGGTAATGTGTTGCCTTGTGGAATGCAATGTTTGAAACTGGGCTGCAAGATCTCAATGCTGGTTTCAAAATCTTGTTTATGCCTACTTGATAAGTACAAATAACATATAACTGTAAGGAGCATCATGCAGCTGGGTTCTGCTAGTTTCAGCAGCAAAGTCACAGCCTTGTGAATATAACTTGACTCTATTTCTGTGAGGTTTTAAAGATGAAAGGCCAAGGTTGACCAAACTGTTTTAGTTTATGGATCATGACAAGTAAGACTAAAATAAAACATGGTAGAGTTTATGTGCTATTGGTCTGAAGGGGGAAATAGTGCGTTAACAGAGTCTCATCTGTCTCTTCTTTCATGTGCTCCAAACTGCTGCTCACAGGAAGCAAACAGGACTCACAACTTGTATTCTATGTGGGGTTACTGTTTGTTGATTCACCTCATCATAAAACTTGCCTGTCTTGTTTTCATGGTGGTTTGCTTAGGTGAAAAAACTTAGCTTTTGGGTTTTTTAAGCTATGAAAACAAGGCTATGCTGCTTTAGCAGTTTCATTTGCCATATGTAGTGTCAGCTTCCCTTCTTTTTAGATATACAGCAATATCATAGAAAGTCAAACATCCCAGTAAAATCTATTTTTATGACTATGAATACTTCACACTGGTGAGATTTCAAACAAGCCTGTAGGTTAACTGAATTTCTTCATGTGATCCATGTTTTTTCCTTCTGCTACAGGATGGTCTTGTGTATTTAAGATCTCTTGAAGACTGTTTTGTCGTTGGTGTTTCTTTTGCCAGTAATAATTCCACAGAACAGCAGATAAATTAATTCTTTCCAAGTGGCATGCGCAGTCAGAGTGCTGATTATTGCCATTATGGATGTGAATGCAATGAGATGTCGAGGAAAAATTAAGTTTGTGGTGTTTCTTCTCAAGCTGGGTGTATTCAGTTCAACATAGGTTCTTCTGGAATTAAGCACAACTGTTGATGATGCTTTCATAACTAATAAAAAACTGACTCACCTACTAGTTTCCATATAGAAGGTCAACAAGCTTCTACATACAAAGTCTGTTGGTAACCCATTTTTAAGAAAAAAATAGTGTAGTGGTTGGGTTTTTTCTTTTCTTATTACTATATTCCTTCATCCCATTTAGGCATTTCTAATTTAGGATGTGAAGACTTCTTCTGTCCTTGAATGTAATTAGTGTAGGCTTGTTTATTACCAGCCCAAATTACCGCCAAGAACTTTCCTGAGAACCAAAAGCTTTATTTTAAGAGATTTTGAAGAATGATCTATGAGAATTAGAAAAGAAAGGTTTGATGACATTCAATTGCTGTTCCTGAGCCCGTTTGACTCATGAGAGTCCATGTGACTAAAGCAACAGAGGGTTTGTTCTTTGTAATGAAATTATAAGATGCTTGTTATCATATTTCCTTTCCATCTGTTTTCCTATCGTTAGATAAAGTATGATGTTTGACTCTTTTTTGTCTTTTTTTCCTAGGGTTTTGCTAAGTTCTAAAAAACTAGTTGCTGCTAATAAATAGAGTCAACTAGCCATGGTAGCTAACTCTAAAGAGATAATGCAATATCAATGAACAGGTTGTCTTGCTTTTTTGCACTTCCTAATCCACAATCTCTCTTTTTTAAATTTTTTAATCTTTACATAAGTTTCTTCTTTTCCTAACAAGTGATGAGATCAGCAAATGAACTTACTGGCCTGTTTCTTCTTTAATCTGTACTTGCTTCTGCTCAAGATGATGGTAAAACTGCTATTCGGTTCAAAGGAACAGGTTCAGGATCTGTACGAACATTGAACAAAGCTGCAGCACCTAGAGGAATGTGAACAATATGGATGCAATATCACAACATTTTTGTGGCTGGTGAGATTTATCATCCCCCAGATGGATTAGAACACCAGGCAGACACATTGTGGCTGTGCACTCTGTTGCATAATTCAGGGTAATTCTGTTCTTGCAGAAGCTTATCAGTAAAGAGGACATGCTATGAGCTGTAGCTGTGACTATAATGATTTGGATTTGGTCTACCTCCATACCTCCATAAGCTTTCTTTTTTTTTTTTTTTTTAATAAAGACCTCCCTTAATAAAATATAAAATTAGAAGTGTTAACTTCCTGAGATTCCTGCACTCAGTTTTATTGGCTGTCCCAACTATTTTGTGCTAGCATACTGTGACTTTGGCAAAGCTTCAATATATTTCACCTACCATGCAGCTGAGCATATCTGTTTCTCTTCTATTCTGTCTCTTTTTACCCTATGAAAAATATTATAAATTAATTCTGTATTAGCTTGATCAGTGATAAACTGCCTTTATCCAATGACCTTTGAGTTTGTTGTGTTTAAATCCCTACAATATTTAAACTCCCATCTGTACAGTAATTGACATATAAGATAACCTTCAGAACACAAGGCAGAGTAAATTTTTCATTTGCGTTTTAAAGGAAAGTCTTTCTAGGACCATCTTAAATTAATGCTTTGGCAATAAGGAAAGGCAGTTAAAATAAAAATAAGCAAAGGCACTTGATTACTAGAAGAAGGCTCTCTGATAAGATTCATGACAGGTAAACTTTTGAAGTTCGTAGCTAGTATAACTTAGGTTACAGCATGTGATGTGGTCCCTCCTCTTACTAACATGGTAATCTGCAGTAGTCTTTCTGAGTTCAGCTTCAAATTTGTGAAGAGAGCTAGCGTCACAAAAGAAGATCAGGACTTGTGGAACACCTCGGACAGCAGCCAATTTTCTGACCTTATCCAGGATTAGAGATATGTATGTGCTAATTCCACCAGATCAAATAAAACTACCAGTGAAGCAAGGTAGGCTACAGTGTATGTGAAGATGGCCATTGAAATTGAACATCAAATCTTGATACATAGTTTATTGAAATCAGTGAGAAGACTTACATTCTCTATTGTGGTTCTTTTTCTCTTTTGATATACCATTGTTCTTACAAATATTTTCAATTTTTCTTAAACACTCAAGTGGATATTTTTTAAAATGCATCAGTCTTTGATAATTATTTCTAAGCTACTTTATTCATGTGGCCCTGAGCATCCGTGGATCTTGGCAGTCTTGAGATCTGGATCTCAGGCTTCCTGCCTGAGATGCCTTTAATGTGTACTGGGAGAGAATCAGAATAGGGGGAAAATCAACGGCCAGTGAGGGATTTGCATGTCATATGAATGATGTTAGTAATTGTGTCAGCTCACTACAGGACACTGCTACAGGAAAAGCTCAGTCTAATGACCTCTCTTTGTGAGTGTCTTGCTATTGTGTGCCAAATGCCTGGCAGAAAAAGGACATAAGAAGACATGCTGACATATCTTGTTGCTAGTGATCATATCTTCACATCCTCTGTGTCCATACAGCAAAATTACAGATCTGTTAGGATTGACATTCAAAAATCTTTCTATGTCTACAAATAACGTGGACTTCTCACAGCACTATGTGATGACTGGGAGATATGGACACATGTCAAAACTGAGTGTCATGTCTATTTTAAGGTGCATGAATACATTCAGTAGTAGAACAGCAGCAGATCTTGGATTTTTAGAAGCATTTCAATTTTTCCCCAGATGCTATCAAGCACTTTTTTTTCCTCTAAGCTTGGATGAAGATACCAACTGACTACTAATCCTTGAAGATAATGTATGTTCTACATATGTGTTTCCTTGATTCTAATGGGAAAGAATGATGTAGGATAGTGTGAGAAAGAATATGTAATTGGTGTAGATGAGTTAATATGAGTTTCCTGCAAATAACTAAATTTTTCTCACATGAGATTCCACCGTTTTAGGGTCAAGATTCAGGAACATCCTCTTAATTAATGCTGTAATGTGAAGTAATGGATTAGTGGGAATACCTGCACAACTGCTTTTACAAGTGCATTATTATTCCCAGGCCAATAAGCACTTGCATAGATGATGTGATGGCAAGAATATGTTCTTCAGATGAAAAGTCAATTCAGAAAAATACTCCTGATTGGAAATGGTTACATACCACTGCAGTATATAAGGAAAACTGCAATGACTCAGAGAACTGGAGGACATATTTCCAGGGAAAAGTTTTCTTGCCTGATATGTATGACCTGTTGATAAACAATTAGAACCTCAAAAAATGTAGTGACCCATCACTGAGATGATTGAAGTTTGAAAGAAATAACAAAAGGATTTTACAGTTAGAAGAGTTATGAAAAAGTTGTGTTTCTTCTAAAATTTTGAAATGAGATTTAGTTTCTATTTGGATATTACTATGGAGATTGTATTATCTTATGGTAGTGGATCAAGGTCATGCAGAGAATGACAACTGGGGTCAAGCTTCCTGGTTTATATGGATGGCTTGATTTCTTTAAGGTTGGGTTGGGTCCAGAAAGAGTGTAACACAGTATTACCCACCTCCACAGTCTCTGCCCAGGTATCACATAACCTACATCAGGGGTGTCAAACTCATTTTCACTGGAGGCCACATCAGTCTCACGGTTGCCTTCAAAGGGCTGAATATAATTTTATGACTATATAAATGTAGGAGTAGTTACATTTACGTTTACAGTTACATTTAACCCTGAACTACATTATCAATTGTGTCCTAGCTAACTGAGAGCTGACTCTAAAAGTGCCATCTTTTGTTCATACTATGGTAGACCCTAAAAGGGTTAAGCCCTTAATTGTGTGAGGGCTATGCACACATAAGCAGATAAAAAAAAAAAAAACCCAAAACATTTATAGCCCCAAGAATACACCATTCATGCCTCCTAAACCATGAAATTTGACAGAGACACTTCCATTCTGAGCTGAGATGCCTCAGTCTCCCTCCGTAATTACTGTGGGAAGAGAGAGGGACAGCCCTGTGGGGAGAATCAAGTCTTACTTGTGTATGTAGATGTAGGATGGCAGATATCTGTTTATAACCCAAACAAGTGAAGGAGCACAAATGAGATACCAAAAGAGACAGCAGCACTGATGTAATCTAATACAGTGATATCATCAGGTTGCTTTTGTTTGATGGTTTGAAGGGTCTTTGGTGTCTTTTTTTATTTTATTTCCCTTCAATCTTGTGTCTTTGGCTAGCAGTAGAGCTTCCTCTTGACTTTGGTCTGCTATTAGTGATAGTGGGTAAGGAGGATCTGAAGCAATGGAAGATGTGTTGTGTGGCACCCCAGAAGTGAATGTTGCCTGGTAAAGAGCTCCCTCAGTGAGCCCATTTTTAGGGGTAACTGTTTCCTCTGTACGTGATACATTTATCCTGTGTCAGGAGAGTAAGGGAGTGGGTGAGATGAGATTTGATATGTTTAGTTGGTCACCATGACAAAATTGCTGTTACACGGTATAGAAGTTCCAAATACAGGTCAGCAGAAAAAAAATTGTCTTTTCTTTGAAGGAAGATGGGACTTTGCTTAGAAGATCTTGCAATTATATGACATCCCATGCTGTGCTGCTTCTGCTGCCTTCAATTTCATCTCCTCATTTTTGTTTCCCATGACCCAGGGACTATTTCTGTAATATCAATGCTGAAGCTCAGTTCATAGCACTGCAGTCTCTGTTCTTCCTTCGTTACTGTCCAAATGATGAAACTCATTTGCCCGTCCTGCTTTGTTGCAGGCTCTTACTTTTCCCTGCTGGCATTTAAACTTTATAAACAGCTTCTCAGATCTGACCATCACATGTTTTAGTACAGCATCCTTATTAGCTTGTAGATTACCTTTACCACCTCTCTGAGAGAAAGGATTTTTAACATGCTAGTGTGTGTATTTCACATTTCTAGGCAGAGTAATTGCCACTTAAGAAAACATTAATAACACCATAATACACTGCTCAGGATTGCAGCAGTGCAAACTATCATGGACAAACAAGGTCCTGTCATCACTGGGTATTGCATTCTGTTGTTTCTATTAAACCAGCCTGTCAATTAGCAACTCATAACAAAATGGATCAATAGCAAACTTTTTGTTACTGGTACAGAAGCAAATTAGGGATATTTTACAACTGCAGTGATTAGTGCTTTCTCCTCACACTCTGATGGAAATGATAAAAGTGAGGCCTGATAATGAGGTGGCTGCCGATTAGTAAACTTTTGTGTATTTTTTATTCTTATTTTTATTCTATTGTTTGAAACAGCAGTTGGAGCTAAGTGTGGAAGGGGCACTGTGAGGAAAGTTTGTTTCTATAACAACAAGGTGTATGAATGGAGTTCCCTTTCTTAGCTTTTTTCTTGAAGTGGAAAACTACTGGAGCTTATTTCAGATGCAAGATACTGGATAGCACTAGTGGTGTGTGAGACAGTGAGCAGGGACAGAAGGAGTTTAAAGCAATGCTTGTCTGTGGGGAATGTTGCTCTATGGAGATCAAGCTGGTTGATGTTAGGGGTTTTTTTTGCTTTGTTTTGTTTGTTTGTTTGTTTCCTTAGCTTTTTTAAAGCTGCATGTCTGTGTGCTCACCTACAACCCTGTTGCTAGCTATGCTTTCTAACCCCTTTTTCTGCTGTTAATATTTTAGGAAGGAATCACTTTAGGGTACTGTACCTGAGTAAAGTCAAGTCACTGCCAACTTAATGTTGAACATCACTGGAAAAACATGTCCTAAAAGTGAATGGGGCCACCTATCTTCCCAGTGTCAAAGAAAGAAAGAAACAGAATGGTTTGGGGGATGCCTGGGTGAATGTCTTTGAGTCTGCTGAATTTATCACCCACCGCAGTGCCCCTCATGGTTCAACAGTTCTCACCTCCATGTTCACCTCTGCCTTTGCATGCCTAGTAGTGGTTCTTCAGTCTGTTACCTGCAGGACCCCCAGAATTATTCAGCCAGAGGCTGGATTAGTCCTATTCTGCCTGGATTCACAGTATTGCTGACTTGATGTTATTTTAATGCTGTCATCTCCTCTTGCACACATACTGACACGTGGGTGTCTAACTTTCTTGAAATGTATACAAAATACCAATTTAGAGAAGCCTCTTCCTGGCTGCTGAAAAGCTGTGGTTTGGTGACTAAGTTAGGCTTTGTTTTTTAGCTGTTTTTGCATGGTTACTCAAATTCATGAGGGATATTTTAGGTGATGCACTCAAAGATTACATTTCCAAACCAAAGACTGCAATGTATTATCTTCCTGTCATTGCTCCCATTACATTTTAATTAGTTTATTCTGATTTCAGTAAGGAACTGCCCAATTTATTTAAGCTGTCAGAAATGCAAAATTAGAATATCTTAACTGTGCTTGCTACCTATGGATAGCTCTGTTCTTTTTCAGATCTTCTCCAACACCTCTTTTCAGGTTACAATTCTTGTGCCTTTACCTGTTTTGCATAAGTCTGTGTAATTTCCACTACTTGTAAGTAGTCCCTGCAAGTCAAACCAGCTGTTTTAACTGGTCTGCAGCTTATCCCATCAGGATTCACTGGCCAGCATATAACAGGTAGTCTTAAAACCAAGTTATGTGGCATAGGAAAAGAGGAACACATGACAGCGCAGAGGAAAACAGCAGGCAGCAGTGGGTCAGTGGGCCTGTGCTAGTGTGAGCTGTGCAGTGCTGGGGCTTCTGCTCTCCAGATGGGCAGCCTGACCAGGTGAGCTGGGTCATTGTTTCTCCTCCACAGGGAAACATGGGCAGGTGGGTTGTATGGAGCAGGTGTTCAGAGAAGAAGCAGCTGATATGCTTGGAGGCTTTGCCCCAAAATGCAGTGGGGTTGTGGCCAGGAAACATCTCCAAGCCTTGTGAAAAGGAAGGACTCCTTGGTGGACAAACAACTAGAACCATCTCTGGGGAGGAGCAGGTGCTTCTTTGGTGTCCTTCTCTTAACTGTCTCTCTCCTTCTTTGTGGTAATGGGTGTGCATTTTACCTAAGTGATGGGGAAAAGAGGTGTACAAGAGGCTGGAGTTCTGTTATTTGGTAATGCTAAACTGGACTCCATTTTCTCATCTAGAAAACCACTAAAATTATCTGCTCCATCACAAATCATGTATTTGTTTTCTACAAAAGGAACTCTCAAGCTCAGCTTCACTTATTTTAGCATCATGTTCAGAGACAGAGAGAGAATTAGACTGGAGAGAGCATACATACACCTATACAGAGAGAAATCCTTGTGAAGAGGCCATAGTGTGCATGCCCTCAGGAAAAAATATTCAGTCCCTGTATCTTCTTCTTGCAAGGAACTGTAGGCAGCAGTACTTTGCTGGGCTGCATGCAAAGCTTGGTACTGATAGAGGAGTCTTTTCCCTTCCACTGTGAGGAAACGAAGAAAGGCCAGGTCTCTGGGAGGGTTATTTTTGCCGCAGATGGGATGTACATTCCCTCTTTGGATCCTAATTCTAGCTGAATGGTAAGATGGGACTGCATGTGGTTGGAACAGTACAGGCTTGTGTACTGACAGATCCAGCTTGTTCTTTCCAGATTGCTAAAGCTTATTTTCAAAGGTCTTATTATTGGAAATCTTCCATTGTGTATTTAAAGCCACTGATATCTTGCTGTCAATTAAATGAAAACAAATTGCTGTTACTTTGTCATTTAAGGGGGACCTCTCAATAAAAATATGTTTACCAACAGTTACACATACGGAATTGTTTTAAAAATATTTTAAGTACACCACAATTAACTAAAGGTGTGAAAAGAAGTTGCTTGTGTTCACTGCTTCACAAGCAAGGCCTTAAATTCAATTACTATCAGGGTTGCTGGGCTGCTTTTCCGTTTATGTGGCCAACAAAATTAGAAGCTTTATCTCTAGGCAAAGATGTTTATATTTTCTTTGGTTTCAGTAATTTTTTCAGCTAGGAAACATGTAGTATGAGTAGCTAAAGCAAAGACTTATCTCTTTATAGTTGGAGTGAAATACTGATGTATGAAACACTGATGCATTGTTATATGATTTTTAGCAATTACTTTATACAAAATGACAGTGTATAATGCAGGAAAATTTGAAAAACAACCATGAATTTCTGAGAAATACCTTTACTTTCAGCTCTGGATAATGTTACTATGGTTTATGCAGTCAAATTATAATGAAACAGATCTGGTTTTGGTGGAAAATATATTCATATTAGGACATGTGAGTCTATAATTATAAAAGTAAGCCTCCTGTGGCTCATGAAGCTGAAATACTCGTGGGTGCAAAACTGTGGTAGTTTTGTGCAGAAATAGAAATGCTGAAGCACATGTACATTTCTGCATGTGAATCTTAGGTTCACGTCAGAAAAGCTGATCAGCTTTTTTTGTAACACGTGTCTGTGTTGTGGTATTGTTATTCCTCTCCTGCTACCTCACTACAGTTGGAAGTGGCTGAGGTGATTCACTTGTGGAAAAAAAAAATAAAATAAGAAGAACATATGAGACTTTAATTGTTTCTAATAATGGAAATAGTGACAAGGGAAAATTATTATTTCTAAATCTCTTTTATTGCACAGCTCCTAAGCTTTTTCTTTTTTATGTGCTGAACCAAGATAACTACAATAGAGGGGTCACTTACTTCAGGTATGTGACATCTAGTACATACATTAGCTATATGTGTCAAAAGACAATTCAAGTCATAAAGGGGCATATTATTGGTGGTGGTATAATGTGGGGTCTACTTGACATGTTAGTCATCTCACTTCAGCTGAAGCTGACTTTGATATCTGTCAAGACTGCACAGCCCCTGATGAGTTTGAACAACCATTTAAATACAAGTTACAAGGAAAAAGACTTTGCATTCCTGATATTTCAGGCATGCTGGGAGCCAGAAGTGAGACTACTAGACACTTTATTCCATAAACAGGACTAGATGTACGCTAAGAGACCTCCTGTATCTTGTAATGTTTCACATGTTCTACAATACTGTAGTATTATCTAATGTTTCTTAGAAAAGCAGTAATCATGGGAACTTTCTTCCTTGCTGCTATTGATTCTATCAGCATGTTCTGTGGTTCCTTTTGCCTTGCTGCCAACTTGTTGCATGTATATATTTGTACATCTTCATGCTCTTCTTGAGATCACTTGGACAGCTGAAGTCCCATGCATGGGGCCCTACCAACAATTGTCAATAGCTCTGTTCCAGCTTGCATCGATATCAGCGGGTGACTTTGGCAACTCGGGTGAAATATTATCTATCTCTAAGAGTTGGTTTTCGGATATTCCTCCTTGTGTCCTTGGCATAAGTGGAACAGCTATCCGGAGGAACCTGATTCTCCCATGCAAATTCAGATCTTACCGTTCTTTTCCTTCTCCGAGAATTCATTGTAGATGCAGCAGAAATTTCTTAGTACCTCTGGCACGTGCTTAGAAAGTACTACTTGGAGTTGAAATAAAGGCACTCTGACACTTTTCAAAGTCTGTTTCTATTGCGCTTCTAGTGGGAAATTATAACAAGATATCCAAGAATTTAGGGACAGTTTACTCTGCTGCTCCTCCCCTGTACTCAAGGTCTCTTCTATTATTTGTGTTGCCATGCTGTGTCTATAGACCCCAGCTGTGATGAAGCTCTCATTGTGTGAAGCACCATAGAAATGGACTGTATGTCACAGTCCTTGCCACAATGACAGCACAGTTCCATCTCAGAAGACAAAAAAGGGTAGCTGAGGTAACAGAAACATGCTGCAACTTGTGTAAAGTCATCCAGTGAGCAGCAGGAACAGGACCATATTGTCCAAGTCCCAATTACCCTGCAAAACTACTGACAAATGTTTCTCTTTAAAGGAGGAATCTTATTATAAAAAGAAAATGTGGTTTTTGGAAATTTTCTTGCTAAAGGACCTTTAGAATGCCAGATAGAAAAAGAGGCAAGAAATCCTAGGTGGCTTATTTGAAGAAGAATTAGGTATAAATCTTGCTGAAACTGATTGGAAGTAGGACATGGACCACTTTTAGCTACTTTCTCCTAGTTATCAGAAGAATTTGTTCCCTACACTAGCTAGCTTAACAGACCCACCTCTACACAGATAATCTGCTCCTAAATAACATATAGAAAAAAAATCTGCAGTCACAGTGACTTGTTTTTAATAGAACTATATCAGTCTTTTTATTAGAAATGGTATTTTCAGTTGGGCTGGGAAATGTATTCGTTCATGTCATATGCCATATAGTAAATTTCAATCTGTTTAACTTTTCTCTTATCAACATGAGAATTTTTTAGCAGATTGGTAAAACAGGAGAAAAAAACACAAGCAGCAATCTTGAAAAACTCTTTTAGGTATATGCTGTACGTCGCCAGCTTACGATGGTGTTAGATAGACAAGACAGTGAACAGAGGGATGAGAACAAACAGAGGGATGAGAACAACGAAATGGTGAACAATGTCTCGAGTAAGTCTTTATTGACTCCAAGCTCTGATACAAATAAATGTCCAAATATCTATACACTTTCACAGTCATTTGATTTGTTCCCCAACTAGGTCTCCAGTACATCTAGGAAGCCTGCCTCAAAACACAGTCCAAAGGTTCTGCTCGTTATCTTCAAAAGGAGCAGGTATTTGACTCATTTTCAGGTAGTGTCTTTTTGAGATTTCCTGCTAAAGACATTGGGCCCTGTTTTGTACCACAGAATTCTACAGAAATTCTGTTGGATTTGTGTAAATCCATTGTTCCTCGTACTTAAAACATGTAACTTATACATTATGTAAGATAGATATGGCATGTAAAAAAATTGTACATAATTTCTGTTGAAAAAAATAAATTTTACAGACTTAGAGTGTTTTACTGAAGTGTCTTTACTGCCTTGGCAAATTCAACTAAAACTAAAATGCTTTATCTATGGCATTTCTTATGATTATATTGTATTTTTATTAGTACAAACCAAAGAACAATTAATAGAAAAATGCCAGCTATGAATTATGAGTTCCAAAGTTGTATTCCACTGGCTCCTATACCACGTGTCAATAAGTGAACCAAGCAGCAGTTGCCAAATCACTAGGAATGACCCATTCCTACAATGATTACCAGTTAGAATATCAACATATTCAATATTAGTGTTCCCATTCAATGTTGCTGTATTATTGAAAACTCATTTTTAAAATGTGTGGTAAAAATATTTATTTTGCAGAATAGAGAGAATGAAATCACAAAAATATTTCCATCTTTTAAAAAAATAGGTCCATGTATTTGAATTAAATTGATTGATTAAAATATATACATATTTCCAGGGCAATATTAACATTTTTCTTTAATTTTTCTCATTCAGAATTAAAAAAAAAAAAAAGGTTGCCATCATATTCCCTGTGATATACAGCTTTGCAGAATATTCTGGCAGTGTGAACCGTTCAAAGGCCATTTATAGTGAAGAATAATAGTACAGAATTGTGAGCACAAAAGCTGTAAAATCAGGAAAATTCCCCCCAGCAAGACCCCTGCTTGCAACAATGTGAGGCAAAGAGGTGAGAAAGGGCTTCTAAACCCAAACAGAAAATGGTGAAAATAAAGGCTCTGTACGTCCCCAAATGTGAGACTCTTGGGGGACAAAGAAAGCAGATCCCCTCTGGTGAGAAGGTTTATCTGCAAAACAGCTCACAGTTATGTGTAGTCCCAGTGTTTGTCTTATGCAAACAGAGAACTTGCAGCCCGAGAAGGTTTATTTATACTGAGAAAAGACTGAGCATAAGTCCACCGTAAAAAAGCAAGTTTTCTTCTTGGAAATACAAATTATTTGTGAAGATATTGATAACTTTGTGCTTACATGCTTACAGCAAAGGTAGATTTTGCACAGTTAATATGGGTGATATATTTATTATTTTTACATGTGTAAATGTAAACAAGATGTAAGAATGTCTGTTCTAAATACAAGCAAACTTTATTTTAAGAGTTATGTTAGTTAAGTGATGTTCAAATAGATTTTTTTCTAAAGGAAGGAGAGAGGACTGGCTTTATAGTTAGGTAAAATAGATGCTCCCTCCCCATGAAGAGGCTTGAGGTGTCAAGAAAGAAAATACTAAGAAAATGCTGAGGTTCCTTAGCAATTCTTTCCTAAGTTAGACTTGTCTCAGCAGGTATACAGGTAGTACTCTGCTGGATCTAGCAGTAGAGATGGATTCAGGAAAATAAATCAAGCTGTGGTTTTGAATACCTTAAGCTTCCCTGCTGTGCAGACCTGGAGTTTGAGTTGAGCAGTATTTCTACAGAGAAGTGCTCGAGGCACTTAAAAGGTGGAGAGCTTCACTTATACTTGAGCAGAGGGTCCCAAGAAGGCCCGTCACAGGGAAGAGATGATTGAATTGGTGGTTGTTTCATTTGACAAGGAAAAGCTATTGGGGGATATGTATTTCTACTGGAGATGTTAATTTGATTTTATGTTTCATCTCTAATTCCATCTTATTTTTTTGCACAGTAAAGTTATTGTAATTAATGAAAAATGATCAAATGAAAAGGCAGTATGTTCTTTGTTCAAGGTTGAACATGATCAGAAATACTACTGATCTGACTGGACAATTATAATACAAAAATCACAACATTGATTACTTCAGAAATGTAATTTTGCATTTGGAATGTGGTCTGACTGATTGTGGTTTAGTTGAACTTGCTTGGATCTGAAGTTGTCTGCAGCATAATTCAGTTATTTGATTGCCCCCCATGTGTATGGTTAAGCCACCTGATCTTGTGCTGTTCTTTCTTTTTTCACTCTTAATTAGAGTATATTCCATCCTATAGTTCATTCTCTCATTCCTGTTTATGATTTCCAGTTTAGCATCATAATAATAAACAATTTATTTTGTTGCTTCTCATTATGTGACTGAAAACAGTTCTTGAGATGTGTTACTTCAAATAAAATTGATCAAAGATGCTATTTCACCTCCTTCACCCACAGGAGCACTAAATTCTATGTGAACCTTATGTTAAAACCTTTTCCAGGACATAGTTGTTATGCTTGAGTTCGTGCTCCTTAGGTTTTGGTTTCATTTATTTTAGCAAGTGCCTTTTTTTAAACGTTCCCATTTGCAACGTGAATTTTATTTTGTTGAAATGTTGGATTTTATCACTGTGCCTGTGGCCTGTCTACACGTGATGCTGTTTCAGTGACATGCATTGAGCAGCCCAGTTCTGCTACAGGTAACACTTCTGCTCAAAGCATCTGCCAATGTTAGCAGTCGATCAAGCAGCTGGTGTTGCTAGAAGATCATTTTAGTTCACCCTCCAGGATGACAAGAATTCTTGGCTGCCATGCAAACAGACAAGGCTTTGCTGTTAGTGCATTCTAGATCCCAGAGGTTTTTTTTGCTTTCAATTTTTTAATCCAGTAGAATTTTTTGTCAAAATTAGCTAGCTGTGAGTGTCCATTAGCAAAACTGTATCTAAAATGTAGATTAGTTTTTAGGCTCCCTATGTATTTTCTTAATGCTTGAAAAAAACAAATTCCATGTGCAAATAGTCTGAGTCATTTTGCAATGAACAAGCTGTTGTTTATGTATGAACATTTCCTGAAGAGGCTGTTTCTATAGAACATCAGGAAGCAGCCATAAAAATGAATATGGGAAAAAACTGGGACAGAAACAAGTAGATGCATGTTGCAATTGGCTGTGCAGAAATATTCCATAGCAAAAGGTAGGATCACATGCAGAACAAATCGCTTGCTTTTGTGAGTTGGCAGAAAATATAATTAAAATAAAGAAGTGACATCTTATGTGACAGAACCTGAGTAGGCAGCACAGCATTTATCACCTCCTGTTCACTAGCTTTTCTTTTTTAAAATTAGTGAGATTTATCTTATATGACGCCTACTCGTGGTCTTGTTGGCATGAACGAAAACAGAAAAAGAAATGTAGTGATGTCAAATAACACCATGAGTTACTGCAGCCAAGGAGATGGGGCATATTTGTCCCTGATGCTATGAAAAAGAACTGTACAAGGGTGGATACAGGTCTGAAAGTGTATTACTTCCTGGTGTGGGTTTTTTTGTTTGTTTGTTTGTTTTTGTTTGGTTGTTTTTTTGTTTGTGTGTGTGTGGTGCTTATAAATTCTACTTCCATCTAGGGAAAGCTATATATTGAGCTATTTTCTACAAAATTAGGTTTGCACTGAAATCTTGATTTCAGCTGTGTAAATTTGAAGTTATTCTGTCAGAGTCAATGGAGTCATTCTGGGTTTATACGTGTAAGCCTGTAATCAGAATATGTCAGTGAGCAGGAAGATGACACACATGAAGATCAGTGGTTGATGCTGCTGTTTTTCTTTCAGGCTGAACATTTTGACATCTTGCTTGCTTCATTTTCTGTACTGAGTTTTCTGATTCAGCCAGGCTATGGACTGAGACCAATAATATTCTCTATTAGGAGACATGGAATCAGGGAGGTTTCTGAAAACAAAACCAAACCAAATCAAACCTAAACACAGTTTAATTTTAGAAGACTCAAACAACGAAGTACTTGGAATTCTGAATGACATGACTTTAAAAGATAAGTGAAGGAGTGCTATCACAGAAACCTGCATGAAAGAGGAGGAGCAGAGCAGGGAATATTACTTATTTTTATAATATATTTATTAAACCAGAGCTTGTTAAAGAGCTCAAGTGAAACTACATAGATTGAGTGAAAGGAGTGGAAGCACAATCCACAGGGTAACTACATACATGGGTTTAAAATCCTAGTTTTAGGAAGGGGGTGAAGTGAGAGAAAAGGGTGACCAATATTCATTTATGTTGTTTCTGATGAATCATTTTCCAGTACCCACACTTGAAGAATGCCTCTAAATATACCCCTGAAGTGCATGGAAGCACATACTTAATTACAATGTGATATTGATGCAGCAGTGCCCTCCTGGGCAGATGAGGTGGAGACCAACATCCCTTCCCCTCCCACTGTCCTTAAGTTGCTGGTTACCCCCAAAAGAAGAGGCAACCATTACCTGCAGCCCAGTGAGAATAAGAACAGTTCTTTTCCGTTACTCCTCTCCTACCCGGTTCATCCACAGCATCTGACCTGCAGTTGTTTGGAAACAAACACATCAAATCTGTTCTTGAATTTGTATGAGCTTTGCAGGGCCCTTATATGGAAAGCGATGGCTTGGGCGGTATGTGGGTTGTTCTTTTTCAAGCTTTTTTAATTCCAGCAACAAATATCTGTGGTGTGAGTGTACTCAGTTTGTCTGCATACAGTATGATGTACTGCACATTGTGTTCTTTGGTATTTCAGTAAAGAGTTTGCATCACACAGGTCTAGAAGAAAGGAAGGTACATGAATACAGCAATGTACCTTGTGCAACACCTCGGTGCACATTCCACTGTGTAAAAAGAAAGCAGCTGAGGTGACAGGCTCGGTGTTGAGAAGTTAACTGTGTGATTTCACTCTGCACTGGGTACAATGAGAGTTTCGGATGACTGATGACTGTTCTGCTGTACAATTCCATTACCTTTTGCTCATTACTTTGCCTGTCTTTTCTACTTATTAAGAGAGCCATCCTCAGATCATCTGTGATTTGGTAGTAGCACCTTGCAACCTTGAAAGTAAATCTCATAAAAGTGGAGTAAACCACCTGTGGTTGTTTGCTAGCTATCAAGATATTTTAGGACATTAAACAACAAACTGGGTTGATATAGCACAGTTGCAAAATGTGTAGGATGCTTATCACAAAGTTTAAGATGGCTGAATGTCCAGTAAGATCTGCTATACAGAAGTGCATATGGGTCTCCTTAGCAGTTGTCTGAGTGCTTTATGTATAGATCCATGGCACACAGAACTGCTGCTTTCCTGCAGGTTACCAGTCTTATAGTCACTCACATTCACTTGTGTTTTCACGATCAAGGTATTTGTAGAAACAACTGATTTGCCAAAAAAAAAAAAAAAGAAAAAAGGAAGAGAAAGGGAGAGGAAAGGAGAGAAAAGAAAAAAAGAAAAAGAAATAGAAAAAGAAAAAAAAAGAGAAGAAAAGAAAAGAGAAAAATATTTGCAACTGCAAATTATTAACTGACACTTCTCATTTAAGCAGTGTCACTTAAAACCAAATATTTAGACTCCAAATCAGGATAATGAAAAAACATTTTCAGAAGTGTGATGGAGCTTCTGTCTAATTGACACTTGTACTTCCCTGCAGCTGAGGAGGATAAATTTTCACAGAAGTATGAGCAAGTTAACAGCCCAAGTACCTGCAGCCTTGACATACTTTGTATGAACCGTATTTAAATCAGGAATGTCCTTCAACTTCTTGCTAAATTCTCTGTTTTCGCTAAAAAGGAGATAGGTGAATACATAGTTTGTCACCTAGCAACCTCAGATGAGTGCTCTGAACAGTTTTGAATGAATACTTGCTGACAGATTCTTAAAAATAGTTTTTTTGTTTAGTTTTGTTTGTGCAAGTGGAAGGTGTAGACCCCTGTATGTGCTTGTGTGAAATGATAAGAAGGCAACCGAAGAGAGAGCGACACAGAAAAGGAAATAAAAATGGAATCATACGGTGTAATTGGCATGCATATATATAGAAATTTTGTTTCTATTCTTTTAAGTTGGCTCTGCATAAATTTGCATGACATACCTCAAGTTCCTTGTCTGTTCCATGGCATGCCAGTCAAATTCTTTCCTACAGAAGAAATGGGAACATAGATCCCCTGGTATGTCAAACAACACCCCCCCCCTATCCTGCAAGGTAGAAAAATTAGTTCAGGGACTCATTATTTGCTTATGGTATGTTGTAAGATTGTTAATTCTTGCCTGCATTAGACTTTACCCTTGGATCTTAGACTTAAATATAATAGCAACTGGTAGCAATAATTGAAATTGCATTGATGACAGCAGCTGGGTGGATGGGACAAAGGTCAACATGGCCAGCTGCAATCAGGATGAAGGGGGGTGGCTGTGGGCAATGGCAGCTTTTATGCCATGTTCTCTGAACAGCACTTACAGGGAGGGATCTACAGCCCTCTCAGCTTGTCTAGTAAAGTTGCACCTGGACAGGGGAGGGTCACTGTTAGCCCAGAGCAGGTTGGCATCCTATAGTGATTTAAAACCCTGTAAGCCTTTGTTGACTAGGTTTCCTTAATACTCTTCCTACAATGACCAGCCCAATGATGTAAAGCACCTACATGACCGCTTCAACAGACCACCAGTGATTCCCTTTCCAAAGAGTAGTTTCTTGGTGACAAAATTAATGGAGCAGCTTTACATGGTTCTGCTGTCAGCTTACATGTCACGGGATGTTCCTATGAGAAAAGGAGCATGGTCATACCATAACCAACTTCTGTTTGTACCCGACTACGGGAAAAGTTTGACAGACTGCATTATTAAATTAGAGGGAGGTTGTCGAGGGTTAAGATTGCGGGGTGACAATAAAACCCTGGCAGATGTATTGTTAACCCGCTCTCCCCCCCCCCCCCCACTTCCCCCTCCCTCTTCCCCCTTTCCACTCAGGACAGGCGATTGGGAGGAAAAGAAGGACAGAGAGAAGAGAGTTGGAAAAAATTAAAGATGTTTTACTAATGCTACTAATAAGAATAGAGAAAATAATACAAAATATACAAAACCAATCTTGAAAGTCTCAGCAACTGCAGAGCCGGCAACCAAAGTCCTGGATTAGACTCTGCAGCCAATTGGAGCTGGATGCAGTCTCTCACTAGGCCTCAGTTTGCAGGGACGACTAGCAAGGTCCTCTCCTAATGTCGGCCATAAGCAGAAGGGAAAAGGGCAAAAGGGACAAAGGGACGAGATCCTCGTGATCTCCCACTTTTATATGAAGTATTCACGTGAATGGGATGTTATACACAGTTGGTCAGTTTCTTGGTCACTTGCTTCTCGTTGCCCCTCTTGCGAGATGTCCATCCGTGCTTATCAATAAGTTTGCATTCCATTGCTAGGTTTACCAAAACATGTGTCTGGTTCTCCAGGAAAACGCAGTTAATATGAAGGCTTTAGCTGACAGGCAAATTCACTAAAAGAGAAACTTGTTTTTAGCAAAACCAGGACAGAGGTCTTATTCTGAGTCAGCTCTATGAGGGCATGATTTTGGATGATTGTGTCCAGCAATGAAGAAGGTCGATTTCTTTAGGAACTAAAAGCAGCTGATTTCCCCAAACTAAAAAGCCAAAAGTATTGCAACAGCTATTTATTTTTGTAAATGGAGGGACTTCTTTCATTCATGTGACAATTTAAAGCACATTATTTTTGTTCAACATAGGCACTTTAAAGACAGAATTACTGAATGCTCCTGAGTTCTTTAAAAGCCTTCTTGGATTTTTCTTTCAGCTTCCAATGATTTGTTTAAAAAATAAGAAACACATTGTCATGATGAAGCCCATAGTATGAAGCATAAACTGAAAGACACAGGAAATTTTTATAGAAAGTGTGAGAGAGGTTGGGTGGGTTGGTTAACAGCAAGCTGCCATTAATATTTTTTAGCTCACTGTCTCTGGGATTATCCTTATTGCAAGGTAGTGGTTGTTTTTATTTAGTTAATTTAATAACTGAATAAACTGGTTGTCAGTTGGCTTCAGCTTATGCCCCTATCTGAAAAGGCCACTCTGCAGGCTGTTCACATGTTTATTGCAAGCTGCATGTGTGTAACTGCTGGCTCTTTTAATGGTGTTGCTGCTCACATGTGTGTGAGGGGCTGTGTGTGGCTGTGCAGGTCAGGGTCCCTGAGCACAGGGGCAGGAGCATCCCTCTGACCCACAGGGAAGGCACAAGTGAGCTCAGGCAACATTCATTGAGAGGCGCAGGCAGGGTCTCCCTAGAGCTCACATGGGGCTTTAGGGCTGCTGGGACACTGGTCCCAGAGTGTGGCAGCAGCCTAAGAATGTCTGAGGTTTGGGACTAAGTCATGAGGTGAAACCTGGTGACCCCTTATGGCATGTTTGCTACCATTATGAACTTGCATGAGAAAAGGGAATGTGGCCCTCTCCAACCTCATTTTCATTGGAGGGAAGAAAAAGTTTGGCTAGTTTGTGGCAACTAATGGGAGGTAAAATCTCAGCGATGCTTAGGCAGTTTACAAAAGTCTCTTAGCAAAATTATCAAAATAAAAATATACTTTCTGTAGAGTCAGAAAAAGCTTATGTCAAAGTTTATCTCCAAAGTTGCTAACCAGGTCCTTTAATATGCTGGAGACTGATAATTTCTTCTGAAAATTATTCTGGAACTTTCTAATGTACATTTTAAGGCCTAATCAATTACTATCACATAACGCAGTGTGTGCCTGACATTACTGAGTTGTTACATTTAATCTAAGAAACTAGTAACAGGCTGCCTGTAACTGATTGATATGAAGAGTGGTAAATGTAAATGGCAAGCAAGCTAGTGTGGTCATTTAAAACACTACTTTATGCTGAAATATATTTATATTTCCATGTAAATGTGAAAAGAAGCAAAGATGTAACAGTGAGAAGCTAAGTATTTCAAGATGTCTGGTATAATAATTTCATGCCGTCTTTTGGGTGAGGAAAGAATGACAGATCATGTTCATTCTTTTCAGGTTTTGTATATTTAATGCCCACTTTACATTTTTAATTTTATTTTTCCATATTTATGTTGTTGTTATTTTGTAAGTGCCAAATTTCAAATTTCCACTAATTCTGCTCCATTATTTCAGAGTTTTCTAGTTATTTTAGATTTTTCTCTTTGTTTTCCTCCTCTCTTGATACTTTCAGAAGAGAACTGGACTTTCATAAGCTAACAGGTCTCTGTGCAACGTCAGGTTTTTCTACATTATTTTCCTGCTTGTTTACTCATGCAGGCTGCAGTCAGAATTTCCATCACGGCCATTAAATAGTATGTTGTCAGAGACAATGTGTTGGTAGTACATTGTGCTCGTGTGTGTACGGATATGGGTATACTATACTATACTATACTCAAGGCAGGGGCTTCAGTCAGGCCTCCAGGTTGAGAGGACCCCCAGTAGCAGCCAGTGAAAGCATTGCTAAGTATCTTATGCAGTATGACATTGCATGACATTTTCCTGTGTGAAAAGCATATGAAATGTTACATTTTTTCACTCAAGCTCGACTTTGGTCATCTGCTTAGATGCTGAGCTGCTCAGGCTGCCTGGATGTTAGAAAACTACTGATTGCATATTAAGGTATCATGCCTGTGCAGTTGGTTTGCTCTTGTACAGCATTCTTCTGTGCCATTGCCATGTATCTGACCGGCCCCACTCTCTGAGAAAGGAACATGAAGCCTCTTTATCAAGGCAGTTTCTTGCTGTGTGGTTGGAGCTGCACCTATATGGAAGTGAGCTTATAGCATCCAAAATCCTTCCCATGTCTGTGGTAGTGGTGTAGCATTTCTGAATCTTGTCTGCATGTCCTTTATCCAAGCTATGGCTGGGACTTATCATCTTCTCCTTTTCCTGCATGCCAACTAATTAATCTCTGAAATCTGTCTCCTCAACATGTGAAAATCCTTCAGTTGCTAATCCAGCAAAGAAGCTAAGTGTATTTTTAGAAATCCAAGGATCTTAGTTGTTTCACCAGTGGATTTAAATTTTCAAAAGCTAGCTGATGTCTATATTGAATTATGTGACTAAGTCTTCCTCTTCATGAAACTCAATGCTGAATATTCATTTTTATCCATATAATGTGGAAATAGTGTTAATCCACTATTTTGGCAGTTATACAATGATAAAAATCGTAGAAAATAAGTCCTCGGTATTCAGGTCTTAACAACAGGCAGCAAGGTAAGATATTAGTTCTTTGAAGCATGATAGGCATTTGAGTGCAAGAACGGCCATACTGACTCAGACCAGAGGTCCACCTAGCCAAGTCCCCTGTCTTTAACAGCAACTAATAGAAAATAGAGAAAGTGCAAAAAAAGAGCATATTCCCCTGGGTAGGTCCACTGAGCTTCCACGTACTTATGGCTTAGATATTTCTTGAGCTAGAGTGTCTTTTCGTGCCTAGTAACCCTTTGTGGCTTTTTTTTCCATCCAAAAATGTGTCTAAAATTTTATTGAATGCATCTAAACCTTCCTGTGCACAACACCCAGACACAATGAGTTCTGAAGTTGAACTACATATAATTCAAAAATCTACCTCCTTTTTCTTGGACCTATCCTCTGGACATTTTACTTGATGACTCTACTTTTTAAATTATGATTTTGTAGACCTCTGTCACATCCTCCTTTGATTTTGGTCTTCCAAGCTGAAGACTTCTAGTTTATTTACTGGTTTTTTTTGTCCAGATGCTGTTTCTGTCTTGAGTGGTATTTATCTCTCTGCATCCTTCTCTGTACCTGTTCTACTGTATGCTTCTGAAAATAGTACATAGTTGTGAACAAAGATTTTTCATTCATACACAAAGTGATTCCTCTTCATTCTAATGAGGAGATGTGCTTTTTCCTCTCTCTTCGTGGCTGTCATGCATTTTGCATGAATAAGTTTGAATCTTAATCTTTCCTGCCTTTTATAACTGTATTTATTGTCTATTTGGTTTATTTGTACCTATAATAGTTCTGGCAGATTATCATGGCATTTTTGAGAAAGGGAATCTTCTCGCATTTCTGTGACTGTTTTTCACGCTGTTTGTGTGCCTGGATTCACCAGTGCTGAGCCAGTTTAGTATTACATTCAGAGTGTGGATGAGCCATAATCAACAATTTTAAGCTGCAATTAAGAATGGTCCATTGAGTCCATTAAAAAGAAACAAACACAAAATAGAAGATAGAAATACTATAAAATTACATTGCTTCACTGAGCGGGCAAGGAAGCTTATTGCTTCCTAATAGAAGAGCTAATGGATGTACATTAGCAAACAGGTAAGTGCCCAGGAGATAATGAATAAAGAATTTTAGACTTTTCTTGGAAGCATGGATAATCTTTGTAATGACTAGTAGTAATCACTTAGTATGGAGAGAGAGCTAGCAGAAATATTTGACTTTGTTTCTGTTTTGTGGTTTGCAATGGTTGTTACAGAATAATCATAATTCAGACTGGATCAAAGATAAGTTTAATGAACTAGGGACTTAATTAACATTTTTCATTCCTTATCTCACCACTGGTTTAAAAGAACTTTCATGTTATTTGAGAAGAAAATGTGTCGGCCCTCCATAGGACATCCTCGGAATCCCACTTGGACTTGGTACCATAGGGCTAAGATTATACAAAGCAACAACAATCCTCATGCCTTCCACTTTGCCTACATCTCCACTTCAAAAAAGTTTAATGTTTCACAGATTTGTGCTTAGCTGCATGTGCGTGTGTGTGTGTGTGTGTGTGTGTGTGTGTACTCTGCTGGGTTTAAATGTGCTTTGAATTTTCCTTCTCTTACCCCCTTGTAATAATAAAATTCAAGTGCAATAGGTATGTGTGTGTGTATATATATATATGTATGCTGCTTCTTTTTGCTTGAGAGCTTAAATAGTAGAAAATATTTTGTTCTATTTCTTCTGTCAGGAAATGACTGTTGGTTTTGCTTTGCAGTCCAGCCTGATTTACACTGCTGTGCAATGGTGACTTGAGGGAATGGGAGGGTCCCAGGAGAGCCCTGGGAGACCAGGCTCATTTTGCCATTGTTGACAGAGGAAGAGGCAGGATTAGGATGGAAACTGCTGTTTCTGAGCAATGATGTACAAAGCACCTTTTCAGGAGTAGTTGCTACTCAGTATTTACCAGTCGACCCTTGATGGCAGAGACAGCAGTCAGTCTGGCTTTCTGGAGCTCTGCTGGAGGCAAAGTAAAACCAATGATGATCCTTTTTCACCTTCTACAACCTGTTACCTTATGTGAGGCCTCAAGTTGTCTACAGCTCAACCCTTCAACACCTTATCAGAATACAAGTATTGCATTTTGCTGCCCTTCCCCATTCAACGTAGGTCACCTGAAAATTAGAGGCAAGTCAGGTACACGACTGTTAGTGAGCGAAGGCACATTTTGTGAAGTTTCTCATAAAAAATATAATGATCTCATGGAAACTGATACTAATTACTCTGTACTTCTGTAGGACTTTAAAAGACAAACATCAAACTACTGCATTTCATACACTTGTTTGGGTGAAGAAAAGTGAACTAAGTGATTGGATGACTGTAGAAAAAATGCTTTAATGCCAATTGACAGCAGAAATTAGCTATGAAGTTGCTCAAAGGACTGGAGTTTAGTTACACAAACTTAAAATTAGAAGAACATTATGTACTGTATGAAGAAAAACATATCTGTAACATTTGGTACAAGCTAACATTAGTCAGGGTAATTAAATTAAATGTTTTTTAAAGATTAATAGATGTTTTACTTCAAGTGCTTTAGCAAGCACGGAAACAGGGGGAAAAGAGTATTGCCTTACCACATTTTCTTCTTTCATGTGTATGTTAATTTGTCGGTATCAGAGAAGTGGCTAGCTGGGTGTATTCTCTTGATCTCAGGTAGTTTTCAAAAGTAAATTACTGCCCTAGGAAGATAAACCCCATTTCTGAAAACTGTATAAGAATTTAAAAATAGAACTGACGGCAGAAAGATTTTCAGTTCCAAGAGAAGTATTGATTGGTTGTAAGGAAAGGAAAGGAAAGGAAAGGAAAGGAAAGGAAAGGAAAGGAAAGGAAAGGAAAGGAAAGGAAAGGAAAGGAAAGGAAAGGAAAGGAAAGGAAAGGAAAGGAAAGGAAAGGAAAGGAAAGGAAAGGAAAGGAAAGGAAAGGAAAGGAAAGGAAAGGAAAGGAAAGGAAAGGAAAGGAAAGGAAAGGAAAGGAAAGGAAAGGAAAGGAAAGGAAAGGAAAGGAAAGGAAAGGAAAGGAAAGGAAAGGAAAGGAAAGGAAAGGAAACCCACACCCCTCCCCCATGCTATTTGCAGAAGATGGACATTTTGCATTGCAAGGTAAATACTAGGCACCTCCACATAAGGAGAAATGAAAGAGAAGTTGTAGAAAGCTATTTTTCTGTATTTCCTGCCTTCCATGGACTTGGAGAGTCAAGTACCCATCAAAATGTTGAGGCCACCAGGAATGGTGTCATACCTGCTTGGTCAGCCTGAGAATGGAATCACGACTGAGATAGGTGAGGCAATCCTTCCAGTCAGTTTTGGAAAATGGGCATTTAGCACCTTTTGGAATCTTTAGTATCTGTGTTCTCTGTGCAGCCAAGCAGGACTCTGCAGCTCCTTGATAAAACCCCCATGAGCCAGCCAGCTCACACCAAATCCCCAGCGTAACAGTCAGCACAGTTACAATGAAAGCAATAAGGTAACCTGCACGGATAAGCATGTGGCCCATGCTGCATGTAAGGTAAATCAGTTTCTCTGCTGTTTCATTTTGTTATTTTAAATTGTGGCTGTATTTTTTCTTAGTTCTTATTTTTATGAAAACATTGTGTAAATATAATAGCTTTGTGATCATCTGCATTTTGAAAATGCTGAAAAATAATTTGGTCTTTGTGGGACTGAAGGGTCTTACACTCACTCTGTCAGCTCTTGCCTCACAAAATCACCTGATTACACGAACACTGAAAACTGATATCTCATTACACGGCATTGAGTATTCCTCTAAGCCACATGGTAATTTGCTTTGTCTTTCCTTTTACTTAGGAGCTTGTACCATGCCAGGAAGACCCCAATGCAAAATATTTCACATGGAATTTGGAGACGCAAGATAGCAGACTGACCTTGTATCATTCTCTCTTCAGCTGTTTGTAGGAGCCAAGCACCAGCTAGCCCACAGTATAGCAGAAGTATGTGATATTTATTCATGTAGTTACATAAGAAGGAAAAATTTCTGCTCTACAAAATTTACTATTTAATTTAGAACAGTAACAGTATGAATACTGATAATAGGCCATGCTAGGTAAGATGGGGTGATTGTGTTAGTGTTCCTGAAAGTAATTTTATTAAAAGAAATGGATCTTACAATTAATTTTCCATTATGTGGCTTTATTTTATTTTATTTTATTTTTTATTTTTTATTTTTTTTAAGAAGAAGAAAAAAGGCAATTATTTTTTACCTTTCTTTTTTTTTTAGTGGGCAGGCAAGAGAGTAACAGTAGATTGTGCTATGGTAGAAGTGAGCAGAGGAAAGCTTGTTCACTGGAAGAATTAAGTTACAGGGGAATCAAGCCAAACTACAGAACTCATCCTGCCCAGTTCTGGTAAATGTTCATGCAAATTTAACCTTGCAACTGCACAATGAAACATAGTTTTCTTGAAGGGACAGTTTCCCTGAATGCATAGTTTCCCCCAGTGTAGTGGAGCTTGTTATCACGCAACCCAGTTTTGTAAGTGAAAAGTCTTTGTATTTGAAGTACTGCATGCATGTTGTTAGGGAGTGAGTTAACAATTTTCATACTTGGTTGTCTAACAGTACACTGATGAGTTCAGAAAGGAGTCAGGAGAGGTGTGTGCAGCAGTCTTGTTATAAGGGCAGCTTAAAAGATCAAGTTTTCCAGCCCAGAGAGTCAGCTAGAAAGTGAAAAAAATACATCATTTGAGACTGAAAGAGCAAAATCACAAAACAGAGGAGTAGTTTCTTGGGCAGTGAGTACTGGCAAGAAAAAGCAGGTATTTAGTTAGCAAGCACAAGTCTATGAGAAAATGTAGGAACTGCCAGTAGAAGTTGCAAAGAGATGAATCAGTGTCAGCTAATGAATACCTGCAGATATCATCTCTATCCTATATTTAAAATCATTTCACCTTAGTAGAAAGTCTGTGTGGATCTTGAAAAGATTTTTATGTGGGCAGTTCTGAGAGTGAGATTGAAGCTGTATGCCCTTTACCTGACACTATATAAGGCTAATCCCTAAAAGAAGTGAAAGTTGATATCTCTCTCATAATTTTGGAAATCAACATTTTTATTCTAACAGTTTTCAGAAGGATTTTAGAAAGAAATGTTGATGTGAGTATGTAAGTTCACACAAATAAAAACCTGATCAGTATTTGATGATGACAAATAAAAAAAGTCAGATGAGTTTTCACAGAAAAACAGAAAATTATGGTAACAGAACTGCATATTTTAAAATTGCAGTGCACTTCTAAAGGGAGGAGTTTTAATGAACTAGTGAAGTGAGCGTGACTGTCTGAAGATTTTTGAGACCTGTGAATTTAAAGATGCTTCTGGACTTGATTGCGCTCTTGCTGTGTTCTATAAATTTATTTTGGTATTAAGAGCCAAGAGGTGGGGGAAAACCCCATTTGTTAAAAATTATTATTATGGAGAATCAGAAATGAGTACTCATTACTGAACTCTAGGAGAAGATTAGTCAACATACGGCTGTCTTTGACCTTGAAATGCAAAGAAGACACAGGGCTGTGTGGGAGTCAGGGAGAACTATCATGACTTCACTGACATCCACCTACTCTTGTAGATGCATTTTAGATGTGCATTCTGTCTTACTTTGGAAATGCTGAGGTTTAATCTGGCAAGCAGCTAAACACCACACACAGCTGTTCACTCACCTTCTGCCCTCACTGGGGTGAGGGAGAGAATTGGAAAAAGGGTAAGCCTCATACGTTAAGATAAAGACCATTCGATAGGACAGAAAGGGATAAAAAAAAAGAATATATAAAACAAGTGATCCATAATGCAGTTACTCACCACCTGTCAACTGATACCCAGCCAGCTCCTGAGCAGCAGTCCCTTGGCTAACCTTTCCCTAATTTATATACTGAGCGTGACATGATACAGTATAGAATATCCCTTTGGCCGGTTGGGGTCAGCTGCCCTGGCTGTGATGTCTCCCATCTTCTGCATCTCCAGTCTCCTCAATGAAGTCCTTCATTGGTATAAACATTGCTTGACGACAACCAAAACATCAATGTATTATCAACATTCTTCTCATACTAAATCCAAACCACAGCACTATACCAGCTACTAGGAAGAAAATTAATGTTATTTCCACTGAAATCAGACCAAGAAATCAATATTTTTGGTGGCCTCCTTCCTTAAAATGCAGTTAAATTGCTCTGCAGGAAGGGGTTATGCTATAAGGAGCAAATAGGATGCTTATAAGACCATTTGTGTTACAAAGCAGTTGAGAGGCAGAAAAATACCTATGTCAATTAATATGAGCTTATCAAAGATCTAATGAGTGACTGTGACATTGATTTTAATATGCAAATGAAGGTACATGTGTTTAGTGTCAGGAGAGAAGAATGACAATGAGAATCAGTGATGATTAAAAATCCTATGTTATATGCCTGGGAAGAAAAGGTAAACTGTTCTCTATGATTGGTATGGCTGACAGAAAATGTGTAAGGAGCACAAATGAAGAAGAAAGATGAATGTTGTAGGTTTTGAAGAGGAATGAGGCATAGTATGAATGTAAAAAGAAAAATGTAAGAATTGTTGTCTTTGGACTAACATATATGATACTGGTCTGTGAATAAAATAAGCTCAGTATAAGGCATCTGTAGCCTCATTACATTCTATAGAAATCAATATTCAAGTGACAGAATAAGTCACATTGCAAAAAAATTGCCTTTTAATTTTCCAGTTTATGTACTGTAACTATTCACAAAAATGTTATTGGTTCATATTAGAATTTAGTTCTATTTCCTATGGTGATCTGAATTTATTATGCTGCCCTGTAAGTTTGCGAAGTATGAATTGCTGTAAAGTCAAATTGAATTTGATTGCTTTCAAATATCTCAAAAAGCAGGAATGTTGGAAATTATGTTTTTTTCTGTGATACTAACTGGATTTATATTGAGGAGTTTTAAGCAAAGATATGTAAATGTCTTTTATGACATCATAAATGAAATACATAGAGCATTGGTGTTCAGTGCAGGTTAATTAAGGTTAATCTGGATCATTGTTTAGCCTTTACCCTTCTGCAGAGTGGAGCAGAGACTTGCACATTCTATGATGGGACAGTCCTTATGCTTAGGATTGCAAAGACTGTGCATGTTCCTTGCAGCAAGTTACTGAGATGGCTGGCAGCACCCTGTTCTCAACAAGCTGGGCATTTGTATATGGCAGGCTTGATTTCCTACTCCTTCAGGAGTCAAGGACGTAGACATCACCACCAGGACAACTGGGAAGTCAGGTGGGACAGAACACTTTTATTCCCTCCTGCAGGACACTGTGACTACAGAACTTATTGCAGTTTGTGGCCTAATACCTCAGTCTCTTCCTGAGAAAGTGCTTTGCACATTTGCTGGACAGATGGTCATTGCTACAGTCAGAGTGATGATTCCAGTTAGGATATGTCCACAGATGTTTGTGGGCAATGCAGAATATGTTGTACTTTTCATGAGACTTTTCTATTATTGGGTAAAAATTGCCTTAACTGTTTGCAGAGTGAGAGCAGAAATATTTCTTTTAAAGGTTTTAAAGACTCATCTGACATATTGTTCTAGAAAAAACCTATCACGGAAATTTCATGTCAAAGCTAGGATGAGGAACATCTGTATTTAGACTGTGTGTTTTGAACTAATTTATCATTATTTTCTATAAAGTATGTGTGTTAGTGATGGGCTGTCCATCCCTAACACGTTGCTTCCCATTTAACATATCCCAGATTTATAGCTTCCTTTTCTACTTTTTATGCCACCAGGGAGGCAGTGCATATTCCATGGTATGCCTTTAATTAATTAGTCTTTTTCCATCCTATTTGGGGACAGACAGAGGAATTTAATGTATTATTACTAACTAATGAGCAGATTCTAATTTCTGATGATTAAATTTTCAAAAGGAATTTGAAATATAGATTGTACATCCTTCACAGGGAGACATCATCAGATGGACTTCATTAATTAATCAGCAACATTCAGTGCATAGCATGGCTATGCAGGTGCTAGAGTAAAATAATTGTTATTTGTAATTATTTTTCACATTTTTCATTGTTTCACAGGAAAGTGGCCCAGGGTTTATTTTCTCTGTGATGTTAGCTCCATTTATAACTCAAACCCTATACAGAAAGAAAATGCCTTAACCTTAATATGTGTTAGTACTTCGACATTGAACTGTTAATCTGGATCACCTCAACTGATCTTGCCTCAAGTTAGTGCAGCTTATTAGACTGTGTGGATGTGAATTGTATCTGTGTTGGTGCTGCAAGTCATATGTTGGGTTCCTGTAATTCCCCGCTTCCCATACAACAAGAAGGACAGGCAATTTCTCCCACAATTCATTCTTGGAAAAGAAAAAATTGTGGCTTAGCTAATAGCAGCAAAGAAAGTTGTGTGTTAACCCTTTAGAAATCTTTGTGCCAGACACAACTGGCCCCTTCTGTGGGCTCAGCTCTCTGAGTGCTATTCTTCAGTGCAAAAATGATGAGCCAGCTCTTGCAGTGATGACAGACTCCCTGCCTCATGCTTCCTCTCAGGTCTGAAAAAGTAAAGAACGAAACTTCCTTCTTTCCTTCCTTCCTTGAGGCAGGAGTAGGAGTCAGAACTCTGGTCTCTGTGTTTGGAGGCACCCGGGGGCTGATACAGCAGGGCTGACCTGCAGTGGGCGAGACATGAAAGCAGGACAGAGCGAGGTCAGACGCTTCCTTACTGTGCTGTGACCAAAAGAAAAGACTAAGCTTTACACTATAAAGCTTCATAGAGGAAACAGCCTAGGAGGCTCCTGGAGTGTATGAAGAGAACTACCTGACACAGCTGGTCAGTGAGGCAACTAGGGAAGGCATCCCACTGGACCTGTTGTTTGTGAATAGAGAAGAACTCATGGGTAACTTGTCACTTGGAGGTCTGCTTTGGCATAGCAATCACAAAATGATCAAGTTTTCTATTCTTGGAGAAGTAAGGAGGGCAGTCAGCAGAATTGCTACTTTGGACTTTCAAATGGCAGATTTTAATCTGTTTAGGAAGGAGTCAGTCCTGAAGGACAAAGGAGTCCAGGAAGTTTGGTCTCTCTTCAAGATGGAAATCTTAGAGGTGCAGGAGCAGGCTCTCCCCATGTACTGAAAGACAAACCATCAGGGAATAAAACCGACCTGGCTGATTAGAGAGCTTCAGCTGAAACTCAGGAATAAAAGGTGAATTTATAACATTTGGCAGGAGGGACAGGCTGCTTAGGAGAACTACAAGGATGCTGTGAAGTTATGCAGGGAGGAAATTAAAAGGGCCAAAGCTCAACTAAATCTGAGTCTGTCTACTGCTATAAAAAGGATCAGAAAATGCTTCTATAAATACATCAGCAACAAAAGGAAGGCTAAGGAGAATCTCCACCCTCTGGTGGATGCAGGGGGTGAGCATTGCCTCAGTCTTTAATAGAACAGCTGTGCTTCAGGTATGCACCCCATTGAGCTGGAAGACAGGGGCAGGGAGCAGAATGTGGCCCCAATAATCCAAGGGGAAATGGTTGGAGACCTGCTAGGCTACTTAGACATGCATAAGTCTATGGGACCAGATGCCATCCATCCATGGATACTGAGGGAGCTGGTGGAGGTGATCACTAAATCACTTTCAATTGTTTATCAGCAGTCCTGGCTAACCAGGGAGGTCCAAGTTGACTGAAAGTTGGTGAATGTGATGCCCATCTACAAAAAGGGTCAGAAGGAGGATCTGGAAAATTACAGGCCTGTCAGTCTGAACTTGGTGCCAGGGAAAGTCATGGATCAGATCATTTTGAGTGCTATCACATGACACATACAGGACTAACAAGTGTTCAGGCCCAGTCAGCATGGCTTTATGCAAGGCAGGTCCTGCTAGACCAACATGATCTCCTCTATGACAAGGTGACCCACTTGGTGGATGAGGGAGAGGCTATGGATGTTGTGTGCTTAGACTTCAGTAAGGTCTTTGACACTGTTCCCCACAATATTCTCCTGGAGAAGCTGGTAGCTCATGGCCTGGATGGGTGTACTCTGTGATGGACAAAGAACTGGCTGGAGGGCTGGGCACAAAGAGTTGTGGTGAATGGAGCCAAATCCAGCTGGCAGCCAGTCATGAGTGGTGTTCCACAGGGCTCAGTACTGGGGCCACTTCTGTTTAGTATCTTTATCAGCAATCTGCACGAAGGGATTGAGTGCACCCTCAGAAAGTTTGTAAATGACACCAAGTTGGGTGGGAGTGTTGATTTGCTGGAGGGTGGGAAGGCCATATAGAGGGATCTGGACAGGCTGGATCACTGGGCTGAGGCCAAATGTATGAGGTTCAACAAGACCAAGTGCCGGGTCCTGCACTTGGGTCACAGCAACTCCATGCAACATTACAGGCTCAGGGAAGAGTGGATGGAAAGCTGCCCGGCGGGGAAGGACCTCAAGGTGTTTGTTGACAGCCATCTGAACATGAGCTAGCAGTGTGCCCAGGTGGCCAAGAAGGCCAACACGATCCTGGCTTGTATCAGCAATAGCGTGGCCAGCAGGACTAGAGAAGTGATCGTCCCCCTGTAACTCAGCACTCGTGAGGCTGCACCTTGAATCCTGTGTTCAGTTTTGGGTCCCTCACTACAGGAAGCACATTGAGGTGCTGGAGAGAGTTCAGAGAAGGGCAACGAAGCTGGTGAGGGGTCTGGAGCACAAGTCTGATGAGGAGCAGCTGAGGGAACTGGGGTTGTTTAGCCTGAAGAAAAGGAGGCTGAGGGGGGACCATGTTGCTATCTACAACTACCTGAAAGGAGGTTGTTGCATGGAGGATGCTGGTCTCTTCTCCCAAGTAGCAACTGATAGGACAAGGGAAAATAGCCTCAAGGTATGTCAGGGAAGGTTTAAATTGAATAATAGGAAAAATTTCTTCACAGAAGGGGTTGTTAGGCATTGGAACAGGCTGCCCGGGGAAGTGATGGTGACACCATCCCTGGAAGTGTTTAAAAGATGTATGGATGAGGCTCCTAGGGGCGTGGTTTAGTGCTAGAGTTAGGTTAGGGTTGGACTCACTGATCTTAAGGGTCTCTTCCAATCAAAATGTTTCTATGATCCTATGATCCTATGATCATCTCAATGTCTAATCTGCATGGTCCTTCAGCCCGAAGGACTAAGACCTCAAACTGGCACTGAAATGGTGGCTGAAGCTCATGTCAGTAAAGTTTTGCCTGCTTTGTTGTTTTTCAAGGGTTCTGTTGACACAGGATGCTTCAGGGCCATTTCTAGGGAAGTAGCCACAAGACTGGTAAAGCTCTCTCTGTCCTCTAAAATCCCACTTACTGGCAGGGAACCTCTGCAGCTCAGCATGAATTTCGTACTGCTGATTATTCATCTGTGTACCATTGTTAAAAGTCAAATTGTTAGGGATATAAATTAATATAAACAGAAACATGCTGACTAAAGAAAAAGCTTGATATTAGAAGATGTGAGTTTTACTCCTGGCTCTAGATGACTTATAATCAAATAAGGTAAACAAGAAGTAACACAAACTCTCCTCTGAATTTTGTCCAGTTTCATGACAGTGACAAAGAGATCCCATGGAGATGATAGAGATCACACTTGCAGAAAAGACCAGCATCCTGTGCAGCTCCAAGAGGTGAAGGTGAATGTCATGATGGGATGTGTGCTGCAGAGAATAGGTTTTAAAGCCTGGAAATGGTTGCTTCTTAAAGCAGTCATTGAAGCACCAGGAGAGACAAGTCCTGAATTATCCTGATCGAGGACTGGGTTCAGAATGTTATTGCTAAATAACCACAATACAATAATTATCACAATACACTCAGATTTAGCCCTTTCCCCACAGTAATGCAGAACTACATCCAAATCAAGAAGCTGCTTCCAAGAAATCAAAAGGAACAGCCAAAAGAAAAAAATATTGTTATTACATTTCATTACATTATATTACATTACAAAATATTATTATTATATTACATTACATTATATATTATTATATTACACCTGGAATATTGTGTCCAGTTCTGGGCCCCTCAGTTCAAGAAGGACAGGGAACTGCTGGAGTGAGTCCAGCGCAGGGCAACAAAGATGATTAAGGGAGTGGAGCATCTCCCTCATGAGGAAAGGCTGAGGGAGCTGGGGCTCTTTAGCTTGGAGAAGAGGAGACTGAGGGGTGACCTTATTAATTTACAAATATATAAAGGGTGAGCGTCACGAGAATGGAGCCAGGCTCTTCTCAGTGACAACCAACAGTTGGACAAGGGGTAATGGGTTCAAATTGGAACACAGGAGGTTCCACTTAAATTTGAGAAGAAACTTCTTCTCAGTGAGGGTGACAGAGCACTGGAACAGGCTGCCCAGGGAGGTTGTGGAGTCTCTGGAGACATTCAAAACCTGCCTGGACATGTTCCTGTGTAGCCTGATGTAGGTGTTCCTGGTCCGGCAGGGGAATTGGACTAGATGATCTTCTGAGGTCACTTTCAAGCCCTAACATCCTGTGATTCTGTGATTCTGCAATATTTGTCACATAATGTGGAGTTTGCTTAAATATGGTATACTGGAACCTCAGAATAAATGTATTTCAGTTATTGAAAAAAGAAAACTTGGAAAAGCACCACAAATAAGTCTTCAAAGTTAAACATCAGAGTAAGAGAGATTGGTAGAAGTTAAAAAACCTCAAATGAACATCACATTCAAAAGGAAAAAATAACACAAACAACTTAAATGTAAAATTAAGAAGGAAGGACAAAAAAAAAATACTTTGGGGAACAATTTTCTTAAGCCATAAAAATTAAAAATATACTTATTCAAACTTATAAGGAAGCCTGCCAGAAAGTCTGTGGGGCCAGTAGATGATCATGGCTTAATAGGAGTTCTCACAGGGAAAAAATGCCAAAAAATTAACCCAATTCTTTTCAGTGTGCATCACCACTGAGAAGACATTTAAACTAGAGGGCTTTGTGTTACATGTATCGGAGTTTAAAACAGTACTTTCTCAAGCAACTGTATCAAAAGAATAAGATTTAGAAGAAATAGATGAAGTGAATGCAGACAAATTACCAGAACTTGGTAATTTTTCACTTGGACGCCCTAAGGGAACACAAACAGGAAAATGGAAACTTTCAACTATGCTATGGCATCTCTTGACTAAATCAGTTGTGGTACTAGATGAGAGTGAAATGACAAATATAAATTCAACTTTTAAAAAGGATTTAAGTGGAATGAGGAATTCAGAAAGCTTAAGACCTTAAGACAATCTATAAATTTGGTAGTGTGTGAACTGTTAGAAGCCATCCTAGAACTAACAGACACAAGGGTAAGTACAATGTAATGAGAAAGAACCAACACAGGTTTTTAAAGGGGGTTAGTACCTTGCAATTTTATTAGAGTTGTTCGATCATCTCTAAATATACAGAAGAAGTAATCCAGTTGATAACTCTGCCAAAAAGCTTTTTGACAAGGCCTTTTCTGAGGGCTCTTAAAGAAATTACATGGTGGTAAGATAGGGGAGAAGTTCCTCTGCATATTAATAACTATTTAAAAGGTAGGAAATGGAAAGAGAGAATAAATGGTCAAAATTCAGAAGGGAGGAGAGTGACAATGAAGTTTCTTAGACATCTGTGCTGAGACCTTTACTGTTATAGTAATAAATAATTCTACATTATAGAATTAAAATATGTGTATGTGCACATATAATATATATTTATGTATACTCATATCTATATTTTAATATACAGATGAGAACAGGACATGAAATTTGTATTCTGTATCTAAAAATGCAAAGTAAAACACACAGGAAAACCTATCCTAGCTATATGCCCACAGTGAGAGAATCTAAATCAGCATTCCTTTGCCATGCCAGATAGAGCCCAGAGTCACTGGAGATTGTTCTATAAATACATTGGCTCAGTGCTTCACGCTGTTCAAAAAAACAGGCAGAATATTAGGAACTATTAGCAGAGGAAAAAGTGATTTTTACTGTTTTGCTTTCTATGTCACTCTGAATAGTCATAGTTTTTCTACACTCAGAGTACATTTGGGGATGTCTGAGCAGCACTCTCTGCATTTTAAAAAGAGTGTATTGTAACTATAAAAGCTGTTATAGCTCTCTCTCGATAGATATATACTGTATCTCTTACCTATATAAGGTGGTAAGGATTGCTAGGATATAGAAAAGCTCTTGTATAAGGAAAGATTAAATAGTCCGGTGCGCATCAGGTAGAAAGGAAGAGGGTTGAGAGAACAGAGGTGGAGTCAGGCAGCAGCTTTCAGTCATGCACATTTTCATTCAGGGCAAAATTACTCTTGGAACTCACTGATATCTGTTGAGTCCAAAAGTATAGATGGGTTCAAATAGTGATTGCAAAACAGGTGTATGGAGCCATGCCAGTCAGCAGCTGTGGCTACAGCCTCTGGCTGAGAAAAGGCAAACCCCACAGTCCCACAGCAGGATAACTCCATCGACCAGTACTGCTGTGGTCCAAAGCCAAAGGTGTCCTTCCCCCCGCAACCCTGTTTTGCTGGCGTGGGTATGCATCTGGTGCTGTGACGAGCTGTTTCAGAGCTCTGAAATAAAGGACAATAACCTCTCAGTTGTAGGGTTACTTTTCCGTCATCTCTGTATGCTGAAGTGTTTCATCACAGCGGTATGTGCCAATGCCTGGACAAAGCGCTGGGCACGACTATGTGGTTGGGGAACAGGGTGGTGTTCTGGTTTATATTGGCTTAATCTGCCTTCTAGCTGCACCCTGAGCAGGAATCTATTCTGTCTTTACACTTGTTACCTAAGCACTTTGCCCAGGCTGTTGTCAGGAGTAGGGTGGATGGGGTCCCATTCGGCTAGTTTGTATTTTTATGACTTGTATTGGTTTATTGGTGCATCTCCATTAGATTTTGCTTCCCTGCGGCAGAGGAGACAACCCAGACTTTTCCCATCCTGGAGCGATAGCTGAAAGACTTACTCCAACATAGGTAAACTCATTCTAGGCCAGCGTAAGTGTAACACTTAGAAGGTTTTTCAGAGAGTTGGTCATACTTTCGCTCCATCTAGGATGTTTTTACTGTGTCCAGAAGGGACAAGAACATGCAAGATGCTCTTATGCTCTTGTCTAAAGATAAAGATATAATGTTCCCTTTCATGTCCCTAGTTCTATTAAGGGCAATAAGTGACATTTTCGGTCAGATTCCACTGGTCTTAGGAATCATGTATCAAAAATGCTAATTCATATCTTGAATCCTTTCTCTCCTGAGAGAGCCATATCTGCTGGCTTTGTACCAGAGTGTGACACAAAGGACCTGCATGAGTCTCCTTGGGAGCAGAATGAGTCTTACCTAAACTGAGATCCAGGCTATGAAGGTACGTGCCACTATGTGTCACACACAGGCAATGGTGGACCCAGCCTTACTTATTGACTTATTTGTGGCCCAGAATAGTGTAATCCTACAGATAACACCCAGCTGATAGATATGATTTATGGAAGCATTTGTTGCCTAATTGGTGGCTTATGATAAATGCATTTGGGAAGAAATCACACCCTTTGCATACAGGTATACCTGCAATGAAAGAAAGAAGTGGGAATGCATTGAAGAGCCATCTGTTGCAAACTATTCTGTCATCTCTTCTGAGAGCCAGGAAAATTAAGAAAGCCTCTGCAATTTCTAGTTTGCAAAATTAAATAAAAGTTTAATTGAAAAGAAGATACAGTAGCTGTCTTGGTATCACTTAAGTATTATGATCTTCTTAGAAATGCTGACGTCTATGAGAGGAAATATTGCTGCTTTGCATGAAATATGGTGGTTTAATGTCAACATTAGCATTCTATCTGTCTTAAAGTATTAATTTCCCAACCTTTGAAATATAATAATTTTGCATCATTAAGTAGTATTCAATGCAATAAGCATCAATTTTTCAATAATAGAGAGATTTTAAACAGACTGAGGGAGGAAACGAGTGTTTGCAGAAGCTACTAGATTTGTCTGAAACCATATGCACCTATTTCTGGTCTCTTGTTTCCATAAATAATGGATTGACAGCTTCATGGTTTCTAGAGGATACATGGTACCTATAAATGTCAGACAAGTAAATTCGAACAGTCAATTTTTCAGTGATGAATAACTCAGTAGTAAGATTTTTATAGTTCTAAATTAAAATAATAATTTAATTTGCCTGATGCTTTAAATGAGTTTGAGGGTACTGTAACTAAAAGGAGGGGAAAAAGAAAAAGGCAAAAAAAGGCAAAAAAGGTCCCTGAGATTTCAGAAATAAACTAACATTCAGTGCATGACATCCTCTCCTCTATAAACTATTTGTAGGCTGAAACATTTCCATGGGGACTAAAAATGGGTCTCCTCCCCATGTGTCAAAATCAGCTCCAGTGTTACCCGCAATAAAGTTTGTGATGACACCATCTTTGGCATACTGACATATTACTCATGTAACAAAGACACAGCTTATTTCTGGTAAGTTTATTGTAGAGATTCTTTTATTACTGCTGGCAGCACTTCCACCTCAGTTATGTCTGTGGAGAAACATCTACAGGTACCTCTTATTTGGAGAAAGGAACAAGAGCCTTCTAACATGTTTGTGAGCCCAAGGTGTATGCAATCAAGTCAGACACTGTAGCTTAGTGTTAAAGGAAAATATTGACTAAGAACTTTCTAAAAGCTGACACTGATGAGCTAGAGTGGCATTTGCCATCCTGTCTTGTCCAGTATTGATTGATTCAGTCACAGGTACTAGACTTGCACAAGTTGTTCAGTGTAGATTAAATACGTAAGTTGGGGGAAGTTTTGAGTCTGAGTATGAGGATTCATGCAAGTATGTCAAGGTTGAGTTGGTAATAGCTGAGGCGTTTTGGCATTTTCTGCATCTTTTAAACAATACCTTTATTATAAACATTTTATATAACACATAACATAAATATAATTTGTACCCTTTGTCTCTAGTGCTTAGTAGTGATGATTCTGCAAGGAGACATGAATATTTGCCCTCCTACTAATGAGAAGAAAGCTGCTTTTAGAACATTCTTGTACTTCCTATCTTATTTCTCTTTTTCTTGTATGATTTTATTAATCATGCAAGTTTTGCATGATTCCCAAAGTCATGACAGCTTTGCATTTTGTCTTGTCTCTGGAGTTTAGGGTGCTTGGATTAAAATTTGTTGTACTAAGCATTTCCAGGAATAAACAAAGACAAAAGCAAAACTGATGTAACAGTAGCTCAGTAAAAAAACACTATCCAGGAGGTAACTCAGGACTTCAATGCACTAAAATTGAGAGCTTTCCAAGTGAGAGGTTAAAAAAAATCCTAAACCAAACTTTGGTGTACAAATTAATATAAATTAATACAGTATATTAATTAGGCAATAAAAAATTTCATTAAGAAAGAGAATTTGGTAAGTCTGGAAATAATTTTATGAGGATTGTGTAAGAAATTGATTCAAAAATGTATGAGGGTGATAGACTGCAATCAGAGTATTGATATAAGAAAAAAACATATCCAACCAATGAATACTGAAGTGTTGTGGAACTGACTAGAAATGTTACCAGTATTAGGAAATGCCATTTAATACTTTTAGTAAATACTATACTAAATTTGCGTTAGGTGTTGACACAGGAAACGGGTAAAAAAAGTATCCTGTATCTTCTGTGGAGAATCTCCTGCAATGAACTATTAAACAATTCTTAAGCTTTTTTTTTTTTCTTCTTTTTTTCCCCATGGAAGTGTGTGTAAACTGAATTTCTACTAAGGCTTTGAAAGTTTATTTTTACCTATAAAGTATACTCTGATCTGATTAAAAAGACACATTAAATAGATTTCAATTGTCTATTGAGGAATGAGGAGAAAAATGGGTATTTCCTTTTTTTCAATCTTGTATTCGTGCTGAAAACTGTCTTCACAAGCTAAAGACATTAACAGGATTGTATAATACCACACTGTTTACAAAACCATCTTCTGTCTAGCACCCTGAACTATAAACTACTTAACCTGAAAGGTTTATTGGAAATTCAAAGAATTGTTGGAAGGTAGAGCACAGAAAACGGGTGCTGTCCAGATCATATTGTCCTTGGCTGAGAGGAACTAGAGTTGATGTTTTCCAACATTATGGCTGTAAGAAAGGAAGCAATCCAGAGATGCTCTTAGATCTGTATGTGGGTCCTCTCAGTGCTGGTTCTAGCCCAGACCTCTGGAAGTATACTTGAGCCATAACATGAAGAATCATGGCTAAAGCTGAGAAATGTTGAGAGTCAGACTAATTTTCACCTGCTTGTTTTAATTTCATGGATATGATGTTTCAGTGGCGTGATAGATGATCACCCAAACTCAGGCTATTTGCCATCAAAGGAGACCATGCACTGTCAAGCTACAGAGATTCAAAGGTGCTACATGAATATTTTGCAAGCTGCTAGATGACTATATGGTAATAAAGCCATCAAAATGCTATTGTTATTATTATTATTATTGTTGGTGTTATTTGTAGAGACCACATAATGTGCTACTTTTTGTCAGGGAGCTGCTGTTAAAAAGCAATATAACTTTCAGAAAGATTATGCCCTGAAGATACATTTAAGAACAATGCAGTGTATTATATCCCCTAAGAATAATACAGGGAAGAACAAAATAAAGGCAAATAGAGCAGGGTGTGATTGCTCTGTGGAAAGTGCTCTGCAGAACAAGGAAGGGCTCACATGATACCGACCATTCCCAAGGCAAGCTTTATTACTGCAAGTGGTCTCTGAGGGAGCAGGATGGTGAACAGCAGCTGAGGCTGGTGAGGGTGAGAGTCTTAGGGTGCTTTGCAGGATCCAGCCTCAGGCTGGTGACAGCATCGTGAGCTGTGGTGTCTCAGATCCCTGCAGGGCACGACTGTCACATTGCTGAACAGGGTGCCACTGCTGGGGGCGTGCGGTGGAGGGGATGAAATCCTTCCATTCAATAAGCTTGTTTGACATCAGCAATTATCAGCTGCCCGCTGTCTGTGAAGTATATCCCCTATTTCAGCAGCTGTGGTGGTGTTTTCCCGGCTTGCTGCAGTGCGATGATTAGATTGCTGTCTCCAGCCAGCAAGCGCTGAGATGCTGCAGGCTGAATGATAACCAAGGCAGACAGAAAGCGTTATTCCTAAAGTGCTCCTGAGAGTCTCGTTGGTTTATTTATTTATTTCCCCCCTCACTGATCGCTGGTAGGAGGCTTATAATGGGTGCAGCATCAACAATCACTCTGGGTCAAGCCGCATCAGCCCTAGTGCTAACCTTCTACAAGATTCAGATTTATGAATTCAATTATGGGAGTTTACAGCCTGTTTAGCTTTGTTGTTGCTGTTATTATTGTTATTTATTCCTGTCTGTGTTTAGCTGCACTCCAACCTGTTTTGGGGTAATTAGGAAGGTTCCTTTTGATAACGTTTAGGCTGAACGATATGATGACAAGACTGCAATATAAATCTTTCCTTTCTCCTTCCTCCATCTGACAGCTGTTGGTGTGATCTGATGGGCCCTGCATATCTCGGTATCCATACTTCTTTGCAGCTGTGACTGCATTATATAACTTATTTATTCTTTTTTTCAAATAATTCTGACACAAAACTAAATAAAGCATTTGTTTTATCTAATTGTTATCTTGATGTTATAAAACAGATCTTATCAGAAACAAGACAAGAACCTCTACACTTATTCTTTTAAAATACTGTGGTTTCCTTCCTCCATCCAAACTCATTATTTGATGTCTTAGGGCTGACTCATGATTTTTATACACATGGGACTGGAGAGAGAGACTATGTCTGTACAAAGGGCACAGAAACAGATAATCAGATTTGTGATGTGTGCAGAAAAAGTCTGTAACATTTAAGATCTTTAGCAAAATACCCCAGGAGTTCAAGCAAGATACAGTAAGCAAATTATCTTGGAACAAATTATCTGATACCTAATTGAATTTCCTACCATGGTGCACATCAATCTTGTGTGCTGAATACTACCTGCAGTGTGTTCTGTGCCTGATAACAATTACAGCAGGTGATTAATTGTCAGACATAAAGCAGCTGAAAGAATATATATAGAGGCATATTATAGACAATATTGCTAAGTTTTTCCTGTTGCAGTTCCGATTACCGAGCAGTCATATAAACTACCAACATTCAAGTCAGAGAACATTTTTAATCTGTTAGGAAAGCCACAATAAGAAAATATAGGTAACAACGGCCTACTGATAGGGGAAAAAAAAAAACACGTTTTTTTTTCTTTTTTAAGTTTTCCTTATATTTATGCAGGATAAACCTTTTCTTCCCTTTGGTCCCCCATTTATTTCTAAATTGTCACTCATGTTTTCTAACTCACTCAGATCTGTTTTTGATGCCATCTTCTGCCTTCTTGGTCAAAATACTCTGTACCTATGTAAGAAAATTCCCCTGTGTACTATGTTCCAACTTTGTGTGAATTAGTTAACTGAAAACTAGGACCGCACTCAAGTTTCTCTCCCAAATTAAAAATGGTGGATTGAAATTCAAAAGGTTGAAGATATATTGTCCTTCACTTTAACAGTTTTTCTTTTTTTATTTTTTTTTTTTAATTTTTAATGAGAAAATAACCAATTCAAGGAACAAACTGGCTAAAACCTTTCTGTATTTCCTTCCATATTTGTACATGATCCTATAAATTATGAAGCATCTGATGAGAGATTATTTTCTTCTGAGATTGGAGTCATGCAACTTGGATATGTCAGACCAATATGCTGACTAACATGAGAGGCGAGACTTTGTAGCATGGACAATCACGTACTATGTACCTAAAGAACTCTGAGATTGAAGGTGATTCACCTACTGCAATCCTGGAGAGCTGGTGGCTAGGACACAGCCATCTGCTTCTTTTGCATAGAGATGCACAGAAGTTCAGAGGATTTATGAGGCAAACTTTTTCTTTCGTCTTACGGAACTAAACATTTAATGAATAAAACACTTAATGGAGAGAAAGGCGATTTAAGACAGGTAAAATACCACATACCTTTTTTTCTGAAAAGAGGTGTAGAGTTCCTAGAAGAATTGTATTAGTTTTTAGCTGGTTTAGTAAATAAAATGAGGGAATGGAATGAAAGATGTTTTGTAGTGTTTCACTAAATAGGCAGAGAAAGGATTATGGGACTATATAATAATAAGTCAGAGCCTTCACCATCTCTTCTCTTCAACCTGGAATTCCCTAGTTCCCGATGGTAATGTAAAGGCGGCATTTGGTAGTTCTGAGCATCTATACACCAAAGATCCCCCAAAAATATTAACATCACTGTTCCAGTTCTTTGTCTTTCAGGAGCAATAAACTTGATTTACAGAAAAGCAAAGTCCTTTCTCTTTGGTGTGGTTGTAATGCAGGGGCTGATGAGATTGGTGGGGTTGGTTTCATGATTTCACCTTACAGATTCTGTTAACATTTATTTAGCTTTACTTTCAAATGAACAATTGTTCAGCAATAGCTCTCCAAAGTAGAATGAAAACATTCTCACAGTTCTATGGGAGCACTGTTTTTATGTATGGCAATCAGCTTGCACCAATTATTTGAAATTATGCCTATTTTCATAACCAGTATAATTATAAGAGTGCGATTACCATGACAGTCAGCACTGCTAACAAGTGATGACTCCAGCATACCAATCCTTGCATTGTAAGTCAGTTGTAGATCAAGTTTGTCTGATACAATTGATTATAAGTCCAAGAGAGTAGACTTTCAAATGCAAGCTTGTGTTTCATTTGCAATCAGCTCCCAGACCTCAGGATATTCAGCTGCAAGTCAATTACCTCTGCTGGCTCATCATTACACCTATTAATTTATTTATTTATTTATTTATTTATTTATTTATTTTTGTCTTGAAGCACAATTTAGGTTAAATATTTTAGGTAAAACACCTTAAAAATAAGAAGTTCCTGAGCAGCTGCTAGAAACAAAGAGTGCGTTTGGGAACTAGTAATAGTTGCTAAGATGGTTCTTCAACAGAAGATAAATCATTATCTTCCTACTATATCCAAATTCAGCATTATTCCTTGCAAGGCACCATTTCCTTAAGATATTTCATTTTTAAGGCTGACTTGTCTTGACACAATGGCAGCTGATGACAAGATTAAGCAGGACTAGTCGAGAGAGTCTAAATCTGAATACAGCTTTAACAGGGAGGCTGGCCCCTGCATGCTGATATTGCACAAGTTATCTTGTTACATATTAGGTTATGAAATATACTTTTTGTTACATTTCTGGTAAATATAACAATTAAAGAAAAGCTAGGCATTATTTAGTGCTTCTTCTTTGCAACTGCTCTTCACGAGGTTTCAGCTGAAACACGTTCATCCTACCAGTTGGGAAGCAGGCCCTATTTCTGTGTGGGGGAGATCACAGATTCACTGTGCTGCCTTCCAGAAATAGCAGGGAAATTCATCAAGGTTTTCTGTACGTTCTCTCCTTGTCTCCTACATACAAGCCCCTGCAGTCTTATGAGGATAGCAAGCCATGTCAAAATGCAGAGGGTGATGTAATGGTCTGTGATGCTGGGATGAGGCAGGACTGACCCTGCATCTCCTTGTGCCAGTACATGATCTGCCTGTTACATGATAGACCTGTAAGCCTAGCCCAGTCACGATAAAACACATATGGTCAAATACCACTCCATGCATAGGGTATCTGATGACACACGGACTCTGTTATTTGTAAAGGATATCAAGAGATCTGCTGTCTTAAAGCAGAAACAGCCAAAAATAGAGTATGTATGGTCCTAGGTAGATGGCACAAGGGACACTGAGCAGAGATGGTGAAGGCTATAAAATATGAAGATGATATCTCCTATTGGAAAACATCTCCTCATAGGACTGCTTGAAATTCCACCAGTGGGAGACACAGTTTAAAACATAAAAATACCTGTATGCAGGAAATTAAGTCTATGTCAAAGATAAGCTAGAAAATATTATGCTCTGGTTTGTACTACAGGCTTATATTTTCTCTGGGTTTATTTTCAAGTGTATTTTACTGCATTTCTAAAAATTTAGATTAGTAAAATGATGAGACAATAGCGTATTAACAGTATTAGACTGGCCTACTTCTCTTAATTTCTGCCGAGATCTAATTGCATACTCTGTTGCTGAACTTGAGTTTGAATGAAGAATTTCCTTATGTGCTGTTATGTACAGGGAGTTGTGGTTAAGTGTCAAGTAGGATCTAAATCAAAGTAATCATCAGAACTGCCTAGTTCTTTGGTTTAGTCAAAGACTCTGATTTCAGTAAGATTAGAGGCTAAACTTTGGGAACCTTCTGTGGTCTGTGGTCTTCCTCAAAGTCACCATGTAGAAGACATTCCTCTGCCCCATAAAAATACGTGGAGATGTGTAGCATTGCCCAGCACTGTGGTTCCTCAATAAGTACTGTGGAAGGTAATGAATTTGAACAAAGTGAGCTTTGACCAACTGAAAGTAAAGTGAACAAGCAAGCAACAGTTTTCTTCCAGTCCTGAAAGTCATGGACTTCATTAATGCAATGGAATGAGGGTGCAGGGCCTTCTCTTCTAGGAACCTTAATTTAAGTGGGAGCATCACATGGATGTGTCACTGGACTTGGAACAAAAGGCAGTTTGAATATCCAAGGGCTTCAGGGATTACTGTCAGACTGGCCATTATCTAAAAGGCCAGTGGTTCTCCTCCCTAGTCTTTATCAGAGGCAGTTAAAAAAGAACTCCACCATATTTCATTGTAAGAGGGCAGTAAAGGAGACATATCCTCAGCCGTTATCTAGGGCTTGGTGAGGTGAGAATCCTATGTACAGCATGAGCAAGGTCTGAGGCATGAAATTGGAAGGTGCCCAGGACAGAGGCTCGAATGTTTTGCTGCAACATCTTAGCATTTACATTGCTTTCTAAAATGTATTAGAGTATTTTTTTATAGTTATCATTAAAAGATGCAAATTTTATATAGATTTAACTATAAAGCATATTGTAATTTATTATCTGAATTACCATAATAGCAGATGTTCTCCATGCTGTGGTGGCTGTGCAGGTTTTATGTCCTTAACACATACCAAAGGCGGCCGTAAATATTTGTACAACTATACTGTTCTTCATATGCAGCTGAGGAATCCAAAGGCTAAATGTATTACTCATTGTCCATGGAGACTGTATTTGTAATAGTTCACAGCTAGATTAGGACTCCAAACAGCAGCCATATGCAGTGCTGCATTGTTTGCTGGACTGTGCATTACTTTAGAAACAATTTATGGAAGATAACTGATCCAACAGCTGATGACAAGCTCAGACATATCAACTTACTTCTAAAATATTTATCAAATACACTTGTGGCTAAGGTATATTCTCAATGAACCAACTCCTTCTGTAATTAGAGGATTTATGCTTCTATTTGCAACTTGGTGTTTTGGCTCTGCTAAATTTGCCTATGCTTTCATGTTGTCACCATAATATCTGAGCAATTTTCAGACAATAACAGTCAATGATAAATTACTTAAAACAGGAACATTTGTAGGCTGTTGCATTACAAATAAGAATGTGCTTTACTTTAAACTACTCCTCACTAGCCTTTTAGATGAAGTTCCAAAATCCTGGAGGATTCATGGGGTGCATTGACCAGGAGGGCTGGTTAGTGTTTCTGTCCCTGTTTTACTCAGGGAGTTTGTTTTTCCTTGGTAGGCAGGCGTTAGATGTTTGCAAAGTGAAATGATGATGTAGATGTCATGTGAGATACGTTTAAAACACTTTCCAGTAACAAGATTGTGAGCAAGCTTACCAATGGTAAGACTCCAGATTTGTCTAACTTCTCTGGAAACCCTCTTTGTGAACAGCTGAAAAGTTTTGTCTTTACCTCTCAGTGCTTCTGTTTTAGGTTCAGCACGAACCCTGACAAGCCTAATTGATTTTGTGTTTGCAATTGCAACAGTCTAAGAGTGCACCAAAAAAAATCCCTAACTGAACTTTGTGTGAATGTTATCCTGCAACAAATCACACACACAGAACGATGAGATATGTCAGTAACCAAGATGCTAGTAAAAAAAAAAATACTGCTGCCAGAATATTGTTTTTAAATGTTTATGTGCAAGCTGGGAGGCAAAGGAAATGGGTCTCAAATGCCAAAATATTTTTTCCTACCACTATTCTGGAATAGAAAATAATGAAAATCAAACAAACAAAACCCTTGTATTGAATAAGGCTAGGGCTGCTGTCAAAGAAGTGCTATTCAAAAATCAGTAAGGAAAAAAAATCTATCTGGAAGAGCTGCACTGTAAAGGAGATGTGTATGTAAGCAGAATTTTCAGGGTAATTTCATACTTGTGTGTGGTTTTGAGGTGGAATTTAGAACTGAAATCTGCAGCACCAGAAAGGAATAATTCTTACCCATATTGTAGTTGTGTTAAGACTCTGAGTCAGAGGTTGTTGCAAATCTGAAACTTAAGGATACTTTTGGTCCTGAAGAATTTTGGCATGTTAGAAATTACGTTAAGATTAGATAAGAGGCATGGCATTTTACTGAATGTTTCCAGCTTCAGGAGAATATTTTGAATACTTCATAGGTATATTAAGACCAATGCAACTAAAGAGAAGGCATGGAATCTCTTTCCTTCCTCAGTATGCACAGGTGTTAGGCCTGTACAGTGTTTCAGGCATTTGTAGTCTGTAAACTGCATTTCTTAAAAGTATATGAACAAGTGAGTGTGGAACTGCTTCCCATTGACCACAGAATCCACTTAGTTTCATCTAAGGATGTCTGCTTCCTTGACAAAGACTTTTCTTGTTTGCGTGAGGCATCTCTGTTAGCCTCTGAATCTTTAGGTGACTCAAGGGAGGCAAAGTGATGTTCTGCATCAATAACCCTTCACATTACATTTCTATCAAGGCTGGTTCTCTGTACCTGAGGTGTTTGTTCTTGCTGCAAATGTTCTTCAGCTTTTCTGTCCTTGAGTCAGAACTCAAGGTCCTTCAGTTTGCCCTGTGCTCATCTTTGCCCAGATGTAGCTGTTATGGTTCCAAAATTATGGTTCTGTAACAGGGATTTCATGGAAGTGTGCATGGGAATGGTGCTTGACTTCATATTGTCCTCTGATAATAGGCTCAAGTTTGGTGGATGTGTGATGGAGCCATGATATAAGTGAGAGGACTGTATTCCTGCACGAGGTTTTTAAAGAGGCATGCTGTGCTACTTAGCAGTGTAAAGTGGACGCGTGACTGTGACGCACCACCTGTACTTGCGGACATGATGGCAAATGGAGGCTGCTGAAAGTGCAGAGCAGAAGGGTTGCTAGAGGACCAAGAAAGTCCATGATGAATCTGAACTTCCTTCTATTGCTCTTGGAACCATTCTTATGGTTCCCTTTGGGGGACTTCAGAGGGTAGACAGCAGGGGAAATAAAAGAGGTCAGTCACCGAGGTAGGTAGGGGAGGCTACTTTGGGAGGCATTATACTGGGACTGCATATGCAAAGCCCATATGTATGAAGGAGTTTCTGAAGGCCTTTTGGTGTTCTAGGAAAAAGCCAGATGCTTTCCTGTATCTGTACAAAAGCTACCATAGTGTATCTTCATTTCTTAAGATAGTTACATTCTGGTCAGCTTCCATTTAAAGAGAACTTGCCACCACGGTTTCATTCTGTTCTTTTCATATGATATCGTAAGTGAATGAAATCTTCCTGCCATGACATCGTCACTTTTCTTGTTATTTCCCTTTCTGTCTTGAAAGAGTATTGGTTTTCAATTCTCTACCTGTAAAAATCAACTTTATTCAATTTTTGTCTACCAGGTCTAATGAAGAAGTGTTGATACTACCATAGTAAATGCAGATTATTATTAGATGTAATAACAACATCTAGGGATTCATACCCATAAAACATTACAAGAATAACATAAAGAAAAAAATGCATTAAAACCAATGTAAAATAATATTTGTTGATTTTACTTACAGTAGTTTTGGCACTATCCACACTGATGGAAAGATACTGTCTTGGATCCATTAGATCATGAGCAAAATTCCTAGTAAATTAAGTGGATCCAAGATTTTACTTAGCACTGATCCCAAACAGTCAAAAAAGAAAATTTACTGGAAGTAGAAGAAACAGGATTAAAATACATCCATATTTCTATTTAGGTTTGTAATCAAACGGAAGGATTTAGTAATGAGTAGCTGGGTTGGAAAATCAACGCAAGGAGCACTTTTGCTTCTAATGGGCATTGATGCTTATCAACTAAAATTCCAGCATTGGGGATTTGTTGTTACAAAAGAAGCCTACTGAAATACATTGTCTACAAAGGGATATTTCACAACAAGTAGTAACAGATAGTATAACATTGCATGTTCAGGAATGTGCAAAGCTATTAGAATGATAGAAGGAAAACATTCAAGGTAGTGGTGTAGAGTCCATGGGTCGGAGATCAAACTACAACATCCTTTCACTGGTTGTATTTCTTATACATTCCAGTGATGAGAGTACCTTCATTTAACAGTCAGATGATCTACAAAGCTTTACATCTTTATCACTTACGCATTCCTCGGGGCCTTGTTACTTACTTCATTATAAATAATTAGACAAGCAACACTAATGAAGAGTTAAGTAAATTGATTACGTGTAGAAATATTTCACTTTGTTGGATGAAAAATGATTCACAAGCAAAATAGTGATGAACTGGTTAGCTATGAACTTCATGGTATAAATCATGTTGCTCCTAAAGTAGCAGAAGAGCACTCTTTGTGGAAAAAAGATGAGTGAATGTCTTCTACTTCTGTGTCTGAGCCTGCTATTACATCTGGGCTTAAAACGCCTTTTTTCCCATATTTTTGGCATGGGGCTGGTTTATAATGATTCATATGAATGTGAAGTTATTTGGAAACCTTAATTTTACTTCAATTGTTCTTCTTAAGCAAGTGAATGAAAAGCAGTTTTTCTTTCTTTGAAGGCTAGTGCAAATATCTTGTCTAATTCCAGTCAGTGTAACTTTCTTATTAATCACTGCAGTATTCTTCTGTGAGACATCTGAGGAGGGGAAAGTAGTATGTATTTGAAGTTTGTATTGGTTGTCCCAGAACTAGGGTTCAGGTGCCATCCAGTGCATCTATTCAAGAAAACAGTTCATGCTGTTTTATACTCAGGCAAATCCACAGAATTCCTCTGTACACCATCCTGAGAAGACCATTTCAGCTGAAGAAGAATATCAGACTTTGGGAAGAGTGCAAGGCGCACACAGAGAAAGTCTTCAGTGGCAAACCACATATTATTACATTCATTTAACTCGTTCATTATGGAGACACCTAAAAAGCTACATGTATGCGTACACAGCCACTTGGCAGTTCTATTATATTTATATTGCATACTTTGATGAAAAAGAAAAAAATCATGTGTGATTAGTCATTCCCAGGAGTGTGGCCTTGAATCTCTGTTGTACATCAGCCTTTCTCCATACAAAACCATCACAAACAAGGATGCTGAGACAACACTAACTTACCTTATCTACATTCCACTTGTGCTGCAAAGAACCATTAATTTTGAGACCTTGTGATGCTGGATGAGGTGCAGGCATATAAAAAATAACAAACTTGCATTCTAATGAGAAGTTGTGAGTGGTGAGCATGACAAGAAAAGGATGGAGGAGCAACACATGTAAAGGATGCTGTGGTGAGCAACTAAGCGATTGTAAATAATTTCCTGGGCTGTGAGCAAGTTTTGCAGTTGACTGTTGTTTGATTGATACTAATAAGGATTAGAGCAAAACAACTTGAAGAAACAATCCTGGAACAAAATGAAGAAAGAAGAGCTAATAGGTAGAGGACAACTATCCACAATGTGCAGCGGAATATCTTATTATGCTGATGTTTCCTTGAAAGATGATTGTGCCAAATAAACTATTGGTTGAAAAATATCAAGTAGCAATGAATGCTCAGACGCATAGGATGTAAGAAGCCCTTAACAGATTTGCATGTCAGGTCTTTAGATCTTCCATGTGACCTGGCTGGTGACACCTGTAAAAAAATAGTTACTGCCCACAGTAAACAGTTGGGGATCATCAACCAATATGGAAAAATCTCTTCCAGTTAAGCAAATTATAGCCAAATCCTACGCCAGTATCTTTTATTCTTTTGAGCTGAGAACCTAACAGTGCTGGCGAGAACAGATGTTCTTGATCTGTAGATTTGACAGTCAACATCACAAAACTACAGATCACTACACCAACCTGTGAGTTGAGACAAGAATTTGTGCTTCCTGGGGTGCACTGCAACTGCCATAAACAACTTCAGCAGATGTCAAACTTTATTTTGAGTCAAACTCAAAGGTTGGATCAGACCTCTCTGGTAGACTGAAAAGGAGAAAAAGGTCTTGTGCTCCACTTCCTTGTGTAATTTTAAGATTACTTACCTGCAACCAAAGACTGTACACATCAATAAATATTTTTAGTATTAAAGGATTATGTGATTCTTCTGTCCAGTCCTGGAAGCCAGAAGAGGACAACAGATATGTGAGAAATGTATGAAATATGGATCTCTGTGCTAAGTAATCTAGCAATTGAAGAGGACTGACAATGAGGCAGCAGAAGGTGTTTTAAGAACGCTGGCAGTGGCTAAGGAAGACATCTGGGTCCTCACTTATGGGATGAATGCAGGCTCCCTGCCTTGTCTATTGTGAACTTTCTAGAACAGATCCAACCTGGAAGGATGATGATTACCTTGAAGAAAAGATTCTTCCAGATGCATCCAAAATCAGACAAGACTGTCATTTTGAACTTTCTCAGGGACAGGAATTATTATGAATAGAAGAATGGCTCAAATTAAAGTAAGGACTATTCTGTTTTGATTTTTATATTAAACTTGCAAAGTCTTCAGTTTATGCCCTAGTATATACTTATGGTGAAATACTTTCTCAAGTACTCAAAAACAATATGTAGGATGTGAAGGATGAATTATTTATGGCCGTTCTTTTGGTCTCTTCCAAGATATACTTAGATTACCCATCCTCTGTGCTTGACACAATTTCATGAAAGCATCTGAGAGATACTTCCAAACATAAATTTTATCTCAGATTTTAACATCTACATGTATATTATACTGATAAAATTCCCATTGACTTCAATGAAATTCTGTGTTTTGAGGAAATCTGAGCTTCAGAATCATATTTGTGCAGACTGAAATTTTAATTTCTCAATGACTCATTAAATGTAAAATCAGGCTCATACCATGTGCACATATGCTTAAGAGGGTGAGCCAAATCATCTAACTTTTGAATATTTAGAACAATCTTACTCTTGAACTGCAGAAAATTTTGGCATTTAAATTTCACATTATTTAAGAAGAAATATAAAGAGGGGAAAATAAACAGAAACAGACAACCAGTATTAGATGTCTTGTACTGTGTGAAATGCATGTATGTGCCTAGAAATTTGTGCTGAAAAAAAATTGACAAAAGCACAGTGGAAATTTCTGTCAGTGACTTTGTGATCTTCCAGCCTCTTGGAGTCACATAAAGGACATTATCAATTAGCAGAAGTGTCATGCTTGGTATTCATCAAATACTATTTTACTGTCAACTATAGCTCAGCTTGGTTGGATTTTGTTTGTTTCATTGTTTTTCTGAAGAATCCCGGAAAACCTTTCCATTTGGAAGCTTTAGTAATTTTAAATTCAGCCACTTTGGAGTTAAATGGATATTTATACAGTGTATTGGTAACTTGAGTAGTGTAATGTGGGCTGGGCCAGTTGCTGACCTCTGCCAGTGATTCACAGGTGAAACTTTTAACCTGTTTGTCACTCAAAAGGTAAGTCAGCCAAGGTAAATCAATTTCATTTTACTCATCCACAAGCGCCCTGCATTGGAAATGACTGTTTCTTCCCGCTTGAGACACATTTTAACCTTGTCTGTTTTTGTTTCCTTTGCTGAGTTTTGTAGGCATATTCCCAGATCTGTATTCCATATGCCACTTACTTTCTCAGTACTAGAACTGGCAAATAAAGTACAAGCTGAGTCATCATTTCCCCAGGGTCTTAAAACAGCTAAAAAAATGCCTGACTACTTTTTTTTGTCTTTTATTAACATTTTCAAAAGAGTGTATGGATATTTGAAGGAAAACAGGTTGCCTTCTAGCTGATTTACTACTTTCTTCCAATATGATGAAGAAATAATCTGTTTCCAGCATCACATACCTACTGAGAAGTCCCCCCAGCTGTCTTCAGACTGGGAGTCACACTGGGTGCCTTTGCTTCCCAGTGACCACCCCCATGGCTCAGAGAACCCAGGCGCTGCTGAACACCCTATGGCCCATACTATTGAACAAGATGTGGTTTGTCAGTATGTCAGAGCAGTCCGTAGGTGGGTGGCTCATAGGTGACAACCTGAAGTTGCAGCTGACAAAGATTCTTCGTCAGGTTCCTTTCATCTCTGTGCCTGTGGATAGCTTGACTCCTCCCAAAAGAAAGGGTCCCCCAGAGGGTGGTGGAGCACTGGAACAGGCTCCCCAAGGAGGTGTCACAGCCCCAAGACTGGCAGTGTTCAAGAAGAGACTGGACAACACCCTCAGACACATGGTGTGAACTGTGGGGTTGTCATATGCAGGGACAGGAGTTGGACTCAATGACCCTTGTGGGTCCCTTCCAACTCAGGACATTCTATGATTCTCATGAAGAAAGTTCTGTCATTTCTCCATTTGTTGCTCTTCTTTTCTCTCACTTTCTATTTACACTTATTTCTTCTGAAACCTGTGGACTTTATGCTTTTTTCCATCTTTTTTCTCCTTTTCCCTACATTTACATTCTGGAAAATATATGCTTAGGTTCTCAGTTGTTTATTCCTTTCTTCCTCCATGTCATAGTGACACTTTCTAAATAAATAAATAAAAAATCACTATATATTTTCTGTCTCCCTTTTCTCTCTTACATACACATTTCCTTGGATACCTATGGCTTCTTTCCAGGATTTCATGCCCACAGAACCAGCTTAATGTTAAGGTCCAGAACTGAGAGCATCTAGTGACCTCGCATGCTGCTATGCAAAGCCAGATCAGAGATGCTGCTGTAAGATGCCACCAAAAGTGACTGAACAGTATAACTTGTTTGGTCACCTCAGGCAAGTCATCTCTCTTCTTACTTTCGTCTCTTCAAATGACTCTAATGATACTTAAGCTTTTGCGATTTATGAGTGGAAAACTCTATGCACAATCTGTTTGTTTATTATAATCATCATCGTTGTTCTTATTAATAATAATAGATATTATTATTAATAATAATATTCCTCATAATAATCATCATCGTTGTTCTTATTAATAATAATAGATATTATTATTATTTCTGCAGCCTAATTTGACCCTTTAGCTTCTTCCACTTAAATATTGGGTATCTCAAGATCCTAAAACTACATACAAGATTATAAATAAGAGTAATTTGTTGTTATGAGGCCTATATTTCACAATACAAATCTAAAGGATTAAAGGGAGGACAATCTTTCTGAGACTTTGCTTTTAAGGCACATAGCTAATATTCAGAGGTCAGCTCTGAAACCTGCTCATTGGTCCGGCTTGGTTTTATTCCGAGAGTGCTTTTGGCACACAGTTAGGAAACAACAAAACACATACAGAATATTTGGAATAATAATGCCAGCTGAATTCTTTCTGGTATACTGGTAGGTTGTTTCTAATCTGATGAGATAGAGAGCTGTACCCAAGAGGAATGACCTAGATACAGACCAACTGACAAGCATTTTTTGAGAGAAAGGAGATTCTGTTTTGTGTTGGTGATGGACATTGAACTGCACTGTAGAGCTAAGGGTGTAATTCATATGGGAAAGATTTGATGCACTAAGCAATGGTCTCAATGTATGGAGGACTGGGTATTTCGTTTTAACAAATTTGTACAGCAAAACCAGTAAAAGCAGGCCACATATTGCTTAATGGGGTCCTTTTGCTTTTCTAACATTTGATTTATCCCTGCTCTCTCAAACAGCACCATTTGTACTCTTGATTCCTGGCTGACTATTTGGGAACACAGGGTGAGGTCCAAAAAAAGCATTTCTGAACAACTGAGGTGGAATTTAGGTGTCTAAATAAACACCATAATTCACAAAAAAAAAAAAAATAAAGGTCTAAACAACTTAGGTTTCAGAGAACTTTCAGTCTCAGAAGAACATGCGGCTCTGCTACTGTCCTTGCACCTCATCCATTGACTTCCATGGGAATCCCAGGTGGGACTTGCAAACTGTAAGTATCCTTAAGCCCTCTCAGCATCCTGACCTCCTAACCTGTGATGTGACCCATCTCCCCTCCACCCCCAAAGAAAATGGCATTGACCACTCAAAACTCATGTCCCAGGAATGAAGACTTGCTGCCTATTAGTGTCAGGGCACAAGTACCCAGAGAGTGAGAGGTACAGATTCTGGTCCCTGCTGCTCAGGGTACATTCAGCTAATGAGTTAGACTCCCTCTTGGTCTCCTAGTTTAATGAATTTTGCACTATTGAATGCAAACCTTCAAAGAAGGTTTTAAAGGTGTTTTTCTGTTTGGATTACTCTACAAGATCTGTGGATTTGAATGTCCTTAATCTGAAGACTAATCAGACCTAAGTTTTACAAATACCACGTAAGTGGTTCAACCAGTAGGTCACTACCCACTCAGAAGGGAGTCACCATCACTTTAGGAAGTCTCCTGAAATGGACATGTAATGCATCTCAGTTTAGACTAATATTTTTCAGGTCAGTGTCAAGTTTTACATCTTAAAGTTGCAAATATATATCCTTGACCAGGGGAAGGACAGATTTTCACTGAACTCCATTGGTTAGGATTTTTGTCCGAATCCTACTTTGATTTTCATTTTTAGGTATCTTTCTCCACTCCCTGTCTAACACATTTGGTGCCTAATTTGTTTTTTCAGAGTACACTCCTCACAGATTTGTTATACTGAAAGAAAGAGTGAAGACACTGCACATCATCTTGCCTAATTAACTTTTTATATTTAGTTCTTTAATCTGAACAACTGAGAATACATCTTTAAAGCGGTTTGTTACAAACCTCTTAAAATCTACATTCTGTATAGTTCATTAGATGCTGAGTGATGAACACATCACAAATTTATCCAAAATGGCTTGTCTAATTAACAGCTGTAAGAAATAACAAATGGAAAGAGCTGTCTGATCTCAGCCATCTGATGGCACAACAGTGTGTGCCTGTGGTCTCGTGCCTTGCTAGTTCTGTTCAAAACAATTTCTTCAGCAATCATTGAAGTCAGCAGGAATGAAGGCAGCTCAGCATCTTGAAAGATCATTCTGCTTCTTTAGTTGTTTAGATGTGGCATGCACCCATGTTTGACCCAAATTCTAGAAAGCAAGCCTTGCTAGCCACTTGTTTTAACCCCTCCATATACCATGAGAAATAAAGCAGAGCTTATCAGTGCTCATGAAGCAGTCCTCCACCTGCCTTTATGAATGATAATGCAATAACACAACCACTAACATTTATCATAGAAATGATAAATCTGATTAAAAAGGAGACAGTGAAAACCACATGCTGTGGAAATGATTCACATGAAAGGAGCATGTATAATATGTTATTCAAAGAAACTGTGGGATGAAATTAGCAAAACCATGTATATATTTTTGAAGAACCTTCCTGATCACGCTTAGCTGAACATAAATAGTCAGGATACACTGCTGTTCATCAGGTAAATATACACATTAGTTGTCATTAGCATATTTAAATGCATTTGCTGACTGATGTAAAATACCTTTTGTTCTTTAAATGTCAATAACAAGAAAGGATTAACTGTTTGCCTTTTATGCTTTTTTCCTCCACGACTTCAATTAACTTGGAACATCTTTATTTAACAACCCCCTTTTCTTTTTCTCTCTGTAGAAACATTTCCTTCAGCTCTTCTGAGTTTATCTGTTTTGTTTGTCAGTTAACATTTGGAAATATTTTGTCCACACTATCTTAAATAATCTAATTGTAACTAGTATAGATGATTTGTACTCTGGAAATAATAAGCACTGTGATTCTTCAGATTAGAGATAGAAGAGATAAACTTTAATCCATGGTTAAAAAGGAAACCGAAAATCTGTTGGTTTTACTTCTTTCATAGATCAGACATTGAGGTGGTGTTTATTTTAGTTAATCTCAGCAGTTTAAAAAACAGGAGTCTAGTCCAAATTGCCCTTAGAGCCAGTGGAAGCAAAGGTGAAAAATGGCTCAAATGAACAATATACACCACCTGCCTTAAACACTGGACTCACTCTCTGTAAGTGCCTGTGTCTTTCCATTAAAAAAAAAACAAACAGATGCCTATTTCTGGATTGTTAAAACTAAGTAAAATAATATCACAAGGTACTGATCTCAGAGACTTTGTGGAGCTCATAGTGGTCTCAAAGATTTAGATTTCAGTATCCTAATTCATTAGCACATACAAATCAGTATTTCTGTGTACTAGATATAAAAAAGGATCTATCAGTGGCTAGAGATAATACATTTTATTCTTCTCATATGTTCACCAAACAATTTGTACCATTCTATATGCATTATTCAGTCAGTTTTACATAAGTGTTGAATATTACTTAATTTGTTAATTTAAGATGTGAAAAATGCTTTCCTCAGAAATGGTGGGTTTTTCCTTTGTCCATCGACTGCCACTTTAAATCAAGATAACTAAATTACTAAGATTTCTATATATTAATCTGTGATTATTTTGGTTCTCCATGGCAGCATAATGATAGGCAGCATATTTATGATCTCAGAAGTAAGCCCTATTTCAGAAGCTCACCCCGTTTCTGTTTAGTAGTGTTTATTTTAAACTCATCATTAAGTTAAATTGAACACATTTATTGGCAACTTTGTTAGCATCTGTCAGAAAGATGAAACTGGGTCTAGCTGGACTTTTGATCTGACCCAGCACACCTATTCATATATTTGCAGGTACTTTTCTAAAACAGGACAGTGAAAAACCATCTGCGTGTCTTATCAATGCTCTACAATTTTTTAGTAAATACAAAACAGTTCAATGTCTAGTTTTCTTAGAAGAAAAACTTTTCTTCTTTTTTTTTTTTTTTTCTATAAAAGTCTGCATTAAATTGTCTGTAAAATGTGTTGTTGAAGGCAGATGAAATGATGAATCCTGCAAATCTGGCATACAAAATTTGCTGCTTCTGGACCTCTTCCATTTTTTCACGTTTTTGGTAAAACCTATGAACAATATTCTGTCGTGCGATACTGCATATGTTTGATACACAGGTAGTGATTGGATAACAATTAACAGAAGGGCAGCTAGCCAACTCAATTGGCAAGAGCTAAATTGAACTGGATATTCAAAAGCAGAAATGCAAATATTTTGGTTCAAAGTTTAATTTATCGAAGTGGAATACTTGACACCAAAGGCTTTTTAAAAATTATTTTCCTTACTCTGCAGTCATGAATCAGTCCAATGATGGGTGTGTGCATGAGTGCGTTTGAGCTACAAACTGCTGAAATTTGATGTTGGCTGATGCAAAAATGTAGCTATTGCGATGATTTGACATCAGACTACACATCTTGAGTAGACATTACTACCCCATTTAAAACTAATTCCTCAGGAGTGACATCTCACGCACAGGGATTATGAGTCATTAAATAATAATTTGGTAACACAGTGTACCCCTTGCCTCTGGAAGTGGTGTTCAGCATGGTGAATACTCAATTAATCAACCTTAAAAATAATACTTTCCACTCTCCTAAATTACACTTCCTCTCCTAGGTTTGTAGAAAAGGCTCATTTAACTAGAACATGATTTTAAAGGTAGAAATGAGCCTGGGTAATGTAACTGGGATTCAGATCCAAACTTTGTCAAAGAGCTGAGTAATTGGATCTGGTGCCAAACGCTACTTTATGGCTGATTTGAACTGCTCTGCCAGTACAAGTCGGAAGGAAAATCACGAGATGCAGCTCCCCGATGACTCTTTCTGCAGAAGGAAACCTATGGTGCATGGAAATACTTGGTGGTTTGGGGACCTTCAGCTACCTTAATTTGCTATAGTGGCCTTTTGGGGCTCTGAACATCAGTGTCCATGCCAGTGAAGCTGGGGTATCCCTGATTTATGACCGCTTCTGGACAAGGCTGTGTTTGTCCCTGAAGCAGGAAACCATTTAGTTCCCACACACAATCTGTTTGTAACAAATACAGTCTAAATAATTTAAAGCAGAGATTTACAAACAATTTTAATTGGATAAAACCATAGCAGTGGGAGTGGCAGGTATTGGGAACAGCAGCATGAGTAGTGATAAGGGCAGATCTGGCTCTGTGTTAGAACGTGTATTCCTTGAAATAGCTCATTGACTATTAATGACACAGGTATTATAGCTGATAACTCCTAATAGTCCCTACTTTGCAGCTGAAAACTCCTGCAAGTCTGGCTCTTTGCCCATTACTGTTTGTGTTCTGCAAGTCCTTCAGACTTGGGGTTTGGCCTTGACTTGGCACTATCAAAAATGAAAATAAAATCATAGAATCATTTTGGTTGGAAGAGACCTTTAAGATTGTTGAGTCCAAACATAACCTAACTCTAGCACTAAACCACATCCCTAAGAACTTCATCTATGTATCTTTTAAACACCTCCAGGGATGGTGACCCAACGATTTCCCTGGGCAGTATTCCAGAGATTCACACCACTTCCCATGAAGAAATTTTTCCTAATATCCAATCTAAACCTTCCCTGGCACAACTTGATATCCATGGAAAACACATGGAAATATCATAGTAAACCGTTTTTACTGAATTAGTGTCATACTTATCTGAAGTAATTTTGATGTGAGAAAGCATTTTTGTTTAAAATTATGATTGTATAAATATATATAAATAAAATAAATATGCAGTTGAAACTCTATTAGTTAGTTTTAAATTTTATTCATCATCATATGATCTTGCATGAAACAGCAGTGATTTCAGGAGAGCTTTGCTGCTTTATCTCACCCAAAGGCTTGACCCATAGGCTTAGTGTAAAACCACTTACGTAAGTAAAGTTATAGGATGTTAGCAAAGACTGCTGTTGCCATAACAATGCACATTGCTATTGTTCCTTGTGACAGAACTTAGACTAAATTACAAAATCTTTCAAACACTTTTTTAGAAAGAAATTTTGAGTGGTGTCAAAGTCTTGTGGACACTGCTTCAGCAGTGTTTGATAACATGAACATAAAAGAATGACATAATTAATGGCAAATGGTCACTTTAAAAATTCTCAGCCTAAGAAAACTATTTTTAACCTGTTCAGTTATTTTGGCCTTTATGAATTATTTCATGCAATGTAGTTTTGTGAAAGTAAATTTAACAGAAAATAAGAATAATTCACAAGTGACCTATTGTTGCTTTGTTTTTATGGTGGGACTTTTTTTTCTTACTTTCTGTGCTTAAAAGTAGTTATCTAGTTGTCTATTCTTACAGTATAATCAAGGGAAGAGATAGATGAGATGAATGCTCCTCTGGAGACATTTCTCTTTTTTTAAAGAGAAAATAGAGAAACCTGGATGAGCCAGCTAGTTCAGGTTACCTTCTGGCAATTAAATGAGGAAAGATAACCCCTCTGTAATGTACAGATCATATTCCATCTGCTCATTGACATTTTGCTCTTCCAATGAACTGCTCTGCAGATTTTTAACTGAATATTTTTTATTCTAGACATGCTTAATTCTTCCTGTACCGCTTACAATTTGCAGCCAGAGAGAAACACTGTGATCACCTGTGAGCTCCTCTACGGGAAGGACATGGAACTTTGCTAGGTTAATTCATTCAAGAACTAGACCACACCTTTTGAAGAACTACCCAAAGTTTAGTTAAAGGTGTTAAAAATATGCACCTGACATTTTTTTCCTGAACAGCTTGAGTTTGAGCTTCCAGATGTAGCATCTTTCCAAACCTTTGTCTGTTGGTTCAGATGCCTCTCCATTATCTACTTATTTTCCTTTTTAATTGTATTAAAGACTGTGTTCAGCTCAGGTCTTAGTGCTTGTTCTGATAAGCTTAATCACTTCAAGTCTTTGAGTCACTCATTGTAGGATGTGTTTTCCAATTCCTTAATGTTTCTCAATGTTCTGCTCTGATTCCTTGTCAAAATGTGGATACCAGCAATGGACTGTGTTCCAGTGCCAATTATGCAGGTGATAGAGCTTCCCCAGTGTGTTACCGCTCTTGGCCATAACATTTTATTGTGGTTCATATTCAACAGATTATCCACTGTGAGTTGTGAGTTGATTTCAGAATTATCATTTTCCAAAATGCAGTTTCCTATCCTAAAAAAATGACATCTGCCTTGTCCTGTTTCTACATTAGGCCTTTTTAAATTGCATAAGTTGCACCTTCACCTTTTTTTACCAACCTTTCGTACATGATCTATTCCCTCCTTTATTTGAAGTTCCTCTGGTATCTGTACACCCACAAGCTTCATCATTAACACTTTGATACTGAGTCATCAATAAAAATGTTACACCATGTAAGAACAAAGACAAATTCTGAGAAAGCCAAACCAGGACACTGTAACTTAGTAGGTTATTTGTTTACAATCCAAAACTTGTCTTTCAACTGTGTCTATAATTTCAGATGTGCAATTTATGAACAGAAGTGTCTGTTTGAATAACACAAAGTTCCCACATTGAAGTTATATCAGCTTCTCTTTGCATCCAATTAGTCAGCTGTAGTATATGGCTTAGGAGGCCGTCCTTCATCAAATCACCTTCCAGTATGTCAAACAGTCACCTGCCATGGCTGAATGTGAGGGGTCAATATCTGGCTATGTGCAGGTTACAGGTGTGTAGCTTTGTAGCCCTTCTTGCCGTTGCTTGTATTGCTATGTGTGCAGTGTAAGCTGCTCTGTATATCCAGCTGCAAACAGAGATTTCTTTCACAAAGGATGTGAAGAAACTTTTCCAGTATTGAATCAATGACTACTGTGAAATGACACTGCACATCTTTTGGGCTTTGCTGTGGTGTCCTGGTGGTAAAGCGCACTGGGGGCTTGTATGGCTCACATCCCCTCTAAAATAGCCACATAAGAAAACCATGTTTAAAGATGTGCTTGTCTTACGGATGCTGTGTCCACATCTAAAAGGTCACAAATCTCAGAGTTTTTGAGTTTTGGGAGATGTTTTGGGTTGATTAACTAATGTGTACATTTCTCTAGGATCAAAATAAAGTCTGTTTTTACTGAATGAATGGTGGGGTAGAAACATTCAATTCATAGAAAGGCCAACATCAATTCGCTTTAAACTCCTTCCTTATTAGTGACATGATAAAAGATCAAAGGGCTACTGCTCTGTTTCCCTTGACAGTTTTTGCTGTAATAAAGATAGATGGTCATACTGTTGTGCTGAAAAATGTCTGGCTGTTACATGAAATTGTTAAAAGGAACATTTGGTGTAAGTTTGTTTTATTGTGAAAAGATCTGTCTTTGAAAAATGATAGAAATCCTTCATTATCCAGAAAAAGGAGGAACTTTGCAGCCTGCAGTGTCTTACATTTAGTCTCTCTGTTTAAAGCTCCACACTGGTGACTGGTGACATTTGCCCTGTTTTAACACATGCTTCCTTTCAGCAATGCTGTCTACCCATCAGGAATCAAAGCAAATCCAGATGGCTCAAGAACAGAGGGCTTATCATTTAAGAAGCATGGGTCAAATTCACCCATACAGCATAGCAAGTTCACAGGAGGGCTCTTCTTACTTCTGTAAGAGGGAAAGTTCAACATGCTCCACTCAAGGGAAAAAATGAATTTCTCATATGGTAAAAAAGCACAATGAAGTGGATGCAAAGTCAGAGATCTGAGAGTTTATTTCAAAAATCTGCTTTGCTTTGAAATGTGAACCAGGCTCCTGGAATAAGCCTGATAACAATGCTGGAGACGGCCATGGCATTGCCAGGGAGGAACATCAGAGCAACTTCTCTATTGCATGACCAGAAATGTCTCTTGGAGCTACAGGATACAAATTCGTACCTGATTATGTCTAAATACAGACCTGTTTGCAGACATATAGCTATGATATAGAACATCAGCAGCCATTACACTGCAGTTACAGATTACAATAATGACTCAGGACAACATTCTGTTTCAGAGGTCTAAAAGGCACCTCATGCAGACCACAGCAGACAGACTCATTCTCTTAGCCCAAATTCGTAGAAAGATAAGTCTTCAGTGTTCATCACTACTCTTCACAGTCTGCCTCCAGTCTAGAGAGAGAGAAAAGAGCACAGCGATAGTGTACACACGTGTTTCAGGTGTTTCCACATCTGGGGATAATTAGAATAAGTAAAGAACAGGACTTGATTAGTACAAGCAGTAAGACTACTGCACATAATGTGCGTACATACTGCCAGCAAAGTGCCTTGGTTTTGACATACATGTAAGGATGGAGTCCACACAGTATTTTATATTAGTAAATTCCAGCTGTAATACAAATGAAATCAGAACTATTACCCCTGTAATACAGGTGGAGAAAGAAGCAGGGGGAAGAAAAACAATCTAGTCTTTCAAGAACTTGCAATAGAACAGTATTTGGAAAAGAAGTCAGATCTCTTAAGTCTTAATTCAGTGCTCTGTTAATAGGCTATAAAAGGGAATGAATGCAGTTTTTTAATTCTCAGTTATTGTTGTAGAAAGGGAGAGTTTTGAGAAGGGATCTTAATGAGTGAGAAGACTGAAAGGTAATCTTACTGAACTAAACTTTGCATATATTTGGTTTCTCTACTTTTGAAGGCTTTCTGTTGTCTACTTTGTTCTGGAATCTTCACTCAAAGCTTGAACTAAAAAGAGAGCTACTGAAGGATTTTGGAGATAAATATATGTAAATCTTTCTGTATTCTTCCCTCATTCTCTCGTGACATGGAAAACAACATAAATTGAGACATATCAACGTAATTCTGTGGTATATCCCACCCAAGCTGTATATTCTTTTGTCATATGGTATCACCAAATTGCAGAAGCACAGAATCACAGAATGTTAGGGACTGGAAGGGACCTCAAGAGATCATCTAGTCCAATTCCCCTTCCAGAGCAGGACCACCTAGATGAGGTTACACAGGAATGTGTCCAGGCGGGTTTTGAATGTCTCCAGAGAAGGAGACTCCATAACGTCCCTGAACAGCCTGTTCCAGTGCTCTGTCACCCTCACTGTGAAAAAGTTTCTTCTCATATTGAAGTGGAACCTCCTGTGTTCCAGTTTGTACCCATTGCCCCTTGTCCTACTGTTGGTTGTCACTGAGAAGAGCCTGGCTCCATCCTGGTGACACTCACCCTTTATACATTTGTAAACATTAATAAGGTCACCTCTCAGTCTCCTCTTCTCCAAGCTAAAGAGACCCAGCTCCCTCAGCCTTTCCTCATAAGGGAGATGCTCCACTCCTTAATCATCTTTGTGGCTCTGCGCTGGACTCTCTCCAGCAGTTCCCTGTCCTTCTGGAACTGAGGGGCCCAGAACTGGACACAATATTCCAGATGTGGTCTCACCAGGGCAGAGTAGAGGGGAAGGAGAACCTCTCTCTACCTCTCTTGAACCACCTCCCTTCTAATCCACGCCAGGATGCCATTGGCCTCCCTGGCCACAAGGGCACAGTGCTGGCTCATGGTCATCCTGCTGTCCACCAGGACCCCCAGGTCCCTTTCCCCTGCACTGCTCTCTATTAGGTCATTCCTCAACTTATACTGGAACCTGGGGTTGTTCTTGTCCAGATGCAAGACTCTACACTTGCCCTTGTTATATTTCATTAAATTTTTCCCTGCCCAACTCTCCAGCCTGTCCAGGTCTCACTGGATGGCAGCACAGCCTTCTGGTGTGTCAGCCACTCCTCCCAGCTTCCTGTCATCAGCAAACTTGCCGACAGTACAGAACAGTTGAGACTGGAAGGGATCTCTGGAGCTAATCTGGTCCAAATCCCTGTTCAAGAAGGGCCACCCAAGTTGTCCAAAACCATGTTCAGGCAGTTTTTATTTTCATCCAGGAAAAACCTTAGGAATCAGTATAGGTGGGCCTAAATTAGGAGGAGCTTTAAGCCAGTATATTTTAGAGTGTCTCAGTCGAGCTTGGGGACCAAGCCTCTGATGTTAGTTCTTACACACAACATTGCCTTCCTACAGCCTTTTATCTGATTGAACTTTACAAAACTATCTTACCTGGCAGGAAATGTGAAGAATAATATTAAGCCTCTAATCGTTTGGTTTCAGAAATCTTACTCTTTTTGTATGTATAAGCAACACAACTGTGACCACCTGCTATCATCCCAAGTGCATCTTTTTCTCCCAAATACATAACCAGCACAAATGTTCATCTGCTTGAGAAGGGCTTGATGCTGACATGACACAGATTTACAGGAGCAGAGCTGGTAGAATAACGTGAGAAACATGTTCTGCCTAGCTCTAGCAAATATTCTTAGTCTCCTGTTTTTTATAAGATTTCAAATATTTCTAAATGTCATCCCAACTATAAATTAAACCACGGAATTACAGATCCCTATATGTTCTCCCTTTCTGTCAGTGATTTTCAGCAAGCAAAATTAAATTATTTCTGGTAAGAGTTGTAACATATTACATCTACTTTGCATAATTTACTATAAAAGATTTAGGATAACGGAAAATAAAAAAGTCCAGTGACGGCATCATCCAAAAAGTCAGAAAATGTATACTACAAACTCATGTTAAAGTGTTCCTGTTGTCTTTGTGGAACTTTAAACCTTTTTAAAATGAAAGAGATTTACTCAACAAGCACTTTTTCCCAGTCCTTTGGTATTTCATGAAAAGCAAGTGAAATATAAATGATAATTTTAGTCACAGATAAGATAGTCAGAAGGACTCTTATGATGAGATAATCTGACCTTTTGGATGCACAAGTCATATAATTTTTCCTTGTAAATTCAATTGAAATGTTCCTTGTGTGGTAAGTCTACATGGAAAGAGTATGTGTGGTGCAGGGTTACCCAAACCAGCTCTAAACAAATTAGCCTGGGTACCAGCTGCTGTGTAACTATGTTAGTTGAGAGCTCCATCAAGGCTAATGAGTTCTGCTGAAAAGCAGGCAACGTTAACTCAGGTAAAGGACCCTGCTACTGTGGTATTCCCTTACTCCTAATTTCATAATTTGGCTATAGTACTGAATTTCAGCAGCAAAAGATCTGTTATGTATATTTTTATTACTGTTGACACGTATTTAGGCTTCAAAATTAAATAACTGATAATGAAATTTAACTTTGTATATTTATGTGTATGGGGTATAATGATCAGAATATATTTAATTTTAAACAGCTATGTATCTCAGCGAAAGTAATTGTGCTTCATGTGAAGGAAAGTATGGAACCTGAACTTTCATACCAGAGTATTGTTGAAGATGATGTGGGAATCTCTGGCAAACTCACAGCTTCTATAAATGCTCTTCCTAATATATTTCCCAATAAATGGCTATAATATTTTTGGGGAGGAGATAGGTGAAGTAAAGCCTTTCTCATTCTAAGATTTAGCCTGGCAGGGAATTGAGAGTAATATCCCATTACTGATGTATAAGCAGATGCATGTTGTAACCCTGTGTATGTAGATCTTGGGAATATTGTAAAAAGCCAGGTTTTCTACTGCGTGTTCTGGGATACCCAGTGAGAGTAGAGTAAGTGTGCTGCAAATATTCCAGGCTAATATTTGAATTTCTTTTTGCAGCTTATTGTGTCACATCTCTCCTAGCTTTTGATCTCAGTTGAATGGCAAAAGCTACATTCATGCCAAAGATTTAGCAGAAATATCTTTTTGAACTTCTGCTAAAACTAGTAAAACCCAGTGGGTCCTGTGTCCTGTGCAGGTCACAAATGAAAGCCATTTAGTAGAAACTTTTTGGATACTCATGCATACATAGACGGCATGTTAAAAAGTAAGGGCCTTCAAACTACAAATATTTTACAAAAATTTTCTTGGTATTTGATTTCTCTGACTAAAGTTTTTGACAAACATTTTGTGGACCAAAAGGAAGGAAGCGTGTGAATGGAATATGATTTCTCCTGGAGCTGGTCTAGTCTATAGATTCTTACCGAGTATATAGATCTAGCTTACAGATTCTCACAGAGAATGTCACTGACCACAGAAATGACCAATACAAAGGGCATTCCTTTAATATCCCCCCTTTAACACACACACACACACACACACACACACACACACACATCAGAAATTTTAAAAATCCTGTAACAAAATATATATTCTTCTCGGTAACAGGAAAGAAAGAGTTAGGCCATGAAAAAGATTTAGTTATTTCTATTTTTCACTAGGTGCACTGAGATACCACATTGACACTGGTCAAACAGGGGCCCTGCTACATGTAACTGCATAGTTAGAGACAGACAGACTTCTTTACCAGATGGCTCAGCCTCCACAGCTACTAAACTTTTGGCCTTACGACAAAATCTAAGGCTGTATGGGTGTTTTACGTAGAAACATAACACTCCATGTCTTCTCTGCCTCAAAACAAAAAATATACTTATATCTAAAAACAAAACCGCATTGGCATGCCTTTGAAATTGAGTGCCAAAAATCACTAGTCTTTTGGAAAATGCAGTTATGTGCATAGAAAGTGCATGGGCGTGCAAAAGCTTGAGATACAGAGACAAATGGCATGGCTGTTTCTGAGTCCTCCAAGCTTTATTTTCATTTGAATACCTTTTACCTCCCAGAAACTGTTCTCCATAATAAGTGTCACCTCCTCTGGGCATCTCCAATTTGTCAAATTGAAATCTTCATCAAGATTTCAACTTTTTGGCTGATATTCAAAGGATGGCAGTTGTGTTAGTTTCTTATCTAGGACAGCCAGCTGAATAACAACTTTCTGCACTGCTGCTTTTTTAACTTCGCCGCAGCAAATTCCAGTGAAATAACAGATTTCTTTTCTTGAGCTCAGACAATTTGTGTGTTATGCATTGGAATGTTGAGAATAGATAAAATATTTTGGGGGAGAGGGACCACAATAACCAGCCATTCAGCTGTGTGAACTCTGAAACAGCATAAGCTACAGAACACAGCCTTGCAGTCCTTTGCCAGGTCAGGTAACAGCAAGCTAAGCTAAAGCATATCTTTTAGAAAGGCATCCTCTAATAGGTTGAAGACTTCAAGTGTGAAAAATGTCATCACGTCTCCCAGTGCCAAATTATGGTCTCCTTTCCTACATTAAAGATTACTGTGGTGGAATTTCTGTTATCCTGTTATTCCTGTTTGCGAGCTGCGGAGGAACAAGCTAGGCCAACTCAATGTGAGCGATAACGCATTGTTCAACTTTATTGCCATTAAGGACACATATTTATACAGGTTACAGTAATTATGCATACGTGTCACCTGCTGATTGGCTTAGATCCAAGGGTTACATTTGCCTTGACCCTCCTACCTGCGGCTAGCTGGCTGCCTGAGTTTGCCGCCTTTTCAACTCCCCCCTCCCTGGAGTTGTTTACAAGACTTGTCAAGGTCACAGTGTCCTTGCTGTGCCCTCATGATCAGCAGTCTCTGCTGAGGCCTATTGAGGCATTGAGGCCTGGTTATGCTAAGCTCCTAAAACATGTCAAACCATTAACTTATCAGAACACAACTCTTATTAGAACAAAAATTAGAACACAACTCTTATTAGAACAAACTCTGATCGTGCAACTGCTCCATAGATTCATGTCCTTTATCTTTAAGCCACTCCCTAACACCTGTTGTCCCCTAGGATAAGAATACCTTATAGAATAAGTAAAACCCAAGCTATTTCTCCCTCCTGCATCAGCAATTTTGCAAGTTCTGCACAATTTTGTAAGCGTTCAGATATTTTAGTGATGGGCACATGCAAAATATCTAGGGAATGTTTCCAAGATGCAACCAGCAGCTAGTGCTGCTCTGCATTTTGAGAAAAAGTCAGCAGTCACTCCACAGAGTTTCAGAGTACAGACAGTGAAGCAGTTTTGTCCTGGGAGCCTTGCTGACTGCCTGTACCAGTGTGGCTGAAATAACTGGCACTGCTGACTGGAAGGAGAATTGGGACATGACCAGCTTCCTCTCCCTGCTCTTCCTCTCATCTGCTTGCTGCTGCTTAGTTTTCTCCTGGTGGAGGAAAAACATGGACTCATGAAAGGGCTCTCTCTTACTGGTGTGCCTGGGGAGTTGCCTGCTCAAGTGATATGTGGTGCTGTTGGTGCTGCCCTTTAGGCTCAACTTGGAGCTGTGTCAACTCATAAAAAACAGAGGAGCTCTTTCTCCTGTGTTTAAGATGATTTTTACCTTAATCTGCTGCCCACTGCTAAGGTGTATGTTGCCTAAGCCTAAACATGCTGCATGCTACAATCACACCTTATTTTGCTTTTTGTAGCAAAATGAGGTTGTGTCATGCTCTGAAGCAGAAAGACGTGTGTGCCTTTTGCACAAGGAGATACCTTTTTCTATATGTCATTTAAGGAAAATTAGATTCACAGTGTTGGTTACATTAACTGTTGTGAATGTAAAGAATGTTTGAAGGGAATTTAATAATTAAGCTGATTTCAAGAGCCTCTCAACAAGACTGCACTTCAGCTCCATACTGGAGCCACTTCAGTAGAGTGTTCACAAATATATTATGAAGTTGACAGATTAGAATGTGGCTGAAATTGCTATAGATTAAAACAAAGTAGGCAATAAAAATGCAAACACTTTGAAGCATTTTAATAGGAGTACACCACATCACCCTCAAACAGCATTCAGAAACACATGCCATGGGGATTTGGGGCTGCTTATCCAAACTGTCTTCTGCAATATTGCCCTTTCTCACCTTCTCTATAAGAAAGATTAATCTTTGCTGAAAGATTCAGATTTGTCATTCTCTAACTCCTCTTGTATGTTTCTTTAGATTAGCCCAAAGAAGCCCTGTGTATTTTGGTCTTACTAGACATGGAGCGTGACCTGAAGTCATTTAAAATCAACTGCAATCTGGGGAGCTGTTTGAATGTTTGGCATGATAGTAGTCATTAAGAATAAAATGCTGAACGACGGCTGCACAGCTAAGCTACTGTGCATTGAGTTAAATGCACACAACCTTCTTGTCAAGGTTTTGAAGATGTATTGCATGGATAACGACGAGATTTTTGATTTTGAGTGGGCATTTTAACAAATTATTTGACATTTGAACAGTTGCCAAACTCTCCTTTGGCTCAAAACAGTGTAAGCTTTTTGACTTTGCTAAAGCCTCTTCAGCAGCAGAGGGCTTTTTTGTTTGGTTGGTTGTTTTTACATTTCTTTTTTTCACTGAAGACAAAACTGATCAACTTATCATCTTTAACAGCAACAGTCTTTGAACAGAGCTTGCTCTCCTTTTCTCTAGCATCACTGCTATGTGGCAAATCATGTACAAAGGGTTCCCCTTGATTTCTAACACCTCCTGCACACAAAAGCATTAGTTGCCTAATAATGCAGCACAGATATGGACAACAGTTTTGTCAGAAACAATTGCACCATTTTTTAAATTATTTATTTGCTGGAGGCTTTTGTTAGCACCTGGAGGTGAGTTGCTTCAACATGTTATGCACCAGCAGCCATGCTGAGCAAAGCAATGAGTCAGTCAAGCCCTGAAAGGTTCCTGCAGGGTGACCATATCTGCTCACAGCTATCACCCCGGTAATGGGAGGCAAAAAATGAGCTAGAAAGTGCACAGGCCAGGTTCCCATGCAGGCCTGTGTACAGCCCTGCCACCTGTCTTAGCCTTTAGGACAGTATTTCTCAAACCAGTAGCTGAATGTCGGTCTGCAAAAGGACTGACATTTTCAATGCCTCACCCCCACTGTCATTCCCATGGTTTCCCAAAGGAGGCAAGCCTTAGGGCAAACTGTTTTGACTAAATGTTTTTGAAACATCACAAAAGCATTCTAAAACATCCCTTGCTCCTCAACAGATTTCTGGTGCACTGATAACATGACTGCATTTCAGGTGAAGCTGTAGCAGATTTAGACTGACCTCAGTTGCAGCATCAGTTATTTTAAAGCCTTAGCGTGGCTCTTCTTTTGCTGATCAAACAACCTTCAAGATTGTGTTCGTCATAGTCGATGAAACATGGGCTTTTTCTTTATTAGTTTTTCCAAGAAGCCCCAGTCCCCCTCTTTCCAGTTTGAGTGGTTGTTCAGGTTGAGCATAGTTCAAGTATTCCCACTTTTAGCGCACAGAACATGCAGAGCTTCTGATGCAATGCATATGAGTCATGTATCTCAAAGTATTTTTTTTATTTTGGAGGATTGTAGCCAAACAAGATACAAGATATTTCTTTCTTCTCCTTATTCCTTTTTTTTTTTTTTTTTTTAATTTTTATATTTTCCTTTTCTTTTTCTTTCATTGTGTCTTTGTAAAAAGATAAGTCAGTATGTGAATGGAAAATGCCTTCAGTTTGAAACTTTGCCCTCAGGTGAGGCTGTTCCACTGTTGAAAATTCTTGTGCTTTTAATTGATTAAAAAATAGATTATCTGAAGGTCTGCATTTTTCTTGGAAACAGAATGAAGAAATTGGGTGTCAGCGCTGATTCTGAAAGTTCCAGAGCCTGAAATGACTCACAAAAACATGGGATAAGGAGAGAGGAGCAGGGGCAGGTAAGGACTGTAATAGTGTGCCATCATAACAGATCAGATCACTTCACTTGCATGTTGTTGAAGGACACAGGCTGAAAAAAACAGGGAGGAAATTACTTTTTTTTTTTTTTTTAATACTGTGTCTGAAAACTAGCAATTGTTTTTTACCTCATATTACAAACAAATGTAATGGTGATTTCCCTGCAGCCATGGTAATAAAGAACCTTTAAAAAATATTGATTAGTCAATCAAGGACACAGACAGACTGAGGTAGTGAAAGGCAGAAGATTAATAAATTGCTACATGTCACACCTAATAATCCTGGTTTGTGCAATACATTTTCTTGTAGTATGTCCATCATCATGTAATGGGAACCCAAGTCAAAGGGGAAATTTCAGGTTTGCAAATAACTAGTAAGTCTTCCCCATATTGTCTAATAATTATTTTTCTTCTCTCTTTTTTAGTTTCTTTATTTATATTGTGTAGTTATGGCATATTTGAAAAGACAAGTAGCCAAGCTTTTAACACTTTACAAATATGTGCACTTTTTACTAATATTCAAACCTTATTTAAGAGTAGATAAAGATATAGAAAGAAATCATGGTGCACAATTTAATGTATTCACATTAGGAAATGAGGAGATCAAAACTGGATATATACCTGTTTCTGGTGGGACTAGGCTTTTTGAAGGTAATGAGAACTCTATTTGAACTTTAACAGGAGAGAGCCTGAAGTATTTGTTGAGCCAAATGTCTACGGACATCAACATACGGATCAGGGCTGTCAAACTCATTTTCACTGGGGGCCACATCAGCCTCGCAGTTGTCTTCAAAGGTCTGATTGTAATTTCAGGACTGTATAAATGTAGGAGTAGTTACAGTAGTTCTGTATGTAAAGTTCTGAGTTTGACACCCCTGATATAGATGTAAATTTTTTCTTCAGTTTTCATGCTAAATCTAAAATTGAGAAGGAATCTATTTTAGGTTATTCTTGTCAACAAAAGCTGTGTGCTTCATTATTTGAATTAAGTTCAGCAAACATATAAAGTGGTAACATATTCTATACTTACAGAAGATGGAGTGCCACTAAAAATCAAATTGGTATGATAAAGTGTTTTTGTAATTAAGTAAAACCACAACAGATATTGTTATGCTGGAACATATGACTTGACTGTGAGGCTTCACTTCTATTTATCTTCTCCTACACACACTCCTTCCCCCACCCACCCGCTCTCACTCTTTCCTTCACACTGGGCAGCGTCGTTCTGTAAATCCAGAGGCTATTGCAGCTATTTGGAGTGATTTAAACTGGCCACTTATGACAGCAGCTGTCAAGATGTTGCTGCAAAGCTTCTCTAGTGGTGATAGACAGAGGTCACCTGGGGAAAAACAGAGATAGAGCAAGTCTCTGCAGTGATGCAGTGTGATGTTAAACACAGTTGTAACAAACATGAAAGCCTGCTCATGAAAGCAGCACTATACAGATGATGATTTTAATTCGGACAAGTGCTGATAGTGAACAGGCATCAGTCTCAGGAAACCAATAAGCCAGGTTCAGCTTAAGCATGGGTTGCAGTCCTTTTGCATGTCAGATGTGAGTGACTGATAAAATACACAGGTGACTAAGAGATAAAATCAAACTAGTCCAGTATCTAAGGAGATGAGCCCTAATTGTATACAGAGGGGTGGAGGAAGAAGAGGATGTCAACTGAGGAAACAGCTGGACTGCTTTTGTGAGCTGTGTTTTATGCCAAGTCTGAGGTGTTTGCCTCAAGATTGTAGGAAGTTGTCAAAAAAAACTTCTCCATGGCACAGGAAAGCAATGTGTTTCTGGCAAAGCTAGGCAATGCATTTTTCCCTAGTCTGATTCTCAGAAATGGATGAATGTGGTTTTGGCTGAAATTTCAAAACTACATGCCCATAAAACCAGCCTGAAGTAGATATGGAGCTTAGGATGTTTCAGCACAGATGACTAAAGTTAAATTATGTTTGAAAAACTTAAAAGAGGCTCAGGTACTTTGAATGCTAAGAAGTCACACTCTTTCCACCAATAATTAAATAGAATTAATTATGTTACATTTTCAGTGTGGTTGACCTGTGATTGGTATTTGTTGATACTCCAAACAATGCATACAGTAGGGACTTGAATGACTGTTTAAAAAATAAGCTGCTGCCCTTGGAAGTAACTAAAAAGCTGGTACTGTGGGATTTGATGTTTACTGTCTACCTTCAGAGGAAAATGGAACCACAAGTGACAGGTATGAATATTTTTTTTTAACATACTGAAAGATGCTCTGTTTTGATATTGATAAGGGTAGGAAAAGAACTTACACAGAATAGTTGGTTTGTTTGTTTTTTTTTTTTCCTAGAAATTATGCTTATTTTCACTTATTTTTCCTTTTAAGTTCTAGTTGCCAGCTCTGGGAATTCAAGCAGGGAATCAGACTGGGGCTTAGTACATCCTTACAAGTACAAGGCTGTACAATCCAGATTGTCTCCTTACTATACATGGGCAATTCTTGCTCTCAATGATGAGAAAAGAGTGCCACAGAAAATGTAACAGCAAGCTTCTATGAGTAATCAAATTAATCAGTGCTGGAGGCAGTCAGTGGCAATTCAAAGAAAAGGAAGCAGTTTACATGGAGAGGCTTTTCATGAAAGTGCACACATTTCTTTGCATATCCATGGATGGGGGCATGTATTTATAATGCAACTCCAATTGTAGGGAAAGAAGATGCATTTTAGGAGTTGTGTCTAGCCCAGAGCAAGGAGGATAGAAGTGGATGAATGGAAGAGAAAATCACAGTGAATCTATAGTATGTGCTCTGCTTCCCAGCCAAAATTACCTGTAAATTAGGGAACTGATATACCACACTTAGCATCCTATCTAACAATGACTTACTACTTCGTCCTCTGACTTGAGAAAACATATCATTAGATAACTTCTTAAATATATAACCACTGATTCTACTGTTGTTTTCTCATGCTAGACTCTACTTGTCTCAAAATCCGCACCACACCTATAGACCTTAAAGAAAATCTGTCTCAGAAAACTTCTGGGAAGATATTACTCATGTCATAGCTAGTGCAGATAAATACTTTGAATATCTAAATTTAGATGTGGTAAAAAATTATTGTAGGTAGTATTCTAACATGGCTGTAGCTCATCACAGTCTTCAAATAACAACCAGATGCCTATGAGGCTAAGTGCTTGCTGTTTCAACATCAAGAGAATTTTCTGAACTGCTGTGTTATGTACCCTTGTGTATTTATAGCATAGTTATTTATAAATATAAACCACTGCGGACCTTCAGTTTTTTTGTTCTAGTTCCCGGATAAATCACTCATTGAATGAACAGTGTCTTCACATGATGGTGAAGCAATTGCTGATACTGAAGAGGTCTGTGACTTCAAGCTGACTTCGTGGAAGAAAAAGTTTACATGAAAATGCAGGCCTAGGATAGAGTTCAGTTTCACAATAGACTTCAATTTTACACTAAAGTTAAAAAGTACCTTTGTGCTGTGATTTACTGAAAGGATAAACCTATGACCTTCTACTCAGTTAGCTTGTGCTACATTGTTCAACTCAGTTTGAAAAGGTAAAAATGTGACATTTGTTTTTATCCTGAGATGTGAAATATGGTTTAAGAAGCTGATGGATGCATGACTATCATTGTCTAGAAATCCACAATCACTTAAAATTCTTAGTGTTTTGTGTTCAGATTATATATAATAGCTGGTATTTAAGAAAATGCTAGAACTTTAGGTGGGGATTTCCTAAATTAATGCTATCTTGAAGGTACTCACAGGGAGACTTGATATGCTGAGGATGTATATCAATATACATCTGCTTTACCAACTAACCAGAAAGAGAGCTCCTTTGAGATTGAGTAGGCTCAAAATTTGCCATAGGTGAGGGGAAGGATATGGGCCTTGCCTTTCAGCTCAGCAAACTATCTAAGAAATAGTAAGATCCTAAGATCCAGGAACTGACTCCCTCTGAGAGTAGGATTCACAATAAAAATGTAATTCATGCTAGCATTTGCAGCTTTCCAGCATTTACAGATACCTGCTGGCTTACAACACTGAGTTTTGCTGTGAATTTATCATTTGATTGCAGAGGTCCATTCCTAAACCCTACAAAATAGGGATCAAAAAGTGTTAAGGAATTCAAACCCTTCAAAGAACCTTGTCTTTCATATTTTAGCTTTGTATTCCAACAGAGTTGTAACATACTTTTATTATTGTAGAGTGTGAAAAAAATGTGTGCATCTATGCACGAGCATATGAAAGCACGTGAAAATGTATCAGGAGAATAGTGCACAAAAACTAGATTGACCCTAAACCCTGTCCTGCAAAATTATTGAATGGTTTGTTCTACTTTCTGAAAGACTCCAGAGAGGCTGGGCCACTACCCAAGTGTTGTGTCTTATTTCAATGTTTCTGCTGAGGTCCCATCTGTGTTCAGGGTGGTAGATGGGAAGAAGAGAGCAGATTGGCCACCACAGATAACAGCTGAATGATAAATACCTTGCAGACTGTGGCTTTTGAGTACAGAATAACTTTATTTCAAAAGTAAGATATTCTGATGATGCAGCTAATTTCATTGCCTGACACAGAGTTTTCAAACTGGGCCTGAAAAGTAATAGTTATATTTTATAAGAACCAATTGTTTTTCATTAAAAAGCAACCCATTAGTTTTCAACCTTCCTTTAGGACTTGAACAGATTCATTTTCCTGTCATGTCTGCCCAGTGACTGGACTAAGCGATGACTAACTCCGTAGTACCTCACTGATTTAGTGACCTATTTTAATTCTGTCTGTTTTAATCCTTTTTTAGGGCTCAGGTGTAGGATTTAATTCAGTATAACAGGTTACTCTGCATCACTGGAGCCCTGTTACGTGTCCATATACACACTTTTGGTCAACATAATTCAAAATGCTACAAACTTCATTCCATGGTCTTTCACAGTCACATTTCTTTCTACCACCTTGTTTGCAAATCTGTGTGTAAATAATCAATTCAAGAGCTAGATCCCATCATGTATTTGGCCAATGTAGTGCAAACATGCTAGCATAGTCCTTTTCCATGTCCAGCTCTCAGTATGGTGTCCAGAACCCTAAGTTTATGTTCCCTTTATAGTGCATTCAGAAAGGCAAGAAATGGCTTTCTGAAAAGCAGTTGAGTTGAAGATGGAGCTGTCTGTGCTAGACCAGGGCTTCAATTTCCCTCTAATATTGATTAACTTAATTGTCATTCAGCTTGTATGCTTTACCTCTTTTTCATTTTCAGGGAAATACCATGATGCAATGCCAGCTTCTTACAAGATGGATTGGATTGCCAGATTGACAGTGCATTAGGAAAAAAATTCAATCAAACCTGTCAGATGCATAGAAGAGATGTAATTTCTAGGTAAGTTCAAAACATATTTAGGAATCTGGAACAATTTCTAGGTAAGTCTAACATGTGTGTAGGAATCTGGGACCTGACCTTTGATCTTCTTCAGCAGAATTAACAGAAAAAAAATCTCTTCCACCTGAATCAGACCTCCACTACCACCTGAAGTAAAAATCTCTGTTAATGAAGGGTGAATGCACATGCAAGGTCCCAGATCTATATGGAAATTCCTCATCTATGACAAGGAAGCATCCATAAAATGACTGCTTACAATTTAAGTAACAAAATATATCAGAGCACTTCTGAATAACAGATGAAAAAATGGTAGAATTTCTTTCCCTTTCTGATACTATGCTATTAGCTGAATGAGTCTTCAGTTGTTGTAATCTGAAGTGAGGAACAAACAAGCTCAGATCTTCCCAATGTGTAGAAGTAAGAGTGATTTTGGTTTATTGAACAGAATATCCTTTTAAAGTACAACCAAGTAAAGTCTATGTCTGGTATGGTTTGGTCAAAGTTTTGTTCACTCTTCTTTGACAATAGGTGCCTAATCTTCTATTGAGCGTGCTGAAAGATTTGTCTATACTTTACCGTGAAGTTAATGGCAATTTTCCTGGAAATACCCATGTGTCAGTGGGCTTGCATAAATGCTGACTGCTCATGACCTTGTGTGGATTCTTTAATACATAAGAAACACAGGCAAGCATTTTATGCTTAGTTGCTCACAGAAATAAGGCAGATTTTTTTCCTTTTTTAATCAATGTATAAAAGAAAGCAGACATACTGTCACCTCATCACCTCAGATTCTGTAGAGAACAATAAATTGAAAAAGATTTCAAATAAACACACATCATTTGTTGGTGTGAGTCATCCTTATGAATAACAGTGATAATGAGAATAGTGCATTGTGTATCTAACATGATATCTCTCTTTCCGAAGTAGGCTATTCTTCTTCTTTTTTATTCTTTATCTTTTCTTGATCTATGTGGAGTTTACAATGGCTCCATCACAGTGTCCCTTTGTCCCTGTATCTGTCACAGAAAAGGTTTATAAAAGGCAAAGAAAATTAAGATAGAATTCAGTATTTTAAATATAATCTTGACGCAAAACCATCCTAAGCAGTTGCTAACTTTCCCTGGCTTTTGTGGGCTTTGAACACATCCTTTATAGAGCTCTATAAAAAAAGACGTGTCTCCCATTTAAAAAAATTGAGTGAAAAAAGCATTGTGCAAAACGTCTTTCTGCCAGAGTAGTAGATGAGAGGACTTCCTGTGTGAAAGAATAGGTTCTCTTTTTCCTCTTCTGAAAACAATTATATTCTTGTTATGAAAGTTATTACCTGACATAATTAGCAATAGAAGACAATATCAAGAGATGAATTCTGCTACCTATCGTGCTTCAGTCTACTCTGTTCTGTTCTGGTACAGACAGTTTGGACAGAGGCCTGTGAAGAGGGGCACATAGATGCACCCACACAAACACACGCTGTGTTCCTTCCTCTGAGCACACTAAGTTAATGATCCCTCTCCGTATCTGTTCGGGGGAGCAGGAAAATATAGCTACAGTTAAAAGTGAGAGAAATTCATTCAAGTGCTACTGCATTTCTAGATGTACCTTTTGGCTGAAATGGTCCCTTTCCTAATGTAACTTACATTCTCCAAAAGAATTCATGGGGTCAATATATTCATTTCAGATTCATACAAAATCACCTTAGAAGAGATTTTAACTGGTGAGTATAACTTCAAAAAGTTTGGACATACAGAAACATTTTATTTTTACCTGTTATTTACTGGAGAAGGAAGAAGCTACATCTTTTTAGGGAAGGATTTATTTTTTGCAAATAAACCTAGATTCTGTAAGGATTCTTGTACCAAAATTCTTGAAGAATACAACAGAAAACATCGGTGGGTGTTAGTTGCTACAATAGTGAATTTATACTCAGGAGAAACAGGAAAACGGAAAAAATAAATTGGTTAATAACTGCATAAATTTGAAATTCTCCTGACCCAAAGGTAGCAATGTGTAAAATAATTTGTTGCTGTAGCAAAATGTCAGTTTGGTACTGGTAAGCCTTTAATCAGCTTTCTGCTTCATATGTTTAATGTGACTTTGGTGTTTTATTTGAGATACACAGTTAAGTGATTCAGGAGAGCACAAGTGACAGTCACAAAAAATCAGGTCTGTTTAGTGCCCACATTAGCTTGGCTCCCATGGCTCCCTGTCTGGCAGAAGATGTTAAGTAACAGCCATTAGCTGTCCTCAGCAGCTATGGGTACCTTCTGGCAAACAGCAGAAACTAATAAACACAGGTGGTATACTTCAATATATTCAGCCTAACATAGATATTTTACCATCTCTGAAGGGGTTTAAAAGATACATAGATGAAGTTCTCAGAGACAGTGTTAGGTCAACGGCGGGGATCTATGATCTTGGGGGTGTCTTCCAACCGAAATGATTCTATAGAATTATAGAATCATAGAATCATTTTGGTTCGAAGAGACCCTTAGGATCATCGAGTCTAACCATTATGATTCTATTTTTTCTAGACTTATTTATGTATGAATGCAAACTAAGTTCTCTGCTGCTTTTCCCCTCTTATAATTCAAAACTGAGTATTTTACTGCCTCATTTTCTGTTTCCCATTTCCAGACTACATTATTCACTTATCAGGCTTAGACAACTCTTCCCAAATTAACAGAGGACACCAGGTATACATCTGAATGAGAGTGTCACCCTCCAAGGCCAAAGTGACACAGCTGGTTGACATAAGCTCAGCTAGACTCAACCTGTGCCAGCCTTGTTTTAGAGGTGGATTCACTGGGAGACAAGTGACATGACCCAAAGTCACAGCAGAAAGTGGTGGTGGAGTCAGCAGCAGAGTAAAATTTCCTGGCTGTCAGCTCTGCACTGTCCTCTCACATCACCTATTGCTCAGGGCACACAGTCCAGCTGCAACCTGGTGGTCTCCCTCGCATTACATAAATAAAATGCAAGCAAAACACTAACCGTTGTAAAGCCAAGCACTGCAAAATGAGGAAGTGCCAGAATTAAGGTATTCTTTGCCAGGAGGGTTAGCTATCTTATGTGTACATAAGCATGCTATCCACCCATCTGTACGCTCATATATATGTTTGTATTTATGCCATAGTACTGTCTTTAATTACACCATAACATGTAATTTTTGACAGCATTCATTAATTATAGAATTACTATGAAGCAACAGGCTGGAGACAGAACATGTGGCTTGCCCCTGTGGCCTCATGTCTACTTTGCGGGAGCCACAGCAGTACTAGAAGGTTATCTACTGCTACCTTGATTAAAAGGCACTTAGTTACTCTTAACAGGGTGTGAAGGACCTGAGTGAATTAAGTTATTTTATTTTTTTCAAGACATTTTCAATATCTAGCTGCTTTGTTGTAGTTACAGCTGGGGAGTTTGGGAAATGTACTCGTGAAATTGATTACTCAGATGTGTGTGACTATGATTCATCTGAGAGCTTGGAAAAGATGCATCAGTTCTTCCCCAACCCCAGTGTTTCTTCCTTTATTACTTTACATGAAACAAAGCTTGGACAACACAAAAATAATTTGATTTTATGATAGCCATAGGCAGAATAAAATATGTTCTTTTATACCTACTCATGACAGAATTGTAGACTAAAGTTTCAATTTGAAGCAATGGTTTTCCTCACTTCATTTGCTAACCATTTTGAGGGCATTATGTTCTCATTTCTTTCAGGCAATCATAGATTCTGGGGTCTGGAAGATTTCTTCTCATATTAAAACAACAGGCTAGCTACTCTTAACATCTTTTGTCTGGCAATAGCTAGCTATCAAGTGCTCTAAGGAAACTTAAAAAGGTGATTGCGCAATTGAGAAACAATCCACCCTTGAGAGTTTCAGAAGATTTTTGCCTAACGGATAAGTCTAGCTTGTGGGATGGCATATCAGGGCAACAGTACTGTGAAAGCACTCATGTTTTGATGTGTCCCGAATAAGAGAGTTATGGATGTTTTCATGATGCAGAAACACATCAGTACCTCTTTAAAATCTTTTTAAATTCTAGAAACATCGATACTACTAAATGCACATAGACCTTATCATAGCTGACGTATGAAAATTATCCTTGAGTTAACCAACTTTGTAAATAGTTTTCTCTTCCTCTTTCCCCAGGTCTCAGCCGTTTTCTGACTCAGACACTTACTGTGCACTTTCCCACATGCAGGCATGACCTGGGACATGACTACATGAAGCTGTTGTTCTTGGCTTGTAGTTCCTAGCTATTAACTGCGGGATCTTCTGTATGCTTGAAGATGTATGCACTCCAGCCTGAAGTTCCAGTCCCAGTGAGGACAAGGGTAGTGAATAATGCAACTAGTAGGCAGTCTCTTTAAAGTCTTGTTTTTCAGAGCAAAATCACTACTGGTAAAAAATACCTTTTGAAAGCCAAAAAAAATCATGGCCATTTTTAAGGTGCCCATCTGCCCCTTGTGTGAGGGACCTTGGAAGAACCACTTCCTTCTGGGTGTTCCCACAAAGCCTCCCCTTGTCATCTTGACTCCTTGCAACAGCTTTTGATCTGTCCTGGGCATTCCTCAGTGACTCACCGCCATTTAATCAGGATTAAGATGTTTTTAATTGTTTATAATCCTTTTGACCTTCTGTCTCAGCTAAGAACCTGGAAGCGTGGGGTCGCACTTCAAGCAGAAGCTGTGGTGGCTTAGGGCAAAACAAGGTTTGTAAGCAGAGGTAATATTTTTTTATTGCACCAATTGCTGTGGTTGGAGGAAATAGATAGCTTTCAGGAGTGCAAGACCTTGTGGAGGTCTGAAATGAAAGCTGCAAACTTCAAAGATAAATGTAGGTAGAGAGCAATTACTCTGAACTTAATTTCTTTATGTTAGCAAGTTAGATTACCAAAAAGAAAAGGCAGCTGGTATCTTCGAAACAGAGACAGTGTGCTAGCAGAGGGAGAGGTGCTAAATTGTTAGCTCAAAAAATAATTAATAAATCACAATAAATAAAATAACAATAAATAAAATAACAATGTAACAATAAAAATATAAATAAATAAATAATAAATAACAATAATAAATTGTTAGCTCTACTTTCTGAGGTTATTCCAGGTGCATAGTAGCCTCCTAGAGGGTGGAACCATCAGTAACCATTTGATTAAGAATCACCACTCCAAGTATGCTGTAGGAGTTGTGTATTAGAGTTCTAGAAAAACCTGGAAAATAATTTCCTTTATCTAACCACTCCAACATGATGAACGAAAATGGGAAGAAGACTAAAATGAAGTGCCTCTGAAGTTTTCCCAACTGTTTTGCAAGACTCTAAAATGCTGTAAAAATAACCATGACAGGCGCTGAACACAAGAACCGACTAACACAACAACAGCTGCCTCAGCCTCTACCTGACAAAAGAGGCATTCAAACACCTTCAGTCGAAGAAAAATCTGCTAACCTAATGTGAACTGTCTGCTCCAAAAGCCCAAATGTCTCCCTGGAGGAACAATCAGATGACATATTTGTACGCAGGGAATTAGAATGACTTTGCTGACTCTTTTCTTTATACTTCTCCCTTAACGAGCCTGAAGTTAATTCCAGTTCCACTCTTTCTATGGTAGCTTCAGGAAGAAGACAAGGAAACATGTTGGATTTGAAGTCCTAAGACAAAAGCCCTCTTGGACCACTATATTGACTACTTCAGGAAAAGAGCCAGAAGAGAAACAACAAACCAGTTGTTATTCAGTTTTTTCCTGTCTCACAAAGAAATTCTATCCTAAATCACAAGTAGTACAAACATGCAACTAGTGACAGTATGACTAAGGAAGTTAAGGAAGACTCTGTGCAGAAAACATGTATTCTCCACTATGAACCACTTATTGACCATAGCTACCTCCCCACTATATTACCGTCATGTCCACTGGGAATGTCCTCAGCCTGTCCACTGTGTCCAACCTCCTGTGCTCCAGCTCAAACAAATCAAAAAGTCATCTAGCTCATCCTCACCCTGTGCAGCTTCATTTAAGTCAATGTTCTTCAGACAATGGGTATAGCATAAGCATAAACATAAGTATATGATATTTTGACTTTATCATGAACTACCTCAAAAAAAATAGGGAAATGCAAAGAAAAATAGAATTTTATTCCAAGTTTTTATATCACTAAGCCTGTGCTCTATCTTATATGATTAAGTGAAAGCTTTATCACTTACAGTGAAATATGAATCTCCTAATTGATTTTTATCAAATTCAATAGCAGGTGTCCCTCCATCAAACTCTCTTGAACATCACTGCACTGAAATCACCTTAGATAACCTGATCAGTATTAAACTGCAGTTTACCAATTGTGAAAGATAAATATGCTTGTCTGAAGAAAATCAGCCACCATTCAAAAGATCAGGGTTTTTGAGACCTATTTGTTCTGAAGAGATCACTCATGGAGATCACTTTAATTCCTAGATATCTTTAGTGCATAGGTGTCCTCTCCTGGGCAGCTGGATGGCACCTGTGAATTAAAAGGACCAAAAATACTGTCAAGCACTATGTTACTAGCCTAATATGGGACCTATAAAAACAATCATTGACAACATACGGTATCCTAAACCGAAAGAAATTTTGTCAGAACCAGAAGTCCTACCTTTCAGATAGCTCCAGCCCCAGAAACAAATACTCAGGGCTAGTGTGTATCAAAAAGACTGAAACTGCATCTAAGCAGGAAACATTGAATTTGTAATATCTTCTCACAAAAACAATCATCCTTGGAGTCTTTACATGACATTTCTGCAGCCCATTCACTGGGCCACATGCCCTCCTGGACACAAAAGCTAAGACTAAACAACTGTGATGCATCAGAATGAGCTCACTGTCCTGGTTTTGTTAAAAACCAAGTTTCTCTTTTAGTGAATTTTGCCTGTCAGCTAAAAGTTCATATTAGCTGCATTTTCCTGGAGAACCAGATACATGTTTTGGTAAACATAGCAATGGAATGCAAAGTTATTGATAAGCATGGGTGGACATCTCGCGAGAGGGGCAACGAGAAACAGGTGACCAAGAAACTGACCAACTGTGTATAACATTCCATTCACGTGAATACTTCATATAAAAGTGGGACATCATGAGGATCTCGTCCCTTCTTTTCCCTTCTGTTTATGGCTGACATTAGGAGAGGACCTTGCTAGTCATCCCTGCGAACTGAGGCCTAGTGACAGCCTGAATCCAGCTCCAGAGTCCAACCCAGGACTTCGTGTGCCGGCTCTGCAGTTGCTGAGACTTTCAAGATTGGTTTTGTATATTTTGTATTATTTTCTTTATTTTTATTAGTAGCATTAGTAAGACATTTTAAATTTTTCCAACTCTCTTCTCTCTGTCCTTCTTTCCCTCCCGATTGTCTGTGCTTAGTGGGAAGCAGGGAGAGGGATGGGCAAAAGGGGGAAGCGGGGGAGAGGAGGTTAACAATACATCTGCCAGGGTTTTATTGTCACCCCGCAACCAAGGCCATCGACACTCACACAGTCAGTGATGGACAGAAACATCTTCAGTGGGAGAGAATTCTTTCAATGCAGCTGCACCATCTCTGAGATTTTTGATGTTATTCACACAGAGACACAATGAGACACCTGCAAAACAGGAGTAAAATACTAGAAAATATCTCTCTTACAAATACTAAGATATTAAAACCTCTTTTGAGATGTGTTCTCATTTAACACCCTCCACCCCAAACTAACCTCTCTATCCTTGAAGAAGGATAAATATATTTCTCACTTTTTTTTTTTTTCAGACTATTTGACAAGCTTATTGTCTCCACAGGTACTTACTATTTTTTGTTTGTTTGATTGTTTGTTTCAGACAGCCTGATAGGTTAATTTCAGCTTTTGCAGCTGCTGTTTCTATTTCAGACCTGAAGAGGGGCTTGCGTGTCCAATCACTTGTCTGTTTTTTCCAGCTTTAACAAACTGGTCTAATGAAACATTTCCCTTCTCCCACAAACTTTGCTTTACTTCTGCTCTTAGGTCATCATGGCTACACAACCACTTCTGCAACATTCACCAAAAAATGGTTCGATCTCTGTATTCATGATATTCTTACATTTTAGCTCCATGTCTGTCATGCAGATTGAACTCCTAAACTCAATTATTTATGAAATTACTGCCAGACTTGTGGGCTTCTGCAATCACTGCCTGTAATATTTGGGTTTAGCGTGCATAGGATCTTGAATGTTTTGGAGCCATCTCTTTGCTTGGGGTAGTGCTGCACCGCCCTCGGGCTGAAGTGCGGCTCTGCCAGTTGACAGTGGTACCTGGCAGCAGGTTGGGAATCTCTGCCCTCATAGCAGCCTGGGAAGCCAAACTCTCTTGGTGCCTTCTGGAGCCAGCAGCTGTCAGAAACATGTTCATTGCAGAACTAATGAGAAATTAATAAGATCTGGCATTTATTTAGTGCTTTCCTAGGTCACAAACACTATGTCTGTATTAAGTCGGTAAAACTGTTATGATTTCTGAAATGGGAAAAAAAAAAAAAAGCATAATGCAGCCAGAATGTAAAAAAATAAAGATCATGAAATTGCTAGCTTTTTACCCAAATGCCTTGATTTTCAGAAATAATAATTCATACCGCCCACTGATTTTGCTGTTTAGATGTGAAAGTCAGTACAAGTTGCAGGTGCTCAGCACCTCTGAAGATCAGGCCACCCGCCTAGCTGATTAATTGCGGGGGGTGCTTTTGGTAGGGGCAGCAGGTTGCATCTTGTTAAAGTTCCTGATTTTGACAATGTGGGCCAGTTACATTTCAGTAACAGTTTATGGAATGAACTGCTTCTCATTCCAATGTTAATTTGTAGGATCACATTACTTCTCAAAACAAGATTTTATTTTCCTGAAGAGTTATGAACACAAGCTTAGTCAAATCAATTAACATACTGTTCCCTGTGCACGCACAAGAGCCGAAAATCCCTTACATCCCAGAGGTTTTTCTAATTACATAAAACTAGGTTTCAGGAACCATAAAGCCACGTGATCCATGTGAAACTGAGTAAGGGAGTGTGTGCATCTCACACATGAGTAGGGATACCATATCCTCACTTAGTGCAAGCTCATAGCTCCTGGTGACTTCTGTCCCTCTTTCTGGGGACACTGAACCTTACCCCCTTCTTCCTTGAAATGGCTGTCTGGTAGCAACATTAATTTCACATTCCAGAGAAGGAAAATACTTCTGCAGTTCAAAAGCAAATAGCCAAGAAAACTGGGAGACAGGTCTATATCTGTTAACCCTGCTGTCTGGCAGTGAGGGTTCTCTGCCAGCCAGTCTGGTCCTAGGAGCAAACAGAATGGGACAGAGATTTATTCCGCAGAAGGAGTTTCCAGTTCGTCACTCTGATTCAGGCAGTCTCTGAGTTCTGTGGTGTGGAGAGTACAATGCAAATTTGATGAGGTTTGTTTAGCTTTTGATGGATGTGGTTTTTATTTTGGATTTTTATTATTATTATTTTTTTAATTCTAGTTAATTTGACTGTCAAGTTTTTCAATAACAGCAATTTAACTTCTGTTACCTGTTGTGGGTGGCTTATGTAATGTTAATTTCTTACTTTCGTGCAAAGCATCCAACTGCCAAGATCATAAGCATTATATAAATGATATAAATTAAATAATTAAATGAGAAGCTTTTCAAAGACTGAAAGGAAATTCAGAGCTTTGTTATACCTTAAGAAAAAGCAGAATGACAGGAAAAAAAGCTTTTAGGATATTATTTCATTTCAAAGCAAATTCCATGCAAATACTTTCTCCTTCTGGGAGCATGCAGATGTCCCCACCAAAGTCATGGCCCCTTGTTGCTAGGCTACGTATATACAAGAAGAGAAAGACAAGACCTGCTTTAAAAAGCTGTCTGCACCCCAGGAAGAATTATCATCCCTTCTGTACATTGGGAAGTCAAATGGTTTGTGCAGCATCGGTAATCAGTTCCTGAGCCATGAGTTGACCCCTGCCTTGTGTGCTGTCACTCACAGCTTGTTCTTCCACATGCTCTCCCTGCTTACGCACATCTTCTTCTTCCTTTAAAGGAAACATACAAACTGAAGTCAGACCTGAGTCCTTTTGTATTGCAGGACTGCAAGAAGTTTCGAGATTTTCTGAAGTTTTGGATTTTGAGACAAAAAGTGTGCCACTCTTCAATTGATTTTGCTGTCACATAAAAAGGGTGCAGAATCAATGGTAGTTATGACAATTCCAACTCTGGGGTCTCTGAGAGCTTGTAAACTGACTGTAGTTTTTTAAACACTCCTGCAGCCAATTCTTCTGGCCACACAAAGGTATCCAGCATGTTTTACGGATGGCACTGCTCCTTAACAGATCTTTACATGCTAGAACACAGTAGGATTTGGAGGAAGAAACCAAAGAGTAAACAAATCCCACTGTTTCCAGATGGCATGGCTTAAGACTGTGATCTCCATCTTGTCAAATCTCATTTATTTACTTTAGTTTAATGTTAAAGCAGATACGTATTTAAGAATTCCACATTTATGTAAAAAAGGAAGGAAAAGTGGTGTTTGGAAGAATTACACCACCCTATCTTAAGCATGTGAAAGATCCACTAGTAGCTATAACAATATAGATAGGGTGAATTAACTCACTACAAATGAAGAGATATTTCATGTAAAAGGACATATATAGCAGAGGAAAAACATATCAATAGAAGGCAGCCAGATATAAAACATGATGGAATGTCTTGATTGCAGTCTTTATGGACCTCAGCTATTAACCGTGCTCTATAACAGTGCAAATACCTTTCCTGCAAAACTGTAAATCAGTCTTGTGCCATTAGAGGAAATATTATGTGGTATTTTGAATTAGTCTTTAAAATGACCCTGCTCAGTTATGCTCCTATTAAGGATAATAGTAGAGCTCTGTGTGAGATGATACACATTCAAGAAAAATAAGAGATAATGACCATGATCGCTTCAATAAACCTATGGTTAAACCACACACAGATATATGCCAGACTAAATGTAGCTTGACAATGAAATCAGCCATGGTGCAAGATGTGAAGAACATAGCTGTTAGAACAGCAGTCAAAAAATTGCTATCTTTAAAAAGTACTGCCAGATAAGAGGAGAAAATGTATGGGCACAGCATATCTCTGAATGGAGTGTTTGGAAATGTAATTGTAACTTATGAGGGCACTGAGCACAGAATACAAGTTCTTCATTTCTTGCTCAAGCTTCATTTAAGCAAAGGCAGGGACAGTGCTGTTATCAGAGCTGCAAGCTGAAACATGAATGTGCTGAAAACCTCTGAAAGAATTCTTCCGCTCTATGAGTTGGTGTTTCTCCCTGCTGTTTGCTTGTAGTGTCAGGTATGGAGTTTATGCCACTAGGCACTCAAGTGGTGAGAATAAGTTAGTTAACATCTTCTTTCAAACTGTCTTTGCAGAGTGGTACTTCTCAAGCATTTTGGAAGTGTAACCTTCTTTTGGCTTGTGCCTGTTGATTCCTTTTTGTCAGCAGCTGCTCATCTCCAAGGCAGGGTGGTGGGAATTGGCTGGAATTACTGGCTGCAAGTACTGACACCCATTTGCTCACTCTGGTTAAGCTGAGATGCTGTTGGCACTTAGAACTTAGTTAGCAGCTATCTAGCTAGTTGAAACACTTGCAGTCCAGAAATAAAAATCTATTCATGCTAAGAATGGAACTTCTACCAGCTTAGGAGGAATTGGAGGAGTGGCTGACACGCCAGAAGGCTGTGCTGCCATCCAGCGAGACCTGGACAGGCTGGAGAGTTGGGCGGGGAAAACTTTAAGGAAATATAACAAGGGCAAGTGTAGAGTCTTGCATCTGGGCAAGAACAACCCCAGGCTCCAGTACAAGTTGGGGAATGACCTATTAGAGAGTGGTGCAGGGGAAAGGGACCTGGGGGTCCTGGTGGACAGCAGGATGACCATGAGCCAGCACTGTGCCCTTGTGGCCAAGAAGGCCAATGGCATCCTGGGGTGTATTAGAATTGGGGTGGTTAGTAGGTCAAGAGAGGTTCTCCTCCGCCTCTACTCTGCCCTGGTGAGACCCCACCTGGAATATTGTGTCCAGTTCTGGGCCCCTCAGTTCCAGAAGGACAGGGAACTGCTGGAAAGGGTCCAGTGTAGGGCAACAAAGATGATTAAGGGAGTGGAGCATCTCCCTTATGAGGAAAGGCTGAGGGAGCTGGGGCTCTTTAGCTTGGAGGAGACTGAGGGGTGATCTCATTAATGTTTACAAATAAGGGTGAGTGTCACCAGGATGGAACCAGGCACTTCTCGGTGACAACCAATGGTAGGACAAGGGGTAATGTATTCAAAATGGAACACAAGTGGTTCCATTTAAATTTGAGAAGAAACTTCTTTTCAGTGAGGGCAACAGAGCACTGGAACAGGCTGCCCTGGGGAGTTGTGGAGTGTCCTTCTCTGGAGACATTCAAAACCCACCTGGATGCATTCATCTAGGTGTTCCTGCTCCGGCAGGGGAATTGGACTAGGTGATCTCTTGAGGTCCCTTCCAATCCCTAACATTCTGTGATTCTGTGTAATTGTTACAGACAGATCTCATCTAGACCTTCATGAGCTATATCAGCCTTTATGTGGTTGCTCATCCAGGGCAGTTCTGGAATTTAGGTGTAGCTATGGGGGACACAGACCTGGAAGAGACATCTGGATCATTTGCTGTTATGGAGAGCTACTTTGATCCTTCTGTGTACTTAAGAGTTTACGTTCAGAAACTGAAGTACTTCTTTTGCTATCACTAGAAGATTGCTCTAATACCTTTGGCATTAGAATCTTATTTCTATTTTCCAGCAATTTGTTCGTGTGCCAGTGCTCCAAAAATATTCTAAAGCTTTTATTTTCTTTCTTTTTTTTCTTTTTTTTTTTTTTTCATTCCTGCAGGCTCCCTCTCTCTTCTTCCATATGTATTAAAAAACAGAAATTGCATGCCCTCTCCTCCTTCAGTTTGCTGACATAAAGAAATTAATTTCTTCTGACATATTCTCCTGTCTTTCCATACCCCTGAACATACTTGTAGTGTTAGATTTCTTAACTCTTTCTTGGACTTGACTGGCCACAATTTGATATAGACTTCTAGGGGAGATCTCTACCTTTTTAGAGCAGTCTTGATATTTTCCTATTTCCACTGGAAACACCATTTGTGTTATGCCTCCAGGTTGATTTTTACTTTTTGTTGGTTGTTTACCTCATAGTTATTTGTGGTCACCTAGTACATCTAGGACTCTGTAATTTCCCATTTGGGAGCCCAAAGGTTCAGCGTAATGTCTTACATGACCTTATACTTCGTCAGGTAAACTTCCAGATGTTTGTGCTACTCCTGCCTTTAAAATCAAGGCTTCTTGCTAGCAACAATGCTCCCAGTGTTAGGAAAGTACGTAGGCTGAAGCCAATGTTTTTCAGTTTGAGGTGTTTAAAGAAACTCTTATATATGTATGCTGGATAAGCAAGATTTATGGCAGTGGATGAGGAATCGTCTTGCACTAGGAGCTGCACAAAGAGAAAAAAACCCTAAATAGTTGGCAAGCCACAGACACCATTGTTGCAAAATCTGCTTTCCCATACTTTAGAATGGGAAGAATATTTGGCTGGCTAATAAGAAAAAAAGTGGATTGGATTTTTTGGCTTAGAAGAAGAAATGTGCCTCTCAATATGATTTTTTTTTTCAGTTGGAGTCTTATCCTGCATTTGAGCTGTAAAGGCAAATACATTTTCTTAAAATTATCATCTCCTTAAAATCTGAGCCACCGTTGGCATACTTTTTCTTTGACTGGATTACTCAAACCTTTTCTGGATTGTATGAAGGCAGCTCAATGCTATATCTCATTTACATGTGCTTGTGACTTTGCTTACAAAACTCGTAAATGAATACTAAGTCACTTGATTTCTATCTGTGAAATAATAGTCAACAGCAATCAAGTGGAAAACAGCTCATGATTAAGGAACTATAGCATCAGATCTGATGAAGGATCAAAGAGATCTTTGGTAGGTGTCAGCAACATCTACCAAATATGTCTTTGAAGCATTCTGGTCAATAGCAATGATTTGTGCTGTTAGGCAAAGCATTCCCAGCACGCCAAGGTGATCCATCCCCTCTACTCAGCACTGGTGAGGCCACGCCTGTAGAGCTGGGTCCAGCTCTGGGCTTCCCAGTACAAGAGAGACATGGACATACAGGAGAGAATCACGAGGTGAAGATGATGACAGAACTGGGGCATCTCTCCTATAACAAAAGGCTGAGTTTAGCCTAAAGAAGGCCCAGGGGGGATCTCATCAATGTATATACATACCTGAAAGGAGGATGCAAAGAGGAGAAAGCCAGGCTCTTTTCAGCAGTGCCCAGTGGCAGGATAAGAGGTAATGATCACAAACCAAAACACAGAAGGTTCCGTCTGAAAGTTAGGAAACACTTTTTCACTGTGAGGTTGACCAAGCCCTGGCACAGGTTGCCCAGCTGTGGAATCTCCATCCTTGAAGATATTCAAAGAGTTTCTGGCCATGGTCCTGGGCAACTGGTTGTAGGTGGCCTTCTTGAGCAGGGGAGTTGGACCAGATGACCTCCAGAGGTCGCTTCCAATCTCAACCATTCTCTGATTCGGCGACTCTGTGATTCTATAATACAATTTTTATGCAAACCCACGATTCTCTTTGAAGTAAGGATAGGAAGCAAAGTTGGATTGCATGGAGTAACTTCTGGAAAAAAATGGCATCGACAACAGAGGAGAAATATTCAAAGTGCGGACATTAGAAGTAGTTGACCTTAAGCTATGGAACTTTTTGCAGCAATGTCTAGAGATACATTGCATCAAGTGTTCCAGTCCAAATGTTTTTCCACCTTGCTTAAGTTAAGAAATGCAGCCTGTTCCTTCCTCAAGAAAATTATTTTCAATTTAAAATCTATGCGAACTGTACACTGAATTTCCTCATTTGGGTAGTTGGAAGAGTAGCAAGAAGGTGCAGAGGAAATGATGGGCTAGAGAGGCAAAGTACATGCAAAATGGTTTTTTTGCTTTGTTTTTGTATTCTGATAGCTGCCTGCAAACCATGGCGTTAGCTGCATGTGAACAGGTACCTTTTGGAAATAATTACAGATTATGGGGATATTACTTCATGTTTATTATTTAGACTTATGAGGAGAACATGAGACTAGCAAATTTCTATGCCCATAGCTCACTGATGCTAACAGCAACTTGTGTACTAAGTGTAGTTGTTGATACGGAAGATATATGCAGTGCAAGGGATTTGAAAAATTATAGATATTACTCTGAAACTCTCTATGTTTTAAGAGGACTAAACAAGTCTGGTACAAAAGTGTAGCTAAAATTACCCTCAAGTAACAGAATAGCAGAGAAACTCTAAAACTAGATAACAACAGTCACAAGTTTATGTAAATCCAAAAGAATTACTGCAAGCAGGCCATAAATAAGCTGTGGTTTGGGAACTGAATTGGAGAAGCTGAAGCTTGGTAACCAGTGAAAATTTGCTGTTATGAAAATGTGCCCAATTGGGCATAAAATCTGCTGGCTCTACTCTTGTAGTGTTGATGATAGAGATCCCTTCTCTTCCACTTTTCCACCTCAGATACTGGCAACTGTAAACTTCTTTTAGGATAAGAAAATTACAGCACTTTGTCGGAGTGCTTGAATTACTGATGAATTGTTTGTGGTAAAACATACTAATCCAAAACCAGTTTGTATTGCAATGTTCACAGTTTTGGTGTACGTCCTTCACTTATATATGAAGTTCAATACTGTCCAATTGAAAAAAACAGGACAGGCCTGTAATTACACGTAGTAGTTGTGTGTGGATTTACCTCAGATCGTTTCAGAATATAGCTAAATGACATTATGACAGTTGCACGGTAGGAGACAGTGATTTTCTCAGTTGGCTGATAGCAGAGCTAGTAGGAGAAATCCACATGCTGTGGGTCTCCTCCTGTTGACTTCTCTCTGCTAGGCTGTTTTGCTGCATTTAAACTAAGCTGTACGGGAGGCACTTTTATATCTCAACACCATAGTAACTTGTATCTAACACACTTTGTTTAAACAATATTTGAAAGCTTGTCTTCCTCCAGTTGTCTAAAGTCGCAAGACTTTAAGCTGCCACTCTAGCTATAACAAAAACTATGAACAGTTACTATCAGTCATAGTGAGAATATATCAGACCAGATTTTAGAGAGGGCTTTTTCCTACCTGCTGGTGTCTCATAAATATGTTTGGAAAACAGAGAGTATAAAGACCAATTATGTAAGTACTTTTCATAAAAAATATCTATATCTCATGCTCTGCTGTTAATTATGAAGGACACTTGCATAAAAAGAAATCTTTACTACTTGGGTCATCAGCTTTTGCTTTTCATGTTTACATACCAGCCACAGGCTTTGAATTTTTTTTTCATTCAGAATTCAGAATGTTAGGGATTGGTCCAATCCTCCTGCCAGAGCAGGAGCACTTTTCTGTGGAGATGAAGCTGAAACACAAAAGAAGACCAGAAAATATGGAACATGCATATGCATAATAGCTTCCTGGGTGGCAGGTGTCACAAGCTATGGAAGATTAAACTGTTGCTGACAGAAGGCTTGTGGTCTTCAAGGAGGTATTGTCCCTTAATTTTATTTTCTTGCAAAAAAGTGTTTTCATTTAACATGCCAGACCTCTTTTCACATTCAGTCTGATGCCCCTAGTTTCTTTTTACTTTTTCTTCTTTATATTTTCTTTCATTTTTTTTTTAACCAGAAATGTAGCATAATTGTAATTTCCTTTACAAAATGCAGTAGATATTCTTGCAAGCCTGAGGGCACGTGACTGCTGTAAAAGGCCACAGAAAATGCTTGTATTAAAGAGAGACTCAGAAGAAAACTGTCTCAATTCCACAGCAAATCTGCATAATAGAGCCTAAAAGAGGGAAACACCTTCTCCAGATGAAATAGATCAACAGGAGTATTGAGTTTCATGCAGAGATGGGGTAGTATTACTTTGAGGAGTAATTCCTTTTTATGCATTTCACAGGAACAGAGTATATTGTCTAATATTTTTATTTCAGGCTTCACATTTTGTTTTATGAAGCACTTTGAATCATTACCCCTTGGGGGAAAGTTAGGTTTAGTTCCTCACTGATGGCAATTCAATGAAATATCTTTGAACAAAAGGTGAACATTTGTTAGCAACACAGAGGAACTTATGTGCCACTTCTGTATGATGGCATTTACTCCTACTAAATCCTTCTTGTGACGCCAGTTACTAGCATGTAAACTGAAACTCCACCTGCTGCAGCTGGATTCACGTCTAACTTTCTGGAGCAGGCAGGATTTCCAGAAATCTGACTGACAAATGAAGCATAAGCTATGTTCTATTACTCACCCTGTAACATAATAGGTATATTTAAACTTCTTTCTTGGCCTGTGTCTGCTTGAGTCACTCAGATGGATAAATTACTCTATCAAGACACACCTGACTGAGAAAAGCAGCAGTGGGGTAAAACTAAGCATGTGTCCATATCGACAGATGCAGGTGGATGCAAAAGCTTATGAACTCTGAGATTCATTACCAGGGTGATATGTATAAATGAATGTAAGGTGACTCTGCCTTTAGCACAGGCAGAATACCATTCTAGCATTAGTCAATGGCTTCCCTGATAGAGATGGCTGTTTTATCCACCTACTTGTACAGGCTTGAAATTCTCCTGCCTTCCCTCAGTCATACAGTTAGGCAAAGAGTTGTAGACACAAGGGTAAACAGTTAAAAATTGCAGGACAGGGTTGTCTGAGGTGGAAACAGTCTAATCAGTTTTGGAGGAAAAAGTCTGTATAGGACAGGGAGTTGATTGTCAAGGAAACTATAGAAAAGGAAATTGCAGTGATCAAAAATGGAGCTGATTGAGAAAGGGCCCTGAGATTTTTTGTTCTGAGATGGAGGAAAACAGCTGGAAATTCACTGGGAAAGAAAAAGAGAGCAAGATTAGGAAATGGCTGGGAGTATGGTAGAATGAGAGAGCTGTTTAGTCAGACACCAGGAGGAGAGGTGATGTTGTCATCACAGCAGAGAGGTTGTCTACAGGAGAGAGTGGCAGGTTGAAAAACAGAGGTTAGTTTCAAGGCCATTAGCTCCAAGATTTCAGAGGCAGGCTGAAGTGTTGCTTCAGTCTGAGAAAAGGAGCTCCAGGTTGAAGGAGCTGATTTATGACTACTCAGCAGAGAGGTATAGAAAATGATATCAAGGCAGCTGAAAAGACACTTGGATCTTGTGTCACTGTCTCCTGTGTTACAAATTACCTGGGAGAATGCCATAAGCCCTTACGGTATCTGAACCCTGGCCTTTCCTCTTGCCAAGGGTTCGTATAAGACTGAAGTTTAGTTTCAGCTATACATGGGACAGTTCTTAGTCCTCTCTTTATGGAGGAACACTATATACCATCAAATTTTGTCAAAAACTGTCAAATGCATTTTATATTTCTGGAATAAGTCAAATCCTTTAGAGAGTAAAGAACAAAAGTAAAGGCTACACAATCCTAGTTTATTTTACAAGAAGTGTTTACAATCTCAAGCAAGGAAGAAAAGAACATCCTATTTTAGGACTCCTTCTGAGCACACTCCTGGTATCAGACTGTGAACTCAGACACCATATTAATATTGAAAGAAGTGATGATTTTAGCTTGCTCAATATTACAGATGAACTGCAATAAAATATCAGTTCAATTCCTTGTTGGTTCCACTTGTATCCCTCTGTCAATCAAAGACACTGATGAGAATGCACAAAATGTTTTCTATGCTCATACGCTTTTATGATAAAGCAGGTATATGCGTATATGTGCAGATTTACATCTGAATCCTACCTTATTCAAAATAAAGCAGAGGATTTCAAATTGTCAGTTATTTATTGCGACTCTCAAACAGCTATTCCCTTAACTTCAAGCATTTGCATAGTCGCTGTATACATATATGCAATTCCACCAAATAACAAGGAAAACTTTTTTAGAATTCATAGCAGTCCTAGAAAGCACTTCCATTTTGATGAATCTGTTCTGTTTTAATTTAAAAAGGTTCTTTCAAAAACCACTAAAACCATTTTGGACCACACTGTTTAGATTCTTGAGTGCTTTACAGAAAGACTCAGTTCACCTGGAGGGTGGCACAGCATTGTGCCCACAAAAGACAAAGACCTAGTCATAAATGTCACCCAAGGTAATGACAGTGAACAAGAAACTTACTCAGCTACCTGCCATGCAAGCAGTGTTCACACTCATAGGGTTGAGAATCATCCTTAAATGAAGCAGATACATGGCATGACCCACTGTGCTGTGTGGTTTTGATTAGGGTCCAGTACATTATGAACAGAGGAGATGCACAAAAACATCCTGCTGCCCTTCCCATGGGACCAGTACTCCATGCAGAGGAAGAGTACTCCCCCCATGCACATGCTGAGCTCTATATTTTTGCTAGGTGTCTTCTTCATTGACCTTCATACACCCTGTGAGCACAAATTCTTAAGGGTATGAAGCAATTAAAATGTGCTGTCTGCTCCTTATGGAATGAGAGGAAAGCAACTCATCAGGTTTCAACTAGCCCCAAAAAACAGACACATTTGCTCCTGTCATCAGCAGCTCATAGGATGAGCAGCTGGAGGATTCCCAGTTCACAGTTGGGATTGTTAACACGGGGACATGAGCCCATGGGAATTAATGCAATAAAAAGCTGCAGGGGAAGTGTGCATTACATAAGCATCAGGGCAAATCCAGGTGCATTTATGCTCGTTATTTTCTATAATCATGCAAATAGCTGGTAGAACCAGAAGAGGCCACGTGTTATTCCTTAAGTGCAAAGAGGTCAATGGAGTTAGATCAGGAATTATGTTAGCCCATAATATTTTGAACAATTGCCATTTGGTGAGTAAAAAGAATATGGCACTAAAATGAACTTAGAATAATGGCATTTATGGGCCAGAAAAGGACATGCACTATATGGACTTATAAATAAATTGTAAATATGAAAGAAAATTGTAATTGAGGACAACGGAGTATGCAATGCACTGAAAGAATGAAGTATAATTGTCATGAAGCTTACCCAGACACAAAATGGGGAAATTCAGCTTTCATTCTCCACACTATTTTCAAAATAGAATGTGCTATAAATTAGCAACTGTTATGTGTAGGTGTTCTAGCCTTATATAGATTTGGAATGCTCTATAATTCATTTTCTTCAAAATACTCTGGTTTGTTGAAATGAAAACGTTTTACAGATATGTATCAGGTATGACAAAATTTTTGTTGCTTGAGGATAGAATTTCTGCTGAAGAGAGCTGGTATCCTGATAATATCCATTGGATGTTTCAAGCAAGTTTATCAAGAACTTGCACTCAGTCCTCCACCCCGCTTGCTTTGAAACTTCATTTCTTTTTCCACTGTTTTTCGTGAAAACTCTACTTCTCATATTTGTGAAGAATATTTCTGATACCTCATCATTTTCACAAAACACCAGAATTCTTTGATTTCTACACAAACTTAAAATACTTGGCAGCAACATTAATTTGCTGCTAGTGATGCATTAAAAACATTAAATACCAGTAATTATTAGCTGCATATCTCTTGCTCATTAAAAAAAGTCAGAAAGTTTTCAGAAGTAGTTGCTTGCCAGTTAAAACTTGAAAGCAATTCTGGTTGTTTGCTGGAGTGGCTGCTGATAACAACAAAGGAACTTTCACTGATGTCTCCGTCAGAAATGACTGTTAGAAGGGACACCGTTTTTTCGACCATTAATTGCAATATCTTCCAAAAACTTATAGGTTTCAGATTAGGATTGAGAAAGTGCTTGACCTTCATTTGTTTAACTATTTCCAACTTTTATTAGCACACAAAATAATTAATGGAAGAAGTTTAGGGAGAGAAAAATACTTTTTTAAATGTATCCATCACATGATGAGTATGAACTATTAAGTCGACATTGTAGGTATGAAGTCAAAAACCAGTGTCTTCAGATCATGTATAGGAAATGAGGAACGGGTTTTAGGTATCCTGTCTTACGTATAAAATTACTGGTTTTCAGGCATTTCCACTCAAAAGATACAAATGAACCTGTAGAATTAATCATACTTCTGTGGAAGGTAACTTGGAGAGATAGCATGGTCACACTGCTAAATAGAAGACAGGCAGGTACTGATCACTGTTCACCTCCATGTGTTGTAGAGCAAGCTCCTTAAGCCTGAGCAGATGAGCTGATATAGCCCTTGGCTCTAGGTGGTGTCGTCAGAGCCCTTTCAGCTCTGGTGACGTTTCTGTTTCCTTTCTGTACATTCTTCTAGTTTGGAGTCTCTGGGACACTGAAAGCTGTGGTGTGACCCAACACAGGGGTTTCTATATCACGGGACAGTGAGCCACATGTGGCATTTCTTCAGGAGAGATGGGAGGAGGTTCTTGAGAGTGCAAAGGCTGAAGAGGGACTCTTGGGAAAGGACTCTGGCAGAGAGCCAAGCTGGCCACAGTCACACACACGCTGCCCTTTGAGGGAGGTCTAAGTGACCTCTTGGCTAGACTGTGCTTGGGTGAGAGACCCATCTGGTAGCCTTTGGGAAAAGCCAGAGAGTGAGTGGAGAAGCAGAGATCCAACACTCCTCTTTGGCCTCCTTTCATTTAGCAGTATGTAATTACAGAGCACAAACAACAAATAGACCAGGCTCTACATCCTCAGCTATCCATTTTCATAAATTCAATGAACTGTTGCAGATTGCACACATGTGAGGATGCAATAAGGCCTATTATGTTTAGAAACTGAGATCATAAATTCATTCCCTATATCATTTGGTTCTGTCACAGCCTGCGAGTTACATTAGTGTTTTGCCCACACTGTTTTAGAGGACTAGGTTCATTAAGAGCTAAAATTATATTCCTTATTGTTCATTTTGAATATTCCAGCTCATTTTCTCTCTCAGAGGAGTGTAGATTTTGCTATAGAGACATATAGAAATAACAAAAAAATAGTGAAATAAATAGAAAGCAGCTGAAAGATATCTGACAAGTTCTTTGCTTTAAGACAACTTCCGCTTCGTTAACTCATTCCTGACAAATATTTGTGTAACTTGTTTTTTTAAAGCATCCCATGACATAGATTCTACTTTCTTTTTCCTTCTGGGAAGCTTTCCTATTTAATCTAAATTTTTGTTGCAATTTTAGTTCACTGCTACCTCATGCCCCCCATGGGTCAGTGTGGGGAACTATTTATTCCCCTCCTAGTAGCATCCAGCCACTACAAAAGTAAAAAGGCTTTATAATACGCTTCTCAGATTTTCCTAAGTGTGCTTTCTTCTAGATTTGTCTTGAAGCATGGAGTTTTCTGGGAGTAGTACCCCTGCTGAAGCTTCATGGGATGGGTGTTGGAAAAAGTGGAGAGTTTATTTATGTGCCTTCTATTCAACACTCCTGTTTATGATGCCTCACCACCATCCCACATAAAACACTTCTCTGTTTCTGCTCAGCAGCCCCTCTGAGCTCCCTATTGTCTTTGAGTTCCACAAGCAGGGGTTTTTATTCCCTCTTCCTGCACATGAATTCCATGCAGCACCAGGCTCCAGACAGGACACTGCCAATCTCATCTCCACATACCCTCTGGTTTGACTTGAGCTGCCAACAACTGTTTCTACAGTATTGTTTTCCAACCAGTTTTGTTGCTTATTGTGGTTCCATCATTTCCAAGTTCCCCAAGCTTGGTTACAAAACTGTCATCTGAAAGAGTAAAAAGGGCAGTGAAAGCCAAAATTTAAATCCTGTATGTTTTTCAATTCTAACCACAAAACGTGCGGTACTACCATGGAAGAAAATTTCATTGCTTAATTTGTTCCTCACAAATCCATGCTGATCATTGTTTATGTCCTTGCTATTTCCTAGTTCTTTGCAAACAATTTGACTGATGATTTGTATCACCATATTTCTGGGAATTTACATTAAACTGGTTTGTCTGTGAAACTTCTCAGTCCTCCTCTTTTTCTCCTGGTTTAGAGCTAAGTCCTAGTTTCTTCTTTTCTATGGTCATGTAGTACCTGATCTGTCCTCCTATGTATTTCTAAAAGCAGAATGAATTATAGTAAGTGTATCACAGCCTCAGCCTTCCCTTTCGCTTTTCAAGGTCAAGACAATGTACAAAATAAACTCAAAAGAATTCAAAAAGAATTCAAAAGAATTTCAATACTTGTGCTGTTTTTATTCCTCAGCCCATTTGATTGTAAAATAATCCAAATACAGCTAAATGGACCAATATTTGACTAACCTTCACTTTCCTTCTCTGTTGGTGAACAGACCTCTTGTCTTGGCCTACAAACTCAAAAACTCAGAGAAAGTAACAGCCTACGAAGAGTCTGTTCAGTACAACATCATTTTAGCCTTAACAATAGAGGTAACTACTGCCACAATGCAATTTCTCCATCCTGTAAAAAAATCCAAATGGTTGGATTCTTTTATTGAAAGCAATTTGGCCCTCTACTGTAGTATTCCTAGGTAAATAATTTCCATGCAGCAAAGAGTCAATTAGGTTGAAGTAACACTTTCCCACCAAAGTGCAAAATGGCAGTGCTCTGTTGTGTACTGTTGACAAATGAAAAAGACACCCACAGGCTAACTGTGTACAAAGTTAAAATACAATATTGAACTGCTGGGAAAAATTGTGGCTTTTCAAGTATGAGCTGCCACTTCAGCAGTGTTTGTTCAGAAGTCATTACTAACCTTTGGCATCTCATCTGGGCTACTGAACACTTGCCACTAGGGTTGCATTAATATCTGAGCGACGGCAGAACATAAAAAAAGTCAAGGAGTTGTGATTATGAAACAGAAAATCCAGCCAAAATCTATGGTAGTCATCAGCAAAATCGCTAGCATATTTCAGACGCATATGAAAAATACTGTGCCTAGTGGTATGCTGCAAGGACTAATTTTATGCTGCTATCTTAAAGTCAAATTAATCCTTGTACTGGAGTAATATCCGCCTGTGTTTTTACCTTCTAGCTTAACCTTTACTTTGACAAGCTGTTTGGTTTGTTGTTGTTTTTTCAAGAGAGAGATGGGATAAAAGAATCAAATTTGTTACAACAGAAAAAACCCAACATTTTTCTTGATGGAGAATTTATCTGTATGAACAGAGATGTCTGCATTGTAAGACACTAATCCAGCCTCACTGTGTAGATCTTCCATTAGAGTCAGTAAAAAAGAAATTGGAACTTCTGCTGCAGGATCCACATGATGGATTTCAGAACCGCTACCTTAGGATGAGAGGAATGTGACCTTCAGCATGCCTATCACTCTCTATGGACCATAAAGAGGTCCAGCCAACCAGCTCAGAGGTAAATGCTCACAGGGTAGATGTTTCATTTAAGAGAAATAAACACTTCCATAAGCCTGACAACTATCTTCTGACCATTTACAAATAGTAGGGAAATATTTCTAAAAAAGCATCTGGAACCTATTACCAGAGAAGCTGCCAAGCCATGGAATCCCCAAAGCAAATGGTACTACTAAAAAGGTGTTTTGTTTTCATTTGTTTTTCACTCACATTTCCTTGTTTGCTCACTTTCAATAGCTAACCATTTGCCATTCATGTCAAGTTATGAAGAGCCCCTTTCCCTGTTCAGCTCACATTAGGCATGACGGTCTGTTTGAGAAAATGCGGTTCACCCAAGTTGTGTAAAGTGGTTTTTGTGTTGCACAAATGCTCCCCATGTCCTAGCTCAGAGGGGGTATGGGGAGAGAAGAGCCTCGGCACAGGGGCTATGGCCCTTATCAAACAGGGAGGTAGCCCAGGACATGGTGTGGCCAGAGCCTTCATCAGCAGGAAAGAGCAGCGCAGTCCCTGCCAGCCATTGGCTGACATTTGACTCTGGGGATGAAGTCCCCAAAGTGAAGAGTCAGAAATTCGGGTGTATGGCTGCCAGTAGGAACATTAACCTGGTATTATCTCCCTGCTGCCTCATTGAAATAAAGGTTGTTTTCCTTTCAGTGTAAAAGGTTGAAGTTAGTTTGTTGCCTGGGGGAATTTTGGGGCCTTCCTTTTGTGCCCATGAATGTTCTTTCACATTTTGAGGCTGTAACCCCACAGCTGAACAAGAGGATAGATGCACATCCATTAGGTCTAGATTTTGGTTAAAAGTGACGTTAAAGCCAAATGGTAAATTAAGGGTTTAAGTTCTGGATTTGTCACTGAAGAAAATCTGACAAGCTAAATCCATGTTTTCCACTGGATCTGAACGAGAAAATCTGGTTCTGCTGTTTACCTCACCCCTCCCGAGGTCAAGGCCAGGAAAGCGTATAGTTATTAAAGTTATCCACTCTCCGCAAGTTCTGATCCCATTTTTGACCTATTTTCAATATGGAAAGATTATGACTGTTTTTATCTCTCTGAAGACACTCTTAGGAGATGCAAAGCACCACAGCAGCACTTGCAGCTTCTGATAGCCATGGAAACAGGAGGCTGGGAGCAGCCTAGAAATGTGCCAGGGTAACAACCGAGATCTTTGATTTCTATTTCTGTGCTTGTTTTCTTGCTTAACAGGTTCAGGAACACATTCTGGCTGGATTTTAATTCTTCAATAATTGTGTATTTATGAACAGAGAAAAAATATTGAGAATATACATTTTTTTTTAAATCTGGACTCCATGTAGTCAAAAAAAGTAAGAGGAACCTCCTTTAAGAATGACAAGAGTGGTCAAAAATACTCCTTTTTATTTCAGTTGTGGATGTTTGTGCAATTTGATGATGTTCAAATATTATAGTAAGAGAAAGAGCTCTCTGCAAAGTATCCTTGTTACAAAATGTGTGTATAGGATTTATCTACATGTCTCAGTGCAAACTCTATCTCCCTTGTATATGAACAGTATGCAGCTATGTTTTTATGCATGCAGCATCCCACACAACAGCATTCTGATTTCCAGTGATTAATTTATCTTTCAATCTCGTATTTTTTTCCAAAGTCAATGTTACCTTAGCATTTAACATCTTACTGATGTTTATTTCATTAATGCTTGCCCTGTAGTGTCATGTACTTACTTTAAAAGTGAATATCATTAAAGAACTTATAGATTCCTGGCTATAAAAGTAGGATTTTTGAAAATGTTCTTGATAATTTTGTACCCATGATAAAATTGTACCAGACAGATTTTTACTACAAGTCTTGGAAATTTGAATAATAGGGAAAAAAATGCCTTGCACCTTGAAGTTTTTTTAAAAAACTCCGGAATAAATATAAATGTAGAGTGTTTTCTGGCCTCATCTGTAAAATGACTCAAAGGTCATGATTCTAATTCTCTCCTAGCACAGGCAGTTAATGACAATTTGCTTAGTAACCCAGCACTGTGATTAATGAATTGCACCTCATTTCCTTCAAATTTTACGTATTCTGTCTCACTCCCACCTGAGATCAGGAATAAAAAAGCACTCAGGGGATCCTAACTGCTGTACTTTTTTGGGGTGGCTGATGGCAGGCAACACCCTTCGAGCAGCCAGCAAGGTGCAAACCAAACTGCAGGTGTGGGGGGCTGATGTGCCCCCCTGGCTTGTCTTGGGATCTACCCTTTCCACAAGGAGAGTTGCCCCATGGAGGCTGCTGCTGCTGCAAGCCTTGTCACTTCTGATGGGTACCAAGGTATTTGCTGCTGTGCTACCTCCAGGATGCTCTGACCCCACCATGATGGCTTTGGCTCCTTCTGCTTTTCATCCTTTTTCAATGTAGTGCAAGCCTGCTTAGACCTGGGACCCTAAATTTGTCCATGGAGTGAGAAATGGGAAAAATGTAGCAACAAGTCGAACTTCAACAAGCTTGAATCATTTAAATGTGAAAGTCCCCAGATGACAAGGAGCATCCTGTGACAGAGCCCATGCCCTGGCTGTTGTGATACACAACCAGTCTGCCTTTGTTTACTTCCCAGGGATGCAACAATAGTACAGAAAAAGGAGAGGCCAGTGCATTTTTTCTCTGAGAAATGCACTGATGGAAAGCTGTGGGCGATCCTTAAATTAATTCTAGCCCAAAACATAAAGAGGCAGGTAATCTAACACTGTGTTTAAAGCTCTGGTGATATTTTTCCAGGGCTGAGAACATGAAGCTTTTTTTCAGTTTACTCTGAAACTTCTTGGATGATATTTGCTGATATTTCTCAAATATATATTAGGTATATTTCCATGCAGTTTGTTCATGAAGGGAATGCAAACCCTCTACAGCTATGGAGAAAGAAATGGTGCTAAGGTTTTTTGAACTATTTATCCATTGTTTCTGAAGCATTCATCTCCCTCAGTGCCTGCCCAATTCTTCTGCCATGGCTGCAGATATAAATCTCCAGTGTCATTGGAACTAGACTGGCATATAAAAGCTGCAAGAAGTGAGAGGAAATAAAGCCTGTTCACTAGAGCTGAAATTGCGTCTCTCTCTTTCTCCTTATTCTGTGCTTGTAATCTCAGTTTTGAAATTCAGTGCATTGGAGCACATTACAGAAGGGTCATGAAAAGATATTTTATGATCTTCGAATGATAAGTAATGAATTAGAGAAAATTACACCTAGAAAAGAGACTCTGAAGCTGGAACAAGCAGTTCTTGATTCCCTTTCCAGTAGTCATCTCATTTCATGGCTTAGACATCAATTTATAAAATTCATAGCAGCATTTTAGTATAGATGGCGAGATCATTAATTTTATTTTTTTTTAAAGCATATAGGGAACTTTAAAAGTAGAATTACTTTCCTGGTATGAAAAGGAGTGACCTTGTACCTTGTAAGATTGCTATCTGCATGTAGGCAGTTGCTATGCTGCGCTATTCTCTGTGGAGCAGAGCCAAGGCTGGTGATGCTGGGAGGCCTTGTGGAAGGCACGACAGAGGAAAAAGGCCCTGCACTCCCTGTGACTCAGCTTATCTTCTTGCTCTAAGTGTCCTCTTACTGCAATAGCACTGCTTAATTTTTCAGTATTCATAGCAAGAGGCATCCAAGGTTACCAAAAGAAACAGAGAAAAAGTAGATTTTCTCTGAAAAATATCAGATAAACTTAAAAAGATTAGGGATAACAGCAGTCTATTAATAATGGAGAAAGATAACAGTTATTTTACAGGTCTCTCTGAGAGAATAAATGTTACTCATTGTACATCTTTATCACTCAAGCCATAAAATTAGGATAATTTCATAATACTTCACCTAATAAATATTAGCCTTTCCCTCAGGAAATGTTAAGTAGTACTCTGAAAATAATAAAGGCAGTTAAAAAAAAAAGTCATGTAACCCAAATGACCTGTGCTTAATTTCGTCATGTCTCTGGAGGTTCTGTCTCAGCCAGTCTTCTTGCCTTCATTAGCATTTTACCTGCTCAGATAAGGAGCTTCATGGTTGAGTATCTTCTTGTCGTTCCCACCTGATCACACAAGATTACACAGAACCTAGACGTATCCACCACTGAACAACATGGACATCTTCTCACGTAGGAGCAAGAGGCCTTGCTGAGACTCGAGCACTGGGGCTTTGCATGTAGTTCATGTCCCAGAGCTCACTCAACAGCTACAGAAGAGGGGTGTGCTCAGTGCTAGGTGGTGATTTTGGATAGTGAGGTAGTCCTAGAGTATAGGAGCTGACATCACTGGGCAAACATAATTTATTATGTGTCGAGAAGTACCAGAAATGCATTACAGAGTTTATGCACTGGTCAAGTGTGAAAAGAGTCTATGTACAGACCTGAGTAAGATGTGCAAAAATTGTAGCATTCAGTAACAGATGGCCACTTAAAGATTTATAAAGCCTTCTCTAGCCTTGAGAAGAAAATCTGAAATGTACTTGTTCAGTTTTGATGACAAGAAGTTCATGGTCCTAGAAGTTATGGGTTCAGCTTCTTGTAAGAGAACTGTCTCCTTTTTGCCCCTACTAAGAAATAGTACTGAGTTGTAGCTAACCTCACTTGTCATGTATCTTGTGATATCCTTCTTGGTTTCATCTGGCTCCTTTGAACCTTTCCTCTCCTTTTCCTATTACTATTTCTCTCTGCTTTCCAGGGGATTGTTTTGTGTTCCTTCCAGCAACTGTGTACAGTGTTCCTCCGCATCACACTCTCCAACTCTGCAGATGGAGCATTGTCTTGGTTGCATAGATGGGCGGAAAGGCTTATGTATTAGAGAGGTTAGGGCATACCACCAAGAAATGTGATTCTCTGTCCCAGAACTGGCTTGCCTTCCTGGAATCCAGTTTTGAACTTTCCACTGCCGATCCAAGCTCAATTTTTTAAAAGAAAATTTCTTAGGTCCTTTCCTAACTCCTTTATATTGCTGCTTTCTCCCTTGCTTTCAACAATTCCATTATCGTGCCTGTCACTTAGCCTTGTTACCTGGATTTTACCTGAATTCTCTCTGAAGTTCTCACATCAAGACTATGCGAGACTCTTCCATGCAACTTGTCAAAGATATAGCCTTTCTTGTCCATCCGTGCAACTGAAATTCTTGTCCAGGGTCTAAGCTGTCACCTCACATCTAAAGCAAAAGAAGTCTTTCTAACTCTCATCCATTCAGAAGAATGCTGTACATCTGATTTTCCCATCCTGATGCATTAACAGGAGCGTCCTTGTCTTTGTAAGTCCACATTAACCCTTTAGTGTACCAGCATCTCCTTTCTTCTCAGAACCTCTTTTTGTGATCTGTTGCTTCCTATCCTCACCTTTAACTGTAGGTCCATGGGTTAGAAATTACGGCTTTACTCTCTGTCTGGTACTGCAATGTTTGCTCAGAAAGCAACTGACCCTCATGTCAGCATCTTATCAATGTAATTCTAGAAAGGGCACTTTCAGTCCACCCCTTATGTCTGGGATTTTTCTTGAAATTAACAGCAAAGCAAGACAACTACTAGAGCAAGGATTGAAAATGGAGTTAGAGTTCTACAGTGCTGCCTTGAATAGTATTAAAAAATAAAAGACGTTATTCAATGAATTTTCCTACTGTAAAGTATGATAGGTATACCAAGGCCAACACTAGAAGTCAATTCTTCAATTAGTCTTGAAACCTTCCTAAAATACCACCTACTCCAATGAGGATATTCTACAATACAGTGCTGAAATACTGTTCCTTCATTTCTATTAATATCAAATTTGATACTCTCTTTCTGCAAAGCCAACAGCAACTTTTTCTGACTTCTTCAACGGGCAAGACAATTCATTTGATAGTGTTTTTGCAAAGGACTTTTTTATATATTTGAAAATGGTCTTTGTTCTCACTAAAAACTGAAGATCTTTTTCAATCTTATTTTATAGGTTACAATCTGCAGTTCTCTAATCTTTATGGTTTATTTCTTCTGGGCTGTTTTGCTCTTTTGCTAAATTTGGTGTCCAGAGCAGGAGGCAGTAGTCCGTCAGTGATGTAACCAGTACCAAGTAAATAAAAGCAACTACTTCGTGTAATAACTTATTTTAATAAATCTGGGAATTTCATCAGCCATTTTTAAGGCAGGATCACATTGCTAATCTATATTCAGCTCAGGGTATACAATGCCCCTGGGGCCTCTTCTGGCAGAGTTGCTGCTTCACCAGTTATTTTTCATTTTGTATTTGTGCATTTGATTTCTCCTTGCTAAGTGTATCACTTTGCACTTGTCTTTATTGAATTTCATCTTATTGATTTCAGCTCCTTCAATTTATCAAGATCATTTCGAATTCTTAGCCTGTCTTTTGAAGTGCTTACAACCCCTGCTAGCTTGGTAGCATGCTCAGATTTTGTAAGCATACAACCTATTTTATCATGCATGCTGTCACTGAAAATATTTCGTAGACTCATATTCACGACTCACACCACTGAAAATGCCCTCCCATATTGACAGTGGAACATCCATCTGTAACTACTCTTACAGGAGGATTTTTCAACTAATCCTGTATCCATTTTAAAACACCATTATCTTGACCATATTTTCCAAGAATCTTCTGAAAATACTGTGCCAGACAGTCAAAAAGCTTTAACAACTTCAATACAACATTTGAACTTTGGTTTGGCCTGTTAGTCCATCAAGGAAGGAGATTAGACAAGTACGAAATTGTTCGTCATTGTGAAAACCCTCTAGCTCCTTCCTACCAACTTATTCTGCACTAAAAGGACTTTACAAATGGACACTTCAAGAGCATACCTGCACTCAGATGTGTGTGTGCAAATGTGCTGGGCATGATGGTGGAAGTGCCAGTCCCAGCCAGGCTGTACCATGCCACATGGGCCACCAGTGAGGCAGCAGACCAGAGGATTTGGCATTGCTGACCCCATGCTGTGAGTGTCCCAGTCTTGGCAGCCCACCAGAAGGACAGCACAGGACCAAAAATGTCTGGTGTATCACACCAGTCCAAGGAAATTGCAACTCAGCTTTGCAGTGCCAGAAAAGTGACAAAGAAAACAGAGTGATGAAGCCTGTGGATGCCACACTCAGTACCCTACGGTCCAAAGATGCAACCCAAGAGTGACATTACTGCAGCACTGCCCTTGGGCTGATATTCTGTCATGACACAGGTTTACCTGCAGCCTCACAACCCTGACCTTGCTGCAGAAAGGGAGGTGTTTTCTTGGCCACTGGTGGTGACTCAGTTTATTTTTTCTGCATATATCAGCTAGTAACACGCAGGATGGGTTGGAGACAGGGCTTTCCTTATACATCATCCCTTTATAGTCCTTTTTTCTCCCATATACCTGGCATGGGTGATGTACCCAATACACTTGCCTGACCCTAAAGGACCTTATGGCCCAGTGAGGGAATCCAACCTGCAACAGCATAGACTAGAATGTGAAGGAAAACATCTCTCAATTTTTCTATAGCTAACATAGTTTGATATTGAGTATATCCACAAGTAAAAGCTCAGCTTTCCGGCTCTCAATGGAGTAGAGTGCCATAGTGCTTCTGCTGAAAGGCACTGGAATATCTTTTGAGCAAAAGCCTAAAAAATATATCTACCCCCTAAAAAGGAAAAGAAAAAAAAAAAAAGTGTGTTGTAAAATATAATCAGAACTAAAAAACATAATAAAAAAAAACTCTGGAAATGTCCATTTACATGTGGTATAAAATTCCAGAAAAACATCCCTGCTTAACTGGGATGAATTAGAAAAAATGAAAGGTCAGGAAATAGTGAGAAGCTGCACTCCGTTGCAGCCTGTCGGGAAGAATGAAGGAGTAATTAAGCTATCAGGCAGACAGGCTGACTAGAACACTAAAAATTTAAAGAATTATAGTGAAATTAATGCATTTCTGAGGTTCCATGCAAAATCCAGCTTTGTGGGAGGGATGACAGAAAATTTCCATCTTCTTGATTAGACATAAAAGGTCTAGATATGGAATCAAGAGAGCTTTAAGAGTTTTAAATAAATATTTTGCAAATAAAACTACACACTTTGGAAAACATACACAGTCACATTGTAATACATATGCATTTAAATGGGGGTAGAGAGCTATGCAAAGACAAGCAGAAGGAAACTCCTCTTGACATTTTGTGCAGTCACAGAAATGGCCACAAGAAAATCCTCCAGCAGAACCACAGAAAATGGGCTTGTCAGGGCTCTGGAGGTCACCCAGAGCATCCTTTACCCCAGGGCAGGATCTCTGCCAAAACCTGTTCTAAGATGTCAGTTCGACTTCTTCCTAAAGCCCTCCCATGGTGAGGTCTTTTTGGCATTCCCCGGCAATCGACTGCTTTGCTTCAGCAACCCTAATGCTGTAGAGTTTTTCCTAGGTAGCAGCCAAAACTGTCCTTTCTGTAATTTTAGGCCATTACTTTCAGTCGCAGTCCCAGAAGACATGAAGAACAATTTGGTCTGGATAGAGCTGCCAGGCCCTATGGCAGCTGTCAGTGCTGAGCCTTTCACAGACTTGCTGTCAGGAGGAGTGCTGAGCATGGAGTGCGTATAAAACATATCACAGGGGCACAAAGCTCTCTAGATCAGTGAAAAACACTGCAGATGCTCCTATTCTAGATCACCTCAGTCCCAAATGCTGAAGCTAATTTGATGACGTGGGAACAAAAACTCCTTTATTCTGTTCAAAATAAGGGACACAATAGTACAGGGCGAGTCTGAGCTTTTTTTCATGGGGGACCTTATGCTCAGGTGAAATCTCATTTTTCAATGTCTTATCATTGATCCTTCCTCTTGTTATTTTACCATGGCAACAGTTTGGCCCCATTACCAAGCATATAATTAAGATTTCAGATTTCTAATTTCAGCCTGCAGATGTACTGATAGATATGAAGCACCCACGCCTGAGATGTAGTATGTTTGCTATGCAGGCAGATCCTCTGCAGCAGAAATGTACGCTCACTTCCAAGGTGACTATACTGTCATGGTGATGTCTTCCTCAAACCACGGATCAGCCAGAAGAGAAGTGGAAGGCAATGAGGCCAGGAAGAGCATGGGGGTGGCAGTAGAAGGGCAACTGGGGCAGGAGAGCAGGTGTGGGTAAAGGTAGGGGTAAGTCAGAAAGATGAGCAAGGGCAGGAGAGTGGCAATGGGTCTGGAGAGTGCAGAGGAGAGACGGAATAAGACAAAGAGTGGGACATGAGATAGAGTCTACTGGGAACACAGCAGGATGGAAAGCAGATAACAGTGAAGATAGAAAAGCCTCCATGTGACCAATGGAGAAAAGGTGGCATGGGAGGACAAGTGAGAGCAGGAGACTGGGTGGAGAAGAGAAGAAGCTGAGGGAGCAAACAGTTTGGATGGAAGGGAGGCTGTCAGGTTAGGGAACAGAGCTGGGGGTTAAAGAGTGACAGATTTCTCCTCCCAGCTGTAGGCAGAAATTCAACACTACCAACATCTCTGTGGCCAGTATCTGCTTAGACATCTGACTTTTCAGCCTGAGATAACTGGAGATGATGGTGGCAGGCTTCCTCAAACATTACTCCAATTCTGAAATACAACTCCTTGCAATTTAAAAATCAACCACACATCTTGAGGGACAAACATTATTCTGTGAGTTTGCAAGATATGAGGTTGGCAGTAAGATTACTGGCAGAGAGAGCATTTCTTCCCTGCTTGTATTCTTCTTTTTCTTAGGGGAAAAAAAAATAACAAAACAAACTGTAGTCAAAAATGTAATAAAATATACCAAAATGCATGCAATCTAATCACCTGGCTACTTATTTGTATTCAGCAACCAAATCCTTCTGAGGCAGCGGTTATTAAGTGCACAGAATCCCATAATGCTCTTTAAATATCATGTGCAGAAGAAGCAGCAAAGCACGGGGGAAGTGAAACTGCTGTCTCATGGCTCTCCCTTGTTTTATCAAGCCGGTGCCCAGTGCAGATTGTGGTTGTGGTGTTTGAATTGTGCCTGTGAATTCTAAGCAGTGGGAGAGAGCCTACATGCTGTCCTTGGTGTTCATAGGGGAAGACGAGCAGACAACACAGTCAGTCCTAGGGGAAGCCTGGTTTGTCAATAGTCTGGCCACTTTCAGGCTACACTTTGGAAGACAGTTTATTAACAGTTCAGTCTCACCATAGTGGGATCTCTGAGGGATAGAGAAGGCTGTAGGCAGAAAAGGGGGTAGTGCGGGAGAAATAACAGGAAAAACCAACAAGAAACAAACAAAACCAACCAACCAACCAATCAAAATACCCACAACAACAAGAACAAAACCAAAACAAACAAAAAAACCTCCTACAAACAACAACAACAACAAACCTCTTTTTTTCTTTTTTTTTTTTTTTTCATACCAAAACGCAGGTTCCTTTAGTCCAGAAAGGAAAGAAACAGAGGACCTATGGGATCAATGACTTCTATGAAAGCCTGAGTTCCAGCTAGGCAGGTTTGCCCTCTGAGGTTTATCCTACACCTATTGCCATGGCCATCTATTTTACCATGAACCACTTTGATGCCATTCCATTGCCATGAGACAGCCTAGTCTTGAATCTCTCCTACACTTATGGCCATATTTCAGACAGCAAGGACTACGTCGAGCAGCTTCCTCTGTGCTAGGGGTGAGGAGAACAGCAGTGGTTCAGCTATACTTGGACCCAGGAATCTGCACTGTGCTTGGGGGGACAAGGGCCCAGGATACCTGCTGAGGGGCTGGCATAGTCACTGCTACCTTCACTTCTTTTCCCATCAGCTGGAGCCAAAGTACCGCAGCTGATGTGCTCTGTCTGTGGAGACCCCCAGGGTGGGCTGGAGGCTGAGCCCCATCCTGAAGGTACCGATGGGCCCCTGCACCCCACAGGTCCCACAGGTCTCTGATGCACAAAAGCCTCTGAGCAGTGAAGCCAAGAGCAAGGAGCGACTTGAGGGGCGAGGACAGGGGACAGCCCCTGCTCTGCAGAGGCTGGCTGTGCCTTAAGAAGCGGTGGAGGGGCCTTTGCCATCTGCGCCTCCTGTTTCTGCTTCATGGGAGGGAAGGACAGACAGCAGCCAACAACCCTGGGATAATCCCTAGTGCAGAATGAGGGGGCTGAGGCAGACCTCCTCATGTGTGCTGTGGGTAAGAAGATGACAGCTGTCTGCTTTGATAAAGCTGAATTTCATAAAGAAGCCATCTTCCTGCAGGTTCTGCTTTGTATACGAATGTGTCAACAGCAGCTAAGCATCCTTTGCCTTCCAGAAGTAATAAATACTAGGGCTCCCATGTTTATATGCTTTTTTTAAAAAATGGAACTCAATGTGTAAAAGAAAACTACAATCCATGAAAATTACTGCCCTGAATTTTGTGTTCAAATATCCTATTAAACTTAGAGGCATACAAGAGCTTCTTTTGGAGAGGGCAGGGAAAACCCAAACAAACAAGTGAACCCGTAGACTGCCTACATGTGAATTGAATTTTCTTTCTTCTTCTTGATTTTGTAACTGAGAAGGTGAATAGTTTATCTTCAGCTGTCCTATTTACGTTACAAGAGTGTGACCAAGAAATCAATGCACTTAGCAGAAGAGAAAGGTACCACATTGTAACTAGGTCATAAACACACTAGCTCTCTTTTGCCTTGAAGCCCTGCTCTTCTCTTTTCTACTTTGTGTTTCATTACAAAAATACATTGCTCTTTCAAAAGCTCCATTCCCAAACTCCTCCCTGATGTGAGCTTTTGCTTGTCATTTCTGAGCACTGGTGCATTGACTATGAAAGAATGTGTATACTGTATGCAAAATCTATCAGAAAATGAGAAAACCAGAAAATATCAAGGCCATGTCTTGCAATATCCCCTCTTGTAAATAATCCAAATAAAATATCATTCCTATGATTCATGTTGAACATTTAATCAAAGGTTAGGTTAACACTTACTCATGTCGTATTCCTTATCGATATTTTATTGATAAATGTGATAGCTGTATCAAAGGGCTGATAAGCTATGATAATGTGGATAAGGAGAAGGGCAATTTGACCTGCAACAGAGCACACCACCTACCAATTTCCCCAATTTTTCTTTCTCCCTAGAGATTTCACAGCCCCAGCACAAGGCAGTAGATGGGTCTCTGTCCAGATCACTGTGGCACTGTTGCCACCCAGCTCTCTCATGACCATTCCCCTCTGTGTAACTGTCATTACTGGAGGTGATGCATGGCCTGATTAAACCCTCCATGATCAGTGAGATGGACAAACAAAAATATTCAGTTATTCCACGTGTGGATTATTCCAGGCATCTCAAGCAAAGACATTGGTAAATAGTGAGATAATTAAATTCTCAGAAGGTAGTAAGTCAAACACTGCTGCAGAGGACTGCCGTGGTCTCAAAATACTGCAGAATGTAACAAAATTAAATTCAGTTTTGCAACAGGAATGCTAATGTGTCTGAGCAAAAGTAATCATAAACAAGGATATTCAGTGCAAGAGGAGACCTATGTTTTGCAGCAGTAATGACAAAGGAGAAGTTAAAATTAGTGGGCAGCTAATGAGATATGATTTTCTACTGTGAGACATCAGCAACAAGGCTGCAGCCTTTAAATCATTGTTCCTTTGCCCGCATAAACTCATAGTAATTTCAACTTTCCTTGGGCACGTGGCTTGGGTGGCAGGTGCAGAACCTTGGGTAGAGCTACAGGAGATGTTGCAGTTCTTAACAGTAACAGCCTGATGTCAATGTTTATTGCAAGGGGACAATAAACCGTGGCAGATGCTCTCTGTTTACCCCTCACCCTCCCCACTAAGGAAAGGTAGGAAGAAAAGGAAGAGAAGCTTTCAAGTTGGAACAGTTTTAAAGGCTTTACTAATGTTATTAACAAATAGAGAAAATAATACAATATATACAAAACCAATCTTGAATATCCCGGGGTAAAACAGGGTTCCCTCTTCCCGCGGTGGATGGAGGTGGTGTGGCTCCAGCGGCTCCAGGGCAGGCACCCAGAAGTCCTGGGCTGGACTTCACAGTAAGCCAAAACTGGATTCAGGGATGCAGGGTCTGGAACCAGGCCTCGGATCACAGGCATGACAGGCAGGGTCCTCTTCAGATGCCAGCTGGTCGAAGAGAGCGAGACTCTCGTGGTCTCCCACTTTCATAGGATGTATGACATGTATGGGATGGAATGGTCAGTTTCAGTCACCTGTTCTGTCTGCCCCTCCTTGCAAATATGTCCCATTATTGGAATCCTTGGTTGTTATAGCAATAAATCTAAACACGGGTCTGCTTCTGCATTCCATTGGTCACCCTTATCAGCTCCAGGGCGCAGTTTTTCAAAAAACATGCCGTTATTTAGAAGGTACTTAGAAGAACTTAGCTGAAAGGTAAATTCACTAAAAGAGAACTGGTCTTATTTTTAACAAAACCAGGACACCTGACCACAGCCAGGGAGGAGAAAGAGGAGGGTGAGGAGGAGGAGGAGGAGGAGAAGCAAGAGGAGGAGGGTGAGGAAGAGGAGAAAGTTTCTATTTCCTAGCAAAAGGTTCAGCACCAGGTGGGGGGTGGTGGCGAGGGGAGCGGCCCAGCAGATGGCACAGGGATAGCTGAGAAGCCAGCAAGTGTGTGGAGAGACCTGTTGGTGCTGGGAGGAGATGGAGGGGAGGGGTGAGGGCAGGACATGAAAAGAAGGAGAAAGGGGAAAGTTGTTGTGGTTCTGACTGTTAGTCCTGATGGCAAGTTGTTGTCCTGTGGCTTTTTTTGGTTTGTTCTGAAGAACAAAGAATAACAAAAAAAATAAATGCAGAATTGTTTGGCTCAAGAGGTTTTCCTTATCCAAGTTGCAAACTCCAAAGGGAAAAGCCTTCTTTCTCCAATTTTGTCCCTTCCAGTCCCTAACATTCTGTGATTCTGCGATTCTGCGATTTCTGCATATAAGTTCTTTAGTATGGAAAGAAGCATACACATGTACATGCACACTTTTTGTCTTTGGTACAGTTTACGATTAATTGTAGGCAAGCTGTTCTTCTCATTTTCACAGTGAAGGCCATAAATGAGAATCCTGCAGTTCAGTGAGTGGAACTGTGTTTTAAAGTTTCATGTGGGAAAGGTCTGAAGCATTTTGATACAGACTTCCCTTGAAATCTTCTATTTTTTAAAGAGAAAAATATTCATTTTTGCTGAATTCATCATATATTACAGGAACTTGTATAAATCCTCACAAAACATTTTTTTTTCTCCTGGATTATGACATTAATGGAAAAATTCCACTGAAAGAGGTGAAGTAATGGAGAAAGTAAATTTAGACCAGATCTAATTCAAACAGTATTGCAATTATAAATATTAAATATGGATTGTTTTGAAAGAACTATACTGTCTACAGTACTGTTCATGTTGTCCTTGCACCGAAGCATTTTTTATGATACAAGTGCTGCTCCTTCCTCAAGTGTTGGGCAACTGTCTGTTGGATTACATAGCCTCTTCTCAGCTGGCTGTCCCCCTGTCAGGTCTACAAAACTAGTGGCACAAGGGGGAGGCAGGTGAAATTCCTGCTTGTCCACCTTTGTCTCCCCAGTTCAAACATCCATTTATTCCTTTACGGCTACTCACATGTGGGCTGACTGGGACTGGGAATTATACCATGGGGACATATAACAAAAGGCCACTGTATACTTGAAATCAGAATAAAAAGTAAAGAGGTTTACTTGTTTTCTGAGGTTATATCATTGAATTGGGTTATGTCTTTAAGCTTTTCCCCAGAAATCTGTGAACTAGAAACCTACTTTAAAAAGTGAGAGTACTGTAAACCAGAGGCCTCCAGGAGATGCAGCTTCAATGAAACACTGACATTGCAAGAGCTGCGTCACACATTACCTAAAGGATTCTCTGGTCACATCTCACCTAACTCTCAGCTTGTGTGTGACTATGTTAATGTGATTTTCTTGGCCCATATTTTCCTCTGACTGGGTAAAATGAGACTTTTGGTTAATAAACCATGTTTTGTTGTCTCTCTCAAAACCCAAGTAATGAATTGCCTCCAAAGGAGAGTTCTTCTGATATGCAGGCTTACTCTCATCATCTGAAAGGGATTTCAGCCTTCTCTTGTACTTGCAAACCAGGCAGGTGGAGATGGAGATGCCAAGGACAGGTGTAAGGAGAAGGATGGATCTTGCACATATGCAGTCTAGAAGCAACATCTTTTTAAAATCAAAACAGATACGACTTTTAAAACTGTGCTTAATGTGCAGAAAGGGCTTTTAGGAATTACATGTTTTGCCACCTGCTACAGACAGAAGCTGGAAGGAGAAAGAAAATAATCTTTGTATAGTAGAAAAAAAAATATTCCACACAAAAAAGTTATCTGAGGAAAGGAGGGAAATCATAATGATAAAGCAGAGTTAAGAAGAGTTGCCTATAAGGATAAAAGGAAAGATCCCAATCCAAAATAAGTATCCTGGCATGCTCAGGATCTAACATTTTTCTCTCACAGATTTTATATGGAAACACACAGGACAGATCTGCCTCTTTGGGATTTCAGACTGGAAGACATCTCTGAGTCAGGGTCATTTTATCTAATTTTCAGGTTCCACTGCTGAGCACTGCGCAGAGGGTTTGTGAACACCACTCACCTGCCCATGGCTCTTCTCTCACCCCTGTCTGAGCAGGATGAGCATGTGGTGCAAAGCTGCAGGCACCAGTATGAAGCAGCCTGGGGTCCCTTTCTTTGAACTGTCAGAGAAGGGAAAAGGAGACCCAAGTTTGTCTGACTGACATTAACCTGCAGATGCTTAAGGAAAAGAAGTTTCTGAGATTGTACTCGCTATCCAGTGAGTATGCACCCTCCCATGTGTACCTTCTCTCTTCCTCTATTTGAATCCACTGGTTGGCTTCACACAAATACGACACTGCAAAGAGACTAAGTTGTCAGAACTTGTTAATGAGCACAACAGAATGAAGGAAGCAAGTCACCCTTCAGGAGGAAAGGTTGCAGTCCCTCACATGCTCCTGTCTCAAGCCTTTTACAATACACGGAGGAAGAAAACTGTAGCAGCACTAAAACAGGAAATGAAGCCCATGAAGCCTCTGGATCCAGCTGGACACTGAAAAAGCCACTCCAGCTGTACAGCTCCATCAGAAACATTTATGTTGTGGTGCCACCTCATGCAGATCGAACTGTTTTCCTCTACCGAAGAGGAAAGGGACCATAATATATTTGTGTTGCTCTTTTGTAATGCCCTTTCTTACATGGCCGTAGTGTGGTGGGATCCAGATATCTCTGGAGGGCAGTCATGGTGTGACAGCCTTCCACTAAGGGACCAGTAAGGGAGCACTGTAGCATCACATTCATACTTTGTGCACAGGCCAAACATACTGAGTTTTATGTTCTCCACAGGTTTCCCTCATCCTCCCTAGCCACTTTAAATAATTGCCCCCAGTCTATTTGATTATAGCTTGTTCCCATGATTTTCCCTTTACTTTGGACATACCCTTTCCCCCACGTTTTCAGGTGCCTTCGTTTAAATTTTGCAAACTCAGAAAAATTGGATCCAGGGTTTCCATAGCAACTTTAACTCTAATCCTTATCTGCATTACAATAAAAATATTCACTTGATGTTCACGAAGCCTTACTATCTAACCTCAGCGTGAAGACCCTATTGGTCTGTTGAAATCCAAGTCCTTGCCCAGATCTCTGGAGACAGTGAAGGAGTATGGCACATATATATTTTGGTATTGTATTTTCAAGGGACAGAAATTACTGAGTGAGTCAGGAATGAGATTGGTTCAATGTTTAAATAATTATAGCTAAAAGGTATGTTTTATACAGTTAGTGATACTTTTTAATCACTGAGGAGGAAAATAAAGTTATTTAGAACTGTAATTGCTGAGGAAGTCTCTGGAAAGAAAAGACACTTCTAAGAGATAATTGATTTTGTTGGTATACTAGGGTCCTTGGAATTACATTGGAGATAGTAACTGCTTAATTCAGTGTCATATAAATCTCACAAAACAGACATATATTATATAACAGTCTCATGTAACAGTCATATATATATACTCACAAAATCAGTCTCATATAGCCGTCATATATAAACACTCATATACTCAGCGTAATATAACAGTCGGCATGCATGAGTTTGAGAGTTTAAGATTACAAACTCTTTTTTTTTTCAAAGTGTACAGTCTTCTCATTTAACTGCACATCTACACAACACACCTGTAATTGTCTCCATTACAAAAGTATGGACTGATTGAGATGAAAAATATGTAAGTTTGTAGACAAACTTCTAAGCCTGTAGTCAGACAATTCCAAAGAGATCTCCTTTGCAAAACACTTACTGGCATTTTAGAAACCAAATTGATGCTATTTGCTTAGTTTCAGCTGATAGGTACTTAGTGCTTTAGAAAATTAAAGCAGTTATTTGAGTGCCTAGCAGCAAATAAATGGCATCTTTTAGACAACCACTTTAAGAATCTTGTATCTTGGTTTGAATCTTGTTCTCAATATAGGAGGGGATATTAAAATAAACTTGTAGCTTGCCAGGAAAATGATTTTTTAAGGGGGACTTGTAAAATCAGAAACTGCCTATGTCTTTCTGAAAAAAAAAAAAAAAAAATTTACATATTTCTGAAAAAAAAGCACCCTACTGTATACCCAATGACATACAAATCCTTATGTCCTGGAACGCACCTTTGGCTGTAGAGATGAAATAGGATCATAGTAAAGTGCAGTTGCTTGAGAACTATGTAACTGTTACTTGCAATGACTGTCTTACTGAATGGTTGGTGCAGAAAGTGGCAGCCATTAGGGGTCCTGCAATGGAAAATTGTTTTGCCTGACAGTAGAAATGTACCCCTGACACTCTTCTGCTGTTTTGGTCTGATGAAATGTTACAACAGCCTGTGCATTCAGTTTGCCAGAAGGGCAGGCAGACTAGCTTGGTGGTCAGTCCTGGCAGCACCAGACCTGGTCATAACCATCATCCCAATTACAAGGATGGAATTAACCAATTTAGTGTTCAACTGTTTAAATAAGTTATCATGGAAATGATGGCTTCTAAATATACGACAAATAAAGCAGATGGTGCTGGAGGGTCTTTGAAAGATGGGATGATCATGTCACTCATCTGCAGCCATTTCAGTGGCCTGAAGGGTTCAGAGATGTGTTACGTGACACTTTCTGCAATTTGTCAAGAAATCTACAGTTTTGTCATTCTTGGATAGTGAATCATGGTTGCTGAGTAGGGCTGAAGAACAGCTGGATATTGGTTTAATTCCTGCCTTTTTGGTCAGCTGCCACATATGTTCGTCTCTGAACCCAGTGATAAAGTCCCTCACCAGTTTGTTGGCTTTCTGCATTCCTTGGTCTCATCCGTTGGATATAATAATAACAATTAATCATCCCCACTTCTCAATTCAGAAAACAGCTTTATGCAGGAATGTTGGAGTGCAGTAAGTGACCGTGGGATCGCTAGTGATGCTGTGAAAAAACTGACAGTGGTGGATCTAATGGCACATCCCAGCAGGCTAAAGAGCCTAAAGAGCCAGCTACGAATTGACAGGATAGCATTCAGGTGGCCAGCAAGCAATATTGGGCCTCACCATGATGGCTGTAATTTAGATCATGTCTGTACAACTACTATCAACTTTCCAGACAGAGATAGAAATAAAACCCTCACAAGGAGAAGTACTGCTGAGAGCAGTAAAAGGGAAAAGGGTGCACACTGGGAAAGGAAGTCAAATGCTACAGCATTTTAATTATGTTTCCGTACACTGCTCTGTAAGTACTAAACAGAATAAGAGAGTACTTTATTTTTGCAATATTTACCACTTTATTTTTTGGTACCAGTGTCTGATGAGTTGAGGTTGGCTGACTGCTAGATGGTCACCCAGCCACTCACTCCTACTCCCGGTCCTTAATAGGGCAAGGGGCAAAAATTAGATGCAAAAGCTCATGAGTCGAGATAATGCCAGGTAGATCAGTTACCAGCTCATTGTGGAGCCAGTGGGAATTGCCTGTGTCCTACGCAGGGCAGCTCCTGACCTTCTCCCACAGAGAACACCATGGCAGGCCTTCCGCTGCCTGAACCTGTGCACCCAATGCACAGAGTCATTAAATCATAATATCTCATTATAAAGAATACTTTCTTGGTTTTGTATGCATAAGTCTAATTTACTCACTAGTAAATCTCCCTTTCATGTGTACCTAAAAATACTCCCCCTCCACCCCATGTATCACATCATTAAGTTAATGTGCCAGCTACATTTCTGGAGGGCTGGACTGGCACACATATTTTTTGCAATATTTATGCCATGTGGTACACTGGTTTAATGAGAAACATTTACATGCCAGTGCTGAAAACAAGGAAATTATCAGAAGTGTAGCTAGATAAAGGCTAATTTCTCTGCATGTAACCAGCTAACGCTGCATGGTACAGTTACAGAGCCCTCAGACAAGTACTTCAGAGGTCAGCAACCCAAAGTCTATGAAGCTGTAGACTCCAAATCTATCCCAAAGCATGTCTTGGATAGCCAACAGAAGTTCTTACTCCACTGACATAGTGTATTGGTCAGAATACTAAATCTGTGTTAGCAGGAAACTTTTTTATACCACAGTTGTCAGCACTGTCACTTCAGTTACCTTCAATGACACAAGTGTGTGACCAACTCTGTTTTCATTTCATAACTTGCTGAATTTGAAAAGCCATTATTCTCCAGCCTTTTTTTTTACTGTTTTCTCTCATAACAGTTACAGTTTTATTAGTACTATAAATTATAACTTGCTTAAAGATGAAAATTACAAATTAAGTACTCCCCAGGCCTGTTTTGCCTAGAACATTTCTAGCTTAAAATAAGTTTATCATTTCTTGTGCCATGGTCAGTGGTGACATACGAGAAGAAGAAAGTTACTTCTGCCTGTAAGTTTCCATAGATTTCAATGTATGTTAAATCCTTTGACATCTAGATATTACAAAGCATATAATAATATGTTGATCTGTGGTTTTCACACACTGAAAGCTGTTTTACTCTAGGTTTTGGTTTGGCTTGGGTTTGGGTTTTGGGTTTGAGTTTTTGTGGTTTTTTGTTTTTATTTCCGGTTTTTGTTTGTTTGTTTCAGGTAGCATTTTTTCATTAATTTTAACCAAATGCAACATTGGGTAGGAGGTGGAAAAATTCACTGGGCCATCCACATCCATCAGGGTATCTTGTTCCTCAGCCCTTTGACAAATTTTGTAGCTGTGAACACGGGCCAGGAATGAGACAGTAAGAGTGACCAGCTCTCCAGTCGTTTGACTGTGGGTCTGTGCTGCAGGAAGACCACACAAGATGGGAAGTCGAAGTGACAGTCACATAAATTAAATCATTGTGTATATCTTGTGATTTCTAGTTCAAGTGACATTGAATATTTTGCTTTTTAGTAACTAGCAATAAATCAAACTTCACTGCTCAGTGAACTAAACTGTGGACTGAAAGTGCCAAGGAATACCCTGATTGGACAATGACTTAATATAGCCACTAAAAAAAAAAAGCAGAATGTGTAAAGGAAGTTCAGTGAGGAAATGTTCTTAAGAGCTACATTTTCTGCCTTCCAAAAATTTTACTAGAAGAAACAATATTTTTAAAGGAATATATAAAGGACTATATAGTCCTTTATATATTCCTTTAAAAATATTGTTTCTTCTAGTAAAACATTTGGAAGGTAGAAAGTTTATGTCTACAAGAAAGCAGTGAAGTTGTCCTTCTCTCCATAAGGCAATGCTCAATGCATCATAGACTAGAAAAAGGGTTTATGTTCTTAGTAATACTAAGCATTGAATTGTGTGGTCATTTCATATCGTAGCTATCGACCTCTGCCAGTAAAAATGCCCAAAATATCAGCAGTCTTCGGTGTTCAGAAGTGGAAACCACCTTGTGACTGCAAGCTACATATATGACACAGCTATGAAAATTACCTTTATCATCAACAAAACACAGCTGCTGGCTGATGTAGATCCAACCTTTCAGCGACATCTATTTTTCTGGAGGATTCCAGATAAGAGAATCAGAGCTCTCCTGGCTGTCACCAGACTGACTGTTTTCTTCCAGTTGTTCTACATGTGTGTCAGAAGAGTAATCACCTAGAAAACCCAGTACTGACTTTAGAAGCATGTAAAGTGTCTCCTATTTTTTTTCTCCACAAATAAACAACTATGGGAGTCAAAGCTGCTTTCACACTACTCCTTTCCCACTTACATGTTCCACTCACTCTTAATGTGGTCCAGAGAGACTCCCATAGGTTTGCTCAACTCTGTCTTTCTTTGTACTGTCACTTCCATTAACAACAGGTGTTTAAAGTCAAACACTGTTTCTTTCTAATAAAAGGACAGTTTCAGAAGCAGTGCTAAAGATTTTCTGTCAATGCTGGTGCTACTTTGGGTACAGACTCTATGCAGCTCCCATTGGAGTCTGCCAGCCTCAAAAGGCTGCACAGCACTCGCATTACCAAGGCTGCAGCCTTCAAGAGGGGGATCTACTAAGTTGCCAAGATGCACAACTTTCCAGCTTCTAGCTTATAACTTTCTTAGACACCTAGGTTTCTGCTACTGCTCCTCTAGACTTTCACACAGTTACAGTACATATTTCATTAATTTCAGTGTTGTTTCCATTGCAGTTCAGACTTAATCTGCCTTGAAGGTGGAGCAGGTGCAAGGTTAATCCTTTCTATGATTTTACTGTACTATAATGAAAGCTGCTCATTAGTCCAACATTTTCAGATGAGAAAATACTTAGCACAAGCAAGTCCTTTTACTGAAATCTTGCACAGGTAACAGTTAATGTGCTATCATAATGTGCCTTTGCTTCATTTGCAAAAGATCAACAATACAAAAAAATCCTTTAACAAGTATTGAAGTGTTCTGACTTCATTAATATATCCTCAAGTGCGTTTTAAAGGTTTAACCAGCAGAAGTATGAGTAACTTTTCTCCAACACTTTTGTATTGAACACTGTGTCCCATCTTAACAGTAAGTAATTATACACCACATCATCCAAACTAAATAAATGAAGTTTCAAGTACCAGATCTGGGAATAGTTAATCCACTTCCTCTAGCTTGTATCCACACACTTCTTGTGTCTTTAAAAACATACTATCCAACTGACTGAGAGCAAAAGAAGTCATCTACTAACAGACACAGAAGAACTTGGAAAAACCCTTCAGAATCTGGGAATTTTATTTTGTTAGTGCTTTTAATGATTTACCTGACTGCAACAGCAGGCACTACCTCATAACTAAGATGTTAAAACAAAATGTCCCTTTTAGACTTCATTTTCCCCACACCCTCATAGTAGCTGACAGTGATCAATAGATAACCTTTCTGCAGCAGGACTGGGGACTACTGATATCCCTGATGCCTGTTGTTAGGACATTACTTGTGTCACCAGAAGACAGCATCGCCATCTTGGGTGGAAGAAGGACAAACAAGACCACAGTGCTCTACACTGTCCTGGAAGGCCTAGTTGTCCTCCTCAGGCATCATCGCTTCAGACCCAGATGACTATCTGTGCACTTCCATCCTGGCTGTCTCGGTGCCACAAGCAGGTTAGTTTTCAATTTATAGTTTAAAGCCTCTTGGGAGCATTAGCTAAAGCTTTCCAAGGCATCCCAGATTTAGGTTTCGCTAAGTTTCTCCTTTCCAGTCAGAAGCTGGGAGTTGCTTTCTGGTCTCCAAAGAGATTCAGGTATGTAGTTGCCTACCTCCCACCAGAAAATGAGACTGAGGCATCAGTGACTGTGGTTCTTTTCTATACCTTTAGCCATTCTGTTTCAGTGTAAATGCTATTTAAAAATGCTTTAATGGCCACTGGATAGTGATATGTGACTTGTGCAGAGGTAGTCTTTTATGCCATATTTCTTTCACACCCTGATGAACTGTTAATTATTCCTTGTAGTTCAGAGGACAGAGTTCACAAAATCATCTGGCAAAGTGTTTCTGAGACAAGGCACATGTCATGGGGTTATGGACAATCTCTGCTAATGAACGGCTGAGCGACTTCTGGGTTTCCCTTGAAAGAATCAAATTACACATTCTTGGCTGAAAAGAGAATCAGAAGATTTCTTCCACTGGGGGAGACAGTACAGCATGTTTTAGTTTTCTCATTTTAATATACATTTATACAGCTTCACACACACAGGAGTGACAGGTTGAAGAACTAAAACGACTGGGGCTGCTTTTTAACATAAAGTACAAATTCCTTGAATTGGCTGCTCTTTAAATATATGGCTTTTAGGGCTTTTGAAGGAAACAAGTTTGATCACAGGAGAGCCTTTTCCAAGGTCTCCTTAAACAAATTAAAATTTCTTTAAGTTTTATGTTGTGGTGAGTTGGCAAGTATGTCTACAAGTGGGCAAATACGTCTACCTCACTACCAGAATAGTCAGGCTTCACTCAATTTTATTGTGACTCAGCCCACCTTTTGCATAATGGAAAGGTGTAAGCTAGTTGCAGTAGTAGACAAATGTTTAATGGGGCCATACTCTACAATTTAGAGCTTGGCCTACTCTTGGTTTTAATTCTGGAGTTGCAACACATTGGAGAAAATGGCAACATAAAATCTCCTAACAAGCTAATTTTCACAGTATGTTAAAATGCTTACACGAGTGAAAAGCATATTGATTTTCACACCCACCCCTTCCACTGTAACTGCTGCCGTTTAAGGTTTTGATGAATTGCAGAGCTTTTGCTTTGATTTCCTTAATAGTGTCTAGAAAAGGTGGAGTAATAAAACAATTTATCAGCTGTATATGTGAGAGAAAAGGAGCTGTGAACAGTCTGTTATGTTGGAAGATGTTAAGTGGTGGGGAAAATAGGTGCTTAAATTTGGATGATAAACTTTTCATACTTAGGCCTATCATTTATAATTGTATTTGTAAGTCATCTGCCTTCCTGAAGTTTATATTCGGATTTGCCTCTAGGCTGGTGTTTTTCAGCCTGTTCTGTTTTGAAGGGCTTCTTTTCTAGGATAAACCATTGTCATTTGATGGAACAGTGAAAGGGTGCCTAAATGTTATATACTCACTAATAAAACTGGAAATATTGCTAGTAAAAGATGAGGTCATTTTTCATCTACTAGGAAATAACAGCCAACTTTTAGGAATATCTGTTTGTCTGTTGGTTTGGGTTTTTTTCCCTGTTATATGGACTATGACCAGTGACTGGACCACAAGTGGGAAAACACTGGCCTGGTGACTCCAAGTTACATGTTTTTTATAGAAACAGGAATGATGACAAGCTGATAGAGGGAAAAATGGATGAAAAGGGGAGTTAAATTGGTTTACTGCTGCATTTCAGTTCCCTTTCTGGTTGCAGTCAAGTATCAGGTTGGGATACAGTGCTGGTTCATCACCAACCTGGGCTGGATGAAATTGCTAAAAGTGAGAGTAGTGCAATACTGCATAAAGTGATTGGCACTACTGTGTTCCAGAATAAATGCATGTTGTTACAATGAATCTCTGTCTTCGAACTTGTATTTTATCTAACTTTGTGACTTTTGTCTGGGATGCAGGGAAAGACCATTGCACTTAGCTTTGTTGAGAAGTTCTGCTTTCCTACTATAAGTGCTAGGAGTATCTTTTATTTATTTTTAGTAGAAGTTAATCTCTCTGAGAAAGTATCAAAACATGTTGCCTATTGGTATTTTGCAGGCATCTGAAACTTACTAATTTCATTTTAAAGTACAGAACAACTGTAAAATTTTGCCACTTTCATAAACGAAAGAGTTAAGAGGCTGAATCCAGCACTGTCCAAGTCTGTAGCCTCTTTTGATTTATTTTAAACTTGTGTAGAAAAACCTCCACTAATATGGATGGTTTTCTTTCTTTTCTTGTAACCAGTCTTCAAAGTTAGATTAGGCTGTATCAATGTTTTCCACAAGGTTTAATTTCTCAGGTTACAGATCATGGGTTTGTTCTTAGTAAATAAAATTCACAAGACAGCTGTCCCTGCAACAGCACAAAGAGCAATATTTTTGCTTTGAAGCTTGTCTTCTTTTAAACCCACTTTAGGAAAAAATAAAATAAGTGGAAGGGGTATGGGGGTATGGATGATAGAACATACTCTTTGTTTTGTAGGTAAGTAGTCAAACAGAGCTGCAGTGATCTCAGTTGTCCCTTCCACAAACCCCTCATTAACATTTGAAGTGGATATCTTTATGAACCCATATGAGCTGATAACATACAGGGGGCTGGCAAGGCTCTGACAAGAAAATGTTAATTGTTTGGAGGTCCCTGTGTAAAAAAGGTTGTCTATACAAAGGTGCTGGGAGTGGCAGTCCAGGTAGTACAACTTCTGTACTGGGAGGCTGGTACCCCCACACACACCAAAATGATGGTACAGCTTTGCTGGGCAGCTGGTGGGGATGGTTGGACAGGGGTGTGATGATTGTGGATGAGCCCAATGGGGAGAGAAAAGGAGGTGGAGGAGATAGACTGCTCCTCCTCTTAATTTCTGTTCCTTTGGGCCTGTCCCAGCGAAGTGGGTGCTGAGGAAGGTTGACAAAGGAACACTCTGCAAAATGAAAGTGAAAATACCCCTTTTCAAAGTGTTAGTGTTGTATGATTTACTGATGGCTGACTTTGGAAATTTTGATGAGATTTTCCACCAACCATTACACTTTTTGCAGAACAGGAGAGGGAGGGGCAATCAGAAGGTGGAAGCGCTTTCTGTGTGTCACTTTTAAGGGCACAGTTTTCACACTAACCAGCTTCTGCCATGAACTACCTAGTAGATCAAAAAAGGTGTGGTGCAAAAATCTTTCACATCTATTAATTTAATTCAAATTAAATTTGCAAAGGAGGCTTTCAAATTCTGGAGGCCATGGCCTCACCTACAAAAATCTGTTGTACAAATTTCTTTTTAAGTGCAAATACAGTACTGTGATCAAAACTACAGTCTTTCTGCACTGAACAGTCACCAATCCCATGAATTAAATGGAAAGTGTAAGGGCAGTTCAGGCAAAAGTAAGCGAATAAATATTTTAATAGGTTTTCTCTTGCTTGTCTTTTTATGAACAGAAACAATAAAATTATTAAGAAACTCAGAATTTGTCAGTTACTGTTAAACTCAGAAAGCAAAGAAATATTATATAAACAGTGGATTGGAAAATTCACCATTGATACCATTTAGTGAACTGATGAAACTAAGGAGTATATTCTCAGTATATCAAAACCAATCCTTTCTTTTTTTTTTCTTTTTTTTTTTCTTTTTTTTTCTTTTTTTTTTAATTCCCAATTAAAATAATTTCCACAAACTCTGAGGTTCATTTAAAAGAGTATAAAAATGCAGGGTAGGTTGTAGGTTGTACTTTTCCTTAAGTACCTTTTTAAGCCAGATACAGAAAACAAATGGCTAGTAACTACCTTCCCAATTCCGAACTAGTGCTTCTGCTTGTTCATCAGGGCCCTGCTCTGCACAGTCCTATCTTGTTTCTGCAAGGAGACTGCTGCTGGCCAAGAATCAGCGTTCCTCACCTGTTTGGAGATCATGAGGCTGTCCTGCCACAGAGGAAAAACCTGTTATATCTGCCTGATAGAAAATGTAATGACTTTGTCAGGTTGCAATGACAGATTGGGATTATTGTACCTTACTTAATGTTCAATATCAGTTTATTTGTTTTAAAGTATTTTCATTTCAAAGGACATGCATGAAATTAAGGATACACTGAAGAGCCTACATGATTCATATGGAATTATACAATTCAAGACTATTGGTTTGCCTTTAATTTTATTAAATTCTTGAAAACGAACTAACCAACCAACAAAAAATACCTAAGAATAAGTGGTTAGAAGTGGAAAAACCTGCACAGAGCATCTTGTTACTTGGTAGTTGCAGGGAGAAGGAAGAAAGGACAGAAGAGCAACAGAAAAGGTGCAGGAAAACATTCCTGTTCTCAACATCAGATCTCTTTTTGGTGTATCAAGGTGGATACCCAGAAACTAACAATAAAAAAATACATTCATTTTCTGAAAATCAAAGCTACAAAATCTCAGTCCACACACACAAGTGTACTTTTTAACAACACAGAAAAGTCCTGCCTTCTCTGAAGTCTATGCCATTCGTCCATCTTCCACAACTGAAACTAGGATTTTGCTCATGACTCTATTAACATTTTATGCTTAGGACCCATTTTCATTATATGCCCTAACTGCTTATTTTCACCGAATGTTTCATGGCAGTGAAGAGTAATTTACCTTTATTTATGTGCTTGATGTCACTCTTATCAATGTTTGTGTGTGTGTGTGCGTATGATATAGTGGATTGCACTGCTGTTTCGGGGAAAAGAGTGGCTTTGGTTCAGGGCCAAGTGTGGGCTACTGGGTGGGACTGGTAGGGAAAAGGACTTAGCCTGTTTTGAGGGTTAGAAAGTGAGGTAAAAAGAGGAACATGATTCATTACTTTATCACATAATGTAATGACAGAGGACCCAGGTGTCATGTTTTGCCTTGAAGAGTTCAGTGGAGAATACCTCAGACTATTGCAGATACTTCTAAAAGTACATGGGCCACTTGTTTTATGTGGGAAGACTGAGCTGTTCTGCAACAGATAGGTAATGGTGGGTCTGGGTACCTTACATGCAATGTATGTGATTTGGCAAAAGCCTTGTGACAGACACAGTCATCATGAATGTCATTTTAACCCTTGCAGCCCTTCTGGCTCAAGGGAGGTCCTTTACCTTTTCTTGTTCACATCAGTTGATCTAGCCTCATTACATTTTCTTTATCCCTCTTCCTTGGTAAAACATAGTAGTTTGTATCTGACATTGAACTTTTGGTCTGTAACTTCTTCCCTGAAAGAATCAGTAAAGGCTCTATGTTGTTCTTCACACAGCTAAGATTTTGCATGTGTACAACATTTGTGACTACATTGTGGGAATGAATATGACAAAAATTAAATTCTAATCTGACCCAAGACTGTACTAATACAATAACTGTTTGGTTTTGATTTCTGGTTTTCTTTTGGTTGGTTGGTTTTGTTTTTTTGGGTTTTGATTGTTTTTTCCCCTAATTATGATAATATGTAAAAGGCTTTACATAAAAGCTTGTAAACACTCCATAACATCCAGGGCTCCACTTCTCTAGCTCCACAAACTCAGCTCCCTGTCTTTGAGAAAACTGATGCACCGATAAGTCAGCTTTGCTCTTTTTATGTGTCTCTGATCACACACAAGCAGTCTGACCTGGTCAGGATGATCAGTCATATGGTATAATAAAAAAATCTAATACAGTATTTGCCACAGCCCCTGGACAATCCCGAAGGTAAGAGTAGTTTACAAGCCTCTGTGTCACTTAATTCAGCAGAATTAACTAAAACTCAGAGTTTGGGAGAAGGAGATTAAATGGAATAATGAAATTATCTAAATACCTTCACCTTCACTCATGAAATCAATAAGTAAATTAATCAGCTAAAGGTAAAAAATCCATCTTTGGGAGTTCATATTAATGCTTAAATTCATTCATGAGATACCTACTAATGCATAGTTCATTTCTCAATGATTTGGCTAATGTGGGGGCAGTCTGTAAACCTAGCCATGTTAAAAAAACAGAATAAAACTAAACCAAACACAAAACCAACAATTTTTCTGTCTAGTTTCTGGTTTTACTGCAGTTGCTCTAGCCAAAGGTATTTTCCATTCTCATGATACTTCCTTTAGCAGGATTACTTTTGAAAAAGTAATAATACTGTACTTATCTTTAAAACTGTTAAGCAATATGTCTCCTAGCAAGCAATATCTGGCTGCTGTCCTGAAACCTAACAGTGAAAAATAAATCTGCCTGGGGCACAAGTCCCAAGCAGGGTCCAGTTTTGTAAGTTTGTGAAGCCCTTGGACTCAGGCAGTGTTCCCCCAGGGCAGGTTGTTTTCTTGTGTTAAAACAACACCACAGCTGAGCTCATTTGCTCTTGAACAGCTTTTCTGTCTTTTAGCTGGATTCTGCAGCTGCCTGAACATAATGGTGAGGTCTTATGGGCAGCTGGGAGCATGGAGTTTATGTTTGTTCAGGATGTTTTGACAAAACATTGTTTCTACATAAAAAAGCTCACTTGTATGAGGACAACAGCCTTGTAGCTAACCTTGGTGCTGGGTCCACTTGTCTGACTGGAAAAACCCACCTAAGGACTATCAGTCAAGGTTTTGTACAAAACACTACCCACTAAAGATTTGATCAAAGGTTTTCCTACTGATTGAAACTGGTATCTGATATGAAGGGGAAATGTATGAGAATGGGAACTAGAGAGTGATCCAGATTCTTACAATCAGTGTCTTCAGGATTTCAGTACTAGAGGACGCATTCAAACCCATGCTCTTGATATTCAGCAATGGATATTCTCCATTTTGGGCCCTGCATGGTTCTGTGGGAATGAGGTTTCTGCAGTTTAATTCGGCACTTTGGGGAGTGTGTGCATTAGGGAAGTATTTTGATTTGTTTAAAAGCTGTGGCCTGATGATATCATTTCTTGTTCTGTGAGAAATATTTCATAATAATTTGTTTTTCACCTCCATTCACAGAGATATGCATACAGGTATTATAGCCTCCTCCTCAATATACAGTCCTCTCTCTTTAAAATGGAAGAGGGTATTTTCAGTGGATTTTTTTTTTTCCTGTCATCATGTCTGACTGTTTTAGGGCAATCTTTCACTGTACTAAATCCACAGTGTGACATCTTGCCCAGGAAAGGAGCGTCATCCACTCCTTGTGAAATGGGAACACCACTTCAACTATACCTAGTTATAGCTAGGAGGACATAAATTACACATGCCTTTGAAGATATGGTACCACTGGAGGCACACAGGGACATACTTTCTAGCTTTTCCCCTCAATTGCTTTTTCCTGGCTGCTCTATTTTGAATATAACCCCTGCTGACTATCAACTCATGTTTTCATAGAGCTGACCGCAGTGATTCCCCTGTCTCCCTCTGGAGTTCTAATTGCTCATTTAGAGTTCATAATTATGCAAGTGAAGTTATTTTTCTCAGGTACATCAGATCACATTTATCAACATGGAATTTTACTAACCATTTTATTGCTCATCAATGAAGTCTCGCTTTAAGCTTTCTTCACAACCAGCTTTAGTTTTTATTATCCTGACTGATTTTATAACACCATCAAACATTTGTCAGTTCACTAGCCACCCATGCTTTCAGATCTCTCAGGATGACATTGCAAAGCACTGATCTTGCTGCATATCACTGTAGCATCCCGTCTGTGACCTTGACCACTGTAATGTTGGCCACTAGTCCTACCCTTCATTCTCTACCTTCTAATCAGTTATTGATCAATGTCAAATAATCTTCTCAACAACATTTGATGAGGAACCTTGCCAAAAGCTCTTGAAAAATACAAGGATGTATCTTGATAAGATTATACCTCTCACAGTTACTGATTCCTGTAAAGAGATTTGACAGGTTTGTGCTGCATAACTTCCCTTCATAAAACCATATGGGCTATTCTGTCATAGAGAAAAATTTTTCCATTCTTTCTCTAATTCTCTTCTTTATTTCAGAGTCTACTGATTTTCCAGGACAGCA